>NC_087511.1:14935210-16372208 GCF_036417665.1 Passer domesticus | reverse complement strand
AAAAATGTAAAGCAATTCTGAGAGCCTTACCCTTAGACACAGAACCTACCATAGAGCAAATGCTGGAAAGCTGCACACGCCACCTGTCCACTGAAGATACAGTGGCCCAAGCAGTAACTAAGGGTGTTGCAGAAGGAGTTTCTAGTGCATATGCAGTAATAGCTTCTAAAGACCAGGTCCGCTGCTACCACTGCGGAGATTTTGGACATTTTATAAAGGACTGTCCAGAGAGGTCACCTCCCAGGTACCCTCGCAATTTCCACCAAAGGCCCCAGAGTCAGCAGTACTATCAGCTGCGTCCGGGAAACTTCCATCGGAGCGTGGTGGGGCCCCATGCAAGGACACCAAATCAAAGGCCATCCAGACCCAGTCACGCACCATCCCAGGAGATTCCCGACCACATGAGGAGGATCCAACACACGGAGCAATACCAAAGGGAACGCGCCGTCAGCTGGTAACTGCACTGTCCATTGACTTTAAAAATGACAATGTTTATCGTGTTCCCACAGGCAAACGTGGGCAAAAAGGAGGTCCTTCTAACATCCTAATTCTAGGTGATTCTCTCCATAGCCCAAAGGAAATATTTGTTGTTCCAGAAGTACAAACAGTGCACCCGGGACAAGAAATCTTTGTCCAGGTGTACTGCACAGACTTACCATATTTTCTTCCAAAGGGTACCCCATTTGCACAGGCTTTTCTACTCCCTAAGAATCACAGGGAACAGCTTCCTCTCAACCCCACAGCAATGTGGATACAAGTTGTGGGACCGAGTAAGCCTGTCATCGAGTGCGGTCTTACCTGCAGAGGAGAGAAGTTCCACCTACCAGGGATGCTGGATACCGGTGCTGACGTGACCATCATCGCCCGCTCAGAATGGCCAGCACACTGGGAACTGCAACCTGTGGCAGGCATGATTACAGGGATCGGTGGAGCTACAGTTTCCATGCGGAGCAAGAACAACATCCTCATCGAAGGGCCTGAAGGCAAGTTGGCAACCATCCGCCCATTTGTGATAAGGGCCCCCATCACCTTGTATGGACGGGACATTTTATGTCAGTGGGGAGCTTCCCTACGTATTCCCAGTCCGGATTTCTAATTGCGGCCACTGAGGAGCGCGCACTGCCAGACACTCCTCGTCTCACCTGGAAATGCCATGACCCGATCTGGATCGAGCAGTGGCCCCTCTCTAAAGTCAAACTGCGCGCACTACACGCCCTTGTGGATGAACAGCTCGCCAAAGGCCACATCGTAGAGACCACCAGCCCTTGGAATTCTCCAGTCTTCGTACTACAAAAGCCTGGAACGGACAGGTGGAGGCTCCTCCACGATCTTCGCAAAATCAACGAGGTCATCGAGGACATGGGTCCCCTCCAGCCTGGCCTGCCCTCACCATCGATGCTGTCTAGAGACTGGACACTTGCTGTCATTGATATTAAAGACTGTTTCTTCAGCATCCCGCTGCATCCCCAGGATGCTCCTCGGTTTGCCTTCTCCGTCCCCTCTCTTAACAGAGAGGCTCCACTCAAAAGATATCACTGGCGTTACCTTCCTCAAGGACTTAAGTGCAGTCCAAGTATATGCCAGTGGTATGTTGCTCACATCCTGTCTCCTGTTCGGAACCTATTCCCAGATGCAATCATCCATCACTATATGGACGATATCTTGGTCTGTGCACCAGAAAAAACGTACTTGGACAAAGCGGTTAAAAGGACTATTGAAACCATAGAACAGGCAGGATTTGAGATCCGTGAAGACAAAATACAGTACACCAACCCATGAACTTACCTTGGACTCCAGATCCGGGAAAGGACCATCGTACCCCAGCAGCTCACCATCCGAGACGACCCAAAAACCCTGAGAGACTTACACAGTCTGTGCGGATCCATCAACTGGGTACGTCCACTGCTAGGAATTACAACAGAGGACCTCGCTCCACTGTTCAACCTTCTTCGGGGCAAGGAGAATCTGGACTCTCCATGCACTCTAACACCAGAGGCCCGAGATGCCATCACCAAGGTCCAAGAAGCCCTGTCTTCATGCAAAGCCCATCGCTTCGAGCCCAGCCTGCCTTTCCAGTTCATCATTCTGGGAAAAGCACCTAGGTTCTATGGACTGATTTTCCAATGGGACACTCAACTTCGAGACCCTCTACTAATCCTGGAGTGGATCTTTACAAATAATCAACCCACAAAAACAATTACCACCTTCCAAAAAATTATGGCACATTTAATAAAAAAGGCTAGAACTCGCCTCCGTTCCCTTGCAGGGTGTGAGTTCACATGCATATATTTGCCAATGACCACTGGGGACCTGGAGCATTTGCTCCAGACCAATGAGAGTCTCCAGTATGCCTTAGATAGCTATACAGGCCAAATTTCAGTGCATATCCCAAAACATAAGCTTTTTAATCGTGATGTAACATTTCATCTGACCCCAAAATTAGTCCAAAGTAGGACACCTCTCAAAGCTCTAACCGTCTTTACAGATGGCTCAGGGTCATCCCACAAGTCGGTAATGACATGGAGGGACCCTAAAACCCAAAATTGGGAATCTGACATAAAAATACTGGAGGGATCTCCACAGATTGCGGAGTTAGCAGCTGTTGTCAGAGCCTTCGAGAAATTCAAAGACGAACCTTTTAATCTGGTCACAGATTCAGCTTATGTTGCTGGCATAGCTATGAGAGCAGAACATGCTCTTCTCAAAGAGGTTTCCAATCCAAAGTTATACCAATTGATTTCTACATTAACACGCTTAATTTCCCACAGAAAACAACCTTACTATATAATGCATGTGAGGTCACACACTGATCTCCCAGGTTTCATTACAGAAGGGAACAGGAAAGCAGACACCTTAGCCATGGCAATAGAGACTGCTAATGTCCCTAACATCTTTGCCCAGGCAAAGTTGTCACACTCATTTTTTCATCAAAATGTGCCTGCCCTTGTCAGAATGTTCAAGCTTTCAAAAGATCAGGCAAAAGCTATTGTTGCCACATGCCCGAACTGTCAAAACTACCAGATACCATCTATGGGGACGGGAGTCAATCCCCGAGGTTTAAACAGCTGCCAGCTGTGGCAGACAGATGTAACCCACTTTGCACCCTTTGGAAGGTCAAAGTACGTGCATGTATCGGTCAATACGTTCTCAGGAGCAGTATTTGCATCAACACATACAGGAGAAACTGCGCAGCACACCATAAAACATTTTCTCCTCGCATTTGCAACCCTGGGATTACCAAAGGAGATCAAAACAGATAATGGACCTGCTTATACCTCTCGTAAGTTAAAAGAGTTCTTCAGTGAGTGGGGAATACAACACAAGACAGGTATACCTGCAAACCCCACAGGACAATCCATCGTGGAAAGGACACATCAAACTCTCAAAAGAGTCCTTAATCAGCAGCAGAGAGGAACAAAAATCATTTCTCCAGTTGAAAGACTTTGCAAGGCTCTCTATGTCATCAACTTCCTGAACTGTACAACCTCAGAGCCTGATCCACCAATACTTCGCCACTTTGCAAATACCACCCAAGCAAAGCTCACGGAGAAACCACCTGTGCTAGTGAAGGACCCAGAAACACATAAAGTCTCTGGACCTTTCGAACTCATCACCTGGGGAAGAGGATATGCGTGTGTTTTGCTACCATCTGGTCCAAGATGGTACCCAGGAAAAAACATAAAACCATACCTAGGCACTGCAAATACCACTTCCACAAGCAGTGACAAGAATCCTCCTGAGTCAAACACAAGACCTCCTCAAAACCAGACCAGCTCGGCCTGGAGACGAAGACGTCGCCAAACGTCCACAAGTGGAGGAGACGACCGTCCCATCACACAGCAGCAGACAAAACAGAAAGCTGAACAACATTCTGCGGCATCAAGCCCTAGGCCAGGCACAGTCTGAAAACAAAACTGTTCTTTGAATTAGATGTTATTACCCTTTTTACCCTAAAAACCCTATTATCCCTTTTATCTACCCTTACCAAAACCCTCTAACCTTTTACCTACTCCCCCACCCTTAGCACCATAGAAAAAACAACAACAACAAAAAAAAAAAAGACAGTAAAAAACTAAAAATAAAGGGGGGAGGTGGGAGGAACAGAGGAAAGGAACAAGAAAGGAACCCTAACCCTCCCCTCCTACCAAAAAAATAACAAGTTTTGCTTATATTCCCTATCAGAAGCCCCATTCCTGCCCAAAGATGAAAAATATCTCCGTTGGTGCTGTCCTCACTGCTGCCTGGATGTTCCTCACCGTACCGTGTGCCATCGGTTGGATCGGCCCACAGCCGAGCCATAATGTCTGGGTAACCTTAGCAAGAACATTAAAACAGGATAACATGTGCTTATCCATGGGGAGCGTTGATAACCCACTTTCCACATGTCTTTTAGGAATTCCATTCGTAGCCGATGATTGGCCTGCCTATAATTCAGAGCTTCTCCGCGCCACAGGTAAGCGACCCCACCAGGTAGAAACTTGGGACTAGTGGACAAAAATATTGCCCAATGCTCTTGAGGAACCTCAAGAATTGGATCTGTTGGGGTCCTCTAACGCCACATTCTGTGTCAAATTTTACTTTAGACGTCCAAAGGATAATTTGCCTGAAATTGACCTGAACAAAAACACATACCGAAAAGACATATCGCCAATTAACAAAGCCTACAACCCTCACGATTGGTGTAATTACACTGCTCGTGTGATCTCTGTGTCCTCTCTCCATCCCAAAATTCTACCCGAGGGAACGTTTCTCATCTGTGGTGACAGAGTATGGGCTGGGATCCCCTCACGACTCCAGGGAGGTCCCTGTACCCTAGGAAAACTTTCCACCCTTACTCCAAATATCACCTTGTTGCACAATTGGAAAAAAGAGAGCGAATTAAAACGCCACAAAAGGTCCTACACAGCATTTGATGAAAATTGCGATCCCAAATTATACGATTGGAACAAACCTAAAAAGATAGCGGTCTCTATATTCCTACCATGGGTAACTGCAGCTAAAGCCCTGGGTGACATAAATCACCTTGGGTGCTGGCTCAGTAGGCAAGCTAACGCTACTTCTGCTGCCCTGAGCGATCTCTTAAAGGAAGAAGAAACCACAAGACATGCATCACTCCAAAATCGAGCAGCAATTGACTTCCTGCTGCTTGCCCACGGACATGGCTGCGAGGACTTCGAAGGGATGTGCTGCTTCAATCTCTCTTCACGCTCGGAATCCATCCACGCCAACATCCAGAAACTGAAGGGACTTGTGAAGGACTTAAAAGTAGAAAAGACCCCAGACTGGGTCAATGATCTCTTCGGTCAATGGGGATTAACGGGATGGGTTGCATCTTTGGTTAAGGGAACGTTGTGGATTTTTCTTGTAATTGTCATCGTGTTACTTATGTTCTCATGCCTTGTCCACTGTTTTAAAAGAACCATAGGGAACGCCTTTTTTCTAAATACAGAAAGTGGAGTTGTAGCAGGCACAGGGCCTGCACGGCCTCCCTGGCGATCAGAAGCCTGAACTAGGAAATACCAAAGTCATCATGACTAAGGTTTTAGAAGCCCCTCTCTTCCGCCTTTGGGGCCCTGTTATCTCCCTGTATATCCATAGGTCACTTTTCCCTTGACCCTTACTATTGGACAGTTTTCAATACCCCTGTAAGGTATAAAAACCCCTAACTCTGCCCGGTTCGGCAGAGGAGAGCTGTCACTGGACCCTTCGCGGAGACCCCAATAAAAGAACCCTGCGGAACCCATACAGCGCTGCTCCCTCTCTCGCTGCGTCTGCTGCGGTGGCGGTACCGACGGCCCCAGGCGAGCTAAAAGAGCTGAAATCACTAAAGAGCTGAGCTGCAAATCACTATAGCTTGCCTGGGTTGCCTGAGCCCCCGCTGAGCGATCCTGGCCCTCCGTTGAGCTATCCTGGCCGGCCGGCATTCCCCGCTGGGCTTCTGCCCTGAGGGTAATAGCCCGGCCATAGCTAGGGTCATGCTGACTTGGCATTTCCTAGCTCTTAGGCCTCTGATCGCCATGGCCTTGCAGGCCCTGTGCCTGCTACAGCACTGCAAGGTACTTTGCTTAATCTCTGGCACTCAGCTGCTAAGACTTGGGATGGAGATTGCAATTTTCCCCTTACCCCATTTTGGAAAAGCTGAAACCACATTAGTGAGTCTGTTTCAATCACCCGCAGTTCTGTGAGGAGCATCAAGATCAGGTTAGTCAGGCGTACTTAGTCATCAAAACACTTATCACACAAACCCCTTGGTTGGATCCCCCTTTCACAATGCACCACCCACAATTCATTACAATACAGACACTTGAACTGAGTGAACGGATAGCGGATAGCACAACAGTCAGAGTCTTGACATCTTATCAGGTCGTTCTCGGTCATTAGCTTGGTTGACACAGTGTGAGCTTCAAGCCTCTGGGAGGTGAAACAACCTCCCGCTCTGGTATCTCTGCTTGGGGTTCCACTCGCTTTACCCTCGATGCGTGAGTCTAGCTTTTTTCTGCCATTTGCACTGCTGTATCTGTAGTTAAAAGAACAAGAAACGGCCCTTCCCAGTGTGGGGATAGTGGTACATCTTTCCAAGTTTTTATAAGGACGTAATCTCTGGGCTGGATAAGGTGTATAGCAAAGCCTAGTGGAGTACCTTGCATTATGATACCTTGTTTCCACTGTTCCTGCAGATTTTTATTTATTGCTATGAGATATGGTCTTATTTGCTCATCCTCAATTTTAGGATGCTCTACAGGCATCCTGTGTTCATAGGGCATCCCATACAGCATTTCAAAGGGTGATATTCCAGTCTCCAAGTGGGGCAGTATTCTAATATTTAGCAGGGCTAGAGGGAGGCATTTTACCCAAGACATTTTGGTTTCTAATATCAATTTGGATAATTGCGCTTTTAGGGTTTGATTCATTCGTTCGACCTGTCTAGAACTCTGAGGATGCTACGGGGTATGGTACTCCTATTGGATCTCTAAAGCTTCAGTCATTTCTTTTATCACCCTAGAAGTGAAGTGTGTGCCTTGATCCAAATCTATGTATTTTACTAGTCCATACCGGGGCACAATTTCCTTTAGCAACAATTTAGACACCACTTGTGCAGTAGCCCTGGAACTTGGAAATACTTCCACCCAGTGAGTCAGTTTGTGTACTATTACTAGCAGACACCTGTACCTACCTATCTTTGGTAGATCGGTAAAATCCACCTGGACCCTCTCAAAGGGTCTGTATGCTGCTGGTTGGCTCCCTAGTGCTACTTGCCTGGCTCGGCTCCGATTCACTTTTTGGCATATTATGCACCCTTGTACTTCCTGTTTTGCCAATTCATATATCCCTTTACACCTGAATAATTTTTAAAATTGTTCTGCTAAAGCCTGGGCCCCCCCAATGAGTTTGTGAATGTAACCTTCTCAAAATTTTCCGAGTATATTCCTTTGATAGTAATTCTCTTCCATCTGGTAATTTCCACTTACCTTCATCTAATTTTTCTCCAATCTTTTTGTACTCCTCAATTTCCTTTTGAGAGAGTTGTGGAGGATACTCCCGAATCTCCCCCTCACAAATCTCTGGAGTGCTTACCTGCAGGAGTGCCACATTTTTAGCCTCCTGATGTGCCAAATTGTTTCCTCTGGTTCGGAATTGTGCTCCCCATTTGGTGTCCGTTTATATGGACTACAGCAATTGCCTCTGGCTCTCGGATAGCCTCTAGAATTTGTTTTATTAATTCCCCATGCATCAGCCCCCTTCCTTTTGTGTTAATTAGAACTCTTTCTTCTTAAATCTTACCAAAATTGTGAACCACCCTGTAGGCGTACTTAGAGTCTGTGAAGATAGTCCCCTTTTGACTCTTTAGTCTCCATAAAGCTCTTAGTACTGCATACAATTCACATGTCCCTGCGGACCACCCCGAGTTTAGAGGTCCCAATTCCACCATTTCCCAGGTTACCCCATTTATTATTGCATACCCTGATTTCCTTTATCCCTCAGTAACCCTTGCAAATCCGTCTATGAACCATTTTCCCCCTCCTTCTAATTCTTCTTCTAAGTCAGGTCTTGTTTTGGATTGTAATTGTACAATTTCGGCTCAGTCATGAGTGGGTTCCCCCAAAGTTTCCCTATATAGAAACTGAGCTGGATTCTGAGCTGCCGTAGTTCTGAGCTCCAGGTTGTGAGAGTGTATTAAGATAGCTTCGTATATAAGAAGTCACGCATCAGTGAGCCACGTTTCAGCCTTTGTCTATCAAATGCTCCTCACATTATGAGGAGTATACACTACCAAAGGTGCCCCAAAAGTTATCTTTTTTGCTTCTTCTACTAACACAGCTGTGGCCACAATAGCTTGTAAGCACGTGGGCCATCCTCGACTGACAGGGTCCAAGAGCTTAGATACATAACCTATAGGTTTCTTTGATCTCGCCCAATCCTGTGTTAGTACTTCATAAGTGGTATGATTACTTATGTCCACAAACAGCTGAAAGGGTCTCTTTATGTCTGGCAGGCTCAGCACTGGAGCTACTATAAGAGCCTCTTTTAATTCTCTAAATTTTTCTTCGTCCGGTTCAGTCCATTTAGGTTTATCCATGGTTAGTTTTTCATATAAAAATTTTACTTTCTCACTGTACCCCTTGATCCATTGTCTACAGAACCCCAGAAGCCCAAGTACTTGTCTTACCTCCTTTTTTGACTGAGGGGAGGGTAATGCAATGATCCCCGCCACCCTGTCAGGGTCAAGCTTTTTCTTACCTTTCACCAACCAGTGTCCTAAATATTTCACTTTGGGCTCTGTGAATTGCAGCTTAGATTTTGAAACCTTTAGGCCTTTATCTCCTAAAAAGTTTAGGAGAGCTATTGTGTTTGCTCTTACTTCATTTTCATCAGGACCTGCTATTAATAAGTCATCCACATATTGTAATAGTTTTGTTCCTTCCGTTGGCACAAACTCACTCAATAATTGCTCAAGAGCCTGACCGAACAGGTTCGGCGAATCCACAAACCCTTGAAGCAGGGAGGTCCACCTAAGTTGTTGTTTACGGTTTGTCTCTGGGTCCTCCCATTGAAATGCAAAATTGTCCCAACTCTCCTTTGCTAGAGGACAAGTCCAAAAGGCATCTTTCAGGTCTATTATGCTATACCAGATATCATTCGGTGACACATTATTGAGGAGTGTATAGGGATTTGAGACGGTGGGAAATAAGGTTTTTGTTATCTGGTTAACAGCTGTTAGATCCTGCACCAAGCGATAACTCCTGTCCAGTTTACAGACCGCAAGAATGGGAGTATTATGTCTAGACATACACGGCTCTAAGGTGCCCTTTTCTATTGCATCTTCAATTATTGGTTTTAACCCCTACTTTCTCTCTATGGGTATTGGATATTGTTTGACCCTAATAGGGTCTTCTGGTTTCTCAATGTCTATGTGTATAGGTTCCATTTCCAACTTCTCTGCCTCCCCCTTTGTGTGCCACACTTTAGGGTTTATTTTTCCCTCGTCCTCAGCAGTGAGTTTATACAAGCTTACCATAAGTTGAGAGTCTTGTGCAATTAGACTAATACCCAAATTCACCATTAAATCCTTCCCCAGCAAATTATAATCTGCTTCTTGTACCAACAGCATATTCCCCAAACACAATTTATTTTCAGACTCGATTTCCACATCTTTAATTACCAGTACCTTGAAAGGTTCCCTCTTCGCTCCGATTACCATCATGGAATCCTTACTCTTTGAGCACTCCTGTGGTAGGTGTTGAACTACTCCTTTCAGCCCCTGAATCTACCAAAACCACCAGTTCCTGCTTGTGGGGTCCTATTTTTAGTTTTATCAAGGGCTCCTTTGGTGTTACAGACCCCATGTTAAAAAGCCCCTGACACCTCTAGTCTTCTTGAAAAATTTTCTCGTCCTTCATTCTCTTTTTACATTCCCTCTTAAAGTGACCTCTTTGCTGGCAGTAATAGCACTCTGGCGCCTCTGTCTGTCAGGGCGCAGGCCTCCTTGGTGGATATGTGGGTTTCCCCTAGGCTTTTTGTGCCTGACCTGTTTTCCCAGTGTTTGTGTCCCGTTCCTGTTTTTGTGCTTCCCTTACCGCCGCCACTAGGACTTTTGCCTGTGCCTTCTGCTTTTCATCCTCCCTCCTCATATATACTTTTTGGGCCTCCCACAAAAGTTCCTGTAATGTCCTTTTCTGCCACTTTTCCAGCTTCTCTAACTTCCTCCTTATGTCCTCCCAGGATTTAGCCACAAATTGCGTTTTTAATAAAATAGCTCCCACTGGGGAATCTGGGTCCATTCCCGAGTACATCTGGAGAATTTTTCTTAACCTCTCTAGTCACTCAGTAGGAGTTTCATCCCTCCCTTGGCATTCTCCCAATGCTTTACTCCGATTCTGCCCCTTTGGTACTGCCCCCCGGATATCTTGAATCACCATATTTCTAAGATCTATCATCTTTTGCCGGACCTCTTCTGCTTGTGCATTCCACGATGGCCTTTGACTGGGCCATTTTACCCCCCCACTCCCCCCTTGTGGGTTTCGATGTTCCCAATCCTTTATTGCTGCCACCCTTATCATATCTCATTCTTCTGCATTAAACAAAGGCCTCATTATGGCACTAATATCGTCATATGAATAAATACTGTTCCCCAAAAACTCATCCAACCTCTCCACCACCCCCAACGGATCATCCATTATTTTCCCCATTTCCTTTTTGAACACACGCACATCTCCTGAGTTGATTGGCACATCCACATATCCAATGACTCCTGGAGCAATCAGGACTTCCCTGAGCGGAAAGAGACTCTGCTGTCCTTCCTCATCCTGGCTATTGTCTGCATTAGCCTTCCGAGTCTTGCCTTTCATTCAGCTGGAGGGCGGGGACTCGTTCCCCGCAGATGTGTGTGTGTGTGCTGTGTTCCCCTCCGGTTGAGTAGGAGGGGGAAGGGGAAGGGTTTGTTCGTGTGTGAGCGGCATCACCAAAGCTTGCCCCTGTAGAAGCGTTGCTTCAGATGCCGGTGCCTGCAGTACCGCGTGTTGATGCGTGGGATTCGCGAATTCAGGATGGGGACCCTGCACCTGGGGATTCGGGTATGGGGGAGGGAGGTTTTCCAAGGGTTCCCAGGTTTTTGTGAGGTTCTTAGGTTGTTTATTGGTTTTTACAGTAAATAACCCAGTACTGGCATATTCCCATAGTCGTGCATACTCCCTTTCCTCGTTTGTTGACCCCTCTTCCTCCAACACAATTTCCTCCAAAGCCCGACACTCTTCCTTCTCAGAAGTCCCAAACATAGGCCAAAATAAGTATTTCTTGACCTCCACATGAGCCCATTTCTCCACACAATAGTATATTATTCTCTCCTTAGACCTCCCCCTCCTCGTGGGGCAATACTCCCAATATTCCAACATCCACCCCAGAGGACTGTTTCTTGGTATATCAGGAGTACAATATTTTTCCACCTTTTCTGGTTTCCCCTGAGTTTTCCCTTGTAGTTTACTCTTTTTCAGTCCCATGTTTCTTAATCTTGCTTACCTTTTTCCTTTTTGGGTAGGTAGGCTCCCAAATCGACCTGTTTTCCTTTTATGGGTACAATCCTTGATTCTTAGTTTAAAAAAAAAAAACTTTGCCTACCTACTAGTCATACAGTGAACTGATCTGTAGACTTTTGATAGACAAAAAGAGCTCTCTTACCTTTTCCCTGGATCCAGCGAGGTTCTGTTGTTCCTGGTCGTTGATGGGCCTTCATCCTCTCTCTGATCCAGCCCATGATTGAAAAACACCCCCCCTTTCCTCCCTCAGTTCTCGGGATTTTGGGTTGGTGTGTGTGCGTGCTTTTAACGAGTTTTTCACCCGCTTCCCCATGACCGACCACTTTCCTCGCGGAAGAGTGGAACTGCGATCTTGGGGTCCACACTCTCTTCGTGATATCACATCTCACACACACACTCGATCACATCCCACTCAACCACACAATACTTACGGTCCTTTTCCCGTGTGGAATCTTCGTGCATGCAGTTTTATGAGTGAAAAAATTTGCCAGCTTCAGACAATTTACTCAATTTTCCTGAGAGCTTGGGGCCCGTTTTTAACCTTTCAATTGTGGCTTTTGGCTAATAGTTCCTGTTATCTGATTGGTTCCCTTGGGCTTTTCCCAATCCTGAACTCAGTGGGGCACCGCCTGGACCTGGAGAGGGGACCCTGGAATCCGATATCAGATCATGTCGGGCTAGGTCACCAAGATTGTTATAAGTAAAACTAAAAATTGACCCAATTGTAATAAAAATTAAAAAAATAAAAATTTATTCTCAACCGTATTACAGTCCCGACTGCCACCAATCAAAAATGATAGCATGGACCCCAGGATACAGGCTGGGTGAACGCAAATTCGGCCTCTATCGCAGGGAATCCCCCTACATCCACACTTGCTGCTCCACAGGGACAGTTCTTATACTCTTTTTCTTGCCCGCAGCAGAGTCCTTTTGTCTCCTTTCAAAGTTCATCATATTGATGTTGGTTCCTTTGTTCACTCAAAGCTGCACAAAACCTCTTCTGGGAAGAGACAAATGTTCCTCCACCGATTCCTGGAATCCTGTATTCAGGTGGAAGGTGTTGATGGCCCTTGTTATCTCAGATGTGTATCTTCATGTGTCATCATCACTGGGCATCCTTGGGTACATGCCACCTTGAACGACCATCTCCTGTGCCTTCATATGTTAATGCCGTGTTCCACCCTTGTCAGCCAGACACAGTTTCATCATTCTAGGATTAAACCTTGGTCCCCCCCTTAATAACATGTTTGATACATATATCCATATTTCACAGGCACTAATTTCTACCATATCCCTAACATCTGCCATCAGGCCAACAGTTTGTTTCTAAAGACACCTCCTTCTCATTCCTTTCAAGTAGGAGATGAACCGGCATTTATCTCTCTCCCACTGGTGTTTTCACTTGGCTCCACGGATGTGTGAGGCTCTACAAGCAGAAAATACAGTTTCAATCCTTCCTTCCATTTTTAAATAAGGTTAAGGGAGGAAAACGTTTGTGGAGTTGGCAAGGTACATCGACCTGTGAATGCGAGCAAGCACCTCAGACCATGCTTGTGATCTCCTCCTCCTTATTCAGCCTTTAACAAGTGATATTATTAACTATATTATCTATTGTAAGAATAAATAACTTTATTTTTAAAATAAATTATTATGCAGGAGGAGGACAAATAGCATAGCACAACCCCCGATGCTGAGACTCTGGGTTTCACTTCTGGAAATGTTAATTCACGCACCTGGCTTGGCAGCACAAAGGACCCCACAGCTGTATAAGAAATGTCTGGCATGGAAATGTAGTTGCAAGCTGGACATCTTATCTCAGCCAGGACAGGAGAAGTAATAAGGATATAACCGCCCTGACAGAAAAGCTGATGCCTATTTCTTAATAAAGAATTAATGTGGTTCTATCAGGATTAATTTAAATAACTAATAGGCTGTGATGAGTTATAAACTAATTGTAATGTCCCCCAAACATCAGTTATTTGAAGGAAATCTCTGTTGTCTGTGGACTTGCAGCCAGATAAAATTGGGGGTGAATAAAAGTGAAAATCACCTAATGCCTTAATATAAATCTGTGGCATTGGATTGCATGGAGTCCAGGGATGAAATGGTCAAAGACCCTGAGATGCTGCTATATAGAGAGGGATTGAGGAGTGTTTACTTTAGAGATTGCCACCCTGGAGTGAGCTCAGATTTACACAAAGTTGCTTAATTTTCTCTCACATCCTCAGCCTGGGGGCTGGAGGGCTGGATCACATACGCTTGCATGGCTGAAATGCTGTTTGTTGGAGGAGCTCCTTAGCAGCCAGGCTGTACTGTGCTGGGTGTTTTTGTTTTTATTTTCTGGTAGGAGCTCAGACCCGTATTCATTTTATTTATGTCTTAGAATAGAATAGCATATACTATAGTAGTTGGTTTGGAAGGGACCTACAACAGTCATCTAGTCCAACTGCCTGACCACTTCAGGGCTGACCAAAAGTTAAAGCATTTTGATACCCAAATGCCTCAAACACTGACAGACATGGAGCATCAACCACCTCTCTAGGAAGCCTGTTCCAATGTTTGTTCACCTTCTCTGCAAATAAATGCTTCTGAATGTCAAGTCTAAACCTCCTCTGATGCAGTTTTGAACCATTCCCACAGATCCTGCTGTATACCAGGGAGAAGAGCTCAGCACCTCCCTCTCCACTTCCCCTCCTCAGGAAGCTGCAGAGAGCCATGAGGTCACCCCTCAGCCTCCTTTTCTCCAAAGTAGACAAACCCAGAGTCCTCAGCTGATTCTTGTAGGACGTTCCTTCCAGCTTTGTTGCCTTCTCCTGGATGCATTCACATACTTTAACATCCTCCTTAAATTGTCTTGGGTTGATGGACAAAATGTTTTGTCAATACAGGATCAGGTTGACTGGCAGGATATGTGGGCTGTGAGCTGTGCTCTTTGGTGCCAGGCTTCCTGGGTAGCAAGTACTTCTATCACCATTGTGTTTGACCAACAATCTCATCTGAGCCACATCTGGAAGGGTTGCAGATATTATACTCTCAGCAGTGCTCTCTCCAGGAGAGAAAAAGCTCTTCACCTCTGCCCACCACATCCAATTCGGCCCCATGACAGAGGTCGGCAATGAATCTTTGGCTTCATCTCTATTCTTCCCAATCCCAACATCTTAATCCCAGATGCCTGTGGTATTTTCTGAGACCCTGTCGAAGGGAGGAAAGGAAGGAATCTGACTCCATCTTCTTAGAAGAGTAATTTATTATTTTATGATATGATATTATACTAAAGAATACTAAACTAAACTATACTAAAGTATACTAAAAGAATACAGACAGAAGGCTAGAAGGAATACTACTCAAAAGCTCGTCACTCTCTCCTCCAGAGTCCCACACAGCTTGGCTGTCATTGGCCATAAGTCAAAACAATTCACATGTTGGATAAACAATCTCCAAACCACATTCCAAAGCAGCAAAACACAGGAGAAGCAAATCAGATAATTATTGTTTTAACTTTTCTCTGAGGCTTCTCAGCTTCCCAGGAGAGAAATCCTGGGCAAGGAGATTTTTCCAGAAAATATGACAGTCACAGCTGCCCATGCTTCATTACTGCTCCCTGGTCCCCAAACCTTATCAGCCCCATTCACACCTCCATCCCCACCTCCCAAATGCCCAAGTTTAACATCATGGCCACCATCATTCCTAAATGCCCCAACCCCAGCACCCACTTACAGCTGCCCCTCCACATGACCTTTTTCCATTACTAATGAGTCTAATAATGTGTCCAACCTGGAGGGCCATGCTGTGACCTTCCCCAGTTTACACCAGCCAGCAAGGACCTGATCCTTTAATGCAGCATCCCAGCTCACACCAGGTTCAAATATGGCTTTATTCAGGACTGGAGGAAAATGTTGCATTGATTCAATGAGCAAAAGCTGAGCCCTTTAGGGATTGCACTGCCCCTATTCCTATGGAAATTGAAACACCTTCCCTTGCAGCCAGACTCCAGCACAGGCTTTGTCTAAACCAGCCTAAGGCTGGGAAAGATGGGAGAAGCTATGTTTAGAGCTATTTAGGACTTCTCCCTGCCTGCTGCCTGTCTCAAATGTTAATGAAAGAGGCAATCATGCAAGGCAGAAAGTAAAGCAAGCCCTGGTGTTTTCAATAGGGCAAGCTGAAAATTTTCCATCAAGTCTGCATTTAGAGAGAATATTGGTCTTTTTCCCCCCAACTTTTTTCCCACCTCTCCTACAAAAATATATGATCACAGAAAATAGAAACTGTCAAAGCAACAGAGCACTTTGAAGCCTGGGAAGCCCCCTCTGAGGTTCCTGCCTGCATTTCTGCCTGCACACTGGGGGAGTCTCAGCTGCTCTGCCTGGTGTCCCCTTCCCCATGACCAGGCTGCCCTGTGGCTGACATAACTTTTTGACTTATTTGACATTTCCTGCTCCTAATCAACACCGATATATCTCAATGAAAGGATGAAGCCTTGTCCTCCTCCTTTAGCTGGCCTCCCACAGATGGTCACTGCCCACCTGCAAGCAGGGTTCTTTGAGGTGTGATCAAAATGTAGAGTTGTTCTCTCTTCATCTCCTTTTTTTTCCCCACCTGACGGAATAATTTTGTTATTTGTGCTCAGAGAACAAGAAATTTGGTCTGGTGTAGGAACAGGTGGCTCCAGGAAGGGGAAGTCTCACTGGGAGAGTAATAGGCCACATGTGCCAGTAACCCCATCCTGGCAGCAGAACTTGCCACTATAAACTGGACCTCAAGATGTCACTGGTGCTTGATGTAAATCAGAGATGAAAAATTCTCTTCAATTTCTTTCTGCTTTGTTCTTATAATTGTCCTGGCTTGTAAAATAAGCATGTATTCTATTTTTGCCATCTGTTGGGGGTTAGGCAGTTTTTCTTAGCTCTTTCAAGAACAATGACACTGCCAGGAAGATAATCTCCTGCTGATGGGCTATTGAATTACTCACTGTGGCTGGTAAGATTAGTTACATCATCCCATTAGGAGATGCTCCACCCAGAGGGAGGAGCCAAGCATCCCTGCCACCATAAAACAAGCATTTCTGAGACCACAGACAGCCTTCTTCGCTGGATTTCCCAGAGGAATCAGGAACCAAGGCCCAGCTGCTCCTTCGCTGCATTTTCAGAAAGGATCTACACCCTTCTGCAGATCGCCGCTCCAGGAGGAGCAGCCACCATCTGGCTGGACTACTATCAACACCCTGACTTCTCAGGGTGTCAGGTTTTTCTCACTCTGCCAGTGGTTTTTTGCTTGTGCTAAATTACATTGTTATTTAGTTTTTTTCTTCCTAGTAAAAAACTGTTATTCCCATTCCCATATCTTTGCCTGAGAGCCCTTTTAATTCTGAAATTGTGATAATTCGGAAGGAGGGGGTTTACCTTTTCCATTTCACAGGAGGCTTTTGCCTTCCTTCACAGACTCCTGTCTTTTCAAACCAAGACATAATCTATTTTTAATATTTATTTCTTCTTCTCTTTCCTCCTTCCTGCAAGCCATGTTCATGAAGGATGACAAACTGAGAGTTAACTCCTCTGCTTATCAACAGCAGAAGCTTTGAAAATGTAAACACTGTCTTGGTGTCACATTAGAGGATTACTGCCCCATGAGCTGGCAGAGAGAGAGGACAAAAGGTGGGAAGATGGGGCAGGTCCCAAATACCCAACTCTGTTTTTGGGACAGGATCATCTCACCCAATATTCTTCAGTGCTTTAGCCAATTTCTTTCCTGAGTGGCTCAAAGGATAAAATATCTACTTCTTCCCCTAGGAAACCAGACTTGCCTGGGCTAAAAGATGACACCATCTCCTCTCCTGCTGCCTCCTCCCTGCTCCTCTGCTCTGCTGAAGCATCCAGAGGGATCTTACTGACTCTGAGCTGGACTTTAACACCATCTCACCCCTGGCACATCAGATGTGAAATAAATGGGCAGGAGATCTTTCTCCTTTTTTAATGCCTTTATTAAGAAGAATCAGCTCAGGTGGGGAGAAATCGACGGGTTGCGCCCACACCGCCGCTGCTCCCAGGCGTGGCACGGAGAAGGAGGATGATGCAGCTTTGTCCACTGGTCTGCAGGCAGAGCTGGGGATTCTGTCCTCACGGGAGAGTCGTCGATTCCTGGCTTGTTTAACACTCCGGGGTGTCTCTTTAATCAGTATCTTTTCAGGTTAGGGTGAGAAGCAAAAGGGTCCAAGCAGGTACAGGACTATGCTCCCATCCTTAGACGTCACTTAAGTCACTTGTTGGCTCGTGATTTTAGGGGTTTTTCTTGTAAAAACTGTAAAACTGTAAAAACCCAGGGTGCAATGCATTTCTCATTTGCATGCTGGCTCTGGTGTCACTCCTATTCTCTTTACCTTGGAAGTTTTGTCCTGGTGTCTTCTTGGCAAGCGGCCAGCATCAGGGAAACAATAGTTAATCACCGGCCATTAACAGGTAATTTAGGACTTTTTCTTTGGCAGCGCAACCAAAGAAGTCTGACTGGTTTGACTTGTTTTTTAACTCTGAAACTTAAAAAAATTACAACTTTCTATTCATAACAATTCAAGTAATATTTTATCTGGAGCTCTCAGAACACAGGTTATATTGTGAGGCTCCTGACTGTTCTCATCCTTGGAGGTATTTACAAAGGCTTGGCAAAGCAGAAGAAAAGAGGCTTCTCACTTATTAAATCATAGAATCATAGAATAATTTGGGTTGAAAGGGACTTTAAAGGTCATCTAGTCCAACCCCTCAGCAATGAGCAGGGACATCTTCAACTAGATCAGGTTATTCAGAGCACTGTTCAACCTGGACTTGAATGTTTCCAGGGATGGGACATCAACCACCTCTCTGGACAACCTGTGCCAGGGTTTTACCTCATCATAAAAAATTGCTTCCTTATATCTAGTCTAAATCTCTTTTAGTTTAAAACCATTACCCCTGGTCTTATTGCAACAGGCCCTAATTAAAAGTTTGTCCTCATCTTTCTTATAATCCCCCTTCAGGTACTGAAAGGTCACAAGGTGTCCCTGGAGCCTTCTCTTCTCCAGGCTGAACAACTCCCACTCTCTCAGTCTTTTCTCATAAGAGAGGTGCTCCAGCCCTCTGATAATTTCTGAGACCCTCTGTGGACCCACTCCAAGAGGCTTATGTCTTTCTTGTCCTGAGGACTCCAGAGCTGGACACAGTACTCCAGATGGGTGTCAGAGACTGGAAAAGATTAATGTCTCGAGACATTTTGGAATTCCTGTGTGTGGGAGGGGGCAGGTCAGGCCTTGCTTTTGGTGAGACAGTGCCCTGTCTTCATACCCTCCAGCCTGGCAAAGCTGTCAATCAATCACACACCAGAGTCAGTGCTGTCAGATTTCCTGGAATTTCTACATCATTGTGTTGGTTTAGGGTAAATTTGGGAGAAAGCTTCTAAAGGGGTTTCTTTTAGAAAGCAAATTTAAGTGCCTTTTCTCCTAACTGGTTTGGGAAAATGATTTTTTTGGAGAAAAGTGGAAAAAATGTTTACTAACAAATAAAGCATTTATTAGCACAAAAAATGAACAATATTAAACAATAAAACTTTTTGTTGCTTTAAAAGAGATGATAAATTTAGAAAGTCCCCTTCGTGGGTTGTAGTTTAGCTTATTTAGTCTTTTATTAGTCTCTTTGGTGTTGGAAATGTTGCAGCCCAGGTCCGGCCTGGTGGGTTATAGGTGTGAGTTGGTGGTTTTGGGTGTTTACTTTAGAGTAGGTTTAAACAGGTCTAAAGAAAAACTATAGTTTAGGGAACTTCTCTGCCTCAGCTAGTTAAAAACTAACTAAAAGTAAAGGAGAGCTCTGTCTTGCTGTCTGTCTGCAGACAACATAGCCTGGGAGTAGGAATGTAGAGGAGTGAATGCAGTTTTTGAAAACAAACTCTGCATTTCTTTTTTTCTTTTTTTGTTCTTGGAACTAGTATTAAAGATGTAAAACTTATTATTTAGCATAAACAGAACAGATGATTGGGGATACAGTATAATATAGTTAACCCAGGACACTCATCCACCCTGGAACCCTAGGAGTTGGTATCTATATGTGTGTTTTTCTATATCTTCTCTTTCTCCCTTTCTTCTCTTTCTAATTCTCTTTTAATGGAACATTTTGGGTAGCTTAACATATGAGTTTAAAGGTTTCTAAGTTAAATGGGCTAAGTTAAATGGGCTAAGTTAATGCTATGATAAGTGTTTTATGTTGAATTGTATGTTGTACTAAATCCTCTGCCGAAGTTCCTTGATTTTCTATATTTTGCCAGTAAACTTTTGTGTAATTTTGACCTCTTGGAATACCTGGTCAGTATTTCTCCTGTGTGCCGACCCAGAGTAAAGAAACCTTGTTTTACTCCTGTGTATTTAAATGTTCTGAGGCATTACAGTGGGGTCTCCTGAGAGTGGAGATGGAGAATCACCTCCCTGAACCTGCTGGTCTCACTGCTTTTGATGCAGCCCAGGACATGATCGGCTTTCTGGACTGCCAGTGCACATTGTTGGCTCGCGTCCAGTTTTTCATCCACCAGCACCCCCAAGTCCTCATCAGGGCTGCTCTCAGTCCCTGCATCCCCCATCTTGTATTGAATACCAGGGGTTGCCCCAAACCAGTTGCAGCACCATGCACTTGTGGAAAATCAGGAAGTTCACATGAGCTCATTTCTTGAGCTTATCCAAGTCCCTCTGAATGGCATCCTGTCCCTGACTGTATTTCTTGGACATTAGGTGGGAAACTGGGCCAGTAGCATTTTAATGACATCAGAGGGGGCTGCAGAGTGAGGCACAAGACTTCGAGGCTCTCTGCTGGAACTGATACTGGATTCACAAGAGATACCTTGTGTCTCAGTCTTCACTCGCTGCGACCCATAGTCTGGCTTGGCTGGGGGGAACGTGGTAAAATAAAGGAATGGATGCAATGAATTTTGCCCCAAAATACACTTTAATAGCAAAATAACAAACCTGGAAACCGCACAGTTCAGGGACAAAATCCAAAGACCAGGGGGCGTGGTGAATGCAACAAGGTATAGGGGTAACCCGAGGGCAGGGGTCCAATCACGAACGCGAACTTGGAACATGACCTTATTTGTAACAGGTACCAAACCAACTGAGAACAAGAACCAGAAACTTGACCAAATATAGGATAGTTTCATTAACATATTGACTCCCATGACCACACTCTTCTTGCCATGACCTGACTAGATGTCCCTTTTTCAGTATCCTGTTTCCCATGGTCTCAGGTTGATGCATTCTGTATATGCTACTGAGACTAAACCACTTTATCTCAGCCAGCCGCATTTCCACAACTTTGCACGCAGAGAAAGGAAAGGTAACACTTTGTAAAGTCATTGGTGTGAAGATGGTATTCTTTCCTCAGGGTATGTATTAATTGCTCTGAACATTTACTTTTTTGATCTTGTTTTCCTGTGTCACAGGAATGAAAAAGGAGATCTGGAAATTCTCACTGCTGGGCCATGGGCTGGTTTCCATCTGCCTTTACCTCATCTCATGGCCTTCAGGCTCAGTTTCTCAGCTTGAGAGCTGGCAGCTGGTACTTTATCAAGGTGCTGCACTGAGCAATTCTGCTGCTGTCATCCTATCTCCAGGGATCTGCCTACATTGGCTCCGCTGGGTGCTCTCTTATTTTCCCACCTTATGGGTGTCATGTGTTCCCCCCCAGACCTCATGACTCTAAATGCTTTGCACAGCAGCAAGATTCTGGGACAAATTCACACAGGTGGATAACAAACTTATCAAGACCAATGCCGTGTTTCAGCACTGGACAATTCTATATTCTTACATATAGAAATGGCCCCCAATGGCCCATCTAGCCCAGCACTTCTCTTGATGGAAGTCCACCCTTGGAAGGGTTTAAAGACAAGTAATACTTTTCCGGAATATTTCCTTGACCTCTGACTTTCTTTGTCACTCAGACTTTCTGAGTCAGAGATGTCCTTGTATTTAATAGTCTTCAGTAGATTTTTCTCCCACAAATTTGTTTAGTTATTTTTGAAGCTGGGTAAATTTTAAACATTTGCAACATACTGTAGGAAACAGCTGCCCAATCTAATTACCTGTTTGGGTGTGGAATAACTTCCTTTGGTTTGTTTTGATCCTGCCATCTGCTATTTCTTTTTATGCCCTCATATAGGAATAACTCAAGTGAGACTCCATTTTCTTCATGCAGCAAAAACCCATTCTTTAGTCACACAACTCATTTTATACTGTTTTTACAGACGTCATGTGCAACTTTAATTGGTTAATAGCTTTCTTGCCAATTACTCTATTGGTTAGTAAAAGGTATTTCACTTGTCTCTATTCTTAAATTGTTTACATATTTTCTTCACCGATTCTCATGGGATAGAGTTGATGTTTATGCAGGTGCTAGTTGCTTTTCACCCAAGAATAGATTGTTATGTTAACAAACTATTCATACCAAGATTGTTTTTACATGGGAATTTGCAAAGTGCTAGATGCACTTAGAGGAAATGACAGGACAGCCATCAATCTAACAGAGCAGGCCTGATTTTATGAGGCCTTTCTTTTATAATTTTTCTACCTAACTGCAACACCCTCATCCTTATGGTGAAGAAGACTATGAGTGGCTCTTTTCTATCCAACTGCCTGCTGCCTTGGGGATCTGTCTTTTTGTGTTTCCTCCCACAGAGGGGAGACAAAGGAAACCCCAAATGACAGCAGAGTCATTCATCTCCAGCATAAAATTTTGGTTCAGTTTCAGGAAATCAGGTCATCACCGAGAGGGCAAAGAAGCCTTCTGCTCATGGCCCAGTAACCCACAGCAAGGCAGGATGGGGTATCCAAGCAAGAGCATCCAGCTGGGAGCTCCAAGCGTGCCTGTCATCCCTGGATCTGGGCATTTGGAATTGTCAGATCCATCTGGATGTTGCCACATGATTTGTGGAAAAAAACTCCACAACTCATAAAAGTTGTAAAGTAGGTATGTATTTAATTCAGCACCGGGAGCATTCGGGATAGCTCCACAAAGGCATGTACACCCCCCCCCCCCCCCCCAAGAATTCAGACCCTCTTTTGTCCCCTAGCTTGTTGCATATGCATTGAGTTTCACAATAGGTCCATGCATATTCATTTCCTAGCCCTGATTCCCATTAAAATTAGCTTATCAGTCCTTCTGAGCCTGTGCAGAGCTCTCTGGCAGTTGCTTAGTATGTCTACTCTAGTGCCTGTTAAGTCCAACCTCAGTTTTGGTCTGCTCTTAGTTTCAAGGTCAGTGGGGCCCCTCTTATCTCCCTTGAACTTGGAAGCTCACATTCCTTTCCCCTTGTTTGGGGTAGAATTCTTTATCAGATACTTGCATTCTTTTGGCCCATCTCTGCAAGCCTTTGCAAGCACAGCAAGTTACAGACTAAACAAGTTAAAACAGTACATCCAAATCTGAAATTAATTTCTACTCTAACCTAATTTCTACCCCCCCATGTCTCACCACAAAGCCCTCAGCTCTCTGTGCAGACTTCAGCTCCTTCAGCAGGTAGCTGGCCTCACCCTGTGCTCCCCTGGCTCATCTTGGGGCATTGTCTTAGTTTGAAAGGCAAATGTCTGCCGAGGAAGGGGGAAACCTCCCTCAGAATGGAAAATATGATGCCCTTCCCTCTAAATTATTATAAATTTGAAATTACGGGGCTTTCAGGAAAAGATATAGGAAAAAGAATAACAGTTCTTTACTAGTATGTATATGTATAACAAGGCAAACAAAGAACAACAATGGCAGCAACAACAAACAAAAAAACCCCGAAACCCAACAACAGCCTTCTCTCGGCTGTCAGGTACTTTCCCCTTTGGTGTAGTTATGGCCACTGCCGACAGGGGCAGCTGTTGGCTCCCAGCAGGGCAGGGGCAATGATTCCCCTGTGGCTGCAGGGGGCACTGTGGTGCAAGCTGAGCTTCCTATCTCATGTGGGTAATGGCGGGCATGCTAACAGAAGAGAGAAAAGGGGCTTCCTTTACAAACTCACAGTGGGCAGCTGGTCCCGGTGCCTCTCTGGATGGCGAGATGGGCTGCAGCAGGAACCTTGGAGGAGCAGGCTGGAACAGCAGAGGCGAGCACAGCCAGGGTAGTAAAACAAAGTGTAGCAGAAATGTTGACGCAGGGGTCCCCTTGACATGAGTGTAATTAGCACTGACTCCGTGATGCAGAAGGCTGAACCATTGCTTTATTCTTCTATACTACAATATTACTATCTTCTTAAGAAACCCATAACCCCTTCCAGCCTGTCCAATACAGCTTTGACCTCATTGGTCAACCAACCAAAATACCACCACCCTTTGGTAAACAAATCTCTATAACACATTCCACATTTGCATAGCAACAGGTGCAGCAAGTGGAGATAAGAATTGTGGAAGGGGCTAACAGCGGGCCTGTTAGCTAAAGGAGCAAGAAGAAGCTGAGAAGAAAGAAGAAGCTGATAAGGAGCTCTCTCCAAGGCTGTAACCAAGGAGACCAAGAGAATTGAGGGACTGAAGAAAGATAAGAACTTCACAGCTGCATGAAGTATATTTAGAAAGTTAGTTAAGTCACTGTAACTTTTCACCAGTGGTGTTATGTTGATTTATTGTATCCAATAGTTAGGGTAGAAGAAGCAAAAACAATTAAAAAGTGTATAAAAGGTCAGCCATGTTCAATAATAAAGTGTTGCCATCTGAGACTGCTTGTGGTCTCTGCTTTGTGTCGTGACCGCCTCGACAACGACATTTGGTGATCCCTGACGTGGTACAAGACCCTTAATGAGATACTCGGGGTCCTAGCAATTGGCAACCGTGACCCACTGGGACGTAGTGGGGGAGGCGGCGTTGGTGTAGCTGAGAGTGGCCGGTGAAAGCCACAGGGAGGTCCGGACCTGATTTTCTCCTATCAAGACACCTGGAATTAGGTGAGCCACCAACTAGCAATAATGGGAAATAATTTATCTAAAGAGGAAGAAAGTGTTTTGGCTACATGGAAAGTTTTGTTAAGAAATAAGGGAATCTTTACTTCAGACTATGCCCTTCAAAGTTTATTGCTGTGGGCTAAATCACAGGGTTTTGGCACAGACCCTGGTACAGCATTTAGTGTTAAGGCATGGAAAAAAGTCGGGGACAGACTGTGGGAAGTTATCCGAGCGGGAGATAAAAGTGTTGTCGATTTAGCTGTTACCTGGGGATCGCTCTTTGAGGCGTTGAAACAATGGAAAACAGAGCAGAAACAAGCAGAGCGGGATGTGGACGAAGAATCGGGGTTGATAATAGAAACTGACGGGGGGGATGAGGCAGACGGGGCCTCTGATGGGGAACTTGCTGTAAACCATCCTTGAAGAAGGTGCAGGTGCCATGGAAGTTACCAGGCAGGATGCCAAAGCTTCTGGGAAAGCTGCCAAAACTTCTGGGAAAGCTGCCAAAGCTTCTGGGAGAACTGCCAAAACTTCTGGGTAAACTGCCGTGGCATCTCCTTATCAGACTCCTAAACCTCTGTATCTCACACCTGCGCAGCAGCTCCCGATGGTGCCTGTATACGATACACCGCTACGCCAGCTAGCTGAACTGTCTTTAGCAGAGAGAGAAACCCAGCCATCTGCCCCCCTGCTTCCCTCTGCTCTAGTCCAGCCATCTGCCCCCCCGCTCCGCTTTCAACTGCATGAACAATCTGCAAGGTCGTATCCTCCGTTACGTAGCAGTGACAGCGAATCAAGTGACGAGTCACCCGCAGTAACACCTGAGTTGGGGCAAGGAACTCTTGTCAGTTTACCTTTTAATAGCTCTAGCCCTACTGCCCCATGGACTTTGCCTCCATGTCAAGTAACTGTGCTTCCTCGACATCCTCAGGAGTTTTGGGAATTTGTTAGAAAAAAAGCAGTTGAAGAAAATAATTGGGACATAATAGAAAGATTAGGTCCTCCAAAAGTACCTCAGGAGAAGAGTGCTGATGCAATTGCTGCCTGTACTAACCCTATGGCTTTTCCAGTTTTTAAAGCAGCTCCTGGAGCAAGGCAGGATGACAGTCATCATGTCTTTGCCTGAAGAGTTGTACAAGATCTCCAGTCGAAGGTAGCTCAATATAGTATTAATTCCTCTGAGGTAATGTAATTAATACGTGTAATCAATAGATACCTCTGTTGGTGTCCAATTGTTTATTTTGAAAGACCATGAAATACCATGTGGAATACTGTGTCAATGGAGTGATAATTGGGAAGATCAACTGCATATTTTGGAATGGATATTTTTGTCTTTCAGATCTCAGAAAACAGCTCCAGGACTTTATGAGCTTTTTGCAGATATTATCATCAAGGGCCGCAGGCGTTGTCATGAAATTTTGGGACACGACCCTGTGACCATTGTGATACCTGTGCAACAGTGGTATTTTGAATGGTGCTTTCAAAATAATCATGAATTGCAGTCTGCCTTGTCTTCTTTTACAGGCCAAATAAAATATCATTTACCTTCTCATCCAATTTTAAAACTGACCAAGGAGATTCCTTTTGAAGGAAAACAAATTTGTTCTCCTGTTCCAGTGGAAGGTATAACGGTTTTTACAGATGGATCCAGGAAAACCGGAAAAGCAGCTGTAGCTTGGAAAAAGGATGACCACTGGGAATATGAGACAATGATTCAGCAGGGATCTCCTCAATTGGTTGAACTCTGTGCTGTTCTTCTGGCTTTCACTTTATTTCCTGACTCTCTAAATATAGTCACTGATTCTATCTATGTTGCCAATTTGGTTAAGCAGTTAGATCAAGCAGTGTTGTATAATATCCAAGAGAAACCATTGTTTACCATGTTAATGAAGTTATGGACAGTCATTGGTGCTCGAAAACATCCTTATTTTATCATGCATGTTCGCAGCCACACATCGTTACCAGGATTTTTTGTTGAAGGCAATGCCCATGTAGATTCTCTAGTAGCTGCTGCTGCAATCAAAACCATACCTAATGTGTTGCAGCAGGCAATTTTATCTCATCAATTTTTTCATCAAAGTGCTCCAGCTTTACAGCAGCAATTTAAATTGTCTTCTGGTGAAGCGAGATCAATTCTTTCTTCTTGTCCTGACTGTCACATGATTCATGTCACTCAATATTATGGTACCAACCCTAGGGGTCTTTCCGCTTTAGAGGAATGGCAGACGGATGTTACGAAAATGCCAGAATTTGGTCACTTTAAGTATGTTCATGTTACGGTTGATACCTTTTCTCACGCAATGATTGCTTCAGCATTCACAGGAGAAAAAACTCGTGATGCTATTCATCATTTTTATCACGCCTTTTCTGTTCTAGGTGTTCCGTGTCACATAAAAACAAATAATGGCCCAGCATATGTTTCGCAGAAAATGCAAGCATTCTTTCGTGCTTGGGGCATTGAACATTCAACAGGTATTCCACATGTCCCCACAGGCCAAGCAATTATTGAAAGAGCTCACGGTCTTCTTAAACGTCAGGTTCAAAAACAAAAAGGGGGAATGCAACAGGAGTCACCTCAAGTGAGATTAGATAAAGCTGTTTATGTGTTGAACTTCTTGCGTCCCCTACCTGACTTACAGTTATCTCCAATTTTTTACCATTTTTCTTCTTTGAATGCTAAGCAACCAGATCTCCGTAGAAATGTTAAGGTATGGGTCAAGGATTTAATTACTGGCATGTGGTCTGGCCCAGTGGAATTAATAACCTGGGGAAGAGGTTATGCTTGTGTTTTGACAGATAATGGTCCTCGATGGGTTCCTGCTCGCTGTGTCAAACCTTATCTGGAGCAAGCAGGCAGGGACAAGACGGATGGCTCCGCAGCTGAAGCAGAACGTGCGGATGACATTGGCTAAGGTTATATCTAGATATATAAATCAGGATATGTATTTCATTGCTCTTCATGTGCTTTCATAGTAATTAAAGGGTGTAGTTTTGGTTTAGGCTGACCGAAACAATGCAGGTTTTTGGAACCTTTGTTCTAGTATTCCTGCAGCTCCTTTTGAGCACTTTGGGGTGGTTATAGTTCACAGCTTTATGGGATAAAGTAGTTAAGAAATTTTAAAGCACCTATAGATGGATGAAAGACAGGAATGATTGTATTAAGAATGGGAATGTTGATTTTGTTGATGGTTGTGATTGTTGTTCTGTGTTTCCCCTGTCTGCTTGGATTTTTGCAAAGGGCCCTGCAAAAATCCATAGCAGCTGTGTTTAAAAACAAAAAGGGGGAATTGTGGAAGGGGCTAACAGTGGGCCTGTTAGCTAAAGGAGCAAGAAGAAGCTGAGAAGAAAGAAGAAGCTGATAAGGAGCTCTCTCCAAGGCTGTAACCAAGGAGACCAAGAGAATTGAGGGACTGAAGAAAGATAAGAACTTCACAGCTGCATGAAGTATATTTAGAAAGTTAGTTAAGTCACTGTAACTTTTCACCAGTGGTGTTATGTTGATTTATTGTATCCAATAGTTAGGGTAGAAGAAGCAAAAACAATTAAAAAGTGTATAAAAGGTCAGCCATGTTCAATAATAAAGTGTTGCCATCTGAGACTGCTTGTGGTCTCTGCTTTGTGTCGTGACCGCCTCGACAACGACAAAGAATTGTTTTAATTATTTCTCTGAGCTTTCTCTCAGCTTCTCGCAGCCTTCCCCAGGGAAAAATGCCTGGGAAGGCCTGTGCCTGCTCTCTATGGCCAGAGAGCTGCTGCTACAGTTCACTCTTTTTGTATAAATAAAAAAGGTAGTGTTTGTAGTCCTCTGCAGGGCCCTTTGCAAGAAGGAAAACAAACACAACTCAAGAGGTTCCCATAGCAATTTGCTGGTTGTCAATCAGAACCCCAGTCAGATGCTGACTTAGAATGGTCAGGGAGATTCTTTACCTGTAGAATATTTATTTCTACCATATCATTAAAACAAGGTGTACAATATAAGAAACCAAACAACAATGCAAAGAATGATCATTGTTTCAAGTGCAAACAGCTGAGTTTCAGGAGAAGGTCCATTGACTGGAGGTGCTAATCTTTGACATCACTGAATCTCCTTCTTGGTCTTGAAACAGAGAACTGCTGAAGAGGGTTACTAACAACCAAATTCAGAGGTACTGAAAAAATCTCTGGAATGCCATGGCCACAACGTGAGGCATTGCAGTGTCGGAACCCAGGACACCCCTCTGGGTGCCCTGATGGCCTGAGCCCTGGACAGGGGGCTAGGGTGTTCTGGCAGGAGGCCAAAGACACTTGGGATTTCGATCCTAACCCATGGAACAAATAGCCAGAATTAAAGGGACAGCGTCGACCCCGGGATCAGCGCTGGGTGAACATTGGCCCGATCTCTATCGCATCGGATCCCCCTCTGTTCACAAATGCGGTCTGGTACAGTCTGGTTTTATGCTATTTTTCTGGCCCAAGGCAGAGTCTCTCTTGTTCTTTTCATAGTCAATCATATTCATGTTGTTTCCTTTCTTTGAGCTGGACTGGAGAATGCAGTTCCTGGCCAGTGATGAGCTCTGGTCAAGCATATTCATGTTGTCCTCTTCCTCTGGGTTGTGTTTGACAATGTAGTTCCTGGCAGGCAGTGATGGCTGGTGGTGATGTTAAGGGAACTCCACATCTGAATGCAATTCCTCTGATAGCTCCCACTATCTTGATCTCTGGCAAAGATCGTTCAGGTGCAGTTGGTCTCCACCCAGGCTAGGTCCTTTTGATTGTAAATTAGATCCCTTCCCGCTGTTGGCTGCAATTTTGTGATGGTATGCGGTCTTTCCATAGCAGGTAGCATTCCTCAGACCCTGCATGTGAGTTTAAATCATCCCTATATATTTCTTCTAAACATTATTCTTGGGATCTTTTTTGGTCAAGCTGACCCCAGGATGTATTAAAAGTCTCTTTTCTTCAACCTAGCTGTTGAAGAAGGAGTCAGAAGTCTTCGGCTCGCATTCTCAAGGTTGTTTATTATTTCTTATCTGAAACATTTTCTGTCTGGCCTGCCGAGGTCTGTTCAGCAGGTCAGTCTGAGGCACACTGCCCTCTCCCAGGGCCGGTGTTGTCTTTTATACTATAAACTACGTATTCGATATTTACAGTTATGTTCCAATACCTATCACTTATGTTAGACAGTGACTTTCTACTTTACACCAATGCCAAAGTGCTACCATTACCAAGAAGATGGAGGCTAGGAAGAAGAAGGAAGAAGAACAGGACAACACTCAAATCCTTCCATCTTGCCTCCTAGACACCCTATAATAAAATCTTCAAAATTCCACCTTTCACTCTGTGACAACTACTATTATTCTACTTAAACTTTAGTGACTTGTAATTCTTCATATCAAGTTGGTAATTTGCTCCATGGGTTAAGATCGAAATCCCTAGTGTCTTTGGCTTCCTGCCAGGGTCTCCGAGCCCCTGCCAGGATTTTGAGCCATCCAGGGCACCCAGAGGGATGTCCTGGGTTCTGACAATTATAACATGTATTTATTTTATATTCTAAACAGCACAAATTACATATATATATAACATTCTCTATCTTAATATTATGCTACGGCCTAAGATATATGTTTATCACACAACTATTTATATATAAAAGTTATATGGTGCATACATAAACTGACAGATTACACTGTACCAAAAAGCAGTTAAAAGAAATTACAAATTGTACCATATTAAAATCTTTGTGGTTAATAATAACTTGCAAAAGCTAATATATAAATAAGAAAGTCAATAACTATATTGTCCTTTATAACAGCGAGGGTCCTTTTCAGTGAGCTAGGGTGGTAATAGGGTCCCAGTGCAAAGGCCACTCTTACAAGCAGAGGCTCACTCATGGTAGGGGAAGCAGTGGGAGGACAAAAACTCTGCAGTGGCAGCGAATCCTCTGGACAGCAACGGTCCATTCCCCTCTCATCCAAGAGAGAAGCCGAGCCCACCCCCTCACCCCCCAGACAAAATCTCCCATTCCAAAAGAAAGCTCCTCAGTTAGGAGAGTGCAGCTGCACACTTTCCCCCACTTTGGCCACTTCCATTTGTCTTTTAAGTACCACTCCTTATTTTCTCTTAGCAACAGATAGGAGAAGATTCCTTCAGAGAAAAAGAAAAAAAAGAACCAACCTAACCTCCAACAGGCATGTCTCTCCCAGGTGTCTAAGCAAGGGCAGGTAACTCCTACCCTTTGAGCTCAAACCAGGCTAAAGGTCAGCAAAGTACATTTGCATTCCCCAAAGCTGATGCTTAATTTTTGTTTTGATGGAAGGACCTTCATGTAGACCTCAAAGGGATCGTCCCTGATGCGGACGCCATCTCTGACCTCAGCAGATGACAGCTCCAACTCACAGAGCAGCCTTGCAGGGGCTATAAGGGCAGGGGAAGAGAGTTTCATCCCAGCCTGTGAAAAATGCAAATCACTTATTTTTAAAATTTTAAAAGTTTAATAGTAATAAAATGGTTATAAAAATAGTAATATAATTAGAATAATAAAATTTTAACAATTAAGATTAGGACAATATGAAACAATAAAACCAAAGAGATACGGACGTCTGGGTACCTTTTTCTGGGCAACACAAGCCCGAAAAAGGACACCCGTTAACAGAGGATTAATCCTTAAAAACAATCACCTGTTGCATATTCATCCATCTCATACATGATGCATAAATTCCATTCAAACACAGGATTCTGTCTGGTCACTGTCTGTTGCGGTGGATTCTCCAAGTGTGGGGACACAAGGCTTGACTCCATTTTTCTCAAAAGGCTGATATATTATGTTATATATTATATTAAAATACTACATTAAAACTATACTAAAAGAACAGAGAGAGAAGAAAGATCAGAAGGCTACAAAGAACATGAATAGAATAGAATAGAATAGAATAGAATAGAATAGAATAGAATAGAATGCATAACAAAATCTTGTGACTGCTCACAGCCTTGGCACAAGTGGCTGTGATTGGTCACTAATTGAAAACAATCAACATAGACCAATAGAAGATGCACCTGTTGCATTCCACAGCAGCAGATAGTTATTGTTTACATTTCTTTCCTGAGGCTCTCAGCTCCTCAGGACGAGAAAAATCCTAGCAAAGGATTTTCCATAAAATATCATGGCTACAACTGTCAACTTCTTCCTCTTAATCCTCATGCCATCTTCCTGTCCGAGCGAGGTGGGAAGAAGTTAGTTTTCTGCTGATAAGGGAGCAATAAATTCCCTTTCTCTGAAAGATTTAGGTGTCCTGTGGCTTCTATCTGGTGCGAGTCCTTTCTTAAAAAATATCTTACATAGCATAGTTTCTATTTTAACATTATGCTATAACCTAAAACTATATTTAACACACTACTTAAGAAAATTAATACAGTATAACTTTCTAACATAACACATACAATATTCATTTTAATACTTGCGAAAAGCCAATCATAAAATACACATTTTTCACAATCCCCCCTCTTATTCTTTGTAAATCATTTGGCTTGAGCAATATTTCTTGTTTACTTGCATCTTCTGGTCTATGTTGGCAAAATAAAACAAGGGATTACACAAGGAAGAAATATCAAAACAGTTGTAACACATAGAAGGAAAAAAATCTTAATTTCTTTTATCATCTCATCTCTAATACATTACTCCACCAGCTAGGTTTTAATACTGTTTTTGTGATATCCTTTACTTCTCTTAGAATGATATTTCTGTGGTCCTCAATTTTCATCAATCTGATATATTAAACTTTCCACAAACACTCCCTTCTTTAGCCAATAGATAGTCTAAAGCCAACCTATTCTGATACATGGCAGCTCTTGTTTGAGTTTGTTGCCTTTATATTAATTCCATTACCTTACCAGTTGTTTTACCAGTTTTGTTCGTTATTATCTCTACAGCAGCTTGGAGTCCTATAATTCAATTTAGCATATAAATTGGGGTCTGATATCCCCAACTCCCATCTTGTGCCCAGGTGGCTGGCCCATACGTTTCTAAGATATGTTCAGGGGCCATTCCTCATCTCCGCATTTTTGGAACCCTCAAATCAAATCCCTTTTGTTTCTCATTAGATTCTCATAAACTCGTATCCCTAATTGATCCCCATCAGGTCCTGGCAAAAGAAAAAAATCCTGGTTGTATGATTCCCAGCGTGCAGCTCTCTTTCCACTGAGAGGGAAGTTTTGAGTATGCTGTTTTTCCACATATCCAAAATAGGCCATCTGGAGCTTTCCAATAGTCAAACTTTTGCTGATCTATATTTTCCCAGAATTTGGAAATTCCTGGGAAGACAAAGTAAGGATTTTTTCCTGTATCATTACATTGAAAAAGTCTGATTTTATGATTACACTTACAATTTCTCTTTTTATCTTTTTCCTGGGTCCAGTACATGGTTGGTTCTTCTGGGATCCACCATACAGAAGTTCCATTACTAACTTTATATTTTTTACAGGGAGTTTTTCTTACTTCATGAAGGAACTCTTTTCTAGTGCGCCATAGACATTCTTCCCCTATGACTATTGAACTCAAAATCCACCCCTCTGGTAGGTTTTCTCCACTTACACTTGTTTGGTTCCACTTAAGGAGCTAAGTTGGGCTTAAGCTGCTGCCTTTCCATGGCAATTCTTTTGACATCAAAGCCCCTCCACAGACCCAACAATTGGTTATGTTGAGTTCTCTACTTATTCTTTCCCCTAATTCCACAAACTGATTTTTTTTACCCATTCTTGAGATATCTATTTATTTTTCTATTTGCTGTTCCAGTTTCATATACAAATCATCAATTGAGATTGGCACAGGTTTAGGTGGTTGTACTGGCTTAGCTTTTGTGTTTATCAATTGCTCTTTTACTAAATCTCATGCTTTGTTCCCAATAATGTAGGTGAAACAAATGCATCTCTCCTCTTTTGGGCATTGCCTTCCCATCTTGTTACCACTTGTTCCTACGTTCTCCGCAATCTAATACTTTTTCTCATTGTGTATGCAATTGCCTAATTTGAATGGGTTGTAACAGTGACTGTTGACATGAGTGTGAGAAATTAAAAAAAAAAAGGAACTTCGGTGTCTTTCCATATATAGCTTGTGGTATGGTCTTATTGATATCCCAAAAGGGAAAAGACAACAAATGAGAGAAAGAACCAGGAATAGCAGAGGTCCAGTATGGCTTATACTCCCACCTCCCATGCCTATGGGGTTGCAACCCACAGCAGGTGTGTTTGATCTTCTTGGTGGCAAATATAGAGGCCACTCTGGTCTTGCCCTCTATTTCCTTGTCACTTTCTCTTAGCTAATTTCCAGGCAAATAGTTTTTGGCATTCCTTAACTGTGGTTACCCACCATTCCTCAGGTATCTCCCATTCAACAGGCACTAATAATTCCCATCCACAAAACAAAGTTCTTACTTTAACACTTCTTGCAACAAGAGCATAAATTTTGTGTACTACAATACTAATTATTCTCACAATTCAAACATTTACTTATAACCAACTATCATGTCTACTATCAGGATGAATCAAATAGTTTACACTATGGTACTGATGGAAATGGTAATTTCCTTTCTTCCCTATACAATTCACAGGCTAAGTTCACAATATAAGAATTCTTTGACCAAAACAGTCCTGATCCTTCTGTCTGAAGTATTCCTCCCAAAGGAGATATTTTATTTAGGCAGTGCTTGAAACCAGTGATGTAAGCTTTGCCTTCTTTCTTAATTGTTATTCTTTGGACATTTCTTGGATCATGTGGGTTTTTGTAGCAGGCACAAGGCCTGCACGGCCTCCTTGGCGATCAGAAGCCTGAGAACTAGGAAATGCCAAAGTCAGCATGACTAAGGCTTTAGAAGCCCCTCTCTTCCATCTTTCGGACCCTGCTATCTCCCTGCAAACCGATAGGTCACTTTCCCCTGACCCTTACTATTGGACAGTTTTCAAAACCCCTGTAGGGTATAAAAGCCCCTAATTCTGCCTGGTTCGGCAGAAGAGCTGTCACTGGACCCTTCGCGGAGACCCGAATAAAAGAATCCTGCGGAACCCATACAGCGCTTCTCTCTCTCTCTGCGTCTGCTGCGCAGCACATAGGGCGACGGCACCAGGCATGCTGAAAGAGCTGAAATCACTAAAGAGCTGAAAGAGCTGCAAATCACTATAGCTTGCCTGGGTTGCCTGAGCCCCCCCGCTGAGCTATCCTGGCCGGCCGGCATTCCCCACTGGGCTTCTGCCCTGAGGGTAATAGCCCAGCCATAGCTGGCGCACCGAACATAGCGAACGCCCGAACAGTGAGGGGCCCCTGGACCGACATCTGAACCGCCGCGATATTCTGGCCGCGGAACTGAATGCCGGACCTGGCATCTCAGAGGAGCAGCATTTCTTAATGAAATTGTCACTGCCTCCGCGCCAGAAATCCTGGAAGAAGAAGCTCTTCGTTCTAGAAGGACTCTTCTGGACAGGAGGTCAGCCGACCCGCACCCTGACACCTGAACACTTGTTTGCGGAGGCTGACAAGCAGACGACCCCCAGCAGAACTTTGACCCACAACTGGCTGAAGAAGTATAAGTTTAACACAGCCTTTCTTGCACGCAAAATATTTTTCCTTGGGTCCTTTTTTTTGGTTTTTTTCTTTTTTTTTCTCTTTTTTCTGCTGGCGGGGACTGAAAACATGGGATCAAAGCTTAGTACATTTAAGCGATCCCAGAACGAGAGAGATTTATATTCCCTAATCCTAGAAATCCTATCTTCTAACAACTTTTCTTTTTCCAAAGGTAACCTTTCAAAAACTGACCTGAAAAAATATATAAAGTGGATTCTCTGCCATTTCCCAGATACTAATACACAGACTATTACCTTAGACTCCTTTTGGGATACAATTGGCACCACGATATATAAGTTTCAAACTAACCAAGACTTTTCTGTAACCCGGTTTTTACCTATGTTTCACGCTATCACTAAAGCTGTAGAAAAAACTAACAAAAAGATAGTAACTTCAGGGCTAACTTCTGTTGGACACGGGAAGCTCTTATCTGACTTAACAGAAGCGCCTATTTCAAATGCTAATCGAGCAGATAACACCCCCTCCACCCTGGATTCCAGTACTCCTCTGGGTCCTAGCGTCCTGCCGCCTGCGCCGCACCCCCCCCGACCCCAGGGCGCCCACGGCACCTCCCCACCCCCTCCTTCCCCCCGCCTGCCCCTCGGGAGCCACACCCTGCGCGCCTCCTTGCTCTGTGTTATCTCCGAGAGCATCTGCGCCAGTTCCCGCCGGGACCGACCCAAACCCCACCCTTCCCGCTGCTCCCCCCGACCTTGCTGGGGCCCCCCCCACCCCCTCTGCCGTCCCTCCTGTTCCTGCCGCGCCCGTCCCCACTCCCTCTCCCGCCCTCGCCCCCCCCGCCACCATCGCGCCTTTCCCTGCCCCCGGCATTATCCCTGCTGCGGCAGCGGGTCAGCCTGCCTGCGTATCCGTGCCCCCCCCACCATCGCGCTTTTGCCTACCGCCGGAATCGTGCCCGCTCGCGTATCCGCCCCAGACCCAAGCCACCCTGTATCCGCTGCACCCTCCTCCAGTCCCGCCGCCTCCTCCCTCCCGCGCTTCCCCTGCCCCCACACCCAGGCACACACACACCCTCAGGGACCCCCAGTCGGGACCCCCCAGACTTCCTTCAGTTCTGCCCCCCCTCCTCACACCCCCCAGTCCTGTGCCTGCTGTATCACGCATTGTACGGCCACCCTAGCCCTGCTGCCTCCCTGTAGCCACATTCTGCCATGTGCTGCCTTATACCCTGTCCAGCCACATGCACCTCTGCCAAATGCTGCTCCAGCCTGCCATAAGAAACATAAGGCAAGGCCTGATAGCTCTCACTTCTCGTCATCTGATGACAGCAGTGACAGCGATTCTGATTTGGACATAGAGTATGTTGATCCATGGGCTATAATAAAAATGGAAGCCACACAGGCAGGGGACTGGCAATTAGCTCAGAGAATCACTGCCTTTCCAGTAGATTATAAGAAGGGAAAAAGAGGAGGTGCTACTACTAGAAAGACATGGGAACCGATTACAAATAAAGAACTTGTGCAATTAAGGAATACAGCCAAAGAACATGGTAGAAGTTCACATATTTTTAGAAATTTCCTAGAGGCTACGTTCGCAGCACATGTTTTAGTACCCCACGATATTAAAAATATTGCCCAGTGCCTCCTTTCTCCCGCCGAGTACATGCTTTGGGAAAGGCATTGGAAAAAGCAATTAAAAACATTATCAGATAACTACGCTGCAGATGCTGATAAGTCAAACTTTACACTCGAACACCTGGCTGGTGAAGGGGATTTGCAAAAACCCTCTGACCAAGCTGATACTTTACCTAAGGCAACACTACAAGACGTGGCTATAGCAGCAAAAACCTCCTTACTCCTTACCCCTGGTGATTCTACCCCTACCCAATACTTTTCTACTATTAAACAAGGAATAGATGAAAGCTTTATCAAATTTGTGGGTAGAATTAAGGATGCTCTGGAAAAACAGATAGAGAGCACAGAGGCAAGAAAAGAACTGTTGTGTAAACTTGCCATGAGTAATGCGAATGAAAAATGTAAAGCAATTCTGAGAGCCTTACCCTTAGACACAGAACCTACCATAGAGCAAATGCTGGAAAGCTGCACACGCCACTTGTCCACTGAAGATACAGTGGCCCAAGCAGTAACTAAGGGTATTGCAGAAGGAGTTTCTAGTGCATATGCAGTAATAGCTTCTAAAGACCAGGTCCGCTGCTACCACTGCGGAGATTTTGGACATTTTATAAAGGACTGTCCAGAGAGGTCACCTCCCAGGTACCCTCGCAATTTCCACCAAAGGCCCCAGAATCAGCAGTACTATCAGCCGCGTCCGGGAAACTTCCATCGGAGCGTGGTGGGGCCCCACGCAAGGACACCAAATCAAAGGCCATCCAGACCCAGTCACGCACCATCCCAGGAGATTCCAGACCACATGAGGAGGATCTAACACACGGAGCGATACCGAGGGGAACCCGCCGGCAACTGGTAACTGCACTGTCCATTGACTTTAAAAATGACAATGTTTATCGTGTTCCCACAGGCAAACGTGGGCCAAAAGGTGGTCCTTCTAACATCCTAATTATAGGTGATTCTCTCCATAGCCCAAAGGAAATATTTGTGGTTCCAGAAGTACAAACAATGAACCCGGGACAAGAAATCTTTGTCCAGGTGTACTGCACAGACTTACCTTACTTTCTTCCAAAGGGTACCCCATTTGCACAGGCCTTTCTACTCCCTAAGAATCACAGGGAACAGCTTCCTCTCAACCCCACAGCAATGTGGATACAAGTTGTGGGACCGAGTAAGCTTGTCATCGAGTGCGGTCTTACCTGCAGAGGAGAGAAGGTCCACCTACCAGGGATGCTGGATACCGCTGCAGACGTGACCATCATCGCCCGCTCTGAATGGCCAGCACACTGGGAACTACAACCTGTGGCAGGCATGATCACAGGGATTGGTGGAGCTAGTTTCCATGCGGAGCAAGAACAACATCCTCGTCGAAGGGCCTGAAGGCAAGTTGGCAACCATCGGCCTTTTCGTGGTAAGGGCCCCCATCACCTTGTATGGACGGGACATTTTGTGACAGTGGGGAGCCTCCCTATGTATTCCCAGTCCGGATTTCTAATTGGGGCCACTGAGGAGCGCACACTGCCAGAGACTCCTTGTCTCACCTGGAAATGCCACAACCGGATCTTGATCGAGCAGTGGCCCCTCTCTAAAGTCAAACTGCGCGCACTACACGCCCTTGTGGATGAACAGCTCGCCAAAGGCCACATCGTAGAGACCACCAGCCCTTGGAATTCTCCAGTCTTCGTACTACAAAAGCCTGGAACAGACAGGTGGAGGCCCCTCCACGATCTTCGCAGAATCAACGAGGTCATCGAGGACATGGGTCTCCTCCAGCCTGGCCTTCCCTCACCATCGATGCTGCCTAGAGACTGGACACTTGCTATCATTGATATTAAAGACTGTTTCTTCAGCATCCCTCTGCATCCCCAGGACGCTCCACGGTTTGCCTTCTCCGTCCCCTCTCTTAACAGAGAGGCTCCACTCAAGAGATATCACTGGCTTTTCCTTCCTCAAGGGCTTAGATGCAACCCCCAGTATATGCCAGTGGTATGTTGCCCACATTCTGTCTCCTGTTCGGAACCTATTCCCAAATGCGATCATCCATCACTATATGGACGATATCCTGGTCTGTGCACCAGAAAAAATGTACTTGGACAAAGCGGTTAAAAGGACTATTGAAACCATAGAAAAGGCAGGATTTGAGATCTGTGAGGACAGAATACAGTACACCAATCCATGGACTTACCTTGGACTCCAGATCCGGGAAAGGACCATCGTACCCCAGCAGCTCACCATCCGAGACGACCCAAAAACCCTGAGAGACTTACACAGTCTGTGCGGATCCATCAGCTGGGTACGTCCACTGCTAGGAATTACAACAGAGGACCTCGCTCCACTGTTCAACCTTCTTCGGGGCAAGGAGGAGCTGGACTCTCCATGCACTCTAACACCAGAGGCCCGAGATGCCATCACCAAGGTCCAAGAAGCCCTGTCTTCACACAAAGCCCATCGCTTCGAGCCCAGCCTGCCTTTCCAGTTCATCATTCTGGGGAAAGCACCTAGGTTCTATGGACTGATTTTCCAATGGGACACTCAACTTCGAGACCCTCTACTAATCCTGGAGTGGATCTTTACAAATAATCAACCCACAAAGACAATAACCACCTTCCAACAAATAATGGCACATTTAATAAAAAAGGCTAGAACTCGCCTCCGTTCCCTTGCAGGGTGTGAGTTCACATGCATATATTTGCCAATGACCACTGGGGACCTGGAACATTTGCTCCAGACCAATGAAAGTCTCCAGTACGCCTTAGATAGCTATACAGGCCAAATTTCAGTACATATCCCAAAACATAAGCTTTTTAATCGTGATGTAACATTTCATCTGACCCCAAAATTAGTCCAAAGTAGGACACCTCTCAAAGCTCTAACCATCTTTACAGATGGCTCAGGGTCATCCCACAAGTCGGTAATGACATGGAGGGACCCTAAGACCCAAAATTGGGAATCTGACATAAAAATACTGGAGGGATCTCCACAGATTGCGGAGTTAGCAGCTGTTGTCAGAGCCTTTGAGAAATTCAAAGACGAACCTTTTAATTTGGTCACAGATTCAGCTTATGTTGCTGGCATAGCTATGAGAGCAGAACATGCTCTTCTCAAAGAGGTTTCCAATCCAAAGTTATACCAATTGATTTCCACACTAACACGCTTAATTTCCCACAGAAAGCAACCTTACTATATAATGCATGTGAGGTTACACACTGATCTCCCAGGTTTCATTACAGAAGGGAACAGGAAAGCAGACACCTTAGCCATGGCAATAGAGACTGCTAATGTCCCTAACATCTTTGCCCAGGCAAAGTTGTCACACTCATTTTTTCATCAAAATGTGCCTGCCCTTATCAGAATGTTCAAGCTTTCAAAAGATAAGGCAAAAGCTATTGTTGCCTCATGCCCGATCTGTCAAAACTACCAGATACCATCTATGGGGACGGGAGTCAATCCCCGAGGTTTAAACAGCTGCCAGCTGTGGCAGACAGATGTAACCCACTTTGCACCTTTTGGAAGGTCAAAGTACGTGCATGTATCGGTTGATACGTTCTCAGGAGCAGTATTTGCATCAACACATACAGGAGAAACTGCGCAGCACACCATAAAACATTTTCTCCTCGCATTTGCAACCCTGGGAGTACCAAAGGAGATCAAGACAGATAATGGACCTGCCTATACCTCTCGTAAGTTAAAAGAGTTCTTCAGTGAGTGGGGAATACAACACAAGACAGGTATACCTGCAAACCCCACAGGACAATCCATCATGGAAAGGACACATCAAACTCTCAAAAGAGTCCTCAATCAGCAGCAGAGAGGAACAAAAATCATTTCTCCAGTTGAAAAACTTTGCAAGGCTCTCTATGTCATCAACTTCCTGAACTGTACAACCTCAGAGCCTGATCCACCAATACTTCGCCACTTTGCAAATACCACCCAAGCAAAGCTCACAGAGAAACCACCTGTGCTGGTGAAGGACCCAGAAACACATAAAGTCTCTGGACCTTTCGAACTCATTACCTGGGGAAGAGGATATGCGTGTGTTCTGCTACCATCTGGTCCAAGATGGTACCCAGGGAAAAACATAAAACCATACCTAGGCACTGCAAATACCACTTCCACAAGCAGTGACAAGAATCCTCCTGAGTCAAACACAAGACCTCCTCAAAACCAGACCAGCTCGGCCTGGAGACGAAGACGTCGCCAAACGTCCACAAGTGGAGGAGACGACCATCCCATCACACCACAGCAGACAAAACAGGAAGCTGAACAACATTCTGCGGCATCAAGCCCTAGGCCAGGCACAGCCTGAAAATAAAACTGTTCTCTGAATTAGATGTTATTACCCTTTTTACCCAAAAAACCCTATTATCCCCTTTATCTACCCTTACCAAAAGCCTCTAACCTTTTACCCACTCCCCCGCCCTTAGCATATAGAAAAAACAAAAAAACAGTAAAAAACTAAAAATAAATGGGGGGGTGGAAGGAACAGAGGAAAGGAACAAGAAAGGAACCCTAACCCTTCCTTCCTACCATAAAAATAACAAGTTTTGCTTATATTCCCTATCAGAAGCCCCATTCCTGCCCAAAGATGAAAAGTATCTCCGTTGGTGCTGTCCTCACTGCTGCCTGGATGTTCCTCACCGTGCCGTGTGCCATCGGTTGGATCGTCCCACAGCCGAGCCATAATGTCTGGGTAACCTTAGCAAGGACATTAAAACAGGATAACATGTGCTTATCCATGGGAAGCGTTGATAACCCACTTTCCACGTGTCTAGTAGGAATTTCTTTCGTAGCCGATGATTGGCCCGTCTATAACTCAGAGCTTCTCTGCACCACAGGTAAGAGACCCCACCAGGTAGAAACTTGGGACGAGTGGACAAAAATACTGCCCAATGCTCTTGAGGAACCTCAAGAATTGGATCTGTTGGGGTCCTCTAACGCCACATTCTGTGTCAAATTTTACTTTAGACGTCCAAAGAATAATTTGCCTGAAATTGACCAGAACAAAAACACATACCGAAAAGACATATCGCCAATTAACAAAGCCTACAACACTCATGACTGGTGTAATTACACTGCTCGTATGATCTCTGTGTCCTCTCTCCATCCCAAAGTTCTACCCAAGGGAACGTTTCTCATCTGTGGTGACAGAGTATGGGCTGGGATCCCCTCACGACTCCAGGGAGGTCCCTGTACCCTTGGAAAACTTTCTACCCTTACTCCAAATATCACCTTGCTGCACAATTGGAAAAAAAGAGCCAGTTAAAATGCCACAAAAGGTCCTACACAGCATTTGATGAAAATTGCGATCCCAAATTATACGATTGGAACAAACCTAAAAAGATAGCGGTCTCTATATTCCTACCATGGGTAGCTGCAGCTAAGGCCCTGGGTGAAATAAATCACCTTGGGTGCTGGCTCAGTAAGCAAGCTAACGCTACTTCTGCTGCCCTGAGCGATCTCTTAAAGGAAGAAGAAACCACAAGACATGCCTCACTCCAAAATCGAGCAGCAATTGACTTCCTGCTGCTTGCCCATGGACATGGATGCGAAGACTTTGAAGGGATGTGCTGCTTCAATCTCTCTTCACGCTCAGAATCCATCCACGCCAACATCCAGAAACTGAAGGGACTTGTGAAGGACTTAAAAGTAGAAAAGACCCCAGACTGGGTCAACGACCTCTTCGGTCAATGGGGATTAACGGGATGGGTTGCATCTTTGGTTAAGGGAATCTTGTGGATTTTTCTTGTAATTGTCATTGTGTTACTTATGTTCTCATGCCTTGTCCATTGTTTTAAAAGAACCATAGGGAACGCCTTTTTTCTAAATACAGAAAGTGGAGTTGTAGCAGGCACAAGGCCTGCACGGCCTCCTTGGCGATCAGAAGCCTGAGAACTAGGAAATGCCAAAGTCAGCATGACTAAGGTTTTAGAAGCCCCTCTCTTCCATCTTTCAGACCCTGCTATCTCCCTGCAAACCCATAGGTCACTTTCCCCTGACCCTTACTATTGGACAGTTTTCAAAACCCCTGTAGGGTATAAAAACCCCTAACTCTGCCCGGTTCGGGAGAGGAGAGCTGTCACTGGACCCTTCGCGGAGACCCGAATAAAAGAACCCTGCGGAACCCATACAGCGCTTCTCCCTCTCTCTCTGCGTCTGCTGCACAGCACATAGGGCGATGGCACCAGGCATGCTGAAAGAGCTGAAATCACTATAGCTTGCCTGGGTTGCCTGAGCCCCCCCGCTGAGCTATCCTGGCCGGCGGCATTCCCCGCTGGGCTTCTGCCCTGAGGGTAATAGCCCAGCCATAGGTTTTCCCAAATCATTACCACTCAATCCCCGTTTGAAAGTCAATTTGGTATCACCCGTTTTAAATGTGATAGTCCATTCTTCAGGTTCCTTCACAAGTCTTTTGATTCTGCTGGCATGAATTCACCTTCTTTCTGCGGTTTGGATTGCTGTTTCGGTAGTACCTGGAAAGGACTTCTTAACAGCATAGTAATAAAAGAAAGAAAATACTGCATTAACTTTGACCATTAGCTTTCTTCAAAACTTTCTGGGTTTAGCTAAAAGCTTTCTCCACAGACGCCTCTTCTTCTTGTATCCAGCTGTACTAATAGCTGAAGAGGCAAATTCTTCTTTCTGTGAACTACAGTTAGTTAAATAAGAAAGGCTAGACTGATTTTAACCCGAGATGTATCACATGTATTGCTTTTTTACTTTTTGGGCACCATTTAACCATTTTAGCCTTACAGACCCATTCCTCAGAACAAAAGCCTTCTCTTTTTAACAGCAAACAAAACAAAAACCCCACCAAACTTAAAAAAAAATAAACCACTTTGTGAGGTTTGGAGAGTCAGCAATCTCTACCCTGATTTTATCTCTTTTAGTGCTGGCCTCCTCCCCCTCTTTTTCACAGCATTGCTGTCCAAGCTGTTCCTCGCCCTTCCCCCTCTTTTTCATTTTCTCTCCCTTTTTCATTTTTTCCTCTTTTTTTTTCCTCTCTCTCTCTCTTTCTCTCTCTCGACCCACTTTACGGGGCCAACACTGTCATCCTGTGTTATAAGTAATAATAAAAATTGACCCAATTGTAATAAAAATAAAACAAAAAAATTTATTTGCGACCATATTACAGTCCTGACAGCCACCAATAAAAAAAATGACAGTGCAGACCCCGGGATACAGGCTGGGTGGACATAGATCCGGCCTCTATCGCACCAAACCCCCCTTCGTCCACACTTGCTGCTTCGCAGGGACAATTCTTATACTCTTTTTCTTGCCCGCAGCAGAGTCCCTTTGTCTCCTTTCAAAGTTCATCATATTCATGTTGGTTTCTTTCTTCACTCAAAGCTGCACAAAACCTCTTCTGGGAAGAGACAAATGTTCCTCCACCAATTCCTGGAATCCTGTATTCAGGTGGAAGGTGTTGATGGCCCTTGTTATCGCAGATGTGTATCTTCATGGGCCATCATCACTGGGGTACATGCCACCATGACCATCTCCTGTGCAGTTTCCTTCATATGTTAATGCCGAGTTCCACCCTTGTCAGCCAGCTGAGGTGTCACTCTAGGATTAAACCCTGGTCCCCCCTTTAATAGCATGTTTGATACATATATCTATAATCCATTGGCACGAATTTCTATCATATCCCTAACATCTTGGACTCAGGACCCCGATAGTCTGGGAGCCACCCTGGCAGTTCTGCCACTGAGCCAGCCTGCTCCTGGCCGGCAAACCTGTGTAATCTGCTTCCAACACTGCTGTTGGGTCACCTCCATGAATCAGTCCCTGCCACAGCCCCTGAGATCCTGCCTCTCGTACGGGAATGGTCAAACACTTTGACAACCCCAAACTTGGTATCCCCAGGTGCTCCTGACGTTCTTTTTCTTTCCTTAGTCAACATATCCCATTTTCCCTTCAATGAGGGCCAGTTCTGCTAAACCTTTTCCGGACCCCAGTTCGGCATTGATCAGTCTCCTAACAATCATGTGTTAAGACCCTTCCCTGTCCTTCATGCAGAAACCTCATTCACACCTCTCCTCTCTTCTAGCACCAAAACATCACCACTCCACATTCCAACATCCCAGAGTCTGCTAACCACCCCTACACCTTCTTCAAATTTTCTCTTTCTTTTCTTCCCTTCTTTTACTAGGGTTGCAGTAGCTGTTATAGCTTAAATGCACATTGGCCAGCTGTGGCTTACTGGGTCTAACATCTTTGATAAATAAGCTACTAGTTTCTTTACTCCTCCCCGCTTCTGAATTAAAATTTTACAAGCTACTCCATTTTCTACATTTACGTACAAATGAAAAGGGTTTTTCTAAAAATGGTAAGCTTAAATCTGGTACTTAGGCTAGTTTTAACTTCAACTCTTCTAATTTAACATCATTTTCCTTGGTCCATTTTATATCATCTCCCTTTGTAATTTTTTTTTTTTTAATATAAAAATTTTATTGCCTGTGTATACCCCTCAATCCATAATCTACAATATCTCCATAATCCAAGTAGTTTTTTGATCTCCCTCTTTGAAGAGGGAGGGGGGAAGGGATAAAATTCCTGCAATTCTCTCATGGTTGAGTTTCCAGCTACCTTTATTTATTAAGTATCTAAGATATTTTACCTCTGGTTCTACAAACTAGTTTCCCTGTTGATATCCTTAATCCTTTTCCTCCCAGAAAATTCAAAAGTTATATAGTAGCTTCTTCAACTTTTGTTTCTCAAAAAAATAGTTTTTATTTGGCTTCTTTACTGGGACAATAGGGGTGTTATGCGAAGACCTATAAAGTTCTAATGTCTCATCTTTTATAAGTTCTCTTATTACTAGCTTCAAATTTTCCCATGCGTCTAAAGATATGGCATATTGACATACACATATAGGACAATCTTCTATCTCAGGTGCAACCCTTATGGGTCAATATTTAATCCTCCCCTATTTCTTTCCCAGCCCAAACTTCTTTGTTAATTTTTTTCTTCATCTTTTTGGCCTAATTTAAAAAAAAACTCCAGCTGTCATTTTCCCTTCTTCTGGTATAACTCATATTCTTAATTTCACTTGTAAGTCTCTTCCCAATAAGTTGCTACCTGCCCCTGGGACCAATAAAACATCTCCCAACTAATTTTAGTTTCCCCCTCAATTACCACATCTTTAACGACAGTGTTATGAATAAGGTGGTAATTCGTGCTGGAAAAATTAAGATTATCAATGTAATATAAAATAAAGTCTTAAAATCATGCCAGCAAAAGAGAGAGGGAGATTGCCACACAGGATGATGAAAGCCACAACTAGCCGCCTAGGAGGAGGTGTATCATTAACATACAAAGTAAACCTAGCCCGTACAGGAGATGGCATGAACGAGAAAATGCCCAGCAATGATGGCGGGGTTCTATTCCTTTCCCCTGTCTCTATCACCTTCATATTTAGGAGTAGCACCTGAGTGGTTTTGATTTTTCTGGAAATTGTTTTCTCGCATGGTGGCTACCATAGGTTTTGCTTTCAGTTTAGCCTTTTCTCCATCTCTCCAGACATAAACTTTCTGAGCTTCCTTTAATAAATCATCTGTTATACCAATCCTTAATTTTTTTTTCTAATTTTTTTCTAATATCTGGCCAAGCATTAGTAACAAAGTTAATCCTTAACAAAGCTTTTCCCACATCAGTTTCAGGGTCTATCCCAGAATATTGTTTCATATTTCTCCTGTGAAAAATGTGCATTTTATGACTGGCTTTTTGCAAATATTAAAATGAATATTATATGTGTTATGTTAGAAAGTTATGTTGTATTAACATTTTAACAGTATGGTAAATGTAGTTTCATAGTTAAAAGGTAACTTTTGTGGTTAAAATAGGAGCTATGTATGTGGAATGTTTTCTTTTTAGAAAGGAATGAGGTGCTCCCACTGGATGGCGGCTGCAGGACACCTAAATCTTTCAGAGAAAGATAATTTATTGCTCTTTTATCATGAGAAATGAACTTTTTCCCGCCTAGTTCAGTCAAAAAGACGCCGTTAGGATTAAGAGGAGAATTTGATGATGAACAAACAGAATTCTTTATTTGAATGGAATTTATGCATCATGTATGAAGTATATGAATATGCAACAGGCTATCATTTTTAAGGGTTAATCCTTTGTTAATGGGTGTCCTTTTTCGGGCTTATTTTGCCCAGAAAAAGGTACCCAGACATCTGTAACTCTTTGTTTTTATTGTCTCATATTGTCCTCATCTCAATTGTTCAAATTTTATTACTCTAATTATATTACTATTGTTATAATAATTCTATTATGATTAAACTTTTAAAAATTTTAAAAACAAGTGATTGGCGTTTTTCACAATTATGGTAGCAGAGGATGGTTAACACTTCACTGCCAGTGCCTTAGGAGAGTCAGAGTGAGGAAGGCATGCCCTGCCTGATTTGGCAGCCTTGCTCTGGTTCCCCTGGTGTGACCGACAGACCCAGGTTAAGATCAGTGGACAAAAGGAGGCAATAAAACAAAGAAAAGGGGAAAAGGCTCTCTTTCTAAAACTGCGGTAATTGGCCCCCTAAAAGTAGTAGTGCGCAAGAAGAAACCAGAAAGGAAAAAGGATTGGTAAGTACTTTTCGGGGGGGCAGATACAGGGGGATGAATGTTTGTGAATGAGATGCAGGCTGGTTACCCTAGACCTGCTACCCGAGTGTGGAGTCTCCCACGCTGCAGTTCTGTCTTTCCACGAGGAAAACAGCCAGTAAAGAGACAAAGTGAATGTTAAAAGGAGTGAGAGAAGCCCCCAGCACAACTGGGACTGGGTCTCAGGGAGGGGTTGGACCCCACGAAGGAAGGGAGCAGTTTCCTAGCCCAATCCACTAGGAAATGGGACAAGAGGGGGCCCTAAAAACCTACTGGGTTGAGGGATTTACATTCCAAGAGCAACCAGGGTTGAGCAGAATTCTGCTGGTTGAGGATATGCCCAAGAGCATCTGGGGTCAGACAACACAGCTGGGTTCAGGGATATCCAAGAGCACCGGGACTGGCCAGTAACGCCTAAAATTGTAATAGGTGGTTTGAAAGTAAAAGGTACCTTATTGTTGTCTTGTTGTGTGTGTGAGTGAGTCAAACACAAAATCAGCCTCAACTTCCTAGGTGGGTGGGAAGGTAGGGGCTGTGGTATAAAGTGTAGGTAACCTGCAAACAGGCTACTGTCCTCCCGGGCGTGTGGAGAGGGCCGTGGCTAGAGTGTGAGTGACATGCAGACAGCCTCACAGGTGAACTGGCACCAGAGGTGACCAGTCAGGGCCCTTCCAGGAGGCCCGGGGATACTGAAACCCTGAGGCCAACCGCAAGGCGAGGGGGGGGCCACAGGGACCCGCAATTCTCTGGACAGGGACCTGCTTTGTGTCCTGAGGGTGTGAAAGAATATGTGAAAGTGAATGAGAAATATAAGTGAGTGAACGTAGACGAATGAAAGTATATGTAATGTAGATTGTATATGTTAAGCTTTACCATATCTCCTTGGAGGGAGGTGCATGTATTGAAAAGTAGTGTAAGAAAAAGGTTTTTTATTTTTGGGTGTGAGTAATTGAAAGAAAAGTGGTATTTAAGCTGTTAGTGAAAGTGAGAAACAGAGGCAGGGGATGGATAGATAAGATCTTGAAAGTGGAACAGAAAACCTGTAAGGTGGGTACAGGAAAAAGGGGGAATAAAAGCATACTAGCAGAGATACCCAAAGATAGCCCTTTGGGAGTTATGTTAGCTAATAGAAATAGAACTCCTTGCAAAAGGAGAAAATACAGGATATGCAGTAGTTGATGGGAAAAAAACCAAACATGCAAACTACTGAAAAAGGAAAATTACCATCAAACTGGTCAGCTCAAACCTGTGAATTATATGCTCTAACAGAGCACTGGAATATTTAGCACACAAGAAAGGAAATATATATATACTGATTCAAGGTATGCCTTTGGAGTAGTACATACCTTTGGAAAAATTTGTGAAGAAAGAGGATTACTTAATTCAAGAGGAAAAGGACTGGTACATGAGGAGCTCATTTTAGAAAGTTTTAGAGGCATTAAAATTACCTGAAGAGATAGCTATAGTACACATTAAGGGACACCAAAAGGTTAAGACCACAGAAATAAGAGGAAATAATTTGACCGATCAGGAATCTAAATATGCAGCAGAAAATAGAGTTGAAAGAGTTATGTTAATATTAACTCCAAATGAGGAAAAATTGGAAATTCCAAAGTTTAGGGAAGCAGAGGAAAAATAATTAAACAAGATAGGTGGTGAACAAGATGAATCAGGGAAATAGAAACTTCATGATAAAAGACAGTTAATAAAATGCTTACTAGGGAATATTAGAAGACATGCATCAGAAAACCCACTGGGGTACTCAAGCTTTGTGTGATCATTTTTTTTTAAGGAACTATGGGTGCATTGGGATTTTTGAAGTAGCAAAGCAAGTAACTGAAATGTATAATTTGCCAAAGGATAAATAAAAAGGTGACGAGAAAAACGACATGAGGAGGTCCTGAGTTAGCTTGTCGACCATTTCAAAGTATCCAAGCAGAAGTTTGGATTTGTTAAGCTCTAAATTAAAAAAAAAAACAAAACAACAAAACCAAACATTTAATCCAGAAGAAAAATAATATACCGCATTCGGGGGGGGATCGTAAAAAAATAACACCTTTAAAATATCAAAAACCCCCGAAAAAAACCCAAAACCAAGCATAAAAAAACCACCCCCCCCCAAAAAAAAAAAAAAAAAACGGTGAAAGAAAAGGGCCGGGAACAAAAGATTACCTCCTCCGTTCCCGTTTGTTCCCCCCCACCCATTCGCGGCTGCACCCCCCAGTCCCTGTGCCGCTCCGGCCGTGCCGGGAGGGGGGGGGGATGATGAGGGTCTGTCCCGCCGTGTGGATTGTGGTCATCGCGCCGACCACACCGAAGGGGGGATCCCGTCTGTCCCGTCCGTCCCATGCCCGGCTGCCTTGCCCGTGCCGGCTGCGCTGGGCGCCTCCGCTGCTGCCGAGGTCTCCCGCCTGCTTTGTCTCTGCCGGGAGCTGCCGGATCAGTCGCCATAAGCCAAGTGGGGGTTACCCACGCTCCGGCTCGGTCTCCACCGGAAAATCCCCCTCTAGTGGTTCCGGTAGGAGACCCCACCTTTGGAGGACCGAGCCTCGGCGGGATATCTTCCCCTCACACCCGTCCTTCCCTGAGCTCCGTTCCCGTGGTAACCACAGCTCCGGCTGTTCAGAGAAACTTTCTTTCTAGAAGAAGCACCTTATCGAAACACTAGGAGCTCAGTTAAAAGGTAGCCCTCTCCAAGTTCTTTCTCAAAACACGGGAGAAAGGCTATAGAAGGTAAAAAGGAAAAAGAGTCAGATGGAGGGATTGGTCTATTTCCGTTAAGAGAGGTTCACATGGGAAGGGGTGGAATCGGGTTTGTAAATGCCAATTTTGACTTCTTCTGAGGTCAGAAATTTTAAGAAAGAAATCAAAGTGATTTTGGAGGATCCCATAGGCACAGCTGAAAAATTAGACCAATTTTTAGGTACAAACGTTTATACTTGGTGTGATAGAACACGGCGTGTTTTGTTCACTAAGGGATTAAAGTAAGACAACAGGAAACAGACTTCCAGCACTTGAGAAAACCCGGGACTAAAGTAAAATAACAAGAAACAGACTTTCAGCACTTGATAAAACCCACATTGTCCAAAATATGCTTGCCTAACAACTTTTAAGTTTCAGAGAGATAAGCATTGGTACTTGTTATAAATAAAAAATGCGAATTAGCCAATTTTAATAAAAATATGAAAAATAAAATTTATTTCGCGACCGTAAAAACAGTCTCGACAGCCACCACCGAAACGGCCAGCGTATCACCCCCGGGAAGTGATACGGGTGAACGTGAGGAAAGGACCAACTGGTACCTAGACCTCCCCATCCACCCCTACTGCTTGCAAGATAGCAGTTTTTATACAGTTTATTTGGCCTGCGGCAGAAAGTCTTTGTTTCCTTCTGAGTTCTTCATATTCAAGGTGGTTTCTTTCCCTGGACAAAGCCTCGTCCGGGGGTAGAATGGTCCATTTCCCTGGTTCCCGGAATCTGGCATTCAGATTCCATGTGTTGATGGTTCTGATCCCCACAGATAGGCATCTTGTCTGGGCCATCAGCACCTGGTGTCTTTGGGCATAGGTGCTGATGAATGCTCATCCCTGGTGCAGCTGGAGTTCCCTTTGGATGCAAATACTGAGATGTCCATCTGCTGCGGTTTCGAGGTCTTGTGATCTCGTCATCCTGTTGGATTTCTCAACCTAAAGGGAACGAAGGGATTTCCCCCCCCCCTTTTTCTCTCCCCAGTTTACTCTGTTCACATATATATTTTTATACACTATTTATCTCCACGAATTACTACTTATATTCCTAACAATTCCCTCCCCTTCTTTATAAACTAATTAATTTGTGGAGCTTTCTAAGAATAAAACTACGTGCTTTATTATTAGTTAGACCCTCCTGACTCCCAGTACACTTTTAATTGACCTTTGTCTTACTTTAGTCATCCAGTGGTATTCTCTGGTATTCCTTGATATCTGACATATTACTTTCATTCTGCTCTTCAAATTGTGTTAATACCTTTGCTGCCTTTTTACGTGAGGAGTCCTCCTCCAGTTTCATGATTTTTGAAACCGGGTTGCCTTTTACTGCCAATTCGGGATCCATGGGCATAGCCGCAATCTGCATCCCCTGTACAACTGAGTGTATTAGCCGGATGAAGCAGGGAATTAAACAGGGCAGGAAGATAACTCCAGCTACTGAACACAGAATGAAAAATATTAGTTTCTTCCACCAAGCCCCGTCAAACAGATTGTTCCACCAGGAAGTGTTCAATATTGAATTCCACTTCTGGATGGGAACATGTGCAACCCTCTTTATTTCAGCAGCGAGACCCCGGATTGTTTCCCCATAATCGTCAATTTCAATGCAGCATTCTGACTCATTGTACTTTCCACATACACCCCCTTCTTCGGCTAATAGCTAATCCAGTGCTATCCTGTTTTGGTAGACAAATGCTCTCATTTGGGAGTGCTGCCGAGATAGTAACTCCAGGGCATCCGAGGTGTGGTTAGACACAATCTCCACCACTGCTTGGAGTCTGATCAGTCTGTTTAAAAGGTAAATTGGGGTGCGGTAACCCCAGCTACCATTCTGGGCCCAGGTAGCGGGTCCGTAATACTCAATTATACGCTCGGCAGGCCAGTCTTCCTCCCCCCACTTTTGACTACCTTCGAAGATAGGGAATTTCTTTCTTACTTCTCTCTTTTGACGACCCAGGGTTTCATATAGGGGAGCTCCCAGCGAGCTGCTTTCTGATCGTGGCAAGGTAAAGAAAGCAGGTCTGATTATTCCCAGGGTGCAAGATCCTTTCCATTTTTCAGACAACTCGCTATATGCCTTTTTTCCACAAATCCAGTAGATCCCGTTTGGGGCTTTCCAAGTTTTCACCTCACCTGGTTTGTCCCAAAATTCCCTTATAACCCCTAGGGATTGGAAAGGATTGGCCCCAGGCTTCTTGTTCCAACACAACTTCAACCTTTCACTCCATTCACACTGGCTGTGTTTTTCTAGGCTCCAGTAACCTGAGGGAGGCTTGGGTTGCCACTTTAGACCTTTATTTTCGGTATCTATAGTTAAAGTGGCAAGACACGGTGTGTAGCCGACAGTCTCTGTGTATTTTTTCCTTCGCTGCTTATGCAAATTGTTCCAATTACTCGTTTTTCCAGTACCCACCCCTCAGGCCGTTGCAATATTTTAGAAATTTTGGTATGATTCCATCTTAGTAACTGCTCTGGGGTCAATCCTTCTCCTTTCCAAGGCCATTTCTCGGCTGATTTTAATCCCCCACATATCCAACAGTTTGATAGACTCAATTCTGTGGCAATCTCTTGCATGAGATCAATGAATAGATTTTTATCTGATGCAGGCAGACCGAACTCACTATATTGTTTTTCCAGTTGGTCGTACTGCTCACTCAAAGTCCTCAGCCTCTCTTGCTCAATCCGACGTTTTCTCATCTCAGATTCCTGCCTCTTTAGTTCTTGGGCGACCTGTTGAATTTTACTTTCTGGGTCCACCCCCTCTTTATTCTGGGAAAAGCAAAAGGTTTTATCATATTGGAGGCAGGTTCAGTCATCATTCATCTCAAGCATACCAGTGACCACTGGATCCCTTCCCAAGGGGATCTTATTTTCATACTTTTGGTTCTTACCGACCCAATATGTTTTTCCCCCCATTTTACACATTCCTAGTTGTTTGTCTTCATAACACAACTGATTCACCTGGTAATATCCCACAAAGATCGATTCCATTTTCCCCCCAGTCCATACAGTACGATTGCATTTGTCACACACCAAGATTTTAACAGGTTCTATACCCCGCTTGTGCCTTAGATGGGCTAACTTACCCACCCTGGACGCTCCTCCTTGCGAGATGCAGATTTCCTACCCCCTTTTTATACAAGCCCCGTATTGAATGCCTTTGAGCCAGCAGTACCTGCTTACTGTGTCTCCTGTGCAGTTGTCAGAGGTGTGGCTAGGTAAAGCCTCCGCTTCGGCCCGACCGTCCTCAGTGCAAGCCTCACAAGTCCGGTTAGGATTCCATTGAACCAAGTGGTTTTGTCTGTCAGCGTAGGTACTAGTCCTGAGGCACATGACTAGACTCAGGCTTATCAGGATTGCTCCGGCTAACATTCCTCTGACCCTACTCGCGCCCACTGGGTTGCCACCAGCGGCGGGGAAGATCATCTTCTTGGCAGCAGGCATTAGGCTCGCGGAGATCATTCCTAGCTCAAGCTGTGTACCTTCGCTTATATGTTTCCCTCCGGCTGCGTCTTACTGGCCGAGCACTGCAGGGTACTTTACACTCTCTCCGGCATTCAACGACTAGAATTTGGGCTCGATATCGGAGCTTTCCCCCTTAGCCGGTTTTGGGAGATTTCAAATCACAATATGGAATCTGTCTCGATTACTCGTAGTTCTGTGAGGAGCGTCAAGAATAGGTTAGCTGTCCGTATTTCGTTATTATAGCAATCTTCACACAAACCCTTGGCCCCCCCGCCCCCTTTCGGTCACAGTGAGTCACCCACAGTATTTTACAATAGGAACACTTAAAAGTTACAAAAGGGCGAGAAGGGCAATTTAAGCTTTTAACACCCTCTCCTGTCGATCTTTGTCATTGGCGGGGTCTTCTTAAGGTCAGTTTCAGGTCTCCGGGAGGAGAGACGACCTCCTACTCCAGTGTGTCCTTTTGAGGTTTTACTCGTTTAACCCGGGATGCGTGGGTCCATCCCTTTTCCGCGGTCCGTACTGCTGTATCTGTGGTCAAAAGAACAAGAAAGGGTCCTTCCCAATGGGGGGATAATGGGGTGTCCTTCCAGGTCCTAATCAAGACCTGATCTCCGGGACGGACAGGATGAATAGAGAAACCTACAGGGGTCCTTTGCATTATGATCCCCTGCTTCCTTAGTTCTTGTAGGTTTTTGTTAATCGCTATCAGATATGGTCTTATTTGTCCATCCTCAATCTTGGGGTGTCCTACTGGCATCCCATGTTCATAGGGCATCCCATAAAGCATTTCAAAGGGTGATATCCCCGTATCTGCATTCGGCCGAGTCCTGATGTTAAGCAGGGCTACGGGAAGACACTTAATCCAGGACATTTTGGTTTCCAATATTAATTTTGTCAATTGTGCTTTAAGGGTCTGATTCATTCGTTTAACCTGTCCTGAACTTTGTGGATGCCAAGGGGTATGATATTCCCAGCGGATCCCCAATGCTTCTGCTATTTGTTTTATCACCGTTGAGGTAAAATGGGTACCTTGATCTGAGTCGATGAATTTCACCAACCCATATCTTGGTATAATCTCTTCCAATAGTATCCTAGATACCACCTGGGCGGTCGCTCGGGAGCTTGGAAATGCCTCCACCCAATGAGTTAATTTGTCTACTATTACTAAGAGGCACCCGTATCTTCCGACCTTTGGTAGGTCGGTGAAGTCGACCTGGACCCTTTCAAAGGGTCGGTATGCCACCGGACGGCTTCCTATTGCAATCTGTTTCATTTGTGCTTTATTTATTCGTTGACATATCAAGCACCCTTGTACCTCCTGCTTTGCTAATTCATATATGCCTTTGCACCCAAAGAATTTCAGGAACTGATCGGCTAAAGCCCGAGATCCCCAATGGGTCTGTGCATGTAGTCTCCCTAAAATTTTCCGAGTGTAGTCCTTAGAAACTAATTCCCTGCCGTCTGGCAGTCTCCATTTACCTTCCTCGAACACCCCACCCAACCTCTTAAATTCATCAATTTCTTTTTCTGAAGGGCGGGGAGGGAATTCCTGAGTTTCCCTTTTACAAACTGCGGGAGCACTTACTTGTAACAATGCTGCGTGCTTTGCCTCTTGGTCTGCTAGATTGTTACCCCGAGTTTTAAATTGAGTCCCGGTTTGATGCCCTTTTACATGTACTACCACAATTGCTTCTGGTTCCCTGATAGCTGCCAGAATTTGTTTTATTAGCTCTTCATGGATGAGCCCCTTTCCCTTGGTGCTAATTAACCCCCTTTCTTCCCAAATTTTTCCGAAAGTGTGCACCACGCCGTAGGCGTATTTAGAATCAGTGTAAATTGTTCCCTTCTTACCTTTTAAGTTCAGGAGTGCCCTTAATACCGCATATAGTTCACAAGCCTGGGCTGACCATCCCGCGTTTAAGGGTCCTGATTCCACAGTCTTTCCAGTTACTCCGTCTATTATAGCATATCCCGTCTTTCGTTTCCCTTCTATGACCCTTGCCGACCCATCTACAAACCATTTTTCCCCTGTATCCAATTCTTCCTCCTCTAAATCGGATCGGATCTTAGTCTGAAGCTGAACTATCTCGACACAGTCGTGGGCGGGGATGCCCGAGGCTTCTCCATATAGGAACTGGGCAGGTTTTTGGGCTGTTGTGGTCTTAAGTTCTAAATCATGAGAGTTAATTAGAATAGCTTCGTATTTCAGAAGCCGTGCATCAGTGAGCTATTTCTCTGCTTTTTGCTGCAAAATGTTTCTCACACTATGTGGAGAATAAACCTCTAGAGGGGCCCCGAATGTTACCTTTTTGGCTTCCTCTACCAGTACGGCCGTGGCCACCACGGCTTGGAGGCAGGTGGGCCATCCCCTGCTGACAGGGTCCAATAGTTTTGACACGTAACCCACCGGCTTCTTTGATCCCGCCCAGTTTTGGGTCATTACCCCATATGCAGTGTGGTTGCTTACATCTACGAATAGTTGAAAGGGTTTTCTTACATCTGGTAGGCTTAAAACTGGAGCCATTGTAAGTGCCTCCTTTAATTCCCTTAGGCTCCGTTCAACTTGCTCACCCCACTTGGGTTTTTCAATAGTTAACTTCTCATACAAAAACTTAACCTTCTCGCTGTATCCCTCTATCCATTGTCTGCAAAAGCCCAGAAGCCCCAATATTTGTCTAATTTCCCACTTAGTTTGGGGTGAAGGCAGGGAGATAATCCCTGCGATTCTCTCTGGGTCGAGCTTTTTCTTCCCCTTTACCAACCAGTGACCCAGATATTTCACTTCGGGCTCCGTGAACTGGAGCTTGGTCCTTGATACCTTTAAACCTCTATCTCCCAAGAAATTCAGCAGGGCGATGGTGGTCGCCCTCACCCCCTCCTCCTCGGGTCCTGTTACCAAAAGATCATCCACATATTGCAACAACTTAGTCCCTTGTTCTGGGGCAAAATCGCTTAAAAGCTGTTCAAGAGCCTGGCCGAACAGGTTTGGCGAGTCTACAAATCCTTGGGGGAGGGAGGTCCATCGGAGTTGCTGTTTACGATTAGTCTCCGGATCCTCCCACTGGAAGGCAAAGTAGTTGCGGCTTTCCTCAGCTAGAGGGCAAGTCCAAAAAGCATCTTTCAAATCAATCACACTATACCAGACGTCCTCTGGTGAAACATTATTCAGCAGGGTGTATGGGTTGGGGACGGTGGGGAATAGGGTTTTAGTCCTTTGGTTTACAGCCCTGAGGTCCTGTACGAGGCGATAACTCCCATTCGGCTTCCGGACTGCCAGGATGGGGGTGTTGTGCCTCGACATACACGGCTCCAAAGTACTCTTTTTAATAAGATCCTCTATTATTGGTTTTAAACCCCACCAACCTTCGAGAGGAATTGGGTACTGCTTTACCCTGATGGGGTCCTCGGGTTTCTCCACCTCTATACGAATAGGTTTTATTTCTAATTTCCCCGCTTCTCCCCCCGTATGCCATACCCGAGGGTTAATTTTTCCCTCATCTTCTGCTGTAAGTTTGTACAAGCTTACCGTAAGCTGTGATTCTTGTGCAATTAAACTTATTCCTAAGAGTACCATCAGATCCCTCCCTAGCAGGTTGTAGTCTGCTTCTTCTACCAGTAACAAGTTCCCCAAGCATATTTTATTTTCTGATTCTATTTCAACATCCTTTATCACAGGCACCTTGAAGGGTTCCCCTTTTGCCCCAGTTACCATCATAGAGTCTTTGCTCCTTGAGCATCCCGGTGGAAGGTGCTGTACCGTAGTCCTCTCGGCACCTGAGTCTACTAAAAATGTTACTTCTTGTTTCTGGGGTCCGATCTTAAGTTTTATCAAGGGCTCTCTTGGTGTTACAGACCCCAAATGGAAGAGCCCCTGACACCTCTAATCCTCCTGAAACATTTTTTCGTCTCTCATCCTTTTCTTACAATCCTTCCGAAAGTGCCCCTTCCGTTTGCAGTAAAAACACTCCGGTGCCTCCCTCTGTCCAGGTGCTGGACTCTTTATCGGACGCGCCGAATTCTTTAAGGTTTTTCGAATCCTTTCTGCCCCCCCTTTGGCAGGTTCTTTTTCCTGTCTTTGTGCTTCCCTGACTGCAGCCACCAGGACCTTAGCTTGCACTTTTTGCTTCTCGTCTTCTCTCCACATGTATACCTTCTGAGCCTCCCGTAATAGCTCTTGCAGGGACCTTTCCTGCCAATCCTCCAATTTCTCCAATTTCTTTTGTATATTCTCCCATGATTTTGCCACGAATTGAGTTTTTAATAATATGGCTCCTACCGGGGAGTCAGGGTCAGTACCCGAATACATTTGGAGACTTCTCCTGAGTCTCTCTAGCCACTCGGTAGGAGTCTCGTCTTTTCCTTGACATTCCCCCAGTGCTTTTCCCAGGTTCTGCCCCTTCGGTACCGCCCCCCGGATACCTTGGATTACCGTATTTCTTAGATCTATTATTTTCAGCCTGTCCTCCTCTACCTGGGCATTCCAGGGCAGCCTTTGGTTAGGCCATTTGGCTTCCCCGCTCCCCCCTTGTGGGTTTCTATGCTCCCAGTCTTTGATCGCAGCCGCCCGTATCATATCCCGCTCCTCAGCATTAAACAGCGACTTCATAATAGCACACATATCATCATACGAATAAATGCTATTTCCCAGAAATTCGTCTAGTCGCTCTGCCACCCCCAAGGGATCGTCCATCATCTTTCCCATTTCCTTCTTAAAGGCCCGCACATCCCCCGAGTTTATTGGTATGTTTACATAACCAATGACCCCCGGAGCGGTTGGGACTTCTCTGAGTGGGTAAAGCCCCTGCTGCCTCCCCTCATCCCCGCTATTGTCCATGTGTGTTTTCCGGGTCTTTCGTCTCGTGCGGCTTGCGGGCAGGGACTCCTCCCCTGCCGATGGCGGTGCGTGTACCGTGTGTCCCTTGGGTGGCGCGGGAGGAGGGACAGGGGGCGGGGTGGGCTCCGACAGGGAAGGAGCGGTGGGTTCGGACTCCCGTGGATCCTCCGGTGGAGGCGCCGGTGATGCCACCAGGTGGTGTCCGGGGTTTTCGGGTTCGGGGAGGGAACCGGGTGCCCGATGATTGGGGTATGGGGGAGGTAAATTTTCCAGGGGCTCCCAAGTCTTGTCCATACCTTTGAGTTGTTTATATGTTCTGACAAGATATAACAAGACGCTCGCGCATTCCCATACCCCAGCATATTCTAATTCTTCCAGCATTGCCCCTTCCTCAAACACAAACTCCCCCAAAGCCCGACAAAGTTCTTTATTGAAAGACCCGAATATGGGCCAAATCATATATTTCTTAATTTCTACGTGTGCCCATTTTTCCATACAGAAAAAGATTACCCTTTCTTTGGATTTCTGCCTTCTCATAGGACACTCCTCCCAATGTTCCAACATCCACCCCAAAGGGCTATATCTTGGGATGTCGGGGAGATTAGGTTTTCCATCCCCCCCCAATTTTTCTTTATTCTCTTTTGAATTTTACTCTGTTTCCCTCCCATGGTTTGTTTTTATTCCTCTAGGTAAAATTATAGTTGCAGAACTGCCTCTTTTTTTTTTTTTTTTTTTTTTTTTCCTACTTAACCGGTATAAAAATAAAGCAAAACAACAAAAAAAACTTTTTGCCAACCTACTGATCACGCAGAGAACCGAACCACGGATTTTTCAGTTAGCAACTTTATGAGCTCTCGTACCTTTTCCCTGGATCCAGCGAGGTTCTTCGTTCCTCCTGATCCAGCCAGTGGTCCAAGAGACCCCCAACGTGGGGCTCTTGTATGTGTGTGTTTCCGAAGAAATCCCCCTCACCTCCCTTTTTCTCCCGGGGCTTCAAGTGTGTGTGTTGCTCGGATTTTCACTCGCTTCCCCTTCCACCGACCGTTTCCCTCGCGGGAGGACGGAACTGCGATCTCAGGGTCCGCACTCGCCTCGTGAAAATTTCACGTCTCATACACACACACATACACACACACTGGACCACTCTCCCACCCAACCCCGTGATACTTACGGCTCCTTTTCTCGCGTGGAGCCTTCGTGCACGTAGATTTTACGGGTAAAAATAGCCGGCTTCCACGGAGAGCTGTCTCCGTTTTCGAGAGCTCTGGGCCCGTTCCACCGTTTGGTTGTGGCTAACTTTCTGGCTACAAAAAGTTCGTTTTTATCTGGTTGGTTCCGATGGGTTTTACCAATCTTGTCCGGCCGCTGAAAATCAGCGGGGCGCCGCCCGGACTTTGAAAGGGGAACCCTGGAATCCTTACCAGATCACGTCGGGGTCACCAAATTGTTATAAATAAAAAATGCGAATTAGCCAATTTTAATAAAAATATGAAAAATAAAATTTATTTCGCGGCCATAAAAACAGTCTCGACAGCCACCACCGAAACGGCCAGCGTATCACCCCCAGGAAGTGATACGGGTGAACGTGAGGAAAGGACCAACTGGTACCTAGACCTCCCCATCCACCCCTACTGCTTGCAAGATAGCAGTTTTTATACAGTTTATTTGGCCTGCGGCAGAAAGTCTTTGTTTCCTTCTGAGTTCTTCATATTCAAGGTGGTTTCTTTCCCTGGACAAAGCCTCGTCCGGGGGTAGAATGGTCCATTTCCCTGGTTCCCGGAATCTGGCATTCAGATTCCATGTGTTGATGGTTCTGATCCCCACAGATAGGCATCTTGTCTGGGCCATCAGCACCTGGTGTCTTTGGGCGTAGGTGCTGATGAATGCTCATCCCTGGTGCAGCTGGAGTTCCCTTTGGATGCAAATACTGAGATGTCCATCTGCTGCGGTTTCGAGGTCTTGTGATCTCGTCATCCTGTTGGATTTCTCAACCTAAAGGGAACGAAGGGATTTCCCCCCCCCTTTTTCTCTCCCCAGTTTACTCTGTTCACATATATATTTTTATACACTATTTATCTCCATGAATTACTACTTATATTCCTAACAGTACTAAATAAGGAATGGGTTACCCAGAGGAAATCTGAGAAAAAACTACCAGCTTTCACCTAGAGAGCACCGGGAGGCAGAATACGACCACCTAGCAACAGAAGAACACATACGCAGAGTACAACTTAAAGGACACGTCGACAGGAAACGATACAGTATAAAAACCGACTGGAACTGACTGTGGCTGCGGCAGTTGGCGGAGCACAAACTCCCCTGTCGCCCAGCGCTGCTTTGCTTATGCCTTGTTTGCTGTAATCAATAAATTCTTATTTGATTATACCGATAAGGCGTGTCCCAATTTATCATACTTGGGAAGAGATGCAGTCCATAATGAAAATAATATTTTCTCAGGAAGAGAGACAATTAATCAGAGCAGCTGGAATAAAAGCTTGGGAAAAGGATAATCCGCAGTAGCCTCCCGGAGAAGACAAAGTGCCGACTGCACTTCCTGAGTGGGGTCAAAATGATGAGGAGGGGAGGAAACAAATTGTTAGAAATATAGGTAGTAATTTGTGGAAATGAACAGCGTATAAAAATATATGTGAACAAAAATAAACCAGGGAGAAAAAAAAAAGGGGGGGGGGGGGGAGAAATCCCTTTGTTTCCTTCAGGTTGAGAAATTCAAGCAAGATGACAAAACCACAAAACCATGAAACCTGGGCAGATGGACATCACCGCATTTGCATCCGAAGGGAACTCCAGCTGCACCAGGGATGAGCAGCCAAAAGCCGCCAGGTGCTGATGGCCCAGACACAATGCCTATCTGTGGAGACCAAAACCATCAACACCTTGAATCTGAATGCCAGATTCCGGGAACCAGGGAAGTGGATCATTCTATTCCCCGATGGAGGCTTTGTGCAGCCCAAGCCAGAGAAAAAAACCAACTTGAATATGAAGAACTCAGAAAGAAACAAAGACTTCCTGCCGCGGGCGAAATAAACTGTATAAGAACTGCTACCTCAAAGCAGTTGGTGTGGACGGGGAGGTCTAGGTACCAGTAGGTCCTTTCCTCACATTCACCCGCATCACTTCCCGGGGGTGATACGCTGTCCGTTTTGGTGGTGGCTGTTGAGACTGTTTTTACGGTCGCGAAATAAATTTTATTTTTCATATTTTTATTAAAATTGGCTATTTTGCATTTTTCATTTATAACACAAATGAATGACTATCGTAATTTAATAATCCAAGGAATAAAAGAGGCAGCACCCCGAGAGCAAAATGTTATAAAGTCTTTTAAGGGACAGATTTTAAAGCGGAAAGAAGACTCCAACTAAATGGTTAGACAGGCTTAGGAGTGTGAAAAACACCAATCACTTGTTTTTCAAATTTTTAAAAGTTTAATCGTAATAAAATGGTTATAACAATAGTAATATAATTAGAGTAATAAAATGGTTAAATGGTGCCCAAAAAGTAAAAAGCCGTAGAAAAAACAAATTTAAAAAGCTCAATTTCTGTGCAACCTTCCCCTGGGGAAGGCACCCAAAGCTTACTTCTTTCACCAGAGACTCTCCCTTCAAATGCTAATCACGCTGATAACAATCTTCCCTTCTCAGCCCTGGAATCCAGTCCTCCGCTTTCTCTGGCTCCTAATGCCGCCTCTGGTGCTGTTTCACCCCCAACCCCCCTTCCTGGGACGGGGAACGCGTATTTCGCGCCGCTCCCACCCACCCCTACGCGTTCGCGGGGTCGGCCTATTTCCCGGCGCCCCCCTCAGACACAGCAAGCACAAATTCCACTCCACCGTTTGCGCAACCTAAGGCATCCTGCAAGCACCCTTCCCCCGTGCTATCTCGGAGTGTAACTGCACCAGTTTCTATCGGGTCCACGACCCCCTCCACCCCTGCCACCGCCCCCCCCCCCCCCCGAGAGTCTCCCTAACCCCGTTACCATTCCTGCCGCAGCAGGAGGTCTTCTCCCTTCCTGCCTGCCCGCTGCAGCCCCAACAAACCACGCTGTACGCCCCATCGTACCCGTGGAAGCCCCTTGCAATCCCACCGCCTCCTCCCCCCCACTTCTCCCTTGCCCCAATGCCTAGGCTTTGCAGCCACCCACCCACCCTCAGGGACCCCCGAACGGAACCTTCGAGACCCCCCCACGGTGGCACCCCACTTCCCCACACGCCTCAGTCCTGCGCATGCTGTGCCACTTGTGGCACTGCCATTCCAGCTCCACTGCTGCCTCCCTCTAGCCAAGCCCTGCCATGTGCCTCCACATTCTCTCCAGCCCCATACACCCTGCAAAATCTCGCTCCAACACGCCATAAAAAGCATAGGGCACTGCCTACTCACTCTTAACTCCTCCTCTGAGGACAGCAGTAACAGCGAGCCTGATTCTGATACAGAGGACATTGATCCATGGGCTCTAATCAAAATGGAAGCAACTCAGGCAGGGGATTGGGAACTGGCTCAGAGAATTTCTGCCTTCCCAGTAACTTATAGAAAGTGAAGAAGAGGTTCCACCACTAAAACAATGTGGGAACCTAATACAAATAAAGAACTTGTACAACTAAGAAATACAGCCAAAGAACACGGTAGAAGTTCACATATTTTTAGAAATTTCCTAGAAGCTATTTTCTCAGCACATATTTTAGTACCTCACTGTGGCGGATGCTTTGTGGGGTGCTCCTGGGACGAGTGGAGAGACAAGAATCTCAACTCCATGTTTCAGAAGGCTGGTTTATTATATTATTGTTATGAATAGAAAGTTGTATTTTTTTTAAGTTTCAGAGTTAAAAAAAAAAACAAGTCAGACGGGTCAGACTTCTTTGGTTTCCCTGCCAAAGAAAAAGTCCTTAATTACCCGTTAATGGCCGGTGATTAACTATTGTTTCCCTGATGCTGGCCGCTTGCCAAGAAGACATCAGGACAGACTTTCCAAGGAGTGACACCAGAGCCAGCATGCAAATGAGAAATGCATTGCACCCTGGGTTTTTACAGTTTTACAGTTTTTACAAGAAAAACCCCTAAAATCATGAGCCAACAAGTGACTTAAGTGACGTCTAAGGATGGGAGCATAGTCCCGTACCTGCTTGGACCTTTTTGTTTCTCACCCTAACCTGAGAAGATACTGATTAAAGAGACACCCCGGGTTTTTAAACAAACAAGTCAGGACTCTATGACTCTCCCGTGAGGACAGAGTCCCCAGCTCTGTCTGCAGACCAGTGGACAAAGCTGCATCATCCTCCTTCTTCGTGCCACGCCTGGGAGCAACGGCGGTGTGGGCGCAACCCGTCGATTTCTCCCCACCTGAGCTGATTCTTCTTAATAAAGGCATTAAAAAGGAGAAAGATCTCCTGCCCATTTATTTCATTATGATATATATTATATTAAAATACTATACTAAAAACTATACTAAAAGAATAGAGAGAAAAGGATTCATCAGAAGGCTAGAAAGAACAAGAATGGAATGCATAACAAAGACTTGTGACTCTCAGAGTCCGATGCAGCTGCATCTGTGATTGGCCATCAATTAGAAACAACCAACATCCACCAATCACAGATGCACCTGTTGCATTCCACAGCAGCAGATAGCTATTGTTTACATTTCTCTCCTGAGGCTCCTCAGCTTCCCAGGAGGGAAAAATCCTAGCAAAGGATTTTTCATAAAATATCATGGCTACATTTCACCCTTTTAAATTTATTAAATTAAAAAGAAAAAGAAGTGTTTGTAATTTCTTCTACTGGGACCTTGCAGAAGAAAGAACAAACACTTCTTGAGGTTCATCTGTTACCAATCAAAACCTCAATCAACTGCTGATGTGGAATTGTCAAAGGAATTCTTCACCTGTAGAACATTCAGGGAAATTCTTCACCTGTAGAGCATCAAATTCTATCATATCGCTACAACAATCATAAAATATAAGAAAATGCAAAAAACTCATGCAAAGACAGTTCATTGTTTCAAGTCCAAATAGCTGAGTTTCAGAACAGAGTCTGTTGAGGTGTGATGTCATGGCTTGCCTCAGTTTCCTCGGAAGTTGCCATTCCCCAGGTGGGGTGTCAATCACCCTTCCTTTCCCCACCCTTGACCCCTGCCGGGCATTGTCTATCAACCCAGAAATTCCAAGGGGAGCGTCGAGTGATTGGCAGGTTCAGAGGATGCTCTCCACCCCCTGGGGGGCCATTGGCCCACCCAGGTGTCCTTCTCACCTGGGACCCCCTCCCCTCATACCTGGTTGGTAGTCCCTATGGTCCCTCCCCTGCCCCTCTCCCCAGGTAAAAGGGCAAGCAGACCATGCGGTTGGGGTTCTGTCGGAGTTTTTGCAAGATTCAGAAATAAAAACTCTGTATTGAAAACTCTCCATCAGGACCCACTCCTTTCTTCACCTCGCCTCAAAGGTTTCTCCAGCTCAGGAAGGCCTGAGGAGTGACCCCACATCAACAGCAAGCTCCAGCTGTAAGCACTGGAGCTCGGGGCATGCCTGGACTTGTCTCCACATGCCCAGCTGCGACCACAGATAACTGAATAGCGTCTCTGGGGAGGAAGGACCACAGGTGCCGCTATTTGGTTCAGCAGCTGGGACCAGGCAGACCAAGGCAGTCCCATTCAGTAACATTGGTAAACTCCAATAAGAGTCCATGGACTGAAGATGTTCCTCTTTGACATCTCTGGAAGTCCCTTTTGGTCCTGAAACAGGCTTGCAGAATCGTGAAACAACTGCTAAAGAAAATCATCAAGAATTATCAAAAATCCATTGGCAGTTATCAAACAATTCAGAGAAAAATTCTGGAATGCCCTGGCCACAGCCCTTCGTTGAACAACTTGGGCTGAGGCTAATTCTTGGCTTTTCAATGCTTTTGAGCTGCTAGCTCTTTCCACTTTTGTTTATTAATTTTAGGGGGGTTTTTTTCGAAGAAGAGCAGCAGCAGCAGAGGGCATTTTTTAGGACCCTTCAGTGGCCCTGGTCCTGGTGGGTGGACCAAGGAACCTAGACCCGGCCCACAGAACGGTGGCCCAGGTCCATGTGGGGAAAGCAAAGTCCCCAAACCCAACACTGGATGGGGCGGTGGCCCCGGCCCAGGGAAATGAGACAAACGGCCCAGAACCAGCCTGTGAGGCGGGCTCTGTGTTCTCACAACCTGGCAGGACCATGCTGCCAGTGTCTTGAGAGCAGAAATGACCAAACGCTTCCTCCGCCCAGCAGCACCGGTGCACACCGACAACTGGGGAAGAGAAGATGTCTCAGGAATTTTCATCCCAGATCTGGGGGGTTCTTGTCCCCACAGCAAGCAAACAATGCTCGCTTCGCACTGTTTCTCTCACTCCTGCAATGCAAACAGCAGTGTTCCTGCTTTCTGCCCCTCAGCACCACCCCATCCCCTCTGGGCTAGGGAACAGAGGCAGATTTTCCAGGAGCCACCTCCCCCACGCCGCTGGGGCGCACGGGGGAAGGCAGGCACCCCAACCCCCAGGGAGAAGCCCTCGACCACATGCAAAATGACCCACGAAACATGCTGAGTTTGAAAGCAGGCAGACGGGCTGCACCCGCAATTAACTGTCAAGCCACGCCCCCTCCACAGAGGGACAGGCTGTCCGCAGGGTCTGATGCAAAGGACGGAGCTCTGCAAGCCGGCGGGACAGCCGGGGTGGGCAGTGAGGGCGGCACGGGTGATGCGATCGGCTCTTGAGATGGTCCCATGGGCTCAGCACCGTTCTCGGCATGCTCTTGCACTGCAATCGGGTTGGCAGGAAGCGGTGAGATCGCCAGGGGTGGTGGGGCCGCATCCCCCGCCGGGCTGGGCGCAGCAGCCGTGTCTTCTCCGGGGTCTGGAAGCTGCAGCACAGGCGCAGTCATCAGAGCCGGCGGAGCCGGCCCGGGAGGCAGTGGGACAGGCGGGGGGGCGGCGCGGCTGCAGGGTCGGCCCCCAGGGCATCCTCAGGTGAGCGGACAACCGTGGAGACACGGTCCCTCTCTGAGACAGGCTCTTGTTGATTGCCGCTGCAGTCAATCGTGTTGCCTAGCAACACGGGCGAATCCACGGGAGGCAGAGTTGTCGCGGTCGGGACGCCGGCAAACTCTGCCGGAGACGGCGGGGCTGGCCAGGGCGGAGCCACCGGCCCAGGAGGCGGCGGGATCAGGTCCGTGCCCTCCCGGAGTGGGGGGAGCGGAGAATCCCGCGGCGGAGAGGGCAGGGCCGGCCCGGAAAGTGGCGGGGCTGGCTCCCCACCTCCCCCGGAGAGAAAGAGCGGGGGGGGGGAAAGGCTCCGTCTGGGCTTGCTCCAAGGGAGCAGAGGAAAAACTTTTGCACAGCCGTGGGCAATGCGGGGGGGCTGGGAGCCAGCACAACAGGCTCCTCTTCAGCAGGTTCCTGTCCTGCTGTGTCTGGTGGGAAGGGCACATGGGCTGACAGTCTGCCACGAACCCCACCACAGCCTCCCTCCACTTCAAAACATGGAAGAGGGCTAAGAACGCCAAAAAAATTTTCGGGAGTCCAAAACCCCGGTCATGTGTCCACTCAAAAACAGACTCCATGAGATCCCAGATATCTAAATCGAGGGAGTATATCAAATCCGTAAAAAATCCATGGAATTTTGTCCATTTGAAAAACGCATAAAAATATCTCTCCAACATATTGATTCTGTCCTCGCGCCCCCACCTTCATCAGAGGTTAATAACTTCCTTATCTGACGCAGAAAACAGAACCTCAGTTTTTGAAAGTACATTTTGCCAATTTTCCACCCACATTCTGCGAAGGGCAGTATTTTCAGGAAGGGAAGAGTTAACAGTACCTTGAGACAGTGTCCTTGAGGGTTCAGCAGCTGTGCAGCTCTGTTGCTCTGCCATCTCTGGACACAATGTCCGGGAAACTTCAAAAGGTTCTTCTGTTTTCAGCCGTGGCTGTGAATGCTGCCCATCTTCAGGGTCTTGGTTCTTCAGCTCTAGGGTGGACTCTGTGGTCAGTCCTGGGGTGACCATCAATGCCACATGCTCGGGTGTCACCAAATGTGGCGAATGCTTTGTGGGGTGCTGCTGGGACGAGTGGAGAGACGAGAATCTCAACTCCATGTTTCAGAAGGCTGGTTTATTATATTATGATATATATTATATTAAAATACTATACTAAAAACTATACTAAAAGAATAGAGAGAAAAGGATTCATCAGAAGGCTAGAAAGAACAAGAATGGAATGCATAACAAAGACTTGTGACTCTCAGAGTCCGATGCAGCTGCATCTGTGATTGGCCATCAATTAGAAACAACCAACATCCACCAATCACAGATGCACCTGTTGCATTCCACAGCAGCAGATAGCTATTGTTTACATTTCTCTCCTGAGGCTCCTCAGCTTCCCAGGAGGGAAAAATCCTAGCAAAGGATTTTTCATAAAATATCATGGCTACACCTCACGATCTTAAAAATATTGCCCACTGCCTTCTTTCCCCGGCAGAATATATGTTATGGGAAAGGGATTGGAAAAGACAATTAAAAACATTATCAGACACCTATGCCAAAGATGGAAATAGGCCAGATTTTGCAATCAAACAGCTGTCTGGGGAAGGGGATTTACAGAAACCCTCTGACCAAGCTAACACCTTACCTAAGGCAGCACTTGGCTATTGCAGCAAAAATCTCCTTACTTCTTATCCCAGGTGACTCTATTCCTACCCAACACTTTTCTAATATTAAACAAGGTGTAGATGAAAGCTTTATCAAATTTGTGGATAGAATTAAGGATGCTCTGGAAAAACAGATAGAGAGCACAGAGGCAAGAAAAGAACTGTTGTGCAAGCTTGCTATGAGCAACTCTAACAAATGGTGTAAAACAATTCTGAGGGCCCTACCCTTAGATACAGAACCTACCATAGAGCAAATGCTGGAAAGCTGTACGTACCATTTGTCCACTGAAAATACAGTGGCCCAAGCAGTATCTAAGGGTATTGCAGAAGGAGTTTCTGGTTCATTTGCAGTAGTGGCTTCCAAAGACCAGGCCCGCTGCTTTCACTGTGGAGACTTTGGACATTTTATAAAAGACTGTCCAGACAGGTCACCGACCCAAAACCCTCGTAACACCTACCAGATACCCCTCGGCTCACCTGTAAATGCCAAGACTCAATCTGGATTGAACAGTGGCCCCTCTCTAAAGTCAAACTGCGCGCACTACAATCCCTCGTGGAAGAACAGCTTTCCAAAGGCCACATCGTCGAGACCACCAGCCCTTGGAACTCTCCAGTCTTCATACTGCAAAATCTGTGAACGGACAGGTGGAGGCTCCTCCACGATCTTCGCAGAATCAACGAGGTCATCGAGGACATGGGCCCCCTCCAGCCTGGCCTACCTTCACCATCGATGCTGCCTAAAGACTGGACACTTGCCATCATAGATATTAAACACAGTTTCTTCAGCATTCTGCTGCACCCCCAGGATGCTCCACGGTTTGCTTTCTCCGTTCCCTCTCTTAACAGAGAGGCTTCACTCAAAAGATATAATTGGTGTTTTCTTCCCCAAGAAATAAAGAGCAGTCCCACTATATGCCAGTGGTATGTTGCTCATGTCCTGTCTCCTGTTTAGAACCAATTTCCAGATGCAATCATCTACCACTATATGGATGATATCCTGGTCTGTGAATCAGAAAAAATTTACTTAGACAAAACAGTTAAAAAGACCATCAAAACCATAGAAAAAGCAGGATTCAAGATCTGTGAGGACAAAATACAGTACACCAAATATGGTTCCTTCCAGCCGGGGTATGCCCACTGGGCTGCCTTGGTCCGGATAGTGCAGTCCTGCTCAACACAGCTTGACTGAGTTGCCAAGCAGCTGCTAGCCGCCGGCAACCTTAGGAAGCTCAAGTGATATCAGGTCTTAGTGATTATCAGCTCATTTGTGATTTCAGCTCTTTAGCTTGCTAGGTGTCACAGCAAACACAGGGAGAGGGAAGAGAAGGCTGTGGGAGGTTCCGAAGAAATTCTTCATTGGAGTCTTCTACAAAGGTTCTCAGTGACAGCTCATGTCCTGAACTGAGCAAAAGTAGGGGTTTATATATGTTACAGGGGTTTTGGAAATTGTCCAATAGTAAGGGTCAAAGGAAAGTGACCTATAGGCTTACAGAGAGATAAGTAAGGGTCCAAAGGTGGAAGAGAGGGGCTTCTAAGGTCCCGTCATCATGACTTGGCATTTCCTATCTTAGGCTTCTGACCTCCAAAGAGCCATTGCAGGCCCTGGGCCTGCTACACCAACCCATGGACTTATCTTGGATTCCAGATCCGTGAAAGGACCATCCTACCCCAGCAGCTCGCCATCCGAGATTGTCGGGGTCGGCTGTTACTTGTCTCTGCCCCAAAACGGGAAAAGGTGGTTCTGGGCAGGCCACGCTTTGAAGAACGAGTCTGGACTCTTGAGTTTTTGGTCTTTGGTTGTGTTTATTATTTCTTATCTACAAAGTTTTTCTGTCTGTCCAGCTGAGGTCTGATCAGCAAGACAGCCAAAAGCACTCTCTCCCGTCCACGGGACAGTTGTCTCTTTTATAGTGAAAACTACGTATAATATATTTACCTTCTATTTCCAATACTTTTCACCCTTGTTAACAAGTGCACCTTCACCATGAACCAATCCACATGTGCCAACATCATCCTGAACATGGATGCCAAGGAGAAGAAAGAAGAAGGACAGGGCACACCCAAATCCCTCCATCTTGGGACTCCTGACCCCCATGTACAGGATTCCAAACCCCCCTGTACAACACACAAAACCCCCCTTTACAGTGCATTAAAATCTATGTTTCACCCAGTGAATATCATCCCCTCACCATTCAAACTTGAAATTCTCTCATCTCCTCATACTCACGTGTCACTTCTTTAGAAGGATCAAAGTCAAGCCACCAGGCACTTTTGGCAACATTCCAGGACTTCTGAGCCCCCCCCAAGGGTTGTCTTGGTAGCTCTGGACATCCAGAGTGATGTATTGAGTTCCCACACAAGATGACCCAAAAACCCTGAGAGACTGACACAGTCTGTGCAGATCCATCAACTGGGTACGTCCCCTGCTAAGAATTGCAACAGAGGACCTCACTCCCCAGTTCAACTTTCTCTGCGGCAATGAAGACCTGGACTTTCCAAGCACTCTCACAACAGAAGCTCGAGATGCCATCACCAAGGTTCAAGAAGCCCTGTCTTCACGCAAAGCCCATCACTTCGAGCCCAGCCTGCCTTCCTAGTTTGCCATTCTGGGAAAAGCACCTTGGTTCTATGGACTGATTTTCCAATGGGATACTCAACTTCGAGACCCTTTATTGATACTGGAATGGATCTTTACAAACAACCAACTTTCAAAGACAATTACCACCTTCCAAGAAATCATGGGACATCTAATAAAAAAAGCCAGAACTCGCCTCTGCTGTCTTGCAGGTTGTGAGTTCACATGCATGTACTTGACACTGACCACTGGGGACCTGGAGCATTTGCTCCAGACCAATGAAAATCTCCAGTTCGCCCTAGATAGCTATACAGGCCAAATTTCCATCCATATCCCAAAACATAAACTTTTTAATGGTGATGCAGCCTTTAATCTGACCCCAAAATTAGTCCAAAGTAAAACACCTCTCAAAGCTCTAACCATTTTTAGAGATGGCTCAGGGTCATCCCACAAGTTTGTAATGACATGGAAAGTCCCTAAGACCCAAAAATGGGAATCTGACATCCAAATAGTGGATGGATCTCCACAGATCGCAAAGTTAGCAGCTGTTGTCAGAGGCTTTGAGAAATTTGACCCTTTAATCTTGTCACAGATTCAGCTTATGTTGCTGGTATAGCTATGAGAGCGAACATGCTCTTCTCAAAGAGGTTTCCAATCCAAAGTTACACCAATTGATTTCTACATTAACATAGTTAATCTCCCACACAAAGTAACTTTACCACATCATGCATGTGAGGTCACATACTGACCTCCCAGGTATTATCACAGAAAGGAACAGGAAAGAGCATGCATTGGCCATGGCAATAGAGACTGCTAACATCCCTGACATCTTTGCCCAGGCAAAGCTGTCACATGCATTTTTTCATCAAAATGTGCCTACCCTTCTCAGAATGTTCAAGCTTTCAAAAGATCAAGCAAAACCACTGTCGCCACATGTCCGAACTGTCAAAACTACCAGATACCATCTATGAGGACTGGAGTCAATCCCCGAAGTTTGAACAGCTGCCAGCTGTGGCAGACAGACGTAACTCACATCCCACCTTTTGGGAGGTCAAAATATGTGCACGTATTGGTCGACACATTTTCTGGAGCAGTATTTGCATCAGCTCATCCAAGAGAAATTACACAGCACACCATTAAACATTTTCTCCTTGCCTTTGCTACCCTGGGAGTACCAAAGGAAATCAAAACAGATAATGGACCTGCCTATACCCCTCGTAAGTTAAAAGAGTTCTTCAGTGAGTGGGGAATAAAACACAAGAGGGGCATGTTGCCCTGTTCTTTTGAGTTCTTCTAAGCCTTCTGATGTTTACATTCTTGTAACAAACTTTCTCAAAGAATTTATGTAAATAATTAATTGTTTTGCATTCTTTTATAGAGGAGGAGAAATTTGAATGACGGTTGGTTTGTCCAGTGTCATTGGAGAGATGGCACTGTCACCCTCCAATCCACTGGAACTTTTGGAAATCTATAAATGTTGGAGTCAGAAATTAAACACTCTTTTTTTTTTACCTTGGAAAATCTAGTGTCTACGTCTTTCTGTTTCGTGTCCTAGAGTGACAGGGGCATACCTGCAAATCCCACAGGACAATCCATTGTAGAAAGGACACATCAAACCCTCAAAAGAGTCCTTAATCAGCAGCAAAGAGAAACAAAAATCATATCTCCAGCTGAAAGACTTTGCAAGGCTCTCTACGTCATCAACTTCCTGAACTGTACAACATCAGAGCCTGACCCGCCAATACTTTGCCGCTTTGCAAATACCACCCAAGCAAAGCTCACTGAGAAACCACCTGTGCTAGTAAAGGACCCAGAAACACATAAAATTTCTGGGCCTTTCCTGTTAATTACTTGGGGAAGAGGGTATGCGTGTGTTCTACTACCATCTGGTCCAAGATGGTACCCAGGAATAAAACATAAAACCATACCTAGGCAATGCAAACACTACTCCCACAAACAGTGACAAGAATTCCCCTGAGTCAAATATAAAACCTCCTCAAAACCAGATCAGTTCTGCCTGGAGATGAACATGTTGCCGAATGTCCACAAACAGAAGAAAAGACCGGCCCATCACGTGACAGCAGACAAAACAGAAATCTGAACAACATTCTGCTGCATCAAGCCGTAAGCTAGACACAGACTGAACAGAAAATTGTTCTCTGAATTATATGTTATTACCCTTTTTTCCCCTGAAAAACCCTATTATTCCCCTTTCTCAACTCTTACCAAAAACCCCTAACCTTATACCCACTCCCCCCATCCTTAGCTTATAGAAAAAAAAAAAAAAAAAGAAGGAGGGGAGAAGGAACCAAGGAAAGGAACAAGGGAGAAAACCCTAACCCTCCCACCGAAAAGATAATGAATTTTGCTTACATTCCCTATCAGAAGACCCATTCCTGTCCAAAGATAAAAAATATCTCAGTTGGTGCTGTCCTCACTGCTGCCTGGATGTTCTTCACTGTACCATATGCCATCGGCTGGATTAGCCCACAGCCTAGCCATAATGTTTGGGTAACCTTAGCAAAGACATTAAAACAGGATAACATGTGCTTATCCATGGAAGCCTTGATAACCCACTTTCCAAATGTCTGGTAGGAATTCCCTTCGTAGCAGCTGACTGGCCTGTCTATAATTCAGAGCTCCTCCGCACCACAGGTAAGAGACCCAACCTGGTAGATACTTGTGAAGAGTGGACAAAAATGTTGCCCAATGCTCTAGAGGAACCCCAAGAATTGGACCTGTTGGGGTCCTCCAAGGCAACATTCTGTGTCAAATTTTACTTTAGCCATCTGAAAAATAATTGGCCAGAAATTGACCAGACCAAAAACACATACAGAAAAGACATATCACCCATTAACAAAGCCTATAACTATCCCAATTGGTGTAATTACACTGCTCGCTGATGTCTGTGTCCCCTCTCTACCCCAAAGTACTACCCGAGGGAATGTTTCTCATCTGTGGTGACCGAGTATGGACTGGGATCCCATCATGGCTTCAGGGAGGTCCCTGTAGCCTTGGAAAACTTTCTATTCTCACTCCAAATATCACCTTGTTACATAATTGGAAAGAAGAAAGTGAATTAAAACACCACAAAAGATCCTACACGGAATTTGATGAAAATTGCGATCCCAAATTATACAATTGGAACACACCAAAAAAGATTGCTGTCTCCGTATTCTTACCATGGGTAGCTGCAGCTAAAGCCCTTGGTGAAATAAATCACCTTGAGTGCTGGCTCAGTAAGCAAGCCAACGCTAAATCTGCTGCCCTGAGTAATCTTTTAAAGGAAGAAGAAACCACAAGACATGCATCACTTCAAATTTGAGCTGCAATTGACTTCCTGCTGCTTGCCCACAGACAGCGCTGCCAAGACTTCGAAGGGATGTGCTGCTTCAATCTCTCTTCACGCTCGGAATCCATCCATGCAAACATTCAGATACTGAAGGAACTTCTGAAGGACTTAAAAGTAGAAAACAACCTAGAGCGGGTCAATGACCTTTTCGGTCAATGGGGATGAACAGGATGGGTTGCATCTTTGGTTAAGGGAATGTTGCAGATTTTCCTTGTAATTGTCATTGCATTAGCTATGTTCTCATGCCTTTTCCATTGTTTTAAAAGAACCATAGGAAACGCCTTTTTTCTAAAATACAGAAAGTGGAGTTGTAGCGGGCACAGGGCCTGCAAGGCCTCCCTGGTGGTCAGCAGCATAAGATAAGAAATGCCTAGTCATGATGACTGGACCTAAGAAGCCCCTCTTCCACCTTGTTATCTCTCTGTAAAACGATAGGTCATATTCGCCTCCATCCTTAATACTGGACTGTTTCCTAAAACTCCTGTACCCTATATAAACCCCTTTTCCTGCCCAATTTGGGAGAAGACCTGTCACTGAGACCCTTTGCAGAAGATACCCTTAAAGACATCTCTGTGGAACCTCAAACAGCACTTCTCCTCTCTCTCCCCGCGTCTGCCAAAGGCGCTTAGCAAGCCAAGAGCTGAAATCACTAATGAGCTGAGAATCACTAAAGAGCTGATCTCACTTAAGAGCTGAGCTTGCTAAGATTGCCTGTGGTTCTGGAGCCTGCCTGAGGGGCCCAGACAGGTCGTGCTTAACTGGACTTCTCTGTGTTGGACACCCATGGCAGCCAGGGTCAGGGACACCCCGAAAGCCCCAAAAGCTGCATTACCCCCCCCCCCCACTTGTTCCAGCTCTTTCCCTGCCTGTCAAGGCAACCCAGCCCCTTTTGTTCCCAAATCTTCCCTGCCACTTTCACATTGGGCCAGTCCCTGACTGCAACACCCTTTTGGAATTCCCCTATTCCTCAAAGCCCCATTCGCCCATGTGACCCATCCTCTCCACCCTCCTACCCCAACTGGCCCCAGACACTTGATTTAATCCCCTTCACTTCTGCCCTGAAGATTCCTTATTGGTTAGCTGTTTGTATCCACCCCCTGATTTGTATCTGTACAAAACCCCTTGCACAGGAGTGCCTGGGGCTCTTTGTTTCTGATCCCTTTACTTGGAATAAACCCTTCCTTGTGGAACCTCAAGATGGAGACCCTCCTCCTTTCTCCTCTGCCTGGTCCCTGTCATGGCTTGTGTCTGGCACTGTACAGCAAATGTCTATAAAGGTTCTGCCTCTGGTAAATCCCCATACCAAGGCAGTTCTTCACTCCTGGCATGGTGCCGGAATTCTAAGAGCTGGCCTGGGCTCCGGCAGGCACTTCAGGGCTTGGACTGGGGGTGAATTGCATCACCATTTGTGCTCCTAATTGGTGCTTTTTTGTCATTTATGCTAATTTACTGAACTTATAAAACTGTATGCACCCCCATGAGGGTGGGCTTTAGTGGACATTTTTCCATAACTGCCCCTGGAGGCCTTCAATAAAGATTCACTTTTATATAACTTCCTTTATTAATATTATCTCGAAAGTGTGTGTTGTTTCATTTCTAGGTTGAAAAGGCATTATGTGTGCATGGGCATGGATGGGTGAAGGGGGTTCATATCAAGGGGCAGAGGTAAGCCTGTGGGATCCAACACAGGCTACTGAGATAAAGGAAGCAGTGATTCAGAGGTTATAATGGGCAAAAATCCTCTCCTGGGATGCTCTAGAGAGAGTTGGAAATGTTGCTGCTGGTGACTGGGATTGAGAAAGGCAATGATGCAGTGACTGGGGAGGAACTGCAACAAATAGTAACAGACCAGAAGCCTCATCTCATACCTACAGCCATCACCTGTCGCACTCGTATTAGGGACGGCTGAATGAGGTGACACAGACTCCAGCCTCAGAAGGTAAATGCTGAGTTTTTTAGACATCACGTTGTTTTTTATAGACTGTTCCAAGAAAGCTTGACCTGACTGGTCCTCAATTAACACCCCTCACATCATTGGCTAATTAGGAACAACACCCTTCTTGTAAACATCTTGCAAGTAAACAGCAAGTTCAAAACACCAGCTGCAAAGATTAAGGATTGTAGGAAAGACATTTCTGTTCTTGTGAGCCAGCGAAGGCTTCCTGAAAATAAGGAAAGCCTCATATCTCTCTCAAGGAAGGTACCAAGGCTATCACCATGACAACATGAAGAAAGAGAGAAAATAAAAAGATATGGACTTTGGTTGGCTCACAGAGTGACATGGCTCCTTTTCACCTATTGAGAGTTTTGTTTCCTTTCTATGACCAATGGGCAGTGTATGTGTTTGTTAAGCAAATGTAAACATCTTGTAAAACTATAAAGGCAACATATTGCTTTAATAAATAGATCTATACAGCCTTCTGATGGAGTCCTGGTGCTTTGTGCCAAGTGGGGCTTTATAACAACAAAGGATTATTTTAATTCTTTCTCTGAGCTTTCTCAAGCTCCCTCAGAAAAATGTCTGGGAAAGTTTATCTGACTTTCTCTCTGACCAGACTGTCAGCATCCACAGTTATCTGCATCCATGCCACAAGTATTTGCATGCAGGAGGTGATCCCCAAATATAACAGGTCAGCTTGGCTCTTGGGAGACTTTCCTTGGAAATTAGGAGCCAAATGCTCACCTGCAGGAGTCCTGGTCACCTGGTTGAAACAAGGCTCAGACCCAGCTTTCAGCACATTTTCTTGCATGGGAGTTGTTAAATACCAGGGATGTGAAGTTTGAGGAGCGCTTGGCAATGATGCTGGCAATCGTGCTCAGCTAGACAGCAGGTCAGGTGACGCATGGGGTAATGCCAGCCTTTTTTTGTGAACAGAAATTGTACCTGTCCCCAAGCAGGAGCTCAGCACCAGGATTTCCCAGGCAGAGATGCTGTGTGGTAGCAGTGTGGGGAAATGAGCTCTGCAGGATGAAAGCTGGCAGCTGAAGGAGCCAGCAGATGCAGCATTCCTCTGCTTTCCATAGCAGAGGTAAGGGTAAGAGCCTGCCCTGCTCCATTGCAAGCCAGATGCAGCAAAGTCCTGCAAGGCAGACAGAAATTTGGTTGCAAACATCATCTGAACACCTAGTTAGGGTTTTTTCCCGTTCAACACCCAACCTGCTTGTGTTTCCCATGAGCATAGCCCACAGGCAGAATGGAAAAATTTGGCTTAGGGGTCCTTTGTTGGGGACAGAGCTCAGTTCAATTCACTGGGGAGTTCTCTGAATATTTGCATTTGCTTTCAGGATGGATAAGTATTCTTCTACTCTCTGTCTTAACATGCCTACACATTTGCTTTTGAAGAGATCCTACTTATAGTGTTCCCACAATGCAGGAAAAAACCTGAACTGAGGATGGCTGGGGTTCAGGGAGAAGAATTTGGACCTGACATGGAGATTACACACTCCAGGCTGGGATGCTACCCCAGAGCAGAGTCCTTTTGAAAAAGGTCAGTTCCACTGGAGTCACATCGCTGCTTCATAGTGGTGCATAGCATGGCACACAGAAATGAATTAAACTGTCTGAAGTTATGCAAAAGACAACTGATGAGCTAAAAACAGAACTAAAATTATCTGAGTCCCAAATCTGTGACCTCCTGTATAGGGACACACATGGGGTAGGCTTTTAAATACCCTGAAAACTCAAATCCAGTTGGACCTGGGGTCTGAAGTTGCTTCTGTAAAGGCAAATATATGTAAATGAATATATAAAGGGAATATTTCTCCCATTACAATAATCTGTATGTATGCTGCTGCGGGCCCAGCTCCATTCCTAGTGGCTGTTCCAGCCACTGTGGTAGTTGGCTAAGGTGGGTCAGGTTGCTGTGGCTTTGCCTTGTGCTCTCTGCAGGTCACATAGGGGATGTCCAGTCTCCTGGTTTCAGTTGGGATAGAGTTAATTTCTTCTCAGTAGGTGTTACAGTGTTGTGTTTTGGATTCAGAATAAGAATGGTGTTAATAACACTCCAGCGTTTTAGTTTTTTGCTAAGTCGTGCTTATCCTAAGTCAAGGACATTTTTTCCTTGTCTCATGCTCTGCCAGTGAGGAGGTTCGCAAAAGAAACTGGAAGGGAGCACAGCTGGGACAGGTGACCCAAACTGACCAAAGGAATATTCCATACTTTAGAATGTCATGACCAGTATATAAACTGTGGGGAGTTACCCAGAAGGGCAGTCAATCTGGATTCGGGAAGGGGGGTCTGGCATTAGTCAGTGGGTGGTGAGCAATTGCATCGTGCATCACTTTTTTTCTCCCTTTTAATTATAATTATTTTAATAATTTACCATGATTACTGTATTTTACTTTCTTTTCAATTATTAAACTGTTCTTATCTCAACCTACAAGTTTTACTTTGATTCTCCTCCCCATTCCACCACGGTGGGATAGGAGGGGGGGTTGAGTGAACGGCTGCGTGGTGCTTAATTTCCAGCTGGGCTTAAACCATGACATTTATACTAATTCCTGTAACATGCAACCCAAGTTATGGCTGACAACAATTTAAAGGTATATCCATTACAATCTCTACCCCTGATCCTTTTGGGCCAGGTTATAGCATTTGACATTGCAATGAACTTCCCTTGTTCCCAGCCTGGCTGCAACAAGGGGTTTCCTGCTAGAGTCCACCATTAGTAGAGTCCCCATCATCATCCTCCATAGCTGCAGGGGAACAATTTCTTCACCATGGTCTGCACCATGGACTGCAAGGAATCCTTGTTTCCCCTGCCTCCACCGTGGGGTCCCTCCTATGGGAGACAATCCTCCACTAGCTTCTTCAATGTGGATCCTTCCCATGGTCTGCAGTTCTTCACAAACTGCTCCACTGTGGGTGTCACGTGGTGTTTGTATGTCTGAGACTTAATACACAACAGACCTCCCATGCTTCATCAACCAAAAAGTCTGGTTTTTTTGTTCCTGACCACCTTTTATAGGCATTTAAAAAACTTCTGGTGCTATACAGCCATTGGTCTGGTCTTGACACCTCCCAGACTCCCAACCAGTCAAATGTTTGTATTTTAGGAGGGTTGTTATTGGTTGAAACCTCTGTCATTCAGCCTGTGCCTGCTGCTCTCTGTGAAGAGAGCTGAGGCCACAGTCAGCCCAGAGGCTGGTTTATGGAGATGGGCTGGATTTCTTACTTATAACTGGATTAATGCTACTGCAACAGTGGGTCCCTCATGGGCCCACAAATCCTGTCAGCAAACCTGCTCCAGCCTGGGCTTCTCATGTAGTGTCCTAGTTTTGGCTAGGACAAAGTGAGGGGACAGAGCCTAGAGCTTTGTGGGCATGTCTAGTGTTGGGAAGGATGAAAGTTTGACAAGAAAGTTTAACAGATATGTATACTTGGCAGAAAGCTCTCTGAATGTAGAATCTGAGAACAAAATAGAGATGGAAGCAAGTTTTGACATAGAAGAAAAGAATTGCTGAGCCAGTCTTACTGGATAACTAAGAAGGCAAAGGGTATGTTAGTTAAAAGGGGTTTTAATGGCTTAGAGCAAAGGATAAACCCACCCCAAACAGAAGATTTTTTTACCAAGCTGTCCTGGCTTGTAAAGTAGGCATGTATTCTATTTTGCCATCTGTTGGGGGTTGGGCAGTTTTTCTTATCTCTTTCAAGAACAATGACACTGCCAGGAAGATAATCTCCTGCTAATGGGCTATATGGTGTCCTGGCCTGTAAAATAGGCATGTATTCTTTTTTTGCCATCTGTTGGGGGTTGGGCAGTTTTTCTTATCTCCTTCAAGAACAATGACACTGCCAGGAAGATAATCTCCTGCTGATGGGCTATTGAATTACTCACTGTGGCTGGTAAGATTAGTTACATCATCCCATTAGGAGATGCTCCACCCAGAGGGAGGAGCCAAGCATCCCTGCCACCATAAAACAAGCATTTCTGAGACCACAGACAGCCTTCTTCGCTGGATTTCTCAGAGGAATCAGGAACCAAGGCCCAGCTGCTCCTTCGCCGCGTTTTCAGAAAGGATCTACACCCTTCTGCAGATCGCCACTCCAGGAGGAGCAGCCACCATCTGGCTGGACTACTATCAACACCCTGACTTCTCAGGGTGTCAGGTTTTTTCTCACTCTGCCAGTGGTTTTTTTTTTGCTTGTGTTAAATTACATTGTTATTTAGGTTTTTTTTTTCTTCCTAGTAAAAAAACTGTTATTCCCATTCCCATATCTTTGCCTGAGAGCCCTTTTAATTCTGAAATTGTGATAATTCGGAAGGAGGGGGTTTACCTTTTCCATTTCATAGAAGGCTTTTTGCCTTCCTTCACAGACTCCTGTCTTTTCAAACCAAGACACAAGCAAAAAGAATCCACAGGCAAACAAGACTGCTGATGTTGCAAATAGAAAAAAGGTCTAAGAATTTTCCACTGCAAGAAAACTGAAAAACAACTTCTAGCTTAAACTGTAACATACAAACTTTTTGTGATTGGAGAATAGTAACATGAATATGGTATAGTAGTTATGATAGGCTATAGGTAAAAGTTAAGGTGCAGATTGGTTCTTATGTATTAAGATGCTCAGCAAAGTATATAATGCATTGTAACCAAAATTAAAGAGTCTTCAGTCTTGTCTACAGCTGTAGCTGACAGCAGCTGTAGGAGCAGGCTCTGTCACTCACGACCCTGGACTGCTGTAACTTCTTGGATACAATAAACTGCATTTTGAAGAGCCATCTGAAGTCCCACATCTCTTGTTCAGGCTCTTACAGTCTAGGCTGTTTATTCTATATCACTCACATCATCACTGGGTGGTGTGGTGTGTTGGTTTAACACAGCTTGTTTTTTTTTGGTGGCGGGGGGGAAGCCACAGAGGTGGCTTCTGTGAGAAGCTGCTAGAAGCATCCACTATGTCTGACAGAGCCAATCTCTGATGGCTCTGAAGATGGACATGCTGCTGGCCCAATTAGAGAGTTTGGTAACACCTCTGTGATGACATATTTAACCTCGCAGACACAGCTTTTTCTGAGGGGTGGCCAGGCGCCACAGCCAGGACCAGCCCAGCGCGCACAGCCATGCAGCTGCTGCAGCTGCACAGCTGCTGCCATGTCGGCATGGCCGGCAGTGAACTTTGTCTGCCTGGCCACCTCTAGCCAGCTGCGCCACAGACAGAAGGGCAGGGGTGGTGGCAGCGGCTTCATCCTCTTGGCGCTTGATATGAAAAGAGGCATTAAATAGCACCAGCGCTGTGGTGGCCGCAACTGCCCATGCAGTGGCAGTGGGGGTCATGTGGCCGGCAGCAGAAACATGATGAGCGATTCCCCAACACAGAACCTAGCTGAAATAAACCTCTCAGCACTGTGAAACCCTGCAGAAATCTTTGATCTGGTGAAATTTGTTGGCAGTGGTACTTACAAGCAGCAGTTTTTTCCTCTTAGTCAGAGAAAGAGGAAGAAGTGAGGACATGTAGAGAAAGACAACATGGCAACACCAAGGTCAGTGGAAAGAAAGAGAAGGAGGAGGTACTCCAAACATCAGAGTCAAAATTTCTCTGCAAGCCATGGTGAAGACTATAATAAAACAGTCTCCCTATAATCCATGAAGTCCATGGGGGGATGCAGAGATCCATTTGCAGCCCATGGGAAAAGGTTCTCATGCCGGAGCGAGTGGATGCTAAAAAAGCTGTAATCCAGTGGGACACCCGAACAGAGAGAGAGGGCCTTTGCTTCCAGAGATAGAGCAAAAGGGCCTTTGCTTCCAAACTAGAGCAGCTTATCCTTAAAAGATTACACCCCATGGACTAAATGACCCATGCCATGGCAGTTTTGGGAAGACTGTTTTGCCCACGGGAAGGACTCACATTACAACAGGTCGGGCAGGACTGCTACCCATGAAATCAAAACCATGTTGGAGAAGTTCACAGAGAACTGTCTCCCATGGGAAGGACCCCGTGGCATAGGAGAAGAAAGAATCCTCTCCCTAAATGAACTGAAGAAAGATTTAATGTGAAAAACTGACCAAAACCCCCACACCCTGTCTCCCTATGCTGTCAGTGGGAAGGAGGGAGGGGCTGGGGAAAAAAAGGTGTTTTAAAGGCTTATTTTACTCCTCTTTATCCTCCTCTGACTCTGTTAGCAACAAATTTACTTTATACTTTTAAGTGTGAGCCTGTTTTGCCCTTAGAATGTTTTTTCCCAATCCTTAACTCATGAACCCTTCTTTACGATTTTTGTGGATGCCTGGCACTGGGCCAGTGTCAATCCACTACACGTGGCTTAGGGTGGAAGAAAAGGCAAATGTGCAGATTTTTGTTCCCTTTTATTCTTGGGGCCCAAAGTGGTGAACAGAGAAGAGCAGCTGATGCAGTCCGGGTGCGGTCAGTGTGGTCCAGGCAGAGCGGAGTGGTTGGTGCAGTGTGGCATGGATGGTCCAGCTTGAGGGGATTGTCCATCATTGTTTTTCACTGGTTTGGGCTTGGGGGAAAAAAACCACCAGCTGTGATGATGCCTGACATTTTCTCCTTTGTCTTGGGAAGCCATCTGGCACCAGCTGTAGTAACATCCTCCTGTAACTGCGGGCTGTGGTCACAGGGAATATGTTCTCCGGCCAGCTCACAGTCACAAAAGAGGCCGCTCCAGGATCTCTACAGAGACCTTCCCAGGTGGCAGTGCTTACAGAGGCTCGCAGCTCCCTGCAGCAGACAGCTGTGGCTCAGATGACACAGCAGCAACCCAATATGAGGGACCAAGTCAGAGGAATCGAGAGGGATCACTTGTTTGAGTTCCAAGGAAGGTTTGTTTCCCCAGAGGAGTCAGGGACAAGTGACAATAACAGGGAAAAAAACTGCTTTTAAGGAGGGGAGGGAATAAGGGGAGGACACAATCTTTTACCAATAGGAAGGCATTAGGGAAGGAGTACAGGGTAAGGGCTATCCAACAGAAGCCAACAAGGGGAAGGGGCAAACCTTGCAGTCCAATCTTGCTTCAAGGAAGGGATGAAGGACAGGGAACATTCCAGAACAAAAGGCTGTGCTATCTTTGATAGACAGGGGGATTGACATACACTTGGAGGGAAAATCTTGGGGTAAACAACTCAGGACTGAACCATTAGGGAAGCCAAATGGGGTACATGGAATGAACCATTACAAACGTAAAACAAGGAATATTTTAAACCTAATACAGAAGAACAAACTGTAAAATAACAGACTACCAGATCCTTCATTTTCTCATTTCTTTTGGGAAGCCACATGTCACTGGCCATGGTAACAATGCATCAGTTGGACTTCCATAGGCAATTTTTGCATGTAATCACACTTTTATACACTGTTGTTATTAGCATTGCTGCTGTTGATGTTTGTTTTTCCATACTTCACTGCTCTTTCTCTAGTAAATTATCTCAACCCATAATCTCCTCCTTTTTGTCCCTTTCTCAGTAGAGGGGGTGGGGAGAAGGGAAGTGGCTCCTTGAAAATTAATTTCCAGTTGGTTTTAAACCACAGTATTATAATTGAGGCCCAATGTGTGGCTTGAAAGAGTTGATATAACAACAGATCTGCTGAAAGCAGATTGGAAATGATTTTGATCTAAGCAGGTGTGTATTAGTTATAGGCCAGTATTTGAAGGACGTCTCCAGTCGTTTGGAAGTTCATCTCTGAACAACCACAGGACCCTGCTGAAGTGATACAATATAAGAAGGAAAAATGCTGCGGCAATTATGCAATGTCCTGGGCCTCAGCTGCTATTTATCAGGCACTGCTTGATAGTAGACAGCACCCTCAGGAGGAGGAGGAGAAAAGCAGAGCAAATGGCCCCATGGCCACTCAAACTCAGCTGAACCAGATGAACAACCAGTGCTGGTAACAGTTGTACCTATACAGAAGAAAAAATTCAAGAAAAAAATCAGTTTGCTTAGTGAGGGATGACGAGGAAGAGGCAGGGCCAGAGATAATTACCCGATCTGTATCCTTGGGTGAGCTGCGAGATATGTGAAAAGATTTCAACTGCCAGTAGGGTGAGCCCATGGTGACCTGACTGCTCCAGTGCTGGGATATCACAACCCAAGATATAGAACTAGATGGTAGTGAAGCCATGCAGCTGGGATCCCTGACCTGGGATGTGGGCATTGATCAGGGGATTGGGAAAAAGACAGAAACTCATCCTCTGGAGGCAACTCGTGTCAAGCATGAGGGAAAAGTATCTTTTCGAGGATGATCTATCAGTGCACTGAGATAAGTGGAACACCATGGAGCAAAGTATCCAGTACCTGTTAGGGTCTGGCTATTAAAATTATTCAGGAATTCCTCAGCCTGAATTAAGGTGCAAATGAGACCATATGCCAGTGACAATAGTAGGGATTTTATTTAATAGCAAATATGAGGGAAAGAAAAGGGGAGAGAAAGAAACAGGGAAAGAGGAGCTTGGGGAATGTGGGGGGGGGGGGAGGGGGAGGGAGAGAGTGAGGTGAAGACAGACTAGGTAGAAAGTATCACCATTCCATGGATCCCAATGGCGTTCTGTTGATCCTCTTCTTCTGGTCTTCTTGGTGGTGAAGGTCCCCCCAAAAAGCATAGAATCTTATGTGTTAATATAGAATCTTATGTGTTAATATATGCTCAGGCCAGGTAGGAGAATCCAGGCACCTCCCTGAAGGGGCAGAGTTTGCTATTGTCTGTTATAACAGACTCTGTTGCATCACATGCAGTCCTGTGGTGCAAGGCTTCAGGAATGACTCTGGGGGGAACTTTGGGGGCCCTTTGATGCATTAAGGCACCCCCTCAGCTGCCCCTCATGTGAATGTCGTGTGGGTGTGGCCTTCCCAGGGTTGGCGGTTCCATAGCCAGTTTGTGTAAGGGAGAATGGGTTCACTGCCCATGAGTATAGGTTACAATACACCAAAACTTCCTCTTCCCACCTCAGTTGGGGGGGGAAATCTGTACAAACCTGCTCCCAGCAAATGGGTCTGTGGGCTACGGCCTCCCTTATCCCAAAGCAAGCTAAAGATGGTTCTTAGCATGGCTGCTGGGTTTGGCTCAAATTCTTTTCCTTGTTTACTTGTTTGTTTCAGATTGAAGAATGTGTTTTCCCTTTATCTAATCTGAGGAGTTTGACTTTCAGTACAAAGACCCAGTCAGGTATCTTCAGTGAGGCTTCTTTGGTTGTAGCTTCTTTATACAGTTTTTGTTATAATGAGCAAAGCTTGATATCAATGTTTGAGTCATGAACTATTTCAGTCTCTGACAGTACCCGAGAGAATTAGCTGTGCTGGAGGTACTCTATAAGGATTCAAGCAATGAGCAGTCCCCTATAGATCCAGATGAAGTCTAGGGCACACAATCCATGTGCCGGAAGTTCCTATGGAGCACACCGTAGTTGTAGACCAACTCATTGGTGGTGATGCCATGGACAGAAGGAGAACAAACAGTGGATAATTTGGTTGCTCAACTGGTAATATGAGGAAAGTATCTCTTCCTCCCTGTGGGCCTGCATCTCAGCCACAGAAAGACTGTCCAAGGACTTCCAGCAATTTAAAGAGGAAATGTCCCATGTCCTGCCATTATGAACCAAAGCCTCTGCTATTAAGAGCAAGCACCCCCCTACCACAAGTTAGGTAACCTGTGGTTTTACCTGCATGACCATGGAATGGACATGAGGAAGTGGGGTGGAAAACCTACCTCTGCCCTAGGAGTCATGGGTATGTGAGTTGAGAGGAAGAACAACCACCACAGGAAATTCTTCAAGGATAAATGCTGTTCCCAGTTTCTGTGATACATGGAGGGATGAGACCCATCAGCAGACAGTGAATCTGAGATTTATTCAGAAGCACTCATCTTTACTCCTAAAAGCATTTTTTGGTTACCACTTACAGGTTTAATCACAGTTCTACAACAAATCTGTCTTCTTGGTATCTTCTATTATTCTCTCCAAAGCCATGGCTAGTAGAGCGCAAAGAGTGTACAGTTCTGTGTTAAAGTAGAAGTAGAAACTAATTCGTCCAGTTCTGTCTCAGGTACATGCTGTCCAGAGAGACACTGCTGCTGCTTCAGGCGCTGCTGCTGTTGCTATCTGTTTAACTCTTTCCTTACACCAACCTCTACTACCCCAACAATTCCCCCTTTTCTATTTTTTGGGGTCATGGACAAAGCAAGTGCAACCATAGATGTTTTGTGTATGCCTTTAACAGCTCTAATTATGTTGAAAAGGACAAGACAGAATATTAAAAAAGATATCACTGCCAGACGACCTAATCCATTGAAAACCCAAGCTCGTAAATTTATTCCTGAAAACCAATTTTTCAGTTTTAGCCAAGTAAGATAATTTTTTAAGTCTGTCAGCACCTTTTGTTCCTCCAGAGTTTGCAAGTCTCTGAGTTGATTTTTTAATCGAGTGTGAAGTGAGTGGTTGTCTTGTCTTCATATAGTGGTTTTGGTTCACCAATTAGAGATTTCCCAGCCAATGCACTAATGAGTGTGGTGGGTTCAGTGCTGGCCAATCACTAGTGCATTCACTAGAATATACTTACTCATTTCCTGCTGTGAGGTAGGACTAGGAGAAAGGCAAAGCAGGCTCAAAACTTTAAAAGGGTATAAAAAGAAATTTGTTAACAGTAACTAAAAGAAAGAGCAATAAGAATCAAACCAAAACCTTCAGGACACTTTTCCTCCCCCTACAACCTTTTATTTCCCAATGACAATGTAAAGAAACAAAACCTAAAATTCCAGTCAGTTTACCATTTCTAGAATAATGTTTCTTCAGTTCACTTAGGGAGAGAAGTTCCTTTTGTTAATGTTATGGAGACTTCTCCACAAGAAAATAGTTCTCTCGTGTCTCTCTTCACAAATAGTAGCCACCCGGGGAAATCTGCAATCATGAAATTTCTCCCATTTTCCACAAGCTTTTCCTACAGCTGTGTTTATGGGCCATGTCAACTTATGAGGTACTGTTTTAAAGATGAACTGTTCAAAGGCAAAGGTTCTCCTTATCTATCTCTGAAATCATCTTCATCTCTGAGAACAGAGGTCTTCTTGCCCTGGGAGCACAGGGTCTTCATCACTCTTCTTTCTCTCTGCTCCAACTTCTCATAGATCACAAATACTTTATCATCTGGTTACTTTGGCATGGAGGCCTTTGCTCAATATCAATTTGAACCCTTCATTTCCCCATGCTTTCATGTGTTACAGGGAAACAGAGTCTGATATATCAATTACATCTTTCTCCATAGCTTTACAAGAGGATTTCAGCCCCAAGATTAAGGCATCTCCTCATCCCTTCCTCAATATCTTCATGTTGCTTCTTTACATGCCTGCATTTGTTCTTCTCTCACTCAAGGAAGGATTGAAGCACTGAAAGTTAACATCTCTCCTGGGGCTTGCAGATGGTCACCTGACCCCGGCCAGTGTCAGTAGCTTGGTAGCTTGCGGCAGGAACTGCAGCTGGGGCTGTGTCAGGATCGGCCACATGGCTGGTCTTTGGTTTTTGCTGCGTTCAATTCTAGCTGCAGGGCTATTCTGAACAGGCTGCAGGGCTGCCTCTGGCCTCAGCTGCATGATCTCATGGGGTGGCTGTGCTGAGGGGAGGGGACCTGGTTTCAAGATGTTAACAGCCACAGCCTGGCCCTGCCTCGGCCAGGGCCCTGCAGCCTCCCTGCCCCCTGCCTGGCAGCTGCTGGGGCCTGGCTGGGCTGGAGCCCAGTGGGCTCCCCGGAAAGGGGCCTGGCCCTGCAGGACAACCTTCCTGGCCTGGCCCAGCCAAGATAGAGGCTGGGCCAGGCCTTGTTATCTGTTCCCAGGCTGGAAGGAAAAGATGAAGTTTCCAGGTTTCTTTCGTCTTTAACATGTGTTTTTCACAGAGGCATGTACAGCTTTCCAGTGCCTGGAAGCTTTGCATCACTTCCGTAAATGCATCCCATGCAAAACCAGGACAGGTTTTATCAAAGGCTCCTTGAAGGTGGTTTTTGATTGTTTCCCAATTTTGTTCTGTTTCATTCCACAGAAGATAAGTGACACATAGAGAGTTATGTATGTGTTCCCAATTGCAGTGCAAAGATATGAGGGTTTTTTGAGCCTCAACTCTTTCGCCCATCCACAAAAAAACACTTTCCAAGTGTCTTAAGTTTACAAGACAGGTGTCTGCTAGGGAAGGCAGAAAAAGCCTACCTTGTAATGGAGAATGTAAACCCCCTCCCTCCTGTCGGAACCCATGACATCCCTCTGGATTCCCTGGATGGCTCAAAGCCCTGGCAGGGGCTCGGAGAGCCTGGCAGGAAGCCAAAGACACCTGGGAATTCGATCTTAACTCATGGAGCAAATTACCAACGTTATATGAAGAATTACAAGTCACAAAAGTTTAAGTAGCATAGTAGTTGCAATCACAGGGTGAAGGGAAAAATTTCGGAGCATGGTACAGGGGGGTTTGGAATTCTGTACATGGGGGTCAGGGGCTCCAAGATGAAGGGATTTGGGCGTGCCCTGTCCTTCTTCTTTCTTCTCCCTGGCATCCATGTTCAGGATGATGTTGGCATTCACAGATTGGTTTAGAGTAGAAAGTCACTGTCTAACATAGGTGATAGGTATTGGAAAATAACTGTAAACATAGTATATGTAGTTTTTAGTATAAAAGATATCACCAGCCCAAGAGGCGGAGGGTGTGCCTGGGACCGACCTGCAGAACAGACATTGGCAGGCCAGACAGAAAATGTTTGAGATAAAGAAATAATAAACAACCTTGAGAACGACAACCGAAGACTTCTCGACTCCTTCTTCGGTTGCTGGGTTGGGGAAAAGAGACTTTTAAGAGAGACACACCTCAGGATCTTCCCAACCAGACCAGAGGAGATCCCGAGATCCTCCGAATTATTAGAATAGTGAAATTCAGGGGCCCTCAGGCAAAGATATGGGAATAGGAATAACAGTTTTTTACTAGTGTGTATAGTAAAGCAAACAAACAACAACAACTACAGCATTAACAACAAACAGAACCCAGAACCCAATAACAGCCTTTTGGCAGTGGCACTTTCCCCTTTGGTGTAGTTATGGTCACAGCCAGCAGGGGTGCTGGCAGGCTCCCGGTGAACAGGGCAGGTGCGGTGATCCCCACATGGCTGTCGGGGGCACTCCAGTGCAGGCTCAGGGAGCATGTGGCAATGGCGGCTTTTGTGTGAAGATGGGAAGGCAAGAGAGGCTCCACTTCAGCAACCCCTTGGACAGCTGGCTCCAGTGTCCCTAGCAGAACTCTCGGAAAGCAGCAAGCTGGGCCGGCAGGATGTCTTGGCAGGCCGAGGGTGAGGGGCTCCCAGCAGGGCAAGGAGAGCCCAGCTGCAAGGAGAGCCCAGCTCAGGATACCAGGCACTCAAACAGACGGTGATAGCTCTCTACTTTAGTGAGGTAGGTGTTAATAAGGTCCCAGTTCAGTGGTTGTTCTCACGAGCAGAGGCTCACCCCATGGCAGAAGAAAGCATCTCTGCACTGAAAAAGAAAAGAAAAACCCAACAGAAAAGAAAACCCAACCCCCAACATTATCCACCCCGAATTTCCTCCCATACCAACATGTTACATCAAATTTAAACCTTTAAAATACATATATACATACACGCATGACCTTTATTATATACATATATAGATGCAGAAACAGATACTAGCACAGCGTCATGGATAGTTCACCCTAGAACAAGGCCCCCTTGAGGTATGCATTGGGTTTCTCCATCCTTTTGCATCACCCACCAGGTGCAACCTGGTCCCTGAGTGATGACAACCCCACAGATGGGATTGTCTTTGCTGGAGGCAGAATTAACCCAAACAGTTTTTCCCAGCATACCTTTTTTATGTACCACTGCGACCTTATCTCTATCTGTTGTTCCCAAGGGCTCAGATTGGGCAGGGCCTGCTCGGTTAGTGGAACCTCAGGTGTTCACTAACCATGTGGCCTTTGCTAAATTAATCTCCCAGTTCTTGACAGCCCCCAAACCCAGTGCCTTCAAGGTGGTTTTAAGCAGGCCATTGCACTGTTCAACCTTCCCAGCCGCTGGTGCATGATAAGGAATATGGTACACCCCCTCAATGCCATGTTCTCTGACCCAGGTATTTATAAGGCCGTTCTTGAAATGAGTTCCATTATCTGACTCAGTCCCCTCAGGGGTACCATGCCTCCACAGGACTTGTTTCTCAAGGCCCAGGATGTTGTTCCAGGCAGTGGCATGAAGCACAGGGTAGGTCTCCAACCATCCAGTAGTGGCTTCCTCCACGGTCAGCACGTAATGCTTGCCTTGGCGGGTTTGGGGAAGGGTGATATAGTAAATCTGCCAGGCCTCCCCATACTTACATTTGGACCATCGCCCATCATACCATAGGGGCTTTACCCACTTGGCCTGCTTGACCGTAGCACACGTCTCACAGTCATGGATAACCTGAGAAATACTGTCCATGGTTAAATCCACCCCTTGGTCTCATGCCCACTTATAGGTGGCATGTCTGCCCTGATGACCTGAGGCATCATGAGCCCATTGAGCTAGGAACGAGTCTCCCTTGCATTGCCAATCTAAGTGTATCTTTGACACCTCTGTCTTTGCTGCCTGATCTACCTGCTTGTTATTTCAGTGTTCCTCATTAGTCCGACTCTTGGGGACATGGGGCACTACACGGTGAACTTTCACAGGTAGCTTCTCTACCCAAGTGGCAATGTCTTTCCATTCATCAGCAGCCCAGACTGGCTTTCCCCTACGCTGACAGTTAGCCTTTTTCCATCTTTCCAGCCAACCCCACAGAGCATTGACTACCATCCACAAATCAGTATAAAGGTATAGTTTTGGCCACTTCTCTCTTTCTGCAATGTCCAGGGCCAGCTGAACAGCTTTAAGTTCAGCAAGTTGGCTTGATCCACCCTCTCCTTCAGTAGCTTCTTTGACCTGTCATGTGGGGCTCCATACAGCTGCTTTCCACTTCCAGGTCATCCCTATGATGCGACAGGAACCATCAGTGAAAAGAGAGTATTGTGTTTCTTCTGCTGGTAGTTTATGGTTGGTGTTTTGTGTGAGGAGACGCGAATTTTGACTCTATGTTTCAGAAGGTTGATTTATTAGATTATATATATTATATTAAAATGTTATATTAAAACTATACTAAAAGAATAGAGAAAAAAATATCTATCAGAAAGCTAGAAAGAACAAGAATAAAATGAATAACAAAAGCTCATGACTCTCAGAGAGTCCGAGCCAGCTGACTGTGATTGGTTATTAATTAGAAATAACTAACATGCACCAATCACAGATGCACCTGTTGCATTCCACAGCAGCAGATAGCTATTGCTTGCATTTTTTTCCTTGAAACTCTTCAGCTTCTCAGAAGAAAAATCTTAGTAAAAGATTTTTCATAAAATATCATAGCTACAGTAGTTGGTTGTCTGGTAGAGCTTGTTCTTGTTCCTTTTTGTCAGTGACACCAAAGTTTTCACTTTCCGGCCAGTTTGTAATTATTTCCAAAATCCCAGGGTGATTTGGGTTTCTAATACAGGCACACTGTGTGATGAGGGCAATCCACTTGCTCCATGTGGCATCAGTGGCGTGGTGGGTAGAGGGAACCTTTCCTTTAAACATCCACCCCAGCACCAGTAGTCGGGGTGCCAGGAGGAGTTGTGCTTCCGTGACAATCACCTCCAAGGCGACTTGAACTCCTTCATCGGCAGCCAAGATTTCCTTCTCTGTGGGAGTGTAGCTGGCTTCGGATCCTCTGTAACTCTGGCTCCAGAATCCCAGTGGTTGACCCTGAGTCTCTCAGGCACCTTCTGCCAAAGGCTCCAGGACAAGCCATTTTTCCTGGCTGCAGAGTAGAGCATGTTCTTCACCTCTGGTCCCGTCCTGAATGGGCCAAGGGCTACCTCATGAGCAATCTCCTGTTTGATTTGGGAAAAGGCTTGTTGCTGTTCAGGGCCCCAGGGGAAAGTGTTCTTCTTGCAGGTGACCAGGTTGAGAGGGCTGACAATCTGGCTGTACTAGGGAATGTGCATTCTCCAAAAAACTATGGCACTTAGGAAAGCCTGTGTTTCCTTCTTGCTGGTCGGTGGAGACATTGCAGTGATTTTATTGATGACCTCAGTGGGAATCTGATGCCATCCGTCTTGCCACTTTACTCCCAGGAACTGGATCTATCGGGCAGGTCCTTTTACTTTGCTCTTCTTGATGGCGAAGCCAGCTTCCCGCAGAATCTGGATGATTTTCTCTCCTTTCTCAAACACTTCTGCAGCTGTGTTCCCCCACACAATTATGTCATTGATATACTGCAGGTGTTCTGGAGCTTCACCCTTTTCCAGTGCAGCCTGGATCAGTCCATGACAGATGGTAGGGCTGTGTTTCCACCCCTGGGGCCGTCTGTTCCAGGTGTACTGCACATCCCACCAGGTGAAAGCAAACTGAGGCCTGCATTCTGTGGCCACAGGAATGGAGAAAAATGTGTTAGCAATGTCAATAGTGGCGTACCACTTTGCTGCCTTGGACTCCAGCTCATACTGCAGTTCTAGCATGTCTGGCAGAGCAGCGCTCAGCAGTGGAGTCACTTCATTCAAGGCACAATAGTCCACAGTCAATCTCTATTCTCTTTCAGATTTGCACACAGGCTAAATAGGGCTATTAAAGAGTGAGTGGGTTTTGCTGACCACCCCTTGGCTTTCCAGTTCACGGATCATTTTGTGGATGGGGATCACGGCATCTCGATTCATGCTATACTGTCAACGGTGCACAGTCGAGGTGGCAATTGGTACTCGTTGCTCTTCCACCCTCAGGAGTCCTACTGCAGATGGGTTTTCTGATAGTCCAGGCAAGGTGTTCAATTGCTTAATTTCCTCTGCCTCTACAGTAGCTATTCCAAAAGCCCATCTGAGTTCCTTTGGGTCTTTGTAATAGCCATTCCAGAGGAAATCTATGGCCAGAATACATGGGGCCTCTGGGCCAGTCACAATAGGATGTTTCTGCCACTCCTTTGCAGCCAGGTTCACCTCGGCTTCTAACAGGGTCAAGTGCTATGATGTCCCCGTTACCCTGGAGATGGAAACAGGTTCTGCCCCCACGTCTTGATGGCATTAGGGTACACTACCCACCAGTATCTGCTAAAGCATCATATTTTTGTGGCTCTGATGTGCCAGGCCATTGGATCCCCACCATCCAAAAGACCCAGTTTTCCCATGCCTCTTCCTGGCTAGAGGCAGGGCCCCCTCTAACCCTGGTTATTATTTTTTTCCTGGGCATATATACTAGAGGTTCCTTCAAGGGGATCTGACAGATCATACCCGGCACCTCAGTCATGGGAGGTTGAAACTACCTTCACTTTAGTGGAACTCCCTCAGTGTTTCCCTCCATGAGTTGATGCACCTTCGCTGCCAGGACAGAAGTGGGTTTCCCATCCCACCTGCCCATGTCTTCCCCATGGTCATGCAGAAAGAACCATAGGTCAGCCCGTAGGGTGTACCCTCTCTCTCTAGCTGGGGGACATTGGGCTCTGACTTTGGGGCCTGTGACTTGCACGGGTGCTGTATTGATCTTCCTCACCTCCTCCCTCATCTCCCTCATATCCTCTTTGAACTCCTTAATCAAAGGAGACATGAGCCTGCATCAGGCTATTGTTCATACTCTCATAAATTCTAAGCTTGTTGGCGACAGAACCCACTGTCTTTTGGTTGGTATCAGCATCAATCGTTTCAATGAAGGTGGTGTATTGAGATGGCCCTAGATTTGCCAGACTCTACAACATTTGCCCTGTGCACCTGACCTTGTTGGGGTCATTATCATGCTGTCCAACCCTCCCAAAGAGTACCTCCAATACTGCCACTTCTCTCAGCTGTTGGATCCCTTCCTCAAAGGTCTTCCAGCACATTCTATGGTGTTGCTCCTGCATACTCTCCCTGTGGACAAACCTCTCTCTGACACTCATTAAAAGCCATTCCCAGAGAGAAAGGGACCCCGACTCCCTTAGAAAAATCTGATTCATACCTGAGTCCTGGGTCAAGGGTCCCAAATTCCTTGCCTCACCACCATCCAGCTGGACGCCTGTACCCGTAAGGTCCCAGACCCAAAGCAGCCAGGTTGTATAAGCCTCACGTCCCCATTGTACAATGTCTTTGTGCTGATTACGGAGACTTTCCTATGTCAGGGACTTGGTGATGATCCCAAGCTCTGGCTCCTGTGTGGGTCGTGAGAGCCCTCCATTCTTATCCTTGACTGAGTGCTCTGATTTAATCTTAAACCTCCTTGTTTCCACAGGGGCGACTGCTGCTGGCTGTGACTGCCTTTACAGTTTAGCTGGAACCTGGATGGTTGTAACATCCGTGGGTTCCACTGCTGCACTATTAGACTCTCCCTCTTTGAGGCAGGGGGAGGGCTTCTCATCAGCTAGGGAAATGTACTCTTTCAGCATCTGGCGCATTTCACGTATCTCCTTCATCAGAACCCCCACCCAATCTGGGTGGTTCATTTCTGAGGTGGGCTGTGGGGCAGGGTCAGGCTCTGGGGTAGCAGCATCCCTAATCTCTGGTGCCATGTCAGGTTCTGTGGTAGCATCCCTGGTCTCTGGGGTAGGTGTCAGGATGATTATCCAGCTTAATCTTCCCTTATTTCTGAATGCTAAATAGAACAGGCCTATTTTCACATTTACATTCTCTGGAAAAATCCCTTCGCCCAGGATTTTTCTCCTGGGAAGCTGAGAAGCCTCAGAGAAAAAGGAAAAAAATAATTATCTCATTTGCTTCTCCTGTGTTTTGCTCCTTTGGAATGTGGTGGGAGATTGTTTACCAACAGGTGATTGTTTCATTGGTTTTTGATGTGAATTATTTTGACTCATTGGTCAATCAGTGCTGAGCTGTGTTGGGACTCTGGAAAGAGTCAAGAGTTTTCATTATTATCTTTTTAGCATTCTGTAAGTATCCTTTCTGTATTCTTTAATATAGTTTAGTTTAGTATTCTTTAATATAATATAGTATCATAAAATAATAAATTAGCCTTCTGAGAACATGGAGTCAGATTCATCATTCCTTCCTTTGTCGGGCACCCCGCAAATACAATAGCCTATCAGCAACACCAAGCATTGTATGATATCGTTAGCATTTAGGGTGGATCTGAACCCTTCAAAAACTGGTGGGGCAGACCCAAAGAGATGGTTGAAGGGATGGGAGAAAATTTCCCCTGGTGTTATTTCCTCACAGTAGGTGCCATTATTAAAATAAGCCCAAAAACATAGTTAGTGTGTGATAGTTCTGAATCCATGTGCCTGCTTTCCAGAGGAAGTTAAAGATCCATTAATTCCTCACCTTATTAACGCATAAAACAAACTGGATAACAGCCACAGTAGCCTTAATTATAGGACCCATGCTTAGGTAAGGGCCTGCAAATGGGAGAAATACAGCCACAACCACATGCCACCCAAACCACGGTAAGCTAGACCACATGGTGACACTTAACGAGGTTTCTATATCAGCACACAAAAATTAGATTACTCAAGAACTGTTATTCCCTTTTTCTCTCAATGTCATTGTGCCTCACATTGGGTGCCAAAATCTGTCTTGGTTTGAAAAGACATGTGTCTGCTTAAGGAAGGCAGGAGCCTCCCCTGAAATGGAAAATGTAAACCCCCTCCCTCCAAATTATTATAATTTTGAAATTAAAAGGCTCTCAGGCAAAGATATGGGAATAGGAATAACAGTTCATTACTAGGAAAACTAAAAATACAAATGTAATAGTGCAAACAAAAAAAAAAATACTGACAGAGTCAGAATATGACCTGACACCCTGTGGATCAGGGTGTTGGTAGCAGTCTGATTAAATGGTGGCTGCAGTCCTCCTGGAGTGACAGATGTGTTTCTGTTGAAGCAGTGATCATGTAGAAGGGTGTATGTTTCCTCTGAAGGTCCAGTGGTGGTGTAGATGGGCCTGGTGTTCCTCTGGGAATCCAGTGGAGAAGACAGCTGCTCCTCTGGGAATCCAGTGGGAAAAGGCTGCCTATGGTCTTGAAATCTTTGATTATATCCAGGTAGGAATGCTTGGCTCCTCCCTCTGGGCAGAGTTTCTCACAATGGGATGATGTGGTTTTATCAGTCATGCAGTGAGACTCAGTGGCCCATTGACAGAAGATATCTCCCAGGAGGGAGGATTGTTTGTGGAAGAGATAAAATAAACTATGCCAAGGATACATGGGGCCTCTGGGCCAGTGACAATGGGGTGTTTTTGCCATCTGTTCCTAGCCAGGCTCAGTTCAGCTTCCAGTACAATCAGCTGTTGGGATCCCCCTGTCACCCCAGAAATAGAGATGGATTGTGCCCCACTATATCTCAATGGCATCAGGGTACATTGTGGACAGGTGTGAACTAAAGCCTTATACTACTGTGGGTCTGATGTGTCAGGCCATCGGATCCACACAGTCCAGTAGATCCGATTGCCTCTTTCCTCCACCTGGCTGGAGGCAGGGCCCCTCTAGTTCTGGTCATGGTACTTGTTGCTCACTTGTAAATATGACCTGGACGTCCCTTCAGGTCCCTTCAAAAGGATAGGAAATAACATCAGCCCTTCTATTCTGTCCCTGCTGGAGGTTAGGATTTTACGTTTTTTTCTTTCTCTCAGGGAATTTTCTTCCATTTGCTCCCTAAGAGAAGATAATTATACTTAAGACACAAAAGATGTGGCTAAAAGGAGGAGGAGGGGGAAGGGTGCAGTTTGCTACTGTCTCTTAGCTGGGTGGCTTTCTCTTGGGAAGTGCAGAGATACCGGGATATTTTGGCTGGGGAGTGAGGGGCTGGGCTTGGCCCTTGCTCGCTTTCTGGGGACTGGAGTGGGGTTTGGTGCCAGATTGTTGCTGCCCAGAGGAATCACTGTCCTTCATTGCTACTCGTTATCATGAATGAGCCTCTGCTTGAAAGAGCAGCTATTGAACCGGCATGTTTTCAACACCTGACCTCACTAGGAAGGGGACCCGGACCCCCTCCCCCACTCTGGAGGAAGCATCTCCTGGCTGCTTGCTGCAGCTGCTTGCAGAAGCCAGGCCACCTCTGCCTAGCTGTAGGAGTGACGGTGGGTAGGATGGTCCGGAAGGATGGAGACGAGAGATCTCTGAAGCGAGGTCTTGGAACTCGTGGTGTATTGCAAAGGGCATAGGTGCAGGGGCCCTGCTTGGAGCTGCCAGCTGCAGCTCGGAGCGGGCCCGAGAGAAGTAAAGACAGTGGTAAAGAGAAAGAAGGCAAGAGCATGGTAAAGAAAGAATGAGAGAAAGAGCACAAAAGAATAAAAGAGAGTGAAGTTCCCATTACAATACCATAAATTTTCTTTTGTGCTGAATATTCTAATTTTCACTAGCCAATCTAGTACAAGATAGAAATCCTACAGCATTTACATACAGCCTATAAGAATCATTACATTACCATACTGTGTTACATTTTAAACCCTAAAATCTACTCTTTGGACCCCTTCTGCCAAGCTAGTAAGGTCTGCTCTGACCCTTGGACCTGTCTGCAAGCAGAGGGTATTGTTTAATCAAAAAGGGATTACCTTCAGTGAGCCATACCATTGTTTTCCAGTTGTTTCGTAACTAAGGTATCTCAAAGCTTGCTTTCATTTCAACCTCGCTTATAGTTTCCATATTCTCAAAATCTTTTGCCAGGCAATCATATTGATAAAGCTTTTCTGTTTCATCTTCCCCAGCACCTAGCCCCGCTGTCTTCTGCTGCTGCTTCGGACTTTTTTGCAACACTTTAACCTGACACCCAGTGTTTGCCCAGATCTCCCATGGCTCCTGGCACATCTTAGGAGTTCTTGCTTGTCATGGGTTGACCCTGGCACAGTGCCAGCACCCCCATGAAAGGTGTATTTCCAAAATGGTTACTGTGAGATGTGACCCAGAAACAGAACAAAGCAGGCTCCAACTTGGGAATGGAGGGAAAAGACAACACTTTAATAATCTACAACACAGAAACATAAGGGAAAAAAGGAAAAAAACCCACACACAACAATCCACAATGGAACACTCCCAAAACACTCCTCCTCCCCCCAGTCCTCTAACATTCAAATCCCCTCTAACACATCAATTCTCAGTCCAATACCCTCCTTCACACAAGCTCCCCCCAGTTCATCAGGAGAGAGGAGTCTCCCTCTTGCACCACGGGCCTCCCCCAGAAACACAGTGGAACCTCCCGTGCTTCTGTGTCACACACGGCAGCCGCCCGAAGAAAATCTGCCTTGGTGACCATCTTCCTTCCATGTCCAGTGCTCTCACCACTGTCCATGGATCCAAAACTGCTCCTTAGGTCCTTTTAAGAATGCATCGCCCAGTTCGAAGAAGTGGCCTTCTCTCACCATTTGGGACAGCTGTCCCCCCCATATTCACTCCCCTGGGGCCTGGGTCTCAGGAACAGAGATCCTTCGCTGAAGGCAGAGGGCTCCACCACACCCTCCCCCTCTGTCTCTGTTCCCTCTACTTCTCCTCGCGGCCTTATCATTCTTGGCTTCCAGCCAACCGCCTCCCCCAAGGTGCAGTCTCTGTGCATTATCGGAAGAATTTGGTTTTGCCCGTGGCTATGTAAGAGAAAAGTCCAGCCAAAGCCACTCCAATCATCTCCTCCTTCCAGGGCACTCTCATCTGCTGGCATTTCCTTCACCTACTCAAGCCTTCTTCTTCTTTCCCATCCTCCATCCCCTCTCAATCCTCAGCTGGGGAGGATCAGTGTTTTTACAGCTTCCATTGTTTCAGTACCAAAAGAGTTAAAAGCTCAGCCCGGTCTGCCAGCGGCTGGGCACCTTGCCCTCCCCCACTTCTCCTCCTGGCCCGTGGTGCTGGCACAAGATATCAAATTTCAAGCCAGCAGTCTCTATCATTCTCTCCCGGGGCGGGGGGGCTGCCCAAAATATCCCAGGTTTCCTCCACCCCTGCGTCTTGCAGGGGCTCCGGCCTCCCTTCCCTCAGGCCGCATGGCCTCCCCTCCCCCACCCAGACACAGCTGGGCAGGGGAGGAGGTCAGATCAGCTCACCTGCCGGACTCCAAAGAGGAAGTCTCTCTGGGAATGCTCTGCTTTTAACCCCTGTGTGTTCTCAGAGGCATATCCAAGTCCCCAGTGGCCACACCAGGTGCCAATTTCAAATCTGGCCACTGATTGGTTTGACCATAATTTCCCAGAAACTCACTTCCTGGTCAAACCACGACATTGCTACATTTTGTTTGCCACCCTGGGTGTGCTCACCTCTGCTATTCCAGCGTGCTGCTCCAAGGTCCCTGGTGCAGTCCATTTTGCCATCAGGGGTGGCACCGGGACTGGCTGCCCCTGCCATGAGTTTTCAAAGAACGCCCCTTTACTATCTCCACCACCAGCTGAGCCACCATTACCACATGCAGAAAGGCGGCTGAACTTGCACCACAGCACCCCCTGCAATCACAGGGCAATAATCGCACCTGCCCTGCCTCGCTGGGAACCAACAGCACCCCTCCTGGCTGTAACCATAACTACACCAACAAGGAAAGTGCTTGAAGGCTGAAAGAAGGCTGTTTTGGGGTTTTGTTGGGGTTTTTTTTTTGTTTGTTTATTGTTACTTATTTGTCTTATTGCATACATTTATTTTCTAGTAAAGAGCTGTTATTCCTTTTTTCCCATATCTTTGCCTGAAAGCCCTTTAATTACAAAGTTATAATAGTTTGGAGGAATGGGGGTCATATTTTCCATTCCAAGGGAGGTTCCCACCTTCCTTGGCAGACACCTGTCTTTCAGACCAAGACAGTCCCCAACAAGGTAGCACCTGAGGTAAGGCTAGGAGAGTAGCACTGAATACACATCCCAATGACACTCATTATCCTTGATGTTATCATGTCATAAACTTGGTAGGAAAGATGTGTGCTAATGTCTTTAAAAATAATTCCATGGGTGAGGCTATGGGTGTTAGCATCTTTGAAATGGGTCTTAAAATCTCTACAAATTTCAAGCCACAGGTTTGTTACAGAACCCAAACAGTTTGACTCCTGAAACAGAGAAATGGGTCCTCATAAGCCTGAGTTTCTGAACTTTGGGGGAAAATTACATGTCAAGAGAGGAATATGTGGTAGGCAGTTCAGGAAGGCTGTACCTTCCTAGTACCTCAGCCAATGGGGAAAGGAAGAGGGCAACATGCGGCCAGGAGTTTCTAATAAAAGGAGGCTGCACCCTCAAGAGAGAAAACCCTGGGGGCATGCACTCCAGTAGACTCTCTCCCTTTATTTGAATAAAGTTGCGGGATGACTGTCTCCTTTGTAGACATTGGCTTTTCATAATGTGATTTTCTGCACAAACTGATATCCCACAGTACATTAACAAAGCAATCCTGATCCCTCTCCCTGCTCTGAAAAAGAGCACCATGATGGGCACATAGTGTATATATGGAAACATATACAGGGTTTGGTACCACACCCACATGAATAGACCTAGCAGCATTGTAACCAGTTGCTCTGTGCCTAATACAACAAATTCACAGAATTCACAAAATTCACAGAATGACTAGGTTGGAAGAGATCAGCAAGATTCAACAATTCAACAATTCAACAATTCAACAATTCAACTAAACTATGGCACCGAGTGCCACCTCCAGTCTTTTTTTAAACACATCCGAGGATGGTGACTCCACCACCTCCCCAGGCAGGCCATTCCAGTACTTTATCACTCTTTCCGTAAAAAACTTTTTCCTAATATCCAACCTATATTTCCCTTGATGCAGCTTGAGACTGTGTCCTCTCGTTGTCAGTTGCTGCCTGGTGAAAGAGACCAACCCCCACCTGACTACAGCCACCTTTCAGGAAGTTGGAGAGAGTGATAAGGTCACCTCTGAGTCTCCTTTCCTCCAGGCTAAACAACCCCAGCTACCACAGTCGTTCCTCATAGGGCTTGTGTTCCAAGCCCCTCAGCAACCTAGATGCCCTCCCTTGGATGTGCTCAAGTGTTTCAACGTCCTTCCTAAATGGAGTGGCCCAGAACTGGACACAGTATTCAAGGTGCAGCCTCACCAGTGCTGAGTATAGGGAAAGGATGACCTCCCTGCTCCTGCTGGCCACGCTATTCCTGATACAGGCCAGGATGCCTTTGGCGTTCTTGGCCACCAGGGCACACTGCTGGCTCATGTTCAGTTGGCTGTTGACCAGTACCCCCAGGTCCCTTTCTGCCTGGGCACTGTCCAGCCACACCGTCCCCAGCCTATAATGCTGCAAGGGGTTATTGTGGCCAAAGTGCAGGACTCAGCACTTGGACTTATTAAACTTCATCCTATTGGACTCTGCCCATCTATCCAACAGTTCCAGGTGTCTCTGCAGAGCCCTTCTCCCTTCCAATAGGTCAACACACTCTCCCAGCTTAGTGTTGTGTGCAAATTTACTAATGAAAGACTCAATACCCTCATCCATGTCATCAATAAAAATATTGAACAGAACTGGCCCCAGCACAGACCCCTGAGGGATACCACTGGTGACTGGCTGCCAGCTGGATGCAGCACCATTCACCACCACTCTCTGGGCCTGGCCATCCAGCCAGTTCTTAACCCAGCAAAGAGTGCTCCTCTCCAAGCCATGGGCTGCCAGCTTTTCCAGGAGTGTGCTGTGGGAGACTATGGCCCCGAGGGGCAGCGGCCCAGCGGGGAATGCCGGCCGGCCAGGATAGCTCAACGAGGGTCCAGGATCGCCCAGCGGGGGGCTCAGGCAACCCAGGCAAGCTATAGTGATTTGCAGCTCACCTCTTTAGTGATTTCAGCTCTTTCAGCTTGCCTGGGGCCGTCGCCCTAGGTGCCGCCGCAGCAGATGCAGAGAGAGAGGGAGCAGCGCTGTGTGGGTTCCGCAGGGTTCTTTTATTGGGGTCTCCGCGAAGGGTCCAGTGACAGCTCTCCTCTGCCGAACCGGGCAGAGTTTAGGGGTTTTTATACCTTACAGGGGAATTGAAAACTGTCCAATAGTAAGGGTCAGGGGAAAAGTGACCTATGGATATACAGAGAGATAACAGGGTCCGAAAGGCGGAAGAGAGGGGCTTCTAAAACCTTAGTCATGCTGACTTTGGTATTTCCTAGCTCAGGCCTCTGATCTCCAAGGCCTTGCAGGCTTGTGCCTGCTACAACTCCACTTTCTGTATTTAGAAAAAAGGCGTTCCCTATGGTTCTTTTAAAACAGTGGACAAGGCATGAGAACATAAGTAACACGATGACAATTACAAGAAAAATCCACAACATTCCCTTAACCAAAGATGCAACCCATCCCGTTAATCCCCATTGACCGAAGAGGTCATTGACCCAGTCTGGGGTCTGTTCTACTTTTAAGTCCTTCACAAGTCCCTTCAGTTTCTGGATGTTGGCGTGGATGGATTCCGAGCGTGAAGAGAGATTGAAGCAGCACATCCCTTCGAAGTCCTCGCAGCCATGTCCGTGGGCAAGCAGCAGGAAGTCAATTGCTGCTCGATTTTGGAGTGATGCATGTCTTGTGGTTTCTTCTTCCTTTAAGAGATCGCTCAGGGCAGCAGAAGTAGCGTTAGCTTGCTTACTGAGCCAGCACCCAAGGTGATTTATGTCACCCAGGGCCTTAGCTGCAGCTACCCATGGTAGGAATATAGAGACCGCTATCTTTTTAGGTTTGTTCCAATCGTATAATTTGGGATCGCAATTTTCATCAAATGCTGTGTAGGACCTTTTGTGGCGTTTTAACTCGCTCTCTTTTTTCCAATTGTGCAACAAGGTGATATTTGGAGTAAGGGTGGAAAGTTTTCCTAGGGTACAGGGACCTCCCTGGAGTCGGGAGGGGATCCCAGCCCATACTCTGTCACCACAGATGAGAAACGTTCCCTCGGGTAGAATTTTGGGATGGAGAGAGGACACAGAGATCACACGAGCAGTGTAATTACACCAATCGTGAGGGTTGTAGGCTTTGTTAATTGGCGATATGTCTTTTCGGTATGTGTTTTTGTTCAGGTCAATTTCAGGCAAATTATTCTTTGGACGTCTAAAGTAAAATTTGACACAGAATGTGGCCTTAGAGGACCCCAATAGATCCAATTCTTGAGGTTCCTCAAGAGCATTGGGCAGTATTTTTGTCCACTCGTCCCAAGTTTCTACCTGGTGGGGTCTCTTACCTGTGGTGCGGAGAAGCTCGGAATTATAGGCGGGCCAGTCATCGGCTACGTAGGGAATTCCTACTAGACATGTGGAAAGTGGGTTATCAACGCTCCCCATGGATAAGCACATGTTATCCTGTTTTAATGTTCTTGCTAAGGTTACCCAGACATTATGGCTCGGCTGTGGGCCGATCCAACCGACGGCACATGGCACGGTGAGGAACATCCAGGCAGCAGTGAGGACAGCACCAACGGAGATATTTTTCATCTTTGGGCAGGAATGGGGCTTCTGATAGGGAATATAGGCAAAACTTGTTATTTTTATGGTAGGAGGGGAGGGTTAGGGTTCCTTTCTTGTTCCTTTCCTCTGTTCCTTCCACCTCCCCCCTTTATTTTTAGTTTTTTACTGGTTTTTTTTTGTTTTTTTCTATGGTACTAAGGGTGGGGGAGTGGGTAAAAGGTTAGAGGCTTTTGGTAAGGGTAGATAAAAGGGACAATAGGGTTTTTAGGGTAAAAAGGGTAATAACATCTAATTCAGAGAACAGTTTGTTTTCAGGCTGTGCCTGGCCTAGGGCTTGATGCCACAGAATGTTGTTCAGCTTTCTGGTTTGTCTGCTGCTGTGTGATGGGACAGTCGTCTCCTCCACTTGTGGACGTTTGGCGACGTCTTCGTCTCCAGGCCGAGCTGGTCTGGTTTTGAGGAGGTCTTGTGTTTGACTTAGGAGGATTCTTGTCACTGCTTGTGGAAGTGGTATTTGCAGTGCCTAGGTATGGTTTTATGTTTTTCCCTGGGTACCATCTTGGACCAGATGGTAGCAGAACACACGCATATCCTCTTCCCCAGGTAATGAGTTCGAAAGGTCCAGAGACTTTATGTGTTTCTGGGTCCTTCACCAGCACAGGTGGTTTCTCTGTGAGCTTTGCTTGGGTGGTATTTGCAAAGTGGCGAAGTATTGGTGGATCAGGCTCAGAGGTTGTACAGTTCAGGAAGTTGATGACATAGAGAGCCTTGCAAAGTCTTTCAGCTGGAGAGGTGATTTTTGTTCCTCTCTGTTGCTGATTGAGGACTCTTTTGAGAGTTTGATGTGTCCTTTCCACGATGGATTGTCCGGTGGGGTTTGCAGGTATACCTGTCTTGTGTTGTATTCCCCACTCACTGAAGAACTCTTTTAACTTACGAGAGGTATAGGCAGGTCCATTGTCTGTCTTGATCTCCTTTGGTACTCCCAGGGTAGCAAAGGCAAGGAGAAAATGTTTTATGGTGTGCTGCGCAGTTTCTCCTGTATGTGTTGATGCAAATACTGCTCCTGAGAACGTATCGACCGATACATGCACGTACTTTGACCTTCCAAAAGGTGCAAAGTGGGTTACATCTGTCTGCCACAGCTGGCAGCTGTTTAAACCTCGGGGATTGACTCCCGTCCCCATAGATGGTATCTGGTAGTTTTGACAGTTCGGGCATGTAGCAACAATAGCTTTTGCCTGATCTTTTGAAAGCTTGAACATTCTGATAAGGGCAGGCACATTTTGATGAAAAAATGAGTGTGACAACTTTGCCTGGGCAAAGATGTCAGGGACATTAGCAGTTTCTATTGCCATGGCTAAGGTGTCTGCTTTCCTGTTCCCTTCTGCAATGAAACCTGGGAGGTCAGTGTGTGACCTCACATGCATTATATAGTAAGGTTGTTTTCTGTGGGAAATTAAGTGTGTTAATGTGGAAATCAATTGGTATAACTTTGGATTGGAAACCTCTTTGAGAAGAGCATGTTCTGCTCTCATAGCTATGCCAGCAACATAAGCTGGATCTGTGACCAGATTAAAAGGTTCGTCTTTGAATTTCTCAAAGGCTCTGACAACAGCTGCTAACTCCGCAATCTGTGGAGATCCCTCCAGTATTTTTATGTCAGATTCCCAATTTTGGGTTTTAGGGTCCCTCCATGTCATTACCGACTTGTGGGATGACCCTGAGCCATCTGTAAAGACGGTTAGAGCTTTGAGAGGTGTCCTACTTTGGACTAATTTTGGAGTCAGATGAAATGTCACATCACGATTAAAAAGCTTATGTTTTGGGATATGTACTGAAATTTGGACTGTATAGCTATCTAAGGCATACTGGAGACTCTCATTGGTCTGGAGCAAATGTTCCAGGTCCCCAGTGGTCATTGGCAAATATATGCATGTGAACTCACACGCTGCAAGGGAACGGAGGCGAGTTCTAGCCTTTTTTATTAAATGTGCCATAATTTCTTGGAAGGTGGTAATTGTTTTTGTGGGTTGGTTATTTGTAAAGATCCACTCCAGGATTAGTAGAGGGTCTCGAAGTTGAGTGTCCCATTGAAAATCAGTCCATGGAACCTAGGTGCTTTTCCCAGAATGACGAACTGGAAAGGCAGGCTGGGCTCGAAGCAATGGGCTTTGCGTGAAGACAGGGCTTCCTGGACCTTGGTGATGGCATCTCGGGCCTCTGGTGTTAGAGTGCATGGAGAGTCCAGATTCTCCTTGCCCCGGAGAAGGCTGAACAGTGGAGCGAGGTCCTCTGTTGTAATTCCTAGCAGTGGACGTACCCAGTTGATGGATCCGCACCGACTGTGTAAGTCTCTCAGGGTTTTTGGGTCGTCTCGGATGGCGAGCTGCTGGGGTACGATGGTCCTTTCCCGGATCTGGAGTCCAAGGTAAGTCCATGGATTGGTGTACTGTATTTTGTCCTCACGGATCTCAAATCCTGCCTTTTCTATGGTTTCAATAGTCCTTTTAACTGCTTTGTCCAAGTACGTTTTTTCTGGTGCACAGACCAGGATATCGTCCATATAGTGATGGATGATCGCACCTGGGAATAGGTTCCGAACAGGAGACAGGATGTGAGCAACATACCACTGGCATATACTGGGATTGCATCTAAGTCCTTGTGGAAGAAAACGCCAGTGATATCTCTTGAGTGGAGCCTCTCTGTTAAGAGAGGGGACGGAGAAGGCAAACCGTGGAGCGTCCTGGGGATGCAGCGGGATGCTGAAGAAACAGTCTTTAATATCAATGATAGCAAGTGTCCAGTCTCTAGGCAGCATCGATGGAGAGGGCAGGCCAGGCTGGAGGGGACCCATGTCCTCGATGACCTCGTTGATTTTGCGAAGATCGTGGAGGAGCCTCCACCTGTCCGTTCCAGGCTTTTGTAGTAGGGAGACTGGAGAATTCCAAGGGCTGGTGGTCTCTGCGATGTGGCCTTTGGCGAGCTGTTCATCCACAAGGGCATGTAGTGCGCGCAGTTTGACTTTAGAGAGGGGCCACTGCTCGATCCAGATCGGGTCATGGCATTTCCAGGTGAGACGAGGAGTGTCTGGCAGTGCGCGCTCCTCAGTGGCCCCAATTAGAAATCCGGACTGGGAATACGTAGGGAGGCTCCCCACTGACATAAAATGTCCCGTCCATACAAGGTGATGGGGGCCCTTATCACAAATGGGCGGATGGTTGCCAACTTGCCTTCAGGCCCTTCGACGAGGATGTTGTTCTTGCTTCGCATGGAAACTGTAGCTCCACCGATCCCTGTAATCATGCCTGCCACAGGTTGTAGTTCCCAGTGTGCTGGCCATTCTGAGCGGGCGATGATGGTCACGTCTGCACCGGTGTCCAGCATCCCTGGTAGGTGGAACTTCTCTCCTCTGCAGGTAAGACCGCACTCGATGACAGGCTTACTCGGTCCCACAACTTGTATCCACATTGCTGTGGGGTTGAGAGGAAGCTGTTCCCTGTGATTCTTAGGGAGTAGAAAGGCCTGTGCAAATGGGGTACCCTTTGGAAGAAAATATGGTAAGTCTGTGCAGTACACCTGGACAAAGATTTCTTGTCCCGGGTGCACTGTTTGTACTTCTGGAACAACAAATATTTCCTTTGGGCTATGGAGAGAATCACCTAGAATTAGGATGTTAGAAGGACCTCCTCTTGGCCCACGTTTGCCTGTGGGAACACGATAAACATTGTCATTTTTAAAGTCAATGGACAGTGCAGTTACCAGCTGGCGGCGCGTTCCCTTTGGTATGGCTCCGTGTGTTGGATCCTCCTCATGTGGTCTGGAATCTCCTGGGATGGTGCGTGACTGGGTCTGGATGGCCTTTGATTTGGTGTCCTTGCATGGGGCCCCACCACGCTCCGATGGAAGTTTCCCGGACGTGGCTGATAGTGCTGCTGATTCTGGGGCCTTTGGTGGAAATTGCGAGGGTACCTGGGAGGTGACCTCTCTGGACAGTCCTTTATAAAATGTCCAAAATCTCCGCAGTGGTAGCAGCGGACCTGATCTTTAGAAGCTATTACTGCATATGCACTAGAAACTCCTTCTGCAACACCCTTAGTTACTGCTTGTGCCACTGTATCTTCAGTGGACAGGTGGCGTGTGCAGCTTTCCAGCATTTGCTCTATGGTAGGTTCTGTGTCTAAGGGTAAGGCTCTCAGAATTGCTTTACATTTTTCATTTGAATTACTCATGGCAAGTTTACACAACAGTTCTTTTCTTGCCTCTGTGCTCTCTATCTGTTTTTCCAGAGCATCCTTAATTCTATCCACAAATTTGATAAAGCTTTCATCTATTCCTTGTTTAATAGTAGAAAAGTGTTGGGTAGGAATAGAGTCATCAGGGGTAAGAAGTAGGGAGGTTTTTGCTGCTATAGCCACGTCTTGTAATGTTGCCTTAGGTAAAGTATCAGCTTGGTCAGAGGGTTTTTGCAAATCCCCTTCACCAGCCAGCTGTTCGAGTGTAAAATTTGACTTATCAGCATCTGCAGCGTAGTTATCTGATAATGTTTTTAATTGCTTTTTCCAATGCCTTTCCCAAAGCATGTACTCGGCGGGAGAAAGGAGGCACTGGGCAATATTTTTAATATCGTGGGGTACCAGAACATGTGCTGAGAACGTAGCTTCTACGAAATTTCTAAAAATATGTGAACTTCTACCATGTTCTGTGGCTGTATTTCTTAATTGCACAAGTTCTTTATTTGTAATAGGTTCCCATGTCTTTCTAGTGGTGGCACCTCCTCGTTTTCCCTTCTTATATTCTACTGGAAAGGCAGTAATTCTCTGAGCTAATTGCCAGTCCCCTGCCTGTGTGGCTTCCATTTTTATTTTTGCCCAAGGATCTACATATTCTATTTCCAAATCAGAATCGCTGTCACTGCTGTCATCAGATGACGAGAAGTGAGAGCTATCAGGCCTTGCCTTATGTTTCTTATAGCTGACTGGAGCTGCATTTGGCAGAGGTGCATGTGGCTGGACCGGGTATAAGGCAGCACATGGCAGGACGTGGCTACAGGAAGGCAGCAGTGCTGGAGTGGCTGTGTAATGCGTGATACAGCATGCACAGGACTGGGGGGCGTGGGGAGGGGGGGCAGAACTGAAGGAAGTCTGGGGGGTCCCGACCGGGGGTTGCGCAGCGAGGGTATGGGGGCAGGGGAGGTGCGGGATGGAGGACGCGGCGGGACTGGAAGAGGGTGCGGCGGATACAGGGTGGCTTGGGTCAGGGGCCTATACGCGGACAGGCGCGATTCCGGCGGCAGGCAAAGGCGCGGTGGTGGGGGGGGGGCGCGGGTGCGCAGGCGGGCTGATCCCCTGCCGCAGCCTGGATGATGCCGGGGGCAGGGAAAGACGCGATGGTGGCGGGGGGGCGAGGGCGGGGGAGGGAGTGGGGGCGGGCGCGGCGGGGACAGGAGGGACGGAAAAGGGGGTGGGGGGGGCCCCAGCAGGGTCGGGGGGAGCAGGGGGAGGGGTGGGGTTTGGGTCGGTCCTGGCGGGAACTGGCGCAGATGCTCTCGGAGATAACGCAGAGCAAGGAGGCGCGCAGGGTGTGGCTCCCGAGGGGAAGGCGGGGGGGAAGAGGGGGTGGGCAGGGGCCGTGGGCGCCCTTGGGTCGGGGGGTTGCGGCGCAGACGGCAGGGCACTAGAACCCAGCGGAGTGCTGGATTCCAGGGTGGAGGGGGTGTTATCTCCTCCATTAGCATTTGAAATAGGCGCTTCTGTTAACTCAGATAAGAACTTCCCCTTTCGTTCCACAGAAGCTAGCTCTGAAGTTACTATCTTTTTGTTAGTTTTTTCTACAGCTTTAGTGATAGCGTGAAACATCGGTAAAAACCGGGTTACAGAAAAGTCTTGGTTAGTTTGAAACTTCTATATCGTGGTCCCAATTGTATCCCAAAAGGAGTCTAAGGTAATAGTCTGTGTATTAGTAGCTGGGAAGTGGCAGAGAATCCACTTTAGAAATTTTTTCAGGTTAGTTTTTGAAAGGTTACCTTTAGAAAAAGAAAAGTTGTTAGAAGATAGGATTTCTAGGATTAGGGAATATAAATCTCTCTCGTTCTGGGATCGCTTACTAAGCTTTGATCCCATTTTTCAGTTCCCGCCAGCAGAAAAAAGAGAAAAAAAAAGAAAAAAACCCAAAAAAAAAGGACCCAAGGAAAAATATTTTTGCGCGCAAGAGAGGCTGTGTTAAACTTACACTTTTCAGCCTGTTGTGGGTCAAAGTTCTGCTGGGGGTCGTCTGCTCGTCAGCCTCCACGGACACTCCCGTCCCCAGGTGTCGGGGTGCGGGTCGGTTGACCTCCTGTTCAGAAGAGTCCTTCTAAAATGGAGAGCTTCTCCTTCCAGGATTTCTGGCGAGCGGAGGCAGTGACAATTTCACGAAGAAATGCTGCTCCTCTGAAATGCCAGATCCGGCATTCAGTTCCGCGGCCAGGCTATCGCGGCGGTTCAGATGTCCGTCCAGGGGCCCCTCGCTGTTCGGGCGTCCGCTATGTTCGGTGCGCCAGCTATGGCCCCGAGGGGCAGCGGCCCAGCGGGGAATGCCGGCCGGCCAGGATAGCTCAACGAGGGTCCAGGATCGCCCAGCGGGGGGCTCAGGCAACCCAGGCAAGCTATAGTGATTCGCAGCTCATCTCTTTGGTGATTTCAGCTCTTTCAGCTTGCCTGGGGCCGTCGCCCTAGGTGCCGCCGCAGCAGACGCAGAGAGAGAGGGAGCAGCGCTGTGTGGGTTCCGCAGGGTTCTTTTATTGGGGTCTCCGCGAAGGGTCCAGTGACAGCTCTCCTCTGCCGAACCGGGCAGAGTTTAGGGGTTTTTATACCTTACAGGGGAATTGAAAACTGTCCAATAGTAAGGGTCAGGGGAAAAGTGACCTATGGATATACAGAGAGATAACAGGGTCCGAAAGGCGGAAGAGAGGGGCTTCTAAAACCTTAGTCATGCTGACTTTGGTATTTCCTAGCTCAGGCCTCTGATCTCCAAGGCCTTGCAGGCCTTGTGCCTGTTACAGGAGACAGTGTCAAAGGCCTTGCTGAAGTCCAGATACACAACATCCATAGCCTTTCCTGCATCCAGCAGGTGGGTCACCTGGTCATTAAAGGAGACCAGTTTGGTCAAACATGACCTACCCCTCCTAAACCCATGCTGGCTGGGTCTGATACCCTGGCCATCCTGTAAGTGCTGTGTGATGACACTCAGTATAAACTGTTTCATAACCTCACCAGGTACTGAGGTCAGGCTGACTGGTCTATAATTAATAGGATCCTCCTTCCCACCCTTTTTGTGAATGGATGTCACATTGGCCAGCTTCCAGTCATCAGGAACCTTCCCAGTGAGCCAGGACTGCTGGTAAATGATGGAGAGTGGTTTTGCAAGCTCATCTGCCAGCTCCTTCATCACCCTGGGATGGATCCCATGAGGTCCCATAGATTTATGAATATCCAAGCATCTCAGCAGTTCTCTGACTGCCTTCTCTTGGATAATGGGGGGACCATTCTGTTCCCTGATACCATCAACCCACCCAAGAGTACAGTTGTCCTGAAGGCAAATAATCTTCTTACTAAAAAGAGAGGCAAAGAAGGTGTTAAGCACCTCTGCCTTCTCTTCATCTGCATTTATTAAGTTGCCTCCCACATCTAATAAAAAAGAAAGGTTAGTCTTACCCTTCCTTTTACCATTAATACATTTGTAAAAACATTTTTTATTATCCTTTACAGAAGTCGCCATTTGAACTTCAAACTGAGCTTGGGCCTCCCTATTTTTTTTTTCCTACATGCTCTAGCAGCCCTCTTAAATACTTCCTGAGAGACCTGACCCTTCTTCCAAAGATGATACATCTTCTTTTTATTCCTAAGTTCCTTCAAAACGTTGTTGCCCATCCAGGCTGGACGTTCGCCTCATTGACTTATCTTTCGGCACACAGGGACAGTCTGTTCCTGTGCCCTCAAGATCTCTGTTTTGAAGCACGACCACCTTTCCTGAACTGCTTTGTTTTTAAGGGCTGCTTCCCAAGGAACTTGCTGAATAAGTCTCCTAAACAGGCCAAAGTCTGCCCTCCAAACATCCAATGTAAAAGTCTTATTGATGTTCCTCCTGATTTCGCCAAATATTGACAATTATAAATGCTTTGATCAAATCTATTTCCAACCCCCTTCTAGGCTGATTTGTTGTTATCTCAACTTCTCCTGCCTTATGTAAGGCACCAATTAAGGCTGTCATGGTTTAGGAATGGTATTCCCCAATTTTGTGCTCCCACTGAACCACACCACATCGCTGCCCTTTCACCTTCCAACCGAAAGCACAAAAGGCAAAGATCACAGGTTGAGAATAATTTACTGGAAACAGCAATGAAATAAGAAAACAAACAATGGCAGCAACAATACTTATAACAAAAGTGTAAAAAATAGAGGGTGATTTCCATGCAAAATTCTCACCAAGGCCAAGATACTGAAACAGTGGTAGACAACTTTCCCCGCCCACCACCTTTGTTCGGTCAGAAGCCATGCCCTTCTTCTTGGAAGCCAGAGACTGTCTTTCCCCTATGCCCTGCAATGATGTGAGGTGATATAGAATAAACCAGTAGCCAAGCCCACATTGCTTCAGGTTCCATTCCCTCATGGTTACTGCAAAAAAATAACTGTCATGGCCAAAACCAGGACAGCAGGTCAGCTGGCAACAGATATGTTGACAGATATGAGACTCCTAGTATAACCATGCAGTGCTTTATCTGCTATTTAAAACTCAGTTATCTCCTTGTTCTGTAAGTTTAACAGAGATGCAGTCTCCATTGCCACAATGTCAATTTTGCTAGAGTTTATCATGTAGAATGCCAAATGCTTTATGCCTTGCTCTGTGAAAAGGGTGCATTAGGACTCTTGGAAAACTCAGCAATGATAGAAAGCAAATGTCGATTGAGTTTTACACAGTTTTTATGGTCTTGACCCAACAAGGTTTTGGTGAAATAAACTGTCATATTGAAAAAAAAAGTGGTTAGACAATCTAAAGGCAAGCAAGAAACTTTTTTTTCTTAGAGCTGGAAAAAATTTTAAATTACTATTTAGTAGGGATTGATAATACATTTAAATTTGCCTTTGTTGCACTGAAATGTATTTCAAATTATAAGACTTTTTGATGGCATTTTTTGGTTTTATGTTCTCTCATGACAGTGAGGGATGTATTTGTGATCCTACTATCCTGATGATCATACTCTATGTCGAGGTTTGACACTGGCCAAATGCCAAGCACCCATGAAAGCTCACAAAATTGCTGTGGCATGGGTGACTCTTCCACAGGGTGCAGTCCTCCAAGGACAGGCTGCTCTAGCCTGGAAGTGAGGACCCCCTCTCTCCACTGGGTCTCCCACTGGATCACAGCCTCCTCCAGGCATCCACCCGCTCCGCTGTGAGCACCTCCCCCACGGGCTACTGGTGGATCTCTGCATTCCTTGTGGACCCATGAGCTGCAGGGGGACAGATGCTTCACAATGGTCATCACCACAGGCTGCTGAGGAATCTTGGCTCTGGTGCCTGGAGCACTTCCTCCGCCTCCTTCTCTACCTGACAGTAAAAGATTTTAAAATCATGGAAAATTCGAAGAGTTAGAAAGAAAGTTAGGCTTAGTAGGCCCTGGGAAAATATTAAGGGTAGGCCCTGGGAAATGTTAGGCCTCACATTTGCTAGATCATGTGAAACTGCACCTGTGTAATCAGTATATGACAAATGATGTAATTGTTAGATGTGATTAGATATAATTATTGTTTAAAGAATCATGAGAAACTATGTTAGGGGTTTGAGGGGGATCACGAGAAATCCATGCTTGGATGAAATAATTGCATATAATAGAACAATGTAAGTTTAATAATTAATATGTAAGTTATTTAACAATGGAATCTAAAACATGTTTGGCTCGAAACCATGTCAGAGTCAGATTTGGTTCTGTGTACCCCTGACACCCAGAGCTCTTTAATAAAAGCACCTGCATATAATCACTCCGTGATTATGTGTTCCTGAACGCTAGCACACTGACCTTGGTGCATTCATGTTCATGCATAATGGAAGGGTGAGGAAAATTAATCTACAAACATCAGAGGTTTATGTCCAAAAAGGAGACAGAGAAGTCCTTTTACTTTATTCAAATAAAGGGAGACGCCATGGGGCATTCCCCTGGGCTCTCTCAAATTTTTGGAGGATGCAGCCTCCCTCTTTATCCTAATTTCCTGGCCGCATTTCCCCATTGTCTGAGGTACTTGAAAGGTACAGACTTCCTGATACACCTGATAGCGAAGTTTTCCCTCTAATGTATAACACTCCCTTTTACTTTTTAATTCTTATGGAATTTAGGGGTTTTTCTTCCCCATTGTTTCTTTCATCTTTCAACATCTAATTTCATTTATCAGCAAACCTAAAGTTTATTTGTAAAAGCAAATATCTTTTTCCATTCATCAATCAGTGGAATCCTTCCCATTGTTTCTTTTATGTCTCAGTGCTAGTTTTATCTACCAGCAGACCCACAGCTTGTTTGTAAAGACAAATCTGCTATTCGTCTCAGATGCAATATATTTATTTTTAATAAGTTTGTCAGTCTGTCATGAAAGAGTGGTTTGGCTGCTTAAAGAAATACCATCCAAGTTATTTTCAAAAATAGTGTTTAATATGAAATTGTGAAAATGTCACTTTACAGAGTTCAGTGGCAAGGTTCACTATTACTTGCTAAACAGATTAAAGCATACAGAGGAAGCAATTTGGAATGATTTACATGGAAGCTGGGCATGCAAAAGAAGGTAAGGGTGTAAAAGATATGGATGCAAAGATAAGGGTGCAAAAGGGTTTAGCAGCATTTAATTATTGAATACTTTAACATTTACATGGTGATTGGATAGGGTTCACTACAATTATAAGAATGACTTAACTATAGATTTCACATAGTAACATTCATAACATAATCAATTCACACGCACACAGGTAAAACAGTGTGTACACCTGTCTTGGGGATGGTTCATATCCTATGACCATTTTGGTTTTGTTTTGTGTCCGGAACTGTCACTGCCCCCCCGCCCCGGACTCAGGAATATCGCGATGGGTGAAGGGCGGCCTGGGTTCCTGCGGGGGTTGGGGGCCAGAGGCTGCTCTTCCTTCTGGTGGGGGTAATCGACACGGTGGCCGCACGGCACGGTGTGACCTGAGAGAGACTGTTGCCCTGTGGTTTTGGGTTTTTTTCCCCCTTGTTTTTTTTTTCCTTTAGCACTGTGACCAGGGCTTGCCAGCTTGTTTCTCTGTTCCTCTGCCGCTTGGGTGCTCAGAGCCAGCGTGTGCTGTGCCAAGACCTGGGAGCCAGGAGCACACACCACCACTCCACCACCCCTCCCTCCTGGCCGGACTGTTCCCCTGGCGCTGTGGCCCAACCTCAGGACCAGCTGTCGCCGGTGAGCTGTGCAAAGGAGCAATCCCCTTCCCAGCCCCCACTGTTTTCTGTTGTTGCTTTGGGGTATTTTGCTACACTTTAGTTAGACGTCCTGCTGATTCTGCCACTGCTTTGGGGTTATTGCTACACTTCGCCTCTGCTGTTCTATCTCCCCACTCCGAGGTTCCTGCTACGGTCCAGCTCGCCATCCGGAGTGGCACTGAGATCGGCTGTGAAATAAATGGGCAGGAGATCTTTCTCCTTTTTAATGCCTTTATTAAGAAGAATCAGCTCAGGTGGGGAGAAATCGACGGGTTGCGCCCACACTGCCGTTGCTCCCAGGCGTGGCACGAAGAAGGAGGATGATGCAGCTTTGTCCGCTGGTCTGCAGACAGAGCTGGGGACTCTGTCCTCACGGGAGATTCGTAGAGTCCTCAGCTTGTTTGTTTAAAAACCCGGGGGGTCTCTTTAATCAGTATCTTTTCAAGTTAGGGTGAGAAACAAAAAGGTCTAAGCAGGTACGGGACTATGCTCCCATCCTTAGACATCACTTAAGTCACTTGTTGGCTCGTGATTTTAGGGGTTTTTCTTGTAAAAAACTGTAAAACTGTAAAAACCCAGGGTGCAATGCATTTCTCATTTGCATGTTGGCTCTGGTGTCACTGCCCATTCTCTTTATCCTGGAGGGTTTCTCTTGGTGTCTTCTTGGCAAACGGCCAGCATCAGGGGAACAATAGTTAATCACCGGCCATTAACGGGTAATTAAGAACTTTTTCTTTGGCAGCAAAACCAAAGGAGTCTGACCGGTCTGACTTGTTTTTTTTTAACTCGGAAACTTAAAAAAAATACAACTTTCTATTCATAACAGGCTGCTCCCTGTGAGTTTTGCAAAGGAAGCCGCCTCCTCTCTCCCCTGTCGCCTGAGCCGCCATTGCTACATGGAGAGGTGGCTGAGCTCGCGCCACAGCGCTCCCTGCAGCCGTGTGGGAATCATCACACCTGCCCTGCCCCATCGGGAGCCTGCTGGCTGTGGTCATAACTACACCAAAAGGGAAAATGCTTGATAGCCAAGAGAAGGCTGTTATTGGGATTCTGGTTTTGTTTGTTGTTGCTGCTCTTGTTGTTTATTTGTCTTTATATATATATAAAGTAAATAACTGTTTTTCCTTTTCTCATATCTTTGCCTGAGAACCCCTTAATTTCAAAGTTATAATAATTCAGAGAGAAGGGGATCATATTTTCCATTGCAAGAAGGTCCCTGGTTTCCTTGGCAGACACCTGTCTTTTAAACCAAGACAACACCTGTGTGTGTAAAGGTACCTATCCAAAGTTCATCTCAGGTTCAGCGAAATACATCAAATCCCTTTGTGTTTTCAACAGGCAGAGTTGAACCTCAAGCAGTATGGAGATGGGGGGGGGGGGGGGGCGGAATCAGCCTTGGCCTCGTCATCAGCAATGGTTCTTTGAGTATCACAAGCTTGAGGGTTTGCAAGCTCTGACAGGCCCCACTCAGACATGCTGGTTCATCCCACTGCGGTCCAGGAGAGCTGAAAGGGCCTCACTCAGGACAGCTGTTTATAGGGTCACAAGATGATTGACTTTGGTCCTCAGTAAGTTTCCATCATGGCCATAACCCAATTTGGTAACTACTGGGCTTTTTTCCCAAAGTGTGGTAACAATGATACCACTCCACTTGGGCTACACTTCAGCGAAATGGTTTACCAAGGCTACAAAGGATAATTGTTTCTCCTTTGTTTCCCACCTTAATTGGGCAGCTGATGTTTCTGACTGTTCCCACTTCTACCATGCAAGAGCTCCTCACAACTCAACTGGTAGGGTCAAGGGACAGTTCACTGCTCAGACATTTTCTTCAAGGCCTATCAGGAGCTTCTGAGATCAGGCCCAAGGATGGGGAAGGGGGGTTTGTACCACCACACAGTCTTTCTTTGCAACATGCATGGTATGTCAGTACTAAATATCAGTCATCTTTTTAGACTTTCAGCTACTGACATATCATGATGACTTTTTTATAATGAGCAAAACATGACAATCTCTGTATGTGATGATACAAAATCTAAGCCAGCAAGCAACTGAATTGCTGATGCAAAAAGAAAATATCCTAATTTCTGAAGTAGAGAGGATTTTCTTAAGTTTTGGCGAGTTGTTTTTTCTTTTCCATAGAATCATAGAATGTTAAGGGGTTGGAAAGGACCTTAAAGACCATCTAGTCAACCCCTCCCTCCATGGGCAGGGACACTTTCCACTAGACCAGGTTGCTGAATGTCTTATCCAACCTGGCCTTGAACACTGCCAGGGTTATGGCAGTTTCATAACTACTTTTCTGCTTGGTTCTTCTACGTATATACAACACCATAGGTTAAAAAAACAGACCTTAAAAAGATCTTTAGGAATCTGAAGAAATGTGTTTCCTGGGCTGTTGGAGTCCACTCTGGCTAGCGACAGACCCTTGCCCACACGATACTTCATAGACAATGGTAAAAGATTAGAGAAGCACTCTCCTCCATGTGGGAAATGTTGTCCTTTATTCCAAGACACACATCAGGCGGACAAACCCATGGGAGAAAAGGAGAGAGTTCCCTGGCAGCAGGGAGCTTTTATACCCCCCGGGATGGGGACAGAGGGAGAGGTCCACAGCCAATGGGACACCAGTGAGGAGTGGCTAGGGGAGGGGTAACCTAGGGGAGAGACCACCAGGTGGTACTGGGACAGGTGAGGGAAAGACCATGTAATGGGGAAATGGGGTAACAAACCACATGATGTAACATAAGCTATACAGTGCAATAGAAAACTATTCTGTGCAAATTCCCAATCACCCAGTGCAAAAGAACAACTAAACTGGTGCACCACAACACCTCCCCCTTTTCTGTTAAAAAAAAATTAAAGGAAAGGCATTGGAATATCTTTGTTTCAAGTTCAGGGGTCTGCCGGAATGCAGCTGATGCTTTTGGAAGATTCTTCCTCTTTCCGGCTGCATCTTCTCTTTGAGGCGACAGCTGCTTGTTTCTTCTCTCCGTCTGCTGGAGCTGGATTCTTGGGAATGAAAGGTTTTACCCACTTTTGGGGTATCCATCGAGGGCCTGTGGGGGTGGACACACACGCGTAGCCACGCCCCCAGGTGACAAGCTCATAAAGACCCTTGGTTTCCCAAGCTTTTGGTTCCTTAATGAGAACTGGTGAACGCTGTGATAAACCGATTGTTATTCTGGAAATGCTGCACTGCTGGAGGATTCATATTTTCAAACGAACAATTCAAAAAATTAATTGTAAACAGGGCTTTGCAGAGCTTTTGTTGTGGTGTCATCCACACTGCAGAACTGCCTTGCCTGGCCAGGACTTGTTTGAGCGTCTGGTGGGCACGCTCAATCACAGCTTGACCTGTGGGGGAGTGGGGAATGCCTGTCCTTTGCTCCACTCCCCACTGCTGGACAAACTCTAGGAATTCCTTGGAGGCATAAGCTGGGCCGTTGTCGGTTTTTATCTCCCTAGGGATCCCCAATACTGAAAAAGCTTGCACCAGGTGCTGTTTGGTATGCACAGCCTTTTCCCCTGCATGGGCAGAGGCATAAACCGCACATGAATATGTGTCTGTGCTGACATGTACATATTTTAGGTGACCAAAACTGGGAATGTGTGTGATGTCTGTCTGCCATACATCGCAACTCCCAAGGCCACAGGGGTTAACCCCAACACCCAGTGATGGCACAGCCTGGAGCTGGCAGTGGGGACAGGTGGCCACAATGGCCCGAGCTTGACTCCATGTTAACTGGAACTGACGAATTAGACCTGGTACATTTTGATGGTATTGTTGGTGACTTAGCTTTGCCTGCTGGAAGATGTCCGGAAGGCATGCCATTTCTGCTAGAGCGGCAAGGGAATCTGCTTTGCTATTACCTTCTGCAATCTCGCCTGGCAAATCGGTGTGTGACCTCATGTGCATCACATAAAACGGATGCTCCCGCTGCGAAACTAAATAAATTAGATTTGAAAGCAACCTGAAGAGATGCTCGTTCTCGATGTCTTTGAGAACTGCCTGCTCCGCCCTGGACACTACTCCCGCCACGTAAGCTGAATCAGTAACCAAGTTAATTGGCTCCGAGAACTTTTCAAAGGGTCTCACAACTGCAGCCAGTTCAGTGACCTGGGGCGACCCTTCCCCAAACTCAACATCAGCTTCCCAGTGTTGAGTCTGGAAATTTCTCCAAGTCATCACCGACTTGTGGGATGCCTCAGATGCATCAGTGAACACTGTAAGCGCCTTGAGTGGCCTACGACTCCTGATCTCAGGAGCAATGAGGTGGAATTCCTCATTAAACAGTTTGTGTGACGGGGCGTGGACTGACACCTGTCCACTGTAGCTGTCCAGAGATAGCTGGAGACTGGCATTGCTCTGGAGCAGGTGCTCGAGCATCTCCTTGGTCGACCTCTCAGGAGAGTTCCTTCCCTCCTTAGAGAGTTTAACCTGGAGGTGAATACACTGAAAGTCACAACCAGCCAGCTCACGCAGTCTTACCCTGGCCTTCCGGATCAGCTGAGCTATCAGCTCCTGTGGCTGTGTGATGGTTTTGGATCGCTGATGGGAGAGAAAAACCCATTCTATGATTAAAAGTGATTCTTTTTGCTCTTCAAACCACTGGAATATCAACCTGTGTATGTGTGGTAACTTTCCTAAAACAATGAATTGGAAAGGCAGCTCGGGATTATAATGATGAGCCTGCCTCTCGGACAAAGCCTTCTGCACTTTTTGGATGGTGGTTTTTGCCTCTGGGGTCAGTTCCCTGGGAGAAGCCAGCTCTCTCTCCCCTTTCAATAAATTGAGGAGGGGTCCTAGGTCCTCATTGGTGAGGCCCAGCCAAGGTCTGACCCAGTTTAAAGACCCACACAGGGAATGGAGATCTGCTAGGGTTTTGGGATCACTCTTGATTTCCAATTTCTGTGGAACAGCAGTCCACGCAGTGATCTCCAAGCCCAGGTACTTCCAAGGTGGCATCCTTTGAACCTTGTCTTCCTGCAGTTGGAATCCAGCAGAGGTTAAAACTTTAACCACTAGGTCAAGTGTGTCTTGGAGTATTATGTCATTGGGGGCGCACACAAGCACATCATCCATGTAGTGTAGGATGATCACCTCCCTTTTCTGGGCACGCACTGGGGACAGCAATGAAGCCACGTACCACTGGCAGATAGATGGAGAGCATTTCATCCCTTGAGGTAATACTCTCCAGTGATAGCGCTTCATTGGGGCTTCTCAATTGATGGCAGGAACCAAGAAGGCAAACCGTGGGGCATCTTCTGGGTATAGGGGATTATGAAAGAAACAATCCTTGATGTCCAGGACAGCCAATTGCCAATTCTGGGGAAGCATGGTTGGGGAGGGCATCCCTGGTTGGAGAGACCCCATGAACTCAATTGCCTTATTTATTTCCCATAAATCATGGAAGACCCACCACTTATCCTTCCCTGGCTTTTTTATCACAAAGACTGGGGAATTCCAAGGGCTAGGTGTCTCTTCAATATGTCCTTTAGCCAATTGTTCTTCAACAAACTCTTCAAGCGCCTTCAACTTTTCCTTACTGAGTGGCCACTGATTTACCCAGACTGGATTATTATCCAGCCATGTTAACTTGTAGGCAGGGTGCTCCACAGTGGCCGCTTCTAAAAATCCTGGGGTGTTTTAGGGATGACTAATTTGACACCCCACTGGGACACGGTGTCTCTCTCCCATAAGGGAGCTTTGTAATCAGTGACAAACGGATGGACACTGGCTAATTTTCCGTCCGGCCCCTCAATTTGTACAATGCTTTTTGATATTTTTGCCAGTGTGACTCCTCCTACACCTTGGATTTTACCAGCCACAGGTTGCAGTTCCCAGTGTGATGGCCACAACCTTTCCCGTATGATTGTCACATCTGCCTCCGTGTCAAGCAACCCTTCCACATGGAGATGGTCTTCTCCATGCTTTAGGTTGCATCCCATAATGGGTTTGTCCTCGCCAACCACTTCTGCCCAGTACACACCTGGTGCCTTGTTAACTACTGAGATTTCTGCTGGAACTGGGATGGCCTGAGCAATGATTTGCCCCTTGGCCTAATAGAAGGGTGGCTGTGGACAGCATGCAGGAGAATGAGATTAGATATGTCCCCCTTGATAGTCATGGGATCCACCTCAATCTCCATGGGTATGTGTGCGGTGTCCCCAATAACAAAGTACTCACTATCGGATCTTGTGCGATCTTTCATCAAGTCCTGTGAATCTCCTGGCAGGTCCACTCCAATGACTGTCCACTGGGTAGACCTGAAAACGAAAGCTTTGGTGGTCACAAGCTTGAAATGCTTGTGAGGCCACCACATTTTATTTTGTGCACCCTTATTTTGCTCTTCCACACCCTGCTTCCCTTCCTCCCCCTTTTCTGTTTTGAGGGAGGTTTTCCCTTTAGCGAAGCCCGCCGCATTTATGTCGTAGCGCGGGGCGGCTGCGACTTGTGTCCCAGTTTTTTGGTGTGAAGGGGGTCTTCTTTGGTTGCTGGCTTTGGGGGCAGTCTTGGGCAAAGTGTCCTGGCTTTTTACATATGAAGCAGATGACATGTTGAAGCTGTTCTGGTGACACCTGTTGCCTCCTCACTCCTGAAGATACAGCTGCCACAGTCTCTGAATCTGCCGGCACTACCCACGCTTCCCGTGCAGCAAACAGTTCCGCCTTCCTAGCACATGCTTCGATCATCTCTGCCAGGGTAGGTGGAGGGTTGAGAGGCAGTCCCAGGAGCACCCTGCTGCAGACGTCATTGGCATTTCTCTGTGCCATCTCTTTGACTATCTCCACTTGTGTCTTGGGGTCCAGTACTTGTCTCTCAACCTGTGCACGGAGCCGGTCGACAAACTGCAAGAAACTTTCTGAAGGAGACTGTTCAATGTTAAGGAAACTACCCATAGCTTCTATGGTTGGTAGCCGAATAAAAGCCTTATTTGCAACTTTCAAGATCTTATATAGAACTAATTTTGATAAGACTTGAGCCTGGTCCTCTGGCTTAGACCACTCCCCCTTACTGCATAGATGTTCATAAGTAATGTTATTATTTTCTAAATCTTTGGCCCCCTGTGGACTTTGCTTAAGTTCCTATAAGAGTTCCCTCAGAGATGTCTTCCAGTTGCTCTCCCATAAATCGAACTCCGACTGGGTAATCAGGCACCGGAAAACACCTATGAGGTCAGTAGGAACAAATTCAAGCGATGTTAAGCTAGCTCTCATCATACTTCTGAAATTCTGACTTTTACATAACTCGCGCTTTGTTTGATATGAGAAAGGTTGGTAGTTTCTAGGGCCACTTCTACCACCAGTGTATTGGACAGGAGCTACCAAGGGAATAAGTTCTTCTCCCTGGTTTTGAACCCCAAGGTTCTCCCTTTCAGCCCCACCCCCATGGGACCCGGAAGAGGACTCACTCCCCGCTTGGGAGCCAGCAGGAGCACCACTTGCTCCTCCGCCCCCACCTTCACGGGAACTGGGAAGGGAACCCCCCCCTCCCCCAGCCCCACCCTCACGGGAACTGAGAAGCGGACCCCCTACCCCGCCACGTTGGGGAATGGGAGGGGCTTCACACACCCCCCCCCCCACCTCCTTGGGGAGCAGGCAGGACATCCCTTCCCCCTGCACCTTCACTTTGGTGACTGAGAGGGGGAACACCCCTCCCCCCACCTCACCCTCGTGGGAACTAGGCAGGGGCCCACTCCCTCCACCCTCGGCGGACCTGGGCAAGAGGGCGTGGGAAACAAGAAAAGGCAGGGGGGCGGGGCAACAGTGGGAACTGGGGGCGGGGTTGCAGGATGACATCATGGGGGGCAGGGACCTGAAGGGAGGGGGAGAAGTGTCTGAGGGAAGGAAGGGGTTGTGAGACCGGAAGGGGTTGGGGGAGGGGACAGGTGGGAGAAAGGGATTGTGGGAAGAAGAATAAGCTGAGAACTCAGCCACATGGCAGCCGCCATTTTGGGCTTTGACCACAAGGTCAGCAGTATGTTGAATGCTAAGCATGTGATCGTAGCCATTTTGGGGATAAGGGGGGTTAGTACATGAATTTGGGGAAACAGCAACTGGGTTAGAGGGGTGCAGGAAAGGTGTTCTGTCAGCCTGCACACAGCTGCCAGAACTGGAGTGCTGAGAGGAAGGTGGGAAGCCAGGGAAACAGTGGCAGTGCCAGGTACCCTGCGAATGCCGGAGAGCCTTGCTCCTCTCTCTCAGTTCGGGGGCAGAGGGTTTGGGAGGAGTGGTAGGAGGAGCCGTGGGAGGGGACATTTGCTCTGGCTGTCCTTTCAAATCCCTCTTAAGTATTTCTTTCCAAATTACAAGGAACAAGGGGAAAAATGGAGACACTGTCCCATCTCCCTGTTCTGCTTTTGCTGTTAACAATGCTCCAATTTTGTCCCAGGCAGAGAGAGAGTTAACATTCTGCTGGGTAAAGTGAGGGAAATGAAGGGTTATCCATCGAACAAACCATTTTAAAACTGATTTGGAAACTTTAACATTTCCACTCTTTAGGGTATCTAAAACTAAGGTATAAATGCTTCTCTGTGTTGTAGAAAACTTTGCCCCCATTCTGATGTTGTTTGTTTTCTACCACAACTTAAATCTACCTTCTTTACACGCAGCACAAACAAAAAGTGAAAGCACTGTGTTCACAGCCAATCCGAGAAAGAATCCGGGCAGCCTCCCCTTCCTCTGAGGGGAAGGCGAAACTATTTGCTTGCTACCCGCAAGGTTTTTAAGATGGCGGGCAGCTGCTGCCAAGATGCTGCGAGCCATGTGGGTGCTGTGCGGGGTCGGCACCGCCCAAGCGCGTCCACTAAGAAATAAATGGGCAGGAGGTCTTTCTCCTTTTTAATGCCTTTATTAAAAAGAATCAGCTCAGGTGGGGAGAAATCGACGCGTCGTGCCCACGCCGCCATTGCTCCCAGGAGTGGCACGGAGGAGGAGGGTGATGCAGCTTTGTCTGCTGGTCCACAGGCAGAGCTGGGGATTCTGTCCTCATGAGAGATTAGGAGATTCCGCCTTTTCGGACCAACATCTCGGGTCGTCTCTCTAGTCAACATCTTTTCAGGTTAGGGTGAGAAGCAAAAAGGATCCAAGCAGGCACTGGACTATGCTCCCATCCTTAGACATCACTTAGGTCCCCTAGTTCTATGTTGGCTCGTTATTTTTAGGGTTTTTCCTGGAAAACTGCAACATTTGGTTCAATGCATTTCTCATCTGCATACTAGCTCTGATGCCACTCCCATTCTCCTGGTACCTGCAGGGTCCCTGGCAAGCATCAGGGGGACAATTGTTAATCACCAACCATTAACAGGTAATTGAAGAAGAACTCTTAACAATGAAGCTAACTTAACAGCACTGGTCCAACTTGTTTTAACTCTGCAACCTTAAAAAAGATAGATAACTTTTTATTCATAACACACTCGTGGCAAAAAAAAACCCCAAGCCGAGGCTCCTGCCGCCACCCTCAGTCCTGCCACTCCAAAACTCGCCCGTGCTGCCGCAAAGTGCTGCACTGCTGCAAAACCCCCGCATGCTGCTTCGCGCCACTCGGACTGCGCAAACAAGCGCCACACACACCCGCAAAAAAAATCACCGGACACACAAATCCGCACAATTGGGACCGAACCTTTCTAGCACCGGGAGCACACCCAAATCTTCTGGGGGCCGCCCCGGGGTCCCACTAGCACTGGTGGGGAATACTCACCCCATCCAGGGGACTGGTTGGCTGCTACTTTGTAAAGAAGTCCTCATCCAGGATCGATCCGCCAAGAGCATGGCGGGTTGTAGATCCTACCCTACTGCTTCCTTGCTGACTAGAACACAATGAAGGGAGCAGAGGTAGATGAGAGTCCCAAAAGCTAATATAATCCAAGCGAGTGAATTACCAGCTTCTTCGTGCTGTCTCAGATGTGGGAAGCAGACACGTGGGGCTCCACATGAAAAAAAGTGTTTCCTGGGCTGTTGGGGTCCACTCTGGCTAGCTACAGACCCTTGCCCACACGATACTTCATAGACAATGGTAAAAGATTAGAGAAGCACTCTCCTCCATGTGGGAAACGTTGTCCTTTATTCCAAGACACACATCAGGCGGACAAACCCATGGGAGAAAAGGAGAGAGTTCCCTGGCAGCAGGGAGCTTTTATACCTCCTGGGATGGCGCCAGAGGGAGAGGTCCACAGCCAATGGGACACCAGTGAGGAGTGGCTAGGGGAGGGGTAACCCAGGGGAGAGACCACCAGGTGGTACTGGGACAGGTGAGGGAAAGACTATGTAATGGGGAAATGGGGTAACAAACCACATGATGTAACATAAGCTATACAGTGCAATACAAAACTATTCTGTGCAAATTCCCAATCACACAGTGCAAGAGAACAACTAAACTGGTGCACCACAACACCACAGGGCCCTTATATTTCTTCTTGTAATGACTCAAATAATACTCTACCTATTTCTTGGTTTTTCTTCCTAATACTGTAACCTGCTGACTTCCTCCTGCAGCATCTCCACCTGCTGCTTGTGTCACTCCACTAGAGTACACCTTGCTCAGGTGGAGCATGCACCCCGTCAGGTGAAGGGAAAACAAATTAGCCCCTCATCTACTTTCATCTATATGATAAGAAAATAATCAGAGTTTAAACAAACTATTTGCATAACACATAAAATCAACTAGGAAGACAAAATGGGAGTTAAATACTGAACAGTTACATGGTACAAAACCAAAAAGGAGGGAGATTGATACAGCCATCCTAAAATTATTTTAGCTTGTTCACTGATGCATGACAACACAAACCACAGATAGCAAGATAATTTTGGATATTTAGGATGGTACTTAGGATTGATCAATTTGGAACAACTGGAAGATTACTTTATCTCAAATTAGAGATATTAATTGAATTTATTACTAACTAAATCAGAGCAGGATAATGAGAAGCAAAATAAGTCTTAAAAACACCTTCCCTCCACCCCCACCTTCTTTCTGGGATCTACCTCCTGCCCCCCAGCAGTGCAGGGAGACAGGGAATGGGGATTATGGTCAGTTCATCACATATTGTTTCTGCTCCTGCTCAGCGGGAAGAATCCTTCCCCGGTTCCAGCGTGGGGTCCCTCCCATGGGAAACAGTTCTTCATGAACTTCTCCAATGTGAGTACATCCCATGGGAAACAGTTCTTCACAAATTGTTTCAGCATGGGTCTCTCTTCCATGGGGTTCAGTCCTTCAGGCACAACCTGCTCCAGCATGGGTCCTTACAGGGTCACAAGTCCTACCAAGAAACTTGCTCCAGTGTTCGCTCCCCTCTCCATGAGTACACAGGTCCCTGCCAGGAGCCTACTTGAGCACAGCCTTCCCATAGGATCACAGTCTTCTTTTGGGGTATTCACCTGCTCCAGTGTGGGGCTCCTCCAAAGGCTCCTGGTGGATCTCGGCATCCCCATTGTCAGGAAAATCCACAAACATCAGAGGCTTATGTCCAAAAGGGAGACCAAGGAGCCCTTCAACTTTGTTTGAATAAAGGGAGAGAGTCCACTGGGGCACATGTCCACAGGCTTTTCTCTCTCAAGGTTTCAGAGGACACAACCTCCCTTTTATCCTAATTCCCAGCTGCATGTTGCCCTCTCCCTTTCCCTATTGGCTGAGATACTAGGAAGGTACAGCCTCCCTGAACTGCCTACCCCATATCCCTCCTTGAACCTGTCACTTTACCCCAAAGTTCAGAAATGCACACTTGTGCAAACCCTTGTCTATCTCAGGAGCTGAGCTGTCTGGGTCTGGTAATGAACCTGCTCCCCAAAGTCAGTAGAGACATTAAGACCCATTTCAATGACCTTAACATGCATAAAATTCTTTGTAAAGATATGAGCACACATCTTCCCTCTCACCATGGACCTCCATGGGCTGCAGGGAGACAGCTGCTTCACCATGGGCTGCAGAGGAATCTCAGCTCTGGCGCCTGGAGCACCTCCTCCCCCTCCTTCTCCACTGACCTTGGTATTTGCAGAGTTGTTCCTCTCTCATGTTCTCACCCTGCTTTTCTCTGTCTGCAATTACTACTTCTAACACATTTTTTTTCCTTCTTAAATATGTGATCCTAGAAGCGTTACTACCATTTCTGATTGGCTGAGCCTTGACCAGTGGCGTGTCTGTCTTGGAGCCATCTGGCATTGGTACTGCTAGATATGGGGGAAGCTTCTAGCAGTTTCACACAGAAGCCACCTGTTATAAATACATATTATAATATTGGCTTTTTGCAAATATTAATGGATGCTATATGTATGTTAAAGTAACTTTGCTATAAAAATATAGTTGTTGTTTTTTGTATTTCTGTTTTTAACTAAACTTAGACATAGTAGTGAAATGGCTGATATAGTATGCTTGTGTTAAAATGCCTGCTTGGTTGGGATAACATCCAATGAACGTGTGATGGAGACCCCTGCTACTGACATGCCAATTATCAGCACTCACTCTCTGTAGAAAATATGGACCAAAGCCCAAACTGGAGGTGATAACAAGAACGGACCAAAACCACAGCCAAGAAATACGCATGCTCTAAAAAGGTGGAACCAAGGAGGACCCATGCTAAACAGTTTTCGGAATATGTAAACTAATTTGGTGGAAAATTTAAATATGCATAATTGCTTAAGAATATGCAATAGGCTGATGCAATAGGCAAGGTATTTAAAGGACATCGCTGAAATAGCAGGTGTGCTCTTGGTGGAATGACAAGCACCTGGCCGTAAATCTTTGCTTTATAGTCTTTGTCTCCTACTGTCCTTTATTAAACTTTTAAATTTTTACAGGAGAGTGAACCTCATTTTTCACAACTGGGCACTTGCCTGGGATGTAATACGTCGCCTCCGAGGACCCCGGGAGATCCCAAGCGGGAAAGGCACACCATGCCAAATTTGGCGGCCTCGCTCAATTTCTTCTGGCATCATTGGCAGTCGCAGGTCACCGCCTTGTGGACAATAAAGACACAAAGCAAAGGGAAAAGGCTCCCTAAGAAAACCGTGGTAGTTAGCCCCACAGTTCTTGTGCACAAAGACCCGGAGAAGAAAGAGGATTGGTATGGTTTTCTTCGGGGGGGGCAGATATGGGGAATGAATGGTGTGTGAGACATGGGCTGGCTATTCCAGACCTGCGAAGTGATTGAGGAGTCTCTGAGGGCTGTGGTTCTGAGTTTTTCCTGAGAAAACCAGCCAGAGAGGAAACGAAGCGAAAGATAAAAGCAATGAAAGATCCCCTGGGGTGACTGGGACTGGGTCTCAGGGAGGGGTTGGACCCCCTGGAGAAAGGGAGCCAAGGGTTTCCTAGCACAATCCACTAGGAAACGGGACAAAAAGGAGGGCCCCCTAGAAAGTTGCCAGATTGAAAGATTGGGACACACAGGAGGCTATGGGAAGTATGGGATACAATACCCAAAAGAATCTGTAGCTAGCCAACAACATTTGAGATTTTACAATACCTGTGGGTGGATATTAACAAGTGACTTGAAAGTAAAGGTACCTTATTATTGTGTTGTCCTGTTGTGAGTAAGAATGAGTGAGAGAGACATATTAAAGAAATTTTTAAAAATGAATGAGTATGAATGAATGAAAGTATATGTAATATAGATTGCTGATTTAAAGTTTAACTTTATTTTCTGGAAGGAGGTGGATTGTATTATTGGAGAGGAAGGATTTTATGTGCTGTGAAGGGTGGGAGGTATTCAAGTTGTCAGAGGAGTGGGTTGGAGCAGGGAAAGAGGCCAGGGACAATCAAGTAAAATCCTGGGGAAATGGGACAAAGAACCAGTAAGTCGGGTTCAAGGAAAAAAGGGAGCAAAAGGGTGCTAGCAGACATACCCCGAGAGTCCTTTGGGGATTAAGCTAGCTAACTGGGATATTGATCCTTGTACAAAGGAAAAGGATAAAGTAAAGATGATTCAGTATTGTATGATAAAATGGAAAAAAAAAGGAAATAAGACCTGACCATGTCTATTGGCCAAGATATGGGTCTTTTGAAGCTTGGATTTTCCAAGCCTTAAATATAGTTCTAAATTCAAAAGAACCATGTGATTCAGAAGAAAAAGAATATGCCTCTTGTTGGACAGGAGACACAGAACCCCTAGGGGTAAAAGTTTTTAAGGTATCAAAAAACCCCAGAGACAGAACAAGGAGAGGAAAAGAAAGAAAAGGGCTGGGATCCCCTGGAAATATTGCCACCCCCACCTGTGCCTTTAGCTCCAGCTCTCCCTCCTGTCCCCAGAGCTCCATCACTCCTCCCTCCATGCAGGGAGCTCTACCTCCCCTGTATGTGCTGGGAGCTCCCCCTCCTCCTGGGCCGGGGGCCCCACCTCCCCCATCCATACTGGGCACCTTGGTTCCTGACTCCGCAATTTCCCTATTGGCAGTTTTGGCTTCACTGCTGACTCCCGCCCTTACCTCTGTTCTGTTGGAGATTCTGGCTCCCATTGTCCAAATAAACCCCGTTCCTAGTGGAAGGTCACCATACCAAAATACTAGGAGCTCGCTTAAAACCCAAAAGCAGTGTAATAATCCTTCTCCTATCACTACTCCAAAACAAGGGAAAAGGGTTATAAGGAATCAAGACCAAAAAGGCTGGGAACAAGAAGTTAGTCTATTCCCATTAAAAGAAGTACCTATGGGAGGGGTTCAAGGGGGGGACAGGATTTGTGAATGCTCCTTTGACCTCTTAAGAAGTCAGAAATTTTAAAAGAGAGATTAAAGGATTATTGGAAGATCTCATAGGTACAGCTGAACAATTAGATCAATTCTTAGGTCTCAACATTTTTACTTGGGAAGAAATTCAGTCAATAATGAAAATAATATTTTTCCCAAGATGAGAGGCAGATGATTAGAGCTGCTGGAATGAGAATTTGGGAAAGGGAGAATCAACAAGGTCCACCAGAGGACCAGAAAATGCCAATAGCATCTCCTAACTGGAACCAAAATGAAGAGGCGGGGCCAGGATATATGAATGCTTATCGTAATCTGATAATCAGAGGAATAAAAGAGGCAACAGCCTGAGGGCAAAATGTCAGAAAAGTTTTTGAGGGACAACAGGGAAAAGAAGAGAACCCAAGTGAGTGGTTAGAGAGGCTCTGAATTAATATGAAACAATACTCTGGAATTGACCCTGAGACCACAGCAGGGCAAGCCCTATTGCAAGTTAATTTTGTCACTCATGCCTGGCCAGAAATTGGAAAAAAGCTAGAAAAAAATGGAAGACTGGCATGATAAATAATTAAATGACCTGTTAAAAGAAGCTCAAAGCATTTATGTATGGAGAGATGAAGAAAAAGTCAAAGTACATGCAAAGATTATGATAGCCACTATGAGACAAAGTAACTTCCAGAGGAATCTAAATCCCACAAGTACCACTTCCAAACATTTGGGTTTTAGAGACAAGGGAAAGGGAAGAAACAGAACCCCAGTGCAATCAAAATCCCAAGATCAAATGAAAAATGCCTCTTTTTATTGTGGGGAAGAGGGACACTGTAAGAGGGAATGCACTCACCTAAAAGAGGATCTGAAAATATTCAAGACATACACCCAGAAGAGGAATAGCGAGGTCATGGGTTCTGTTTTCTGGGGGATAAGTACCAACTAGACCTTTTGATAACTTTAAAAGTAGGCCCCCAAGAGGAGGTATTAGAATTTATAGTTGATCCTGGGGCAGAGAGAACTTGTGTAGTAAATATCCCTAAGGGATGTGATATCAGTAATGACACTGTGAAGGTAACAGGAACAAAAGGAGAAGGGTTTAAAGTTCCTGTCATTAAAAATGTAGTAATTGAAGGGGAAACCAGAACAGGGATGGGAGATGTCTTATTAGTTCCTGGTGTAGGCAGCAACTTATTGGGGAGAGACTTACAGGCACAATTAGGAATAGGGGTCATACCAGGAGAAGGGTAGATGACTGCTAAAGTGTTAAAACTTGGCCAAGAAGATGCAGCAAAGATTAACAAAAAAGCCTGGTCTTGGGAAGGATATAGGGGATTGCGGGAGATCAGGACGCCTGGACAACTAACCAATATGATTAAGCAAAAGCCACTTTATTATTTATTCATTCTAACACTACTGCACTTGCAGATCACACATTTCTTGATTGGTGCTTCTATCTTGTCCACCCACTTTGCATGCACTTTTCAGGATATGTGATTGGTTAGAGACCAGGTGCTTCACTGCCTTCCTTTATCTAGTTCTTGTGTTCTTGGCATTTTGTTTCTCAGCTTCTTCTTTCTTAATTTAGCACAATTTATGTCTTAGTAACCGTGACGAATTCCAGAGGGCTCTGATAAGAATAACTAAATGCGGTTTGGCTGGAGCACACTGTGGCCTAAGCTGTGCAAATACATTGCTACAATTCCCCCTTCTTCTTGCACCCCCCATACCCTTTTTACTGTATTTTCCACCAAGCGGGTCACCAATTTTATTATGCATGGAATAATACAAAGCAGTATAATAATGACTAATAGTAATAATAAAGCTCCCTTTACGATATCTTTCAACCATCCAGTTATTCTCTATCCCTCAAATAACTCATCCAAACCCCAGTCATTCACAGTCAATTTCTTCATGTTATCTTGTAGTTGTTTGAGTTTCTTGTGAATGGATGCAGAATGGTCAGAGAGGTTCATACAACACATTCCTTCAAAATCCTCATGCCCAGGCGCTAATAGCAAAAAATCTATAGCGGCTCTATTTTGCAGTGTGCCGTGTGTAATACTATCTGCATCAGTGAGCATCTGATTTGAAATAGCTGAAGTTATGTTTAATTGTTTGGCTGTCCAGCATCCCAGCTTGTTACGCGTAGCCAAAGCTTGAGCAGCAGCAAAACCTGGAGTAAGGAATGATGCTATTATTTGTGCTGAAGCTCCCCAAAACTCTATGTGATTTTCACAATCAGGTGCCAAAGTTGTGATTGCTCTTTTAGTTCTCTTGTTATATCCCGCTCTCCAAATAGTCTGATTCAGCATTTCACGCATGCTAGGGGCAAACATGGTTAGCTTTCCTGAATAACAAGGACCACCAATTTAATTACTTGGTATTGCGGGCCATGCCCTATCCCCACAGATTAAGAAGACACCTGATGGACGCTTTCTTACAGTCGCATTTTCACCAGCACTTCCAGGATAAGTCCAATTGTGGCAATATTTGATCACATTCTGATACCATAGAGAATTGGGATTAAGGATGACACTATTATTTTTGGGTCATGGGACTAGGACATTCCCCATATCAGTTGATTTTGGGTTTAAAAAGTAGTTAAAAAACAAGCAATAATTCCCAAGTACCAATCCTAACAGGTCTGTTTCTTGAGGCTCTAGTCTGCTTTCATTCAGTGATTGTGTTATCATACCTGCTTGGAAGCCCTCACCGTTTGGCCTAATCCCCAACCTTTTGCATATGTCCAATTTTGTACCACGTCTGGTTATGTTACACCAGCAATTCTCCATGCTTGATCGATTTTCTCCCACATATGGCTTTCCTCCGGCTCCTACCCATTTTGTAAAACCAGTAAAATTACTTATTGGGATACCAATTAAACATGTGCAGAAAGGATCTCCTGACATGGCTAAGGATAAACAAAAGGAGTCGACCCCAGTAGCATTGGCCCAAGTAAGACACATATTTTGTCAATGCCATCCAAGTGGGTTAATTTCTTCTGCACTACAGATATTACAAGCAACAGAGGGAGACCCCCAAAACCCCACACATCTAATTTAAGACTATTTTTCATCCTGATCATTGGTAAAAACCCTTCCCCTATGAGATCAGGGATAAAATCCAAACTGGAGGTGCCTCTTACTCTTTGCACCCTTCTCCTATTCTGTCTTCTCTGTTTCTTCTCTTCCCACCTCCACTTTGTTTGTTCCCACTGATCCAGTCTAACTCCCCATGTCCCAGGGATAAATATTCCTTTCCCACATTCAATAGCCTTGATCTTATTCTCTCTTTTTGCTTGCGCTTTCGGCATTCATTTTGAAACCACCGAATAGCCTGCCCAAATTGCTTCCGAGACTCAAACAAGTTCAGTGCTTCTTGACAGGTTTCAGGGGAATTAACCGTTGTTCCTGTCGTTTGGGTTAACACCACCCAGGTATTGAATTCTTGGGAGTGCCAATGTCTGCACTCTAAACACCTCTGGAAGCATCCTCCTTTGTATTGACACCACCTATCTGTCGCCCTGATTTTTTAAGTTTTTCTAAGCCTTCTGATGTTTACATTCTTGTAACGAACTTTCTCACACACTTTATATAACTTATTGTTTTGCATTATTTTATAGAGGAGGAGAAATTTGATGGACTGTTGGCTTGTCCAGTGTCATTGAAGAGGTGGCACTGTCACCCTCCAATCCACGGTAACTTTTGGAAATCTATAAATATTTGAGTCAGAAATTAAAAGTGCTTTTTTTACCTTGGGAGAGCCGTGTGTCTGCGTTGTGTTATTTCGTGTCCTATAGCGACATCTGGTGGCCGCCGTGTGTGGAACAGCCGTGGGTGAGATTGTATAGTTTTACCCCCCCCCCGCTTCCTGCTTTGGCGTGGTGGTTGTGTGCCGTTTGGCACTTTGCCTGTAGCTCTTGTGATAAGGGCAACCCCTATAGGTTTCATGGAGGATTTTTCTGGCTTTGGACCTCTGGAAGGGTCTTCTGGAGTGGAAACAGATTTCCGTTTCCTGGAGTGATTTTGAAACATTATTTCTGTGGGTTAGGGAGCAAGCGTTTTTTTCAAACCCTGCAGAGGCGTTCTCCAGGGAGGTGTGGTCTCTATTGGGAGGTCGTCTCATGGAAGTCCTGTTTGATGATTGCACTGTAGACGTGGGATTGCTGCTGGTGCAGTGGAAAAAGTTTGATGCGATTTGGCGGAGGTCTGGATTTCGTAGCTCTCGGAGTTCCCAGGGGGACCCTTCAGTCTTGGACATGGACAAGGGGGAATTTGAATTTCTGGGCGAAGCAGAAGCTTCCCCTCCCCCCCAGGATGGTGAGCTGGGAGGTGGCTCTGTCTCCGATAGTGCCGTTTGTTCCCCCTGCGTGGATTGGGTTCCCAGCTGTTAAAAATGTGGTTAGTAATTCGTGGAAATAAAAGATGTATCAAATATACATGTATGAAATAAATGGCTGGTACACAGAAGTGGGGGGGGGGAGAGATTCTTCCCCAGGATGGCGAAACCACGGCAGATGGACAGAGAGGCACCACAACATTTACATGCGAAGGAAACCTCAGCTGCACAGGAGATGGGCATTCACAGAAACATGCACCCAGTGATGCCCAATCGATGATGGCCCAGACAAGATACCCATCTGAGATGACCAGACCTTCCATCTGAATGCCAGATTCCGGGAATCGGGGAAATGTATTATTCTATTCCCAGACAAAGGCTTTGTGCAGCTCGAGACAAAGAAAGAAACCAACTTGAATATGAAGAACTCAGAAAGAAACAAAGAGACTCTGCCGCGGGCACAATAAACTGTATAAGAACCGCTGCCTCGGAGCAGCCAGTGTGGACAGGGAGGAATTGGTGCTAGCGAGACCAATCTCAAGTCCACCCGGCTCACCTCCCGGGGGTGGTACGCTGTCCGATTGACTGGTGGCTGTCGGGACTGTATTACAGTTGCGAAATAGATTTTATTTTTCTATTTTTTTAATTGAAATTGGCTATTTTTCATTTTTCATTTATAACAATTTGGTGACTAGCCCGACATGATCTGATAAGGATTCCAGGGTCCCCTCTTGAGGTGCGGGCAGTGCCCCACTGAATTCAGCGGCTGGACAAGATTGGGTAAGCCCATTGGAACCAATCAGATAAAACAAACTTTTTTGTTGCCAAAAAAGTTAGCCACAATCAAACGGTGGGAACGGGCCCAGAGCTCTCGAGGACAGAGATAGCTCTCAATGGAAGCCAGCTATTTTTACTTGTAAAAACGACGTGCACAAAGAATCCACGCAGGAAAACGAACCATAAGTATTGCGTGGTTGAGTGGGGAGTGATGGAGTGTTTGTGAACGTGAATAAATACCACGAAGTGAGTGTGGACCCCAAGATCGCAGTTCCACTCTTCCACGAGGAAAGTGGTCAGTTGCCGGGGAAGGGAGTGGAAAGCTTGTTTGGAACACGCATGAACCCAAAAAGCCCCGAGGAAGTTGAAAGGGGGGGGGGAAAGGGGGGTTGTTTGATTGATCACTGGCTGGATCAGGAGGAACGACGGGACCTCGCTGGATCCAGGGAACAGGTAAGAGAGCTCACTAGTGTTGAGAGCTTTGTAACAAGCTAGCTCCGAGCTAAAGGTCACAGTGAGATTAATTTGACCGAGATAGAGAATGAGGGAGTTGCCTTCCAATTAAACTGTGTCCTTGGCCCACGGATGAAGTAATGCACCGAGCAGGTGGTGGAGAAAAATAGCCTGGGAAAGTGTGATAGTTATACCAAAAACAGCACGTAGTTAGCTGATAGCTAGTTAGCCAATGGTGAGCTGGGATTTTGCACTATGCATGAGCTAATTAAAAGGTGTATAATAATCGGTGATTCGGGAATAAAGACGAGACTTGTCGATCATCATATGGTGAGCGAGTCTTCCTTCTCCATCAAATGGCTGACCCCGACGTCGACGACTACGGACGGACACGGCTGCCACGGATGGGGAAGTAGGAGCGGGTCCTTCTGAAGCAAGGGGGGGGACGGCAAATGAACCACTGCGAGTTCGCGGCCCTAGGAGCTATAAAGATAGTCCTGGCCTACGTGCTGCCGAAGTCTGTAAGCCTTGCAACAGCGCTGATTAGAAATGGAAAGGCAAGCAGCATATGATTTATTTATTTGCTTTCTAAACAAGCGGCAGATTAAGGACATAGACTTGCAGAAAGAGCTCCCACAGTTGTTAGCTTCCGGTTGTGCACAAGGAGTTTCTCAAGATCCTTGTACTCTACATAAGTTAACAGAGTGGAGTACGTTCGGGACCAGGAGGGTGGTTACGTGCGCCGCGGGAGACCCCAGGGCAGACGCGGCGGCGAGAACGCGTATGGTGGCGGCAGTCCCAGCGCTGCAGCGGCGGAGCAGACCGAGCGCTGCAGCGGCGGTTCCGCGCACCGCGGGTCCAGGGACACGCACGGTGACAAAAACTGGCACGGCAGCTGTCCATGGGGAAAGCGCACAGATCGCGAGGGGGGTGCCGGCCAGGGCCAAGCCGGCCAAAGCGAGATGCGGGGGCCGAATACGCGGCAGCGATAAGCGCAGTGCCAATGGTAGCAGCGGCGGACACGCACCAGTAACGCGAAACCCGAAAGCTGGAGCTAGGAGGGCTTTTTCACTTTTTGCAAGCGCACAAGAGCACCAGCGGTGTGGGACATGCTCCCGCTGGCTGTGGGTGTTGGCGCAGAGCCGGGGGAACCGGCCTGAGCGGAAATCCAGGCAGAGACGAGCCCAAAGGAGATCGGGGCTGCGCGGGTTCGGGCGAGGGCGTTCCTTTCCGCACCCCCGGGATAGTGCAGACTGAGGCTCTGCCGGAGCAGGCAGGAGACGGGCGCGAGCAGACATTCCTCAAGCACCGCCCTGTCACAGCTGCCTAGCAACCACAGCAGACAGCCCATCGCAACAATTCAAACAAGTGTCTAAGAAAAAACAGGTCAGGAATTTTTCCTTCAAGATCAGGATAGAAAACTTCTGAAAATTCACACAGTGCTTCATCCAGATGTTATACGGGGCATTTCACCCAACTGTTCCACAGACTTTACAGTTTGTTTACCAGTTTTTTTTTTTGTGAATGTGTTTGCTTTTCTAAAAGTGATTGAGTATTTGAGTTTGATGGCTTTAAGTTTGATGACTTCATTGCCTTTCCTTTACCTGAGGCAGGAACAACCTTTTAGGGGGACAGAGTCTAAGTAAACTTCCTAGTTTCTGTTTGGACTACATATGAGAAGGTTTAAACTGTAATATTTCTGTATACTATGGGCTTTATAGCCTTTGCTCTCTTCTATTCATTAAGAGATGGCATTAGGTAAATGGATGTAAATGTGCTAATTATTTTGTACTGTCCTTATTTTAAGTGAAATTATTTGTGTTTAAGATTATCTGTCATCTTTTTCAGTTTTGTTTTAAAATATCTATCCCAGATTCAAAGTTTTAAGAATTATTGATATTAAGTTTATAATCTTTGTTATTTTTAGTTTTTGTAGGTAATGCTGATAAATGGTGATTGTTGTTAATACTAAATGAATATTTGAAAAGGTTGTCTTAACCCCTTCAAGCACTTCTTGTTAGGGAGTTTTCAGATTTTTGTGATGAAAATTGTTGTTGGTATATTGTAACATTTGCAGCCGACTTTCATGTGTTTTCCTTTTATGTGTTTTCCTTTCATGTGTTTTTCTATTTTTTTTGTGTGATCACCTGCAAGACACGTGTCTCTTCAGGATCCTGTCTTTTTATTTCCTAACTATTTAGATGTTTCTGAGGGTTTTTATCCAAATTGCCAGTTTTGTAGTTCTTTTAATTATTATTACAGGAATACTCCAGCAGAGAATTCAAGAAGTTTGCTGTGTTTGGAAAATCTCTGTCTTGACAGAAACTTCAGAAGGATTCAATTATTTGCTGGTTTAATTGGTTTGTAACCCTAAGGTTTCTTGTTTATAACAGTTGTTTTTAAAAGCCCTGTTTAAAAAATGTGTTAAGTGATACTCACCAATTAGAGTTCGAGCTCTGGCTAAGTTCTAACTCTATTTGGATGGAGTGACTGACAATCAACCCAGATGTTTTCTGTATCAAAAAGTATTCAAGTCCTTTTGACTTGGCAATTTGACCATCTATGACGGCTGAGCCATTTTCAGAGGTAATTTGGAGAAACATGAATCCGGACATGATTTCTCCAATTCTCTGTCATTTTAAGGTTTATCAGCTGTCGCAGACTCTGGGATAAGAGTTCAGTGTTGTAGTGTTTAGTAATTTTCTGATCTTGTATGTGTTGTTGATTGTGTGTATTATCTAAATTAACTCCTAATTACTCTTATCTTAACATTTCTTTATGTAACATTGCAAAATGAAATCAGGACCCATTCTTCACCTCCAGGATTTTGAGAAGATTCTTCAGTCCTGCAGGGATGTGGGATTTGTTTCTGTTTTAACAGGTGCCCTGTCTCAGCTTGAAAAGAAAACGGGGGAGCTCAGGGTATTGGAGTGGCTCTCTCCACCGCTACAGCAACAGAGAACTGTGAGACTGAAAATTGAAATGATTGCATCCCTCATAAAGAAAGGACGTTTTAGGGCAATCCAAGTTACAGGAGCGGAGCCTTCCACAATACGATTGCCCATCAAAAAGGACACGCTTGACTGGTATTTGGTGAACTCTGGGGAGCTCCAGGAAGCCCTTTTAGGAGCTGGAGCTGTCGTGGAGACTGGGAAACTGCATCCTAGTCCCCTCCAGTGGATGACAGAATGGGACTGGATAACAAAGCCCATTTGGAGTCTGTCACCATTAAGGGGGGCTATCACGGCCTTTACGGACGCTGGTAAAAAAGTCTGAGAGAGCAGCCGTGACATGGAAACAGCAAGGACAGTGGCGACAACATTTGTTAGATGCAGATGCCAGGGACAGTCTACAGACATTGGAACTTTTAGCTGTAGTATGGGCAATGATGAATTTAAAAGGTTCTTTGAATATTGTGACTTACTCCCTTTATGTAGCGGGAGTAGCTGCCAGGGTACTATACTGGGGGAGGGGATATCTTTGTGTTTCCTCTCCAACAGGACCCTTGTGCATCCCCGCGAAGTGGACTCAAGCTGTACCAGATGTTCAGGACCGTCGCGGCCTTGTCACCGGAGGACAAAGAGAAGGTGCACAACAAACTGACGCTGATATTGCAACCCTATTTGCAATGCCTCCAGCCCTACTCTAACGACGCGCAACGTGCCTGCGTTCATCTTCCTGACGATTGGATCGAGTGGTGTCAGGACCTTACGGTAGAAGTAAAAGCTCCTCAATCACAGCCATGCCTGGACTGTGGGGACAATAAATGCGCTGCATGGATCGCGCTAGACTGTGGAGGCTGTAATAAGGTGTTTTAGTTGGAGCAATCGACCGTTCAGCAGAACTGGTGCCCAAGCTGCCGATTCTCCTGGAACTTGCAGAACTCGTGGCAGCGAGCACTAAGGGATTTTACACGGCTTGATTTGGGAGGATCGTTAGGCTTATATGAAGCCCCGGAGCAAATTATCTTGGCATATGTTACTTGGCAACTTAAGACCTTGTGTGAGCGAGTAGAAAAGCAAGTGCGTACTCACATAATCGCTTCGCGCTGTCGAAAGCTTGTGCCCCTCACACAGACATCCATTGTTGGACCGATTAAAAAAGACTGTGGGGTTGAGGAGGCACTAGACGACTGCATCAAGCAACTTAAGTCCTGTTCTCTTCGCTCCAGAGGGACTGCCAAATAGGGCAACCCACATTCTGGAGCGAGCTGAAACAGGTAGTAGTAGCCACACTTTTACCTGGAGGGACAGCTAATAAGACCATGAATTTGGCCAAGCAATTAGGCTGCTGGGCCAAAGACGAACTAAACGCCACCTCCCAGGTATTGGACATGCTGTCTCAAGATGTACAAAGTGTAAATCATGCAGTATTGCAAAATAGAGCAGCAATCGATTTCTTATTATTAGCTCAAGGCCATGGTTGTGAAGAATTTGAGAGTATGTGTTGTATGAATTTATCAGATCATTCTGTATCAATATGCTATAGAGATATTGTGTGATAGTATTGTTAATGCTTGTATTACCATGCTTGCTTAATTGCATACAAAAAATGGTGAGTCAGATGATAGAAAAAGCTTAGAAAACAACACTTCTGGCCCAAAAAGAAAACGGGGGAAATGTTGAGAGCTTTGTAACAAGCTAGCTCCTAGCTAAAGGTCACAGTGAGATTAATTTGACCGAGATAGAGAATGAGGGAGTTGCCTTCCAATTAAACTGTGTCCTTGGCCCACGGATGAAGTAATGCACCGAGCAGGTGGTGGAGAAAAATAGCCTGGGAAAGTGTGATAGTTATACCAAAAACAGCACGTAGTTAGCTGATAGCTAGTTAGCCAATGGTGAGCTGGGATTTTGCACTATGCATGAGCTAATTAAAAGGTGTATAATAATCGGTGATTCGGGAATAAAGACGAGACTTGTCGATCATCATATGGTGAGCGAGTCTTCCTTCTCCATCACACTAGTTTGTTGACTAAACATCTGCAGTTCAGTTCTCTACGTGATTAGTAGGTCAGCAAAGAGGTTTTTTCGGTATACTAGTAAAAAGGAAAGAAGAAAAAAAAAAAAAAGCAGTTCTGCAATTAAATAGGCCTAAAGGAGGAAAGTAAGGAGTAGAACATGGGGTTGAAAAAGAGTAAAATCCAAGAAAGAAATCCTGATAAACAAGGGAGAAAGGGAAGGTTTGATCTCCCTGACATTCCGAGGTACAGTCCTCTGGGATGGATGTTAGAACACTGGGAAGACTGCCCTACTAGAAGGGGAAAATCTAAGAAAAAGGCAGTCTACTACTGTATGGAAAAATGGGCTGATGTAGAAATCAGAAAACGCATTTTTTGGCCCATATTCTGGTCATTTAATATGGAAATATGTAGGGCATTAGGGAAGTTTGTGTTTGAGGAGGGATTTAATGAGGAGGAAATGGAATATGCTCGGATATGGGAGTACGCTAGTGTCAAGTTGTTCCCCGTTAGAGCACGTAAACAGCCAAAGGGGTCAGTAAAGACTTGGGAACCTTTGGAGAATCTACCTCCCCGGTACCCAAACCATCAAATGCGCGAGCTTCTCCCCGAACCCGAGAACCCCAGACACCGCCCGGTAAGACCGCAGGCACCGCCGTCCGAAGTCCCACAGGAGCCAGCGCCAGCAAACCCCTCCCCATCACAACGAACTCTGTCCCTTCGACCTCCTCTCATACAACCTGAGGAGAACACGGCACAGAAGGAATCTCCACCCACCAGCCGCACGAGACGTAGAACCCGGAAAGTACACTCAGACGACAGCAAAAACGAGGAGGGACAGCCGGGACTCTATCCACTCAGAGAGGACCCAACTGCTCCGGGGGTTATTGGTTATGTAAACGTACCAATAAACTCAGGGGATGTGTGGGCATTCAAAAAGGAGATAGGGAAAATCATGGATGATCCTTTGGGGGTGGCCGAGCGACTAGATGAATTTTTGGGGAATAGCATTTATTCGTATGATGACATGTGTGCTATTATGAGATCCTTGTTTAATGCTGAGGAGCAAGATATGATACGAGTGGCTGAAATAAAGGATTGGGAACACAGGAACCTGCAAGGAGGGAGCGGGGAGGTTAAATGGCCTAACCAAAGACCATCCTGGAATGCCCAAATAGAGGAAGATAGGCAAAAGATGATAGAATTAAGGAATATGGTTATCCAAGGTATCCGAGGGGCCGTACCTAAGGGGCAAAATTTGGGAAAAGTCTTGGGGGAATGCCAAGGGAAGGATGAGACTCCTACCGAATGGCTAGAAAGGCTAAGGAGGAGTCTCCAAATGTATTCGGGTACTGACCCTGACTCCCCGGTAAGAGTCATATTATTAAAAACACAATTCGTGGCAAAATCATGGGAGGATATACGGAGAAAATTAGAAAAATTAGAGGACTGGCAGGAAAAGTCATTGCAAGAGTTGTTGCGGGAGGCACAAAAGGTATACATGTGAAGGGAGGATGAGAAGCAGAAGGTGCAGGCTAAGGTCCTAGTAGCAGCAGTCCGAGAAGCCCAGAAGCAAGAAAAAGATCTCACTGCAGGAGAAGTGGTATATACTCGGAAACCTTCAGGAAAACTCATACATCCTCCGAAGAAACCTTCACCCCGGCAGAGGGAGGCGCCAGAGTGCTACTACTGCAGACAGAAGGGACACTTCCGATGAGAGTGCAAGAAAAGAATGAAAGATGAGAAGATGTTCCAGGAGGACTAGAGGTGTCAGGAGCTTTTTAATTTGGGGTCTGTAACACTGAGAGAGCCCTTGATAAAACTTAGGATTGGACCCCAGAAACAAGAAACAATGTTTTTAGTAGACTCAGGGACAGAGATAACTACTGTACAATGTTTACCTCAAGGGTGTTCAAAGAGTGAAGATTCCATGATGGTAATCCGGGCAAAAGGGGAACCTTTTAAGGTACTGGTAATAAAGAATGTAGAGGTGGAATCTGAGAATAAAACTTTCTTAGGGAATATGTTGCTGGTATAAGAGGCCTATTATAATTTGTTAGGAAGAGACTTAATGGTAAGTTTAGGCATAAGCCTGATAGCGCAGGAATCACAGCTTGTAGTAAGTCTATATAAGCTGACCTCAGAAGATGAGGGAAAAATCAATCCCAAAGTATGGCACACAGGAGGGGAGGTGGGGAAATTGGAAATGGAACCTATCTGTATAGAAATTGAAAAATGGGAAGATTCTATTAGGGTAAAACAGTACCCATTACCCCTGGAGGGTCGGTGGGGGCTGAAACCTATAATAAACGATCTAATTCGGAAAGAGACTTTGGAACCTTGTATGTCGAGGCATAACACTCCCATTCTGGCAGTCCGGAAGCCGGACGGGAGCTATCACCTTGTACAGGATCTTAGGGCAGTAAACCAAAGGACTAAAACTCTGTTTCCCACGGTCCCCAATCCATATACCCTGTTGAATAATGTCTCACCAGAAGATATTTGGTACAGTGTGATTGATTTGAACGATGCTTTCTGGATGTGCCCTCTGGCAGAGGAAAGCCGAAATGATTTTGCTTTTCAATGGGAAGATCCGGAGACAAACCGTAAACAGGAACTCCGGTGAACCCCCCTGCCCCAAGGGTTTGTAGACTCACCTAACCTGTTTGGTCAGGCCCTTGAGCAACTTTTAAGTGAACTTGTCCCAATAAAAGGGACCAAGCTGCTGCAATATGTAGATTACCTACTGATTGCAGGGTCTAATGAAGAAGGGGTAAGGATAACCACCATTGCCCTGTTAAATTTTTTGGGAAATAGAGGTTTAAAGGTTTCAAAAACTAAACTCCAATTTACAGAACCAGAGGTAAAGTATCTGGGTCACTGGCTCATAAAAGGGAAGAAAAAGCTAGATCCCGAGAGAATCGCAGGAATCATCTCCTTGCCCTCACCCCAGTCAAAGCGGGAGGTAAGGCATATTTTGGGGCTGGTGGGCTTCTGTCGGCAATGGATTGAGGGATACAGTGAGAAAGTAAAATTTTTGTATGAAAAGATAACTACAGAAAAACCTAAGTGGAATGAGCAGGATGAGATGAGTTTTAGAAGACTAAAAGAATCTCTCATAGTAGTTCCAGTACTAAGTCTCCCAGATGTAAAAAGACCTTTCCAACTGTTTGTAGATGTAAGCAATCACACTGTGTATTGGGTATTAACACAAAACTGGGCAGGATCAAGGAAACCAGTGGGTTATGTATCAAAGCTATTAGACCCTGTCATCAGGGGGTGGCCCACCTGCCTCCAGGCTATAGTGGCCACAGCGATGCTAGTAGAAGAAGCCAGAAAGGTAACTTTTGGAGCTCCTTTAGAGGTATATTCCCTGCATAGCGTCAGGAATATCTTGCAACAGAAGGCAGAAAAGTGGCTCACAGACGCAAGGCTTCTGAAATACGAGGCTATTCTAACTCACACTGACGATCTGGAATTAAAGACCACAACAGCCCAAAACCCAGCTCAAATTTTATACGGAGAAGCCTCGGATACACCCACACATGATTGTACTGAGATAGTCCAGTTGCAAACAAAAATTCGGCCTGATTTGGAGGAGGAAGAATTAGAAACAGGGGAAAAATGGCTCGTGAATAGATCAGCCCGGATTATAGAGGGAAAAGGAAAAACTGGATACGCTATCATAGATGGGGTAACCGGGGAGACAGTAGAATCAGGTCCCCTAAATGCAGGATGGTCGGCTCAAGCGTGTGAACTATACGTGGTGCTAAGAGCCCTGCTAAGGCTGAAAGGTAAGATGGGAACCATTTACACTTTTGGGGTAGTTGACACCTTTGGAAAAATTTGAGAGGAAAGGGGGCTGATCAGCACTAAGGGGAAAGGACTAGTGCATGAAGAATTGATAAAATAAATACTGGGAGCTATAAGAGAACCCAAAACGATTGCTATAGTACACGTAAAAGGGCATCAAACAGGAACTCCGTTTAAAATAAGGGGTAACAATCTGGCAGACCAGGAGGCTAAACACACAGCACTCCTACCAGTAAGTACCTCAGAGAATTGTGAGGAGGAAATATGGGAATTTCCCCCCCACCTCTCTGAGAAAGAAATAGAGGAATATAAGAGGATAGGGGGAAAAATAGAGGGAAATAAGTGGAAATTACCCAACAGGAGGGAATTAGTGCCTAAGGAATACACACGAAAGATTTTGAAAAGATTACATGCACAAACACATTGGGCAACCCAGGCATTAGCGGATCAGTTCCTAAGATTCTTTGGGTGTAAAGGAATATATGAATTAGCCAAACAAGAAGTACAAGGGTGCATGGTATGTCAGAAAATCAACTGAAATTGAGCAAAACAAACAGCAATGGGAAGCCGACCAGTGGCATATCGACAAAGGGTCCAGATCGACTTCACCGATCTGCCAAAGGTAGGAAGGTACCGATGTCTACTAGTTGAAATAAATGGGCAGGAGATCTTTCTCCTTTTTAATGCCTTTATTAAGTAGAATCAGCTCAGGTGGGGAGAAATCAACGGGTTGCGCCCTCGCTGCCGTTGCTCCCAGGCGTGGCACGAAGGAGGAGGATGATGCAGCTTTGTCCACTGGTCTGCAGACAGAGCTGGGGACTCTGTCCTCACGGGAGAGTCGTAGAGTCCTTGCTTGTTTGTTTAACACTCCAGGATGTCTTCTTAATCAGTATCTTTTCAGGTTAGGGTGAGAAACAAAAAGGTCCAAGCATGTACGGGACTATGCTCCCATCCTTAGACGTCACTTAAGTCACTTGTTGGCTCGTGATTTTAGGGGTTTCTCTTGTAAAAACTGTAAAACTGTAAAAAAACCCAGGGTGCAATGCATTTCTCATTTGCATGTTGGCTCTGGTGTCACTGCCCATTCTCTTTACCCTGGAGGGTTTCCCTTGGTATCTTTTTGGCAAACGGCCAGCATCAGAAGAACAATTGTTAATCACCGGCCATTAACAGGTAATTAAGAACTTTTTCTTTGGCAGCACACCCAAAGAAGTCTGACCAGTTTGACTTTTTTTTTTTTTAACTCTGAAACTTTAAAAAAAATACAACTTTCTATTCATAACAGCTCCCCCCTTTTTTTCTTTGATCAAGCTTAAGTTTGCATCAACTTATAATTTTTGGCTCATTAACACAGAATTTCCTATATTTTTTGTATTGATTATACATTTCTTCAGCACTTGGGTGATCATATTTACTAAACTTCATTACCCTTTTTGGTTTTTTTCAGGTTAATTTCTTTAGAGATCCTTAGGTTATTCTGTACAGCAGATGTCACTATTTTTGTTAAACAAGGAAATAAGAACAGACTAACAAGTGTACCCACAGTGAAGGTTATAGTTTTCCAACTTTTTTTGAAAGTCCATAGATTATCCCACCAACTGGAATCAAGTGTAAGAGTCCTTTGATTTCTTACATATGCTAGTTTTTTTATTTCATTTAAAGTGTTTCTAATGACTGCTACAATTAATTTGATTTGATAAACTACTGTTTTGGTTTGGTTGAGTTGGTCATTAATATGATTAAGAGCTAATGCGGTCTGATTAGATATTACTACTAATTCTGATTGTAGTTTCAAAATTTTGTTTAACATATATTGTTTCTTCAGTTTTGTTTTGCTCAAATCCTCATTTATAGGAACGCTTAAACTTGATCCAGATTCTTTGTGTATTATAAACACAGTTTGTTTTATAATGCTAATGATGCCACCACTAGACCAGTCTCTTGGCAATTCAGTGGATGTTGTGGTACCATTGACCCAAAACAGGTGTTTAGGGGTTTCCTGAAAGATATTAGTTTTTATCGTGCCCTCCCAATATTTAGAAATACTTTTTCCTTTTACCAGATTTACCAGGTTTGCTTCAGTAGCATCACGTTCAAAGCACCACCAGGTTTCTCCTACAGGGTGCTCTCCCAGGAGTGGCTGCCTAAAGGTGGCGGTGTTCCGGGCCATCCAATATATTTTCTTATTCTCTTGATAAAAGATCAATTGGGAGAGGTTAACACAATTGTTATGGACTCTCAGCAAGGAGCTTACTTCTTTCTCATAGAAAGGTTGGTAGTACTCATTGCACAGCTCTCCTGGGCTCTCCAGAGCACCACCTGCAATCAGAGCTAGCACTACTACCCTTCCCAAGAGTCCGGTATGGGTCATCTTGCACAGCCTGCCCACCCGGCCTTGCCTCTTGAGGATTTTACTGAGAAGACGTCTCCAAGTTCTTTAGAGTCTCTTGCTCCTCTGGTTAAACCTCTCTTGATCTGTCCCTGCTAATTTGGTCCCTCCTAGGGGAGCACTCTGCAGAAGATTAACCTGGGGTCTTTGGTACCAAGTTGGGACGACTTAACCAGAATTACTTATTAACAATTTTTAACTTGTACAAATTTCTTAAAACACTTCAAGACATGTTATGATTCTAAACTTTTTCTTATGCAGTTCATCAGTCTTTTTGAATGTCAATTTTAAGTCATTCGGTCCTTTTATAATAATATACTCAGCTGAATTAACTCCCGATGCGGTTGAATCCTGTCCTGAGTTAGGGTGTGAGGGTGGTGTAGAATCTGGTCCAATACCAGAGGGAGACACTGACGAATCTTGTCCAATGCTCGGGGGTGAGAGAGGTGTGAAATCTGGTCCAATACCAGAGGGAGACACTGACGAATCTTGTCCAATACTCGGGGGTGAGACTGGTCCTTTAATTCTTGTGATGTGGGTCCAACCTTTTTCTCTGGTTCGCACAGCCGAATTAGTGATGAGGAGTACCTGAAAGGGGCCTTCAAATTTAGGCATTAATGGTCTATAATTCCAGGATTTTATTAAAACCCAATCTCCTGGGTTGATGTCGTGTGCTTTTGTATCAAGAGGGGAGGTTTCCTCTTTTTCTAAGTCCTTCTAGGGTTCTTCCAATCACTTCTAAATATTTCCTTGTAGCTTCTTCTCCTTCCAGATAGTCTCCTGTGCTATAGGGTGTTAACAAGAATGGCAATCCGAACATCATTTCATAGGGTGAAATCCCTATATCAGACTGGGGTCTTGTTCTGATGCGCAAGACCGCTAGGGGCAAACACTTTAGCCAATTCATTTTTGAGAGTTTTGTTCATCTGTTCCACCCTCCCAGAACTCTGGGGGTGCCACGGAGCATAATCTCCATTTTATTCCTGAAGCTTCAATTATAATTTGCAATGTTTGGGCCACAAAATGTGGACCTCGGTCTGAGTCTATGGTATTCACCATTTCATTCTGGTTCACTTTTTGGCAAGTTGAACACTCTTTTATAATTGTTTTTGCTAAGTCATATACGCTTATGCACAGGTTATTTCTTAGGAAATGATCACATAGTCCTTGGACTCCCCAGTGGGTTAATTTATGTAGTTCTGTTAGCACTGTCCGTGCAAGTGCTTTGTTTAAGAACACCCGTCCATCAGATATTAACCACTCCCCCATATCCTTTGATGTAACTTTAAATTTCACAAAAATATGAGTTCTTCTCTCTTTTTCCCTACTCGGGTGTGGTTTCTGCTTAAAAAAAACTTTTACCAGATCGTCTAGTCTTAAAAGCTGCTTCCTTTGATATCTTGATCAGCTAGCAAAGGTTTCACAACTTTAGGCTAAACAGTCTTGGGGGGGTCCAGTTGCTCCACAGTAATAGCAGCAGCTTTCACTCAAAGGGACTCGAGGCCTCTCCATGCCTGCTGTCCCTGGTGGTGGACCCCCCCACTCTTTTGTGGCCTCGTACTGTAGGAAAGAGTTGTTTGCTCCCACACTTTCTCTGGCTATAGAGACCATGATCTTAGCTTTGGCCTTTGCTTTTTCTTCTTCCCTCCTTAAATACACTTTCAATGCTTCCCTCAATAACTCATTAATATATTTTTCTTGCCAATCCTCAATCTTTTCCAGTTTTCTTCGTATATCAGGCCAAGATTTAGTAACAAAATGGAATTTTAGTAGCATTTCACCTTCGCTGGTGTCCAGGTCTGTTTTGGAGTACAATTGAAAGTTCCGCCTCAGGCGATTAAGCCAAGTGGCCGTAGTTTCATCTTTCTCCTGTATACCCTCAAAGGCCAGTTTTGTATTCGTTCCTTTGGGAATTGATTCTCTGATCCCCCGAATTATCAAAGACCTGTACTCCATCATGGCCTTCCTCCCTTCCTCCTGGTTAGGGTTCCAATTGGGATCCACTAGTGGCAATTTTTCTTCTCCTGATGGCACTTGGGGCCCTGGACGGTTATCTTTTTCCCAAATTCTTATGCTTGCGGCCTTAATCATTCGGGACTCTTCCGGGGAAAATAATATATTTAGAATGGAATTCATTTTCCCCCAAGTGTAGAAATTTGGACTTAAGAACTGATCCACTTGGTTAGCAATGCCCACGGGGTCTTCAACTAAATTCCCTAACTCCTTCTTGAATCCTCTTACCTCAGAAGCAGTTAGAGGAGCATTTACAAAACCAACACCTCCTGCTACTCCTCCCATAGGAACTTCTCTAAGGGGAAAAAGTTTCTCTGCCTTGGAGGTCTTGGATCGGGTACTACAGTATGGCCCATCTTCAGACACAAGATTGTTCACTTGAGGAGTATTAGCATTAGCTTGGACTTGCTGTAGGTCAACGGCTATACCTAGTGCTATGGGGTTACTAGATAAGGAGGCATTTATGTCCCAGTTAGGAGGAGGTGGAGGGACAGCAGTAGGAGGGGGGGAAGAGCTTGGGTGCATGTTAGGTGGAGCTGGAGAAGGGGTGGAGCATGCAGCAGGTGGAGTAGGTATTAGTGGTGGTGCAGAAGCAGCTGAAGGAGTCGAAGGGGGTGGTGAGGGAATGGCCCCCATGGCAGCTGGGAGAAGGGCTGGATCTGATATTTGAGGTGCTCGAAGGAGAGGATTATAAGGTGGAGGGGCATCAGGAGGCAAGTAGTCTAGGGGGTCCCACTGTCCTGGGTTGACTATATGATGCTTTTATCACCAATCGTCTTGTTCTGTTTATACTGAATAATAAGTTTTACACCTTTAAGACTCTCTTCCAGACAGTGAGGAGGGGAGGGAAGAAGCGCGCAGTTTGTTTTCAGACTGCTCTCACTCCTCCACATTCCTGCTCCTGGACTGTGTTTTCTGCAGATGGGCAGACAGCGGGACAGAGCTCCTTTTTCCCTTTTTCTTGCTTTTAGTTAGTTTTAGCTAGCTGAGGCAAAGAAGTTCTCCGGATTGTGATTTTTTTCCTTTTTTCTTGGACCTGTTCAAGCCTGCTCTGGACTGAGCACCCAGAAGAGCACCGGCAGCTCCACCTGTGGCCCCCCTGGCCGGGCCTGGGCCGCGGCGTTTCCAGCACCAGAGAGACTGATCAAAAACTGAGTGAGCCGAGCTGCAACCCGGGGAGGGGACTGTTCTGAGTTTGCTTTTCCTTAGATTGTTTAATATTGTTTTATTGTTTAATATTGTTTGGTTTCTATTGTTTAATAAACAGGTTTCTTTCCACTTTTCTCCAAGGAGATATTTTCTCCCGAACCGGTTGGAGGGGGGAGGGGCAATTGAATCTGCTGTTGTAGAGAAGCCCCTTTGGGGGTTATCTCCCAAACTTGCCCTAAACCAGGACACCCACCTTTTACCAATTTCTTTAATTCCAGCATCCCCTCTTTCATTCCCTTCTTTCTTGCTCTGCACTTTCCAAATTTGCACTCCTTCATTCTTTACAGCATTTAACCAACAAGCTACATATAATAATTGTTCAGCATCAGTATTTTCTCGAGCCTTCAGATAGTTACTCAGCTGTTGACACATCCACTTGTCTTTCGTCCCACACCACGGCCATCCTCCTTGCACCTCTAATTCTGGCCACACTTCTGAACAGTAATGAATCATCTTAACTTTATCTAATCCTTCTGTGCCTTCTATAAAGTCCCATTTCTCTAATAGTTCACCTAGGGGACTGTGGGGAGGTATATTCTTCAGTCTTTGGCCACTTTTCTTACTACTGCACCCTCCCATTTTTTTCTGTCTCTAAACAAATCACAAAGATGTCTTTTTTCTCTAAAGGAAATATATTTTATTTAAGAAGTCTCGACCTCCTGCCAAAACTCCAATTTCACTGACCCTTTTCGTCAGGACTTTGTTGAGACCTTCGCCTTCTCTTGCCAAGACTCAACAAACAACCAAAATACAAAAATACATCCTCGAGGTCCTGACCTCTGAGGTTCGCCTGACCTCCTTCGTCAGGACCTAGAGAGACCTTGGCCTCCTTTGCCAAGGCTCAAACAGTCAAACCTTGAAACCCTGGTTTCTGAGGGTGCCTGGCCTCCTTTGTCAGGGCCAAACTGCCTGATATCCTAACATCCTTCGTTAGGACCTGTATCAGGGCCTTTGGGGTGCGTGCCACTCACACAGCTATTTCCTCCGCATGCCCGGAGGGGGGTCCTCTTTACCCCTTTGGAGGCGCCTCAATCACCAGTTCCACTCGCTTCCCCCTGTTCCCAGCCGGCCCCCTCGCGGGGGTGAGGAACCGCGGTACTGAGGGGTCCTCACTCGCTTTGAGGGGCCGAGCTTCCGGCCCTCGTCTCACTCACACACACTCGCTCGCCTCCCTCTCCCGCCGCCGGATATTCTCACGTATCCAGCGCTGCTCCGTGTCACTGTCTCAAGCCGATCTTCTCTGGTCCCGATAGCCAGCTGTCCTGCAGGTCCAGGGTGGGCGGCCGTCCCAGTCCTGGTGTCCTCTTCAGGCGTGGCTATCCCAGACGAGTCCCCCAAGCTGAAATAAATGGGCAGGAGATCTTTCTCCTTTTTAATGTCTTTATTAAGTAGAATCAGCTCAGGTGGGGAGAAATCGACGGGTTGCGCCCTCGCTGCCGTTGCTCCCAGGCGTGGCATGAAGGAGGAGGATGATGCAGCTTTGTCCACTGGTCTGCAGACAGAGCTGGGGACTCTGTCCTCACGGGAGAGTCGTAGAGTCCTTGCTTGTTTGTTTAACACTCCGGGATGTCTTTTTAATCAGTATCTTTTCAGGTTAGGGTGAGAAACAAAAAGGTCCAAGCAGGTACGGGACTATGCTCCCATCCTTAGACGTCACTTAAGTCACTTGTTGGCTCGTGATTTTAGGGGTTTCTCTTGTAAAAACTGTAAAACTGTAAAAAAACCCAGGGTGCAATGCATTTCTCATTTGCATGTTGTCTCTGGTGTCACTGCCCATTCTCTTTACCCTGGAGGGTTTCCCTTGGTATCTTTTTGGCAAATGGCCAGCATCAGAGGAACAATCGTTAATCACCGGCCATTAACAGGTAATTAAGAACTTTTTCTTTGGCAGCACACCCAAAGAAGTCTGACCGGTTTGACTTTTTTTTTTTTTAACTCTGAAACTTAAAAAAAAATACAACTTTCTATTCATAACCCTAGTCATAGTAGACAAACTAACACACTGGGTAGAGGCATTCCCTAGCTCCCGGGCAACCGCACAGGTGATATCAAAAATATTGTTAGAAGAAATTGTGCCTAGATACGGACTGGTAAAATATATCGACTCAGATCAAGGCACCCATTTTACCTCTAGGGTAATAAGGCAAATGGCAGAAGCCTTGGGGATCCGCTGGGAATATCACACTCCTTGGCACCCACAAAGTTTGGGTCAAGTTGAGCGGATGAACCAAACACTTAAGGCACAGTTAACAAAATTAATATTAGAAACCAAGATGTCCTGGATCAAATGCCTAGCATTAGCCCTACTAAATATCAGGACTCTGCCTAATTCAGAAACAGGGATATCACCCTTTGAAATGTTATATTGGATGCCCTATGAACATGGAATGTCGATAGGACACCCCAGAATTGAGGATGGGCAAATAAGACCTTATCTGGTGGCTATTAACAGGAACCTACAAGAACTAAGAAAACAAGGAATTGTAATGCAGGGGAGTCCTGTGGGTTTTTCCATTCATCCTGTCCAACCTGGAGACCACGTCCTGATAAAAACCTGGAAGGATGTACCATTATCCCTTCATTGGGAAGGACCTTTTCTTGTTCTTTTGACCACAGATACAGCAGTAAGAACTGCTGAAAAGGGCTGGACGCACGCATCCAGAGTCAAAAAGGTGGAATCTAAAAGGAGCGCACCCGAGTGGGAGGTCGTCTCTCCTCCTGGAAATCTGAAGCTAACTCTGCGCAGACCACGCACAATGGCCGAGATCGACCAGATCAAATGCCAAGAGCCAGACTGCCCTTGTTATCCATTTGTATCATTTAGGTGCTATTATTGTAAAATAACGTGGGTGGCGCACTGTGAAAGGGGGGTGAGACCTAGGGGTCTGTGTGAAGACTGTTTTAACCACAAAGTGCATGTGACTAACCTATTCTTGACGCTCCTCACAGAATTGCGAGTGATTGAAGCAGACTCTATACGGTTGTTTAGGCTTTTTCAAAATGGATTAAGTGGAAAACTTCAATATCGGGCTCAAATTTTGTTGATCGAGTGCTGGAAAAAGAACAAAGTACCCTGCAGTGACTGGCCAGTAAGACTCAACTGGTGGGGAGTTTTTAAGCCAAGGTACGCAGCTCGGGCCAGCTATGATCTCCAAGGTATTCGTTCCTGCTGCCAAGAAGATGGTTCTCCCTGCCGCTGGTGGCAACCTCACGTCCACCCGGCTCACCTCCCGGGGGTGGTACACTGTCCGATTGATTGGTGGCTGTCGGGACTGTATTACAGTCGAGAAATAAATTCTATTTTTCAATTTTTTTATTGAAATTGGCTATTTTTAATTTTTCATTTATAACACCAGCCATCTGGTTCCTTGTGGCCAGCCAGTAGGTGGAGCCCTGGGGGCTTCTCGGGGCTCCATGGAGTCGGCTCGGAGGCGGCGGGGCGGGAACTGCCCTCCCTTTGTGCCTTCCTGGTGCTCAGGGACTGTGGGGAGCACCTGGATCAGTCTCTGAATCTGATTCAGTGACAGCACTTTGTCCGAATTGCGGCGTTTCCACGAAATTCCCCCTGGGCGAGGCGGGAGAGGCTTCATCCGTTTCTGAGTTGGTCTCGTCTTCGGGGGGTGGCTTCTCCCTTTTCTGAGTCTGTGCAGCCTGCCGGGCATGCACAGGTGGTGGAAACCGCCGGAGGCAGGGCGTTGGTTGGTGTTCCGTCAGGCCCCGCCACAGTGGGCAGGCTGCACAGCCTGCTCCTCTCGGTGGGGGCGGTGTCCGCTGTGGACTCTCCCGTCATGGGCAGGACACTGATCCGGGCTGTTCCGGATGCCCTTGTGTCACCTCACAGTGTTGGGGCTCCATGAGCCGCCTCTCTCTCTGCACCCCACCCCTCCCCCGTCCCGGGGGAGTGTGGCCCCATGCAGGTCTCATTCCTGTCTGTTGGGAAGGATGAAAGTTTGACAAGAAAGTCTCACAGATATGTATGCTTAGCAGAAAGATTTTTAAATGTAGAAGCTGAGGAAGGAATAGAGATGGAAGCAAGTTTTGATATAGAAGAAAAGAATTGCTGAGCCAGTCTTACTGGATAACCAAGGAGGCAAAGGGTATGTTAGTTAGAAGGGGGTTTTTATGACTTAGAGCAAAGGATAAACCCACCTCAAACAAGAAGATGTTTTTACCAAGCAGAAAGATAGCACAGGCAAACAAGTCAGCAAATGTTGCAAGTAGAAAAAAGGTCTCAGAATTTTCCACTGCAAGAAAACTGAAAAACAACTTCTAGCTTAAAGTGTAATGTACTAACATTTAGTGATTGGAGAATACTAACATGAATATGGTAATTGTATTAGTTATGATAGGCTATAGATAAAAGTTAAGGTATAGATTGGTTCTACTGTGTTAAGATGCTCAGCAAAGAAAAGTATATAATGCATTTGTAACCTAAACTAAGGGTCTCAAGGCCTGCCTGCAGCTGCAGCTGACAGCTCTAGGCACAGGCTCTGTCACTCACGACCCTGGACTGCTCTAACATCTTGCATGTAATAAACTGCGTTTTGGTAGAGCCGCCTGGAGTCCCGCATCTCTCATTTAGGCTCTTACAGTGGCGCCCACGTTTTAGTTGGCAAACTTGGACTTATTGGCAGTAAGAGACCTCTTGGTGAACTCAGTAAAAAGTGGCCGCACGGATTAGGCACCTGAAAAGAGGGTGACTGGGGCCCGGACAGAAGTTGCTGCTGGACAGTGTCTGGATCGGAGCCTCTATATACAGCGCCTGCTGCATAGCTGGACAGCAGGTGAGCACCGGGAATAATGGGACAGAATAAGTCTGTTCCTCGGAGAGATGTGTATCAGCATTTAAAATCATTAGTTAAATCAAGTCCAAAATCCTTGCCTAAGCGAGAGCTCAAAGAGCTTTTTAAATGGACTATAACTCGTATCCCAAATGCTGACTCTGAAGCCTTCTATACCAGAGACTTTTGGGAATCTGTGGGGGTTAAATTATACAATGCTATCTCTCGGCGTGACAAAACAGCAGCGGAACTTCTCCCCGCTTGCCGAGTCCTTGTAGAAATCTTCGCCGCGAATGCCCCACCGCCGCGCCCCTGCCCCAGCCCCGTTCCACCCGCACCCTCGCAGCTGCGTCCCTCCGAGCGGGCCCGGCCGGCCTCTCAAACCGCGAGGGAAGGAGGGGAGGGGGAGAGGAAAACAGCAACTGCCCATGCAGCAGGAGAGGCAGACGAAACTAACGATATCTCGGAGAGAGAGGGGAATTGCTTTATTCCAAAGCCAGGAAACCCCGACAACCAAGTAGAAATGTTTCCAAATAACGCCAGGGCTTGCCCCGGGAATGAAGATTTTTCAACCCAGAAAGAAATACCTAGCCCTGGGAATTCTCCGGCGCTGCTTCCTGGTTTGGAAGAATCCCCACAGGGATCAGATTTCCAGCAGCCCGGCAGTCCCAGAACGGGGGTTCCCATCCCCCCTCACAAAATTAAAGAACCAGTTTTACACAAGAGCAGCCTCCACGGCCCGGCACCTGTCCCTGTGCAGCAGGGCCAGCGTGGGCTCCATGCCCAAGGTGCACTGGAGCCGGCAGACCTGCGGGGTCCAGCCCGGCCACTGCAGCCGCGGCTCGGGCACTGTGGCCCGCCGGGTGCTGCCCGGGATCGAGGCACCCAAGGCGGTCGAAAAGGACCAAGACGAGAGCCAGAAGATGACTCCGCAGAGGCAGCGGGACCTGCATCTCATCGCTGCGCAGGTCGCCACTGGCATCAACAACCACTGAGGGAGCCAAAAAATCATCCCCCAGATCTCCTACTCCTGAAACTAGCAAAGGTTTGGAAAAAATTGCCGATGTTCTGCAAAACAGAGAAACACATCACTATGTTCCAGATAAACTTTTTTTTCCTTGCAGTTCTAGGAGAAACGCTGAGACAGTATGGCCTCATTTTCCAATGGGATTCCTCTCAAAATGATCCTTTGTTAATAATTGAATGGGTTTTTCTTTCTTACAGGTCACCAAAGACAATCTTCACATCTTTAGAGATGATTTCTCAAATTATCATTAAGGGCAGAGCAAGGCTTCTCTCTATAGCAGGTTGCGAATTTGAAATAATCTATTTACCTATTATTAAATCCCATTTTGATTGGGCCATGCAAAAGTCAGAAGATTTACTGTATGCCTTGTTAGATTTTCCAGGTGTTTGCTCCATTCATTACCCAGCACACAAACTGATCAAAGCTAAATTGTGCTACAAAGAGAAACCCCTTATCAGTGAAGAACCTTTAGATGCAGTTACTCTTTTCACTGATGGGTCAGGACAAACACACAAAGCAGTGATTACATGGCAAAATAAAACCACTAAATCCTGGGAGCGAGATGTTCAAAAAGTTGAGGGTTCTCCTCAGATTGTTGAATTGGCTGCAGTTGTAAGAGCATTTCAGCTCTTTCCAGAGCCCTTTAACTTAGTCACTGATTCAGCATATGTTGCTAATGTTGTTAAGAGAATTGAAGGGTCTGTTTTAAAAGACGTTAGCAATGACACATTGTGTCTTTGGCTTACCTGTCTTTATCAAATTTTGTTACACAGAACTAATCCTTACTTTGTTGCTCACATTAGAGCTCACTCTGGTCTCCCAGGATTTATGGCAGAAGGGAATGCACGAGCTGATGTATTGGCATCAGCAGCGTGTGATGAAGGAACTGAAGGAGACATTAAAGATTTCACTTCAGTGCTTCCTGCAGCTACCTTACCTAACATTGTTGAACAAGCTAAATTGAGTCATGCCTTTTTTCACCAAAATGCACAGGCACTCAGACGAGATTTTCACATCTCCCTAGAGCAGGCACAAGCCATTGTACGGGCTTGCTCTGACTGCCAGCTTGTTCAGCCTATCCCTTCTACGGGAGCAACCAACCCAAGGGGGTTGGAAAGTTTGCAAAAGTGACAAACAGATGTCACAAAGTACTCTTCTTTTGGGAAATTTAAAAATATCCATGTCTCTATTGATACATTTTCAAAAGCAGTTTTTGCGTCTGTACATACAGGAGAAACAGCTAAGCATGTTTGCCAAGATTTTTAACAAGCATTTTCTTCATTAGGTGTCCCTCAAGAAATTAAAACTGATAATGGTCCTTCATATGCTTCACAAGAATTGGCCACATTTTTAAATGACTGGGGTGTTTACCATACATTTGGTATTCCCTAATCTCCTACAGGTCAGGGAATGGTAGAAAGAACACATCAAACTCTAAAACGCATTTTAGATCAACAAAAAGGGGGGGAGTCCAGGATACACCTGAAAGAACGTTGAATAAGGCTTTGTACGTTTATAACTTTTTTAATAGCTCTGCAGAAGAGCCAGATCCCCCTATTTACAGACATTTCAAGGACAACAAAAAAGCAAAACTGAAGGAACACCCTCCAGTTTTAATTAAAAATCTAGAATCAGGAAAAATAGAGGGACCATTTGATCTTATTATATGGGGCAAGGGGTTGGCGTGTGTTTCTACAGATACAGGACTCAAGTGGATTCCAGCAAAAGACGTGAAACCGTACCACCCATCAAAGCCCGTGGACACTTCTGCACCAGCCAGCGACCCTGCGAGTGGAAGCCGAGAGACAGGCACGCAAACGTGATCTACGCAGGATCACCCAGAGAAAACTGTCTGCCAGAAACTGTTCAAGAAGAGAATGGAGTTGTATTATAATTTGCGCGGGTGTATGTTACTTTTAACCTTTTGTTTTTATCTTTGCAGTGAAGCTTTACCTGTAACTCAACCAAAAACAAATGTTTGGGTTTCTTTAGCCAAGTCTGCAGGCTCTGACACCATTTGCTTATCTAACACTAGCCCTGATAAACCTTTTTCACCTTGTTTAGTTGGAGTGCCTTTCCCAGAAGGTTTTGATAATGTTACTTTTGAGAAATATTGGCCATATGATGATCACCACATTTCCCCAACTCCCAGCCCAAGACACCAAACTTATATTGATAATTTTAAAGTTGATAAATCTGATCTTCAAGAATTAGAAATTTTAGGCTCATTAACTATGGACACTTGTTATTTGTTTCATTTTATAGGACAAAATGGGCCACATTTAAATGTTACTCCTTATCACCCAGTTTATAACAATATGACTTCTTGGTGTAATCAAACTAAGCTTCTTATATATGATGAACCTTATGCAGATCGTTTTAACAAACTTCCAATTCGATTTCCTAAAGGAATTTGCCTTATCTGTGGAGACAGAGCTTGGCAGGGTATTCCCTCAAAACTAGACGGCGGCCCTTGTGCTCTGGGACAACTTACAGTAATTGCTCCCAGTATCAAAAAAGCAATGAAAAAGAAAAATAGAAAAATAAGATCTTCCTTAGGGCATCATTATGAGAGCAACTGTGATAGTGAGTTTCACCCTTGGAACTCTGGAAATTCAATTGTTACAAGCATTTTTTACCTCAGTTAAGTTCTGCAATTGCATTGAAACAGTTAAACAAATTAGGGAGTTGGCTCAGTAAAGAAGTGAATGCCACCTCTACAATAATTAGTGATTTGCTGACAGATGAGGAGGCAGTCAGACATGCCACCTTGCAAAACAGAGCTGCTATTGACTTTCTTTTACTAGCACATGGACATGGTTGTGAAGATTTTGAAGGATTGTGTTGTATGAATCTGTCTGATCACTCTGCTTCTATTCATAAACAGCTGCAAAACTTAAGAGATTTAGCTAACCAAATTACAACAGATGAATCATCTTGGTTAGACAATTTGTTTGATGGTTGGAGCTTTGCACCTTGGCTGAAGGAACTTTGTAAGTTAGGCTTGATTGTGTTAGTGGTGATAATTACAATTATGATAGTAGTACCCTGTGCACTTCAGTGTGTGCAAAGAATGATGAATAAGACAGTTTCTAGCATCTTTGTTGTTCATCAGAACCGGGGAGATGTTGGGAAGGATGAAAGTTTGACAAGAAAGTCTCACAGATATGTATGCTTAGCAGAAAGATTTTTAAATGTAGAAGCTGAGGAAGGAATAGAGATGGAAGCAAGTTTTGATATAGAAGAAAAGAATTGCTGAGCCAGTCTTACTGGATAACCAAGGAGGCAAAGGGTATGTTAGTTAGAAGGGGGTTTTTATGACTTAGAGCAAAGGATAAACCCACCTCAAACAAGAAGATGTTTTTACCAAGCAGAAAGATAGCACAGGCAAACAAGTCAGCAAATGTTGCAAGTAGAAAAAAGGTCTCAGAATTTTCCACTGCAAGAAAACTGAAAAACAACTTCTAGCTTAAAGTGTAATGTACTAACATTTAGTGATTGGAGAATACTAACATGAATATGGTAATTGTATTAGTTATGATAGGCTATAGATAAAAGTTAAGGTATAGATTGGTTCTACTGTGTTAAGATGCTCAGCAAAGAAAAGTATATAATGCATTTGTAACCTAAACTAAGGGTCTCAAGGCCTGCCTGCAGCTGCAGCTGACAGCTCTAGGCACAGGCTCTGTCACTCACGACCCTGGACTGCTCTAACATCTTGCATGTAATAAACTGCGTTTTGGTAGAGCCGCCTGGAGTCCCGCATCTCTCATTTAGGCTCTTACACTGTCTGTGCCAGGTTTGCGACCCGTGCCAGCGCCTGCATCCGCGGTGGCGCCCTCTGCCCATGCCGCGGCAGACAGCACTGCCAGGCTGCTGGCTGGTTCAGCCCCGCTGCCCCCGCCTTCTGCAGATGCCGGGGCTGCAGCACGACAGGGCGCTGAGGTGTTCACCTTTAGCAGGATTGCTGACACAGTTGGCGGGAGACCGGTGGGTTCAAGGGGCCCTGGACCCTCCTTGTTGGCTTTGTGGACACTTTCCCCGTGCCAGGTGACCATGCATACGAAAGAACACAGGCAATTCTGGCGAGAAGTCCGAGCTAAGGTCGAGGAGAAGGTTGAGTCTGCCTTCACACAGCATCTGAAGGGTTGCAGAGAAGGCTCTTCTGGCCCTGCTAATGCTGCAGGGGGAGCGGTGTCGAGTGGTGTTGAGCTGCCTCCCAGTCAGGCATCTGCCTCTGTCTCTGTGGGGCCCACGGGATGGGACTTGGCAGGTGCTGCAACCTTACCAGGGGGTCCCCAGGCTTTCCCTGTGCTCAAGGGTGTTACTCATAACACCCATCAACCTATATAATTTAAGACTGCGAAGGAACTCGATTCGGTTGCGCAACATGGTCTGGGGTCTGCTGAAGTCACGCAGATGCTTCAAGTGATTGCTGCTGATGCACTGGCACCTCACGACATCTGTGCTATGGCATGTGTCATTTTTCCCGCCTGTGGAATTCTATGTTTTTGAGTCTAAATTGGCTAGGTTAGCAGCCAGGGCAGTGGAGCAGAAGGCTATGCTGGGTCCGCAGGATCCCAGGCATGTGATTGGCACTAATATGCTATTGGGCACAGGCAATTATGTTGATCCTCAGGGGCAAGCTGGCTTTGATCTCCTCGTGCTTGACCAGTGCCAGACAATAGGCATTGCAGCGATGGTTCAGACCCTAGAAATGACTGCTCCGAAGCAGCCATTTGCGACCATTGTCCAGGGGGCTGGTGAGCCATTCATGAAATTTGCAGGGAGACCAACTGCCTCTGTGGAGAGGCAGGTGGCTGATCCTGAGGCAAGGAGACTTGTGATTGCAAACCTTGCGAGAAGTAACTGCAATGACAATTGTCAGAGGATCATAGAGGCTCTTCCTGGTGATCCTACTGTCTCGCAGATGGCGGAGACCTGTGCAAACATAGGCCCCTCAGGTAAGAAGATGGCTGCCTTGGCTACTGCTGTGCAGCCTATCTGGGCAGTGCCACAGGGCAGGCAGCAACAGCAGGGGAATGCTCAGGCCAGCAAGAAACGGGGAAAGAAAGCACAGAAGGTCAAAACTCCCGTTTTTGTGTGGTCGGTGTGGAAGGCCGAACCATATGGTAAAGGTCTGCAAGGTGACTGTTCATGTTAATGGCCAAGCTTTGTCGGGCTTGGGAAATGGGAAGCAGAGCACAAAGGGGAGAAGCGCCCAGACACAAGCTTTTGTCCAGACTCCGTAGCCAGTGGAGGTTTGCTTTCCCAGCTTGCAGCCAGCACCCACAGCTCCGCAGGTGTTGATGTCTGCACAGCAGCAACAGTTGTTTCAGAATCTTGCCAAATACACATGATTCCCCTGGATGCCTTTGGTCCCTTGGGTGAGGCCATGAGTGCTCTCCTTACGGGGAGATCTAGTGCCACCCTTCAAGGCATCATTGTGCACCTGGGGCTCATTGATGCAGATTTCACAGGGAAGATTTCTGCCACGGTCTCCACCCCCCCCCCCCTCCCCCCCCGGTCACTATCCAGAAAGGGACGCAAATTGCTCAACTTGTGCCTTTTAAGCCCTCTGTTCTCAGGGCAGCTGACCGGTCACGTGGAGCTGGTGGCTTTGGATCCACTGGGCTGCCTCAAGTTCACTGGACCGCTGTCCTGACCAAAGAACATCCCGAGATGCTGTGTACCCTGTCCATCCCTAGTGCGATGCTGTCGGAGATCCACCTCCGCGGGCTTCTCGACAGCGACACAGACGCCACAGTTCTCTCCTTTGCCGCCTGACCCCTGGACTGGCCCCTGAATCCGGTGGAGACGCCTGTCACAGGATTGGGAGGAACGGCTCAATGTTACATGAGCCAGTGGCCCGTGCGGGTCGCGAACCCAGAGTGACAGACGGCCTTGATTAGGCCTCATGTTACTTCTACTCCTGCTTACCTCTGGGGAAGGGATGTTCTGTCCGCGTGGGGGGGTGCACATTGGGACAGGTTTTTGATGCGGGCCACTGTGATGAAGGGCGCAGAGTGTCCTATGCCTCCTATACAGTGGCTGGTGGACAAACCTGTCTGGGAGAACCAGTGGCCCCTCCTTCAAGATAAATTGTTCACCCTTCGAAATTTGGTGCAGGAGCAGTTGGACCAGGGTCATCTGGAGCCTTCTACCAGTCCCTGGAACACTCCTGTCTTCTGCATCAAGAAAAAATCTGGGAAATGGAGGTTGTTACAAGACCTCTGAAAGGTCAATGCTGTGATGGAAAGCATGGGAACATTGCAGGTGGGAATGCCATCTCCTACCATGCTTCCCGCAGACTGGCCAGTCCTCATCGTGGATTTGAAGGATCGTTTTTTTACAATTCCTTTGCATCCTGATGACAGACCAAAATTTGCCTTCTCGGTGCCAGCAATTAACAACACTGAGCCCGCACAGAGATATCAATGGAAGGTTTTGCTCCAAGGAATGAGACATTCCCCAGCCATATGCCAATGGTATGTGGCCTGTGCCTTGTCTGGAGTTCGCAAGCAGTTTCCTGATGCACATCTGTATCATTATATGGATGACATTTTGATGGCTGAATCCACCCAGGATGAGCTGCTGAGGATTCAGCCTCAGTTGCTTGATTCTTTGCATTCTCATAGGCTGCAGGTGGCTCCAGAAAAGGTTCAACAAATACCTCCTTGGAAGTATTTGGGGGTCAAAATTCTGGAACGGACTATCTGACAGCAAGAGGTGCAATTTGTGCATTCAGTGAAGACACTGAATGATGCTCAGAAATTGGTGAGTGTCATGACATGGATACATCCATACTTGGGACTAACCAACGCACAACTGTCTCCTCTGTATGATTTGTTGAAAGGAGACTCTGATCTAAAGTCACCTCACAGATTGACCCCTGAGGCACATCAGGTGCTGGAGGTGGTTCAGCGAGCTGTTTCTGCTTGCCAAGTTTATCGCATTAATCCCTCCGGTGATGTCACTGTGTTCATTACCACTCCAGATTCGCATCCCACAGGCATCATTGGCCAACGGAGTGACAAATGGTCCTATCCCTTGCACATCTTGGAATGGGTTTTCCTGCCCCATCAGCCACAGAAGACGGCAACCGCATTGTCTGAACTAATGGCTCGCTTGATAATCAAATGCTGGCAATGGTGTTTGCAATTGATGGGTGCGGATCCCGCAAAGATCATACTCCCAGTGCAGTGGGAGGATTTTGACTGGGGCTTTGAAAACAGTGTATCCCTGCAAAGTGCTCTGGAAAACTTTTTAGGGCAGATCACTTATCATCTGCCCAGCCACAAGCTACTGCAGGTGGCAAAATTCACACAAATCTCTTTGCAGCCCAAAAATAGCCAGGAACCAGTGCAAGGATCCACTGTCTTCACTGATGGTTCAGGGAAAACAGGAAAGGCCATTGTTACTTGGAGGGATGGATCTGAGTGGCAGGTTCTGGAAGGTCATGAGGATAGGTCAGCCCAGTTGGTTGAATTGAAGGCTGCTGTCATGGCATTTGAGAAATTTTCCCTGGAACCTTTCAATTTGGTCATGGATTCTGCCTATGTGGCCAGCATTGCACAGCGGTTGGGTCATTCGGTTTTGAAGGAGGTCAGTAATCCTGCCTTGTTTCATTTACTGAAGACCTTGTGGTATGCCATTCAGGCCAAGGTTCATCTGTTCTACATTCTGCATGTGAGGAGTCACATCAATTTGCCAGGGTTTATAGTGGAAGGTAACGCGAGGGCTGACAAGTTGGCTAACCCAGCGTGGGTCGCACCTCAGCCTGATACACTCGTGCAGGCCAAGGCATCGCATGGGTTTTTCCATCAGAATGCACATACCCTGCAGAAGCAGTTTCAGCTGACACCAACTGACATTGTCGAGTCATGTGACAACTGTCACGCACTTGCTCCGCCTTTGCCGGCAGGGGTCAACCCCTTAAGGCTTTGGAGCTTTGGCAGACCGATGTCACACAGATTGCCGCGTTTGGCCGGCTCAAGTATGTGCATGTCATGGTGGACACGTTCTCCTCTGCGATGTGATCTTCTGCTCACACTGGAGAAAAGGCCCGGGATGTCCTTGCCCACTGGAGGCAGGCCTTTGCTGTTCTGGGCATACCTTCTGCTGTGAAAATCGACAATGGTCCCGCTTACGTATCACAAAGGGTGCGGCAGTACCTGCAGTTGTGGGGTGTGTCACACAGGTTTGGTATCCCTCATTATCCAACTGGTCAAGCTATTCTAGAATGCACTCATGGTACTCTGAAGCAGGTTCTTCAAAAACAAAAATGGGGAATGCATGGTGAAACCCCGCACAGTCGGTTGGCAAAAGCTTTGTACACCATCAGTGGTCTTACGGTGCTGCCGAACTCAAATAATCCTGTCATTTTGAATCATCATCTCTCACTGCAGGCTGCGGACGAGGCGCATCAGCCTCGAGTGAAGGTTCAGGTGCAAAATTTAGTCACCAAACAGTGGGAAGGTCCTTATGAGCTTATCGCCTCGGGGAGTGGGTATGCTGGGTACATTCGAAGTGTGTTCTCCCTGACCTGCGACCGCAGAGACAGAATGTGGCCGATGGGCAAAATGGAAACCGTGACCAAGCTGAAAGGCATCAAGTGGGTGAATCATTGAGTGATGACTCAGATGCAGATGACGCGAGTGATCACTCCAATGATTCCTCCACAAATGGACACTGAACATTGTGCATTTTTCGTATTCACATTGTTCACTTTTCTTTCTTTTTTCTTTTTTTAAAAATGGAAAAGGGTGAGATGTCGCCCCGATTTTTAAAGTTTTTCTGAGCCTTCTGATGTTTACATTCTTGTAACGAACTTTCTCACACACTATGTAAATAACTTATTGTTTTGCATTCTTTTATGGAGGAGGAGAAATTTGATGGACTGTTGGTTTGTCCAGTATTATTGGAGAGGTGGCACTGTCACCCTCAAATCCACTGTCACTTTTGGAAATCTAGAAATGTTGGAGTCAGAAATTAAAAGTGCTTTTTTACCTTGGGAGAGCTGTGTGTCCGCGTCATGTTATTTCATGTCCTATAGCAACACCTATCTAATCCACACCCCACACATTCTAATCTCACCCAAGGATGGCAAAAGCATTCACAGTTCTGAGGGCAATTGATGTTTTCAGGTAGCGCTGGTTGTTGGTTCATTGGTGATACTAGGGATCAGAGTGTCCTTCTCAAGCCTGGGGCAAACACATTTCACTGGTATCATTCAGGGTCCTTTGTCTGTAATGACACAAGCATAACCCTTACCTCACATTAATAAATCTGCAGATCCTTCCCATAACCATGTCATAGGATTTTTAATACAAATTTTCGGTCGGTACTGCATCAATTCAGAGTCTTGCTGCAAACCTGAGTAATGTGTTAATGCTGGTGAGTCACTACGAGTACCTACTAACTGTAGATGATTCATAACATAAACTACTTTCAGCACTCTGTCCTGCAGGCTCAGCCCATCCTCCCCCTTTTTTTGTTTATCAAGCAGTCCTTTCAGTACCTGATGTATTCTTCCAGTGATAGCTTGTCCTGTGGAGTTACCTGGAATACCTGTGCTATGCTTCACTCCCCAACAAGCCAAGAAATCTTGGGTCCCTCGAGCTATATATCCTGGCCCATTGTCCATCTTGATTTCCTGCGGCAAGCCCATTATGGCAAAGCATCCTTGCAAGTGTCGAATTACGAAACGAGGTCCTTCACTTGTCATAGGAGTGGCCCAAACCATGGCTGAAAATGTGTCTATGGTAACATGAATGTGTTTCAAGTGACCAAACGGGGCGTAGATAGTTACATCAGTTTGCCATAACTGCAGGAGCCCCAGGCCATGAGGGTTGACCCCAGGACCCAATCCGCCAATCATGCCCTGGCATTGCAGACAAGTAGTGACAATTCCTTGAGTATCCTGCAGCGATATTCCAAGTTGTTTGTGTAAAACTTTAGCACTTTGGTGAAAAAACTCATGAGCCGTTCTGGCCTTGCCAAACTTATTAATGTTGGGAGAAACAGAGGTGTCGGGACCCAGGACATCTCTGGATGCCCTGGATGTCTCAAAGCCCTGGCAGGGGCTCGGAGACCCTGGCAGGAAGCCAAAGACACCTGGAAATTTGACCTTAATTCATAGAGCAAATTGCCAACCTTATATAAAGAATTACAGGCCACAAAACTTTAAGTAGCATAGTAGTAGGAATCACAGGGTGAAGGAAAAAATTTTGGAGCACTGTACAGGGGGGTTTTGTATGTTGTACAGGGGGGTTTTAAATTCTGTACATGGGGGTCGGGAGTCCCAAGATGGAGGGATTTGGGCGTGCCTTGTCCTTCTTCTTTCTTCTCCTTGACGTCCATGTTCAGGATGATGTTGGCATGTGTGGATTGGTTCATAGGGAAAGTGCACTTGCCAACAAGGGCAGAAAGTATTGGAAATTAAAGGTAAATATCTAATACATAGTTTTCACTATAAAAGAGACAACCGCCCCGTGGGCGGGAGAGAGTGCCCTTGGCTGTCTTGCTGATCAGACCTCGGCTGGACAGACAGAAAAACTTTGTAGATAAGGAACAATAAACTCAACTGAAGACCGAAAGCAAGAGTCCAGACTCCTTCTTCGAAAGTGCGGCCTGCCCAGAACCACCTTTGCCCGTGCTGGGGCAGAGACAAGTAACAGCCGACCCCGGCACAGAGGCTCAGAGTGGTGATACCAATTGGTCAGCCTTCTTGTTACCCATGTCCAGGCCTCTGGTTAATCCAGAATGACTCTGTATATGGGTAATAAAATAATCCTGTTTGAGAGAATTAAGTAACTGCCATAGTTGCAAAAAGAGTTGACACAACTGCCGGTTTTGAATTTCCTTCAGTAATGCTCACTCCATGCGCTCGACAACACCTACGATGTAGAAGGAATCAGAAACAATGTTAATGGGATCATTTGGCCATTTTTCAAATACCCTCATAACAGCACATTACTCAAGAACCTGCAATGTTTTCTGCTGGTACACTGACTAAGGAAGTAGAGAATGGATTTTCTGGAGTAGTAGTAAATAAACAGAAAGCATCTAAACCCGAAACATATACTACCAAAAGCAAACAAAGCAAAACACAAACTTGCCTAAAACCCTCACAGTACCCCGTCTACACTCTTTACCCTAGTGTAAAACTCAGAGTTCAGTCTTTGCAATGAGGGTTAGAGATTGCAGGCAAGAATAGTCATCTCTGCATAATTCACGTCTGTATGCCTCCTTCTTTGCTCATGGAGTGGTCAGTGTGTTTTCTCACGTGAAGGTTTCATTTTCTTTGTTGAAATCCACCTGGGTCCTGTACCTGCTGAGATACAAGCAAACCCTATGCCCTGATATGAGAAACAAAATATTGATTAATTTGGTTTTGAAAAGTTGTATAGAGACATGTAAGCTAATGACATAAATTGTCATTACTAACATCCTTTAGTTACAAGCATGAAGAAACATCCAAACAAAACAATGCGTGTAGTGAAGAAGAAACTGACAGCTATTAGGAATCATTCAGACAACATACATAATCAATAACACATGTGAAATTAGATAATTATCAAGAATTAAAACAGTGTATGTCATCCCAGAGTCTGCAACAGCTGATAAACCTCAAATCAGTGGAAGGTTGGATAATCATGTCTGGATAATGATTCTCTAAGCTTACTTTAAAGATAGGTTCAGCTGTCATATTAATAAGGTCAAATTGTCAAGCCAAAGTGACTTGAATATTATTTTGATGCAGAAAACACCCGGGTTTGTTGTCAAATATTCCATCCAGGTAGAGCCAGGGCTTGGCCACAGCCCAAACTCTAATCAGTGGATATCTCTTAACACATTTTCAAACAAGGCTCTTAAGAATAGCAGCTATGAGTAAAGGCCTTGGGGTTAAAGACTAATAAAGCCATCTAGTAATTGGATCTCTCCGAAGTTCCCTTCACAATAGAAATGCTTCGAATGCAGCAAACCTCTTCGTCAAAGATCTGAAAGTGGTCACAGACAGGATTGTGAGCCTGGTTCTGGACAATGAGAATGTGAAGGTGGAGGAAGTGCAGCTGGATGAGAGACTGAGAGACTAATTACCCAGTACGAAATCCAGAAAAAGAAATTAATGTTGCAGCTGGACTCTCTTCTGGAGTGCTTCTATAACAATAACTGAGGAAAGCCACAAAACTAGCAGTCTGGAGAAGGCTTTCAATGAAGCTCAAATATCTTTTCTTAGAACTCTGAAAAATACTTAAAATTATGAGACAGCTTTGGGTCAAGCCATAGAGCCAGTACAGGGACTAGCCAGAGAGCTAACCTGGTCTAAGAGATGCATAAGCAGCTAGAGAACAAAAAAAAGTAGGATCCTGAAATGACATGTCTTATAGGTGATCATGCACAGAGATGGTAAAGCATATGAAAGCTGGCTGTAAATACTATAACAATACCTTTTAAATAATGCTTATCACGAGAATGGATAGATCCACATTATACAATCAATATATCAGCAGTAAGTGTTTGAGGAAGTTAAGACAATATTTTTATTTTTAAACATTCATGTAATATTAATAACAGTTACTTTTTATCAGTATTACCTATAGAAGACAAAAACAGCAGAGACTGTAATGAAGAATAGAACTTTCAATTAAATTGATGATGTAACAAACTGCATCTTCTTCCACTCATGAACAGGTGTTTGTCCATGTCTCAGCTGTTTTAATTGGAGCTGTCTTATCTCTCTAAGAAAATTAACTTCATATCTTACAGTTTAGACAAATGAATTTTAACAAAACTTAGAATAAGTTATATTAAACAACACTTAAACTTGGAATAAATGAATTCTGATAGCAAGAAATAATAAACTTATTTTTAACAGACTATTAAGGTGGCAACATGTAACTTAAGAGTACTTAGACTTAAATGTAGTGATGCTTAACTTTGTTTGATCTTATTAACCCTTGACTTATTGAAGGCTATTATCTATAAACATTAAAGTTCCCTAAGCATTCTGTCATTGGAGAAATTTCGTATGGTTGAGCCACTATTATTACTTATATCTTTACACAGTGGTTTTACTTGCTGGGAAACACATTTCCTGGTAAAAGATTCCCATCTATGCCATGTTTAGAATGGCACTGATTTGCATAGTCTCTTCCCTTTTTGCATCTAGGTCATCGATTAGGTTGCTTTATATTTTTTGTGGGCTCTGAGCATTGTTTGCTTATAAGTCCAGGCTTCTCACATCTGAAGCATGTTTTGATGGCTTCTGTTACTTTCTCAAGAGACTTCGATTTAGAATTTGAAGAGTGTCTGGTGTCTGGAGGAAATAAATTTGGTTCTTTCTTTGGATATGGTTGAGCTGCATATATATAGATCTGTTTCTTCTGTCTGTGTTTCTGTATAGAACTGTATTGCTTTTTTATCTTCCCTTTTCCTTGCAATAAAAGAAGTGGCCAGTGGTGCCACTGCAGCAAGAGGCCGGCAGTCTCGGTGGTCATAAAATTGTGTCTGCGGCACTGTGCATGCTCGGCACCGGGGCCGCCATCTTGTTGTATGGAAACTCCCTGTAGGGCGCTGCCATTTTGTTCCAAGGGAGCATGCTCAGTAGTGATGTAAGAGGTCTGCACAACAGCTTTCCGGTTTGGGACCAGGACTCCCGAATATTCACTCTAATTTTCAGTTAAAAGTTCAGGAGGGCTACTACTTTGTTCAGGACTGTTATTCCCAATGCTGTGAAGTTCGCGCATCACTAGCTATGAGTAGAGGGGAGTTAGCCTCCCCCATTTATGGGCAGGGCTCTCCCCTCTCTCTTAGTGTAATATTACAAGCGGCAAAAGGTGGTGTTAGCTTGGTAAGGAGCCTGTGCAGAGTTAAAAACGGCGCCTGTTCTGGCACAGTAAAAGATTGTGAGCAATGCAGTTGTCAATTATTTTCATTGCTACATGGCATGTAGGCTGCAGAGCAACTGCAACCTTATATCTCTCAGTAGCAAGATCAAAAGGCCAAATACCAACAGAGTCCCAGAGCAATTTATGAAAAGCCGAATGGACTGTAGCTTCAGGGAAGTTCTTAATTACCCAAACCAGTAAATCTTCAGTTCCTTGCTTAGGTACGGAATCTTACCAAAGTCCTTAATTTATCATAAGCATCCCTTTATTCTTTTGAGATATTTTGTGGGCTGCAGAGCCAGTGCGGGCTGTGGCACTGCATTGTTACTGTCTGAGACCGCCTGTGGAGCCTGTAACTCTGGCTCTGGGGATGCAGAAGGTAGGGACGGTATAATTGGTTCAATCCCCCCAAAAAAGTTCTCTCACAAACGCTGGGAAGGCCACCGCGGGGTCACCTGGCTCCAGAGTGGCTGCTACCTCTGCCGCAGCTGTTCTTTCTGCTTTTAACTGCTTTAGCACTGTTATCATTAGCTTCCATGCTGTGCTAAGTCACTTGGTTTCTTTTGACCCATCGCTTATGGCATCCCAGAGAGCAACTCCAAGCCTTTCCCACTCGGGAGTGTCGAATACGCTCTTAGGGGTGGCAAAAAATACCCTCTCCTGACCCCATCTCAAAAGTCTTTTCAGGGCCTCTGGGTCATACTTAATTGCTCTCTTAGAGAGAATAAGCTGGAGGACAGTTAGCATAGCATGTTCTTTTGACAGTGCTTTTTCCATCCAACCAGCCCCTGGTCGCCTCACCATTCCCGGTGTCCGCTGCAGCATAAGCGTACTTTTCCCAGAGCCATCCTCTGACTCCCCCCACTGCGGTCCTCCCATGGCGGTCTCCAACCTGGGCCTCCCGCCTTTTCAGCTCAGCAGACCCCCTTTAGAATCCAAAAGGTCTGGTTGGCAGCATCACATCATAGGGTGACCAGCTTGTGGGAGATCAGGACTCCTGGACAGCTAACCAAGATGATTAAGCAGAAGCCACTTTATTGTTTACATTATGTTCTATTTATACATTCTAACACTACTGCACACGCTGATCACACATTTCTTGATTGGTGCCTGTCTTGTCCACGCACTCTGCATGCACTTTTCAGGATATGTGATTGGTTACAGACCAGGTGCTTCACCGCCCTCCTTTATCTAGTTCTTGTGGTCTTGGCATTTTGTTTCTCAGCCTCTTCTTTCTTAATTTAGCATGATTTATGTCTTAGTAACCTTGACGAATTCCAGAGGGCTCTGATAAGAATAACTAAATGTGGTTTGGCTGGAGCACACTGTGGTCTAAGCGGTCCAAGTACATTGCTACAGGGGAGGACTGAATATTGACCCCGTAAGGGTCACACTTGAGAGAGAAGAATGTTCTATACGTGTTCGTCAGTACCCTATATCCTTAGAAGGAAGAGAAGGCTTAAAGGTGGTAATAGAAGAATTGATAAAGGATGGGACATTAGAACCTTGTATGTCTCCTCATAATACCCCCATTCTCCCAGCAAAGAAGCCTCATGGGAACTATGGAAGGCTTAAGAAAAGTTAACAAGAGAACTCGGACCAGTTACCCAGCGGTACCCAATCCCTGTACTCTTTTAAGCAAAGTTCCACCCCAGCATCAGTGGTTTATTGCAGTGGATGTGAAAGATGCTTTTTGGGCTTGCCCATCAGCAATGGAAAGGTGAAATATTTTTGCCTTTGAATGAGAGGATCCAAATACTGGGAGAAAGCAGCAACTAAGATGGACAAAATTACCACAGGGATTTGTCATCCTTGGGCCAAGAATGACACAAGAACAGATGAGAGACCAAATTGCAAGAGGAGAAAAAGAAGCTTTAATACAAAGGATTCTCTGGCTTATATAGACACATACAATACATTCTACTTGATTGGCTAGTTAATAAAAAACATCTTTCTCACACACCGTCCTTGAGAAGAACAGAAAAACAAAGTGGAAAACCACCACTGTGGGAACTCAGTACATCACTCCGGATGTCCAGAGCTACCGAGACAACCCTTGGGGGGCTCGGAGGTCCTGGAATGTTGCCAAAAGTACCTGGTGGCTTGACTTTGATCCTTCTAAAGAAATGACACCTGAATGTGAGGAAATGAGAGAATTTCAGGCCTGAATGGTGAGGGGATGATATTCACTTGATAAAACTTGAATTATAATGCACTGTACAGGGGGGTTTTATATGTTGTACAGGGGGGTCTAGAATTCTGTACATGGGTCGGGAGTCCCAAGATGGAGGGATTTGGGCGTGCCCTGTCCTTCTTCTTTCTTCTCCTTGGCATCCATGTTCAGGATGATGTTGGCATGTGTGGATTGGTTCATAGGGAAAGTGCACTTGCCAACAAGGGCAGAAAGTATTGGAAATTAAAGGTAAATATCTAATACATAGTTTTCACTATAAAAGAGACAACCGCCCCGTGGGCGGGAGAGAGTGCCCTTGGCTGTCTTGCTGATCAGACCTCGGCTGGACAGACAGAAAAACTTTGTAGATAAGGAACAATAAACTCAACTGAAGACCAAAAGCAAGAGTCCAGACTCCTTCGAAAGCGCAGCCTGCCCAGAACCACCTTTTCCTGTGCTGGGGCAGAGACAACTGACAGCCGACCCCGGCACACCACTTGTAGATTGTTTATACTAACAAGTTATCACATTCCTACAACTCCCTAAAAATTCTCACAAGCCACTGTGAGAAACAATTGCCGTTTCTCTCTCCCTGACCAGGCTGGCATCCACAGGGATTTACTGAATCTCCAAAACTCTTTGGACAAGCTTTAGAATAAATATTACAAACTTTCTCCACTCCTCCTGGAATACAAATTACCCAATACGTGGATGATCTTTTACTATCAGGAGAAGCTAAAGTTGAAGTTCGGGAGGCTAGTATAAAACATTTGAATTTTCTTGGGGTTTTTTTAAGAGTATCAAAAGGGAAACTACAGTTTGTGGAATCAGAAGTTAAATATCTTCGCCACTTAATAAGCAAATGTAGCCAAAAGCAAAATCTTGAGAGGATTGCAGGGATTTTATCTCTTCCCACTCCCTCTACAAAGAAGGAAGTTAGAAGGCTGCTCGAATTGTTGGGATATTGTAGACTATGGATTGAAAGGTATACGCAGGCAGTAAAATTTTTATATAAAATATTGACAGAGGGAGATTATATAAAGTGGACCAAGGAAGAAGACAATAAATTAGAAGAACTGAAGTTTAAACTAGCCCCAGTACCATCTTTGAGCTTACCTTCATTAGAAAAACACTTTGATCTGTATGTGAATGTGGAAGGTGGAGTAGCTCATGGAGTTTTAGTCCAGGAGTGGGGAGGAATGAAGAGACCAGTAGCTTATTTATCAAAATTGTTGGATCCATTGAGCAATGGCTGGCCGGTATGTATTCAGGCTATAGTAGCTACTGCTATTTTGGTTGAAGAGAGCTGTAAATTTACTTTTGGAAGCAGACTAATTGTGTATACACCTCATACAGTTCGAAATGTGTTAAATCAAATAGCTGAAAAATGGATAACAGACTCTAGGATGTTAAAATATGAAGCAATTTTGATAGACAGTGATGACTTGACACTAGAAGTTGAAACAGGGGGTTAGAAATTTAACTTGGGTTCGAAACCAATTTTGGATTTTTTTGTTTAGTCTTTTAACTTGTGTGCTCACAAAAAGGCCTGCAGAGAGAACAAGAGAGACTCAAGGCTACTTACAAAGGAATGCAACCATCCAAGCTGAAGAGAGATAAGAAGAAGCCCCCACTGACCTTGAGACTGAAGCATACAGAAAAACTGAATCTGGGTTATGAACACCACATTACAACTACATGACTGAAAAACTGCACAGGTTTGTAAAACTGAAAAGAGAGTTTGATGTATATGCACATCTTTTATGCATATGCACCAGGTTAGGGGATAAAGTAGACTTGGGAATTTCTGGGGGTGCGCATGTCCTTGGGGAGCATGCATCCAGTGCTGAAATAAATCATCCTGGCTTTACAACTTTTACAAGTTGTGGAGTTCTTTTTCTTCAAATCAGAAGTAAAGAAAGTTTGAATCCAGCACAATTTTTATATGGAGAACCAAAAAACCTTAACACATAATTATTTGGAGATTATCTAATTCCAAACTAAAGTTCAGGAATGTTATAGATGAAAAATGAAAAATAGCCAATTTTAATAAAAATATAAAAAAAAAAAATTTATTTCGCGACCGTAATACAGTCTCGACAGCCACCAACCAAATCGGACAGCGTACCACCCCCGGGAGGTGATCCGGGTGAACGTGAGATTGGCCTCACTAGTACCAATTCCTCCCCGCCCACCCTGGCTGCTCCGAGGCAGCAGTTCTTATACAGTTTATTTAGCCCGCGGCAGGATGTCTTTGTGTCTTTTCTGAGTTCTTCATATTCAAGTTGGTTTCTTTCTCTGGTTCGGGCTGCACAAAGGCTCCGTCCGGGAATAGAATAATACACTTCGCTGATTCCCGGAATCTGGCATTCAGATGGAAGGTGTTGATGGCCCTGGTCCTCTCAGATAGGTATCTTGTCTGGGCCATCATCCTTTGAGCCGTCACTGGGTGCAGGTTCTTGTGAATGCCCATCTCCTGTGCAGCTGAAGTTTCCTTTGCATGCAAATGTGGTGGTGCCTCTCTGTCCATCTGCCGCGGTTTCGCCATCCTGGGGAAGAATCTCTCCCCCCCTTGTACACTAGTAGTTCATTTTATACATATATATTTTGATACATCTTTTATTCCCACGAATTACTAACCATATTTATAACAAGGAAGGTCTAGCAGAACAAGTCCTCCCAGAAGGGGAAAGAATATATGTTGATGTTTCATCCAGATGCATACAAGGTAAAAGAATGTCAGGATATGCCTTGGTTGATGGGCTAAAGATTCAGACCATCGAAAAAGTAAAATTAACTTCAAATTGGTCAGCTCAATCTTGTGAATTATATGCTCCAAAAAGAGCACTGGAATATTTGGCACACAAGAAGGAAACCATATACACTGATTCAAAGTATACTTTTGAGGTAGTACACACCTTTGGAAAAATTTGGGAAGAAAGGGGGTTATTAACTTCAAAAGGAAAGGGCTTGATACATGAAGGACTTATTTTAGAGGTTTTAGCAGCATTAAAATTGCCTGAAGAAATAGCTGTAGTACATGTTAAAGGAGACCAAAGGGGAATGACCTCAGAAATAAGAGGGAATAATTTAGCAGATTAAGAAGCTAGAGATGGAGCAGAAAATGGGACCAAAAGGGTTATGTTAATTTTGATCCCAGACAAGGAAGAATTGGAAGTTCCAAAGTGTAGTGAAGCAGAAGAAAAGGAATTAAGATAGAGGGAGAGAAAGATCTGTTTGGGAAATGGAAACTTGCTGATGGGAGACAGTTACTTAATAAGCCAATTACCAGGAAAGTATTAGAAGACATGCATCAGAAAACTCATTGGGGCACTCAGTCTTTGTCTGATCACTTCTTAAGGCATTATGGGTGCATTAGAATTTTTGGATTGGAAAAACAAATAACTGAGAAATGTATAACATGCCAAAAAGTAAATAAAAATATGAGGAAAACAACATTAGGAGGCTGCAAGTTAGCTCTGAGACTATTTCAGTGTATCCAAGTGGATTTTACTGAACTTCCCCAAGTGCAGAGGTGGACGTTTTTATTAGTAGTAATAGACCATTTAACTCACTGGGTAGAAGCTGTTCCCACAGTCAGAGCTACGGCTAATGTGGCATGTAAAACACTTTTAGAACAAATTATTCCCAGGTTTGGAATATTTAACAGAATAGATTCAGACAGAGGAACACACTTTACATCAAGAGTCTTACAGAAAATAACTCGAGGCTTGGAAATAAAATGGGAATTACAATACCCCATGGCATCTGTAACTGCGGGCTGCGGCCACAAGGAATATGTTCTCCGGCCAGCTCACTCTCCGAGACCGATGGGCAGTCACGAAACAGGCCACCCCTGGATCTCTATGGAGACCTTCCTGAAATAAATGGGCAGGAGATCTTTCTCCTTTTTTAATGCCTTTATTAAGAAGAATCAGCTCAGGTGGGGAGAAATTGACAGGTTGCGCCCACACCGCTGCTGCTCCCAGGCGTGGCACGAAGAAGGAGGATGATGCAGCTTTGTCCACTGGTCTGCAGACAGAGCTGGGGACTCTGTCCTCACGGGAGAGTCGTGGAGTCCTTAGCTTGTTTGTTTAACACTCCGGGACGTCTTCTTAATCAGTATCTTTTCAGGTTAGGGTGAGAAACAAAAAGGTCCAAGCAGGTACGGGACTATGCTCCCATCCTTAGACGTCACTTAAGTAACTTGTTGGCTCGTGATTTTAGGGGTTCTTCTTGTAAAAACTGTAAAACTGTAAAAAAAACCCAGGGTGCAACCCATTTCTCATTTGCATGTTGGCTCTGGTGTCACTGCCCATTCTCTTTACCCTGGAGGGTTTCCCTTGGTATCTTTTTGGCAAACGGCCACCATCAGAGGAACAATAGTTAATCACCGGCCATTAACAGGTAATTAAGAACTTTTTCTTTGGCAGCACACCCAAAGAAGTCTGACCAGTTTGACTTTTTTTTTAACTCTGAAACTTAAAAAAAAATACAACTTTCTATTCATAACAGCTCCCCCCTTTTTTTCTTTGATCAAGCTTAAGCTTGCATCAACTTATAATTTTTAGCTCATTAACATAGAATTTCCTATATTTTTTTTGTATTGATTATACATTTCTTCAGCACTTGGGTGATCATATTTACTAAACTTCATTACCCTTTTTGGTTTTTTTCAGGTTAATTTCTTTAGAGATACTTAGGTTATTCTGTACAGCAGATGTCACTATTTTTGTTAAACATGGAAATAAGAACAGACTAACAAGTGTACCCACAGTGAAGGTTATAGTTTTCCAACTTTTTTTGAAAGTCCATAGATTATCCCACCAACTGGAATCAAGTGTAGGAGTCCTTTGATTTCTTAAATATGCTAGTTTTTTTATTTCGTTTAAAGTGTTTCTAATGACTGCTACAATTAATTTGATTTGATAAACTACTGTTTTGGTTTGGTTGAGCTGGTCATTAATATGATTAAGAGCTAATGCGGTCTGATTAGATATTACTACTAATTCTGATTGTAGTTTCAAAATTTTGTTTAACATATATTGTTTCTTCAGTTTTGTTTTGCTCAAATCCTCATATATAGGAACTCTTAAACTTGATCCAGATTCTTTGTGTATTATAAAGACAGTTTGTTTTATAATTCTAATGATGCTACCACTAGACCAGTCTCTTGGCAATTCAGTGGATGTTGTGGTACTATTGACCCAAAACAGGTGTTTAGGGGTGTCCTGGTTTAGGGCAAGTTTGGGAGATAACCCCCAAAGGGGCTTCTCTACAAAAGCAGATTCAATTGCCCCTCCCCCCTCCAACCGGTTCGGGAGAAAATATCTCCTTGGAGAAAAGTGGAAAGAAACCTGTTTATTAAACAATAGAAACCAAACAATATTAACAATAAAACTTCTCACTGCTCCAAAGAAAGCAAACTCAGAACAGTCCCCTCCCCAGGTTGCAGCTCGGCTCACTCAGTCTCTGATCAGTCTCTCTGGTGCTGGAAACGCCGTGGCCCAGGCCCAGCCAGGGGGGCCACAAGTGGAGCTGCCGGTGCTCTTCTGGGTGTTCAGTCCAGAGCAGGCTTGAACAGGTCCAAGAAAAAAGGAAAAAAATCACAATCCGGAGAACTTCTTTGCCTCAGCTAGCTAAAACTAACTAAAAGCAAGAAAAAGGGAAAAAAGGAGCTCTGTCCGGCTGTCTGTCCATCCGCAGAGAACACAGTCCAGGAGCAGGAATGTGGAGGAGTGAGAGCAGTCTGAAAACAAACTGCGCGCTTCTTCCCTCCCCTCCTCACTGTCTGGAAGAGAGTCTTAAAGGTGTAAAACTTATTATTCAGTAAAAACAGAACAAGACGATTGGGGATAAAAGCATCATATAGTCAACCCAGGACATTCCACCCCTTATCCCCATATCGTCACCTTACTACTAAAACTAATATATATATTCTAACTCTACAAACACATACATTATACATCTAATATACAGCTATACACAGACAATGGTGGCAACATTCAGCAAACAGTGATATTTATACATGGTTCTCACCCAACAATCAGATCTCCCTGAGGTACACATCGTGTTCTTCCATCTTTTTGCATTATCCACCATGTGCAACCTGGTCCCTGAGCAAAAACAATCCCGCGAATGGGTTTGTCTGTACTCGAGGCAGAATTGATCCAAACTGTCTTCCCTAACAAACCCCTGACATGTACCACTGGGACTTTGTCTCCATCTACTCTATGCAAAGGCTCTGATTGGGCAGGGCCCACTCGGTTAGTAGAGCCTCGGGTATTAACTAACCAGGTGGCCTTTGCCAGATGCTGCTCCCAATTTTTGAAAGATCCCCCACCTAAGGCTTTTAAGGTGGTTTTTAGCAGCCCATTGTACCTTTCTACTTTTCCCGCAGCTGGTGCATGGTAGGGGATATGGTACACCCACTCAATGCCATGTTCTCTGGCCCAGGTGCTGATAAGGCTGTTCTTGAAATGAGTCCAGTTGTCTGACTCAATCCTCTCCGGGGTACCATGTCTCCACAGGACTTGCTTTTCAAGGCCCAGGATGGTGTTACGGGCAGTAGCATGAGGCACAGGATAGGTCTCCAACCACCCTGTGGTGGCTTCTACCATTGTGAGCACGTAGCGCTTGCCTTGGCGTGTCTGGGGCAGTGTGATGTAGTCAATCTGCCAGGCCTCCCCATACTTGTACTTGGACCACCGCCCACCATACCATAGGGGTTTCACCCTCTTGGCCTGTTTGATGGCAGCACACGTCTCACAGTCGTGGATAACCTGAGAAATACTGTCCATGGTTAAATCCACCCCTCGGTCTCGTGCCCACTTATAGGTGGCATCTCTACCCTGATGACCTGAGGCATCATGGGCCCATCGAGCTAGGAATAACTCTCCCTTGTGCTCCCAATCTAGGTCTATCTTGGACACCCCTATCTTTGCAGCCTGGTCTACCTGCTCATTGTTTTGGTGCTCCTCATTGGCTCTACTCTTGGGCACATGGGCATCTACATGGCGGACCTTCACAGGTAGCCTCCCTACCCTGGTAGCGATGTCTTTCCACTCTTCAACAGCCCAAATTGGTTTTCCTCTACGCTGCCAATTAGCCTCTTTCCACCTCTCCAGCCATCCCCACAGAGCATTGGCTACCATCCATGAATCAGTGTAGAGGTAGAGCTTTGGCCACCTCTCTCTTTCAGCAATGTCCAAGGCCAGTTGAACAGCTTTGAGTTCAGCAAGTTGGCTCGATCCACCTTCTCCTTCAGTGGCCTCTGCAACCTGTCGTGTGGGGCTCCATACAGCTGCTTTCCACTTCCGATTCATTCCTACCATGCGACAGGATCCATCAGTAAAAAGAGCATATTGTGTTTCTTCCCCTGGCAGTTGGTTATATGGAGGAGCTTCTTCAGCACGTGTCACTTCTTGTTCCTCTTCATCAGTGAGACTGAAGTTTTCACCTTCTGGCCAGTTTGTAATTATTTCCAGAATCCCAGGGTGATTCAGCTTTCCAATACGGGCGCGCTGTGTTATGAGAGCAATCCACTTACTCCATGTAGCACTGGTGGCATGGTGGGTAGAGGGGACCTTTGCTTTGAACATCCACCCCAGTACTGGTAGTCGGGGTGCCAGGAGGAGTTGTGCTTCGGTGCCTATTACCTCTGAGGCAGCTTGGACTCCTTCATAGGCTGCTAAAATTTCCTTCTCTGTTGGAGTATAGTTGGCTTCAGACCCTCTGTAGCTTCGACTCCAAAATCCCAGTGGTCGGCCTCGAGTCTCCCCAGGCACCTTCTGCCACAGGCTCCAGGACAAACCATGGTTCCCGGCTGCAGAATAGAGCACATTCTTCACATCTGGTCCTGTCCTGACTGGGCCAAGGGCTACCGCATGAGCAATCTCCTGCTTAATCTGGACGAAGGCTTGTTGCTGTTCAGGGCCCCAGTGGAAAGTGTTCTTCTTACGGGTGACTAGATAGAGAGGGCTCACGATCTGGCTGTACTCAGGAATGTGCATTCTCCAAAAACCTATGGCACCCAGGAAAGCTTGTGTTTCCTTCTTGTTGGATGGTGGAGACATTGCTGTTATCTTGTTGATGACATCAGTGGGAATCTGACGCCGTCCGTCTTGCCACTTCACTCCCAGAAACTTGATCTCTTGAGCAGGTCCCTTGACTTTGCTCTTCTTGATGGCAAAGCCGGCTTTCAGGAGAATCTGGATAATTTTCTCTCCTTTCTCAAACACTTCTGCTGCTGTCTTCCCCCATACAATGATGTCATCAATATATTGTAGATGTTCTGGAGCTTCACCCTTTTCTAGTGTACTCTGGATCAGTCCATGGCAGATGGTAGGACTGTGCTTCCACCCCTGGGGCAGCCGGTTCCAAGTGTACTGCACACCTCTCCAGGTGAAGGCAAACTGAGGCCTGCATTCTGCTGCCAGCGGAATGGAGAAAAATGCATTGGCAATATCAATAGTGGCATACCACTTCGCTGCCTTGGACTCAAGCTCATACTGGAGCTCTAATATGTCTGGCACAGCAGCGCTCAGTGGTGGAGTCACTTCATTCAATGCACGGTAGTCAACCGTCAGTCTCCATTCTCCTTCAGATTTACGCACAGGCCAGATGGGGCTGTTGAAGGGTGAGTGGGTCTTGCTGACCACCCCTTGGCTCTCTAGCTCTCGGATCATCTTATGGATGGGAATCACAGCATCTCGAGTGGTTCTATACTGTCGACGATGCACTGTGGAAGTGGCAATTGGTACCTGTTGCTCTTCTCCCTTCAGAAGCCCTACTGTAGATGGATTCTCAGACAGTCCAGGCAAGGTATTCAATTGCTGGACGCCCTCTGTCACTACAGCTGCTATCCCAAATGCCCACCTCAGTCCTTTTGGGTCTTTGAAATACCCACTTTGCAGATAATCTATGCCCAGGATACATGGGGCCTCTGGGCCAGTCACAATAGGATGTTTCTTCCACTCATTCCCAGTCAAGCTCACATCAGCTTCCACCAAAGTGAAGTCTTGTGATCCCCCTGTCACACCAGCGATAGAAACGGATTCTGTCCCCACGTGTCTTGATGGAATTATGGTACACTGTGCACCAGTGTCGACCAAAGCTTTATACTCTTGTGGTTCCGATGTGCCAGGCCAACGAATCCACACCGTCCAGAAAACACGATTTTCCCTAGCCTCTACCTGGCTAGAGGCAGGGCCCCTCTAAGCCTGGTTATCCTTCTTTCCTTGGGCATATGTCTTAGAGGTTCCTTCAAGGGGATTAGACATGTCATCATCATCATCATACCTGGCAGTTCGGCTATGGGCAACTGGAGCTGCTTTCCTTGTGGTGGAACTTCCTCTCTGAGCCCTGTCTTCCTTCAATTCACGCACCCTTCGGGCCAGAGCAGCGGTGGATTTTCCATCCCATAGCCTCATGTTTTCTCCACAATCACGCAGAAAGAACCACAGCTCAGCTCGTGGGGTGTACCTTTTCTCTCCATCTGGGGAACGTCTGCGTTGGGTACCAGAACCTCTGATCTGTACTGACGAGATTTGGAGAAGGTCTTCTTTAATCTCCTCTCTGAGCTTCTTATGATTCTCCTCTATCTTATCCTCTAATCTCTGCAGACGTGTTTCCACCGCTGCGATTCTGGCATGTGTTGGGCCATGTACAGCATTTGCATAAGCTCGGAGCTTCCTTGCCATGTCAAGCACGGTCTCATCTGTGTCATCCCGCTTCATGATAGCTAGAGCAGATGCATATTCATGTGGCCCAAGTCGTACCAGTTTTCGCCACATCACAGATGTGCATGGTACCAAGTCTGGATTCCTAGTTGTTATGTCATCTGAGAAGATAATCTCCGCCACTGCCATTGGTTGAGGCTTATTGTCTGGTTTAACTGCTGGCTTAAGCTCACTATGTGGTTTAGCTGCTGGCTTTGAGCCTGGGGTGTTGGCTGCAACCTGAGCGACTGGGATAGCTGATGATGTATCTCCCTGCCCCCCTTCCTCTGTCTGCTGCCCTACAGTATCTAGCAGTGTGCGATAAGCATATGCCAGGGCCCAGCTCACTGCAATGATCCTTTTCTCCTTAGGGTCATCATGATATTTCTCTTTCAGATATTTCCCCACCTCAGCTGGGTTCTGAATTTGTTCATGGGGAAAGTCCCAGACTATAGGGTCAGAGAATTCTTTCAGGATTTGGCCCATATTTTCCCATTTTCCACCCCACTGAGGATTCTCCACACGTGGGTCTACTTCTGGGTCAGGGGTCTCATCAGCTCTTCTAGACATCTCGGCCCTCATTCTAGAGAAGCTGCAGACCATATAGAGGAAGCTTACGAGATTAAATACCAGAAAGATGGTCTCTTTAACATTCAGGGGAAACTGAACATTCTCCAAAAGTGACATAACAGATTCAAAGGAGAAGAAGGAAAGGAAAGGCTGGAAAGCCTCATTCCCTGCTCCTCCTCTAACCAGCTGGGTGCAATTACTAATAAATTCCCAAAACATACTGCTAGAACTGGGATGCAGGGTAGGACGAAGAAACCATAAACCATACATATCGTAAACAGACGCCAGTATCTTTGTAAACGCCCTATAAATCATTATCACCAAGGCCAGCACAATAGCTAATCCAATCCGTGCCCCTTTACCGCAAAAACTACGTGATAGGGACAATAATCCTAGTGACCAGAAAGGTATTGAAACCTCAAAAAGGTCTAGAGACCAGAGCCACATAAAAGCCTCCCGAAGAGACATTACAAATTCAAATAACATGGCTACTGGGTACTTTAACCGACTGCACAGCAAGCACAACCAATCTGCAATCAATAAAGGGGTTTTTTCCACTTTCTCAAGCCACGCGTTGGGCGCCACTAACTGTATTTGTCCTGGTTTAGGGCAAGTTTGGGAGATAACCCCCAAAGGGGCTTCTCTACAAAAGCAGATTCAATTGCCCCTCCCCCCTCCAACCGGTTCGGGAGAAAATATCTCCTTGGAGAAAAGTGGAAAGAAACCTGTTTATTAAACAATAGAAACCAAACAATATTAACAATAAAACTTCTCACTGCTCCAAAGAAAGCAAACTCAGAACAGTCCCCTCCCCAGGTTGCAGCTCGGCTCACTCAGTCTCTGATCAGTCTCTCTGGTGCTGGAAACGCCGTGGCCCAGGCCCAGCCAGGGGGGCCACAAGTGGAGCTGCCGGTGCTCTTCTGGGTGTTCAGTCCAGAGCAGGCTTGAACAGGTCCAAGAAAAAAGGAAAAAAATCACAATCCGGAGAACTTCTTTGCCTCAGCTAGCTAAAACTAACTAAAAGCAAGAAAAAGGGAAAAAAGGAGCTCTGTCCGGCTGTCTGTCCATCCGCAGAGAACACAGTCCAGGAGCAGGAATGTGGAGGAGTGAGAGCAGTCTGAAAACAAACTGCGCGCTTCTTCCCTCCCCTCCTCACTGTCTGGAAGAGAGTCTTAAAGGTGTAAAACTTATTATTCAGTAAAAACAGAACAAGACGATTGGGGATAAAAGCATCATATAGTCAACCCAGGACAAGGGGTTTCCTGAAAGATATTAGTTTTTGTCGTGCCCTCCCAATATTTAGAAATACTTTTTCCTTTTACCAGATTTACCAGGTTTGCTTCTGTAGCATCACGTTCAAAGCACCACCAGGTTTCTCCTACAGGGTGCTCTCCCAGGAGTGGCTGCCTAAAGGTGGCGGTGTTCCGGGCCATCCAATATATTTTCTTATTCTCTTGATAAAAGATCAATTGGGAGAGGTTAACACAATTGTTATGGACTCTCAGCAAGGAGCTTACTTCTTTCTCATAGAAAGGTTGGTAGTACTCATTGCACAGCTCTCCTGGGCTCTCCAGAGCACCACCTGCAATCAGAGCTAGCACTACTACCCTTCCCAAGAGTCCGGTATGGGTCATCTTGCACAGCCTGCCCACCCGGCCTTGCCTCTTGAAGATTTTACTGAGAAGAAGTCTCCAAATTCTTTAGAGTCTCTTGCTCCTCTGGTTAAACCTCTCTTGATCTGTCCCTGCTACTTTGGTCCCTCCTAGGGGCGCACTCTGCAGAAGATTAACCTGGGGTCTTTGGTACCAAGTTGGGACGACTTAACCAGAATTACTTATTAACAATTTTTAACTTTTACAATTTTCTTAAAACACTTCATGTTATGATTCTAAACTTTTTCTTATGCAGTTCATCAGTCTTTTTGAATGTCAATTTTAAGTCATTTGGTCCTTTTATAATAGTATACTCAGCTGAATTAACTCCCGATGCGGTTGAATCCTGTCCTGAGTTAGGGTGTGAGGGTGGTGTAGAATCTGGTCCAATACCAGAGGGAGACACTGACGAATCTTGTCCAATACTCGGGGGTGAGACTGGTCCTTTAATTCTCGTGATGTGGGTCCAATCTTTTTCTCTGGTTCGCACAGCCGAATTAGTGATGAGGAGTACCTGAAAGGGGCCTTCAAATTTAGGCATTAATGGTCTATAATTCCAGGATTTTATTAAAACCCAATCTCCTGGGTTGATGTCGTGTGCTTTTGTATCAAGAGGGGAGGTTTCCTCTTTTTCTAAGTCCTTCTAGGGTTCTTCCAATTACTTCTAAATATTTCCTTGCAGATTCTTCTCCTTCCAGATAGTCTCCTGTGCTATAGGGTGTTAACAAGAATGGCAATCCGAACATCATTTCATAGGGTGAAATCCCTATATCAGACCGGGGTCTTGTTCTGATGCGCAAGGGCGCTAGGGGCAAACACTTTAGCCAATTCATTTTTGTTTCTTCGATCAATTTAGTTAATACATTTTTGAGAGTTTTGTTCATTCGTTCCACCCTCCCAGAACTCTGGGGGTGCCACGGAGTATGCAATCTCCATTTTATCCCTAAAGCTTCAATTATAATTTGCAATGTTTGGGCCACAAAATGTGGACCTCGGTCTGAGTCTATGGTATTCACCATTCCGTTCTGGTTCACTTTTTGGCAAGTTAAACACTCTTTTATAATTGTTTTTGCAAGGTTATATACGCTTATGCACAGGTTATTTCTTAGGAAATAATCACATAGTCCTTGGACTCCCCAGTGGGTTAATTTTTGTAGTTCTGTTAGCACTATCCCAGCAAGTGCTTTGTTTAGAAATACCCGTCCATCAGATATTAACCACTCCCCCATATCCTTTGATGTAACTTTAAATTTCACAAAAATATGAGTTCTTCTCTCTTTTTCCCTACTCAGGTGTGGTTTCTGCTTAAAAAAAACTTTTACCAGATCGTCTGGTCTTAAAAGCTGCTTCCTTTGCTATCTTGATCAGCTAGCAAAGGTTTCACAACTTTAGGCTAAACAGTCTTGGGGGGGTCCAGTTGCTCCACAGTAATAGCAGCAGCTTTCACTCAAAGGGACTCGAGGCCTCTCCATGCCTGCTGTCCCTGGTGGTGGACCCCCCCACTCTTTTGTGGCCTCGTACTGTAGGAAAGGGTTGTTTGCTCCCACACTTTCTCTAGCTATAGCAACCATGATCCTGGCTTTGGCTTTTGCTTTTTCTTCTTCCCTCCTTAAATACACTTTCAATGCTTCCCTCAATAACTCATTATCGCCTTTTACTTGCCAATCCTCAATCTTTTCCAGTTTTCTTCGTATATCAGGCCAAGATTTAGTAACAAAATGGAATTTTAGTAGCATTTCACCTTCGCTGGTGTCCAGGTCTCTTTTGGAGTACAATTGAAAGTTCCGCCTCAGGCGATTAAGCCAAGTGGCCGGAGTTTCATCTTTCTCCTGTATACCCTCAAATGCCAGTTTTGTATTCGTTCCTTTGGGAATTGATTCTCTGATCCCCCGAATTATCAAAGACCCGTACTCCATCATGGCCTTCCTCCCTTCCTCCTGGTTAGGGTTCCAATTGGGATCCACTAGTGGCAATTTTTCTTCTCCTGATGGCACTTGAGGCCCTGGACGGTTATCTTTTTCCCAAATTCTTATGCTTGCGGCCCTAATCATTCGGGACTCTTCTGGGGAAAATAATATATTTAGAATGGAATTCATCTCCCCCCAAGTGTAGAAATTTGGACCTAAAAACTGATCCACTTGGTTAGCAATGCCCACGGGGTCTTCAACTAAACTCCCTAACTCCTTCTTGAATCCTCTTACCTCAGAAGCAGTTAGAGGAGCATTCACAAAACCAACACCTCCTGCTACTCCTCCCATAGGAACTTCTCTAAGTGGAAAAAGTCTCTCTACTGTGGAGGTCTTGGATCGGGTACCACAGTATGGCTCATCTTCAGACACAAGATTGTTCACTTGAGGGGTATTAGTATTAGCTTGGACTTGCTGTAAGTCAACGGCTATACCTGGTGATATGGGGTTACTAGATAAGGAAGCATTTATGTCCCAGTTAGGAGGAGGTGGAGGGACTGCAGTAGGAAGGGGAGAAGAGCTTGGGTGCATGTTAGGTGGAGCTGGAGAAGGGGTGGAGCATGCAGCAGATGGAGTAGGTATTAGTGGTGGTGCAGAAGCAGCTGAAGGAGTCGAAGGGCATGGCGAGGGAATGGCCCCCATGGCAGCTGGGAGAAGGGCTGGATCTGCTATTTGAGGTGCTCGAAGGAGAGGATAATAAGGTGGAGGGGCATCAGGAGGCAAGTAGTCTAGGGGGTCCCACCTTTTACCAATTTCCTTAATTCTAGCATCACCTCTTTCATTCTCTTCTTTCTTGCTCCTCACTTTACAAATTTGCACTCCTTCATTCTTTACAGCATTTAACCAACAAGCTACATATAATAATTGTTCAGCATCAGTATTTTCTCGAGCCGTCAGATAGTTACTCAGCTGTTGACACATCCACTTGTCTTTCGTCCCACACCATGGCCATCCTCCTTGCACCTCTAATTCTGGCCACACTTCTGAACAGTAATGAATCATCTTAACTTTATCTAATCCTTCTGTGCCTTCTATAAAGTCCCATTTCTCTAATAGTTCACCTAGGGGACTGTGGGGAGGTATATTCTTCAGTCTTTGGCCACTTTTCTTACTACCACAACCTCCCATCTTTTTTCTGTCTCTAAACAAATCACAAAGATGTCTTTTTTCTCTAAAGGAAATATATTTTATTTAAGAAGTCTCGACCTCCTGCCAAAACTCCAATTTCACTGACCCTTTTCGTCAGGACTTTGTTGAGACCTTCGCCTTCTCTTGCCAAGACTCAACAAACAACCAAAACACAAAAAAAAATCCTCGAGGTCCTGACCTCTGAGGTTCGCCTGACCTCCTTCGTCAGGACTTAGAGAGACCTTGGCCTCCTTTGCCAAGGCTCAAACAGTCAAACCTCGAAACCCTGGTTTCTGAGGGGTGCCTGACCTCCTTTGTCAGGGCCAAACTGCTTGATATCCTAACATCCTTCGTTAGGACCTGTATCAGAGCCTTTGGGGTGCGTGCCACTCACACAGCTATTTCCTCCGCACGCCCGCAGGGGGGTCCTCTTTACCCCTTTGGAGGCACCTCAATCACCAATTCCACTCGCTTCCCCCTGTTCCCGGCCGGCCCCCTTGCAGGGGTGCGGAACCGCGGTACTGAGGGGTCCTCACTCGCTTCGAGGGGCCGAGCTTCGGGCCTTGGCCCCCTCACACACACTCGCTCGCCTCCCTCTCCCGCCACCGGATATTCTCACCTATCCGGCGCTGCTCCGTGTCACTGTCCCAAGCCGATCTTCTCTGGTCCCGATAGCCAGCTGTCCTGCAGGTCCAGGGTGGGCAGCCGTCCCAGTCCTGGTGTCCTCTTCAGGCGTGGCTATCCCAGACGAGTCCCCCAAGCTGAAATAAATGGGCAGGAGATCTTTCTCCTTTTTAATGCCTTTATTAAGAAGAATCAGCTCAGGTGGGGAGAAATCGACAGGTTGCGCCCACACCGCTGCTGCTCCCAGGCGTGGCACGGAGAAGGAGGATGATGCAGCTTTGTCCACTGGTCTGCAGACAGAGCTGGGGACTCTGTCCTCACGGGAGAGTTGTGGAGTCCTTAGCTTGTTTGTTTAACACTCCGGGATGTCTTTTTAATCAGTATCTTTTCAGGTTAGGGTGAGAAACAAAAAGGTCCAAGCAGGTACGGGACTATGCTCCCATCCTTAGACGTCACTTAAGTCACTTGTTGGCTCGTGATTTTAGGGGTTCTTCTTGTAAAAACTGTAAAACTGTAAAAAAAACCCAGGGTGCAACCCATTTCTCATTTGCATGTTGTCTCTGGTTTCACTGCCCATTCTCTTTACCCTGGAGGGTTTCCCTTGGTATCTTTTTGGCAAACGGCCAGCATCAGAGGAACAATAGTTAATCACCGGCCATTAACAGGTAATTAAGAACTTTTTCTTTGGCAGCACACCCAAAGAAGTCTGACCGGTTTGACTTTTTTTTTAACTCTGAAACTTAAAAAAAAATACAACTTTCTATTCATAACACTTCCCAGGTGGCAGTGCTTACAGGGGCTCGCAGCTCCCTGCAGCCCATGGCTGTGGCATGGGTGATTCAGCAGCAACCCAATATGAGGGACCAAGGCAAAGGAATAGAGAGGGATCACTTGTTTGAGTTCCAAGGAAGGTGTATTTCCCCAGAGGAGTCAGGGACAAGTGACAATAACTGAGGGTAAAAAACTGCTTTTAAGGAAAGGAGGGAATAAGGGGAGGACACAATCTTTTACCAATAGGAAGGCATTAGGGAAGGAGTACAGGGTAAGTGCTATCCAATGTGGAAGGGGCTAACAGCGGGCCTGTTAGCTAAAGGAACAAGAAGAAGCTGAGAAGAAAGAAGAAGCTGATAAGGAGCTCTCTCCAAGGCTGTAACCAAGGAGACCAAGAGAATTGAGGGACTGAAGAAAGATAAGAACTTTACAGCTGCATGAAGTATTTTTAGAAAGTTATTTAAGTCACTGTAACTTTTCACCAATGGTGTTATGTTGATTTATTGTATCCAATAGTTAGGGTAGAAGAAGCATAAACAATTAAAAAGTGTATAAAAGGTCAGCCATGTTCAATAATAAACTGTTTCCATCTGAGACTGCTTGTGGTCTCTGCTTTGTGTCGTGACCGCCTCGACAACGACAATCCAATAGAAGCCAACAAGGGGAAGGAGCAAACATTGCAATCCAATCTTGCTTTGAGGAAGGGATGAAGGACAGGGAACATTCAAGAACAAAAAGGTTGCGCTATCTTTGATAGAGAGGGGGATTGACGTACACTTGGCTGGAAAATCTTGGGGTAAACAACTCAGGACTGAACCATCAGGGAAGCCAAATGGGGTACATGGAATGAACCATTACAAACTTATAACAAGGAATATTTAAAACCTACTACAGAAGAACAAACTGTAAAATAACAGACTACCACAAGCATCCACAGAGTTTGGCCCGGGTAGAAAGAATGAACCAGACTTTAAAGAGAACTTTAACAAAATTAATGATTGAAACTCAAATGTTGTGGGTAAAATGTTTACCTTTGGCTCTGTTGAGGGTCCAAACACAACCCACGTCAGACCTGGGATTGTCACGCTATGAGATGATGTTCGGATTACCCTTTCTGACCACACAACATGAAGCTGCTCCTTATTAAGTAGGGGAAATGAGTGTTAGAAAATATGTTACCACAGTTGCAAAAACTCTTGAAAATTTATGGTTCAAACCACACCTCTAGAATTTAAAATCCATAATAGCCATCCAGGGGAATGGGCACTAGTGAAAACATGGAAAAAACCAATCATTATCTCCACAATGGGAAGGTCCTTTTCAGGTACTACTGATGATTGAGGCAGCAATCCAAACCAGGGAATGAGGGTGGATCCATGCCAGCAGAATCAAAGGACCTGTAAATGAACCTGAGGAGTGGACTATAACATCTAAACTGCGTGATACCAAATTGACTCTCAAGCAGGGACTGGGTGGTAATTAACTGGGAAGACCCAAATGATCCATGGAATGTAAAAAGAATCACACCTAATTGGGAAATAAGGCCAAGCCTATATCAGTGGTTTCAAGTGCAGCTTGGACAAGTTCTGAGACACATCCGATACCTGCTTTGGGGAGGAATACTTCCACTCCGAACAAGAGGATCAGGACCATTTCAGTGAGAGGGTTCTCATATTCTGGCCTTAGCCTGTGACATACAAAGAAGAGGAGGAATTACAATTTCCATCAGTACCATACCATATACTATGTCTGATTCATCCCAACATGCTAGTTGGGTTAAATTTAAATGTTTAAATTGTGGAAAAAAATGTTATTGCAGTTCACAAAATTGACACTCGTGTTACATGAAGTGTTGAGCACCAAACGTCTTCCCTATCCAGACAGAACTAAGAACAACTGAAATAATAACTTTGTTTTGTGGATGGGAATTACTAGTGCCTGTTGAATGGGAAATACCTGAGGAACGGTAGGAAACTACAGGTAAGGAGTTGTCAAAAACAATTTGCCTGGAAACTGGCAAAAAGGAAGTGACGAGGAAATAGAGGGCAAGCCCATGTTGGCTGCTGTACTCGCCACCAAGAAGATCATATACACCTGCTATGGGTAGCAACCCCATAGGTATGTGAGGTGGGATTATAAGCCATACTAGACCTCTGTTATTCCTTTTTTTTGTCTCTCATTTTTTGTCTTTTCCCTTTCAGGATACCAGCAAAATCGTGTCACAAATGCTACTGAAAGCTTTACATGGAAAGAAACCAAAGTTCCTTTTTTATTTTGCACACCCATGTCAACAGTCACTGTTATAACCCAGCCGAATTAGGTACCTGTATGTGGAGATTCTCAGTTCAATCGAAGAGAATTCTCCCAGGCTTTAGGCCTGGGAAACTTAGAGAGGTAGAATGAAAACAATTATTATCTCTCTTTCTGTTCATGTTGTTTACAGATATGTACCTTCAGAGTGTGCTATTCATAGTTCACCAATAGTGTGAAAGGTTTTTACTTTGAGACCAATCAGATTTCACCTTAGCCATCCTGGTTATAAAAGGATGCTACCTCTTAATAAAGTGTCTCTTTTTTGCCTTCTGAACCATGGAGTCATTTCATCCTTCCCTGACTCAACAGCGTCACCTGTATGCAAAATGGGAAAAAATACCGGATTGCAGAAAACTTAGGAACAAGTGGTAATAGGTTGGGAAGTGAATGTCCAGAAGGGGACAGATGGGTTAGATGGGTTTGTTTCACATTTGTCCTTAAGGGTAGAGTCCAAGATTTGGTAAAAGACCAATTACTAAACAAAAAGGCAAAGCCAACAAAACAGTCTAACTCTGTGTCAACCCCACATCAAGATTTGTATACGAAACTTAAACAGCAATTAGAAGAGGAAATAGATATCTCGAGATTTGGGAAAAACCTCTTTGTGGAATTGGGGGAAAGACTAAGTAAGGAACTTTATATAACCAACTGTTGGGTCTGTGGAGGGGCTTTGATGTCAGAGGAATGGCCATGGAAAGGCAGTAACTGAGACCTGGTTGAACGCCTTAAGTGGAACCAGACAAATACAAGGGAGGAAAACCGACCATAAGGGTGGATTCTAAGTTCAACAGTGATGGGGAAGAATGTCTCTGGTGCACTGGGAAAAGTTTTCTTAATGAAATAGGAAATATTCCCTGTAAGAGATATAAAGTTAGCAATGGAACTTTTACATGGTGGATCCCAGAGGAACCAACTCAGTATTGGACTCGAGGAGAAATGAAAAAGAGAAATTGTAAATATATTAACAAAATTGGACTTTTTCAATGTTATGATACAGGCAAAAATCCTTATTTTGAGATCCCAGAAATAACCAAATTTTGGGAGAATATAAATCAACAGAAAAATTACTATTGGAAAGCACCAGATGGTTTATTTTGGATATATAGAAAGAGAGCATACCCAAGACTCCCCTCTAGTTAGAGAGCGAGTTGCACTTTGGGAATTATGCAGCCAGGATTTTTTCTTTTACCAGGACCAAGTGGAGATCAATTAGGAGTGCCAATTTATAAGGATCTAAAATTAAATAAAAGATAATTGATTGGAGGACTTAGAAAATGGGGACATGAGGAATGGCCCCCTGAACATATATTGGAAACATATGGGCAAGCCACCTGGGCACAAGGTGGGAGTTGGGGATATCGAACCCCAATTTATATGCTGAATCATATTATAAGACTCCAAGCAGTTGTAGAGATAATAACAAATTGAACTGCTCGGGCAATGGAATTAATATCAAGGCAACAAAGCCAAACAAGAGCTGCAGCGTATCAGAATAGGTTGGCTTTTCACTATTTATTATCTGAAGAAGGGAGTGTTTGTGGAAAATTTAATACATCAGATTGTTGTTTGAAAATAGATGACAATGGGGATGATGTCCCAGATATAGCCAAGATTATCAGAAAAATAGCCCATGTACCGGTCCAAAAGTGGGAACCAAAACTAAAAACTAGCTGGTGGGATAATGTATTGGGGATAGAATGGTGGAAGAAACTAGGCTTCTTCCTTTTATGTGCTACAGCTGGCTTGATATTTCTTCCTTGCTTGATCCCCTGTTTTATTCAGCTAATCACCAGCGTAGTCCAGGGCATGCAAGTGGTAACAATGCCTATGGACCCAAAATTGGCTACATCAGGAATGACTCAAAAGATTGTGGTGTTAAAGAAACAATATGGAAGACCCCTTTGAAGAAGCAAAATTGATTTGAGAAAAAAAATGAGCCAGTAATGGAGGTTAGAAAACAAGAATTACTGCTCAAGCCAAATGATTTATTTATAAAAAAAGAAGAGGGAGGGATTTTTGTAAATACATATTATAATATTGGCTTTTTACAAATATTAAAATGGATGCTATGTGTATAATGTTAAAGTAACTGCTATAAAGATATAGTTTTTTTTTTTAAATTTCTGTTTTTAACTAAACTTAGACATAGTAGTGAAATGGCTGATATAGTATGCTTGTGTTAAAATGCCTGCTTGGTTGGGATAACATTCAATGAACATGTGATGGAGACTCTGTGAGTGTCTGTCCGAAACATCCCTCTTTTTTTTTTTGCCTCTCGATCGTCATGAAAGCCAAGACCACCGGGGAAAGGAAAAGATCCTGTTCTGAAAATCCAGGTCTGTCTGGTCCACCGAGCCAGATTATTGCCTACGGGTGTGTTTGCTCAACTCATGGAACACTGCACCCAAGAAGGGGCAGTGTGCTCTCCTTCGCCTGCATCACCTAGCAACGCTAGTGCTGGAATTTCTCCACCCTTCTGACTTGGCTGGACTTTCTCTCTGGAATGACCTTCCCGGAGGTCACCACAAAAGGACCCTCCATTCAGCGTACATCAACCACCGTGACAGATGGACTGAGATGGGAGAAGGTTCTCCCCTCAAGGACTGAGACATGCGACCCCTACATGGAAAAGCTCCCCTCTTCTTCCCAAAAGGACTAAGTCTGAAATCCCCACCGTAGGGTGCGGGAAGGTATGCGTGGGGACCGGAGCAAGTTTTGCAAGCGACCACTGGACCGAGAAGACAATGGTTCCTGCCTACGACGTCTGCTGCTGACGACACCTGCTCCTGATGGACTACTGATGGACTCCTTGTACCCTTTATCAATAGACTATTTTGAAATATGTCCCCTTCCCCCATTTCAAAAGGACTATAAAAAGGGTTAGAGCTGACTGATACCTTTGAGATCTCCCCTGACGTGAAGACGACAGGCTCTTCGTCGACCGGACTTCGAGGGACTTTGTCATCCGCACATCTGGTAGCTATATACCTCGTTGCCCTTCCTCTCTTCTTTTTCTTTTCCTTATTCTTTCCCTATTCTCCATTCCCCTCCTCTCTAAGGCATCTTTGCTGTGGCTATTCATTAAAAGTACATGTATTTTGATTTTACTGCAAATCCCCTTGTCGTGTCAGTTTTTGCACCCTGAGATCAGTGAAAAAGAACCTTCACGAATCACCTCCTTAGGACGGATCGTGTCAACTGGCAACACAGCCAGCCAGAAGCAAGGGATGCGGTGAGACAAAGTGCCTGGCAGCTGTGGGAGTCCTGGGCAAGGAAAAGTGAAGATTTTAACCCCTTGGTAGAATAATAGAAACCTTACAAATACTGATCCTCCTGAATCAGATGAGAGATGAAATGGGCAAGCGTGAGGAAAGCTGGAAGAAGTGAAAAGAATCCTAGGTGGGAAAAGATGATAGAGTGGCCTTAGGCTGGACTCTTTCTTGTATGGCCATAGACAGACCCATGTTTTTCCCTGTGACCCAGAGACTGTAGGAGGAGGCAACACCTTGGAGTCAAGAGTGAAGCAGCGACATGAACAGAGACGGCTGAGGAGGGTGTGAGATGCCCTCTGTCTCCATAGAGAGGAAGATCTCTGTTCATGAGGCCCCTCAGCCCCAGGGGCTGAAATTTGGAGGGGGACTGGTGTCCCGAAGTTGAGAGACTGCTGCTTCTGGAACTGGGTGGAGCATCCTTAAACGGGAAACCCTAAAAGCAATCCTGGCCCGTGTCCAGTGGTGAGAGCACTAGACATGGGGGGGAAGAAGTCACGAGGGCCGATGTTCTCTGGGCAGGGCCATGAGTGACACGGAAGCACAAGAGGTTTCAATTGTGTTTCCAGGGGAAGCCTATGGTGCAAGGGGGGACTCCTTTCTCCCTGATGGATTTGAGGGTTGATTATTTGAGGGGTGGTGATGGACTGGAAGTTAATTATCTGAGAGATGGTGACTGGGGGGAGATCTAAGCTGTTATTTCATTCTGTGGAGAAAAGGGAGGGGGGAGGAGGAATGTATTTGGAGGGTTTTCATTTCTTAGCTTTGTGTGTGTGTTCCTTTTTAGATATTGTAATTAATAAAGTGTTGTGTTTTTCCCTCCATCCCCAAGTAAGAGCCTGCTTTGTTCTGTTTCCGGGTCACATCTCACAGTAACCATTTTAGAAATACACCTGCCATGAGGGCCCTGGCACTGTGCCAGGGTCAAACCATGACACTTGTCTGAAGCTGATGTTTATACACTCAGATCACAGTATTACAATCTGGCCAAAATAGTTATGAGGATGGTACTCACCCTTCTCCTCCTTTTTTTTTTCGTTATTCAGTCTCCTTGTGTCCTTGGGGTTTCGACCTACGACCACCAATAGTCCTGGGAGAGTCTGATTGAACCACCAAACTTGTGGTGGGGTGCGCCTCTTTTGAAAACTCCTAGGGCCACGGAGGCAAGGTGTATACCCCAGACTGAACCCCCATTTTGTGAGAAAAAAATATACTTTCAAAACATTTAGAAGGTTTATTAAAACCTTATCAAAAATACAACAGAAGACTGAATAAAGAAAATAATACAGCGCCAGGAGCAAAGGATTCAGTCACCATGTGCTCGTCTACAAAATGGTTGTTCTGTCTTTTATACCTCTAGCCCCTCCTAATGTCTTGTCAATTGACTCCTTCTTCGCTGTCCAGTGGTGGAGATTACTTTCTAACATCTTGATTGGAGGTCAGGTGTTGCCATAGTACCAAACCAACACTCCCAAATGCCCCAACAACTGAGGCCATCCCATGATAACAATGCAAGGGGGAGGGGAAACATAATTATGCATCTACAAAACTTCTCTTAACATATATACAATATTTGCTCCTTATTTGTGAGAGTCAACCATTGCATTACGCATCTATAACAGGGCCTCTCTTGCTTTGCTTCCCCATTGCTACACATGTGCAAACAAAACAGCACAAAAAGTCTAGTTTGCATAAGAGGCATACACCAAGTTAATTGTAAAAGGGAGGGAATTAGGGCCCCTTCCCCTCTTTTCCCTGGGTCTCTTTCTCTTATCTTTCTCCTCTCTCCTTTTCCTCTCTCTTTCATTTTCTTTGTTGCATAACCTCAATTCCAGACCATCCATGTGGAAGCACTAACATGGGATCTAAGGACTAGTGATAATGTTTGCTTTCCTTGATTTGCCTGGGCAAAGTGCAGGTATCACATTCTACCCTGTACTCTGTACCAAACTTTATTATGGGAGTGGGGAGACTGTAGAGGTGAATTGTGGCTTGCTAGCCAGCACCTTTGAGGAGTTTGTTGTCGAAGTTGAGAGTTTATTGAAGTTTACTGTACAAAATAAAGGGATTGTTCGCCTCTACTCTTGTGGAAGTATATTGTAAGAATTTAGGACGTGTTAGCCAATACCTTTTGAGTCTCAACAGTGGGCTGATTGACAAAGTTATGGACACTGTACAATAAAAGCATAAGAGTTCCTTGACATGTGGTCTGGTTTCTCTGTTCAGCCTGACGAGAATTTAAAACGAACGTCATGCTCCCTACTGGTGGGTTTTGAACAGTAGATACAGACAAAGTCCCAACAAGAAGGCTGTGGACAATCAAGGGACCTCAGGGCCTTGGGACAACTGGTTGAGGGATCTGGAGCACAAGTTGTTTTCTCTTCTGTCCTGCCAGTTGCAGGGAATGATGGGGCAAGAAACAGGAAAATCCTACAGATGAGTGCCTGGCTTCGGGACTGGTGTTACCAGCAGAAATTTGGGCTTTTTGATCATGGGTCGGTTTATATGACACCAAGCCTGCTGGTAACAGACAGGGTCCACCTGTCTCAAAAGGGAAAAAGGATCTTGGCCCAGGAGTTAGAAGGGCTCCTTGAGAGATCTTTAAACTATATTTAAACCAGATTTGATGTGGGACAGGAACATAGACAGGCTTGACAGAGATAAGGTGTAGGAATGTCGCTGAAACTGCAGGAAAACCAAAAACTCTCCAACAACATTTTCAGTGTATGAGAATCAAGGCATTACTTTAGTCTGGCCAGGATTTTGTTCTGGCCAGAATGTGCAAGATAAATAATTTCATCCACACATAGCCCAAGTGTGCAGAGAAAATTATTCCATGACACATGGATTTTACTAGATTTTTCACAAACTTTATACAGACAAAACCCATAGAGATTCTTTGGTTCAATGTTCATTGGTCCCAAGTTACACAGTTCTTAGTATTTGCTTTCCTACTGGATATTAATTTCTTTGCCTCTGATGCTAATTAGGTCCTCATTCTTATCTCTCCTTTCCCAGACCAGGTGTCTCCAACCATGGGGTGATGTTTGGAGTTGATGGTCTATTACTGGTTATTGATGATCACTATCCTTTGTGTATCTTCTGTGCAACTCCCAGTCTGTTGAGATGTTAAGTTCATAAGGCCGTGCCTTGTCACAGACATATTTTATGAAAAATCCTTTTGCCAGGATCTTTTCTCCTGAGAAGCTGGGAAGCTCCAGCTTCTCCATGTTTTGCTGCTTTGGAATGTGATTTGGAGAATTGTTTACCCAGCATGTGAAATTGTTTTTACTTGATGACCAATGGCAGCCACCTGTGTTGAGGCTGTGAGCAGTCACAAGATTTTGTTATTCATTCCTTTCTATTCTTTTCCAGCCTTCTGATGGATCCTTTCTCTCTATTCTTTGTAGTATAATTTTAGTATAGCAATATAATATAATATAACATAATATAATATAATATAATATATCAGCCTTCTGAAACATGGAGTCAAGATTCTCATCTCTTCCCTCGTCCTGGGACCCTCGAACACAACCATAGTACCTGGTGGAACAATGTCCTAAAAAGAAACTTCAATTCCCTTCTCCCGGGAAAAGGCAAACAAACCTCACTTAAGTTATAAAATAAAAAAAATTAAACTTGGTATATTTTTCAACAAGAAGGGGATAACTTTAGTGACCAACCAAGTAGCAAAAGGAGGCTTAAGAGGGGATACCTATAGCAAGTACAAGCAGACAAACATATTGCTATAGATGAGTAATGCCATGGTTGCCTCTCACAATTAAGGGATGAATATTATGTGTATGTTAAGAGAAGTTTTATTGATGTGTAGTTATGTTATTGTGGTATGTTCTCCCATAGTCCTCTTTTCCTTCCCCTTTTATTGTTGTCACGGGATGGCCTTGGTAGTCGGGACATTTGGGGGGAGGGCAGGCTTGTTACTAGGAGGCACAGCATGGCAACACCTGACCTCCAATCAAGTTGCAAGAAAGCAGTCTCCACCAATGGACGGCAACGAAGAGTTAACTGACAGACTTTGGGAGGGGCCAGGGCTGGTTGATGCAACCCCCAGGGGTTAGCATTACCTGATGCAACACTAAAGTTATAAAAAGTGAAGCAGCCATTTTGTGGATGAGCACATGGCAGTTTAGTTCCATACTCCCAGCACTGTAATTTTTCCTTATTCAGTCTTTTGTTGTATTTTATTAAGGTTTAATAAACCTTTGAAATTTTAAAAGTGAGCATTGTTTCTCACACATATAATCACAAGTCAGGACTATGGGGTGTCCCTCTGCATCCCCATCAGGATATTGACACGCAAATCACTCTATAAAGTGCCTGAACACCGATGCATGCAGTATGGGGAGCAAACAGGAGGAACTAGAGATGTGTGCAGTCACAGGGCTTTGATCTCACTGTGATTACAGAGATGTGGTGGGATAGCTCAGATGACTGAAATGTTGTGGAGAAAATCAGTGTCCACAAAGGAGACAGAGGTGTCCTGCTGATAAAGAGAGCAGAACAAATCAGCATTTTACTCACTTGATAAGGATAGCAGAACAGAACATTTTACTCTTATCAAGGACAGTAGAACAGAGAAGAAATTTCTTGAAGAAATAGATAAAGATGAAGTAATTTGTGAAGACATTAACACCCATTTATCCTATCATTAGTGAAGACATTAACACCCATTTCTCCCTAAGACCCCCCCCCCCCCCACCCATTCTTCCAGAACCTGATAGGTTCTTTCAGCCATTTCTCCTATCAATCCCTTCTTTTCTTATCTCTCATCTTTACTTTACAAACCTTAGTTACCATTAACTTGACTTCTTCCCCCTGGCATGGTAACATTTGAACTACTCCCTGCCAACCTTTCCACAGCTGGCCTCTGTATCAGGTGTGGCAAGTAAATACACAGAAACAATGACAGTTAGTATTAGCCCACTAATCACTAGAGGTCGTTGTAGATGATCCAGGGTTACTGATGCATTTGTGTTCAGCTGTCTTGACTGCTGTTTCTGTGGTCAGTAACATTTGGTATCATCCATACCACTTTGTCACCAATGATGCTTCTTTCCACTTCCTAACTAGGACCCAATCTCCTGGTTGGATGTTATGAACAGCAAAGTTCAAAGGCAGGGTCTGTGCTAACCAGGCTTCCTGTTGAAGAGATTTCAGGAGAGACAGTATTCTGGCCACATATTGTTTTAAATAGACATCACTTATGTCCACCTCCCTGCTAGGTTGAGAATTAACAGGGTAAGAAATCCCAAACATTAATTACACACACACCCCCCCCCACCAACATCCCCCACACTCCTCCCTGTTTGCACTAGAATTTCTTTGGCATGGCCCTGTTTAACACAACTAACATAACAATATTGTTGAGACCCCTTCTCAACTTTCCCTTGACTTTCCCTTACTGCCCTCTGTGGGGTCTCTGTGGACATTCCCTCTTCCAATGTCATTGATTCCTTCCCAATTGCTGTCTTGGCTGACCCCCTCCCACTGGGGGAGACATATTCCTGTTAAATCCTGGAGGGCACCCACTTCCCTTCGGTCCTGGGGAGGTCCCCGCATTTTTCCCTTCAGGGATTGTACAAATTGTGTCATTACCCTTGCCTTCATCTTTGTCTTTCCATTCTTACATACACCTGCTGTGCCTTTTTAACCAACTCATCCAGGGGCCTATCCTACCACTCCTCATCTTTCTGTTCTTCTTATATCAGGCCAGGCTTTGGTGAAATATTGTACCTTCAGAATCTCCAAGGCAGGGCAGACTGGCTTGATTATTCAGGTGCATGTTGTCAGCCCCCTCTCACTGCCTATGGGTGCTAATTGTCCATTCTTCCTGTATCCCAAACAAAATGCCTAAAAGCAAATCCCAATCCTTCCAAGTATAATCTCCATTTCCCAGATACTCCTCTGTCTTTTCCAGCATCCCTATGGGCTCATCCAAATATGAGGGTAACTCCTTTTTCAAGCATATTATATCCTGAGTGGTAAGTGGAACCCAAATCCTCCACCACCACCCCCTCAATGGAACTTGGCATAGGGGCATCTGGTGGATCCCTGTCTCCTGTGTCCTAAGGGCTCTTGGTGTCTTATACGGGGTTCCTCCTCTAGTTCAGGAGAGGGCTATGATATACTTGCCATAGCCATATTTTTCCACATTCCTTTTAAACCAATTCTTTCCCAGTATACAATAAAATCTCTGCCTAATGTATAGATGTCTTAGGTTGGAAATGCAAGATGTAGGTGGGGGTGGGTATTCTATTGCCATCTGTTAGACTGGGGCAGTTATCTTCTGTTAATTGGGGCACCTGTTAAAACCAGGTGGGGCAGGTTTTCTTTATCTCTTCCACAACCAATCCTCCCTCTGGGAAATATCTTCTGTTAATGGGCCATTGAGTCTCACTGCATGACTGATAAAATTACATCATCCCATTCTGAGATGTTACGCCCAGGAGGAGGAGCCAAACATTCCTACCTGAATATAATCAGATATTTGGAACACCACAGGCAGTCTTTTCCCACTGGGTTCCCAGAGGAGCAGCTTTTTTTTTCCACTGGATTCTCAGAGGAAGACCAGGTCCATCTACACCACCACTGAACCTTCAGAGGAAAACTACATCCTTCTACAGGATCACTGCTTCAATGGAACCACATTTGTCACTCCAGGAGGACTGCAGCAACCATTTAATCAGACTGCTACCAACACCCTGACCCACAGGGTGTCAGATTGTGTTCTGACTCTGTGAATGTTGTTTTGTATTACTGCATTTTTATTTTTATATTTACTTTTATTTTTTATTTTTTTCCTAATAAAGAACTGTTATTTCTACTCCCATATCTTTACCTGAGAGCCCCTTAATTTCAAAATTATAATATTTCAGAGGGAGGGGGTTTGCATTTTCCATTGCAAGGGAGGCTCCTGCCTTCCTTGGCAGACACCTGTCTTTTCAAACCAAGACAGCAGAAAATTGTGCTATGAATAGCTGGTGTCCATAAAGAACACAGAGGAGTCCTGCAAATTTTATTCAAAAAAAGGGAGAGAGTCCACTGGAGCGTACGCCTGCAGAGTTTTCTCTCTCAAGGTTTTGGAGGGCACAGCCTCCTTTTAATCCTAAACTCCCGGCCGCATGTTGCCCTCTTCCTTTCCCCATTGGTTGAGGTCCTAGGAAGGTACAGCCTTCTCAAGCTGCCTACCACATACTGCCCCCTTAAACATGCAATTTTCCCCCAAATTTCAGAAACTCATGCTTGTGCAGACCCATTTGTCTGTTTCAGGAATGTCTCACTTTGAGACAAATTAGGAGGAAACATCCTGAAAGGGTGTCTCCTCTAAAGAAGGTAAGTTTTGGCAGATCCTCCCCCACAGGTTCAAAAGGAATTTCTTGGAGGAAAGTGAAAAAAAACCTGTTTATTTAACAAGCAGAGTGCACACAGGCACAGGAAAATAAGAATGAATAATGTTAGATAATAAACCTTCTTGTTGTGGAGAAAGCTGGTGGATTTTCGAGTCCTGCTTAGCTTCTCCCGAGGTCCAGAGCCAGGATGCGATGTCCCTGAAGCCTCCCCCCACCAGGCTACAGCGTGGTGCTCCCCTTGATGGTCTGTTTTTTTGGACCAGAGCACAGCTGAAAAGTTCCAGAAGAAGCAGACACGGTCCCAGGAAAACTTCTTGCCTCAGCTAACAAACAAGCAGCTAGCTAAAAGCAAAGATGTGCTCCCTCTGTCCATGCTGACAACACAGCCGAGCGAACCTGGGGGAGGATGTGTGAAAACCATGCCAAAAGAATTCGACCAGCTTCCTCCCCCTTTCAGACCTACCTTAAAGTTACAGGACCCATGTCTGGGCATAAAGCAGATGATAGGGGACCATATCATATCATAGAGTCACCCCAAGACAAGGAGTCAAACTGTCTGGGCTCTGTAACTAATCTGTAGCTTGAGGTTGGTAGAGACATTAAGACCCATTTCAAAGATATTAACACCCATACTCTCACCCGTGGAATTGTTTGTAAAGACATAAGGACACATCTCGCCTACCACAAACATAATTTGTCCCAAAAGAGGACTATTTAAACCCCCTTGGCAGATCATATTCTGATTCCACCATTATTTCCTGAGTTACCTTTGAGAGAATGCATGAGCTATAACCTCAGCATTCTCCCCAAGGGACTACCTGGAGGTATTCTGGAATTATTGTCCCTATAGTTGAGACCCCTTATCAACTTTCCCTTACTGCCCTCCATGGGTGTCCATGTTTACTCCTGAAAGTTCCCACTGTACTCACTGGTGAGATTTTCAGTGGTCCCTCCATGTGGACCTCTTAATGTACACCCTGGGTCCATCAATTTTCTGTCTCTGGACAGTCTTGGGTACTCAATCAATCATTCAGTGCCAGCCAATGTTGAAGGGATCTTCTCACCTCCTCCAGCTCCGCCTGCCATCCGCCATTCCCGAATGGTGGAACGATCCTGGATGAGTCCCCATTTGTGCAGAAAATCATGCTGTGAAAAGCTAGTGTCCACAAAGAAGTGTCCATGGGGGTATGGCCTAGTAGACTCTCCCTTTATTCAAATAAAGTTGCAAGACTCCTCTGTCTTTTTTGTCATGAAGGGCTACACACTCTTTAGGAGACACAGACCAGGAAGGTGCAGTGGTGGAGTTGTCCTCTATGTGAGGCAATATAGGGAATGTATGGAGTTCTGTCTTGGGGTGGATGACAAGTGAGCCGAGAGCTTATGGGTTAGGATAAAAGGGCAGATCAGTAAGGGTGACACTTGTGGGTGTTTGCTACAGGCAAACTGATCAGGAGGAGGAATTGGATGAGGCCTTCTACAGGCAGCTAGAAGCAGCCTCACAGTCACAGGCCCTGGTTCTTGCGGGGAATGTTAACTACCCTGACATCTGCTGGAGAAGCAACACAGTGAAACACAAACAGTCCAGGAGGTTCCTGGAAAGCACTGATGACAACTTCCTTGGGAATGCAGGAGGAGTGGGTCAGAGACAGAGACAACCACTCACCCGATGTTCATGTGGCAACAGAGAGCGTTTATTGGATGCACCCCTCTTTATAAAGGGGTTTGCTTGGATTACTCATTGGTCTGATCTTTTAACACCGCCCAGCTCCCAGACCAGTGAGATGTCTGCAGCTCAGGATGGAACATAATTGGTTGAGGTTTCTGTCAGTCAACCCATGGGCCGGTTTTCGGAGAGGGCTGGGTTTTTTATCTATAGCAGAATTAATTGCCCAGTACAAGCCAGCTTGTACTGTGATATACTGTGACACTTCCTTTCACAGGTATTGGAGGATCCCACAAGGAATGGTGTGCTGCTCGACCTCATACTAACAAACAGGGAAGGCCTTGTTGGAGATGTGAAGGCTGGGGACAACCTTGGTTGCAACAACCATGAGATTGTGGAGCTCAGTATCTGGCAAGGAGGAAGCAGGGCAGCAAGTAAGATTGGAACCATGGACTTCAGGAGAGCTGACTTTAGTCTCTTCAGTGATCTTCTTGGAAGAATCCCATTGTAACAGGCCCTGCAGGGAAGAAGGGTCCAAGAGGGTTGATATTCAAGGATCACTTCTCCAGGCTCAAGAATGGTGCATCATGCTGAGCAAGAAATGGGTCAAAGGTGGCAAGAGGCCTGTGTGGATGAACAAGGAACTCCTGTCAATACTCAAGTGTAAGCAGAAAACACACAGGAGATGGAAGCAGGATCAGGCCACTTGGAATGAATATAGAGAGGTTGTCAGAGTAAGTAGAAATGAGACAAGTAAGGCCAAGGTCTATCTACAATCAAATATGGCCAAGGATGTCAAGGATAACAAAAAGGGATTTTTCAAATAAATCAGTAACAAAAGGAAAACTAAGGATAATGTGGGCCCATTCATAAATGGAAGGAGGACCCTGGTGGTGATGAGGAGAGGTGCCTGCGTGTAGGAGTGTAGGAGAGTACCCCCTAATGACAGAGTGGCAAAGCTAACCTTTGTCCCCCAAAAAAGGAAAGAAGCCCAGAAGTTTCTCTCAATGATTAGGTGAAAAGCCACCTCATAGGACCCCAGAGGCTTCACTAAAAACTCGGGGTCACCTAATTGGATAGAAGCCAAAAAGTCCCGCCTGACCCATCAGGTAGAAAAGAGGAGGACAAAAGAACTAAGAGGCTTTTGTGAAGGTGTTTATACCAGGCGCAGACCACTGTACCTGGCTCAGATTTTCTGTTTGTTATTTTGCCTTTTATTAAACCTTTTTGTTTCTAACACTGCAGCAGAAGCCATCCTGCTCATTATTTTGCCTCCAAAGGTAATAGCTAAGCTATCCTTGGGTGTGCTAGGTTCCCTTTGAGGGTTCATAACACCTGGCCCGAGAAAAAAGAACCTAGCACCTGCGGACTGGAAAAAAGCAAATGTCACTTCAGTCTTCAAAAAGGGCAAGGAGGACCCAGGGAACTATTAACTAGTCAGCCTTACCTCAATCCCTGGAAATGCAATGGAGCACCTCATTCTGGATGCCATCTCTATCCACATGGAGGACAAGAAGGTGATCAGGAATAGTCACCATGGATTCACTAAAGGGAAGTCATGCTTGACCAACATGATTGCCTTCTATGATGAAACAACTACATGGATGGATGAGGAGAGAGCAATGGATATTGTCTACCTCGACTTCAGCAAGGCTTTTGATGCTCTCTCACAACATCCTCATAGGCAAACTCAGGAACTGTGGAGTGGCTGAGTGGACAGGGAGGTGGATTGAGAACTGGCTGAACGGCAGATCCCAGAGGGTCATAATCAGTGGCACAGGGTCTAGTTGGAGGCCTGTCACTGATGGGATTCCCCAAGGTTCAATACTGGGCCCAGTATTGTTTAACGTGTTTGTTAATGACTTGGCTGAAGCAGTAGATGCCTCCTCAGCAAGTTTGCTGGTGACAAAAAGCTGGGAAGAGTGACTGATACTCCAGAGTGCTGTGCAGCCCTTTAAAGGGACCTTGACGAGTTGGAGAGATGGGCAGAGAAGAACTGTCAGAAATTCAACAAAGGCAAATGTAGGGTCCTGCACCTGGGGAAGAATAACCCCAGGCACCAGTACAGGCTTGGAGTGACAAAAGCAGCTCTGCGGAGAAGGACCTGGGGGTCCCAGTGGACAACAAGCTGTCCATGAGCCAGCAGTGTGCCCTGGTGGGCAAGAAGGCCAATGGTCTCCTGGGGTGGATTAGGAAGAGCATTGCTAGCAGATGGAGAGAGGTCATCCTGCCCCTCTACTCAGCCCTGGTGAAGGCACATCTGGAGTGCTGTGTCCAGTTCTGGGCTCCTCAGGACAAAGAGAGACATGGAGCTTCTGGAGCAGGTCCAGCAGAGGGTGACCAAGATGACTGAGTGACTGGAGCATCTTTCTTATGATGAAAGGCTGACAGAGCTGGACCTGTTCAGCCTGTAGAAAACTGAGATAGGACCTTATCAATGTATCTGAAGGGAGGGTGTTAAGAGGATGGAGCCAGGGTCTTCTCAGTGGTGTCAAGCAATAGTGTTGTCCTGAGCCCAGGCTCCTTTGTGCAAAGTAGGGAGCCAGGTGGTAACCCCCAAAAGGCTGCTCACCAATTATCAAAACTTTGCACTATACATTTTAGCAAAGTCATCAGCATTCATTGGCTACAAACTGCATAACTTTTGTATTAATTAGTACTCGAACCCTTATTTGCTAGTTATATTTCTCACTTCTCATGCTAATTAGTGTGCATGCACAGTTCTTCTCCTCATTTGAGTCTGGGGTCCTTTTTGAATAGGTGTCCTAGGGTGACTCTATGATGCTTGTATCCCCAATAGTCTGTTCTGCTGGATATTTAATTCTGTGCTTTTAAGACTGGTTCCAAGAGTGAAGGGGGGGGGGGGGGGGGGGGAGAAGCACACAGTTTGTTGGAAGAAGCACACAGTTTGTCTGCAGAAGCTTCACTCCCCCGCATTCCTTGCTCTCACAGACTGTGTTGTTTGCAGCATAGACAGCAAGAGAGAGCTCCCCTTTTCTTTTAGTGAGTTTCTTTAGCTAGCTGAGGCAGAGAAGTTCCCCAGACTGTGGCTTTTCTTTTTCTTAGAACTGATCAGACCTGCTTTGGACCAAAAATCCAGAAAAACATCAGGAGCTCACACCTCTGGCCCACTGGGGCCCGGGATGTGGCATTTTCCAGCGCAGGAGCAATTGATAAGAAACTGAGTGAGCCGAGCTACAACCCACGATAAGGACTCTCTCTGAATTTGCCATCTCTTCAGAACAACGAAAGGTTCCATTGTTTAATATTATTCATTTTTTTCATGCTTGTGAATACTTTGCTTGTTAAATAAACAGGTTTTTTTCCACTTTTCTCCAAGGAAATCTTTCCTGAACCAGTTGGGGGAGCAGCTGAAATCTTTCTCTTGTAGGGAAACATCCCTTGAGAAGTTCCCTTTCAAATCTGTCCTAAACCAGAACAGTAGGTGGTCTCGATCACCCACTGCCAGAATTACCTTTCCCCCAGTTACTGTTCAATTCTGCTGGCTTCAGTCCTCATGGCTCTAATCCAGACAGCTCATTCATCTTGGGTTTGTCTTCCACTTTCCTTAAAGCAAAGGATTAGCCAAGCGTATGACACTGACAATACAATTGCTTAATAATAACTGTTCAGCTACAGCTACTGATTAATAACTTTAAAAACCTGCAAAGTTTGGTTCAAATTTTGAGGGGCTTGATATCAATAGGACAAGAGGCAATGGGAAGAAACTGATGCATAGGAAGTTCCTCCTGAATACAAGGAAGAACTTCTTTACAGTGCGGGTAACTATGCACATGGAACAGATTGTCTAGAGAAGGGTGTGGAGTCTCCCTCACTGGAGATATTCCAGAACCATCTGGATGCAATCCTGTGCAATATGTTCTGGGATGACCCTTGCTTGAGCAAGGAGGTTTGACCAGATGAACCACTGTGATCCCTACCAACCTTAGAATCAGAGAATGGGTAACTGCAGACACCAAAGATCAGAAGGAAGACAGAAGATGAACATGCACTTCTTTAAAAACCCTCTCATAAGATACTCTTTTCTTTGAGTGGTTTTATGTGTGCCATGGTTTGACCCTGGCACAATGCCAGGGCCCCCATGAAAGATTTATTTCCAAAATGGTTACTGTGAGATGTGACCTGGAAACAGAACAAAGCAGGCTCTTACTTGGGGATGGAGGGAAAAACACAACACTTTATTAATTACAATATCTAAAAAGGAACACACACAGAGCTAAGAATGAAAACCCTCCAAATACATTCCTCCTCCTCCCCTCCATTTTCTCCACAGAATGAAATAACACCATAGATTTCCACCCCGTCACCATCTCTCACATAATCAACTTTCAGTCCATCATCACCCCTCAAATAATCAACCCTCAAATCCATCAGGGAGAAAGGAGTCCCCCCTTGCACCATAGGCCTCCCCCGGAAACACAATTGAAACCTCTTGTGTTTCCGTGTCACTCGTGGCACTGCCCAGAGAACATTGGCCCTCGTGACTTCTTCCCCCCCATGTCCAGTGCTCTCACCACTGGACACGGGCCAGGATTGCTTTTAGGGTTCCTTATTTAAGGATGCTCCACCCAGTTCCAAAAGCAGCAGTCTCTCAACTTCGGGACACCAGTCCCCCCCAAATTTACCCCCTGGGGCTGAGGGGCCTCGTGAACAGAGATCTTCCCCTCCACGGAGACAGAGGGCATCCCACACCCTCCTCAGCTGTCTCTGTTCACATCGCTGCTTCACTCTTGACTCCAAGGTATTGCCTCCCCCTAGATACAGTCTCCGGGTCTCAGGAAAGACATGGGTCTGTCCATGGCCATACAAGAAAGAGTCCAGCTCAAGGCCACTCCATCATCTCTTCCCACCTAGGATTCTTCTCACCGCTTCTGACTTTCCTCGCACTTGCCCATTTCGTCATGCTTCCTCTCTCTCTCTCTCTCTCTCTCTCTCTCTCATTTGTAGGGGTGGAATGTCGTGGTTTGGCCCAGAAGTGAGTTTCTGGAAAAGTCTTCCTAATTGGTGCTTTTTATCAATTATGCTAATTTCTTAAAATCTATAAATATATGTGGGAACTCAGTACATCACTCCAGATGTCCAGAGCTACCGAGACAACCCTTGGGGGGCTCGGAGGCCCTGGAATGTTGCCAAAAGTACCTGGTGGCTTGACTTTGATCCTTTTAAAGAAATGACACCTGAAGGTGAGGAGATGAGAGAATTTCAGGTCTGAATGGTGAGGGGATGTTATTCACTTGTTAGAACTTAAGTTAGAATGCACTGTACAGGGGGGTTTTATGTGTTGTACAGGGGGGTCTAGAATTCTGTGCATGGATCAGGAGTCCCAAGATGGAGGAATTTGGGCGTGCCCTGTCCTTCTTCTTTCTTCTCCTTGGCATCCATGTTCAGGATGATGTTGGCATGTGTGGATTGGTTCATAGAAAGAGTACACTTGCCAACAAGGGCAGAAAGTATTGGGAATTAAAGGTAAATATCTAATACGTAGTTTTCATTATAAAAGAGACAACGGCCTCGTGGGCGGGAGAGAGTGCCCTTGGCTGTCTTGCTGATCAGACCTCGGCTGGACAGACAGAAAATCTTTGTAGATAAGAAATAATAAACTCGACTGAAGACCTAAAAGCAAGAGTCCAGACTCCTTCTTCGAGAGCGCGGCCTACCCAGAACCACTTTTGCCCGTGCTGGGGCAGAGACAAGTAACAGCCGACCCCGGCAAATATATACTCATCCCTATGTGGGTGGGCTTTTGTGGACATCTTTCCATAACTGCTCTGCAAGGCCTTCAAATAAAAATCCTCTTTTATATTACCTCCTTAGTAAAATTATCTCAAATTTTATTTCCAGGTTAGGAAAAAGGCAACACTAAAAGTATCCTGATTTCAGCTGGAATAGAGTTAATTTTCTTCTCAGTATCTGGCACTGTCTTGTGGTTTGGATTCAGTACAGAATAATGCTGATAACACACAGATGTTTTGGTTGTTGCTGAGCAGTGCTTGCCCTGTGTCAAGGGCTTTTCAGTGTCTCATGCTCTTCTAGGGAGGAGCTGCATAAGAAGCTGGGAGGGAGCATGGCCGGGACAGCTGACCTGAAGTGGCCAAAGAGATATTTCACACCATAGAATGTCACACTCAGTATATAAACTGGGGGAGTTGGCCAAGGGCTGCCAATCACTGCTTGGGAATGGGCAGGGCATTAGTCACCAGCTGGTGACCCTATTGTTAATCACTTGTGTTTCTTGAAATTTATTCCTCTCTCTCTCTTCCTATTTTATTTTTTATTATTACTATATTTTATTTCAATTAATAAACTGTTCTTATCTCAGTCCATGGGTTTTATCTTTTTTCCATCTGATTATTCTCTCCATTCTGCTGCGGGGGGGGAGTGAGCAAACAGCTGCTTAGTTGCTGACTGGGATTAAATCATGACAAAAGGCTACTCCAGTAGTGTAGCATTTGATGAAGGTGTAAATAAAGCTTGAGATTTCAAGAATGCAGGCACACAAGCTCACATAGGATGCTCCATAACTCGGATGGTTCCACTTCAGCAATCTTGCAACAGGAAACAATGTGAGATGGAAGATGCAAAGATACAGGATAGCTGTGACAGGACTCTCCCCCCTACCACAGAAGAGCTTATCTGTTCTATCAGCTGGTGCAATAGCTCTAGGCATCTACCCCCTCATGTGAATTGGTGAGATAACCCAGACCTATGTTTGGCTAGTGAGTTATCTCTGGTGTCAGAGAGGTGGAATCTCTCTGGAGATGGAATAAACATCCTGCCTTGAGAGCAAGATGTAGGGAGATAAGCTGCTGGAATTTCTGGCTGACAGACGCTTCACTTTACAAACTATAACAGCTGCACAAACTGTCACAAAGTTGGAAGTCTCCTACACACACCCTGGAAATATGTAGGGCTTTCCCCTGAAGTTTGGACACAGACTTTGCAGTTACTTTCCTGGAAATTCAGTGAAAGGATTCTATGTGTACTCCATCATCAATTCGGTGGTAAGCTACATTGACTCCTAACATATACTATTTCTTTGCTAGCTGTAATTTAGGTACCTTTTATTGTGCACATTATCTCTATCTACTAGTAGTCCTTTTAGTTTTATCCTGTGTAGTGAGCAGTCTGTTTAAAGTCTTATGTCTGTTAATCTTGTGTCTATTCAATAAATAATTCATTTTATAATAGACCTAATTGGCCATTTTTAAGAACCTTGGGGTGAGAGCCATTTGGAGTGCAGGCCACCTCAAACAGAGCTACTGTCAGAAATCTGAGTCAAAGGCAGGACTTGTCTAAGCTCTCACTCCATTTGTAAAAATAGCACAGAGCTCCCAGACACCAAGCTATCACACAGAAGGAATAAGAATCAAAAGGAAGCTGCTGTATCTGTGATGTCCCATCCTTAAGGGGAAGGGAGTACCCAAGATTCATAAATGCTTGTTGTCAAAAGGAACTACAAAAGTCAGAGGGTCTACAAACAATCAGAAAGTTTTATTAGTAAATTAGACACTTTCCATGGAACTGTATGTCAGTCCTTGTCCAACTATATAAGCACACAGCAGTGGGCTTAGGATAAAGGGGGAGGGTAAAAAGGAATAGAGAAAAGATGAGATGGATTAAAGAGTGGGAAAGAAAGAAAGGAAGAAAGAGAGAAAAAGGTATCACGAGTCCCAGGTCCAGCACCAGTCCAGCCTATGGGGTGTCCAGGGTCCTGGGGCCACCCCCCAGGCTTGGTGGGGGTACCTTTTTATAGATAGATTTCCCCATCCTGAAGACAGGTTTCTTGCTTTCCATGCAAATTAGTTCTCATGTGCAGTCAGTTCTTTCAGACCTTTCTGGAAATGGTTCAGAGGCTCTGGGATCTTGGGTTGTCTTGATCCCCTCCTACAGTCCATGCCCACTTCTCAGCCTTGTTCCTGCACTTGTATTGTACTGTGTTGGGTTTTTCTTCAAATATGTTACCACTCCAAATGTTTTAATTGTGATCCTTAACTGCAAAGTGAGTAGCCAACATCTGGTTCTTACCCAGGAGCCATAAATTAACCTCAGCAGTTTGGCAGATAACACTTGCTCCATTTACTCCAACGATTTTAACTCTTTGCCATATGGGTTGTACATTCAGCTTCTTGGCATCCCACTGCATTAATACTGAATGTTGTGCTTGCGTATCTATTGGAAATTTTATTAATTGTTGACAATAACCAACTGGAATCTGAACATTTGGGGCATTAGTATGTATGTATTGAAAGGATTCCACATACTGCATTTCAGTATTACCTGGTTTATGGCCATAATGCTCTTGCAAATCAGCCACCTGATTCTGATTGAATGGAATAATTTTTGTTTGCGATTTCCTGCTCCACCCCGAGATCCAGTAGATTCAGGGGGAGTTGAAGGAGATAAAGAATCATCTTTCCCCAGTTCTCTGTCATCTGGATCACCCCATATGTTTCCATCCTGTGTAAGACTGCTATATTTTTCCTGGAATTTGATATCTGTTACTGTCTACAGCACCATGATAGTAGCAGTTTGCTGACCCTGACCACCACCTGTGGTTTAAATCTTAATTAGGGATTGTGATGTTACTTCCTCATCATCAGATGACAGTGCAAGTGTTACATCTTGCCCTTTTTCAAAATAATATATCCATTTACTGTCTTCCAACTCCTTCCCTGGATACAAAAAGAGTTACAAGACTGTTTCTGCAAATGGTCCAGATTCTACATCCTGCAATTTTTTCCTGTAAGATTGTCTCTCATATGCATCCCAAAGTTCTACCTGAAGCCTCCTAGTATGATTGCACTTGGCAGCAAGCAATGCCTCCACCTGCAGCCTCTTTTCAAACTTGGCAACCAGCGTCAATCCAGGTGATGTCCAGGGTCCAGGGGCACACACCTGGACTTGGTGGGGGTATCTTTTTTATAGATAAGTTTCCCCACCCTTGAGCTAAGTTTTTTGCAAACTATGTGTCCTAGGGTGACTTTATCATGCTTGTATCCCCAATCGTGTGTTCTGTTTATGCTGAATATTCTATTCTGTGCCTTCAAAACTGGCTCTCAGAGCGAATGTGGGGAGAAGAAGCACTGAGTTTTTGTTATCAGCCTCACTCACTCCTCCACATTTGGCCGGACTGTTGATGTCTGGGCACAGACGGGGCAGAACACAGTGCTCCTTTTGCTCCTTTTGCTTGTTAGTTATTTAGTTTAGCTAGCTGAGGCAGTCCGAGCTTTCCCTGGACTGTTTTTCTTTTCCTGTTCTTGGAACCATTCGAACCTGCTCCAGACCGGGACCTGGGGAAACACCAAGAACACTTTGCAGCCTGCTGGGGCCCACTCTGCAGCCTTTCCCAGTGCCAGAGGGACTGATAACAGAGCGACCACCCACCGGAGAGACTCTCTGAATTTGTCATCTCTTCAGAGCGATTAATGAGTTTTGTCATCCAGTATTGTTCATTTTGTGTGCTGGGGAGTGCTTTGCCTGTTAAATAAAGAGGTTCTTTCCACTTGTCTCTGAGCAATCCTTTCCGAGCCAGTTGGGGGGAGGGGCCATACGGATTTGCTTTCTGGAGGGGCCCCCTTTGGAGGTTTTCTCCCAAATTTGCCCTAAACTAGGACACTATGCAAATCAGTTATCATGCGCAGTCTGTTCTTCTAGAACTTTCTGGAAATGTGTCAGAAGCTTCAGGGTCTTTGGTGGTCTTGATTTCCCCCCTTACAGTTTACGTCCACTTCTCAGCCTCATTACTACACTTGCGCTGTACTGTGTTGTGCTAAACTTCATGTCCCAGTTTTGGATGAATTTAGGAGGAAACGTTCTGAAGTGAACGTGTCTTCTGATAGAAGGCAGGTTTTAGCAACCCCTCCCCCACAGGTTCTCACAGGCTCGAAAGGAATTCCCTTGGAGAAAGTGAAAAAAACCTGTTTATTTAACAAGCAGAGTGCTCACAGGCATGAGAAAATGAATAATGTTAAATAATAAAACTTCTTGCTGCAGAGAAGAGATGGTAAATTCATACTCCTTCCTGAAGGTGGGGCTTGGCTTCCTCCTAGTCCAGAGCTGGCCCCTGGGCCTCTGCAGCATGGGGGGGGGGGGGGGGGGGCTGGGCAATGTTCTGGTGTTTTGGACTAGAGAAAAGCTGAACAGCTCCAGAAGAAGAAGAAGCCACAGTTCCAGGAAAAACTTCTTGCCTCAGCTAACTAGAAAAAAATAGCTAAAAGCAAAGAAAAACTCCTCATCTGTCTCTAGAGAAAGAAAAGCCGCTGGGAAAAAAAGCAAACAGAGAAGCTTATCTGTGTTTTAAACACAGGTGCTGAAAGAATTCCACCACCTTCCCCCCTCTCTCTTGGATCTCACTTAAAGCTACAGGACTCATGCCTGGACACAGAGCAGATGATACAGGATACAGCATCATAAAGTCACCCTAGGACACTTCAGGAGCCAGAACAAGCATGTTTATTGCAGAAAAGTGCTGCCCAACCTCCATATGGCCCCTTCTCTAGCTGCATACTGTTCTTTCCCACAGTGTGTTATTATTAACAATCCTTGGCTGTTATTACCAACAGTTCTTGGTTGGCTTCACCACCATCTGGCTATCGGTGTTTGAGACACACATTAGCCTCTTATCTTTTAGGCTTCTACAGGTACCTGATGCAAAGAGACCTGTTTGAGAATCTGTATACTTAAATGTTCATTCAGGACAGCATAAAGCCAGCCTGACAGGCTACCAAAATGCTATAGCTTAGGCCACCAGGCTGCTTGAAATTAATCTTTCAAGCATTTGGAATTTGTTGCACTGGTTCTCAAGACTGACTGCTTCTTTGAAGAGGGGAAGGAGTTTGTAGTCCTTTGCCTCCCAAGGTGAAACCTCTGCAGTGCCTTGCTTAGTACCACCTGAATCAGGTACCTCCCCACACCTCCTAAGGGGAACTCAAGTTCTTGCACATTGGCCCAAGTTTAATCAGCCTGATGTGGAGATGTTTCTCTGGAAATCAGCAATCATGCTAGTTGGTGAAAATATTCTCTTTTACTTCAAGGCTGTGTCTTTGACCTGAAAGTCTAATAAAGTAAACAAGCATTTGCCCTGCAGGTATAGATGATCAGTCCTCTATAGGAATCATGCTATTGTCAAGGGAATAAAAAGCTACATACAAACAGGATGCCCAAGTAATATATATACAGAACCAAGCCTAAATAGAATCATAGAATGGTAAGGGGTTTGAAGGGACTTTAAAGATAATTTAGTCCCAACTCCCTGCTATGGACAGGGACACAATCCACTAGACCAGGTTGCTCAGAGCCCAATCCAACCTGGCCTTAAACACTTACAGGGATGGGGCATCCACAACCTCCTTAGGCAACCCGTTCCAGTGCCTCCCACCCTCACAGTAAAGAATTTCTTCCGAATATCTAATCTAAATTTCCCCTCTTTCAATTTTTACACATTATTCCTTGTGCTGTCACTGCAGTTCCTGACAGAGTCCCTCTATGGTTTCCCTGTAGCCCCCTTCAGATACTGGAAAGTGCTCTGAGGTCTCCACACAACCTTCTCTTCTCCAGGCTGAACAGCCTGAACTTTTTCAGCCTGTGTCTTTGTTGATGTTAAAATGATTTTTGCTTTTATATATTCTTCATATATATTTGTAGCTCTGTAGACTATTACTGTATAGTCATATAGTTTCCCAACTCCAATACTTTTCCTATTAAACAAACAAATTCCTGAAGGCCTGTTCTAATCTTGCTTCTTTTGGGAACCAAGGCCAAGACAGCCTCCCAAGACACTTTCCCATGTATTAGACACAAACAGCTAGCAAGGAGGGGGGCTTCAGAAGGGATTGAACTGAGAGGGGGAATTATTTAATTACCTGTGCTTCTAATTGGGGGTTCTTGGCAATTATGCTAATTTGCTAAATGTATAAAACTGTAATTGCCCTGTATCACATGTGCATTTTCAATGCATTTTTGGGATATATTTTGGCCTGTTGTGCACCTGGAGGGACCCTTAATTAAACAGTAGCAGTTTTTTATCACTTTAACCTTGTTTGTCTCTTGATTTTTGGGGCTCATAAGGCAACATGTAAGGGAGGTGCTCCAGTCTTCTTATCAACTTCATGCCCCTCCTCTGGACTTGCTCCAACAGTTCTATGTCCTTCTTATATTGGGGACACTAGAACTGTATGCAGTACTCCAGGCAGGGTCTCACAAGAGCAGAGTAGAGGGTCAGAATCACCTCCCTTGCTCAGCTGGTCATGGTCCTTTGGATGCAGCCCAGGACGTGATTGGCTTTTTGGGCTGCAAGCACTCACTGATGGCTCATGTTGAGTTTTTCATTACCCATCACCTCCAAGTCTGTCATACAGGACAGTGTCAGACATTTTGCAAAGTCCAGGTAGATAATGTCAGTAGCTCTTCCCCATCCACCAATGCTGTAGGCCCATCACAGATCACCAAATTTGTCAGACATGATTTGCCCTTTGTAAAGCCATGTTGGCTGTTAACAATCACTTCTGTTTTCCATGTGCCTTAGCATAGTTTCCAGGAGAATCTGTTCCATGATCTTGCCTGGCATAGAGGTGAGACTGATTGGGCTGTAGGTCCCCATGTCTTTTGCTTTTCCCTTTTTATAAATGTGGTTATATTCCCCTTTTCCCAGTCATCAGGGACTTTATCTGACTGCCATGATTTTTAAAAAATGATGGACAGTGGCTTCGCAATTTCCTTTGCCAGCTCCCTCAGGACCCACAGATGAATCTCATTGGGTCCCATGGACTTGTGCACATTCAGGTTCCTTAGATGTTCTTGAACCTGATCTTGTCCTACAGTGGGCTTGGGGTCTTCATTCTCTCAGTCCCTGCATTTGCCTTTCTTGACTTGGGCGGTGTGGCTGGAGCACTCACTGTTGAAGACTGAAGCATAAAAGTCATTGAAAATCCCAGCCTTCTTTGTCCAGGGTAGACAAGTCTCCCGTTTCCTTCCAGAGGGGGCCCACATTATCCCTAGTCTTTCTTTTGCTTGCAACATATCTATAGAAGCCCTTCCTGTTATCCTAGATATCCCTGGCCAGACTTAATTCTAACTGGGCCTTGGCTTCCCTAACCTTGTAAGAAGCTAGTTTCCCGTACAATTTCCCTGTATTCCTGTTGTGTCTGGTGCTCTATGTGTGGAGATGCGAGCCTTGACTTTATGTTTGAGAAAGCTGGTTTATTATACTATTATATATATTATATTAAAATACTATACTAAAAGAATAGAGAGAAAAGGATCATCAGCAGGCTAGAAAGAACAGGAATAGAATGAATAACAAAGACTCCTGACTCCCAGAGTCTGAGCCAGCTGCATCTGTGATTGGCCATTAATTAGAAACAACTAACATGCACCAATCACAGCTGCACCTGTTGCATTCCACAGCAGCAGATAGTTATTGTTTACATTTTTTTTTCCTGAGGCCCTTGGCTCCTCAGGAGGGAAAAATCCTAGCAAAGGATTTTTCATAAAATATCATAGTGACATATTCCTCCCAGGCCATCTGTCCTTGTTTCCGCTTCCTGAAAGCTTCTTTTTTCCCTCTGAGTTTGCCCTGAGCTCCTTATCCATCCATGGAGGCCTCCTGGCAAATATAGCACGCATATACTCAGGTATCTTTATAGGAATTTAAGAAATGTATGCTGCTATAGACCTTGTAAGATGTCACATCTCCATCAGATGATCAGATTTGCAAAAAAGAATGCAAAGTATGTAGGCTTTGGTAAGCACTGAATTTAGTAACATAACAGTATTGACCAACTGGTCAAAGGTATGAATTTTTTTTAGTCTGTCTGAAGGTCTTTTCTAGATGGTAACACACACAGATAGACCCTAGAGGTTGCTTTCCAATCCCTGAGGAATAGGAAAACTCCTGCAACAGAATAACATTGTCAATACATACTTTTGCTTCACACAGCCAGACTGCCTTGCAAATCCCTGCCAGCACTGGTCCAGCAAATGCATTGCCATCTACCTCTAGGAAAGGCTGGGGAGCAAGATCCAGGGAATAAAACCAGGATGAACCAGGGTTTTCCAGCATGGGGGAGGAGTTGGGCCTCCCTGAACATGTCAGCCCCCTCAGCCCTTGGTAAGAATTTGATGCAGCAAAGCCAAATCCCTCCCCAAACCCTAAACTCTGCCCCCCTTTAAAAAATGAGGAGGGGAAGAGGAAGACAGGACTCCATGAGCATGATGTCACTTATCTAACCTCCCTCCACTCCCTGGAGGAGGGATTTTACTCAGCAAAGCCAACCCCCTCTGCCCCTCACCCCAAGATATCACACTGCAACAGAATTAGTTATGTTGCAAGGGAAAATTAGCAATCATCCCAAAGAAAATTAAACAGAGAATGTTTTGAAAATTTCACTAATGAGGGAGAATGAAATAAAGCTTTCCAAGGAGGAAGCACATGGCAAAGTGCCCTGGTCTTTTGCCCAGGAAGCAACCTGTTGTGTGAAATATTTTGACTGCTTGAAGGGGGCAGAACTCATCTCTCTCCCCACTTCAACATGTGCTAAAATTACTGGAAGAGTGTGAGACATGGAAAACTCCAACCAATGTGCAAGAAACAGCTGGTGCTCCATCGGCCTTCTCCCATGTTATTGTTATTTATTGCAAAATTTAAGGATCTAGACAGAGAAAGCAAACCTCCAAAAAGTGAGCTGAGAGATGGTGGCTGTGTTGATTTTGCACTGCCTGGCTTTTGGTAGCAGAGGGGACACAGACGTGGCTTCTGTGAGAAGCTGCTAGAAGCTTCCACCATGTCTGACAGAGCCAATCCCTGATGGCTCTGAAGATGGACATGCTGCTGACCAAAGCTGGGCCAATTAGGTTAGTAACGACTCTGTGATAACATATTCAAGAGGAAAATCAAAACAAAGTGCACACAGTTTTTCTTCTAGTCAGAGAAGGAGGTGAGAACATGTGAGGGAAAACAACATGATGACACCAAAGTCAGTGGAGAAGGAAGGGTATTACAGCTGAATCCACGATGTTCGTATGTCTGAGACGTAATGCACGACAGAACTCCCTTGGTCATCAGCAAACAGCGTGCTTTATTGTTTGGAGCTTACTTTTCTAGCCAATTCTCAACTCCTGGATTGAGACAGCTCATTGGTCTATCTCTGTGCCCCCAGACTCTGAACCAATACAATGTCTGCATCCTAGGAGAGCTCCCATTGGTTGTGGGCTTCTGTCAGTCAGCCCAGAGGCTGCTTCATGAAGCTGAGCTGCTTATTACAATTTGATTAATACTAATGCAACATCTCACCATTTTGTCTTCACTAAAAATCATGGTTTGTCCTCTGTCATCTATTTGCAGGAATTCCTAGAAACAGGCTGACAGAAAAACATCATGGTTTTAATTTGCATGACATATATAGTGAAAGTGCAGTATATTGGTTTAGTGTCTGTAGGCAAGAATTTCTTAGTTTTAGGTTACAAGTTACAACTTATCTCTAAAAACAATAAACCACTTAAGTCTTAAAACTGTTAAACAAAATTCTAACTACTAGAAAAAACAATCTGTGAACAAAAAAAGTTTGTAAACAGGAAAAATAATTTGTAAACAAAGTTGCAAGTTAAATCTTAACTCTAAGCTGAATGTATAATTTTGAAATATTCAACTTTAGAGTTGTAAGAAAAAACAGACTTAACAGATAAAGCAATTTGTAAATAAATAGAGTCTTTATATGAACCATTACTTTAAGAGTCCCAGATTTCTATGAGGTAGTTATCAGTTCTTTTGGTTACATGGCTTCATAATGTCTGATGAAGGGACATCGACTGGTGTCTGTGGTTTATAGTGTTCATTGTAATGCATTTATCTTGGTTTTAGGCAGCTGAATTATCATAGGATCATTGTACTGTTACATGATTCATTGTAAAACATGAGAACATGATATCACCCAAGACTCAAAAAGGAGGTATGCATTCACCCCAACCTTTTTTCCCCTTTTAGATTTGTATAGTAAATGTGAATAGGAGCAATGGTTTTGAACAGTATTGTAGTGCAAGAAAATTGTGTTAACATGAGTAACAGTGTAAGCAATCTACTTTTTCCTTTTGTTAGGAGTTAGTGATTTTAGAGTTGAATCTGCCTATGAAGTATGAAGTTAGTAAATTAATATTCTGTGTATGTGTCAACGGACCTAGAATGTTAAGATGATTATATTTTTTGAATCTTCAGGTTTGATCCTGAAATAATGCAAGCAGGGCTATTAGGAATACTAAGAGACAAATTATTAATATATATCTTACAATATCTTTGATACACAGCAGCCCATGCCTGAGAGAGGAATGTAATACTTTCTTAATAACTTTAGTAAAATCAGCTATCATAGGCTTAGTGATTTTGATTTTAATACATGTAAGTAGTAATGACAGGTATTGTACTATGAACTCAAAGGCATATTTAACAAACAGTTGTACCATTTTGTCATTCTTTTGTGGTACCTTTTCCATATTTTTACCTTAACTATATGTTATTGGTTTATTATAGTTTTTGGAATATGGAACCTTTAATTTTTATGAAAAATGTGTATTTTATGATTGGCTTTTTGCAAATATTAAAATGAATATTATATGTGTTATGTTAAAAAGTTATGTTGTATTTATTTTCTTAAGTAGTGTGTTAAATATAGTTTTAGGTTATAACATTATGTTAAAATATAAACTATGCTATGTAAAATACTTTTTAACTAGCTCAAGAAAAAGATGAGATAATCAAGAAATTCTTCGCACAGAGATAACAGCAACATGCTAAAATCCCAAAGAGAAAGAATTATTGCCTCCTTATCATGAAGAACTAGTCTCCTTGTGGACTCCATGGAGTCTGACCATGATTTACAAGATGAAGGGGGGGGGAAGTTGACCATAACCAAAAAACACCCTTTGTTTGAAAAGTTTTTAAATCATGTATGAGATGTATGAATATGCAACAGGCTATTGCTTTTAAGAGTTAATCCTTTGTTAGTGAGCCATGGTTTTTTTTGAGGAAAGCATCCAAATGTTTGTACTCTTTGCTTTTATTGTCCTTTTTGTCCTAACTCTGATTGTCCAGATTCTTATTGCTCTATTTTGTATTACTATTTTTATAACCATTTTATTACTATTAAACTTTTAAAAATTTAAAAAAAGTGATTGGCATATTTCACACTTTGTTGAAATGTCAGAAGGTAGTGTGTCTGTGAAGTTTTGTTGGGATTTGATTGGTAGAAGCCTTCTGTCTGGACTGGAGCTGTTAGTATATTTGTTTGCTTCTTCATTGATAAATCCTCTGCTTGGGCTAGAATAAAGGGGCTCAAACGTGATTGGGTTTGTGGACCTTCCATGGGGGTTAGTTCACTAGCAGTAATAAATCCAAGCATATTTGCAACAGTAGGCAATCCTAACCCATGCTTAGCAGCCATTTGGCATAGCTCTGAGAGGATTCGCCAATTAAAGGGTATGTGTTTGTCAGGTGTTATCCCATTACCTCACACCACTGGGAATGCTGTAACTGTTCTCTCACTCTGTTGCCAGTTCTCTGATGATGATGAACACATGGGTACAGAAATTAGTTCAGCCCCCTCTATATCTGCACAAACTATAGCCTTTTGTTTTACCTCCATTACTATAACCCGGCTGCTACCCTACCGGGCTGATGCCCAGCAGGGGTGCCGGGGCCAGGATAGCTCAGCAGGAGCTCAGGCAACCTAGGCAAGCTATAGTGATTATCAGCTCTTAGTGATTTCCAGCTCTTTAGCTTGCTAGGTGCCGCAGCAGCAGACGCAGGGAGAGAGACGAGAAGGCCATGTGAGGTTCCGCAGGGTTCTTTTATTCAGGTGTTCCGCGAAGGTTGCCAGTGACAGCTCTTCTGCCGAACCCGTCAGAATCAGGGGTTTTTATACCCTACAGGGGTTTTGAAAACTGTCCAATAGTAAGGGTCAGGGGAAAGTGACCTATGGGCTTACAGAGAGATAAGCAGGGTCCAAAGGAGGAAGAGAGGGGCTGCTAGGGTCCAGTCATGCTGACTTGGCATTTCCTAGCTCAGGCTTCTGACCGCCAAGGAGGCTGTGCAGGCCCTAGGCCTGCTACACATTACTGGGTGTCGAGTGGGAATGTTTCTTGCTTGGAACATCGAAGGGGCTGGAGCTGGTGTTGGCAGGGTTGCAGGCACATCTTCGGCTTGTTGGGGCTTTGGTTGTAGCTGCCATGGTGCTACGGCAGGGACAACTGCATGTCTAGGGCTGGTGCTGGGGACGGGATTCTGCCTCGTGGTGCTGGAGCTTCTTGGTTCTGGTGTGCTTCTGGGTGTGACGTAGTGGCAACATCTGGGCACTTGTAGAGATGTCCCCGTACAGTTCAGTATTTAATAGTGTGAAAAATGCTTATTTTATTATTGACTTCTGGCAAATATTAAAATGCATATTATATTTTGTTATAGGTAAAAATGAAATATGCCCAATTCTAATAAAAACAAAAAAGAATTTATTCCCGACCGTGATACAGTCCCAACAGCCAACAATCAACAGTGCAACACCCCTGGGAGATAGTCTGGGTGGACCTAGATCTGGCCTCTATCGCACCAAATCCCCCATCGTCTACACTGGCCGCTCCGAGGGAGCAGTTCTTATACTCTTTATTTTGCCCATGGCAGAATCCCTTTGTCTCCTTTTAGAGTGCTTCATATTCAAGTTGGTTCTTTTCTTCAGTATGAACTGCACAAAGCTTTCATCCGGAATTGATTAATGCATCTCCCAGATTTCAGGTGGCAGGTGTTGATGGCTCTGGTTATCTCAGATGGGTATCTTTTCGGGCCATCTTCTTTGGGTGTCACTGGATACATGCCTCCTGAACGACCATCTCCTGTGCAGCTGAAATTTCCTTCTTATGTAAATGTCATGGTATCTCCTTGCCAGTCTGCCACGGTTTCGTCATCCTGAGAATTAAATTCCTAGCCCCCCCCCCCCATGTACAGCCGGTTTGGTTCATATACTTTTATAGAAGTCTATATTTTATCTGCACGAATTACTAACTATATCCCTAACATGTGTTATGTTAGAAAGTTATGCTGTATTTATTTTCTTAAGTAGTGTGTTAAATTTAGTTTCAGGTTATAACATAATGCTAAAATAGAAACTATGCTATGTAATGTGAAATACAAAGCTGTGTTTCATGTCAGGTACATACAGGCTACGTGTGTATCTGTGATTGTGATATGTGTGTGAAATAAATGGGCAGGAGATCTTTCTCCTTTTTAATGCCTTTATTAAGAAGAATCAGCTCAGGTGGGGAGAAATCGATGGGTTGCGCCCACACCGCCGTTGCTCCCAGGCGTGGCACGAAGAAGGAGGATGATGCAGCTTTGTCCGCTGGTCTGCAGACAGAGCTGGGGATTCTGTCCTCACGGGAGAGTCGTAGAGTCCTGCTTGTTTGTTTAACACTCCGGGGTGTCTCTTTAATCAGTATCTTTTCAGGTTAGGGTGAGAAACAAAAAGGTCCAAGCAGGTACGGGACTATGCTCCCATCCTTAGACGTCACTTAAGTCACTTGTTGGCTAGTGATTTTAGGGGTTTTTCTTGTAAAAACTGTAAAACTGTAAAAACCCAGGGTGCAATGCATTTCTCATCTGCATACTGGCTCTGATGTCACTCCTATTTTCTTTACCTTGGAAGTTTTGTCCTGGTGTCTTCTTGGCAAGTGGCCAGCATCAGGGAAACAATAGTTAATCACCGGCCATTAACGGGTAATTTAGGACTTTTTCTTTGGCAGCACAACCAAAGAAGTCTGACTGGTCTGACTTGTTTTTTTAACTCTGAAACTTAAAAAAAATACAACTTTCTATTCATAACATGTGGAAACTGACCATGGGACAGTTATAAAGACAATTCTAATAAATAACTGAGGAAGTAAAGCATGGAAGAAGGCCTTTGAACCTATCCTTTGTTCGCAATTAACCTTTATAAGTCTTGATTTAGGAGCATTCGAATTAAAGCTTTAAGGATGTTGCTGTTTGACAGGAACTTTCTGCTTCTAGCTAAAAAGAGTTGTGCAATAATAACCTTTTGAAGTATAATTGTAAGACATTGCTTGTAGTAAGGATCTGTGAAACTATAGCTTTAGAATATATAAAAAGGAAACATGCTTATCTCAACGCCTTAACAAAACATTGAAAAGCATCTTGAGAAAGGAACATGAACACCAACTCAAGGATTGATAGTTTCGACCAAGGAAAGCTGGAAGTCACTGTTATGAGATTTATAGTCCTTGCAATTAAAAGGTGAACCCACATCTGGAATCTGGACCTCACCAGCTGGGAGACTTCTTTCTTCTTTCGGAAGCTGGACCCCACCATCTGGGGATACTACTTTCTGAGATACATCCTGAGAAAAACTAAATCACAATAGTGTATAGAATTGTGACGTAAAAATTGGGAATAGAAACTGCTGAGAAAGCTTATGAGTACCCCTATAAATATCTGTAAGCCCCAACTATCGGTGTGCAGTTGGAGGGAAAATTTCCCCCACTGTATCCAGCGCTGTATTGCTCATACTTTACCATATTAATTAATAAATTGATTGCTGCTTGAATATTGGCCTAGTCAAGCTTCTCATTTATAACAGTAAGATACTTTTTTAAAAGAAAAGAATGAGGTACTCACACCAAGATAGCAGCAACAGGACACCTAAATCTTTCAGAGAAAAAGAATTTATTGCTCTCTTATCAGAAGTAACTAACGTCTTCCTGCCTTGTTCAGCCCTGAAGATGTCGTCAGGATTCAGAGGAAGAAGTTGACCCTGACCAGACAGAATCCTCTGTTTGAATAGAATTTATGCATCATGTATGAGATGTATGAATATGCAACAGGCCATTGCTTTTAAGGGTTAATCCTCTGTTAATGTGTGTCCTTTTTCAGGCTTATTTTGCCCAGAGAGAGGTACCCGGACTGTCCGTAACTCTTTGTTTTTATTGTCTCATATTGTCCTAATCATCAAAATTTTTATTACTCTAATTATATTACTATATTTATAACAATTTTATTACTATTAAACTTTTAAAATTTTAAGAACAAGTTGTTGGCATTTTTCACAATAGTCTTATTAAATCCAAAACAAACCTCCATGGTTTTATAGCTCTCATTGCATTTCCCTCCACTTTTGAGGCTGCCTTTAATATACAGTGACCAGTTTGTTCCCAGGTATTAAGACCAAAGGCAGTTTCTTTTGTTGTGTCAAATCCATGGGGTTTTGCCCATGTAATTAATCTACATAGCTCTTCTTCATCATAGTCTATGTCCCATTCCTTACAGAAAATTTTCCATACCTGTATTGTGGGGTTTTCTGATGTTAAAAACCAAGCACCCATGGTCTCTGATGGGGTTTTTCTTCTTTTTTCAACTTCTCCAGTTTCTTTTTGCAAACAACCCTTTGGCTGAGTGTTCTTGCAACCTTTGTTGCAGCTTGTATCCTTGCAGCCTTTTTTGCCTATTTTCAGGCTCTTCCAGCCTCATCTTTCCAGCTTTTTCAGCTTCTGTGGTTTCTTTTCCCACACAGCCCTTTGGCTGTAATTTCCTGTGACCTTTGTCACAAAGTTAGCTCCTGCAGCCTTTGCTGCCTATTTCCAGGCTCTTTCTGGCCTCTTTCAGGTTTTCGCTCTGTTCTGCAAAATACTCAGGTTCTTGGACTGCTTGTCCTCACAGCAGGGGGTCACTATGTATTACAGCTGAATCCACGATGTTCGTATGTCTGAGATGTAACACATGATAGAACTCCCTTGGTCATCAGCAAACAGCGTGCTTTATTGTTTGGAGCTTACTTTTATAGGCAGTTCAAAACTCCCGGATTGAGACAGCTCATTGGTCTATCTCTGTGCCCCCAGACTCTGAACCAATACAATGTCTACATCCTAGGAGAGCTCCCATTGGTTGTGGGCTTCTGTCAGTCAGCCCAGAGGCTGCTTCATGAAGCTGAGCTGAGCTGCTTATTATAACTTGATTAATACTAATGCAACAGAGGGGGAGGAGGTGCTCCAGGTGCCAGAGCCAAGATTCCTCTGCAGGCCATGGTGAAGACCATGGTGAAGCAGTTGTCCCTCTGCAGCCCATGGGGATCCATGGGGAAGCAGAGATCCACTGGCGGCCCGTGGGGAAGATGCTCATGCTGGAGCAGGTGGATGCCTGGAGGAAGCTGTGATTCAGTGGGAGAGACAGTGGAGAGTGAGGGTCCTTGCTTCCAAGCTGGAGCAGCCTGACCTTGGAGGACTGCATCCCGTGGAAGAGTGACCCACGCCGCAGAAGTTTTGGAAGGACTGTGTGCCCGTGAGATGGACTCACATTGCAGCAGTTTTGGCAGGACTGCTGCTCATGAGGTTGGAACCATGCTGAAGAACTTCATGGAGAACTGCCTCCTGTGAGAGGGACCCCACACTGCAGCAGGGGAAGGACTCCTCTCCCTGAGCAGCAGAAGAAAATCCTCAGGTGACAAACTGACCAAAAACTCCAACCCCTGTCTCCTTGCACTGTTGGTGGGAAGGAGGGAGGGGCCAGGGGGAAAAAGGTGGGTTTTTAAGGGCTTATTATAGTTCTCGTTCTCCTCCTCTGATTTTTTTAGTAATAAATTCACTTTGTACCTCTAAGCTGAGCCTGTTTTGCCCCTGGACTGTTTTTTTCTCATGGTCTTTACCTCAACTCAATGAACCCTTTGGTAATTTTTTTTCTCTTCTCTGTCCAGCTGTGGCAGGGAAGGGTGAGCAAGCGGCTTTCATGGGTGCCTGGCTTTTGGCCAGTGTCAAACCATGGCAGTGGTGAGTTCAAATATCTTAAAAAGCTCATTGGAAAGAAATGGAAATTCAGTTTCCCTGAATTTGCAATGAAGCTTTGCTAACTCCTCCTACACTGCCTCCTTCTGGCAGCAGTGAGTTTTGAGCCTTGCCTGTCACTAGAGGCTGGAGGCAGAACTGCTGCTGGAGAATCCATAAGCTTTTGGGGAAAAATACCTTTATCATTGTGCAAGTTTGGTTTTTTAGCCACACTAATAACTCTGAATGTTCAAGTATATCCTCACCAGCCAGAAGACTGGATGTATGTCCAGACATGGAATAAAGAGCCTGTTAAGCAGAAGTGGAAAGGACATTTGACTACATACATGGCTGTGAGATCTATAGCTGGAGACTCTTAAATTATATGAATAAAGTCATCTCCAGTCACAGAGGAATCCTATTGGACAGTATAGTAAACAGTAACTCTGTCGCAGATAAAGATGTAACTCTAAAATGAAATGCATTAAATGGTTTATCATTTGTATTTTCAGAACAATGTCTCCAGTATGGCAGCATGGTTGTGTGCTCCTGGATTAGTCAACCATCCTAGGAGGACCTTGTACCTAATGACTGTAATAGCAAGTATGGCTTCAAATGGCAGAGGGGTAAGCGAGCAAGAAAGAAAACAGTGGTGTACTTTTCCCTAAGGACCACTCTAACCTCCCACACATAGAATAAATACTACATTAAGAATTTACTTATGGACTTGAGTACAAATTTTCAAAATGGGATAGAATGTCTAGATTGGACAAAAAACATTTTGTCTAAAACTGAAAAGCTCTCAAAAGGATGGCTGGCTTCTCTAACTCAAGTTTGCCTACATGGTGCTAAGAATCCTCATCAGCATTGTTAAGGTACTAGATAATTTAAATGAGTTTTACTAAATAAGTTTTATTAGTGATTGTTGCATTTTTGATGTCTTCTAAGTTTATTTTCACAGACTGTTATTGTTAGTTTCATCAACGGATCTATGAAATGGCAGAGAACACAAAAGATTGCCAGGTGGATGATTCCTGCATTTGAAGTAGGTCCAAGTGGGACGGAGTTTTCTCCTTCTAAAAGTGTTTCATGAGAGGATGAAGCGGTGACAGAACTGAACAGTTACTGTTCTTCACTGCATTGAGTGTTTACATGTTTTTATCTTGATATGTTTTAAGATATCTATGTTCATATGTCATATAAGTTTGTTGCCACCAATGGTTCTATTTTCTCTCTGGTTGCCACAGTGGGTAGGAAAGATTCTGTTATGGTTTGACCCTGGCACAATGCCAGTGCCCCCATGAAAGGTATATTTCCAAAATGGTTACTGTGAGATGTGACCCGGAAACAGAACAAAGCAGGCTCCAACTTGGGAATGGAGGGAAAAACACAACACTTTATTAATCTACAACATAAGAGACAAAAGGGAAAAAAAAGGAAAAAGGGGGGAAAAAAACCAAAACACACACACAGCAATCCACAATGGAAAACTTCCAAAACACTCCTCCTCCCTCCACCCCTCTAACACTCAATTCTCAATCCAATACCATCCTCCACACAACCTACCCCAGTTCATCAGGAGACTCTCCCTCTTGCACCATGGGCCTCCCCAGGAAACACATTTGGAACCTCCTCTGCTTCCATGTCACACATGGCAGCGGCCCAAAGAGAATCTGCCGTGGTGACCATCTTCCTTCCATGTCCAGTGCTCTCACCACTGTCCATGGATCCAAACTGCTTCTTAGGTCCTTTTAAGAATGCCTCGCCCAGTTCCAAGAAGTGGCAGCCTCTCACCATTTGGGACACCTGTCCCCCCCATATTTACTCCCCTGGGGCCTGGGGGTCTCAGGAACAGAGATCTTTCTCCGCTGAAGACAAAGGGCTCCACCACACCTTCCCCATCAGTCTCTGTTCCCTCTACTTCTTCTCACAACAGCTTTGTCACTCCTGGCTTCCGGCCAACTGCCTCCCCCAAGGTGCAGTCTCTACATTACAGGAAGAAATTGGTTCCATCCCATGGCCATGTAAGAGAAAAGTCCAGCCAAAAAGGCTACTCCATCATCTCCTCCATCCAAGGCGCTTCTCATCTGCTGGCATTTCTTCATCCACTCAAGCCTTCTTCTCATTTGCCCATCCTCCATCCCCTCTCAATTCTTAGCTGGGGAGGATCAGTGTTTTTTACAGCTTCCATTATCTCAGTACCAAAGGGGTTAAAACCTCAGCCACAGTCTGCCGGGGGCTGGGCACCTTGCCCCCCCCCTCCCTTCTTCTCCTGGCCATGGTGCCCGCACAAGATATCAAATTTCAAGCCAGCACAGTCTCTATCACTCTCGCCCGGGGGGGCTGCCCAAAACATCCCAGATCTCCTCCACCCCTGCACCTTGCAGGGCTCCGGCCTCCCTTCCCACAGGCTGCATGGCCACCCCCTCCCCTACCCAGACGCAGCTGGGCAGGGGAGGAGGTCAGATTCAACTCACCGACGGATTCCAAAAGAGAGAGTCCCTCTGGGAATCTTCTGCTTTTAACCCCTGTGTGTTCTCAGAGGCATATCCAGGTCCCCAGTGGCCACACCAGGTGCCAATTTCAAATCTGGCCACTGATTGGTTTGACCACAACTTTCCCAGAAACTCACTTCCTGGTCAAACCATGACAGATTCCTCCCTCAGTTTAGTTTTGGGAGGTCACACAGGATTTCATATGGTTATGGAATCACATTTGTGTACCTCTTCCTATCTCCTCAGAGCAAAGCATAAAATTACTATACCGAGGGAAGCTCGTGTTAATGGTAAGTGATGTGTAAAGCATGACTGTGTAGAAGGGGATGTTGAACTATTGGTGGCCCCTGGAAGGAGGAAGAAAAGGGGCTGACAAAGGAGCTGAAGGTGCAGCTGGAAAATTCTCTCCAGCTGGAGACAAAGAAGGCATAAGTGGTTAAGCTGACAGAAGAAGAAAGATTTCTCTTTTGAGAACCACTGAAGGCTCTGGTAAAGTTGCAAAGGTATTTGATCCAAACCCCAGACCCTGACTGAAATTATATGATGAGGAGGTTGGAATGACTCGACTTTTGTTATGTCTTTGACTTCCACCCCTGAAGCAATCCAGACTGATGCAGTAGAATTTTTACAGAATGAAATTTTCCCATGGTGTCCACTGACCTTTTTCTCTTTCCCTGAGTATAGGTTCTGGGAATCCCCCTGAAACCTGATTGGTGGGAGGGATAAGGGTGGTAATATCACATATATATATGTTTGGGTTGTAGTGATAGCTGAACCTGTAAGATCATGGACTCCAAAAAGCAAGGCAGCCTAACTATCGAGCCTTATAGAGTTTGACAAAGAGTGCAATGTATTGCACTATCAATAAGCAACAGAGAACCTTAAATTGGACTCACCATGCTATTTTGGAGCCCAGCCTACAAGTCCAGCAAGTATCAAAAATAGTTTTATAAAATTGTCTAATGTTTGAGAATGCTGAACCTTACCAAAGAGTCAAATGGCATCAGGAAACACAAAGGTAATTATAGCCAAATCTGCTGGACTCTTTGGTTACTGCAGCTGAAAGATGGGTTCATTAACTCTCCTCCCTGATCCTGGTTAGCATTGTATCTTGCCTGCAATTTTAGATACTCATGGGGTGGGGGTGATGACCTGCATAGAAGGATATTAACTAGACTTATGCTTTGAGTATTGGAAGAGCAATTATCCATTATATGAGTTCCTGTATACTTTCCTCTTCTTTCCTTTCTGCTCTGCCTGCTAGATTAGGATCCCACTGCTGCCACAAGAGGAAAAATGCCATTACTATGTTTCCAGTCAATGCTTCACATGACAGGGTGGTTATGAGAGACTGGAAAGATTGATGTCTTGAGACATTTTGGGATGCATGTGTGTGGGGGAAAGGGTAGGTCAGGCCTTGCCCCTAGAGGGCACCCATAGAGCCTGTATCCCAACTCCGCAGTGTCTACCAATCATGGCACACTGGAGGCAGTGCTCCACACTTCCCTAACCTAGCTCCTGAGTGGCCAAATGACCACAAGTCCCACCTGGGAGAAGGGCCCACAAAGGCCAAGGGATATTTAAGGCTTAACGTGAAGCCATCATGTTGTCTGGCCCCTACCTCTTCTTGGAGTTTCTATCATTGTGGGAACCCAGGAATTGGTAGCTCTGTCTGTGCTTTTCTATATATTTTCTGTCTTTCTCTCTTTCACTTTTTTCTTCTAATTCCCTCTTCTTGGAATTCTTGAGTAACTTGGAGTTGAACAGGCTTAAAGTTTGCCAAGTTGAATTGGCCAAGTTAATGCTTTGAGAAGTCTTTTATGTTGATTGAATGTTGCACTAAACCTTTTGACGAAGTTTCTTTGATTTTCTAAAGTTGCCAGTAAAGTCTTTTGTGTTGTTTTGACCTCCTGAGAATATCTTGTCAGTATTTCTCCTGTGTGTCTAACTCAGAGTACATGAACCATTGTAAGCCCTTTTAAAAGTCGTGTCAAGTGAATTGTTTGGGGCCTTATGCCCTGCTAATTTGGATTTAAAAGCTGCTGAGACCATGCTGGATTTCAGGGTGGTGACTATGTACGTCTCTCTCCTTTTCCTTTCTCTTTCTCCTCCTACCTTCTTTTTCTCAAACTATATTGTAAGCCGGACCCAAAAAATCCAGTCAGTGTCAAGTGTCTTGTCCTATCTGCATATTCTAAAGATTGCAAATAAAAGTTGCTTGCTATTGAATCTCCTGAGAACTTTGTTGTTTCTCCCATGCACTGTCCAGAGTATATCCAACTACCTTCCCTTGAACCCAGCAAGTGGGCTGGGGCATTAGAGCATGTGAATAGTAAAATTAAAGTGCTTATTTTCCCCCAAGAAACATGTTCACTGTAAGAATACTCAGTCTTGCAATACCCCACATAAAGCCTTCCAATAAAAGGTTAGTTCTAGGAATTTGAAACCGAAACATCAGGGTTTGGTTTTTTTCCCATTAGTAATGATGACTACACTACAAATGCCTAAAGAACAGTTATATGTGGAAAAAGCAGGATGGTACAACAGCTCAGTTAAGGAAAAGAACTTTAGTGCACTTAGCTCATTTTAGCCAACATAGTACCTTGTCCTTTTCGCATACAAAGTGGACTCAAGGATTTCCATTTTAAGAAAGAAATTATTTGGCAAGCAAAACACTGTGTCAAGCTGTCTTTTTTTTCCTCATATGCTTGGACATATTAAGTCTTATAAACATTACATAATTCCTTTTGGTTTTATTATTAAATGAGAAAGTCTGATTTATTACATTGTCACATTGCTACTCAGAAATGCTGCAGTGATGAAGTCAATGTCTGGTCAACCGAAGTCCTCATTCTACATTTTTTCACAAAGAAATTATAGTAATATTCAACACAATACTCCTTGCTTTCTTCAGAGAAAAGTCCCATCATTCTTCTTCTAATGGGGCATGTTACTACATCAATTAGATTTTTTTTCAAACAATACATCCCCAAATTTTCATGAGATCAAAACAAGCTTCTACAGATGTTACAGAAATCTTCACACATCATCATCATCTGATGTATCACTGCTGCTTGTCTCAGAATCCTCATTCTCCAGAGCAGGTTTGAAAGTGCTGTTTTCCCAGGGGCTAAATTTAAAATCACAGATGAAGCCATTTTTCAAAATGCCATTTTTTCGAAGGACATTTTTTTTGTAACTGAAATGAGAAAACAAGATGTATCAGAGAAATAAAAAGCTAAAAACAACAATCTGTGTTGCCATGATAATTTAGTGAAAAAGCCTCTGCTAGGATTTTTCCTGCCCTGAGGAGCTGAGGGCCTCAGGAAAGAAATGTAAACAATGGCTATCTGCTGCTGTGGAATGCCACGGGTGCATCTTCCATTGGTTCATGTAGATTGTTTTCAATCAGTGACCAATCACAGCCACCTGTGCCAAGGCTGTGAGCAGTCACAGGTTTTTGTTATTCATTCCTGTTCTATTCTTGTCTTTGTAGCCTTCTGATCTTCTTCTCTCTCTTCTTTTAGTATAGCAGTAATGTAGTATTTTAGTATATTATATAACATAATAAATCAGCCTTCTGATCAAAATGGAGTCAAGCCTCGTGTCCTCGTCCGAGGGGTTGCAGTTTAAACAAGAATTGGTGACCCCTGGACGTGTGAAACTGATGGTCACCCCAAGAGTGACCATGGAGTCTAGCCTGGAGCTGAAGAAACGAGACCCTGAAGATGGGCAGAGTTCACAGCCAAGGCAGACAGGAGAACCTGTTGGACTTTCCTGGACATTGTGTCCAGAGACCGCAGAGCAGCAGAGCTGCACAGCTGGATCCACAAGGACACTGTCTAGAGGTACTGTTATTTTTTCCCTTCCTGAAGATCCTGCCATTCACAAAAGGTGGGAGGAAAGTTGGGAAAATGTACCTTCGGAAGCTCAGGTTCCGTTTACTGCGTCAGAGGAGAAAGTTATTAAATTCTGGTGCAGATGGAGACACGAGGACGGAATTACTTATCGTCTGTGGGAGAGAGACTGTTATGAGTTTTTCAGATGGGCAAAATTTCATAGATTTTTTACAAATGTTGTATACTCCCTTGATTTAGATTTTTGGAAGTTCATGAGCGCTGCTTTTAGGTGGACAGTGGACCAGGGTGTTGCACCCCCAGCGGTGTATGTAGTGCACATACACATTTATTTTGTTATTCTCGAAAAATGGGGCAATGCGAGGGACATCATGGCTCGGGTGCACAGTCGCGTTCTGTCCCCGCCAGGTTCGGCACGAGAGAAGCCTCTCAAAGAAGATGAACCGCGAGTTTGCAGCCCCCCCGCACTGCCCACAGCTGAGCAAAAGTTTTTCTCTGCTCCCTCGGAGCAAACAGATCTGCCTTCCCCCCCCCGCTCCTTCTCTTGGGGGGGATGGGGAGCCGGCCCCGCCCGCTTCGCCGCGGAACTCTCCGCTTCCCCCACCCCGGGAGGGGGCAGATCCGATTCTGCCTCAGCCGGCTCCGCCCGCGGCCCCGCAGCCGCCCGAGCCAGCTCCGCCGGCTCTGATGACTGCGCCTGCGCCGCGGCACCCGGAACCGCCTCCCGCCAATCCGCCCGTGTTGCCAGGCAACGCGATCAACAACAGTGATTCCCCGGCTGTGCTGCTGTCCCTGGGAGCTGCAGGAGCTGCCTCCCTGTCTTCTTCCTCTGCATCCCAGCCGGCAACTGAATTCGCAACGGTGCAGGCAGCGCCTGCGCGGGCCGACCCCGTTCCGAGCCCGCCGCCCCCGCCTGTCCCGCTGCTCCCTGCCGATCCAATTGCAGTGCAAGAGCTTGCCGAGAATGGTGCTGAGCCCACGGGACCGCTTCAAGAGCCGACACCAGCGCCCGTGCTGCCCGCACCACCCATCCCAGTTGTCCCGCTGGTTTCCGAAGCTCCATCACTCGCATCAGACCCTGCGAAGAGCCTGTCCTTCCGTGGAGGAGGCGTGGCCCGCCAGCTGGCTGCAGGAGCAGTTCGGCTGGCTGTGTTCAAAATCAGTGTGGTTTCTGGGTAACTTCGCATGTGGTCGGGAGCTTCTCCCTGGGGGTTGGGGTGCCTGCCTTCCCCCGAGCGCCCTAGCGGCGTGGGGGAGTTGGCTCCTGTGGTATCTGCCTCTGGTTCCCAGCCCAGTGGGGATGGGGGTGGTGCCGAGGGGCAGAATGCAGGAGCAGTGGCATTTGCATTGCAGGAGCAAGAGACACAGAGCAAAGCAAGCATTGCTCGCTTGCTCTGGAGACAAGAAACCCTCAGATCTGGGATGAAAATTCCTGAGAAAGCTTCTCTTCCCGAGCTGCCGGTGTGCATCGGTGCTGCTGGGGGGAGGAAGCATTGGGTCATTTCTGCTCTGAAGACGCTGGCAGCATGGTCCTGCCAGGTTCTGAGCACACAGAGCCTGCCTCACAGGCTGGTTCTGGGCCGTTTGGCTCATTTCCCTGGGCCGGAGCCACTGCCCCGCCCAGTGCTGGGTTTGGGGACTTTGCTTTCCCCACAGGGACCTGGGCCACCATTCTGTGAGCCAGGTCTGGGTTCTCTGGTCCGTCCACCAGGACCAGGGCCACCCAAGGGTCCTAGAGACCCTCTGCTGCTGCTCTTCTTCTTTTGAAAAAAAAAAAAATTAATAAAAAAAAGTGGAAAGAGCTAGCAGCGCAAAAGCATTGAAAAGCCAAAAATTAGCCTCAGCCCAAGTGGTTCAATGAAGGGCTGTGGCCAGGGCATTCCAGAAATTTTCTCTGAATTGTTTCATGACTGTCAATGAATTGTTTGATGATTCTTGTTTTCTTTAGCAGTTCTTTGTTTCAGAATTCTGCAAGCCTGTTTCAGGACCAAAGGGGACTTCCAGAGATGTCAAAGAGGAACATCTTCAGTCCATGGACTCTGTCCTGAAACTCAGCTGTTTGGACTTGAAACAATGAACTTTCTTTGCATGAGTTTTTGCATTTTCTTATATTTTAAGATTGTTTAGTGTTATGATAGAATTTGATGTTTGATAAGTGAAGAATTTCCCTGAATGTTCTACAGGTGAAGAGCTTCCCTGACCATTCCACATCAGCAGTTGATTGAGATTTTGATTGGCAACAGATGAACCTCAAGAGGTGCTTGTTCTCTCTTCTGCAAGGGCCCAGTAGAAGAGATTGCAAACATTTATTTTTCTATTTAATTTAATAAATTTAAAAGGGTGAGATGTAGCCATGATAATTTAGTGAAAAAGCCTCTGCTAGGATTTTTCCTGCCCTGAGGAGCTGAGGGCCTCAGGAAAGAAATGTAAACAATGGCTATCTGCTGCTGTGGAATGCCACGGGTGCATCTTCCATTGGTTCATGTAGATTGTTTTCAATCAGTGACCAATCACAGCCACCTGTGCCAAGGCTGTGAGCAGTCACAGGTTTTTGTTATTCATTCCTGTTCTATTCTTGTCTTTGTAGCCTTCTGATCTTCTTCTCTCTCTTCTTTTAGTATAGCAGTAATGTAGTATTTTAGTATATTATATAACATAATAAATCAGCCTTCTGATCAAAATGGAGTCAAGCCTCGTGTCCTCGTCCGAGGGGTTGCAGTTTAAACAAGAAATCTGCTGCATTTCAGCATTCTCTATGTCATCTATGGGCTACATTAGATCCACTGCACAACCTATTTTATATATATATCCCCAAAGGAAAATTTACCTGAAAACCTTCACTTCTGGGCCAGCCACCTGCATACATGAGCCTCCAACTGTGCTAAACCAAGCTCCTGCAGTGAACAAGAGTTTACCTTCTTCTCACCCACTTCCTCAGACATCTTGCCCCAGTGATCCCTCCCACATGGTCTCTCCTGTGGTGCAGTCCCTTTTTTCATGGTCTGCTGCAAACACCTGTGCTAAGAAGGGCAGGTTCTGCAGCAAGGAAGGGGCCCAGGAAGAGAAGAAGCAGAGCAGAATGGGTATCTTAGTCTGTTTACCTGATGCAGTTGGAAAGTCAGACAGTGGAGAAAAGGAAACAACTTATTTTACAAGAAAGAAATTACTGCATTTCCAGACATAATGCAGAAACTGGGCAATAAGCCAAGCATTTAAGAGTTTAATACACAGAACCATTCCCCTACCCTTCCCTTGATATTTTGAGAACAGGTGTACTTACAACAAGCACTGGTCCCCTATTGTAGGAGTGTGCCCCCTGTTGACAGAGTGACAAAACTATCCTTTGTCCTCCTAAAAAGGAAAGAAGCCCAGAAGTTTCTCTCAATGATTAGGTCAAGAACCACCTCATAGGATCTCAGGGACTTCACCTCAAACTTAAGGGCAGCTAATTGGATAGAAGCCAAAAAGTCCCGCTTGAACAATTGGGTAGAAAAAGAAGAGAACAAAGGAACCAATTGCTTTTGTGAAGTGTTTTTACCAGAAGCAGACCTCTACACCTGGCTTGGGTTTTCCTGTTTGTTATTTTGCCTTTTATTAAACCTTTTTGTTTCTAACACTGCAGCAGAAGTCATCCTGCTTAATTTATGCCCCCAAAACAGTAGCTGAGCTATCCTTGGGTGTATTATATTTCTCTGAGAGCTAATTAGACCTGGCTCGAGGAAGAAAATATAATACCCTACCTTTTAAAATCAACTGTTATTCTGAAAGCACAAGGAGGCAAGAGACAGAAAAGAAAAAGCACAAAAGTTGAGAAGTTCTCAGGCCTTTCACAGATGACTATTTCATCTGTAGAACATGACTACTTTCTGTATGAACATGACTACTTTCTATATGAACATGACTACTATCTGTAGAAGATGACTACTTTATCTGTAGAACATAATTTTAAGCATAACAACACCATCACTTGCACATACCAAGTACTACATTTCCTGCCATCAGGTTTCACATGGATCCTGCTCTCCTGCCAGCCCACTGAACATAAGGACACAAAAGCCAAATTTCATCATATTATCTCACTCAGAATCACAGAATCGCCAAGGTTGGAAGAGACCTTTAAGATCATCCAGTCCAATTGTTGTCAAGCCAGCACTGCCACTGTAACCCCTAAACCACTAAACCACATCACCCAGCGCCAGATCATGCCTCTTAAACACCTCCAGGGATGGTGACTAACACCTCCCTGGGCAATCTATTCCAATGCCTGGCCACCCGAACAGTGAAAAACATTTTTCTTATATCTAATCTGAATGTCCTCTGTCTCAGCTTAAGGCCATTTCCTCTGGTCTTCTCACTGCAGGCACAGTAGAAAAGACCTGCCCCCACCTCACTACAACTTCCTGTCAGGGAGTTGTAGAGAGTGATGAGATCCCCCTTGAGTTTCCTCTTCTCGAGACTAAACAATTCCAACTCCCTCAGCAGTTCCTCATAAGACATGTTTTCTAGACCTTTCATGAGCCTTTTTGCCCTTCCTTGGACATGTTCTAGCATTTCAATGTCCTTTTTAAAGTGAGTGGCCCAAAACTGAACACAGTACTTGAGGTGCGGCCTCACCAGTGCTGAGTACAGGGGGATGATCACTTTCCTTGTCCTGCTGGCCACACTACTCGTGATACAGGCCAGGATGCCATTGTCCTTCTTGGCTACCTGGACACACTGCTGCTCATGTTCAACTGGCCTTCAACCAGCACCCTCAAGTCCCTTTCTGCTGAACAGCTCTCAAGACACTCTTCCCCCACCCTGTAGCACTGCATGGGGTCACTGCAACCCAAGTGCAGGACACAGCATTTCACCTTATTGAATCTCGTGCAGTTGTCCTTAGCCCATTGATCGAGTTTGCCCAGATCCCTCTGCAGAGCTTTCCTGCCCTTGAGCAGATCAACACTCCCACCCAACTTAGTGTCATCTGCAAATTTGTTGAGGGTGTATTAAATCCCCATGTCCAGATCATCACTTCACGATCTTTATCACCAGCTGAAAAAAAGCTGACAGTTTTTCATATTATGCTTTGATAAGGACAGTAGAACAGAACAGCATAGCTTTGGAGAAGTAGATAAAGGATGTAACTTAGAAGTCATGCAAAAGGCAAGCAGGATCACAGCTGAGCTCTACAAGACTGACTAAGCAGAAGTTATGCAAAAGAATGATATTGTGCTTAGTCAAAAGTGGGGGTTTAGGAACAGCCACCTAAAAATGACACTGGATGTTGAAGACCACCAAAGAAGACCCCAAAGAATTATATAAGGACTTCTGATAAGGGGTGTAACTATGTAAAATAAAGTAATACATATATATCAAGTAAGTGGGGATAACTAATTGTGGGATTCACATTCTCTGAACCTGAGAGAAGCAGTGAGAGAAGCAGAGAAGAGAATGATCAAAACAATTCTTATCTCATTTGCTGCGCCTGTGTTTGTGCACAAGTGGAATGCATTATGGAAGATTGTTTACCTGAAGGGATTTGGTAATTGGATTCTGATGTGAGTGTTTTGTTTTCTTGACCAATCTCTGCAAGCTGTGTCCTGACGGTCAGTCGGGAGACAGTCATGAGATTTTGTTGAGTTCTTGTTCAGTTTAGATGTAGTGTAATATAGTATAGAATAATATAGTATAATAAAGTAATTAATTAGCCTTCTGATATCATGGAGTCCTGCTCATCATTCTTCCCATATGATGGGGTCGCCCTGCTTTTACAATAACTAATGAATATGTAATCAGTGTATATGATAGAAACTCTATTTACCCAATGCTTGGGGCGTGCAATTAAAGGAAGGATCCTCTGAGAGACCAGTGCGCTGCAATAAAGAATGCCTGCTTTCTAATACTCAAAACTGTGTTAGAAAGTTTCTATCTGACTGATCTTGGTATCAGTTTCAATTGGATGGCTGCTTTCCAGGACTGCAGCAATAAAAAAAGCAAAAGATAAAAGAATTTGGATCCTCTGCAAGTGTGGCAGGAGGTCTACCCCACGCTCCCCCCATAGTTGGTGCATGAAGACATAACCTGGGCTGAAATGCTCAGCAAGGGGTCATCTCTGGCCAAAAGGACTCAAGCCTCAGCTAAGAATCAACATCTTAGTCTGGAGAGCAGATGTGGGAAGAGATAAAGGAAATATTCTTGACTAAGAAACAATGTTTTACGAACTATAAAAGACACACAAATTATCACACAGGCAGAAGCCTCTTACACACACCCTGAACGTGTGGGAGACCTCTCCCCAGAGTTTGGATGCAAATTCTGTGGTTACTTCCCTGGGGATTGAGGGAAAGGACCTTGATATGTGCCCCACCAACAATTGGATGGTAAGATACACTGAATTCTAAGCTATATTATTTCTTCACTAGCTGTAACATTAACGGGTACCTTTAACCCCCTGCTCTATATATCTACTAGTAGTCTCTTTTCTTTTGCCTTTATTCCTGTGTGGTATTAGTTTGTTTTAAGTCTTATGTCTGTTAGTTTTCTATTAAAAAAACAATTCATTCTATAATAGACTGAATCAGCCATTTTAAAAGAACTTGTGAATGAGAGTGGGTTTTGGGGTGCTGGCCGCTTCAATAAAGCTACTGCCTGCTGCCAGATGCCTGGGCAAAAGGCAAGGACTTATCTAAACCCCCACATCCATTCCTAACATTTTTTGTCATAGTCGAAGCAGAATAATGGCAAATGATTCAAACAATCAGGCTAAAGACTTATCAAACTATTTACAGGGACACAGTGTTAATCCTCTTCCAGTGGACAGCTGGTCTGAGTGGGAAAAAATCCAAGAGAGCATATACAGGCAGCGAGAATTGCTGACAGATAAAAATGAAAATACAGTTGCTCTTGCACTATGTTTAAAGGCTGCACGTGAGTGGCAAGAAGAAATGATAGGAGAACATGACAAATTAAAACCAGCTAAAAGAATCCAAGGAAAAAACCAAAACCTTGGAAGAAAAACTGGAATGAACATAATTTAAAATCCCCAATTCTGTGGATGTTAAAGAAATTCCAGAGTTAACAACATCACCTGGGGATGGTAATATTCCAAAAAACTCTGATGAAATTGATAATGCAAATGTTGAATTGGATTCTAACAAAAGCACAGAAACCCTATCTCTTAAAGAGAGAGAACTTTCAGAACTTAAATTGAAATCCCTAATTAAAACCAAACTCTCTGAGGGACCCCAAAGTGGTCAGAGGAGAAATATGGCCACAATATTTCCCTGTAATTCCCTGCCATCACAAAATCTCCAAGAAAAATATGGACAAAAGGTAGAGGAAACAGAAATTTAATATCTGAGTAGATTTTGTTCCACAGGGAAAAATAGAATATGTTATAAATGGGTGATGCAATGGTTGGGTCTCATAATTAAGGGACGAATAGTATGTGCATGTTAAAAGAAGTTTTATAGATGTATAGCTAAGTTATTTTTATATGTTCACCTCATAGTCCTCTTTCCCTCCCCCCTTATATTGTTGTCACTAGTCAGGGCATTTAGGGGAGGGCAGGCTTGTTACTAGGAGGTGCAGCACGGCAACACCTGACCTCCAATCAAGTTGTAAGAAAATGATCTTCACCAATGGACAGCAGGTAAGGAGTTGACTGACAAGACTTTGGGAGGGGCCAAGGGTACAAAAAGCAGAGCATCCATTTTGTAGATGAGCACATGGCTGCTGGTCATGGTGACTCTCAGTGCTGTAATTTTTCCTTATTCAGTCCTTTGTTGTATTTTTTTTTAAGGTTTAATAAACCTTTGCAATTTTAAAAGTGAGCATCATTTCTCGCAGAATATTATTGGATGATATAAAAAGTTTTGGATTCTGGGCTGTGAGTGTCCTGTTACATCATGAACTAGAGCCTCCTGACTTAATAATTACACACTGGGCAGGAAAAACCCCTATGCAGTCAGCTAAAAATACCTCTGCTGCTGCTGCAAAAATCAGCTTTTGCAAGCAAAACACAAACATGCAGATGTAAATATCTCAGCCTCCGCAGAGTTGAATCTTAGCTTTGCTGAAAGACGCTCCAAATGTGCTAAGAGATTGTTTAGTAGAGAAACGGGTAACAACTCCCTTGACTTTCAAGTATGGAGAGCTCCTTTCGAGCAGTGGGGGAGAAAAGTGGCAATTCAAACCCTTACTGTTATAAATGGGAACACACTACTGGAACTAAAGTGATTTCAGCTTTTATTATAAGGCCTAAAGCATAGGGGGTCTGCAGGTTGAGCAGGAGCGTTCCCAATGGGTGAGGATGCTGCAGAGTCGGCGCTGAGTCTTCTTCCTTTCTTGAGCAGGGATGTTCCCGATGTTCCAGGTGGAGCAGCACAGTCTCACCGACTTGGATGCCCCCTTTTTATACTATTTTTTGTTCCTTTGGATTGGTTTCTGTTGGGATCCTTCATTTGCATGAAGATTAAGGCACTCGATTGGCCCTTACAGTTCTGTCCAGGCTAGCTTGTTTTTTTGCTTAGGAGGTGCACTTCACTTAGGTGTAATATGGTACGTTGAGTAGTTGAGTAAAACTACCCTTTTAACCCCTTTTACAATTCTCACAGAAGAAAAAAAATGAACAGCAGGGAAAGAAAAACCCTAAGGGCTAGATGATGTGTGAGTCGACTACCCATGAAATATTCCTGCATTTCAACAGCTTCTGATTAACTCAATTGCTCCTCTTATTAGTAGGAACAAAAAACCCTTTAAAAATTTCTAGTTAACACTAACATTTAAAATATCTTTCGAGTACTCCTAGAGAAGCCAAAAATTAAATTTGAGTTGTATAAAAAAATTAAAATTGGTTAAACTGACTCTAATAAAAAGTGTTATCTCTTACAATGCTAAAATCTGTTGTGATATAATTAAGATTTTAAAACAAAATAATTATATTTAGAATGCATTCTACTTACAACTCCTCTGTTTGACTAAAGAAAAAAGTAAACAGAAGCCAGTGTTTAAAATTTATTCTCAAAACCTATTTGTGATACTGAAGTGATATGCGGAATAGACTCCACAACCTGATGTAGTTATGAAGTGGGTATGTATGTCGGTGCTCGGCACAGAGGAGAAAGCTCTCGTGAAAACTTGTGTCCTGAGCCTCAGTCTACCCCACATCTTTATTCACAAAGGTGTTCCATATGCATTATATTGCACAACCTTTTCATGCATATTAAACCCTTGGCCCCACCTGTCCTCGCCTCACATGCTAAATAGGTCCACGCCCTTTTGAGCATGCGTGGTTTTCTGTGGTGGTCGCACGGGGGTCTTTCAGTGGTCTCTGAGGCTGAAGATTGTGGTCTTCCTCATGACTGAACTTTTGAACTTTTCTCCTTTGGGCGTGAGCTTTTGATTCTTTGGTGCTTATCTGAGTGCCTCTGTCAGTCTTGATAAGCTTGTACAGAGGAGCCCCTTTATCTGGGTTCTTTGCATCCCTTGGTCTCCCTTCAGTATTGTTCTTTATGCAAGAAGCTTCAGAAATTTGCATTTTCCTATGCCCTTTGTACCATGGCAGAGGTTTCTTAAGTAAAAGGTTAAAATGCAACACATAATTCCACAAGCTAAAATTTAAATGCTTAATTCATTCTGTTAACTCAAGTGAACTACAAAAATTTCTATTTTGTCTTGGTTTGAAAAGACAGGAGCCTGTGAAGGAAGGCAAAAGCCTCCTGTGAAATGGAGAAGGTAAACCCCCTCCCTCCGAATTATCACAACTTCAGAATTAAAAAAAGGCTCTCAGGCAAAGATATGGGAAACGGGAATAACAGTTCTTTACTGGAAGAAAAAAAACTAAATAACAATGTAATTTAACACAAGCAAAACAACCACTGGCAGAGTGAGAAAAACCTGGCACCCTGAGAAGTCAGGGTGCTGATAGCAGTCCAGCTAAATGGTGGCTGCTCCTCCTGGAGCGGCGATCTGCAGAAGGGTGTAGATCCTTTCTGAAGATGCGGCGAAGGAGCAGCTGGGCCTCGGTTCCTGATTCCTCTTGGAAATCCAGCGAAGAAGGCTGTCTGTGGTCTCAGAAATGCTTGTTTTATGGTGGCAGGGATGCTTGGCTCCTCCCTCTGGGTGGAGCATCTCCCAATGGGATGATGTAACTAATCTTACCAGCCACAGTGAGTAATTCAATAGGCCATTAGCAGGACATTATCTTCCTGGCAGTGTCATTGTTCTTGAAAGAGATAAGAAAAACTGCCTAACCCCCAACAGATGGCAAAAAAGAATACATGCTTATTTTACAAGCCAGGACATTATATAGCCCATTAGCAGGACATTGTCTTCCGGGAAGTGTCATTGTTCCTGAAAGAGATAAGAAAAAACTGCCTAACCCCCAACAGATGGCAAAATAGAATACATGCTTATTTTACAAGCCAGGACATATTTCAATACAAAACCTTTCTACTGCAGGTGTCCCAAGTGCATTTACACATGGAAGTTTGCATATTGGCTGCTGTTGATTCACTCCAATGCTGATTCAGGAGTCATCTCAGAGACTGACTCAGTGAAGCTTTGCTTTATTCGGCAACGGATACATGGGGGATCACTTCTAACACGCACACCCATCACTTTTACACAGTACAGTATATGGTTATATTTCACACATATTCATTACATTTTTGGGGATAGCAGTGGTTATACAAATTTCTTCTTGGAAGTCGTTATTATCATTAGCATATGTGACGTGCAGACACAGTGTACTCTGGTAGTTGCACTGAGGAAGGCTCTGAATCTTCCTCAGGGGTTGTTCTGATGAAGGCCAGCAGTCTTCCTCACTCTGCCCTTTTCACCTTTCTTTCTGAAGCATGCGCAGTCCTTCGCTGGCTGGTTCAGCGTTTTTTGCTGACAATAGGTTTTGTTCCTCTTATCTTGACAAGGTACATCCTGTTTCTCATCTTGACAAGGCTAAGACATCCTTCTTCTTAGGCTTGTGATTAATATTTGCTGACTTAATAGTTAACTCATGCTTACATGTAAGCATGAGTTAACTATTGATCAACTCCTTTCACCTTCATCTGAATGCCAAGTTCCCTTTTGGGGGGTGAAATTCCTGGATTTTCTGTGGTGGCCACAGGCAGAATTCGCTCAGATACTTTGGCTTTCCTTTTAGAGTATGTCTGTGTGTATGTGTGGATTACCTCTGTGCGTGTGTGTGTGTGGCTGCCATGTTCTGGATGGCCAGGAAAGCAGCTTCAGAAATGTAGGTTGGCACTGCTGAAGGAAGAGATAGACACTAGAAACTCCTCCTGCCTGAGGGAGAGATCAGACCAGTTTCCTCTGTTCCTCAACCCCCAAGCTATGCCTGCTTGCAGAGACAAAATTTACATACCAAAAGCAAAGCCAATACTAGTCATACCTTACTCTACAGCAGAATTTGTTCATGAATACTCCTGCCTTTGCCTCAAATTCCAAAATAAAAAGTGTTTGGTTTACTGACCCCTCAGCCAAACGCGTTGATGGTGGATGGAAGTACAGAGCAGTAACTGACTATTGAAATGGGAGTGGAAGTGATAGAAGAAGGATTAGGAAGTGTACCGGTGAAAGAATTGAAAGCAGTAGTACTGGTAGTAAAAAGAAAGACAAGGACTGTATAATTGATTTAAATGCAATATAGGCTGGAGGCAATAATGATTGTTATAGGTAGATAATGAGATTATTGGCTCTCGCAATTAAGGGATGAATATTGTGTGAATATTAAGAAAAGCTTTAGTGATGTATAGTTATGTTATTGTAGTTTAGATGTCCTCTGTTCTCCCCATAGTTCCCTTCCCCCCGCCCCCCCCCCCCCCCCCCCCCGTATTGTTCCCATCATACAGCCTGGGTTGTTCAGGACAGGTAGAAAGAAGGCATGCACATGTGCCTCTTGCATAGGGCACTTGGGAATGGAAAAGTTTGTTGCTAAGGCGGTGCAGCATGGCAACACCTGATCTCCAATCAAGTTACAAGAAAGCAGTCTCTACCAATAAATAGCAAAGAAGAGCTGACTGACAGACTTTGGGAGGGGCCAGGGTTAGCTGATACAACCCCCAGGGGTATAAAAGACTGAGCATCCATCTTGAAGATGAACTGGCCATGTGGTATCCATGAGGGCAGTTCTCAGCACTGTGAATTTTTTCCTTATGTAGTCCTTTTATTGTATTTTTGTTAAGGTTTAATAAACCTTTTAAATTTTCAAAGCGAGCAGTTGTTTCTCACAATGATTGTGTCAATACGTGTTAGATTGGCAAATGAATGGAAAGAGGTTTGACAGAAGGAAGATTCGAATGATTGTTTTTACAAGCTCAGTCCTGATAAATCCATATAAATTGAGTTAAAACCCATGCAAAACCCCCAAACATTACAAGCCTATTGTAACAACAAAATGGATTAACTAAAAATTAATCCACAACACTGATATCAATTTGGTAAATGATTAAACCTTATTTTTGCAGCACAGAACAAAAGACTAGCCATTGACCAAGAAAGTGTGTAAAATACTTTTATACTATATTCCTCAGTGCCAGCTGAGGCTTGAATAAAATCACCCAGACCTGGCACCACCTTTGCACATCAAAAGTAATGACACTGGTCAACCTGGCAAATAGATTTTATTAAACCTCTGAAAACATCTAATGGTTACAAACACATACTAACAGGTATAGAAGTTATATCTGGGCTATTAAGAGCCACAAAGAGCAGTCATGCCAATGCAGAAACTACTATCCCAGGACTTAGCAACTGGTTTTCCAGTCTCTATCCCAGACTCTATACAGAGTGACAATGGATCACACTTCACCAGCCTGGTGGTACAGAATTGGGCCAGGAAAGAAGGTATCAAATGGATTTTCCATACAACTTATTATGCCCTGGCAAATAAGATTGTGGAGCATGTCAATGGTTTGCTAAAATGTTACCTTAAGCCACACAAACCCCGATGGGATAAAAGACTACCTTCTGCACTGTACCAGATAAACAAGCGATATGGGCCGACGGGCAGCCCGGTTTCATGAGCTTTCCTGAGTCCTATGTCTTTTTAAATAACTCCAAATAGCAAAATGGAAACTTTTCAAAATAACTTAACAGTGGGCCAACCAATCATGGTAAAGTTGCCTCAAATTGGAATTGTACTTATGACTCTGACAGACAATCGAGGGCCAATGGCCTGGTTAGGTACTGATTCAAATGACCACCAACACAGAATTAGCTCCTGATGGATATTCCCCACATTCTAAACTGTCCTTGTTTCTGTAATAAACCTGGTTTTGCTCTAAACAAAACCAATTTCCCAGTGAAGCCTCGCAAACCGTTCCTACACTGCCCCCGTGTGGCAGCAGTGAGCATGGTGACGTGTTTACAACAAGAGGTCAGAAAGGGAACCACTGCTATAACTCTGAAAAAACATGTCTATCAATACTTCTGTTGTTTTGATTTCTCTAATAACCTTGAATGATTAAGTATATCCTCACTAGACAAAAGCTAGGTGTGTATCCAGACATGGAACAAGAGACCATTCAAACAGCAGTGAAAAGACTGTCTACTCTCTGCACAGCTGTGAAAACTACTGAAATTCCTGGACTTTTCTAAGTGAATAAAGCCAGCTCTGAACAAAAACAAGCCATACTGGACTACACAGCAACTAATGAATCTGCTTTAACCAAAAATGTTAATTATGGTATTGTCTACATTTTTATGCTTATAAATCAATGTTTGCAACAATGCAGCATGGCTAATCAGCCATCCCAACAAAAACGAACAGTGTTGTTTGTCCTAAACACACATACAACAAATGTTACCTGACCCTTGGAAAGGGAAGTTCACATGTAAAGCTAATGCAAGCTATGACACTGATAAATTACGATTACTAGTTTGTTCTCAGTTCTCCATGCATTTCATGAAAGTATCCAAATGATGAAAACTCCACACCAAACATATTCTCTAAAAGCCTTCCTCCACCTGGAATGATACTCCTCCTGGAAAGGAAAACAACCCAAGTCTCCATAAATCAACAAAGCCTGATGATTCAATCAGCGCCTTAAAAACAGAATTTACCAACCTTTCAGAGGTAGTTAAACAAAATCAAATTACTTTGGATTTGCTTTTAGCTTCCACAATTACCAACAGCAATTGCTGTATATACATAGATCAAACTGACAATACAGACTTGTCAGAACCCAGGATGTCCCCCTTATGGTCCTGGATGATCTGAGACCCAGCCAGAGGGCTTTGAAGCCCTGGCAGAGGGGTCGGAGACCTTGGCATGCAGTCAAAGACTCCTGTGGCTTTGAGTTTGACCCATGGAACAAGTTACCACCTTTGTATGAAGAATTAAAGGTCACAAAAGTTTAGATAGCATAACAGTAGTTGTCACAGGGTGAAAAGTAGAATTTTGTAGAATTTTACTATGGGGGTCTAAGGGCACAAGATGGAGGAATCTAGCCGCTGTCCTGTCCTTCTTCCTTCATCTTCCTAGCCTCCATTTTGTTGGTGATGGCGGCACATTTGGATTGGTTTAGACTAGAAGGTCACTGTCTAACATAGGTGATAGGTTTTGGGACACAACTGTAAATATCAAATATGTAGGTTATTGTATAAAAGACAACACCAGCCCTGTGGGTGGGCAGTGCGCCTCAGACTGACCTGCAGAACAGATCTTGGCAGGCCAGACAGAAAATGTTTTAGATAAAAAATAAACAACCTTGAGAACGCAAGCCAAAGACTCCTGATAAGTTCTTCAACGGCTGGGTTGGGGAAAACAGACTTTCAACACACCTTGGGATCATCTCAACCAGAGGGAACCCTAGACAGACTGATTTGAAAGAAATTAAAAAGAACACTAGAATCTTTCATAAAATGCAAAAGAATCAACAAAATATATTCAATGGGATTATCCCATGAATTCCACATTTAAATATGATCGTGAAGAAATTAATTAGTATAATTACCACATCATGACATTTATATTTGATACATAAATTATATTCAAAATTTACAAAATTAAATTTTACAAATGTGTAAATTTGGTGGTAACCATTTTCTCTAAAAAAATCTCAAGAGAATAAATTTAACTCTGTTCACATAACATGAAAACCTTATTTAATACTATTGAAATACCAAATAATTTAATAATTTTAGTTATTTTGATTGATATTTGTATGTACTTTGTGTTATGAATAGAAAGTTGTATTTTTTTTTGAGTTTCAGAGTTAGAAACAAGTCAGACGTCTTTGGTTTCGCTGCCAGAGAGGGGGTCCTTAAATTACCCGTTAATGGCCGGTGATTAACCATTGTTCCCCTGATGCTAGCTGCTTGCCAGGGACGGACATGGGGACAGACCCAGAATAGGAGTGACATCAGAGCCAGTATGCAGATGAGAAATGCATTGCACCCTGAATTTTTACAGTTTTACAGTTTTTACAAGAAAAACCCCTAAAATCACGAGCCAACAAGTGACTTAAGTGATGTCTAAGGATGGGAGCGTAGTCCCGTACCTGCTTAGACCCTTTTTGTTTCTCACCCTAACCTGAAAAGATACTGATTAAAAAGACACCCCGGAGTGTTAAACAAACAAGCCAGGAATCTGCGACTCTCCCGTGAGGACGGAATCCCCAGCTCTGTCTGCAGACCAGCGGACAAAGCTGCATCATCCTCCTTCTCCGTGCCACGCCTGGGAGCAACGGCGGCGTGGGCGCGACCTGTCGATTTCTCCCCACCTGAGCTGATTCTTCTTAATAAAGGCAATAAAAAAGGAGAAAGATCTCCTGCCCATTTATTTCACTTTGTAGTTTCTACAAGTATTACTTTATAATGCTTGTGTCTTCACTCTGATTGTCTGTGGTGGTTTTAGTTTGAAAACAGGTAGAAACACCAATTTTGTGTAGTGGTTTTGATTCATTAATTTCAGATTTCCCTAATTTTGAGATTTTTAAACTAATGTGTTGATGAGTGTGGTGGGTTTTAGTGCTGGTTAATTACTAGTGTACTCATTTCTTGTTGTGAGATAGGATTAGCAGAAAGGTAAAGCAGGTTAAAAACATTAAAAGTTTATAAAGAAAATTTTATTAACAGCAACTAAAAGGAAAAAAAAAGTAGTAAGAATTAAAACAAACTTTTCAGAACACTTTTCTTCTCCTTATAACCTTTTTTTTTTACTGATAATGTAAAGAAATACAATTTTCAGTCAGTTTGCTACTTTAAAAATAGTTTTTTTGGGTTTTGTTTTTTTTTTTTTTTTTTTTACTTCACATAGGGAGAGAAGTCCCTCTTGTTAATATTATGGAGACTTCTTCACAAGAGGATAAAAATAGTTCTTTTGTGGTTCTCAATTTCTTCACTGATAACAGTTGCTCCGGGAGCCCTGCTATTGTGAAGTCCTTCCTATTTTCTACAAGCCTTCCCACAGCTTGTTGATGGGTTATATTAACTTATGGGGTATTGTTTTAAAAATGAGTTGTTTAAAGGCAAAAGTTTTCATTATTTATTTTTAAAATCATCTTCATTCTTGGGAATAGAGATCTTTTTCTTCTTGGAGGTACAGGATTACTCCTCTCTCTGTTCAAATTTTTCATGGGATTACAGTTACTTTAATATTTGCTTATTTTAATATGGAGGTTTTTGTTTGATATCAATTTGAACTTTTTATCTCCTCATCGTTTTATGCATTATAAGGAAAAAGTTTTTTCTTCATAGTTTATCAGAGGATTTTAGTTCCAAAATTAAGGTATTTTCTTATCCTTCCTATCTGGGACTTAACTTTCTCCCTACTGATTATGATGTTTTCATGTTGTTCTTTTACATGCTTGTTTTTGTTTTGTTTTGTTTTGTTTTGTTGTTGTTGTTTTGGGTTTTTTTTGGGTTTTTTTTTGGTTTTTTTTGGGTTTTTTTGTTTGTTTGTTTTTTGGGTTTTTGGTTTTTTTTTTATTCAAGGGAGAATTGAAGTATTGAAAGGGTTAACATCCCACCTGGAGCCCGGTTGGGTTGGGTGTTATAGACCTGGGTGCTGTGGTTGGGGAAGTGGTTTGGATTGAATTAGTCAGGTCAGAATTTAGTAGTAGCAGCACGCTGGGGGTGGTGGGGGTGGTTTCTCCTTTCGCCTGACCGATGGTTGTGGGTAACTTCTACGGGAGTAAAATCCTGGCACCAGCCCGGGGCTGCTCCCGGGGCCCGGCGGGTTCGGCTGGGCCCCGGGCTGGGCGGGGTGTAGCAAGCAGCCAGTTGTTAGCAAGGCCAGCTCCATCCGGCCCCCGCGGCACCCTCCTCTCCCTGCCCAGCAGCCTATGCTGGGGGCCAGCAGGTGGCCTGGGGAAGGGGGCCCAACCCTGCGGCAGGGCTGGCTGGTCCGACCCCGTGGCAGGAGCCGCCCAGCCGTGTTACCTCGCTCCTGATGGGAAGGGAAAGAGGAAGTCCCGCGGTTTTTTTCGTCTTTTACATGTGTTTCACAGAGGCGTGTGCAATTTCTGTTGGATGGAAGTTTTGTATTACTTCCCTAGATTTTCTCACATTCAAAACCATGACACTGTCACAGTGGGTAAGAAAGATTTCACCCTGAATATGACTTGAATCTTCATATGATTATGAAATCAATTTTGTTTACTTCTTCAAGGTAAAACGTAAGTAAACAAAAACAATTGAGTTTCATTACACCACTGAGTCTCCTGAGACAATCTAACTATTGTATAACATATACGTATTTGTTTAGACTATTGTAAAATTATCTAACACTAACTACATTAAGAAAAACTGAACTGCACTAAAGAAGAAGACTGAACCAAGAATCATAAAAGGAAATTAAAAGAGTCACCGACCATCCACTGAACACCTTCAATCACTACAACTGAAGAACTACTTCCATTAATTCCTCTTTGTTCCTGGTTTGCATCTCATCCTCCTATGATTTCAAGATTCAAGGGGTGGGAGAACAACCTACCCTGCATAGACTAATAATTGAATTGTCCCCAATTACCATAAATGTTATAAATAAAAAAGTTATCATTTTTTTTAAGGTTGCAAAGTTAAAAAAAAGTTGAAACAATTGCTGTTAAATTGAAGGTTACCTGCATGTTGCAGCCACCTATTGTTAAGAGCTCTTCTTCAATTACCTGTTAATGGTTGGTGAATAGCCATTGTCCCCTCTAATGCTTGCCAGGGGTGATACCAGACCCCGCAGGCAGCAGGGGAAGGGGAGTGACATCAGAGCTAGTATGCAGATGAGAGAATGCATTTCACCTGTAAGTTTCAGGAAAAAAACCCTAAAAACAATGAGCCAACGTGGAATTAAGAGACCTAAGTGACGTCTAAGGACGAGGAACTTAATCCAGTACCTGCTAAGATCCTTTTACTTCTCACCCTAACCTGAAAAGGTCTTAACTAGAAAGAGGACCTGGAATGTTAGACCGAAAAAAGTGGGAATTTCCTACTCTCCCATGAGGACAGAAGCCCCAGCTCTGCCTGCAGACCAGCGGACAGAGCTGCATCATCCTCCTCCTCTGTGCCACTCCTGGGAGCACCTGCGGTGTGGGCGCGACCCGTTGATTTCTCCCCACCTGAGCTGATTCTTTTTAATAAAGGCATTAAAAAGGAGAAAGATCTCCTGCCCCATTTATTTCAATAAACACTCTGAACTCAATTCCATATCTTATAATCTTTTAGTTTGTCACTAATATTTTTTCTTTTTCTTTCCAAATTTATACATATATCTGTGTTACATAAGCTGAAGCAATAACAGGTGCTTCTTATATCAATATCAATAACATGTTTGACATCTTTTGAAGAAATAATAAAACTTAGGAAAACAATGCATATCAAAATACTCAATGATGGTGCACACATATATGAAAGTGGATGCTTTTGTAGCATGAGGGCGAGAGATACCTGCACTATCACTTAATGAGGTAAAACCAGTGCCTCTAGTCACAGGGGTGGATTATGGCAGGATGTCTACCCCCCCCTCCTCTCCACCACAGATAGTCAGTGCATAAAGAGATAGCCTGAGCTGCAAAGCCCAGCAAGGGGTCATCTCTAGCGCCAAAAGGGCTCAGGCCTCAGCTAAGAATCAGCATCTTAGTCTGGAAAGCAGGTGTAGGAAGAGATTAAAAAAATATTCTTGACTGAGAGACACTTTTACAAACTATATAAGACACACAAGCTATTGTAGGAAATGGAAAGATAGAAACTTCCACAGACATTGAAGGGTTTGATCTGTAGCCTTGGAAGAAGCTTAGATTGATGTAAAAATAAATTACACAGACATTAAGCAGAAAAATCATAAACTTATGTTTCTACAGTTGTAAGTAAGAGTATGCCGTAAGTAAGAAACTGTATTGGGTAAGATGGTGAAGGTTTTATAGTGTAGTAATGCAATTGTATAGAGTAAGCTAAGAGTTTAGAAGTTATAATAGAAGCACATGTGTGTATGTGTGATAGCAACTCATTGGATAAAAGTATACGCATTGCAGTAGAAGTAAGTAAAGGTGATAGGTTAGAAAAGCAAAATAAACTTTGTAGTAACTGTCCATTGGATTAGAAAGTTATATATTGTCATGTAACGAAGAACTTGTGACCATGAGCTATATCCACCTGCTTGCTCTCTTAAATCTCATGGCCTCTGAGACTGATGTTTATCTGAGCAATAAATCATTGTTAGACTGACTGTGGTCCCATCACTTCAATTAAAACAGCGATAATAATAAGTTATCACAGAGGCAGAAGCCTTCTACACACACACCCTGAAAATGTGGGAGACCTCTCCCCAGAGTTTGGATGCAAATTCTGTGGTTACTTCCCTGGAGATTGAGGGATAGGATCTTGATGTGTGCCCCAGCAACAATTGGATGGTAAGATACACTGAATCCTAAGTTATATTATTTCTTCACTAGCTGTAACATCAATAGGTACCTTTAACCCCGCACTGTATATATCTACTAGTAGTTTCCCTTTTTGTTCCTTATTCCTGTGTAGTATTAGGTTTTTTAAAGTCTTATGTCTGTTAGTTTTCTGCCTGTTAAATAAATAATTCATTCTATAATAGACTGAGTCAGCCATTATTACAGAACTTGTGAATAAAAGTGGGTTTTGGGGTGTTGGCCACCTCAATAAAGCTACTGCCTACTGCCAGAGGCCTTGGCAAAAAGCAAGGACTTATCTAAACCCCCACATCCATTTGTAACACCAAGTTCAGCTGTTGATGCACAGGACTTTACTTAAAAGCATCTATGATACTGGGCCTATGGACTTTACAACCCATTAAGCTGCAACTTCCGTTGTCAATATATTTGTGTAAAAAGTTATCAAGGGCAAATAACTAGTACAATCAAATTACCCTGGCTACACTAGTTCCAGCAAGAAAAAAGCAGAATCTAAGTAACTACCTTAATTTTAAGACAAGAAATCTCTGTCAGATAGAAAAGTAAGAATGTATCTCCTTTCATAACTGCTCTGGTGGAGCAGCAGTGTAGGAATGCTGACGATGTTCCTCCATGAAAACAAACATCAGAAGTGTTTCCTCACCTCAGACCCGTAGTATCTTCTGCATCAAGTTTGGAGATGGAGGCAATGCACTTGAGAGAAGCTGCATTGTTCCTCAGTGACAAAAGCATGATTCAGGATGCAATCGTCTCAGTTTTTTTCTAGTACATGCTAATGTCAGAGCCAAGATTGGCTTCTTTGCAATTGAGTCTCAACTGACAGCTGATGCTAATATTCCAGCATAGACAGACTAAAACAAGGAGCAAATTTTGGGATGAGGGGAAGAAAATAAATGGAGACAGATTCCTCTCATGACTAAGCTTGAGATGTCCAAAGATGAAATAACAAAAGTGTTTTACCTAGTGCCAAAAGTGAGACAGCAGTATCTGAGCAGAAAGAAAATGGCTTTAGGCCTGAAGACACTGTGAAAACAGAGGTTTTCTGAGGGTGAAGACACTGTGACATTTAACAATGAAGATAATAAGTTGTCTTGCTGCAAAGTTTTTGCCAAAAGGATTAGCACCTTCTTGAAGCAAAACACACACCTGTTGACCTTAAATGTTAAAGAAGGTTAAAGTTATTCCACAAAAAAATAAAGATGTTTCTAAAGTATATGCCAGAACTGACATAAGAAACTGATACTTAGAGCTGAAGAACAGTATATACTAAAACAGGGAAGTCAGATGAACTCACAGTTGATGTCATGTGCCAGGTATTCTGTTTAGCCAGATGTCAGCAAGAAATGCCCTTCAACATAATCCTCCCTGCAAAAAAATCTAGGTCCAAATACAATGGACATGCATTGGATGAGTCACTACAGGTGACCGATGACACCAAAGACTTGTTAAAACCATAATAAAAGCCTGAAATTGAAGGGACGTGTGGGGGATGTGTATATGTGTGTGTATTGTCTGTAATGTTTGAACCAAACTGGACAATGTGACAGACAGAAACAGTGAAATCCTCAGGAAGCAGTAATATGCAAGCCATCTAAAGCTTCTTTCTTTTAAGAGAATATATGCATTTGTATACTCATACTGATGCCTTAGGATTTGAGCTTTTATATTTTTCATATATTTATAATCCTGCCATGTTCTCCCATTTTATTCAGACAAAACAATTCCTCTCTAGGCCTGGGATTCAAGGACACCCTACTGTCTCAGGCAGGCCCTGAAAAGCATAGACAAAAGTGAGTTGGGTGGGAGCAAACTGGGGGTATATCACTTCATTACCTGAAAGTGTAATTCGAGGATTAACCCCTGATATGTAAATGGACCAAACATATCTGTATGAAAAACTCGTGAACCATCGTACATCTTGGGTGTAGCCTCTCAGAGGCTTTTTACTGCCCAAGGTGTACATATTGAAGGCCTTTAATAAATATCCACTTTTATTCTCTGTAGCAGGGACAGGGCCTGCAATGCCTCCATGGCGGTAACCAGCCTAAGATAGGAAATGCTGAGTCATAATGACTGGACCTTAGAAGCCCCTCTCTTCCGCCTTTCGGACCCTTGCTTATCTCTCTGTAAGACTATAGGTCACTTTCCTTTTGACCCTTACTATTGGACAATTTCTAAAACCCCTGTACCCTATATAAAGAGCTACTTTTGTCCAGTTTGTTAGAAGAGCTGTCCCTGAGAACCTTAGCAGAAGACCCCAATAAAGACACCTCTGTGGAACCTCATACGGTGCTTCTCCTCTCTCTCCCTGTGTCTGCCAAAGGCACTTAGCAAGCTAAAGAGCTGAAATCATCTAATGAGCTGATAATCACTAAAAGAGCTGATCTCACTTGAGAGCAGAGCTTGCTAAGGTTGCCTGTGGTTGGGAGCTGCTTGGGAACTCGGACAGGCTGTGCTGAACAGGACTGTGCTATCGGGACTCTGGGGCAGCCCGCCAGGGATACCCCGAAACCTGGCCTAGGCAAGCCCTATATTGGCGTCCTGAACTGGATGCTGGAAACCTGGCACTTCAGAAGAGCAGCATTTCTTCTTGAAATTGTTACTGCCTCAGATTCGCCAATACCCCCCTGAAGAAAAGCCCTCCATTAAAGAAGGATTTCTCTGAAGGGTGTCAGTCGACCCTCACATCTGACATCTGGATGAGTGTCTAAGGAGACTGACAAGGCAGACCACCTCCAGCAGACCTTTGACCCACATCTGGCTGAAGAAGTAAGTTTTAAAACAGCCTTTATTACGTGCATTTTCCTTGGGTCCTTTTTGGGTTTTTTTCCTTTTTTTTTTTTTTCTCTTTTTTTCTGCTGGCAGGTTATTGGTGTTGTTATGAATAGAAAGTTGTATTTTTTTTAAGTTTCAGAGTTAAAAAAACCAAGCCAGACGGAGTCAGCCTCCTTTAGTTTCGCTGCCGAAGGAAAGCTTTTCAAATACATGTTAATGGCAGGTGATTAACTGATTGTTTCCCTGATGCTGGCTGCATACCAAGAAGATACCAAGAGAAACCCTCCAGGGTAAAGAGATGAACAGTGACACCAGAGACAACATGCAAATGAGAAACGCAGTGCACCCTGGATTGTTACAGTTTTACAGTTTTTATAAGAAAAACCCCTAAAATCACGAGCCATAAGTGACTTAAAGTGACGTCTAAGGATGGGAGCATTGTCCCGTACCTGCTTAAACCTTTTTATTTCTCACTCTAACTTGAAAAGAAACTGATTAAAGAGACCCCCCGGGTTTCTAAACCAACAAACTAAGGACTCAACGACTCTCCCGTGAGGACAGAGTCCCCAGTTCTGTCTGCAGACCAGCGGACAAAACTGCATCAACCTCCTGCTTCGTGCCACGCCTGGGAGCAGCGGCGGCGAGGGCGCAACCCGTCGATTTCTTCCCACCTGAGCTGATTCTTCTTAATAAAGGCATTAAAAAGGAGAAAGATCTCCTGCCCATTTATTTCAGGTGTGATATATAATATGCAATTCGTGCTGTTATAGAATATAAAATAAAATATATGTATTAATAGTTAAAGGAAATATTAATGGATATTGTAAAATCACATGCGGGGTCTGGGGAATGTTACAGCCTGTGGGGGGGATTGCACGGCATTGCAACATTGTAGCTGGCAGCGGGAAGACCTAATTTACAATCTAAAGAACCTAGTTGGGGTGGAAATTGGTGACTGCCTGAATGATCATCGATCATCGCTGGCCGATTGGTGAGATCAAGATAGCGAGGGCTATTGGGAGAGATCGCATCCCAATATTAAATATTCCATCAGCCATCCCTGCCTGCCAGGAACTGCTTTGCAAAACCAAACCCAGAGACAGAGAGCAACATGAATATGTTTGACTGATGTTCATCGCTGACCATGAACGACATCCTCTAGTCCAGCCCGGAGAAAGAGAAACACATGAATATGACTGCCTACAAAAAGAACAAGAGAAACTCTGCCTCGGGCCAGAAAAACAGTATAAGAACAGTCTGTACCAGACCGCATTTGTGAACATTTGGGGTCCGATGTGTTATAAATAAAAAATGCAAATTAGCCAATTTTAATAAAAATATGAAAAATAAAATTTATTCCGCGACCATAAAAACAGTCTCGACAGCCACCACCGAAACGGCCAGCGTATCACCCCCGGGAAGTGATACGGGTGAACGTGAGGAAAGGACCAACTGGTACCTAAACCTCCCCATCCACACCTATTGCTTGCAAGGTAGCAGTTTTTATACAGTTTATTTGGCTTGCAGCAGAAAGTCTTTGTTTCCTTCTGAGTTTTTCATATTTAAGGTGGTTTCTTTCCCTGGACAAAGCCTCGTCCGGGGGTGGAATGGTCTATTCCCCTGGTTCCCGGAATCTGGCATTCAGATTCCATGTGTTGATGGTTCTGATCTCCACAGATAGGCATCTTGTCTGGGCCATCAGCACCTTGGTGTCTTTGGGCGTAGGTGCTGATGAATGCTGTCCCTGGTGCAGCTGGAGTTCCTTTTTGGATGCAAATACTGAGATGTCCATCTGCTGTGGCTTTGTGATCTCGTCATCCTGTTGGATTTCTCAACCTAAAGGGAACGAAGGGATTCCCCCCCCCCTTTTTCTCTCCCCAGTTCACATATATATTTTTATACACTATTTATCTCCACGAATTACTACTTATATTCCTAACACGATGCGATAGAGGTCGGACCGGTGTTCACCCAGCGCCAATCCCGGAGTCAACGCTGTCCCTTTGATTGTGGCTATCGAGACTGTATATCGGTCGCAAAATAAATTCTATTTTTTTTAGTTATTAGATTGGCTTGATAAATTTTTACCTATAACATTGGGAGATATGGGATTGAAACTCACTAAATTAAAATGATCCCAGAACGAGAGACACTTATATTTACTAATCCTAGAACTCCTATCTGCTAACAACTTTTCTTTCTCTAAAGGCAATCTCTCAAAAACTAACCTGAAAAAATTTATAAAATTGATTCTTTCCCAGTTTCCAGATACTAACACACACACTATCACTCTAGATACCTTTTGGGATACAGTAGGGACCGGGATATATACCCTTCAAACTAATCAAGATTTTTCCGTTACTCAGTTTATCCCTATATTTCATTCTGTAACCAAAGCCGTAGAAAAAACTAACAAAAAAAGCTCAAATCCCGTGCAGCCCCACCGCAGGGAAGACAGTAAAACCTTATCTCCCTCACCAGAGACTGTCCATTCAAATGCTAATCACGCTGATAACTTTCTTCGCCCTCAGCCCTGGAACCCAATCCTCCACTTTCTCTGGGTCCTAATGCCGCCTCTGGTGCTGTTTCACTCTCTGCCCCTCTCCCTGCGATGGGGAACACAAAATTCGCTCCGCTCATGGCCACCCCCTCTGAGCCCGCGGGGTTCGCGGGCTCCGCCTATCCCTCATCTTTCCCCTCAAACGCAGCAAGCACGAATTCCATTCCACCAGTTGCACAACCCGCGGTATCCTGCGAACACCCTTCCCCCAAGTTAGCTCCGAATGTAACTGCGCCGGTTTCTGTCGGGTCCGCGGCACCTCCCACCTCTGCTGCCGCCGTGCCTCCCACCCCCGCTGCGGGTCCCTCAATGCCAGCTACCACCCCTGCTGCCGCCACCCCCAGCCCCGGGTGTCTCTGCATCCCCATCCCCGCCTGCCTGCCTGCTCCAGCTCCGCAAACCACACCGTGCACACCGTAGTGCCCGCTGTTGCAGGGACAGCCCCAGCCAATCCCACCTCCTCTTCTCCCCCTCTTCTCCCTGGCCCCCATCCCCAGGCTTTCCAGCCACCCACCCACCCTCTGGGACCCCCAAACGGAACCTCCCAGAACCCCCACGGTGGCACCCCACTTCCCCATGCGCCCCAGTCCTGTGCATGCTGTGCCACCCGTGGGGCTGCCATTTCAGCTCCACTGCTGCCTCCCTCTAGCCATGCTCTGCCATGTGCCACCTCACATTCTCTCCAGTCCCATACACCCCTGCAAAATCTAGCTCCAACATGCCATAAAAAGCATAGGGCACTGCTGGCTCGCTCTCACTTCTCCTGTGAGGACAGCAGTAACAGCGAGTCTGATTCTGATAGAGAGGATATTGCTCCATGGGCTCTAATAAAAATGTAAGCAACTCAGGCAGGGAACTGGGAAATGACTCAGAAAATATCAGCCTTCCCAGTAGATTATAAAAAGGAAAAAAGAGGGGGTGCTGCTACTAGAAAGACATGGGAACCTAACACAAATAAAGAACTTCTACATCTAAGAAATATAGCCAAAGAACGCGGTAGAAGTTGACATATTTTTAGAAATTTCCTAGAAGCCATGTTCTCAGCACGTTTTGGTACCCCACAATGTTAAAAATATTGCCCACTGCCTTCTTTCCCCAGCAGAATATATGTTATGGGAAAGGCATTGGAAAAGACAATTAAAAACATTATCAGACACCTATGCGACAGATGCTGATAGGCCAGATTTTACAGTCGAACAGCTGGCTGGGGAAGGGGATTTACAGAAACCCTCTGACCAAGCTAACACCTTACCTAAGGCAGCACTACAAGACGGGGCTTTTGCAGCAAAAACCTCCTTACTTCTTACCCCAGATGACTCTATTCCTACCCAACACTTTTCTAATATTAAACAAGGAATAGATGAAAGCTTTATCAAATTTGTGGATAGAATTAAGGATGCTCTGGAAAAACAGATAGAGAGCACAGAGTCAAGAAAAGAACTGTTGTGCAAGCTTGCCATGAGTAACTCGAATGAAAAATGTAAAACAATTCTGAGGGCCCTACCCTTGGATACAGAACCTACCATAGAGCAAATGCTGGAAAGCTGTACATGCCGTCTGTCCACTGAAAATACAGTGGCCGAAGCAGTTGCTAAGGGTATTGCAGAAGGAGTTTCTGGTGCATTTGCAGTAGTGGCTTCTAAAGACCAGGCCCGCTGTTTTCACTGTGGAGAATTTGGACATTTTATAAAGGACTGTCCAGACAGGTCACCTACCCAAAACACCCGTAACACCTACAAAAGGCCCCAGAATCAACAGCACTACCAGCAGCATTCAGGAAACGGGCCGCAGAGTGTGGTGAGGCCCCACAGAAAGACAAGAAATCATAAGGCCATCCAGACACAGTCACGCATCATCCCAGGAGATTCCAGACCACATGAGGAGGATCCAACACACAGAGCGATACAGATGGGAACCCATTGCCAGCTGGTAACTGCTCTGTCCATTGACTTTAATAATGAGGATGTTTATCGTGTTCCCACAGGCAAGTGTGGGCCAAAAGGTGGTCCTTTTGACATTTTAATTATAGGTGACAATCTCCATAACCCAAAGGATATCTTTGTTGTTCCAGAAGTACAAACAGTGCACTCAGGACAAGAAATCTCTGTCCAGGTGTACTGCACAGACTCACCATTTTACCTTTCAAGGGGAACTCCACACAAGCCTTTTTACTCCCTAAGAATCACAGGGAACAGCTTCGTCTCAACCCTACAGCAACGTGGGCACAAGTTGTGGGACCAAGCAAGCCTATCATCGAGTGCGGTCTTACCTGAAGAGAAGTTCCACCTACCAGGGATGCTGGACACCGGTGCTGATGTGCCCATCATCTCTCGCTCAGAATGGCCAGAACACTGGGAACTGCAACCTGTAGCAGGCATGATTTCAGGGATTGGTGGAGCTACAGTGTCTATGTGAAGCAAGAACAACCTCCTCATCAAAGGGCCTGAAGGCAAGTTGGCAACCATCTGCCCATTCGTAGTAAGGGCCCCCATCAGCCTTTGGGGCAGGGACATTCTATCCCAATGTGGAGCTTCCCTATGTATTCGCAGTTGGGATTTCTAATTGGGGCCACCGAGGAGCGCGCACTGCAAGATACTCCTCGTCTCACCTGGAAATGCCATAACCCGATCTGGATCGAGCAGTGGCCCCTCTCTAAAGTCAAACTGTGCGCACTACATGCCCTTGTGGAAGAACAGCTCGACCAAGGGCCACATCTTTGAGACCACCGGCCCCTGGAACTCTCCAGTCTTCATACTGCAAAAGCCGGGAACGGACAGGTGACGGCTCCTCCATGACCTTCGCAGAATCAATACGGTCATCGAGGACATGGGCCCCCTCCAGCCTGGCCTGCCTTCACCATCGATGCTGCCTAGAGACTGGACACTTGCTATCATAGATATTAAAGACTGTTTCTTCAGCATTCTGCTGCACCCCAGGGACGCACCATGGTTTGCTTTCTCCATTCCCTCTCTTAATAGAGAGGCTCCACTCAAAAGATATCATTGGCATTTTCTTCCCCAAGGAATTAAAAACAGTCCCACTATATGCCAGCGGTACATTGCTCACATCCTGTCTCCCATTTGGAACCTATTCCCAGATGCAATCATCTACCACTATATGGATGATATCCTATTCTGTGCATCAGAAGAAGCTTATTTAGACAAAGCAGTTAAAAAGACTATTGAAACCATAGAAAAGGCAGGATTTGAGATCCGTGAGGACAAAATACAGCACACCAATCCATGGACTTACCTTGAATTCCAGATTGGGGAAAGGACCATTGCACCCCAGCAGCTCGCCATCCGAAACGACCCAAAAACCCTGAGAGACTTACACAGATTGTGCAGATCCATCAACTGGGTATGTCCCCTGCTAGGATTTAAAACAGAGGACATAACTCCCCTGTTCAACCTTCTTTGTGGCTACAAAGACCTAGACTCTCCATGCACTCTTACACCAGAAGCCTGAGATGCCATCACCAAGGTCCAAGAAGCCCTGTCTTCATGCAAAACCCATCACTTTGAGCCCAGCCGTCCTTTCCAGTTTGTCATTCTGGGAAAAGCACCACGGTTCTATGGACTGATTTTCCAATGGGATACTCAACTTCTAGACCCTTTAATTACACTGGAATGGATCTTCACAAATAACCAACCTACAAAGACAATTACCACCTTCCAAGAAATCATGGCACATCTAATAAAAAAGGCTAGAACTCTCCTCCGCTCCCTTGCAGGGTGTGAGTTCACATGCATATACTTGCTACTGACCACTGGGGACCTGGAGCATTTGCTCCAGACCAATGAAAATCTCCAGTTTGCCCTAGACTGCTATACAGGCCAAATTTCAGTACATAACCCAAAACATAAACTTTTTAATAGTGATGCAACCTTTCATCTGACCTCAAAATTAGTCCAAAGTAGGACACCTCTCAAAGCTCTAACCATCTTTACAGATGGCTCAGGGTCATCCCACAAGTCGATAATGACATGGAAAGACCCTAAGACCCAAAAATGGGAATCCGACATCCGAATCGTGGAGGGATCTCTTCAAATTGCAAAGTTAGCAGATCTTTTCAGAGCCTTTGAGAATTTCAAAGATGAACCCTTTAATTTGGCCACAGATTCAGGTTATTCAGCTTATGTTGCTGGTATAGCTATGAGAGCAGAACATGCTCTTCTCAAAGATGTTGCCAATCCAAAGTTATACCAACTGATTTCTACATTAACACGCTTAATTTCCCACAGAAAGCAACCTTACCATATAATGCATGTGAGTTCACACACCGACCTCCCAGGTATTATCACAGAAGGGAACAGGAAAGCAGATGCATTAGCCATGGCAATAGAAACTGCCAATGTCCCTAACATCTTTGCCCAGGCAAAGTTGTCACACGCATTTTTTCATCAAAATGTGCCTGCCCTTATCAGAATGATCAAGCTTTCAAAAGATCAAGCAAAAGCTATTGTTGCCACATGCCCGAACTGTCAAAACTACCAGATACTATCTATGGGGACGGGAGTCAATCCTGAAGGTTTGAACAGCTGCCAGCTGTGGCAGAGAGACGTGACTCACTTCCCACATTTGGAACGTCAAAATACATGCACGTCTCAGTCAATATGTTTTCAGGAGCAGTGTTTGCATCAGCACATCCAGGAGAAACTGTGTAGCACACCATAAAACATTTCCTCCTTGCCTTTGCTACCCTGGGAGTACCAAAGGAGATCAAAACAGACAATGGACCTGCCTATACCTCTTGTAAGTTAAAAGAGTTCTTCAGTGAGTGGGGAGTAGAATATAAGAAAGTTATACCTGCAAACCCCACAGGACAATCCATTGTAGAAAGGACACATCAAACCCTCAAAAGAGTCCTCAATCAACAGCAAAGAGAAACAAAAATCATATCTTCAGTTGATAGACTTTGCAAGGCTCTCTACATCATCAACTTCCTGAACTGTACAACATCAGAGTCTGACCCTCCAATACTTTGCCTCTTCGCAAATACCACCCAAGCAAAGCTCACTGAGAAATCACCTTTACTAATGAAGGACCCAGAAACACATCAAATTTCTGGGCCTTTCCAATTGATTACCTGGGGAAGAGGGTATTCGTGTGTTCTACTACCATCTGGTCCAAGATGGTACCCAGGGAAAAACATAAAATCATACCTAGGCAATGCAAATACCACTCCCACAAGCATGGACAAGAATTCCCCAGAGTCAAACAGATGACCTCAAAACCAAACCAGTTCTGCCTGGAGACGAAGACATCACCCAATGTCCACATACAGAAGAAAACACCGTTCCATCACAGGACAGCAGACGAAGTAGAAAGCTGAACAACATTCTGCTGCATCAAGCCGTAAGCCAGACACAGCCTGAACAGAAAATTGTTCTCTGAATTATATGCTATTACCCTTTTTTACCCTAGAAAACCCTATTATTCCCCTTTCTCAGCTCTTACCAAAAACCCCCTAACCATACATGCACTCCCCCATCCTTAGCTTATTAAAAAAAAAAAAAAAAGGGCAGGGGGGAAGGAACAGAGGAAAGGAACAAGGGAGGAAGCCCTAACTCCCCCTCCCACCATAAAGATCAGAAATTTTGCTTATATTCCCTATCAGAAGCCCCATTCCTGTCCAAAGATGAAAAATATCTCCGTTGGTGCTGTCCTCACTGCTGCCTGGATGTTCCTCACCGTACCACATGCCTTCGGCTGGATTAGCCCACAGCCTAGCCATAATGTTTGGGTAACCTTAGCAAAGACATTAAAACAGGATAACGTGCTTATCCATGGGAAGCATTGATAACCCACTTCCCACATGTCTAGTAGGAATTCCCTTTGTAGCAGATGACTGGCCCATCTATAATTCAGAGCTTCTCCACACCACAGGTGAGAGACCCGACCTGGTAGATACTTGGGATGAGTGGACAAAAATGTTGCCCAATGCTCTTGAGGAACCTCAAGAATTGGATCTGTTGGGGTCCTCCAAGCCAACATACTGTGTCAAATTTTACTTTAGATGTCCAAAAAATAATTGGCTAGAAATTGACCAGACAAAATCACATACCAAAAAGACATATTACCAATTAACATAGCCTATAGCTATCCTGACTGGTGTAGTTATACTGCTTGTGTGATCTCTGTATCCTGTCTCTACACCAAAGTACTACCCAAGGGAACGTTTGTCATCTGTGGTGACAGAGTATGGGCTGGGATCCCCTCATGACTCCAGGGAGGTCCTTGTAACCTTGGAAAACTTACTACTCTCACTCCAAATAGCATCTTGTTACACAACTGGAAAAAAAGAAAGTGAATTAAAACGCCACAAAAGATCCTACACGGAATTTGATGAAAATTGAGATCCCAAATTATACAATTGGAATAAGCCAGAAAAGATTGCTGTCTCCCTATTCCTACCATGGGTAGCTGCAGCTAAAGCCCTTGGTGAAATAAATCACCTAGGGTGCTGGCTCAGTAAGCAAGCCAACGCTACATCTGCTGCCCTGAGTGATCTTTTAAAGGAAGAAGAAACCACAAGACATGCATCACTTCAATATCGAGCAGCAATTGACTTCCTGCTGCTTGCCCACGGGCATGGCTGCGAAGACTTCGAAGGGATGTGCTGCTTCAATCTCTCTTCACGCTCAGAATCCATCCACGTTAACATCCAGATACTGAATGAACTTGTGAAGGACTTAAAAGTAGAAAACAACCCAGACTGGGTCAATGACCTTTTCGGTCAATGGGGATTAAGAGGATGGGTTGCATCTTTGGTTAAGGGAATGTTGTGGATTTTCCTTGTAATTGGCATTGTATTAGCTATGTTCTCATGCCTTGTTCATTGTTTTGAAAGAACTATAGGGAATGCCTTTTTTCTAAATACAGAAAGTGGAGTTGTAGCGGGCACAGGGCCTGCAATGCCTCCATGGCGGTAACCAGCCTAAGATAGGAAATGCTGAGTCATAATGACTGGACCTTAGAAGCCCCTCTCTTCCGCCTTTCGGACCCTTGCTTATCTCTCTGTAAGACTATAGGTCACTTTCCTTTTGACCCTTACTATTGGACAATTTCTAAAACCCCTGTACCCTATATAAAGAGCTACTTTTGTCCAGTTTGTTAGAAGAGCTGTCCCTGAGAACCTTAGCAGAAGACCCCAATAAAGACACCTCTGTGGAACCTCATACGGTGCTTCTCCTCTCTCTCCCTGTGTCTGCCAAAGGCACTTAGCAAGCTAAAGAGCTGAAATCATCTAATGAGCTGATAATCACTAAAAGAGCTGATCTCACTTGAGAGCAGAGCTTGCTAAGGTTGCCTGTGGTTGGGAGCTGCTTGGGAACTCGGACAGGCTGTGCTGAACAGGACTGTGCTATCTGGACCCTGGGGCAGCCAGCCAGGGATACCCCGAAACGCGGCCTAGGCAAGCCCTATAATTCTCTTAATCTTGTCTAACCTCTGTTCTAGGTAGCCACTCTAAGGCATCAATACAGAAAAAGACTTGTCATTATGCCATGTCAAAAGCAGTTCAATGATATTTTTAAGCAACAGCAATTTGAAGCAGAAAATTTTACTGCAAGCAAGTGAAGATATTACCGGTATTATGGACAGTAAAGTGACTAGTTACATAGCTCCTGTTAATGTAAATAAAATTTAGGGCAATAGCTAACTTTTAAGCAATATCATCTAAAGTTAGCAGGACTACTGACTCTTCAAAGAATCATTACCCTTCTAGAATGGTTAAAAGTGTGAACTAGATAAAAAAAAAAAATAGGCTTTAGATTAGCAAACTTGACACCAACAGGATGCGTATATAATCACTGCATGTTGGAAAGTCCCCCAGTGGAAAGGAAGCCCAAGATATATTTTGTACAACATGTACCTATAATTTATTACATATGCCCAAGTATTCTGTGAGTTAACCTGGTCAACTTTGAGTCAGATTTACCAGAAAAAGGCTCACAATAACATCTGTCTACATACATGCAGAAGTCTCAGACAAAGGGCTGGTATAGTATGGAGACAAAGCATCTCTGAGATACCACAAGGGAAGATCCTTGCCCAGAAACCCTATGAAGGACACTCAAAATCATTTGAATTGACAAATGAGACTTAGATTTGACTCCTATCTTCTAGCCAAAAATCAGCAGCCTCTAGTGGCCAAGATTTTCTGTCTCTATAGCCAATGGTGGAATAAAAGGAACAGAGCAGGGTACATTTAATTTTTATACTCATGAGGAATAAGAGATCATGAAAGTTTCCTCTGCAGGTACTACAAAAGGAAAAGTTCTCAAGTCCACTGTATATGTAGAATCTATCACTGAAAAAAAAAATCTATCTAATATAGCACTACATTTCTGTAGTTGCCAGAAACAGTAAAAATTCAACAAAGCTAATTGGCAAGCTCACCTCCATATGAAATTGTGATTTCCCAGCAGTATCACTGTCAATCTGTACCAGTTGCTACTGTAGTCACTATTATCATAGAATCATTAAGGTTGGAAAACACCTCTAAGATCACCAAGGCCTACAATCAACGCAGCACCATCACCATGTTCACCACTAAACCATGACTCCAAGTGCCACATCCACATGTTTTTGAGCGCTTCAGGGATGGTGACTCCACCATTTTCCTTGAGTAGCCTGTTCCATTGCTTGACAACCCTTTCAGTGAAGATTTTTTTTCCTAATATTGAATTTAAACTTCCCCGGATGACACTTGAAGCCATTTTCTCTCAGTCTGTCACTTGTTACTCAAGAGAAGACACCAACCCCTACCTGGCTACAACATTCTTTCAGGTAGTTGTAGATGTTGATAAGGTCCCCTTAAGCCTACTCTTCTCCAGGCTAAACAACCCCACCTCCCTCAGCCGCTCTTCATAAGACTTGTGCTCCAGACCCTTCACCACCTTTGTTGCCCTTTTTTGGACAGGCTTCAGCACCTCAGTGTCTTTCCTGTCATGAGGAGCACAAAACTGAACACAGTACTCAAGGTACCTCACCAGTACTGTGTACATGGCACTTCCCTAGGCCTGCTTGCCACATTATTTCTGATATAGGCCAGGATGCCATTGGCCTTCTTGGTCTCCTGGGCACACTGCTGGCTCATGTTCAGCTGACTGTTGACCAGCTTCCCCAAGTCCTTTTCTATGTAGTATTTCTCTAGTATTATGAGATACTAGAATTGTTTCAATCCTTTTCTGAAGTTACTTTCTCCCTTTCAAGTGCATTTTCTTGTGATATCACTGAATGTACTGGGTTTACATGGCTAAGTTTTGGTAGTGGGGAGCTACAGGGGTGGCTTCTGTGAAAAGCTGCTGGAAGCTTCCTCCATGTCGAGCACAGCCAATGCCAGCTGGCTCCAGGATGAATGTGCCACTGGCCAAGACTGGGCCAATAAGAAATGGTAGTAACACCTCTGTGACAATATATTTTAAAAGAAAAAAAAGCAACTGCACAGATGTAATTGCAGCCAGAGAAGAGTGGGGTGACAATATGTGAGAGGAACAACTCTGCAGATACCAACGTCAGTGGAGAAGGAGGAGCAGGAGGTGTTCCAGGTGCCAGAGCTGAGATTCCCCTGCAGCCTGTGGTGAAGACCATGGTGAGGCAGCTGTGCTCCTGCAGCCCATGGAAATCCACAGGGATGCAGAGATCCATGTGCAGCCCATGGAGGAGACCCACAGTGAAGAAGGCGGATGCCTGAGAGGAGGCTGTGACATTGTGGGAGGCTTGTGCTGGAGCAGGCTCCTGTCAGGGACCTGTGGACTCATGGAGAGAAGAGCCCATGCTGGAGCAGGTTTCCTGGTAGGACCTGTGTTGCCAGGATTTTTAGTGAAAAAGCCTCTGGTAGGATTTTTCCTGTCCTGAGGAGCTGAGAGCCTCAGGAAAGAAATGTAAACAATAACTATCTGCTGCTGTGGAGTGCCACAGGTGAATCTTCCATTGGTCCATGTGGATTGTTTTCAGTCAGTGACCAATCACAGCCACCTGTGCCAAGGCTGTGAGCAGTCACAGGATTTTTGTTATTCATTCCTATTCTATTCTTGTCTTTGTAGCCTTCTGATCTTTTCCTCTCTGTTCTTTTTAGTATAGTTGTAATGTAGTATTTTAGTATAATATATATCATAATAAATCAGCCTTCTGATCAAAATAGAGTCAAGCCTCGTGTCCTCGCACCAGGGGTCCAAGTTTAAACAACAGACCTGTGACCCTGTGGGGGACCCACACTGAAGCAGGCTGTGCCTGAAGGACTGCCCCCTGAGGAAAGGGACCAATATTGGAGCAGTTTGTGGAGAAATGTTGCCCAGGGGATGGACTCATGGAGAACTATCTCGTGTGGGAGGGACCCTATGCTGGAGCAGGGGAAGGACTCCTCTCCCTGAGCAGAGGCAGAAACAACTTGTGATGAACTGGCCTTAACTCCCACTCCTGTCTCCCTGTGATACTGGGGGAGGATGTAGAGCTGGGAAGGAGGAAGGGGTGGGAGGAAGGTGTTTTTAAGGTCTTATTTTACTTCTCATTATCCTGCTCGTATTTTGTGAGTAATACATTCAATTAAAATCTCTAATTCGAGTCTGTTTTGAACATGATGGTATTTGGTGAGTGATCTTTCTCTGTCCTTATCTCAAGTCACAAGTGTTTTATTTTCTCTCCCCTGTCCAGCTGTGGAGGGGAGTGACAGAGAGGCTTTGTGAGTGTCTGGTGTACAGCCAAGTTCAACCAACTACAGTCCTTTTTGGCACCCAAACAGGGATGAGACAAAAGCAATTATATATATCTTGCATGCTATAGTAATAGTAGTTATTGAGTAGCAAGCTCCTGTGCGGGATACGGAGTTTGTCAGCTGCACTGCTTATCTCTTTATTTTGCTGTTAGGGAACATAATATAAACAATGGCTCTATGCTTTGCCCTTACATTGATGGCCTTGTTATGCTGGGGGAGCTGTCTTCTGTGGACAATGGAGGATTACACTTCCCTCTGCCTGAGATTTATGTGAATGGTTTTATAATGCAGCCTCCCATGGTCATTGCTCATCCTTATGTAAGCTGCTTAATACTGTTAACGATATTAGCTAATACTGTTGGTACACTATAGGGTTCGTGGAATCTGGTGCCATCCAGCTGTAAGAGAAAACAAACTTTAGGTGAAGAGATATTGAAATCTGCCCTGACGCATCCAGTTCCTGGGTGGCAGAGTGCGTGGAAGGATTTGGGCAGGTTCCTAGGGTGGTTATCACCTCCCATTACCTGGCACTTTACACGTGAACAGGTAACCAACCCTGGCAAACTGATGGGTCACCTGATAGAAGTGTGCCTTGCCTACCCTACTGAAAACCAGCACTTCCTCACCCTGTACTGGGGCCTGGTCTATGCCTATTAAGACACTTCAGTACTCTCAGAGGACTGTAGTTGAAGCAGAAACCCAAACTGCATTTGAGGACGCTATAGCTGAGATAGGGACCAAAAGAATAACTACAGTAATTGCCCCAGTAATGAAAAAGAAAAAATGTATAAGTTAAGTTACAAGTCCATATCATTGATTAGAAATGGAGGAGGATGAAGAAGAAGAAGAAGAAGACAAAGAAGAAGAAGAAGAAGAAAAAGAAGAACAGGAACAAGAACAAGAAGAAAAATAAGTAGGAGAGGAGGTGCCAGATCAAGAAGCAGGTCCTTCAACAAAGAAATTGAGAGGAGTGAGGCAAGTCAAACAGGAAACTGAAGTTACTCGGTCCCAGACCTCATCAGAACTTCGAGACTTGCAAAAAGATTACAGCCACCAGCCAGGTGAGCAGATTTCTGCCTTGCTGCTTTGATACTGGGATAATGGACCCAACGGTCAGCAGTTAGAAGGTCATGAAGCCCAATAGCTAGGATCCCTTGCTAAAGATCAAGAAACTGAAAGAGGAATTGGAAAAGGAGCAATTTGCAGCCTCTGGAGACAGCTTCTCTCAAGCATGAGGGCAAGATATCCATTTAAGGAAGATCTTGTGAACTCCCCAGGAAAGTGGACCACTGCAGACAAAGGTATCCAGTACTTGTGAGAATTAGCAGTGCTGGAAGTCAGCTATAGTGATCTAAAAAGTGATAATATCCCTAAAGAGCCAGAGGATGCCCTGTGCATCATGGCCATGAGGAGGAAGGTGGTTCAAAGCACCCCTGCATCATATTCCAGCAGCTTGGTAACTGGCATAGTTGTGTCCCCTCCCAGAATCTTGTCCACTCCCAGCCCCTTGATGAGGGGAAAAATGTTGGAGAGACAGCCCTGATGCTGTGACAGTGCTGCTCAGCAGTAGCCAAAACATTAGCACCTTTCCAGACTCCAATGCAAAGCACAGCACTGGGAGGGCTGCTATGGGGAAATGAACTCCAGCTCAGCCAGACTCAATACACTGACAGCATCAAGTAGTCAGCTACAGAAATAATTATTTTCTTTAACAATGAGGAAACAATCACTAAAGTTTTATATAAGATGTCACTTTTAAAGTATAATTAATTCAAATAACAATTACATGCATTGTTTTTCCTAAACATGCAGACCAAAATCTGAGGGATGAAATCACTATGTAGTTTGCTTTATTTCTTTATAATGAAACACATAAAATTTTTAGTTAAGCAAATTTAAGATGTCACTACACAAGTCTAGTATAAAGTACATTCCATGTTAAATTAGTACATGTCTGAGAGTTAGACTGACAGTATTCATTAAACATTTGATGTGTTTTCAGTTTTCAGATTCTGACTTCTGAACTATTAAGAATTTAAGACATGATCACTTACCATAAAGGAACACTCTTTATATTATAATAAAGTACATGCCTATGCTCTGCCTCAAGTGAGCTTGAAAGAACCTCTGCCCGAGGGAAAGCTGAAGATTGAATGATCTGTTGAGCCTTGCCATTCTCTTGTGGAATTTCATTTTCAAAGTTTCGGTTTATATCTCTCACATGATGAGGACTGTCGCTGTTGTGCAAGTTAAAGGACTCATCATCCTGTTAATAATAATTATTATTACAAAGTTTAAAAGTAAATTTCATTCACAAGTTTATGTCTGCAAATGCTTCACTTCAGTGATTCCGTTTAATTTAAATTGTTTAAATGGAGATGCTCTATACTACTTTGGGGGTAATTCTGTTCATACTTCTAGAGTTTGCAATACCTGGATACCACAGAAATCCTGTTATGCCATCAATCAAGTAATGTGGAAATCAACTCCCATGCTCAGTCTCAAATTTTTTTCTACAAAGTTTCAAACATATCTTAAAATTCAAACTTATTATTTTGATAGTTAAGATTGGATCAAATCATACACCTGAAGAATGCATTTTATATATATCTCAAATAAAATTAATAAAAATATTTTTAAAATTTAATATATTAGGGAAAAATATCTTCCAAGCATGATTCAGCTGCTGATCATTTGTCCCATTATTTCAGTGGTGAAATCTGTCACTGCAGGCCTTAAAATTTCATCAACAGTATCCTGTCATAAATGTCTGTTACACGGTTATCTCCCTATGCACTCAGTTGCACACCATGTTTTCTATTGATCATTAAAATGAATGTTAGAAGTAGGACAACTATTAGTTACATGATTTCTTTAACATCTTTTCACGCCTGTTAGTGAAACAACAAGAGCAGGGAAGAGGATGCATGCACTTGATAACTCCAGGCTACGTGATACATACACCTGCCCAAGGGCATTACAATTTTCACTACTAAACACCACACACACACACTGCTTCTGAAAATCAGGGACAACAGAATGTATTTGACATAGGTATCACAAACATTTTGAGAACTCAAGACAAGTTCAGAAACAGAAATTCTCACCAAATTCATGTTTAGAATTCTGAAGCTCAAGACAGTGTTTCCCAAGATTTTAAAAATTTTCAATGAAAAATTTTATGTGTTTCTTAAACACAGATGAACATCATTTTTCCCAACATCCATCTCAGGCTGCACAGCCATAAAATGCCTAATGGAAAGATGCAGGCCTTTCCCAACTGACACATACAGCTAAGCTGCACAGTCCCATTAGAGCAAATTTTATTTTCCCCAATATAGGAACAGGGTCAGAAAAGCAAATCTTACTTTTATGAGCTGTGCATACTGGCACTGTTTTGGTTTTTTTTCATATATCTGAATAACCCTTCCTCAAAACCACTAATTTTATTTATCTGTTTGATTTATAATTTGTCTTCCTTTTTTTTGTTTGCACTTTAAATCACTCAGAGCAAACAGGCTTTGAATCACCTCATCCTGAATAATGCATTACATTTCTTCACTTGGATGATGTATGATAACTGTGCTTAATGGCTTGTTGGTGGCTGGTAGCACTGACAAAAATATTCTCAGGTGCCAGCTATGCACTGCATAAACTGATTCAAATTGAAAGAAAACTGACACATAATATTATACACATTATGGACCTCCAAGTTCTGAATTAGGAAGCAAAACCAGGTTCTTTACATATGTATAAATCATACTACTGCCCTTATGACTAGACCAAGAATAGAGAGCTTTTGGATATCTAAACAATCAAATTAGAAAGGAAATGGTTTAAGCAAAACCAAGTTTTTCCATTAATTATTTTCTAGGATAACTAAAAGCCAAGGTGTGAAACACTGCCCTTCACAAAGATACAGTTAGTGTACTTTATTGTTGCTAATAATCTCAGGCACATTTGTCTCTAACATGTATGAACAGATACTATAGAAAGAAAAAAAGAAACTAAGAAGCACTAAAGAAAGAGTAGTACTTGGAGCAACTTAAAAAAATTAATCAAAAGGTAACTACTTTCCTTCATTTAGAGATCAAAACCATGACTTAAGACCTGTTTACAGCCAAATAAAAAGTAGCTTATGTTCAGTCTGAGAACTGTTACTGCTGGATCTACGATAGGTATGAAGAAAAACTACCTTCTCTTGCTCAGCATGATTCTCATCTTCATGTTCTTCTTCCACTCTGTCTTGTTTTAATGCTTTCAAAAATTCATTCTTATCAATCCACATTCTTGTCAATTTTGTTGAACGAGGCTGACCAACTTTCTCAATAGATGACAAATTTGACCAATTACACTAATGTAGGGGGACGTCAGAAAAAAAAGAAAAATATTAAAAGTCTATTCATATAGAAAACTTTGAATAAACGACAAAGACTCATAGGCACCTGTAGTTTCTGCTTTCATATATTTCCAGAGTAAAAAGTAGAGGGGAGATACAGTTCTTAGATGTAATCCCAGATATGAAGGTGTATGAAACCCTGATAACAAACAGTGAACCTTTTGAAGTGTTCACACTATTAGCAATTTTGAAGTTTAAATCCATCAGGTTATACTTCCTAATATACCGATTTTATTACAAATCGAACTTACAAAGCAAATACTGCAGTGCTTAAAGGCCAGTGATGTACACTCCATATTTCTCTCTCCCACACTAACTTCCACAAAAACAAACTCATTTAATATAGTTCTGCATAAAGCTTACTAATCCAGTTATCCAACCAATTTTAAAATTTGATAGATTTGATGAAAACTACAGACATTGCTTTACCTCTTTTATTGAATTCTGTGATACTGTAAATGCCTTGGCAGTTGATTTGAGAGGACTGAAATTGCCAGTACCATATTCAGATTAATGAGAAAACAGATTCCTAAGTTTATTTTCTTTTGCTTGGCTTTTCCACTGTGTAGGCTAAACAAAAATTTAAACAAAAATTTAGAGAGCCATTAGCTACAATAGGATTATTTTCAGGAATATTTAGAAAAAATTATTAAACAAAAGCAAATCATAACTACAACCATAATTTAGAATAAATACCGGCTTTATTATGAAAAAGAGACTGTTTATGAGAAGTTAATCCTCTCTCACAAATACTGTTTACACTTTTTATATAGAGTTAAATTTGGAAACAATTCATTGCATCTATATCAATAATTGGGATAAATTCTGGAGGTACTTATTTGCAAACTATAGTTTTCCACTAGGTATCTGTATTTCTGTTAAAAGCATATATACAAGTGGCATTTCAATTGTCTAACTTAAAAACATCTTTCACTCTCCTTTGGACAGCTCTTGCACTTCTCAAAAAAAAGCAAATGAGAAATAGAGAGCGCCAATTACAGTGTAGTTTAAAAAGATAAAATGAGAAAAAGTGTTTCTATTTACTTTTGGGGTGTTGTGCACTTAGCAAGATTTGAAAGCATAATACTCTAGGAATGGTACTCTCAGGGGTGAAATAAGCACATTCAGAATTAGAGCATGTTGTTCATTTCACCAGTATTCATGACTCACCTTTGCAGGTGAAGTAGCAGGTTTAGGGACTAATCCTTTATAAATATTTGTGCCAGTTCCATTCTTTACTCTCTGTGAATGAAGACTTCCTACTACAGGGAATCCAGGTATCTGCAGTTCTTTTGTACTACTCTTTTTAATGACCAGCATTCTTGGTGATCTAGATTTAGTATTCAAAGGGCAATCCGGGGGAAAAAAAAGTGTGTGTGTATATATCTATATCTATAGATATATATGCATGTGTATATATTATTAAGTTCCTAGTTCATAGGGTACTGAATAGCCATATGGTCCAGAGCAAATAGGCATAAATCAGAAACTTGGTCCAGTATTAGTTCCTCAAATAACATACTGTACAAACCTGGGTAAACATTACTTCTGTTCCATTTTCCTCAAGCACCTTTTATAAAATATTTTACTTATAAATGCCAGAATTGTACTTTAAAAAAATAAAGTGTGGTGGGTTGACCCTGGCTGAATGCTAGGTGCCCACCAAACCCAGTCTATCACTTCCCTCCTCAACTGGACAGGGGAGAGAAAAATTCAACAAAACACTCACAGGTGGAGATAAGGGCAGGGAGAGATCACTCACTAATTAATGTCAGGGGCAAAACAGACTCAACTTGGAGAACTTGGAGAAATTAACTGAATTTATTACCAATCAAATCAGAGTAGGATAATGAGAAACAAAAGCAAATCTTAAAAACACCTTTCCCCCACTCCTCCCTTCTTCCTGGGCTTAATTTTACTGCCAGTTTTCTCTACCTCCTCTCCCCTACTGCAGTATAGGGGGATGGGGAAAGGGTGTCGTGGTCAGTTCATCACACATTGTCTCTGCTGCTCCTTTTTCCTCAGGGGGAGGACTCCTCACACTTCTCCTGCTCTAGCATGGGGTATGTGGCAGGACATCCCCCCCTACCAGAGAAGAGCTTATCTGCAGCTGATGCGACAGCTCTGGACATTCTCTCCCCCACGTGAAGTGATGAGATAACCCAGGCCAGCTCTCTGACCAGTAAGTGTCATGAGCTAGTGAGTTATTTCTTCCTCTGGCAGCAGAACTCCCAATAAACAACTGAGTATGAGAACAGATGTGGGGAGATAATCCAGAGATTTCTGACTGAAAAGGCACTATTTTTACAACTACAAAAGCTACACAAATTTCCATGGAGGTAAAAGCCTCCTACACACACTCTGGAAACATGCAGGGGACTTCTCCCACAAGCTCAGATGTGAACTCTGCAGATACTTTCCCAGGGAATCGAGAGGAAGAATTCTATGTGTACCCCATCACCAATTTGGTGGGAAGTTACATTGAATCCTAATCTATACTATTTATTCACTAGCTGTAATATAGGTACCTTTATTGTGCACTGTATTTTATCTACTAGCAGTTCTTTTTGTTGTATTCCTGTGTAGTACATAGCCTGTACAAGTCTTATGTCTGTTAAATTTGTATCTATTAAATAAATAATTCATTTTGTAATAGACCTAATCAGCCATTATTAAGAACTTGCAAGTGAAAGCAATCTGGGGTGCAGACTGCCCCAAACAGAACTACTGCCAGAAATCTGAGTCAAAGGCAGGACTTGTCTAAGCTCTCTCTCTCCATTCCCAACAGGGTCCCCCACACAGAAGACAATCCTCCATGAACTCCTCCAGTGTGAGCCCTTTCCATGGGCAATAGTTCGTTAACTGCTCCAGCATGGTCCCTTCCACAGGGTGCAGTCCTTCAAGAACAGCCTGCTCCAGTGTGGGCTCCCCATAGGGTCACAAGTCCTGACAGTAAACCTGCTCCAGCGTGGGCTCCTCCATGGGTCTGCAGGTCCCTGCCGGGACCCTGCTCCAGTAAAGGGCATCCCACAGGGTCACAGCCTTCTTTTGGGCATCCACCTGCTCTGGCATGGGGTCCTCCACAGGCTGCAAGGGAATATCTGCTCCACCATTAATCTCCAGGCACTACAGGGACACAGACTGCCTCACCATTGTCTTCACCATGGGCTGCAGGAGAATCACTGCTCTGGCACCTGAAGCACCTTCTCCTGCTCCTTCTCCACTGATCTTAGTGTCTGCAGAGTTGTTGCTCTCATATATTCTCACTCCTGTGAGCACCTCAGAGGTGTGGTGTCACCCTGGCAATTCCAGAGAGACACAAATCACTGCAATGTGCTGGGGCCTGCCCCAGGCCTACCAAGCCATGTTCACCACTACTCAGTACCCTCAGGGGGAAAATGTTGTCTCTAGATCTGGCAATAAGACAACAGGCCCTGCAGCTGAATCAGAGAATCAACCTGTGCTGGTATCAGTTGCCCCTATATACAAGAAGAAATGCACATAAAAGTAATCTCATAAAAGAGCTTTAGTAAAGGAAAATAAGGAGATCCAAGAGACCAAACCAGCAGGGTTATGACAAAGGCCATTTTCAGTGCCATTACACAAGGGTTAACATAGGAAGAAGAGGAAGAGACAGAAGAGGTAACCACTTAATCCATATCCTTGAGTGAGCTGCAAGAGATATGAAAATATTTAGGTGAGCATATTACCACCTGGCTGCTCCGATGCTTGGATAATGGGGCTAGCAGTTTGGAATTAAAAGGTAAGGAACCCAAGCAGTTGGGATCACTTTTTAAGGAAGCAGGCATTGACAAAGTGATGGGAAAAAAGACACAAGCCCTTAGCCTCTGGAGGCTGCTCCTGTCAAGAATGTGGGAAAGGCATCCTACAAGGAAGATATTCCATGTCACCCAGGCAAATAGATTGCAATAAAGGTATCCAATACCAGAGGGAATTAGCCATGCAAGAGATGATTTATTATAAGCTAAACAATGTGCAGTTCCCCACAGATCCAGACAAAGTCCTATGCATATGACCTATGTGGCAAAAATTTGCACAAAGCACACCAATGATGCATCCCAACCCCTTGGCAACATTAGTCTGAAAAGATAATGAACCACCCAGAGTGGATGAAGCGATTTGTCAAATCCAGGAATATGAAGACAGTATTTTTTCCTCCCTTATCTTGGCTGTGGAGAAACTACCAGATAAACTGATCTGGGAGTTCCAGCAATTCAGAGAGAATATGTCCTAGTCCCCACCTGTATGTAGGAGTGATGGGGGATAGGACGGTCAGGACGGACAGAGATGAGAGATCTCTGAAGCCAGGTCTTGGAACTTGCGGTTTATTGCAAAGGGTGTGGGTGCAGGGGCCCTGCTTGGAGCTGCCAGCCACAGCTCAGAGCAGGCCCGAAAGAGGGACAGAGAGGTAAAGAGAGTGGTAAAGAGAAAGAAGGCAAGAGCGTGGTAAAAAGGATGAGAGAGAGCACGAAAGAGTAAAAGAGAGAGGGAAGTTCCTGTTATAATGCAATAAGTCTTCTTCTGTGTTGAATATTCTAATTCTCACTAACCAATCTAATACAAGATACAAATCCTATAGCATTTACTTACAGCCTATAAGAATCATTACATTACCATACTGTGTTACATTTTAAACCATAAAAAACACTCTTTGGACCCCTTCTGCAAAGCTAGCAGGGTCTGCTCTGACCCTTGGACCTGTCTGCAAGCAGAGGGTATTGTTTCATCAAAAGGGGATTACCTTCAGCCAGCCATACCATTGTTTTCCAGTTGTTCAGTAGCTAAGGTATCTCAAAGCTTGCTTTCATTTCAATTTTGCTTATAGTTTCCATATTCTCAAAATCTTTTGCCAGGCAATCATATTGATAAAGCTTTTCTGTTTCATCTTCCCCAACATCTGAATGTACCCACATCTCAGTGACTGACAGGAGGCATTCTTTCTCTCAGGAGAGAGGATATGAAAAGTACACATTACAGGGTACCCTGTGGTTTTACCTATGGGACCACAGAGGGGAGATGAGGAAAAGGGATAGAAAATCTACCTCAAGCCTAGAGGCATGGGGATATGAATTTCAAGGAAAAAAAACACAAATTAAGGTTCTTCCAGGAAAGCTACTGCTCCAGTATCCAATGGGCAGTTCCCCATGCAGAGTGGAAGGGATAATTTTACTCTTCATTGTACAGAAAGAAATTCTAATCCATTTATACAAGAAGTGGAGAATCCTATGACAAGGACTATTGGGGTCCTACCTACAGTCAGGTGAAAGAGAGGGATTACTGGGTTTACTAGACTGTGTGCATTTCGTGGCCGGGCACAGCAGCCCCACAGGAGTACAAGGCTTTAGCAGACACTGGAGCACAGTGTACCCTAATGTCCTCAAGCTCTGTAGGAACAGAATCCATTTGTATTTCTGGAGGGACAGGGGAATGCAAACAGCTGACTATAGGAGGCTGAGGTCAGCCTGACTGGGAATGAATGGCAAAAACACCCTATTGTGACTGGTTTAGAAGCTCTGTACATCCTTGGCATAGATCATCTCAGAAGAGGGTATTTCAAGAACCCAAAAGGGCACTGGTGGGCTGTCAGTATGGCTGCCTTGGACACAGAGGAAATGAAGCAGCTGTCTGCCTTGCCTGGTCTTTCAGAGGACCCTTCTGTTGTGGGGCTGCTGAAGGTCAAAGAACAACAGGTGCTGATCATGGCAATATCACACCAACCCAGACTCCCTGATTCCATACAGAAGCTAATTCATCGACTGAAGACCCAAAGAGTGATCAACAGGACCCACTCACACTTTATAGCCACATAAGGCCTGTAAGAAAGTTGAATGGAGACTAACACTAGATTATCATGGCTTGAATGAAGGCACACCACTAAGTGCTGCTGTACTGGACATGCTGGAACTTCAGTAAAAACTGGAGTCAAAGGCAACCCAGTGATGCCATAATTTATATCACCAATGCGTTTTTCTCAATCATAGAATATGCTGAGTTGGATGGGACCCACAAGGATCGCATCCACCTCCTGGCACTGCACAGGACCATCACCAAGAGTCACACAAGGTCCCCAAGAGTATTGTCCAAACGCTTCTTGAACTCTGTCACACTTGGTGCTGTGATTACTTCTCTGAGGAGCCCATTCCAGTGCCCAACCACCCTCTGGGTAAAAAACCTTTTTTTAATATCTAACCTAAACCTCCCCTGACACAACTTCAGACCATTCCCTCAGGTCCTGTCCCTAGTCACCAGAGAAGAGATCATTGCCCCTCCTCTTCCCTTCACAAGAAAGTTGCATACTGCAATAAGGTCTCCCTTCAGTCTCCTCCAGGCTCAACAAAAAAAGTGCCTTCAACCACTCCTCATATGGCTTCCCCTCAAGGCCCTTCACCATCTTCTTTGACCTCCTTTGGACACCCTTTATTAGCTTTATATCTTTTTTATATTGTGGTGACGAAAACTGCACACAATATTCAAGGTGAGGCTGCACCAGTGCAAAGCAGAGCAGGACAGTCACCTGTGGAAGGGGCTAACAACGGGCCTGTTAGCTAAAGGAGCAAGAAGAAGCTGAGAAGAAAGAAGAAGCTGATAAGGACCTCTCTCCAAGGCTGTAACCAAGGAGACCAAGAGAATTGAGGGACTGAAGAAAGATAAGAACTTCACAGCTGCATGAAGTATATTTAGAAAGTTAGTTAAGTCACTGTAACTTTTCACCAATGGTGTTATGTTGATTTATTGTATCCAATAGTTAGGGTAGAAGAAGCATAAACAATTAAAAAGTGTATAAAAGGTCAGCCATGTTCAATAATAAAGTGTTTCCATCTGAAACTGCTTGTGGTCCCTGCTTTGTGTCGTGACCGCCTCGACAACGACATTTGGTGACCCCGACGTGATACAAGACCCTTAACAAGATACTCGGGATCCTAGCAATTGGCAACCGTGACCCACTGGGACATAGTGGGGGAGGCGGCATTGGTGTAGCTGAGAGTGGCCGGTGAAAGCCACAGGGAGGTCCGGACCTGATTTTCTCCTATCAAGACACCTGGAATTAGGTGAGCCACCAACTAGCGATAATGGGAAATAATTTATCTAAAGAGGAAGAAAGTGTTTTGGCTACATGGAAAGTTTTGTTAAGAAATAAGAGAATCTTTACTTCAGACTATGCCCTTCAAAGTTTATTGCTGTGGGCTAAATCACAGGGTTTTGGCACGGACCCTGGTACAGCATTTAGTGTTAAGGCATGGAAAAAAGTCGGGGACAGACTGTGGGAAGTTATCCGAGTGGGAGATAAAAGTGTTGTCGATTTAGCTGTTACCTGGGGATCGCTCTTTGAGGCGTTGAAACAATGGAAAACAGAGCAGAAACAAGCAGAGCGGGATGTGGACGAAGAATCGGGGTTGATAATAGAAACTGACGGGGGGGATGAGGCAGACGGGGCCTCTGATGGGGAACTTGCTGAAACCATCCTTGAAGAAGGTGCAGGTGCCATGGAAGTTACCAGGCAGGATGCCAAAGCTTCTGGGAAAGCTGCCAAAACTTCTGGGCAAACTGCCGTGGCGTCTCCTTATCAGACTCCTAAACCTCTGTATCTCACACCTGCGCAGCAGCTCCCGATGGTGCCTGTATATGATACACCGCTACGCCAGCTAGCTGAACTGTCTTTAGCAGAGAGAGAAACCCAGCCATCTGCCCCCCCGCTTCCCTCTGCTCTAGTCCAGCCATCTGCCCCCCCGCTCCGCTTTCAACTGCATGAACAATCTGCAAGGTCGTATCCTCCGTTACCTAGCAGTGACAGCGAATCAAGTGACGAGTCACCCGCAGTAACACCTGAGTTGGGGCAAGGAACTGTTGTCAGTTTACCTTTTAATAGCTCTAGCCCTACTGCCCCATGGACTTTGCCTCCATGTCAAGTAACTGTGCTTCCTCGACATCCTCAGGAGTTTTGGGAATTTGTTAGAAAAAAAGCAGTTGAAGAAAATAATTGGGACATAATTGAAAGATTACGTCCTCCAAAAGTACCTCAGGAGAAGAGTGCTGATGCAATTGTTGCCTGTACTAACGCTATGGCTTTTCCAGTTTTTAAAGCAGCTCCTGGAACAAGGCAGTATGACAGTCATCATGTCTTTGCCTGGAGAGTTGTACAAGATCTCCAGTCGAAGGTGGCTCAGTATGGTATTAATTCCCCTGAGGTAATGCAATTAATACGTGTAATCAATGCAGATCTGCTTGCACCTTATGATATCATGCACCTTGCCACAATTTTATTCCAACCAGTGCAATATGGTGTTTTTCAAGAATCTTGGAGGCAAGTGGCTGAGCGCACTGCTTTGACAAATATGCAGCTGCCTCAACACGACCCTCGTCATGCTGTGGGTGTTGATGCCCTATTGGGCACTGGGCCTTTTGCTAATCCAGATTTACAGGCAAGGTGGGATCCTTCGATTTTGACGCAAGCTCAACAAATTGGCATGAATTCTTTAATTAAAACAATGGAAATGTCAGCTCCAAAACAGAGGTATGTTACTATACAGCAAGGGATGAGAGAACCATTTATGCAATTTGTGGAAAGGCTTGCTGCATCTATTGAAAAACAAGTAGATGATGAATCCTTGCGACAGAAATTGTGTATCCAATTGGCAAAAGAAAATGCAAACCCAGATTGCAGAAAGATTATTGATACTTTACCCGGGGAACCCACATTGCCTGAAATTGTTACTGCTTGCTCAAAAGTCGGTTCTGTGGAGCATAAAATGGCAGCTCTTGCTGCAGTTTTAAGACCTTCATCAAAATGCTATAGATGTGGACAGCGAGGGCATGAAGGGAAAACAACACCTAATCCAAGTGCATGAATTGCAGTCTGCCTTATCTTGTTTTACAGGCCAAATAAAATACCATTTACCTTCTCATCCAATTTTAAAACTGACCAAGGAGATTCCTTTTGAAGGAAAACAAATTTGTTCTCCTGTTCCAGTGGAAGGTGTAACGGTTTTTACGGATGGATCCGGGAAAACCGGAAAAGCAGCTGTAGCTTGGAAAAAGGATGACCACTGGGAATATGAGACAATGATTCAGCAGGGATCTCCTCAATTGGTTGAACTCTGTGCTGTTCTTCTGGCTTTCACTTTATTTCCTGATTCTCTAAATATAGTCACTGATTCTATCTATGTTGCCAATTTGGTTAAGCAGTTAGATCAAGCAGTGTTGTATAATATCCAAGAGAAACCATTGTTTACCATGTTAATGAAGTTATGGACAGTCATTGGTGCTCGAAAACATCCTTACTTTATCATGCATGTTCGCAGCCACACATCGTTACCAGGATTTTTTGTTGAAGGCAATGCCTATGTAGATTCTCTAGTAGCTGCTGCTGCAATCAAAACCATACCTAATGTGTTGCAGCAGGCAATTTTGTCTCATCAATTTTTTCATCAAAGTGCTCGAGCTTTACAGCAGCAATTTAAATTGTCTCCTGGTGAAGCGAGATCAATTCTTTCTTCTTGTCCTGACTGTCACATGACTCATGTCACTCAATATTATGGTACCAACCCTAGGGGTCTTTCCACTTTAGAGGAATGGCAGACGGATGTTACGAAAATGCCAGAATTTGGTCGCTTTAAGTATGTTCATGTTACGGTTGATACCTTTTCTCATGCAATGATTGCTTCAGCATTCACAGGAGAAAAAACTCGTGATGCTATTCGTCATTTTTATCACGCCTTTTCTGTTCTAGGTGTTCCGTGTCACATAAAAACAGATAATGGCCCAGCATATGTTTCGCAGAAAATGCAAGCATTCTTTCGTGCTTGGGGCATTGAACATTCAACAGGTATTCCACATGTCCCCACGGGCCAAGCAATTATAGAAAGAGCTCACGGTCTTCTTAAACGTCAGGTTCAAAAACAAAAAGGGGGAATGCAACAGGAGTCACCTCAAGTGAGATTAGATAAAGCTGTTTATGTGTTAAACTTCTTGCGTCCCCTACCTGACTCACAGTTATCTCCAATTTTTTACCATTTTTCTTCTTTGAATGCTAGGCAACCAGATCTCCGTAGAAATGTTAAGGTATGGGTCAAGGATTTAATTACTGGCATGTGGTCTGGCCCAGTGGAATTAGTAACCTGGGGAAGAGGTTATGTTTGTGTTTTGACAGATAATGGTCCTCGATGGGTTCCTGCTCGCTGTGTCAAACCTTATCTGGAGCGAGCAGGCAGGGACAAGACGGATGGCTCCGCAGCTGAAGCAGAACGTGCGGATGACACTGGCTAAGGCTATATCTAGATATATAAATCAGGATATGTATTTCATTGCTCTTCATGTGCTTTCATAGTAATTAAAGGGTGTGGTTTTGGTTTAGGCTGACCGAGACAATGCAGGTTTTTGGAACCTTTGTTCTAGTATTCCTGCAGCTCCTTTTGAGCACTTTGGGGTGGTTATAGTTCACGGCTTTATGGGATAGTTAGGAAATTTTAAAGCACCTATAGATGGATGAAAGACAGGAATGATTGTATTAAGAAGGGAATGTTGATTTTGTTGATGGTTGTGATTGTTGTTTTGTGTTTCCCCTCTCTGCTTGGATTTTTGCAAAGGGCCCTGCAAAAATCCATAGCAGCTGTGTTTAAAAACAAAAAGGGGGAATTGTGGAAGGGGCTAACAGCGGGCCTGTTAGCTAAAGGAGCAAGAAGAAGCTGAGAAGAAAGAAGAAGCTGATAAGGACCTCTCTCCAAGGCTGTAACCAAGGAGACCAAGAGAATTGAGGGACTGAAGAAAGATAAGAACTTCACAGCTGCATGAAGTATATTTAGAAAGTTAGTTAAGTCACTGTAACTTTTCACCAATGGTGTTATGTTGATTTATTGTATCCAATAGTTAGGGTAGAAGAAGCATAAACAATTAAAAAGTGTATAAAAGGTCAGCCATGTTCAATAATAAAGTGTTGCCATCTGAAACTGCTTGTGGTCCCTGCTTTGTGTCGTGACCGCCTCGACAACGACAGTCACCTCCCTTGACTGGCTGGCAATGCTTTGCCTGATGCACCCCAGGACACAGCTGGCCCTCCTGGCTGCCTAGGCACTGCTGACTCATATTCAACTTTCTGTCAACCAGGACCCCCAGGTCGCTTTCTGTGGCACTGCTTTCCAGCATCTCATTTCCCATTCTGTCCATTTATCCAGGGTTGCTGCATCCCAGATGCAGAATCCATCACTTTCCCTTATTGAACTTGATACAGCTGGTGATTGCCCAGCCTTCTAATTGGTCAAGGTCTCCCTGCAGGGCTTCCCTGTGTTCAAGGGAGTCAACAACTCCTCACAGTTTTGTATCATCTGCAAACTTACTTAGCATCCCTTCCAGTCCTGTGTCCAAGTCATTAATGAAGGTGTTGAAGAGCACAGGGCCTAAGATGGAGTCCTGTGGAACCCCACTAATGGCAGGTGGCCAGTCTGATTTCACCTCATTCATTATAACCCTTTGAGCCCAACCCATGAGCCAGTTGCTCACCCATCGCATGATGTGTTTATCCAGCTGTGGGCTGGACATTTTGTCCAGAAGGATCCTGGGAAAAACAGTATCAAAGCTTTACTGAATCCAAAAAGATTATATCAACTGGCTTCCTTTGATCAACTAAGTGGGTAACCATGTTGTAGCCATGATATTTTATGAAAAATCCTTTGCTAGGATTTTTCTCCTATTCTAGCTGAGACGCCTCAGAAAAGAAATGTAAACAATTAACTATCTGATGGCTGTGGAATGTGGTCTGGACATTGTTTACCAACAGGTGCATCTGTGATTGGTACATGTTGTTTTTTTTCTAATTTATGGCAAATCACAGTCGGCTGGCTAGGACTCTTCGGGAGTCAGGAGCCTTTGTTATTCATTCCATTCCTGTTCTTTCTAGCCTTCTGATGAATCCTTTTCTCTCTATTCTTTTAGTATAGTTTTAGTATATCATTTTAATATAATATATATCATAATATAATAAATCAGGCTTCTGAAACATGGAGTCAAGATTCAGATCTCTTCACTTGTCCCAGGAGCCCCCGTCGGTTTGACCATACCTTGTCATAAAAGGAAATCAGGTTTGATAAGCAGGACTTTCCTCTCATGAAGCTGTGACTGATGACCGTGTTGTCCTTCAGATGCATTTCCCAGAATAACCTTCTCTATAACTTTACGAGGCACTTGTCGGGGTCCGCTGTTACTTGTCTCTGCCCTGACAGGGGAAAAGGTGGTTCTGGGCAGGCCACGCTTTGAAGGATGAGTCTGAACTCTTGAGTTTTCGATCTTCAGTTGTGTTTATTATTTCTTATCTACAAAGTTTTTCTGTCTGCCCAGCCAAGGTCTGATCAGCAAGGCAGCCAAAAGCACTCTCTCTCCCACCCACGGGGCGGTTGTGTCTTTTATAGTGAAAACTACGTATAATATATTTACCTTCTATTTCCAATACTTTTTACCCTTGTTAACAAGTGCACCTTCACCATGAACCAATCCACACGTGCCAACATCATCCTGAACATGGATGCCAAGGAGAAGAAAGAAAAAGGACAGGGCACGCCCAAATCCCTCCATCTTGGGACTCCTGACCCCCATGTACAGGATTTCAAACCCCCCTGTACAACACTCAAAACCCCCCTGTACAGTGCTTTAAAATCTATGTTTCACCCTGTGAATATCATCCCTTCACCATTCAAACCTGAAGATCTCTCATCTCCTCATACACAGATGACATCCTTAGAAGGGTCAAAGTCAAGCCACCAGACACTTGGCAACATTCCAGGACTTCCGAGCCCCCCCCAAGGGTTGTCTCAGCAGCTCTGGACATCCGGAGCGATGTGCTGAGTTCCCACAGGCACTGAAGTCAGACTGACAGGCCTGTAGCTTCCAGCGTCCTCTTTCTTGCCCTTCTTGAAAATCAGGACAACTTTTGCCAGCTTTCTGTCAGCTGGGATCACTCTGGATTCCCAAGACCACTCAAAAAGCATTGCAGAGGTTTTGTGATGAAATCAGCAGGCCTTTGAGGATTCTTGAATGAATTTCATAGGGCCCCATAGATTTGTAGGGATCCAGCTGGAGCAGCAGATCCCACACAAGATCAGTGTCAACTGGGAGTTGATCATTCTCTTAGTCATGGTCCTCCAGCTCAGGGCACTGGGACCCCCTTAGTCCACCATCCATGCTGAAGACAGAGGCAAAAAAGCATTAAACACCTCTGCCTTGTCTCTGTCCCTGTTTGTAAGGTGACCATCCTCATCCTGTAATAACACCAAGGTTGTGGGTTCAATTCCCATATGGGCCATTCACATAAGAGTTAGACTTGATGATCCTTGTAGGTCCCTTTCAACTCAGAATATTCTGTGATCTCTGACTTATTTTTACTCTGCCTATGGCCATTAATACATATTTTCAAACTGTTTTCCCCCACAGTTGTGGGATATGGAGTTATATTTGTTAAAGTTGTTAAGGCTTATGTTCCTCAGAAGGCCCTGTGGGGAAGGCACAGCTGCAGGATGGATGGTTAGAAGTTGGTTGGGGGGTGAGAGGCAGTTATGAGGAGGAACATGTGTACAGCATATGAATGGGAAGCTGATTAGGTGATAGGACGCATGCACAGCAGACTGAAGCTGAGCCAGCCAATGGGTGCCCTTCTTCTGTTAAGTTCTGGTTCTGTCCGGTGGAAACAAAAGGTATAAAAGGGGGGTGATTTCTACAATAAAGTGATCCCCTTTGGATGCATAAGGTGGTCCATGTCTCTTTGTTTCCCATTGCTACACACAGTTCTGGCAGCTGCAACTCCATTTGAGCTTTGGCCGCAAAAATTTTCTCCCTACAGTGATGAGCAGCATCTCTGTGTTCTTCCCATGTCACCTGACCTTGCTTCCACTGGCCCTATACCTTCTTTTTTTACCTTATTTCCAAGACAAGATCCCTACTCAGCCAAGCTGGCCTTTGGCCTTGCCTGCTTGACTTCTGACATTTGGGAATTGCTCCTCCTATGCCCTTAGGAGGTGATGTTGAAAAAGTGACTAGCACTGATGGACCCCAGTGTCATGTCTGATGCCTCATGTGTGGAGACGCAAGGCTTGACTCCATGTTTTCAGAATGCTGGTTTATTATATTATGATCTATATTATATTAAAATACTACATTAAAACTATACTAAAAGAATAGAGAGAAAAGATCATTACAAAGCTAGAAAGAACAAGAATAGAATGCAAAACAAAATCTTGTGACTGCTCGAGAGTCCGAGCCAGCTGCATCTCTGATTGGCCCTTAATTAGAAACAACCAACATCCACCAATCAGAGATGCACCTGTTGCATTCCACAGCAGCAGATAGTTATTGTTTACATTTTTTTCCTGAGGCTCCTCAGCTTCCTAGGAGGGAAAAATCCTAGCAAAGGATTTTTCATAAAATATCATGGCTATACCCCAGCACCTTCAGAAGCGTTTTTCCGGGGGACCTTATTCACTAATTCCCTGAGCAGCCTGAAGTCTGCTCTCCTCATGTCCAGAGTTGAAGTTTTGCTGACACTTTAACTCCTGTCAACAAAGATTTTAAACTCAATCACTTCGTGGTCACTGTATCCAAGACGGCTGCCTATCTCTTTGGCAGCAGAGTGCAGACCACAGTTTGCTTTCATTTGGAGGGGTGTCCAGTACACCTGCAATAGACTGCCCCAGGAGTGGAAGCACAGCCCCACTATCTGCCATGGACTAATCCAGACTGTACTGGAACAGGGTGAAGCTCCAGAACACCTGCAATACACTGATGACATCATTGTGTGGGGAAATATGGCAGAAGAAATTTTTATGAGAGAGAAGAAAATAGCCTAAATCCTTCTGAAAGCTGGTTTTGCCATAAAACAAAGCAAGGTCAAGGAACCTGTACAGGAGATCCAGTTTTCAGGAACAAAATGGCAAGATTGATGTTGCCAGATCCCAATGGATGCAATCACCAAAATAACAGCCATGTCCCCACCAACTAATAAGAAAGAAACACAAGCTTTTTTAGGTGTTGTGGGATTTTGGAGAATGTACATTCCAAATTACAATCAGCTTCCTCTATCAAGTGACCTGGAAGAAGAATGATTTGGAATGGGGCCCTGAGCAGTGACAAGCCTTTGAACAAATCAAGGAGATAGTTCATGCTGTAGACTTTGTGCAAGTCTGACCAAGACAAGATGCAAAAAATGTGCTTTATACTGCACTGGGGAGAATGGCTGTCAGAGACTGAAATGTTATATTTCATGTTATATTTCATGGCTTAAACATTGATATGAAAGACTTTATCCCATTATGGCAAAACTGTGTATTGAAACTGCACCAACAAAGCTGCACCACCAAAGCCCACCCCACCCTGAATAGGCCTCCTGACTGAAACGAATTGTGAGTTAAGCTGCCTAAGAGAACTTGTGATAAGATAAAAGTGACACTAGTTCAATAATCTCAGATCTGGGAAGAAATGGATAAGGCTCGGATAGTATCCACAGGAGGGCCAAGCCCAGCAGCTATCCTGAAAATCATCCCTGGCTGGCTTTGGCATGGAGGCCATAGCCCACAGGTTTATCTACTGAGACCAGCTTTGCACAGACACCCCCCCCCCCCCCCCAACCAAGAGGAGAGGAGGAGAGTTTTGGGTGTATGGCATAACCTCTGATCAGAGGCAGTGAACATCCCTTCTCTGTTACACAAACTGGCTCAGCTATAAAACCCCCCATCCCAGAAAAGCCACATCCGTGGGACATTCATTTGAAGGGCAGCTCAGGGGGTGTCATAATCCATCAAAGATCCCCAAAGTGCTCCTGTCACGGTTTGAGGCTGGCACAATGCCAGTGCCTTCATGAAAATATATTTTCCCTAGTGGCTTCTGTGAGATGTAATCAGGAACAGAGCAAAGCAGGCTCCAACTTAGGAGGAAAGGAAACAAACTTTATTAACTACAACATCTAAAAAGGAACAGACACAGAACTAAGAATGAAAACCCTCCAAATACATTCCTCCTCCTCCCCCCATTTTCTCCACAGCATGAAATAACATCTTAGATTTCCACTCCATCACCATCTCTCAGATAATCAATTTTCAGTCCATCACCACCCCTCAAATAATCAACTCTCAAGTCCATCAGGGAGAGAGGAGTCCCCCCTTGCACCATAGGCTTCCCCCAGAAACACAATTGAAGCCTCTTGTGTTTCCATGTCACTCGTGGCACTGCCCAGAGAACATCTGCCCTCGTGACTTCTTCCGTCCATGTCCAGTGCTCTTACCACTGCACATGGACCAGAACTGCTTTTAGGCTTCTTCTTTTAAGGATGCTCCACCCAGTTCCAAAAAAGCAGCAGTCTCTCAGCTTCGTGACACCAGTCCCCCCCAAATTTACCCCCTGGGGCTGAGGGGCCTCGTGAACAGAGATCTTCCTCTTCTCTGAAGACAGAGGGCATCCCACACCCTCCTCAGCCGTCTCTGTTCACGCCACTGCTTCACCACACTCTCTTGGCTTCAAGGCATTGCCTCCCCCTAAATGCAGTCTCTGGGTCACAGGAAAAACATGGGTCTGCCCATGGCCATACAATAAAAGAGTCCAGCCCAAGGCCACTCCATCATCTCCTCTTACCTAGGATTCTTCGCACCTCTTCTAACATGTCACACTTGCACCAACTTTCCTCACACTTGCCCATTTCCTCTGGCTTCATCTCTCTCTCTCCTCATTCAGATTCAGGAGGATCAGTATTTGTAAAGTTTCCACTATTCAAGAAAGGGGTTAAAATCTTTGCCTCTGTCTGCCCAAAACTCCCACAGAGGGTGCTGCATCCCCCACTTCTGGCAGGCCGTGCTGCCAGCACGATATCAAACCTCAAGACATCACAGGTACTGTCTCTCTCTATCTCTCTCCTGGGGGGTGGGGGGGGTGGGGGCGATGCTTGTCAGGGCTCCTCCACCCTTCTGTTAGGAATATTAGTAATTCGTGGAGATAAATAGTATATAAAAATATATATGTGAACTGGGGAGAGAAAAAGGGGGGGGGGGGGAATCCCTTCGTTCCCTTTTAGGTTAAAAAAATCCAACAGGATGACGAGATCACAAAGCCGAAGCAGATGGACATCTCAGTATTTGCATCCGAAAAGAACCCCAGCTGCACCAGGGAGGAACATTCATCAGCACCTACGCCCAAAGACGCCAGGTGCTGATGGCCCAGACAAGATGCCTATCTGTGGGGATCAGAACCATCAAACACATTGAATCTGAATGCCAGATTCTGGGAACCAGAGGAATGGACCATTCCACCCCCGGATGAGGCTTTGTCCAGGGAAAGAAACCACCTTGAATATGAAGAACTCAGAAGGAAACAAAGACTTTCTGCCGCAGGCCAAATAAACTGTATAAAAACTGCTACCTTGCAAGCAGTAAGTGTGGACGGGGAAGTCTTGGTACCAGTTGGTCCATTCTTCACGTTCACCCGTATCACTTCCCGGGGGTGGTACGCTGTCCGTTTTGGTGGTGGCTGTCGAGACTGTTTTTTTTGGTCGCGGAATAAATTTTATTTTTCATATTTTTATTAAAATTGGATAATTCGCATTTTTTTATTTATAACACTTCCATCTTGCAAAGCCTTCACCCCCCTCCTCTGCCCAAGGCTCCGGCCTACCTCACCCGGCCACATGGCTTCCCCTTCCCCACCCAGCCCTGGCTGGGCAGGGGAGGTGTGACCCCCTTCACAGACCGGGACCAAGAGACACAGTTCCTGGGAGTTCTCTGATTTTAACCCTTTGTGTTCTCAGAGGCGGTCCATACCTGGTTAGTGGCCTAACCAGGTGCCAATATTCAAATCCAAGCACTGATTGGTTTGACCACAACCTCCCAAAAAACTCACTTCCTTTTTAACCTATGACAGGAGGGAAGAAGAAAGAGCAAAGGCCAAGGCTAGGATCATGGTCACTATAGCTAGAGAAAGTGTGTGGACAAGCAACTCTATCCCACAATCCAAGGTAACAAAAGAGTGGGTGGGTCCACTACCAGGAGCAGGCAAAGATAGGCCAGTACCGTCAAGTATGAGAGGAATGGAGAAACCTCAAGTCCCTTTGAGCGAAAGGTGCTGCTATTATTGCAGAGAGACCGGGTGCGTTAGGAGGTTTTGTAAAAAGCTCAGTATCGATAAGGCAAAAGCCAAAGAAGAAGAAGCGTTAGAGAAGATTCTTAGAGGCGACGATTAGGGGTGTCAAGGGCATTACAATTTAGGGGACCCGATGCAACATCTAGAGGAGCCCTTGATAAACTTTGAGGTGGGACCCCTAAATGAGGAATTTGAATTTTTGGTTGATACAGGAGCAGATAAGTCCTGTCTCAACAAAGTACCACAAGGTATGGTAATTGGTAGAAAATTTTGTGAAGTATTAGGAGCTGAAGGGAAACCATTTAGAGCCTCAGTGACCGAGGATGTAAAAATAATCAGAAACTCAAGGCAGTGTAAAGCAAATTTTATCTACCTGCCTAAATTAGAAAAAAGTTTGTTAGGGAGAGATCTACAGGTTCATTTGGGGGTAGGGATTATCCCGAGAGAAGGGAAGATGGTGGTACAAATAATGAAGTTATCCCAAGGGGATGTTGCTGAGATAAACCCAGAGGTGTGGGCTGAAGGGGGAAAGTGGGGCCTATTAGACATTCTGCTGATAACAATAAAAATGCAAGATGGTACTTCACCCATACGGGTTAAACAGTATCCAATTTCCCTAGAAGGAAAGAAGGGGCTTGCCATAGTTATTGAACAACTGTTGCAAGAGGGAATTTTGGAACCCTGTATGTCACACCACAATACCCCTATACTGGCAGTTAAGAAAGCTGAAGGGAAATATAGGCTGGTACAGGACCTGAGGGAGGTCAACAAAAGGACCATTTCTAGACATTTAGTTGTGCCCAACCCATATAGTCTTCTAAGCTGAATTCCAAGAGAACATGCTTGGTTCACTATTATAGATTTGAAGAACGCTTTCTGGGCGTGTCTTCTGGCAACAGAATGTAGACATTGGTTTGCCGTTAAGTGGGAAGACCCAAGTACAAAAAGGAAACAACAGCTAAGATGGACCCAACTACCACAAGGGTTCAGTGAATCCCCCAACCTCTTTGGACAGGCCTTGGAGCGTTTGTTAGAACAGTTTGTTCCCAAAGAAGTACAGATCCTGCAGTATGTTGATGACTTGATGGTGTCAGGCAAGGGAAAAGATCAAGTCAGAACAACTAGCATTAAGCTTTTGAATTTTCTGGGGAAGAAAGGACTAAAGGTTTCCCAAGAGAAGCTACAGTTTGTACAATCAGATGTAACATACCTTGGGCACATAATAGGAGAAAGTTATAAGAAGTTAAGCCCTGATAGAATTTCAGGTGTTTTATCTTTCCCAGCTCCAAAAGCAAAAAGGGATGTGAGAAAGCTCCTGGACCTGTTCGGATATTGCATATTATGGTTGGATCAATACATGCAAAGTGTAACATTTTTATATGGTAAGTTGGTAGCTCCAGATCCCATAATTTGGACAGCAGAAGATGAACAACAGCTAGAAAGCCTAAAAGACAAGTTATCTTCTGCCCCGGTCCTAAGCTTATCATACCTCAGGAAGGGCTTTGATCTTTTTGTGAGTGCTGAAGGGGGTATAGCCTACGGTGTACTAACTCAAGAGTGGGGAGGCTGCAGGAAACCCATGGCTTACATCTCCAAATTGTTAGATCCAGTGGCTAGAGGTTGGCCAATTTGTATACAAGCAGTAGCAGCTACTGCTATCTTGATAGAGGAGACCCAAAAATTGACCTTACAAGGAAAAATTAAAGTACATACTCCTCACGATCTTAAAACAGTGCTGAGCCAGAGGGCTCAACAGTGGCTAACCAATGCAAGAATATTAAAATATGAAATAATACTAATGAACACAGATTATTTAGAATTCATCACATCAAACGCCCTCAATCCAGCACAATTCCTTATGGGAGAGACTATAGAGAATTAGAACATGATTGCCTTGAATTGATTAGTCTCCAAACCAAAGTAAGAGAGGATTTAGAAGATCAGCCTCTAACAACTGGAAGAATCTTGTTCATAGATGGCTCTTCAAGGGTAATAGATGTAAAAAGAGCTTCAGGTTATGCCGTCATAGATGGAAAAACTTTACAAATTGATGAAAAAGGGAAACTACCCCCAAACTGGTCAGCTCAAAGTTGTGAAATATATGGCCTGAAAAGAAGATTAGACTTACTGGAGGGAGACTGGGGAACCATTTATACAGATTCCCAATATGCATTTGGGGTAGTTCACACATTTGAGGAAATATGGGAGGAGCGTGGATATCTAAGCTCAAAAGGAAAAAGCTTAGCCCATGAGAACCTGGTCAGGTCCGTATTGAAATCTCTAAAGAAACCAACAGAAATAGCGGTGGTCCATATAAAAGGGCACGAAAAAGGAGACAACCTTGAAGTTAGAGGAAAACGACTGGCTGATCAGATAGAAAATGAAGCAGCTTTACAACCAGGGGATCCAGTCAAAGTTTTTTAAGCAGAAACCATATCTGAGGAGGGAGAAAGAAGAGAGGAACCCATATTTAGTGAAAAAGAATGAAAGGCTATAAAAGATTTCAAGTTACACCAAGGGCAACAAGGGGAGTAGTTAACATCAGATGGACAAGTGTTTTTAAACAAAGCACTAGCTCGGAGAGTGCTAACAGAACTACATAAATTAACCCACTGGGGAGTCCAAGGACTATGTGATCATTTCCTAAGAAATAACCTGTGCATAAGTGTACATGACCTAGGAAAAGCAATTACAAAAGGGTGTTTAATTTGCCAAAAAGTGAACCAGAAGGTTATGAGAAAGGTAGCACCTGGAGGGAGGGAATTAGCTCTAAGACCTTTCCAGGACATACAAATAGATTTCACTGAGATGCCCCCAGTGCAGGGATACAAACATCTACTGGTTATAGTGGATCATCTCACCCATTGGGTGGAAGCCTTCCCGACAAAAAGGGAAACAGCCCAGGTTGTGGCAAGGGTAATCTTGGAGAACATTATCCCCAGATATGGAATGGTGAACACCATAGACTCAGACCGAGGTCCACATTTTGTGGCCCAAACATTGCAAAATGTAATTGAAGCTTTAGGAATAAAATGGAGATTATATACTCCGTGGCACCCCCAGAGTTCTGGGAGTGTGGAACAGATGAACAAAACTCTCAAAAATGTATTGACTAAATTGATTGAAGAAACAAAAATGAATTGGCTAAAGTGTTTGCCCCTAGCGCTTTTGCGCATCAGAACAAGACCCTGGTCTGATATAGGGATTTCACCCTATAAAATGATGTTTGGACTGCCATTCTTGTTAACACATTCTAGCACAGGAGAATATTTGGAAGGAAAAAAAGCTACCAGAAAATATTTAGAAGCCATTGTAAGAACCCTGGAAAGACTTGGAAAAAGAAGATACCTCCCCCAAACCTCCCCTCTTGACACAAAAGCACATTAACCCAGGAGATTGGGTTTTGATAAAATCCTGAAATAGTGGACCATTAATGCCTAAATTTGAAGGCCCCTTTCAAGTACTCCTCATTGCTAATTCAGCTGTGTGTACCAGAGAAAAAGGTTAGACCCACATCACAAGAATTAAAGGACCAGTCTCACCCCCAGGCATTGGACAGGATTCAACGTCAGTTTCTCCCTCTGGCATTGGACCAGATTCCACACCACTCTCACTCCCGAACTCAGGACAGGATTCTACCACACCAGGAGTTAATTCATCTGAGTATACCATTATAAAAGGACCAAAAGACTTAAAGTTGACACTCAAAAGGAAGAGCCAAAAAGACTGATGAACTGAATAAGAAAAGAGTTTGGTTTCAGAATCATAACATATCTTAAAGTGTTTTAAGACAGTTCTGTGTTCAAAAAGGGTTTGTAAAAAAAGTTAAAGACTGTTAATAAGTAATTTTGGTTAAGTCCTCCCAACTTAGTACCAAAGACTCGAGGTTAATCTTCTACAGAGTACTCCCCTAGGAGAGACCAAATTAGTAAGGACAGATCAAGAGAGGTTTAACCAGAGAAGTGGATAGAAGAGACTCTAAAGAGCTTAGAGGCTTCTTCTTAGTAAAGTCCCCAAAAGGCAAGGCCGGGTGGGCAAGTTGTGCAAGATGACCCATACCGGACTCTTGGGAAGGGTAGTAGTAATGGCTCTGATTGCTGGTGGTGCTCTGGAGAGTCCAAGAGAGCTGTGCAGTGAGTGCTACCAACCCCTCTATGAGAAAGAAGAAGTAACTTCCTTGTTGAGAGTCCACACCAATTTAAACTCTAATTATCTTAACCCCTCCCAATTGATCTGTTGTCAAGAGGATGAGAAAATGTATTGGATAGCCTGGAATACTGCCACGTTTAGGCAGTGACTCCTGGGAGAGTGCCCTGTAGGAGAAGCCTGGTTGTGCTTTGAACGTGATGCTACTGAAGCAAACCTGGTAGATCTGGTCAAAGGGAAGGAGATAGTAAAAGCAATAAGAGAACAAGACCATTTAGAAATACCCCAAGGTAAAAATCTAATAGGAGAAAAATGTATTTTAAGAAAAGGGAAAGGGTACAGTATGCCAGTAGGAAAAATAGTCGGTAAAAGGTATTTAGCAGTAAAGAACTCTGCTACCCGGTGGATCCCAAGAGATCCAAATAGAATTTGGTCTGTTGAGAAAAAAGAAGGGAACAAGTGCATTACCATAAAGCATATAGACTTTATGAGTGTGATAAAAAAGGGATAAGCCTCTTTTGGGGAATGAAAGAAATTTCTAAATATTGGGAAGGCCCAACAAAAACTAATAATACATTTTGGGAGGCCCCTAAATACCTGTTTTGGATCTGTGGTACTACAGCATCCACTAAATTGCCAGGAAACTGGTCTGGCAGTTTCATCATTAGAATTATAAAACCAGCTTTCTTTAACCTATGGACTTTCAAAGTAGATTGGTGGAAAATGGTAGCCTTCTTTACTGTGTGCACACTTGCTGGTTTGCTCTTCTTATTTCCCTGCTTAATTAAAATGATAACATCTGCTGTGCAGACCAACCTAAAGATCTCTGAAGGAATTAACCTGAAGAAACCAAAAAAGGTAATGAAGTTGAGTAACCATGATCATCAGAGTGCTCAGGAAATTTATAATCAATACAAAAAAAATTTAGGAAATTTTATGTTCATGAATCAGAAATTGCAAGTTGATGAGGGCTTAAACCCGATCAAAGAAAAAGAGGGGGGACTATTATGAGTAGAAAAGTTGTCCATTTTTTTTTAAGTTGCAGAGTCAACAAGTTAAACCAATTGCTGTTGTTAATAACTTCATGTTGTAATCACCTGTTGGTAATAGCTTTTCTTCAATTACCGGTTAATGGTTAGAAATCAGCTCAATTGTCCCCCTGCTGCTTCCCGGAGGATGACACCTGAAGCTGCGGGTAGCGGCGGGGGGTGGGGGGGTGGGGGGGGGGGGGGTGGGGGGGGTGGGGGGGTGTTTGGTGACGTCAGAGCTGGTATGCAAATGAGGAAGCCCCTCACCAAATCTTGCAAGAAAAACCTCTAAAACAACGTGCCAACATGGAATTAAGAGATCTAAGTGATATCTAAAGGTGAGGAACTTAATCCCGTGTCTGCTAAGATCCTTTTTACCTCTCACCCTAACCTAAAAGGATGTCGGCTAGAAAGAGGACCTTGAATGTCTCCTACTGCTTCTCGTGAGGACGGAAGCCCCAGCTCTACCTGCATACCAGCGGACACAGCTGCATTCTTCCTCCTCCTTCATGCCACTCCTGGGAGCAGCAGTGGCGTGGGCGCCAACCGTTTTTTCTCCCCACCTGAGCTGATTTTTTTAATAAAGGCATTAAAAAAGGAGAATGATCTCCTGCCCTATTTATTTCATGTGTTATGTTGGAAAGTTATGTTGTACTAATTTTTTTGTAGTGCTGTGTGAATGACAGTCTGAAGTTCCCCTCATTTGCCTCACGACAGTCCCAAGGACAGACATCAGGACCCTGAGGCCCCTGAGCAGAGTTCTGGCCTGCCAAGTGATTGTTTGCAGCTGTATCTACAGAGACTGCTTCTATCAGGGCCTGCCAGGGGGCAACGTGCCCTATATGCTTACACCTGTTTCGCAACAATAGCCCATGAATTTTCCCACCTCTTGGCCAAATGAACTTGCTGGGGCAACTTTGGTAGTCCCCCCCGGAAAATCCTTCATCTGCTTCACTACCACCGTGACGGATGGAGATTGAAGCCCCCTCCCAAGGACTGAGACTGAGACCCCTATAATTCTGATACAGGGGTGCTGGCCTGACTGAAGCGGGATGCCTGCTAAGTGTTGCCTGCAGATGTGTTCACTGGACCTAGACTGGTTTCCCATAGAAACCAGTCCTGAAACAATGGGTCCTGCTCACTGTTGATATTGACTTATCCTGCTGCGAACACAGACTGTCTGTACCCATCTTCAATACCTTTTTTCTCCTCAGGAATTTCAATAGACTTATTCTTTATTGTATCTGTTCCCCCTTGGCGATTTCAAGATCTGTTTCCCCCCCCCCCCCCCCCCCTTGGCAAAGGACTATAACAGACCCCTGAGTTAACCAGGTTTCTTGAGATTCTTCTCCCGGACGTGACTAGGTGAACTCCATCGGCTGGACCACAAGGACTTTGTCTCTACATTTGGTAGCTATACCTCCCCCCCCCCCCCTTCTCTATTCTTTTCCTTTTTCCTAATTCCTTTTATGCATTTGCTATGGTCATTCAACAAAAGGTGCATTTGTTTTGATTGATACTGCAATCCCCTTTCCGTGTTGTTTTTTGCACTCTGAGATCAGCTAACGGACCATCATGACTCCCGTTCGTATGAGTGGATTGTGACATGCTGTATTAATCCTTTTAAGTAGTGTGGTAAATAGAGTTTTAAGCTATAACATAATATTAAAATAGAAACTATGTGATGTAAGATACTTTTTGTAACTAGCTCATGGAATGGATAAGATAATGAAGAAATCCTTCGCATAGAGATAACAATAACAAGACACCAAGATCCCCAGAGAAGAATTATTGCCTCCTTACTGGAAAAAGCTAGACTTTGTGGGGACCAAGGTGATTGATTTACAAGATGAGGGGGGGAAGTTGACAATAACCAGAGAAATCCCTAGTTCGAAAGGAATGTTTGCATCATGTATGAGATATATGAATATGCAACAGGCTATTGCTTTTAAGTGTTAATCCTTTGTTAGCAAAGTGTGTTCTGTGGCAAAGCAGAACGCCCGGACATCTGTAATTCTTTGATTTCTATTGTCCTTTATTGTCCTAACTTTGATTGTCCAAATTCTTATTGCCCTAATTTTTATTACTATTTTATTACTATTAAACTTTTAAAATTTTAACACAAGTGATTGGCGTTTTTCACAGGTTTCACTTTTCTGTATTGGAATAAAGCAGTCAGTAGCTGTGTTGCTTGAATTCATAATGTCTCTCTGGGTGGAGGCCTTCATGTGTCTCTGGTCCCTAGGCTTTTTTGAGGTTTTAAAATTGTTTTGAGATTTGTCATAAATATATCTCAGTCACCTACTTCAAGCCACATGAGCAGCTAAAATAAGAACACTGAACCAAATATGCTTAACCAACATTCACAAAGACTGGGGTGGGGTTTTATGTTCAAATTAATAAGGTCCTTTTGTGACAAAGTATTTGTCACCAGTTTTAAAGCATCTGGAAATGCTTGCATCAAATTGGCAGGATGGCAAGTAGTATCACCAATTATTTACCAAGGCATGGAATGAATCCCAAATTCTCAGAAGACTGGGCATAATTGGGGAGTCATTAAAAACCACTTAAAGGCATATAGGGGCCACATAAAGGGTTGAAAAGGGAAAAGAGTTATCTGCAAGATGCCAAGTACCCATTTGGAAGATGCATATCAAGAATGGAGAATAGACAAGGAACAAGACATTGAGAAGGAAATAGAGTAGGAAGGCAACTGAGTTATTGCTGTCTTTAAAAGTAGAACAGCTGCAAAAACAATGATAGGAAGAAAAGAAGAAAAGAAAATTTGCGAGAAAAGGTCAAAATGGTCCTTATACAGGCTCCCCGTTCCCCCTAACATCGCAGAGATTAGGAAACTAATAGTATCCCCTGAAGACTGGGATGAAGATATTTGGGGTAAACCCAATGACAGCAAACCAGAAGACAATCCTGGTTCCCCACAAAACCTCTTGAATATGAGGCTAGAATTGTTGCTAAAATGGAAACAATTGTGGGACCTTGGTGTGATCATTTGCAACATACTATGCAAACTATGCCTTGCTATCCTTTGCAATTGACAAATTTGCAAAATAAATATAGCAGAAACACAGGTGAAACTGAAACTGAATACTTGTGGTGAATATGTCTAAGTGCCAGTGACTGAATCATGTTAAGCGAGGACAAAGCAAATGGCTATTGAGGGTACAGGAGTTTTCGTAAATTTAGGACCCAACCTGACAAACACGCCCCATTCTATTCACCAGGTAAGTAGCTTATTGGGTTGGAGAAACAGACACCATGAGGTGAACCCTCCATAATCCCCATTACATCTCTTAAGCATGCTCTCTACAGCTGTCACAAAAGCTGTTTGAATATAAACACGAATGAGTGTGGATATTCCCAGTTCAGTCAAAGAGAGAACAGAGATAATTTCTCCCAGGCTGAGCCTGGGAATCTTAGAGGAAAAGAATTAAAACAATTATTATCTCTCTTTCTGTAACCATTATTTATAGTTATGGTTCTCTAGAGTGTGCTATTCATAGTCAACAATAATGTGAGATGTTTCTACTTTGAGACCAATCAGGTCCCAGCTTAGCAAGTGAGACTATAAAGCTTGCAACATTTTGCTAATAAATGAATTATTATTTTGCCTTCTGATCCCCCTGAAGACTGGAGTCTTTCTTTCTGTCCCTGACTCAACAGCATCAAATGAGAGTCCCATGATGTCCCACTATCTGTTACAGTAGATTTTGCAATGTTAAAGTCACTAATTAGAGGAGGCCCAGCAATCCTTAAACCCTATTTAGTTGCAAAACAGGATGAGATTAAAAGAGATGCTGAATATAATAAAAGCCAGGGCAATAATGTTCTTAAACAACTTTCTACATGGGTGGAATTAATGCACTGCATGGTTAGCTACAGTCAGGAAATGGTCTGGGAAAATGCACCAGCTGAAAAACAAAACCTGAAGCCCTGGGGAGAAGATCTCAAAGTAAGACCTGTGAAACAGGAAACAGAAACTAGATCAAAGGCAAACAAATTTTAAAACCCTCAACAGAAGAATGCATTGTGGAGGAACGCATGAGCCCTAGGCATTCCCAGAGCTGTGATTCAAGGTAGGAGCATATTTCAGCTCCTCTGGCACCAGTCCCCAGAAAGGGAGACAACCCCTCCCTCTACCTTAGGGAGGAATTGCAATGCGCAGAAGCAAAAAAACCAAGCAATTGGGCCCACCTGTCCAGAAAGTGGAGGCTTATCAGTGATGTGATGATGGCCCATACATTTTAATTCCAATTGATTCTCAGATGCAATTGGTAAGGTTTTTAATAGAAATAAGAACACAAATTTCAACACAAGCACAAGATGCCAAGAAGCTGGGTATGTGAGATGGACAGCAAAGAGATAAGATTAGTGGTGTGAACAGAAAGAGTGTTGTGTGTCAGACTGCCAAGGTCAATTTAAAGTTCCTGGCCAAGAAGCACATGGCCACTGCTTGCTTTGTAATTAATTAGCATGAAAACATTTTAGGTTTTGATATTTTAAATGGCTGAACCTGGTGCTTGCCGAATGGTGGCGTGTAGTTCTTTGGCTCAGATATTGATCCCAGCCTCAGCAAAAATGGGGAGGCTGCAGTGCATGTACTTTCAGCAGCCCCCTACACTCTGACTCAAAAATTACTGACATACTGTAACATCCAATTTCTACTGTGGCACAAAAAGGAGTTTCTGAAATCATAGCTAATTCGGAGAAATTCAAATAATCTTCAGAATCTACTCCGCGTATAACTGACCTGCCTGACCAGTTCAGAAAGCAGAAAGGAGGTGGCGTTTAACAACTGATTATCAGCTCCTGAATGCTGATACAGCTCTGCTAACACCTGCTGTACCAAACATTGCAAAATTCCCTGCTACACTGCAAACAGCTTCACACGCATGGATGGCAGTGCTAGATGTAAAATATATGCTCTTCATGGTTCCCTTGCAAAAGGAGGATAAAGAGAAGCTTGTTTTTACTTGGGAAAGAATGCAACATACCTTTAACAGGCTCCCTCAGGGGTATAAACATTCACCCACGATTGCTCACACCACACTTGCTGAATTTTTACAGACAGTCTGACTCCCCCCAGATGTGGAACTGTACCAATATATAGATGACATTTTAATTGGAGGGACTTCTCCTGAGAAGGTGGGGAAAGTGGCAGCAGAAGTATGAGAAGCACAAAATAAAGCAGAAATTGAGGTTCCACACAGAAAGCATCAGGGACCAAGTAGTGCATAGCAGGTGAAACAGAGTGGAAATTTAACAGAGTAGAAATCCATTTCGGATTTAGGTGAAATGTGCCGCTTTGAATTATTAAGTCTGTAGCTTGCTAGCATAAGTGAACTTGTTTAGTCTGTTAGCTTTGCTGCGCTCACAAAAACTGCCTCAGCGAAGGAAAAAAAGAATGCAATTTCTAAGCTGAAGAGATAAGAAGAGCCCCTTGAACTTTGAAATGAAGGATGACCCAGAGAGTTTTCTCTGTACAAGGACTAGTTGCAAGTTGTAACTCGAAACCAGTAAAATGAATATGCATGAATCTATTGTGAAACTCTATGCATATGTACAACTAAGGGGGGATAAAAAAGGATCAGAAGTTCTTAGGGGTAGGCATGTCCTTTAGGGGGAACGGTCCCCACATGCATCCAGTGCTGTAATAAACATACTGGCTTTACAACTTTTACAAGTTATGGAGTTAGGTTTTTTCCACAAATCACAGGTAGTGCAGTGATTCCTCCAGATGCCTTAAAAAAAATTGAAGATGTGCAAATGCCCCAAACAAGAGTTACAACAATTAATGGGAATTTTAGGATATAGGAGAAAGCATGTACCTGGATTTTCTATTATTTCCTGTCCATTATACTCACTCTTATGGAATGGCAAGCCCTGGGAGTGGAAATTGGAACACAAAGAGGTGGTCAAAACTCTAAGTGAAGAATTAAAAACATATTGGTCATTGGGACCAGTACACCCCCACAACCCTATTATAGCTGAATGGGGTTCCATGGAACATGGGCCAAAAAAATCTTTATTGTTTAGCTCAACTGCATTTAAAGAAACAGAACAACAATACACTGAATGGGAAAAGGGAATTTTATTTTTAGTCTGAGCAGTTAAACAAGTTGAGAAAATACATCAGGAACAACCTGTGCAAACTAGAGGACTATTTAATTTGCTAGAAGCAATCCTAAAGGGGACTGCTCCCTCCGAAGGACTTGCACAAAAACCCACTATCAGAAAACAGTATGCCTACCTAACAGGTGTTGCAGAAAATATGCAATTAACTGAAGGGCACACTAAGGTTTCCAAATTTCAGATGCCCATAAACCCAGATCCTTTAGCATTACAACAACCTTTTAAACCTTCACCAATTCTGGATGCACTGCCCCTCACTGAGGGTACACTAACAGAAAACATTTGGTATGGTTGTGTTCGAGGGTCCCAGGATGAGGGAAGAGATGAGAATCTTGACTCCATGTTTCAGACAGCTGATATATTATATTATGATATTATATTAAAATGCTATACTAAAAGAATAGAGAGAAAGGATCCATCAGAAAGCTGGAAAGGAAAGGAAAGGAAAGGAAAGGAAAGGAAAGGAAAGGAAAGGAAAGGAAAGGAAAGGAAAGGAAAGGAAAGGAAAGGAAAGGAAAGGAAAGGAAAGGAAAGGAAAGGAAAGGAAAGGATAACAAAATCTTGTGACTGCTCACAGCCTCAACACAGGTGGCTGTCATTGGTCATCAAGTAAAAACAATTTCACATGCTTGGTGAACAATTCTCCAAATCACATTCCAAAGCAGCAAAACATGGAGAAGCTGAAGCTTCCCAGCTTCTCAGGAGAAAAGATCCTGGCAAAAGGATTTTTCATAAAATATGTCTGTGACAATTTGGTTTACGGATGCTTCAGCAAAAAGGGTAAATGGTAAATGGCAATATAAGGCCATTGCATTAGATATTACCACTGGCAAACAAGTAATAGAAGATGGTGAAGGCAGTGCACAAGTCAGAGAAATAAGAGCAGTTGTCTTGGCAGCACAGAAGGGAGCAAAAATTATACATGTAGACTCTCAGACTGTGTGGGCTGGTGTCACACAGTGGCTCTGTCAATGGGAAACCTTGAATTGGGAAGTAAATAGATCCCCAGTTTGGAGTAGCAAAGATTGGCAGATATAGCCAGTAAAACACCTTTCAAGATGGGATGGGTAAAAGGTCATGCTATAGATAATCAACCAGCCACAAAGAGAAATCAAAAGGTAGATGAACTAACTAAAATTAGGATAATTACCTTAAATCCTAAATGGCATCACCTGGGGGAATGGTTGCATCAAAACTTAGGCCACACAGGTAAAAAAGCATTATATTTTGCTGCACGGAGTAAAGGACGGCATATGAACAGAAAAACTTATGAAACTACTCTTACAGAATGTCCCCAATGTAGACTGGGGAGAGGCTACCTGGAACAGAGGCTAGACAGTGTTATAGGAATAAAGTAGGTATTTATTAAAAGGCCTTCAAAGGATACACCTTGGGCAGTACAAGAGCCTGGCTGTGGCTCCACCCAAGATGGACCAAGATGGACAAAAAGTAACGAGTTTTCATACTTTATAAGTTTTGGTCCATTTACATATTGGGATTAATTGTCCAATTACAGGTTCAGGTTATCAAGTCCCATCCTCCCAAACTGCTCTCCTCAATTCGCTGTTGTTTATACTTTTTGGGCCTGAAGCTGCAACGGTGTCCTTGGTTGTCGGGCTGGAAAAGGATTGTTTTGTCTAACTAAACTGTGAAGACAACTTGCTAACACTTTATATGAAGTTCAGAGTCACACACTAATTCAAGTACAAAATCTGGAAAACATGAAAGCTAAAATTTAAGGCACCAAAATTACAAGGAGATCATCCTGCTAAAGCACCACCTCTACATAACAATGAAGGGAAAACTTTATGATTTACATGGCAAATTGATTACATCAGACCATTCAAATCCTCTGCAGTGTGGATACTGATACATCCTCACAGGAGTGGAAGGCAGTCTCACTTGCTTATGGTGATTAAGTGTCAGAAAGCCGATGGGTGAAATACAGTATGGGGGCTATAATTTTGGTTCACAAATTTACTTACTCCTGATGTTATTCAAAGAGATAATGGCTCACATTTTTCATGGAAGGAAGTGTATGATTGGGCAAAACAAGAGGGAATTAAATGGGTATTCCACACCCCGTACTTCCCTTATTCAAATCAGATGTCAGAAAAATCTAATGTCTTAGTGAAAAGGAATCTAAAACCACACGAGGTTCAATGGGATATGAGACTTCCCAAAGTACTCCATCAATTAACTTATCAAAACACTTGTGGGATGTGACTTGAATTACTCAGCTCCTGTTATGTCTTATCAGTTGTTACAATCTAATTATACATTGAGTCAAGATTTATTGCCTACTCCCATTAAAATGAATCTTGCATTGGTGAATAAACTACTACAAACAATGACTTGTGGCAAATGCTAGAATGCACGCAAAACAATAGACACAAAATTCTAATCACCATTTATCATGACACCCAAACACACAAATTAACAAATACCAGCGCATACCACGTATCTATAAATGCACAAACCATTGATATACTATTTATAGCACAGAGGCAAGAGGTGATCATGCCACCACTCTGTGAAGCTAAGATGAATTTACTGTAGTCACAGGGTGGAGTGTGACAGTGTGCTACCCCCACACACACACTTAAGCCATAACTACCAGTGGGGGTTGTGATGGCTTCATTCAGCTTACTGTGGACATTTGGGAACAAATGGCAACATGGTAGCCAAGGGATGTGTGATAGAGTGACCCAGACATTTTTCTGGTATACAAACTTGATTATAAGTCAATCATCTTACTTTATAAATAGCAGACAGCCCAGGACCCACTGAACTCTCATGCATGGCAGCAAGCTGCACGTCAGGTTCTCCCCTTGAGCAGAGATGTCTCTCAAGGCTATTACTCGAGGTTGAGAGATTCCTTGCCACAACAGATCCTCAGTAAGTAATTAATAGCATGATAAACTGAAATGTTAGTTAAGTAATATAAAGGATTGGTATTGCGCTTATAATTTTTCAGACATAAAGCATTGACCAATGTTGCAGCATGGCAGGGTGGTAAAAATGCTGCAACCTTCTTTGAAATGTCTCCTTCAGAAGCCGCTTGGAGTAAGGCCACAAGAACAGCCATTTCAAGTCCATGCACACACACATGCCACAGATAGTTCAGTGGAGGAAAGACAGGAAGGATCTTTGTATGATGTATTCCAGTGAAGGTTTATTACATCCACCACACCAAAGGGATCAGGGACAAAGACGAAACCATGTGGTCTGCACAGACTTAATTATGGGGTCAGTGGCCAATGACCTGAGGGCACAAGGGAGGGCAAAGGGCAGCAACCTGTAGGGGGGGATGAGGGATGAATAATTGGGGTGGGCAGTGTCAACTGGCCAATGAGGGAAGCGATCTAATGTAGATTGGCAATAGTGCTGCAGAGCACCATGGGGGTAGGTCCTCTCTTTAGCCTAGGTGGGGAAAACTGTATTGTATATTCTTCCAAGGCAAGGCCCTGGGGATTTCCCTGAGGGTGAAGGATTCAGAGGATTCCACAGACAAAGTCTGGAGCTAAAATTGAATCCAGTCACACATGGATTCCTCGCTTAAAAGGAGTTTAGAAAGCAAGGGGGTCCTTTCTGCACCTTGTGACTCAGCAGAATGGTCTCCCTGACAATTCTGTCTGACTCTGTCCTCTATGCAGAAAATAAGCAAGTGTACCTTGCCATCAAATCTTGTTAAACCAATGTTGTATTTACCTTTGAACTCTGTTAACTCACTATTTATAAAGTTTTATTTATATTTATATTTATATTTATATTTATATTTATATTTATATTGTTGCTTCTTTCTTAAGAGTGAAGTGCATCACTCCATTTGCAACAAAACTAAAACCTCCATGCACTTATCATATAAAATAAGGGCATGAAATACATAAATCAAGGAGATACAGTTGAACAAACTACCCAAAACACTGTTATGGAATATATCTCAGGTTCACCAAACACAATTTCTCACATTTCAATAAAATTTGTGTTGTTTCCTGCTGTAAAAATATATTTTGTTAAAAATCTCTGCTGCCTCCCATTTACCAGGAGAAAAAAAAAACCCCAAAACTGGCTGCTTACTCATTCTCATGCCCTTTGTCCTAAATTAGGGGGCCCTGCCACCACAAATGTCAGTTACAGATTTCATCCTCCTTCACTCCTGAACAATTTCATCAAATAGGCAGACTGGCAATATGTGGCAGTAGTTTCTAACCATTAGTGAAATGTGATAGAGAGCATTATAAAATAAGCATACTGCAGAATCCTAGCAAACATCCATTAGTCCACCTCATATCTCTGCAGAGCACATTAAAAAAAAATGGGGATACAGTGCAGGCACATACCAGACTCATTACGGACAGGGTAACTATAGAGCCACTACAGACAGAATCAGGTACATTTCTGAACTTGTTTAACTGCAGTGCTAAACTAGAAACTAGTTGTGGTAAGAAAACCCATGGACCAAAAGGATAAGGCAAGTAGACAGACCCAGATTTTTTTTGTTTCCATGCCAGATGTATAAAATGCTGGAAACAATTAGAACTGACAAACCTTTAAAACAAACAACAAGAAAAGACCAAGTCTCCAACTCAAACACTGGAAGCTTTATCACAGAATATGCTGAGTTGGAAGAGACCCTCAAGGACAACTGAGTCCAACTCCTGGCCCTGCACAGGACACCCCAACAATCCCATCCGGTGCCTGAAAGTGTTGTCCAAACACTTCTTGAGCTCTGGCAGCCTTGGTGCCATGATCACTTCCCTGGGGAGCCTGTTCCAGTGCCCAACCACCCTGTGGGTGAAGAATCTTTTCCTAATATCTAACCTAAACCTCCCCTGACACAACTTCAAACCATTCCCTCGGGTCCTGTTACTGGTCACCAGAAAAGAGATCAGTGCCTGCCCCTCCTCTTCCCCTCATGAGAAAGTCTCCTCAGTCTCCTCCAGGCTGAACAAGCCAAGTGACTTCAGCCACTCCTCATGAGGCTTCCCCTCAAGGCCCTTCACCATCTTTGTTGCCCTCCTTTGGACACTCTTTAATATCTCTCTTATATTTTGGTACCCAAAACCGCCCCCAGGACTTGAGGTGAGGCCACACCAGTGAAGAGCAGAGAGGGAAAATCACCTCCCTTGGCTGGCTGGTGATGCTGTGCCTGATGCCCCAGAGGACACAGTTTGTCCTGGATGCCAGGGCACTGTTGACTCATATTCAACTTGCTATCGACCAGGACCCCCAGGTCCCTTTCTGTGACACTGCTTTGTAGCATCTCGTTCCCCAGTCTGTCCATACATCCAGGATTGTCCCATCTCAGGTGCAGAATCTGGCACTTGCCCCTGTTAAACTTCATATGGCTGGTGATTACCCAGTCCTCTAATGATCCAACCTGACTTTCTTCATATACTAGAACTTCATATAATGTCTCCTCCACTGCTCCTGCTAACACAGTGGAACAATAGTAATTTCTTTTACAAATGTCTCCAACCTGGCCTTACCATATCATCAAAAAACCAAAGGATACAAAGGTCTGGAATAAACTGATTACACAAAAACTAATTTAAGTGATCACTCCTGCTCCATTATAAAGATGATCCTTTATCCTGAATTTCTTCTAGCTTCATTTTCATTTATCAGATATTTTTAGCATGTTTTGTTTTCTATAAACAGGTCAAATAAAAAAAAATGAGCCTGATGAATAAAGTACAGATTCCTAGAAGGACTGTGGCATATAAGCTAATATGCACTCACATTTAATTGTTGTGATTTTTTGAGACTATTTTCATTAATTTTTCCAATGGTTTAAATAGTTCCAACTAGAGGAAATGCATTTAGTATCATATTTTTAATATATTTAACTATAAATACTATAACATTTTAATGAATCATAATCAAGTGTAAAAACATATAATCCTACCTTTTCCCACATCCACACCCATTACAGATTATAGGAGGAATGTGGCTCTTTGTTAGACTCACTCCACTAAGTCTTTGTTGTGCCAGGGAACCTATAACTGGACACAGCGCTCAACATGTGGCCTCACCAGTGCTAAGTAGAGAAGGATGAACTCTCCTCAACCTGCTGGCAACACTCTTCCTAACATAGCCTAGGGTGCTGTTGGCCACCTTTGTTATGAGGACACATTGCTGGCTCATGGCCAGCTTGCTGCCCAACAGGACTCCCAGGCCTTTCTCTGCTGAGCTGCTTACAAGCTGGTCAGGTCCCAGCCTGTACTGGCATACACAGTACTACTCTCCAGATGTAGGACTTCACATTTTCCCCTTTACTGAACTTCATGAGGATCTTCTGTCCAGGTTCCTCTGAATGGCAACATAAATATCTACTGTATCAGCCACTCCTCCCCATCTTGCATTATCTGCAAACTTACTGAAGATAAATTCTGCCCTATGTCCAGGTCATTATTGAAGATGTTAAACAGTACTGGATCCAGTATTGAACCCTGGGAGTACAACACTAATGACTTCCTTCAAATGGCTTTTGTGCCACTGATCACAATCCTGACAGGCTGGGCCTGGCCATTTGGCCAATTTTTGATATACCTCATTGTTCACTTCTCTAACACACTTTGTCAGCTTCTCTATGAGCGTGTCAGGGAAGACAGTGTAAAAAGCCTTACTGAAGTCAAGATAACCAGCATCCATTGCTATCTTCATCTATCAAGCTAGTCAACTTGCTTTAGAGAGCTACTAGCTTGGTTAAGAATGATTTCCCCTTCATAAAACCATGCTGACTGCTCCCACTTACCTTCTTGTCCTTCATATGTTTGGAAATGGTTTCCAGGATTACTAGCTCTATCACTTTCCCATGAACCAAAGTAAGATTGACCAACATGTAGTTCCCTGGATCCTCCTCTTTCTTACACTTCTTGATGACAGGATTGACATTTGCTCTCTTCTAGTACTCAAGAACCTCTTCCAATCCCCATGACTTCTCAAAGATACTCAAGAATGGCCTAGCAATTACATCAGCCAGCTCCCTCTGCACACATGGGTGCATCCTGAGATACCCCATGAACTTATGTATATCTAAGTGTTCCCTAACCTGATCCTCTTCCATCGAGGGTGGAGAAAACATCACAGCAGAACTTAAGGATGACAAGGATATGAGATCAAAGACCATCCCCACCCAATTTTAAGGGCACATTCTTTAATTTGTTTAACCAGTATTTAGCTGGCAAAGACAGCCCCATTGCTGTGGAACAGATCCAACTTCAGGAAGGTCTCTTCAGTGCATGAAATAAAAATATTTCCCTAGCCCAGAAAGCTGTCTTCAATATTGTGGTGGTACATCCTCTCCACCCTGTCATCATCCCCTCCTCCCAGGCCACACTATGATCTGAGGCAGATTTCATTACTGTTGGCAAGATACATTTGATAGCAGTACTTGTCTGAACTACCTACACTATTTTGTCTAACACATTTTAAAATAATGCTAAAACAGAAAAAATCCCTGTCAGCAGACCCCATGTCACTAGAAACTAGACACAAGGAAAAATAGTTCTGCATTTTCAGCTTACATACTTCTCACACTCTGTGGATAGCCTAAATTATTTTACGGGAAGCAGTTTCTACAACGCTAGGTATTTAAAAGATTGGTAGAAGATTAAAATAAAAGGTAATATAAACTCAAATAGGTATGAATACTTGAAGCTTGTAAGCAGAGTAGTAAAATTATTAACAGAAAAAAAAAAGTGAGTTTCAGGACATAAATTCCCAAAGTTATAAAGGAAATACAAATGCAAATTCCTTGATGCTCCTTGAAGACCATTTAGACCTTCAGCCTACTGATTTGCTTAGAGAAATACATGAGCAGAATGTTAAAAGCATATGGATATATGTACATATGTAGTTTTCAGAAAATCTAAAATTAACACTGTCCTAGGGTGACGTTATGGTGCTTGTATCCCCAGTCGTTGTTCTGTTTATGCTGGATATTATGTTCTGTACCTTCAAGACTGGGTCTGAAGAATGAAGCTTTGTTTTGTTTTGTTATCAGTCTGCTCACTCCCCCAACGGTTGGTGGGACAGAGAGATGGGGGCAGTATGTAGTGCAGCTTTTGCTTTGCTCTTGCTCCTGCTTTGCTCCTGCTTTGCTCTTGGTCTTGCTTTTCCTTGTTAGTTAGTTTAACTAGGCAGTCCAAATTTTCCCTGGACTGTTTTCCTTTCCTTTGTTGGAACCACTCATGCCTGCTCCAGACTGGGACCAGGGAAACACCGAGAGTTTGCATTTTGTGGCCTGCAGCAGCTATTCCCAACAGCGGAGGGGGGTGTTTTGGGGTATTTTTGGGGTATTTTTAGGTATGTTTTCAGGTTGTTTCTGGCAGGTTTTTGGGGATGTCTCAGGGGTATTTTGGGATGTTTCAGGAATGGTTCTGGGGTGTTTTGGTGTATTTTTGGGGATGTTTTATGGGGCATTTGGGGGGTGTTTTCAGGTGTGCTTTCATGGGTGTTTTTGAGGTGTTTCTGGGGGTGTTTTTAGCATGATTTTACGGGTGTTTTTGGGGATATTTTAGGTATGTTTTGGTGTGGTTTGGAGGTATTTCTGAGGATGTTTTCAGGGGTGTTTTGGGGATGTTACCAGAGTGACCACTCCCAGGAGAGACTTTCTGAATTTGTCATATCTTCAGAGCAGTGAAAGAGTGTTGTCATCCGGTATTGTTCATTTTGTGTGCTGGGGACGCCTGTTGTGCCTTTAAAATAAACAGGTTCTTTCCACTTCTCTCTGAGGAATCCTTCCCAAACCGGTTGGGGGAAGGGGCCATGCAGGTTTGCTTTCTGGAGGGGCCCCCTTTGGAGGTTTCCTCCTAAATTTGCCCTAAACCAGGACAAACACATATGCATATCTATGTGGAACATACCCTATTGTGGCAATGTATCTGAACAACTTAGGCAACATTGTGCCCCAGCCAAACTATCTCTCATTATTCTTATCAGAGCCCTCTGGAATTCATCCAGGTTACTAAGACATAAACTGTGCTAAATTAAGAAAGAAGAGGCTGAGAAACAGAATACCAAGACTGCAAGAACTGGATAACAGAGGGTGGTGAACTACTGGGACTGTAACCAATCACATACTCTGAAGAGTGTGTGCAGAACACATGAACAAGATAGAGGCACCAATGAAGAAATGTGCAACTAGCGTGTGTAGTAGCTTTAGAATCTCTAAATAAGTGCATAATGTAAACAATAAATGGCTTCTGCTTAATCGGTATTGGCAGACAGGCAGTTATTCTGCTAGTGTTTTGCGTTTGGGCAAAGTCTTTGACAAATCCAATCATTACATTTTCAGCTCGAATTACATTAGAAACTTTTATCACCTGTGTTTCTGCTTGTACTTCTCTCTTCATTCTAGAATGAAGAGTGGTTAGTGATAGTTTTGCATTCCATATCCCAAAGACATTAATAACCATAAAATGAGCATTGGCACAATTACTGATAATATTATCAAAACAATTAAACACATCTTATCTGCAGTCATGTTGGTTCCACAGTTTATGCAGTCCGTGATCCAAGATGGATTTTCTTCAACAGCGCTATTGGCAAAGCTTGGGGCCACTGCAATTTGGCTTCTTGGCATATTTTACTGATTTGACTTTTCAGTGTCTGATTCATCCTCTCTACTTGTCCACTTGACTGGGGTCTCCACGGTGTGTGGAGATCCCATGATATTCCTAGCAATCTACTTACTTCTCTTACTACTGTAGCCATAAAATGGGGCCCCCTGTCTGATGATACCCCTAGGGGTACCCCAAACCTGGGAATAATCTCTTGTAGCAATCACTTAACTTTTTCTTTTGCTTGGTTTGTGCAACAGGGAAGGGCTTCTGGCCATCCAGAAAATGTGTCAATTCCCACTAACAGGTATTTGTATCCTCGAGTTCTTGGCAACTCTACAAAGTCTACCTGCCAATAGTCTCCTGGCTCTATTCCTATTCGAATCCTTCCTAGCTGTGCCTGCCATCTAGCCACTGGGTTGTTTTTTAAGCAGATCTCGCATATTGACATTGCTGATTTTGCCATTATTAACATCCATACTGAGATTAAACTTCGCTTTAGCAATTTTACCAATGCCTCTGCACCCCAATGACATTCGTTATGTTTATTTGGTAGAACTGCTCTGATTATCAAAGGGGGTACCACTATTTGTCCTTGTGGAGTCACATACCACCCTTCTGAATTCTCTTGTGCATTTAGCAAACCTCCCAGTCTCTCATCTTCTACTGAATATTTTGGTTTTGGAGGCAAATTGAATTGAGATACATTAAGCTTTAAAGGTATCAATGCCATTGTTGTTTGCACCTCTCGAGCAACCTGTCGGGCTGTTGAGTCTGCCTTTCTATTTCCTTCACAGAGTTTGGAGTATCCTGATTGGTGTGCTTTAGGTGTATAATTGCTACTTGTTCAGGTTTTTGTACAAAGAGCTCAAAATCTTTAGACAGATCAGGTAACCCTAATGCTGGAGCAGTTGTCAGTGCTTTTAATTTTAGGAAGGCTTCTTTCTGTGGTTTGCCCCAGGTGAATGGCTGCATCTTCTGGGCTTCATACAGGGGTTTCATAATTAGTCCATAGTCCATGATCCACAGGCGACACTGCCCTGCCATCTCGAGGAAGACTCGCATCTCGTGTAAATTCTGGGGCTCTGGAATAGCACAAATAGCTTGGATACGGTTAGTACCTAGTTTCCATTGCCCTTGTGAAATTTCACATCCCAGGTAGATTACAGTTTGTCGGGCAATTTGTGCCTTTTCTCTGGATACTTTTTAACCTCCCATTCCGAGTGAATTTAAAATCTCAATGGTCACCTTTATATAGGCTGCTTTTTCTTCTGTAGCTATTAGTATATCATCAACATACTGTAACAACAGGTATTGGTCTCTCGGTACTTGCCCATTCTCAGTCCAAATCTGCAGCTCCTTCGCCAGCTGGTTTCCGAATGGGGTCAGTGAGTTCTTGTAGCCTTTGTGGTAGTCGTGTCCAGGTGAGCTGGGTCTTCCTTCCGTTCCCTGGATTTTCCCATTCAAAGGCAAACAGTTTCCTACTTTCTTTGCCAAGGGGTATGCAGAAAAAGGCATCTTTTAGATCAGTTACGGTAAACCATTTATATATCTCTTTTATGGATGTCAGCAATGTATAGGGATTTGCTACCACTGGATAAATGTCCTTTGTTATTTCATTTATTGCTCTCAAATCCTGCACTAATCTGTATTCCCCATTTGGTTTCTTTACTGGAAATATTGCTGTATTAAATTCTGATTCACATTCCTCTAGAATTTGGTATTTCAAGAATTTATCAATAATTTTTACTATTCCTTGCCGTGCTCCTGGTTTTATGGGATACTGCTTGACCTGTACAGCCCTCACCCCTTCTTTTAACTCTACATGTACTGGCTGTGCCAATTTAGATTTTCCTGGTATATCCATTTCCCATACAGAGGGAATCACTGCATCTTCTACTTCGCTAGGGATAGAGGGCACCAGTTTTTCTTTGATCATTAAAATTTTTCCCGTCTTTGATTCAGGAATTTTTATTACAAGTTCCCCGTTCTCAAAGGTTATTACCGCATCAAGTTTTGCCAGCAAATCCCTCCCTAAAAGCAGAATTGGACACTCAGGTACATATAAGAATTCATGTGTCAATACCTTGTTCCCAAAACACGAATCTAGGGGTTGCAAGAATGGCTGATTTTCCTCTTTCCTTGTAGCCCCAACTATTGTTATTTGCTTGCCCCCAATTTGCCCTTGCAAATCATTTAGTACGGAATATGTGGCCCCTGTATCCACCAGGAATTTTACCTCTTTATCCCCTAATTGAATGGTTACCACAGGTTCTTGTACTGATTCCAATTCTAGTCAGCTATGATATTTACCCAGGACCATTGCCTTGGCAGTGTCTTCCTGCTGGAACTGATTGCCCTGGTTAAACCGGTTGTTTGGGTTGCTTGGGCACTCTCTCTTCCAAAGCCCCTCCCTCTTGCAATACGCACATTGATTTAGGCTTAACCCTTGCATGACTGGTCCTCCACGGCCCCTGCCAAACCCGCCTCTACCCAGTCCACAACCACCTCTGCCATGTCCCTTGAAATCTGGGTTCCCTTTTCCTTGTATTACCACCAAAAATTTTGCTGCTGCTTTCTACTAGCCTCCTCTTCCCTATTATTGTATACTTTCTAGGCTACCTCAAGTAGTTTATCCAAATTCCTTAATTCCTCCCCTTCTAATTTTTGCAACTTTCTCCTAATATCATCCTGTGACTACCCCAGGAATATGAGAGCGAGTTGAACCTTTGCTTGTTCTGTGTCTATTTGAAGATTTGTATATTTCCTTGCTGTCTCCTTAAGCCTTTCCAAAAACACAGTAGGGGATTCTTTCTTTTCCTGTCGAACCTCATACAGTTTAGACCAGTTTATAGTTTTAGACACAGCATTCTGAACTCCTATTTGGACCCACTCCTGATATTTCTTCAGCCTCCGCATATGTCCAGGTACATTAGGATCCCACCCTGGATTCTCAGTTTGAAAATTTTAATCTAGAGATCCTATTACAAGTCCATTTCTGATATCTTCCCTTGCCATTTCTTTGGCTGCCTTAAGTACCATCTCTTTCTCAGTAGAATCCATTCAACTATCTAATATTACTTGTGTATCATCCCAGTCAGGATTCTAAGTTTTCACAACCATTTTTACTACCCGTGCCACCTTATCAGGATTTTCTCTATAAGTTCCAGACGATTGTTTCCAAATAACTAAATCTGCAGGAGAAAAAGACACTTTTACAAACACTGGTCCCTCCACTCCTACTCCTTGTCGCAAGGGAGTGATCACAGTCCGCTTTTGTCTGCCCTGTCATTCTGGCGTTCCCCTCAAATAGAAAAACAAATCAACATATGGAACCTCATCCTATTTTCCTTCTTGTTTACAAAATGACATTAATTGCAAAATGGTGTTATATTGCAAAGACCCATTGTTCGGCCAATTTTCGCCATCCTTCAAGAGATATTCTGGCCACCATGTGTGGGAGCTCAGTACATCACTCCGGATGTCCAGAGCTACCGAGACAACCCTTGGAGGGCTCGGAGGCCCTGGAATGTTGCCAAAAGTACCTGGTGGCTTGACTTTGATCCTTTTAAAGAAATGACACCTGAAGGTGAGGGGATGAGAGAATTTCATGTCTAAATAGAGAGGGGATGTTATTCACTTGTTAGAACTTAAGTTAGAATGCACTGTACAGGGGGGTTTTATGTATTGTACAGGGGGGTCTAGAATTCTGTACATGGATCAGGAGTCCCAAGATGGAGGAATTTGGGCGTGCCCTGTCCTTCTTCTTTCTTCTCCTTGGCATCCATGTTCAGGATGATGTTGGCATGTGTGGATTGGTTCATAGAAAGAGTACACTTGCCAACAAGGGCAGAAAGTATTGGGAAGTAAAGGTAAATATCGAATACGTAATTTTCATTATAAAAGAGACAACCGCCTCGTGGGCGGGAGAGAGTGCCTTTGGCTGTCTTGCTGGTCAGACCTCGGCTGGACAGACAGAAAATCTTTGTAGATAAGAAATAATAAACTCGACTGAAGACCGAAAGCAAGAGTCCAGACTCCTTCTTCGAGAGCGCGGCCTACCCAGAACCACTTTTTCCCGTGCTGGGGCAGAGACAAGCAACAGCCGACCCCGGCACCATGTATTACAATAATTAATCAACTTAGCCTTACGTAACTCTTCCCCAAAATTACCCTGTTTCCAATGTGCTAATAAGCACCCCAAAGGAGAAGTTTGTGGTATGGGGGCATTGCCCCCCAAAATCCCTTTAAGCCTCTCCATATTACGATTACAATACACCACAAATGCTGAGCCTGCAATGCTTTCGCGATTGTCTAACTAATGGCGCCTAGGCAATACCACCAGGAATTTCTTAGCCTGACCAAGCGTAGCTTTCGCTGAGTCTTATTGGCAGGCAACCAAACCAAGTAAAAGCACCTTACCTATCCCGGGGACGTTGTGAGCAGCAGAGACGGTCGCGGCCGATGAGCTCCTCGAGAATCCCTCGGTGCCGGCTGGAGTGTGATCAGGTCGCGAACTCGCTCAGCAGCACTCACAGTGTCCCATCTGAGGGTCACCAAAATGTTAGCGTTCAGGAACACATAATCACAGAATGATTATATGCAGGTGCTTTTATTGAAGAGCTCTGGGTGTCAGGGGTTCAGACCCAAATCTGACTCCGCCATGGGTTCGGGATGAACATGTTTTTATATTCTATTGTTATATAACTTACATATTAATTATTAAGCTTACATTGTTCTATTGTATACATTGATTTCATCCAAGCATAGGTTTCTCGTGATTCCCCCAAACCCTTGAACATAGTTTCTCATGATTCTTCTTATGATTAAACAATAATTATATCTAAACAATCATCACATCTAACAATTATATCATTTATCATATACTGGTTATGCAGGTGCAATTTCACATGATCTGGCAAACACAAGGCCTAATGTTTCTCAGGGCCTATTTTAACATTTTCCCAGGGCCTGCTAAGCCTAGCTTTCTTTCTAACTCCCCAAATTTTCTATGATTTTAAAATCTTTTACTATCATTGCTACTGGGAGAGATAGGGTTGAAGCCATTTTCCTTTGAACGTGCCGTGTAATTAATGAGACTTTGTTGAACTGCATAGCTAGCAGTTTTATCTCTGGAATTTCTCCTGCGCAACAGTGGGTGCCATCTTTGACCCCCACTGCCGAGCTCACACCACCTTCGTCCGCTTCTAATATTACACCAGAGGAGAAGGAGGGAGCCCTGCCCTGAGGGGGGAAGAAGGCTAGCTCCAATGTACTCATAGCCAGTGACATGGAGCCCATGGGTAACTTCCTCAACCTTATGCACAAATATAACAGTGTCGGGAATAACAGTCCTGAAAAAGGCAGCAGCTTCCCATAACTTTTAACCAAAAATAAGAGTAAAAACCAGGGCATCCCGGTCCCAAAACTGGAAGGCTGTGCAGATCTCTTACATCATTACTGAGCATGCTCCTTTGGAAGAAAATGGCAGCGCCTTACAAGGAGTTGCTGTACATTAAAATGGCGGCCCCACAGGAAGTTTCCATACAAGATAGAGGGCCCCAATGATGAGCATGCGCACTGCCAGAGATGCTCTTTTGTGATCATTGAGACTGCCAACCTTCTGCTACAGCGCCATCTCTGGCCGCTTCTATTATTGCAATGAAAAGGGAAGGTAAAATGTAGTACAGTTCTGTACAGAAATGCAGGCAGAAGAAACAAATCTACAGGATGCAGATCAACTACATCCAAAGAAAGAACCAAGAGACTTCGAATTTTAAATCAAGTGCTCACTCAGAAAAAGCAATCCTGCAAACCCAACTAGGAGGAAGCCCAGAGGGCACATATACAGAAATAAGACAAGGGATATCTTAGCCGTTCATTTCATCCATAGACTGCCTCACACAAGCCATTGCTGCAATGCAAACAGAAGCCATCAAAATATGCTTCAAATGTGGGAAGCCTGGACATATAAACAAATATTGCTCAGAGCCCACAAAAAATATAAAGTAACCTAACTGATGTCCTAGTTGCAAAAAGGGAAGAGACTATGTAAATCAGTGCCATTTTAAATATGACATAGATGGAAATCTTTTATCGGGAAAAGTATTTCCCAGGGAGTAGAACCATCATGTGAAAATATAAGTCATAGTAGCAGTGATTTAACCATCCAAAATTTCTCCGAAGACAGAACACTTAGGGAACTTTGATGAGATCCTATTTGTAAAATCATCAGCTGTTTCCCTTTTCCCTAATAATTCAAAGCTTTAGGGATTACTAATAGTGAACTTATAGCCTCTGTTATTTCTGTTTTCTATAGGTAACACCAATGAGTAGTGACTGTATTAATAAATATTACATGAGTGTTTAAAAACGTTGTCTTAACTTCCTCAGACACTTGCTGCTGATATATTGATTATATAATGTGACTTCACTGATTTTTGTGATAAGAATATTTTAGAAGGTATTATAGTATTTACAGCCGGCTTTCATATGTTTTACCATCTCTTTGTGTGATCACTTAAGAGACGTCTTGCTTCAGGATCCTACTTTTGTTCTCTAGCTTCTTTATGCATCTCTTAGGACAGGTTAGCTCTCTAGCAAGTCCCTCTATGGTTTGACCCAATGCTGTCTCATATTTTTAAGTATTTTTCAAAGTTCTAAGAAAATATATTTGAGCTTCATTGAAAGCCTCTTACAGACTGTTAGTCTTGTGGCCTTCCTCAGTTATTACAGAAGCACTCCAGCAGAGAGTCCAGCTGCAATATTAATTTCTTTTTCTGGGTTTCATACTGGGTAATTAGTTTCTCATCCAGCTCCACTTCCTCCACCTTTACTCTATCAGTGTCCAGATAGACTCGCAGTCCTGTCTGTGACCACTTCCAAATTTTTGAAGAAGAGTTTTGCTGTGTTTGAAGCATCTCTATTCTGAAGGAAACTTCAGAAGGATCCAGCTGTTAGATGGTTTGATTAGTCTTTAATCCTAAGGCCTTTACTCTTAATTACTATTTTTAAGAGCCTTGTTTTAAAATGTGTTAAGAGACATCCACCAATCAGAGCCTGAGCTGTGGCCAGGCCTTGGCTCTACCTGGATGGGATGTTGGCCAACAAACCCAGATGTTTTCTGCATCAAAACTAGATTTAAGTTGCTTTGGCTTGGCAATTTGACCTTATTAATATAACAGTTGAACTTTATTTTTAAAGTGAGCTTGGTGAATGATTATCTGGATGTGATTTTCCAATTCTCTACTGATCTGAGGTTTATTAGCTGTTGCAGACTGGGATGACAGTTCAGTGCTGTAGTGTGGTTTTTGTTTTATTAGTATGTTTACTGTTTGATTTGTAATTTTGTAGTTTCCTTATGCTGTTTCCTTTTGTCCCTGCCCTTTTCCCAGAACTTTTGTTACTTATCCTTTTATTAGATGCCAGTTTCTCCCCAAGCCTGCCTCCCCTCGAGAATTTTCCCTGTCGGTTTTGTATTTCTTCAGACTTTATTAGTTCACTGAAACTGTTTTCCTCCCTTGAAATTCTTTATTGGTTTATACATTATATTCCCTGCCTTGTTTTTCACTCCCAATTCTCCTGATTTGGTAAAGATTGTATCCTCCCCCGAGACCTTCCCCCGTATATAAGTTACTGTCTGCCCTCAGTTCTGGGTCCTGGGATGATGAAGAGGGGAAGTTTTACCATCAAATAAAGTTACCCCAGGACCCGTGTTGCTGTTTCTTTGTTTCATTTTGCACCGTCACTGGTGGCTGGGATTTAGCAGAGCTTGGGGAGGGGGATTAGTCGTTCCCCTATCATCATCCAGCTGGGCCAAGCGACAAGTGGGAATAAATGATGCAGATGTGGGAAGAGAAGAAACAGAGATGACAGAATAGGAGAAGGGTGTAAAGAGCAAGAGGCACAGTCAGTTTGGATTTTATCCCTGATCCCATAGGGAAAGAGTTTCTTGCCAATGATAAGAATGAAGAATAGTCTTAAATTAGATGTGCAGGTTTTTAGCAATGTCCCTCTGTTACTTGTGATATGTGGCAACATATGTAGTGCAGAAGAAATTAACCTGCCAGGATGGAATTGACAGAATATGTGGCTTACTGGGGCCAATGCTACTGGGGGGGATTCTTTTTGTTTATCCTTAGCCATGCCAGGAGATCCTTTCTGTATATGTTTAATTGGTATCCCAATAAGTAATTTTACTGGTTTTGCAAAATGGGTAGGAGTTGGAGGGAAACCATACATGGGAGCAAATGGATCCAGCACGGAGAATTGCCGGTATAACATAACCAGAGGTGGTACAAAATTGGATATATGTAAAAGGTTGGGGATTAAGCCGAATGGCGAGGGCTTCTAAGCAGGTATGATAACACAATCACTGAATGACAGTGAACTAGAGCCCCAAGAACTAGACTTGTTAGGACTGGTACTTGGGAATTATTGCTTGTTTTTTAACTACTTTTTAAACCCGAAATCAACTAATATGATCCATGTCCTAGTGCCACCTCCCAAAAATAATAGTGTCATCCTTAATTCCAATTCTACATGGTATCAGAACCTGACCAAATACTGCCACAATTGGACTTATCCTGGAAATGCTGGTGCAAATGCGACTGTAAGAAAGCTTCCACCAGGTGTCTTTTTAATCTGTGGGGATAGGGCATGGCCCGCAATTCCAAGTAATTCATTTGATGGTCCTTGTTACTTAGGAAAACTAACAGTGTTTGCCCCTAGCATGCGCAATATGCTGAATCAGACTATTTGGAGAGCAGGGCATTGTAAAAGAACTATAAGTGCAATCACAAGCTTAAGACCTGATTGTGACAATCACGTAGAGATTTGGGGTGCTCCGGCTCGAATAATAGCATCATTCCTTACTCCAGGTGTTGCTGCTGCTCAAGCTTTGGCTACACTTAATAAATTGGGATCCTGGACAGTCAAACAACTAAGCATAACTTCAACTATTTTAAATCAGATGATCACTAACATATTATTAGACATGGCACACTGCAAAATAGAGCTGCTATAGATTTTTCTGTTGTTAGCACATGGGCATGGATGTGAGGATTTTGAAGGCATATGTTGTATGAACCTCTCTGACCATTCTGCATCCATTCACAGGAAACTCAAACAACTACAAGATAATAGGAAAAAATTGACTGTGAATGACTGTGGTTTAGATGAATGGTTTGAGGGATTAGGAATAACTGAATGGTTGAAATATATTGTAAAGGGAGCTTTGTTAGTATTAGTAGTCATTATTATATTGCTTTCTGTTATTCCATGTATAATAAAATTGGTTACCTGCTTAGTAGAAAATACAGTGAAAAGAGTTTTGCTGATACAAGAAGGGGGAATTGTAGCAATGTATCTGAACAACTTAGGCAACATTGTGTCCCAGTGTAACAATGTGCCCCCTGTTGACAGAGTGACAAAATTATCCTTTGTCTCCTAAAAAAGGAAAAAAGCCCAGAAGTTTCTCTCTTCAATTTGGTAAAAAGACACCTCATAGGACCTTTGAGACTTCACCTTAAACCTAGGGCTGCCAATTGGACAGAAGCCAAAAGGTCCCACCTAAGTAATGCACTAGAAAAAGAAGCAAACTAAGAAAGTAATCACTTTTGTGGGGTGTTCTGGCAGGAGCAAGAACCTCTTGCCCCTGGCTCGGATTTTCTCTGCAAGAGCTTTGTTATTTTGCCTTTTATTAAAACTTTTCTGTTTCCAACACTACCTCAGAAGTCATCCTGCTAATTTTATGCCATTTGAGATAGCTGGGCTATCTCGCGTGTGATAGGTCCTCCGAGAGCTTATAAGACCTGGCTGGAGGAGAAAACATATCACTTGGCACCCGAACCGGAGATTTCTCATATTGAAAGACATAGTTCAGGAGTTTTTGAATGGTCCTTGATCAAAATAGGACATTTTTTCCTTGGTCTCGCATTTTGGGGAGTGCAGGCCTGCAACTGGGTTTTTGTGGCACCAGAGAAAAAAAAAAATCCAGGTTAGGGAAGATCTGAGGCCATTAGAGAGGGCCACACAGATCAAATCCTCATGCCGGTTAAAAGGGGCTGAAACCGGGACGGGCTGGAGAACACGCTGTGAAGTCATAAGGACCTCTTCAGAGACAGCTGCTATTGGCTGAGACACAGCTGCGTTCCCAACCCTAAATACGTCTGAGTCCCTTGCCGTAAAGTTCTGGGATGCTGTGGGACTTAGATTATACAGTTTGGAAGAGAATAAGAAGTCCAGCCTAAAACTCCATCCAATATTTCGGACGGTGTTACAATTTGTAACATTGGAGAGTGAAAAGCAAGATAGAGACAGCCACAAAACACTTCAGAGCATAGAGAGAGCCGACCTCAGGCTGCAGCAGAAAGAAAGGAGGGTGGGCAGAGGTTCCGAGCCCCCAACCCTGTCCCTGACCCACCCTGAAGCACACCAACCCGGGGAGGGCAGGTGGGAGATGTCCAGGCCAGCTTCTCCCCGTCCAGCCTCCCCAAGTCCCCTGGGAGGGAAACAGACTTGTTCTGGCTAGACCAGTCTGCAACCCATCTCTCCTAACTCCCCATACCTGACAAATTCCCCTTGGTTTCCTCTCAAAAGTAACCTCAGACACAGTAAATCAGTTAACTTCAGCATTTCACTTGAAAAAAGCCAAGCTGAATCCATGCTCTGTGAGGACAATAGCCCATGCGACCTCCACCATGTTTCGGAGGTGCTGAGGTCTGCCCTTTGTGGGCGTGATTTACGGAAAAAACCTCTACAACTTTGTAAAAGTTGTAAAGCCGGTATGTTTATTACAGCGCTGGACAAATATAGGGATCGCTCCCTTTAAAAGACATGCATACCCTTAAGAACTCTCGATCTTTTTTATCTTCTTTGCTAATCTATATGCATAGAATTTCACAACAGGTTCATATATATTCATTTTACTGATTTCAGGTTATACTTGCAGCTAGTTACACTTGCAGCTAGTTACCCTTGCAGCTATATTTTTATTAGAAAGAACATAAAGAACTCTTGGGTCACCCTGCCTTGTCTCTCGCAGTCTCTCTGTCTGTCTTAAAGTTCAAGGGGCCCCCTTAATATCTCTGTCCTTTGGCTGAAGCAGTTTCTTTGAGCATAGTTTGGGGTTTTTTTTTGTGAGAACAGGCAGTCAGACCAAACAGCTATGTTTGCAAGCTACAGACTTAATTTAAGACTTAATTTACCTAAAGCCGAAATGAATTTCTACTCTGGAAAATTTCGACTCTGTCTCATTCCCCCCCCCCCCCCCCCCCTTTCCTAGAAAATTAGTAAACTTTTTTAATTAATGCAAATCCTTAAGATAATAAGTCTCTTAATGTTTTCTTATGTACATTTGATAAGGAGGTTAACACAGCTACTCACTGCAGTATTCTCTAATTCTAAATTAGTAATATAAAAGATAACCTTAAACTTACTCTAACTAATATTAACAAAACTACAACGGGGTGACACAACTTATTAAAGATCTTATTTGTAGTTGATGACCACTTAAAGATTACATTTTACTAGTGATGATTTGCATTTTGTTTTATTCTTTGCAGAATTCTGGTTATTTCTTTTGTAACATGTCGGACAGTAATGGGGGGGGGGGGGTTCTGGTTTTTTTTGGATTTTCTTTAAGATTTCTAATAGGTCTTTGTGTTTAATTAATTGTTTTACTAACCTGAGGTCTATTCTAATAGAAGTAGGTGATAGTCTATGATACATGGTGAAATTGGTTTTAATCAGCTGGTGGGATGTCACTGGGGCCAAATACGAAAAGTCACACCAAATAATCTTAACAAAATAGCAAATACAAATTTAGAATGATTTCTACTAGGCAAAATAGCATTGTTGTTATCAATTTTTACAATAGCACAAGTAGTTCTCAAGCATATACAACCTTTACTTGTATATACAAGCACAGTTTTCTGATCAGTGACAGGATGAATCTCGAAGTGGCAAATACTTTGTTCAGTGTCAAGACACACATCTTGAGCATTAATAGTATTGCTTTCACAAATGGATCTTAGTTGTTCCTTAGTAACACAAGATTCTAAGTTTACTGTTTGCTACTTTTCATTTACGTTTCGTGCCCACACTTTATGTTCTGAAGGGTAGAGCACTATTTTTTTATGATTTAATCTTAGTGCAATGATGGGGTGGATAACATAAACAGTGGCATTTCGTATAGTAAGCACAAAGGCAGTGGCTACATTAGAAGTAGGATCATAGGTGAAATTTACTATAGTCTACTAGGATTGAAACTTTCTTTCAAAATCAATCGCATTATCCCAGACAATCTTTTGAATTTCAGCTGGGAAATCACCTTCACCCCCTTCCCATATGATCAAAGCTGCTGTTGCCTGCATCCATAACTGTGCCTGTATACAACTGAAAGCTAAAGACACATTATTTTGAACCGTACTAAGCACTTCTACTATTAACTTGTGGTCTTGGTTTCCAGCCTTTTCTTACTTTGGCAGTACTCTTGAAATCTGCTACTCGTTAGTTCTTAATGTTAATAGAGATGACTGTAAAGGCTGCTTCAATTTTGCTGGACTACTTGATGCAGTGGCCAGCTTGTTCATCAGTATTTCTGGATTAATTCTATTTAAAACTCTTAATTCTGTATCTAATATCCTAGTTAGATCTTTTTTTTTATTCTGTTCTTGAGGTGTACTTGTCTTTGTAACTACATTGTCAAACCTCAAAGGATGTTCTTAGGAAAGAGGAGCGGAGTGGTTGGATTTTTGAGATGTTAATTTCCATTAGCAATTCAACACATTTGAGAGACCACTCTGGATTGAACAACAGTTGTTGTTCACCTATATTCTTCACTACGTGTGGGCCTATTTCATACACTTCAGGTTCAAGTTTGGTTTGGGTCTGAACTGCTTGAGTACTGGTGTGAGTTGTATAAGGTCTTGCTGTTGTAAAATGTATAGCATCTATTTTAAAAGAGAGCTCAATAGCATCATGAGCCAAAGGCAAGTCACTTCTACAGGCTGTATTAATGTGAAATTGTACTAACAGTCTGATTCACTTGGGCTATAACAAACTTCTTGGTGCCCGTATACAGGAGAGGCTGAGACACTAATTTCATCTGGTCTCTCATGAGTGGTCCTATTGACTACCTGGCATCTTAGCTTGATTTCTTCTTCTCTGATCCTTTGAAGTGTCTACAGTTCCCCTTCATGCTGCTCTTGTTCTTCATATACTTGATTCTCATGGATTACTACAGTGGATAGGTTTAAATTTTTTATCTTAGAAGGTTCTCCTATGGATCTAGTATACTGAATAAAAGCCTGGGTCTAAGGTCATTGAGCATCTCTTTGGATAGAGGTACTTGCTAATTCTAAGACTCTAGTTATAATTATACACAAAACAATTTTGTCAGTGAAATTACAAACTACCCCAGGCTGCAATATACTCATTTTGCCCAAGTAAGTTTTAGTCTCAGTTCATTGTGTTCTGGTGACACTTTTTAAGGGGCTTCTGGAGCTTTCTTCACTGGAGAGTGTTAGATCTAGGCATTCTGCTCTTTGATCTTGATTGCGGTGAAGGTGGTGAGAAGCACCTGCAATGGTCCTTCTTACTGTGGTTCCCAAGTCTTTTCCATAAGAGACTTCACATATATATAATCTCTAGGCTGTATGTTATGTACTGGTCTATCTAGCTCTCTGCTCTGAGTTCTAGCTACATGTTTCTCTGTCGCTGTCGAGGCAGTCATGACACGAAACAGAGACCACAAGCAGTCTCAGATGGCATCTCTTTATTATCGAACATGGCTGACCATTTATACACTTTCTAATTGTTTATGCTTCTTCTACCCTAACTATTGGACACAATAAATCAAATTAACACCATTGGTGAAAAGTTACAGTGACTTAACTAACTTTCTAAAAATACTTTGTGCAGCTGTGAAGTTCTTATCTTTCTTCAGTTCCTCAGTTCTCTTGGTCTCCTTAGTTACAGCCTTGGAGAGAGCTCCTTATCAGCTTCTTCTTTCTTCACAGCTTCTTCTCGGTCCTTTAGCTAACGGGCCCGCTGTTCGCCCCTTCCACAATTCCCCTTTTTGTTTTTAAACTGCAAACACAGCTGCTATGGATTTTTGCAGGGCCCTTTGCAAAAATCCAAGCAGACAGGGGAAACACAGAACAACAATCACAACCATCAACAAAATCAACATTCCCATTCTTAGTACAATCATTCCTGTCCTTCATCCATTTATAAGTGCTTTTAAATTTCTTAGCTACTTTATCCTATAAAACCGTGAACTATAACCACCCTAAAGTGCTCAAGAAGAGCTGCAGGAATACTAGAACAAAGGTTCCAAAAACCTGCATTGTCTTGGTCAGCACAAACCAAAGCCACACCCTTTAATTACTATGAAAGCACATGAAGAGTAATGAGATACATATCCTGATTTATATATATAGATATAGCCTTAGCCATTGTCATCTGAACGTTCTGCTTCAGATGCGGAGCCATCCATCTTATCCCTGCCTGCACGCTCCAGATAAGGTTTGACACAGCGAGCAGGAACCCATCGAGGACCATTATCTGTCAAAACACAAGCATAACCCCTTCCCCAGGTTATTAATTCCACTGGGCCAGACCACATGCCAGTAATTAAATCCTTGACCCATACTTGAACATTTCTACGGAGATCTGGTTGCTTAGAATTCAAAGAAGAAAAATGGTAAAAAATTGGAGATAACTGTGAGTCAGGTAGGGGACGCAAGAAGTTTAACACATAAACAGCTTTATCTAATCTCACTTGAGGTGACTCCTGTTGCATTCCCCCTTTTTGTTTTTGAACCTGACGTTTAAGAAGATTCTGAGGTCTTTCAATAATTGCTTGGCCCGTGGGGACATGTGGAATACCTGTTGAATGCTCAATGCCCCAAGCACGAAAGAATGCTTGCATTTTCTGCGAAACATATGCTGGGCCATTATCCGTTTTTATGTGGCACAGAACACCTAGGATAGAAAAGGCATGATAAAAATGACAAAGAGCATCATGAGTTTTCTCTCCTGTGAATGCTGAAGCAACCTTTGCCTGAGAAAAGGTATCAACTGTAACATGAACATACTTAAAGAGACCAAATTCTGGCATTTTTGCAACATCAGTCTGCCATTCCTCTAAAACTGAAAGACCCCTAGGGTTGGTACCATAATATTGAGTGACATGAATCATGTGACAGTCAGGACAAGAAGAAAGAATTGATCTTGCTTCACCAGGAGACAATTTAAATTGCTGCTGTAAAGCTTGAGCACTCTGATGAAAAAATTGATGAGATAAAATTGCCTGCTGCAACACATTAGGTAGGGTTTTGATTGCAGCAGCAGCTACTAGACAATCTACATAGGCATTGCCTTCAACAAAAAATCCAGGTAATGATGCATGGCTACGAATATGCATGATGAAATAAGGATGTTTTACGAGCACCAATGACTGTCCATAACTTCACTAACATAATAGTTGGCTAATTTTTCATGCCTTGGGGGAATACCCTCCATTGATATCTTTTATTGGGTGCAGCATGATTTGTGGAAGGCACAGTAAAAGCAAATTTTTCTTTGTCTTGCTCAGCCAATGGAATCGTAAAGAAACAATCTTTCAAATCAATGACAACTATCTGCCATTCCTGTGGAATCATTGTGGGTGTAGGAAGGCCTGGTTGTAAAGCTCCCATTGTTGCCATTACAGCATTTATCTGCTGTAAATCATGTAGAAGTCTCCACTTCCCCGATTTATTTTTTATTACAAAAACAGGGGTATTCCAGGGGCTGAATGATTCCTCAATATGTCCTGCTTGCAATTGTTGTATAACTAATTCTTGCAGGGCAGTAAGCTTTTCAGTGGTAAGGGGCCACTGTCAACCCAGACAGGTTTATCTGTCAACCATGTCAAGGCTACAACTGGACGTTCATTGCCATGCATCACAGTGACCCCTATTAAAAATCCATAGTAATTTTGACACCCCATTGAGATAAACAATATTTTCCCCATAAACTTTGAGGAGCATTGGCAACATAGGGCCTGATGTTAGCTAGTTGGCCATCAGGATGTTTCACATTAATTACAATGGCTGACAAACCGCCTGTTGTTGCACCACTGTGAGTGTCTGTCCGAAACCTCCCTCATTTTTTGCCTCTCGATCGTCATGAAAGCCAAGACCACCGGGGAAAGGAAAAGATCCTGTTCTGAAAATCCAGGTCTGTCTGGTCCACCAAGCCAGATTATTGTCTACGGGTATGTTTGTTCAACTCATGGAACACTGCACCCAAGAAGGGGCAGTGTGCTCTCCTTCGCCTGCATCACCTAGCAACGCTAGTGCTGGAATTTCTCCACCCTTCTGACTTGGCTGGACTTTCTCTCTGGAATGACCTTCTCAGAGGTCACCACTAAAAGACCCTCCATTCACTGTACATCAACCACCGTGACAGATGGACTGAGATGGGAGAAGGTTCTCCCCTCAAGGACTGAGACATGCGACCCCTACATGGAAAAGCTCCCCTCTTCTTCCCAAAAGGACTGAGACTGAAATCCCTACCGTAGGGTGAGGGAAGGAGTGCGTGGGGACCAAAGCAAGTTTTGCAAGTGACCACTGGACCGAGAAGACAATGGTTCTTGCCTACGACGTCTGCTGCTGACGACACCTGCTCCTGATGGACTACTGATGGACTCTTTGTACCCTTTATCAATAGACTATTTTGAAATGTGTCCCCTTCCCCCATTTCAGAAGGACTATAAAAAAGGTTAGAGCTGACTGATACCCTTTGAGATCTCCCCTGACGTGAAGACGACAGGCTCTTCGTCGACCGGACTTAAAGGGACTTTGTCATCCACACGTCTGGTAGCTATATACCTCCTTGCTTTTCCTCGCTTCTTTTTCTTTTTCTTTTTCTTTTTCTTATCCTTTCCCTTTTCTTCATTCCCCTTCTCTCTAACACATCTTTGCTATGTCTATTCAATAAAAGTATATCTATTTTGATTTTACTGCAAAATCCCCTTGTCGTGTCAGTTTTTGCACCCTGAGATCAGTGAAAAAGAACCTTCACGAATCATGTCTTTAGGACGGATTGTGTCAACCGCCCAATCCCATAAGTCCAAAACTTGCATGAGTGAGAGGCCATGATTGAGGCCAGCAAAGTTGCGAGAGTATTGTGACATCTGCTCCGGTGTCAATCAAACTTGTTACTGATATGATTCCTGGATGACATCCACTGGCGGTGAGGATACATGTCTTTTCTGGATGGTTCTCCATTACTTTTTCAGTCCAGACTCCTGTCAATCCAAAACCTCCTGTGCCATGGCTTCGGTCAACTGTATTCAGAACAGAACTCACAAAAGGTACAATTTGAGCAATGCAAGTTCCTTTCTGAATAGTGACGGGAGGGTCATCAATGGATACCATAGCATGAATCTGTCCTACATAATCAGCATCAATAAGTCCTAAATGCACATGAATACCTCTAAGTATAGTATTTGATCTTCCTATCAAAAACACACTCACTCCCCGTCCTATTGGACCATAGGCATTGAGGGGCACTTTGCATATTTCTTTTGTCAAAATGGTTACTGTGTCAGCGGTATGTATATCAATCCCTGTGGACACTCTTGTTGCCTCTGAGTATTGCTCGCAAATGTGTAGCTTTGCAGTGCTGGGAAGGCCCGTATCGGCCGCTGTGGTTGTTGGGGTATTTGCATTCCCACGTGCCCCTTTGCACTTTTCTTCCAGTTTCCCGGCAACAGCTGACCATTTGCATGGTATTTACTGCTGCATTGTTTGGCATAGTGCCCAAATTTAGCACAAAAATTGCACATAACATCACTGCTTGCACTTGGGTTAGGTGCTGTTTTCCGGGTAGTACACTGTGCCCTTTCGCGCCCTTGCTGTCCACATCTATAGCATTTCGATGAAGGTCTTAAAACTGCAGCAAGAGCTGTCATTTTATGCTCCACAGAACTGACTTTCAAGCAAGTAGTAATCATTTCAGGCAATGTGGGTTCCCCAGCTAAAGTGTCAATAATCTTTCTGCAATCTGGGTTTGCTTTTTCTTTAGCGAATTGTACGCACAATTTGTGTCACAAGGGTTCATAATCTACTTGTTTTTCAATAGATGCAGCAAGCCTTTCCACAAATTGCATAAATGGTTCTCTCATCTCTTGCTGTATAGTAACGTACCACTGCTTTGGAGCTGACATTTCCATTGTTTTAATTAAAGCACTCATGCCAACTTGCTGAGCTTGTGTCAAAATTGAAGGATCCCACCTTGCCTGTAAATCTGGGTTAGCAAAAGGCCCAGTGCCCAATAAGGCATCAACACCCACAGCGTGACAAAGGTCGTGTTGAGGCAGCTCCATATTTGTCAAAGCAGTGCGCTCAGCCACTCGCCTCCAAGATTCTTGAAAAACACTGTATTGCACTGGTTGGAATAAAATTGTAGCAAGATGCATGATGTCATAAGGTGCAAGCATATCTGCATTGATTACACGTATTAATTGCATTACCAGGCAAAGACGTGATGACTATCATCCTGCCCTGATCCAGGAGCTGCTTTAAAAACTGGAAAAGCCATAGGGTTAGCACAGGCAACAGTTTCATCAGCACTCTTCTCCCGAGGTACTTTTGGAGGAACTAATCTTTCTATTATGTCCCAATTCTTTTCTTCAACTGCTTTTTTTTGAACAAATTCCCCAAACTCCTGAGGATGTCGAGGAAGCACAGTTACTTGACATGGAGGCAAAGTCCATGGGGCAGTAGGACTAGAGCTATTAAAAGGTAAACTGACAACAGTTCCTTGCCCCAACTCAGGTGTTACTGTGGGTGACTCGTCACTTGATTCGCTGTCACTGCCAGGTAATGGAGGATACGACTTTGCAGATTGTTCATGCAGTGGAAAGGGTAGCAAGGGGGCAGATGGCTGAACTAGAGCAGAGGGAAGCGGGGGGGCAGATGACTGGGTTTCTCTCTCTGCTAAAGACAGTTCAGCTAACTGGCATAGTGGTGTAGTATATGCAGGCATCATCATGAGCTGCTGCTCAGGTGTGAGATAAAGAGGTTTAGGAGTCTGATAAGGAGACACCATAGCAGTTTGCCCAGAAGTTCTGGCAGTTCTCCCAGAAGCCTTGGCAGCTTTCCCAGAAGCTTTGGGAGCTTTCCCAGAAGCCTTAGCAGCTTTCCCAGAAGCTTTGGCAGCCTGCCTGGTAACTTCCATGGCACCTGCACCTTCTTCAAGGATGGTTTCAGCAAGTTCCCCATCAGAGGCCCCGTCTGCCTCATCCCCCCCGTCAGTTTCTATTATCAACCCCGATTCTTCGTCCACATCCCGCTCTGCTTGTTTCTGCTCTGTTTTCCATTGTTTCAACGCCTCAAAGAGCGATCCCCAGGTAACAGCTAAATCGACAACACTTTTATCTCCCACTCGGATAACTTCCCACAGTCTGTCCCCGACTTTTTTCCATGCCTTAACACTAAATGCTGTACCAGGGTCAGTGCCAAAACCCTGTGATTTAGCCCATAGCAATATACTTTGAAGGGCATAGTCTGAAGTAAAAATTCCCTTATTTCCTAACAAAACTTTCCATGTAGCTAAAACAGTCTCTTCCTCTTTAGATAAATTATTTCCTATTATTACTAGTTGGTGGCTCACCTAATTCCAGGTGTCTTGATAGGAGAAAATCAGGTCCAGACCTCCCTGTGGCTTTCACCAGCCACTCTCAGCTACACCAATGCTGCCTCCCCCACTATGTCCCAGTGGGTCATGGTTGCCAATCGCTAGGACCCCGTATGGATCCAAACCGAGTATCTCGTTAAGGGTCTTGTGTCACTTGGTAGTTACCAGATGTCGCTGTCAAGGCGGTCACGACACGAAGCAGAGACCACAAGCAGTCTCAGATGGCATCTCTTTATTATCGAACATGGCTGACCATTTATACACTTTCTAATTGTTTATGCTTCTTCTACCCTAACTATTGGACACAATAAATCAAATTAACACCATTGGTGAAAAGTTACAGTGACTTAACTAACTTTCTAAAAATACTTTGTGCAGCTGTGAAGTTCTCATCTTTCTTCAGTTCCTCAGTTCTCTTGGTCTCCTTAGTTACAGCCTTGGAGAGAGCTCCTTATCAGCTTCTTCATTCTTCTCAGCATCTTCTCGGTCCTTTAGCTAACAGGCCTGCTGTTAGCCCCTTCCACAGACCTCGACGCAGACACTGCTACAGCACACCGGGGCCGGGTCCCTCAGCCCACCTCTGCTTTCTGAAAAAAAAAAAAAAAAAAAAAGGGAAAAGAGGCACAGAGACCCACTGTTTTCACTAACAGCTCAAACTACTGGAAGGCCACGAGTCAGACTCGGCCCAATTGGTTGAATTAGAGGCTGTTGCCGTGGCATTCCAGAGATTTTCTCAGATACCTCTGAATTTGATCACAGAAAAGGTAATCCCGCAAATACAACCAGCAGGAAGCCCAGAGGGCACATATACAGAAATAAGATAAAGGATATCTGAACCATTCATTCACTCATAGCAGTTATTCTTAAGAGCCTTGTTTGAAATGTGTTAAGTGACACCCACCAATTAGAGCTTGGGCTATAGCCAGGCCCTGACTCTACCTGGATGGGATGATTGACAATCAACCCAGATGTTTTCTGCATCCAAAGTATTCAAGTAATTTTGGCTTGGCAATTGATCATATATATATGTGCCAGCTAAACCTACTTTCAAAGGGAGTTTGGAAAACCATGAATGCGGACATGGTTCCAATTTTCTGCTGATTTGAGGTTTATCAGCTGTTGCAGACTCTGGGATGACAGTCACTGTTATAGTGCCTGATAACTATATAATGTCACATGTGTTATTGATTATGTGCATTATCTGGTCAATTAATAATTGCATGGTTCTGCTCTGAGGTTTCCTCATGCTCATAACCAAGATATACCTGTGTCTGGAAACATATAGGAGCAATTCCTAAACAAAGATTTTGTTATCATCATAGCATGATGACCCTATTAACCTTCTTCAGCTGTTCTCTGTTTCAGGATCAAGAAGGACATTCAGTGATGTCAAAGATGAACATCTCCAGCTAACGGACCTTCTCTTGAGAGTCAGCTGTTTCGACGTTAAAAAAATGATCATTCATTGCATTCTCCTAAGAGACATTAGACATTGTTATTTGGTTTTCTCATACTTTAAACCCTGTCCCAATGATATGATAGAGAATGATATTCTACAGGTAGAGAATTTTCCGGACCATTCTAAGTCAGCATCTGATTGAGGTTCTGATTGACAACCACCAACTTGCTAAGGGAACCTCTTAAGCTGTGTTTGTTCTCCATCCTGCAGAAGGACCCTATGGCCGGGCTATTACCCTCAGGGCAGAAGCCCAGCAGGGAATGCTGGCCGGCCAGGATAGCTCAGCGGGGGGGGGGGGGGGGGGGGGGGCTCAGGCAACCTAGGCAAGCTATAGTGATTTGCAGCCACCTCTTTTGTGATTTCAGCTCTTTTAGCTTGTCCGGTGCAGCCCTAGGTGCCGCCGCAGCAGACGCAGAGAGAGAGAGAAGCGCTGTATGGGTTCCGCAGGATTCTTTTATTCGGGTCTCCGCGAAGGGTCCAGTGACAGCTCTTCTGCCGAACCAGGCAGAATTAGGGGTTTTTATACCCTACAGGGGTTTTGAAAACTGTCCAATAGTAAGGGTCAGGGGAAAGTGACCTATGGATTTTCAGGGAGATAAGCAGGGTCCGAGAGATGGAAGAGAGGGGCTTCTAAAGCCTTAGTCATGCTGACTTTGGCATTTCCTAGCTCAGGCCTCTGATTGCCAAGGAGGCCGTGTAGGCCCTGTGCCTGCTACAACTCCACTTTCTGTATTTAGAAAAAAGGTGTTCCCTATGGTTCTTTTAAAACAATGGACAAGGCATGAGAACATGACTAGCACGATGACAATTATAAGAAAAATCCACAAGATTCCCTTAACCAAAGATGCAACCCATCCCATTAATCCCCATTGACCGAAGAGGTCATTGACACAGTCTGGGGTCTTTTCTACTTTTAAGTCCTTCACAAGTCCCTTCAGTTTCTGGATGTTGGCGTGGATGGATTCCGAGCGTGAAGAGAGATTGAAGCAGCACATCCCTTCAAAGTCTTCGCATCCATGTCCATGGGCAAGCAGCAGGAAGTCAATTGCTGCTCGATTTTGGAGTGAGGCATGTCTTGTGGTTTCTTCTTCCTTTAAGAGATCGCTCAGGGCAGCAGAAGTAGCGTTAGCTTGCTTACTGAGCCAGCACCCAAGGTGATTTATTTCACCCAGGGCCTTAGCTGCAGCTACCCATGGTAGGAATATAGAGACTGCTATCTTTTTAGGTTTGTTCCAATCGCATAATTTGGGATCGCAATTTTCATCAAATGCTGTGTAGGACCTTTTGTGGCGTTTTAATTCACTCTCTTTTTTCCAATTGTGCAACAAGGTGATATTTGGAGTAAGGGTAGAAAGTTTTCCAAGGGTACAGGGACCTCCCTGGAGTCGGGAGGGGATCCCAGCCCATACTCTGTCACCACAGATGAGAAACGTTCCCTTGGGTAGAACTTTGGGATGGAGAGAGGACACAGAGATCATACGAGCAGTGTAATTACACCAGTTGTGAGGGTTGTAGGCTTTGTTAATTGGTGATATGTCTTTTCGGTATGTGTTTTTGTTCAGGTCAATTTCAGGCAAATTATTCTTTGGACGTCTAAAGTAAAATTTGACACAGATTGTGGCTTTAGAGGAACCCAACAGATCCAATTCTTGAGGTTCCTCAAGAGCATTGGGCAGTATTTTTGTCCACCCATCCCAAGTTTCTACCTGGTGGGGTTGCTTACCTGTGGTGCGGAGAAGCTCTGAATTATAGGCAGGCCAGTCATCGGCTATGAAAGGAATTCCTACTAGACATGTGGAAAGTGGGTTCTCAACGCTCCCCATGCATAAGCACATGTTATCCTGTTTTAATGTCCTTGCTAAGGTTACCCAGACATTATGGCTCGGCTGTGGGCCGATCCAACCGACGGCACACGGCACAGTGAAGAACATCCAGGCGGCAGTGAGGACAGTACCAACGGAGATATTTTTCATCTTTGGGCAGGAATGGGGCTTCTGATAGGGAATATAAGCAAAATTTGTTATTTTTATGGTAGGAGGGGAGGGTTAGGGTTCCTTTCTTGTTCCTTTCCTCTGTTCCTTCCACCCCACCCCCCCCATTTATTTTTAGTTTTTAACCGTTTTCCTTTTTTTTTCTATATGCTAAAGGTGGGGGAGTGGGTAAAAGTTAGAGGCTTTTGGTAAGGGTTGATAAAGGGGATAATAGGGTTTTTAGGGTAAAAAGGGTAATAACATCTAATTCAGAGAACAGTTTGTTTTCAGGCTGTGCCTGGCCTAGGGCTTGATGCCTCAGAATGTTGTTCAGCTTTCTGTTTTGTCTGCTGCTGTGTGATGGGATGGTCGTCTCCTCCACCTGTGGATGTTTGGCGACGTCTTCATCTCCAGGCCGAGCTGGTCTGGTTTTGAGGAGGTCTCGTGTTTGACTCAGGAGGATTCTTGTCACAGCTTGTGGAAGTGGTATTTGCAGTGCCTAGGTATGGTTTTATGTTTTTCCCTGGGTACCATCTTGGACCAGATGGTAGCAGAACACACGCATATCCTCTTCCCCAGGTAATGAGTTTGAAAGGTCCAGAGACTTTATTTGTTTCTGGGTCCCTCACCAGCACAGGTGGTTTCTCAGTGAGCTTTGCTTGGGTGGTATTTGCAAAGTGGCGAAGTATTGGTGGATCAGGCTCTGAGGTTGTACAGTTCAGGAAGTTGATGACATAGAGAGCCTTGCAAAGTCTTTCAACTGGAGAAATGAATTTTGTTCCTCTCTGCTGCTGATTGAGGACTCTTTTGAGAGTTTGATGTATCCTTTCCACAATGGATTGACCTGTGGGGTTTGCAGGTATGCATGTCTTGTGTTGTATTCCCCACTCACTGAAGAACTCTTTTAATTTACGAGAGGTATAGGCCGGTCCATTGTCTGTTTTGATCTCCTTTGGTACTCCCAGGGTAGCAAAGGCGAGGAGAAAACGTTTTATGGTGTGCTACGCAGTTTCTCCTGTATGTGTTGATGCAAATACTGCTCCTGAGAACGTATCGACCGATACATGCACGTACTTTGACCTTCCAAAAGGTGCAAAGTGGGTTACATCTGTCTGCCACAGCTGGCAGCTGTTTAAACCTCGGGGATTGACTCCCGTCCCCACAGATGGTATCTGGTAATTTTGACAGCTCGGTCATGTTTGCAACAATAGCTTTTGCCTGATCTTTTGAAAGCTTGAACATTCTGATAAGGGCAGGCACATTTTGATGAAAAAATGCATGTGACAACTTTGCCTGGGCAAAGATGTTAGGGACATTAGCAGTCTCTATTGCCATGGCTAAGGTGTCTGCTTTCCTGTTCCCTTCTGTAATGAGACCTGGGAGGTCAGTATGTGACCTCACATGCATTATATAGTAAGGTTGTTTTCTGTGGGAAATTAAGCGTGTTAATGTGGAAATCAATTGGTATAACTTTGGATTGGAAACCTCTTTGAGAAGAGCATGTTCTGCTCTCATAGCTATGCCAGCAACATAAGCTGAATCTGTGACCAGATTAAAAGGTTCGTCTTTGAATTTCTCAAAGGCTCTGACAACAGCTGCTAACTCCGCAATCTGTGGAGATCCCTCCACTATTTTTATGTCAGATTCCCAATTTTGGGTCTTAGGGTCTCTCCATGTCATTACTGACTTGTGGGATGACCCTGAGCCATCTGTAAAGATGGTTAGAGCTTTGAGAGGTGTCCTACTTTGGACTAATTTTGGGGTCAGATGAAATGTTACAGCACAATTAAAAAGCTTATGTTTTGGGATATGTACTGAAATTTGGCCTGTATAGCTATCTAAGGCGTACTGGAGACTTTCATTGGTCTGGAGCAAATGTTCCAGGTCCCCAGTGGTCATTGGCAAATATATGCATGTGAACTCACACCCTGCAAGGGAGTGGAGGCGAGTTCTAGCCTTTTTTATTAAATGTGCCATAATTTCTTGGAAGGTGGTAATTGTCTTTGTGGGTTGGTTATTTGTAAAGATCCATTCCAGTATTAGTAAAGGGTCTCGAAGTTGAGTGTCCCATTGGAAAATCAGTCCATAGAACCGTGGTGCTTTTCCCACAATGACAAACTGGAAAGGCAGGCTGGGCTGGATGCGATGGGCTTTGCGTGAAGACAGGGCTTCCTGGACCTTGGTGATGGCATCTCGGGCCTCTGGTGTTAGAGTGCATGGAGAGTCCAGATCCTCCTTGCCCCGAAGAAGGTTGAACAGTGGAGCGAGGTCCTCTGTTGTAATTCCTAGCAGTGGACGTACCCAGTTGATGGATCCGCACAGACTGTGTAAGTCTCTCAGGGTTTTTGGGTCGTCTCGGATGGTGAGCTGCTGGGGTACGATGGTCCTTTCCCGTATCTGGAGTCCAAGGTAAGTTCATGGGTTGGTGTACTGTATTTTGTCCTCACGGATCTCGAATCCTGCCTTTTCTATGGTTTCAATAGTCCTTTTAACTGCTTTGTCCAAGTATGTTTTTTCTGGTGCACAGACCAGGATATCGTCCATATAGTGATGGATGATTGCATCTGGGAATAGGTTCCGAACAGGAGACAGAATGTGAGCAACATACCACTGGCATATACTGGGACTGGATTTAAGTCCTTGAGGAATATAAAGCCAATGATATCTTTTGAGTGGGGCCTCTCTGTTAAGAGAGGGGACGGAGAAGGCAAACCGTGGGGCGTCCTGGGGATGCAGCAGGATGCTGAAGAAACAGTCTTTAATATCAATGATAGCAAGTGTCCAGTCTCTAGGCAGCATCGATGGTGAGGGCAGGCCAGGCTGGAGGGGACCCATGTCCTCGATGACCTCGTTGATTCTGCAAAGATCGTGGAGGAGCCTCCACCTGTCCGTTCCAGGCTTTTGCAGTACGAAGACTGGAGAATTCCAAGGGCTGGTGGTCTCTACGATGTGGCCTTTGATGAGCGGTTCATCCACAAGGGCATGTAGTGCGCGCAGTTTGACTTTAGAGAGGGGCCACTGCTCGATCCAGATCGGGTTATGGCATTTCCAGGTGAGACGAGGAGTGTCTGGCAGTGCGCGCTCCTCAGTGGCCCCAATTAGAAATCCGGACTGGGAATACGTAGGGAGGCTCCCCACTGACATAAAATGTCCCGTCCATACAAGGTGATGGGGGCCCTTACCACAAATGGGCGGATGGTTGCCAACTTGCCTTCAGGCCCTTCGACGAGGATGTTGTTCTTACTCTGCATGGAAACTGTAGCTCCACCGATCCCTGTAATCATGCCTGCCACAGGTTGTAGATTCCAGTGTGCTGGCCATTCAGAGCGAGCGATGATGGTCATGTCTGCACCGGTGTCCAGCATACCTAGTAGGTGGACCTTTTCTCCTCTGCAGGTAAGACCGCACTCGATGACAGGCTTACTCGGTCCCACAACTTGTGTCCACATTGCTGTGGGGTTGAGAGGAAGCTGTTCCCTGTGATTCTTAGGGAGTGGAAAGGCCTGTGCGAATGGGGTACCCTTTGGAAGAAAGTAAGTCTGTGCAGTACACCTGGACAAAGATTTCTTGTCCCGGGTGCACTGTTTGTACTTCTGGAACAACAAATATTTCCTTTGGGCTATGGAGAGAATCACCTATAATTAGGATATTAGAAGGACCACCTTTTGGCCCACGTTTGCCTGTGGGAACACATTAAACATTGTCATTTTTAAAGTCAATGGACAGTGCAGTTACCAGTTGGCGGCGGGTTCCCCTCGGTATCGCTCCGTGTGTTGGGTCCTCCTCATGTGGTCTGGAATCTCTTGGGATGGTGCGTGACTGGGTCTGGATGGCCTTTGATTTGGTGTCTTTGCATGGGGCCCCACCACGCTCTGATGGAAGTTTCCCGGACGCGGCTGATAGTACTGCTGATTCTGGGGCCTTTGATGGAAATTGCGAGGGTACCTGGGAGGTGACCTCTCTGGACAGTCCTTTATAAAATGTCCAAAATCTCCACAGTGGTAGCAGCGGACCTGGTCTTTAGAAGCTATTACTGCATATGCACTAGAAACTCCTTCTGCAACACCCTTAGTTACTGCTTGGGCCACTGTATCTTCAGTGGACAAGTGGCGTGTGCAGCTTTCCAGCATTTGCTCTATGGTAGGTTCTGTGTCTAAGGGTAAGGCTCTCAGAATTGCTTTACATTTTTCATTCGAATTACTCATGGCAAGCTTACGCAACAGTTCTTTTCTTGCCTCTGTGCTCTCTATCTGTTTTTCCAGAGCATCTTTAATTCTATCCACAAATTTGATAAAGCTTTCATCTATTCCTTGTTTAATAGTAGAAAAATATTGGGTAGGGGTGGAATCATCAGGGGTAAGGAGTAAGGAGGTTTTTGCTGCTATAGCCACGTCTTGTAGTGTTGCCTTAGGTAAAGTATCAGCTTGGTCAGAGGGTTTCTGCAAATCCCCTTCACCAGCCAGCTGTTCGAGTGTAAAGTTTGACTTATCAGCATCTGCAGCATAGTTATCTGATAATGTTTTTAATTGCTTTTTCCAATGCCTTTCCTAAAGCATGTACTCGGCGGGAGAAAGGAGGCACTGGGCAATATTTTTAATATCGTGGGGTACCAGAACATGTGCTGAGAACGTAGCCTCTAGGAAATTTCTAAAAATATGTGAACTTCTACCATGTTCTTTGGCAGTATTCCTTAATTGCACGAGTTCTTTATTTGTAATAGGTTCCCATGTCTTTCTAGGAGTAGCACCTCCTCTTTTTCCCTTTTTATAATCTACTGGAAAGGCAGTAATTCTCTGAGCTAATTGCCAGTCCCCTGCCTGTGTGGCTTCCATTTTTATTTTTGCCCATGGATCAATATACTCTATTTCCAAATCAGAATCGCTGTCACTGCTGTCATCAGATGACGAGAAGTGAGAGCTATCAGGCAGTGCCTTATGTTTTTTATGGCAGGCTGGAGTAACATTTGGCAGAGGTGCATATGGCTGGACAGGGTGTAAGGCAGCACATGGCAGAACGTGACTACAGGGAGGCAGCAGGGCTGGAGTGGCCGTACAATGCGTGATACAGCAGGCACAGGACTGGGGGGCATGGGGAGGGGGGGCAGAATTGAAGGAAGTCTGGGGGGTCTCGACCGGGGGTCCCTGAGGGTGGGTGTGTGGCTGCACCGCCTGGGCATGGGGGCAAGGGGGATGCAGGAGGGAGGAGGCGGCGAGGTTGGAGGAGGGTGCCGCAGATATGCAGGCGGGCTGATCCCCTGCCGCAGCAGGGATGATGCCGGGGGCAGGGAAAGGCGCGATGGTGGCGGGGGGGGGCGAGGGCGGGAGGGGCGGGAGAGGGAGTGGGGGGGGCCACGGCAGCGACGGGGGGAGTAGCGGGAGGGGTGGGGTTTGGGTCAGACTCGGCGGGAACTGCCGCAGATGCTCTCGGAGATAACACAGAGTAAGGAGGCGCGCAGGGTGTAGCTCTCGAGGGGCAGGAGGGGGGGAGGAGGAGGGGTTGGGCAGGGGCCGTGGGCGCAGTGGGGTTGGGGGGGTGCGGCGCAGACGGCAGGACGCTAGGACCCAGAGGAGTACTGGAATCCAGGGTGGAGGGGGTGTATCTGCTCAATTAGCATTTGAAAGAGGGACATCTGTTGAGTCAGATAAGAGGTTCCTGCTTTGTTCAACAGAAGTTTGCCCTGAAGTTACTATCTTTTTGTTAGTTTTTTCTACAGCTTTGGTTATAGCGTGAAATATAGGTAAAAACTGGGTTACAGAAAAATCTTGGTTAGTTTGAAACTTATATATCGTGGTCCCAATTGTATCCCAAAAGGAGTCTAAGGTAATAGTCTGTGTATTAGTATCTGGAAAGTGGCAGAGAATCCACTTTATAAATTTTTTCAGGTTAGTTTTTGAAAGGTTACCTTTAGAAAAAGAAATGTTGTTAGAAGATAGGATTTCTAGGATTAGTGAATATAAATCTCTCTCATTCTGGGATCGCTTAAATGCACTAAGCTTTGATCCCATGTTCCCGTTCCCCACCAGCAGAAAAAAGAGAAAAAAAAGAACAAAAGCAAAAAAAAGGACCCAAGGAAAAAATATTTTGCACGCAAGAAAGTCTGTGTTAAACTTACACTTCTTCAGCCAGTTGTGGGTCAAAGTTCTGCTGGGGGTCGTCTGCTTGTCAGTCTCCACAGACACTCGCGTGCCCAGGTGTCGTTGTTGCGGGTCGGCTGGCCTCCTTGTCAGAAGAGTCCTTCTAAAACAGAGAGCTTCTTCTTCCAGGATTTCTGGCGAGTGGAGGCAGTGACAATTTCAAGAAGAGATGCTGCTCCTCTGAGATGCCAGGTCCGGCATTCAGTTCCGCGGCCAGAATATCGCGGCGGTTCAGGTGTTGGTCCAGAGGCCCCTCGCTGTTTGGGCGCCAGCTATGGCCGGGCTATTACCCTCAGGGCAGAAGCCCAGCAGGGAATGCTGGCCGGCCAGGATAGCTCAGCGGGGGGGTCTCAGGCAACCTGGGCAAGCTATAGTGATTTGCAGCCACCTCTTTTGTGATTTCAGCTCTTTTAGCTTGTCCGGTGCAGCCCTAGGTGCCGCCGCAGCAGACGCAGAGAGAGAGAGAAGCTCTGTATGGGTTCCGCAGGATTCTTTTATTCGGGTCTCCGCGAAGGGTCCAGTGACAGCTCTTCTGCCGAACCAGGCAGAATTAGGGGTTTTTATACCCTACAGGGGTTTTGAAAACTGTCCAATAGTAAGGGTCAGGGGAAAGTGACCTATGGATTTTCAGGGAGATAAGCAGGGTCCGAGAGATGGAAGAGAGGGGCTTCTAAAGCCTTAGTCATGCTGACTTTGGCATTTCCTAGCTCAGGCCTCTGATCGCCAAGGAGGCCATGCAGGCCCTGTGCCTGCTACAGGACCCTGCAGAGGACTATAAATACCACCTTCCTTTTTAAACATAAACAGTGACCTGTGGCAGCAGCTCTCTGGCCACAGAGAAAAACAGAACTTTCCCAGGCATTGTCCTGGGGAAAGGCTGTGAGAAGATCAGACAAAAGCATGAGAAACAATTCTTATCTTAACTTGCTGCACCTGGTATTGTGAACATGTGGAATGTGTTATGAAGATTTGTCTACCAAAGGGTGGTTTCTTAATTAGCCAATGTTGATGGTGTTTTAAGTAAAGGACCAATGAGTTCCATGTGTAGCAAACCAGGATGTAAAAGAGCAGTGGGTTTCTTAATAAAGATTATTGATCAGCCTTCTGTGAATACACTGAGTCTATATCAATTATAACCCGGCTGGGGGCCTGTGGCCATGATATGATGTTATCCCATCTAAGTAGGCATTTTACCACAAGCATAGCTATTTTACTATTAGGTCTAAGGTTAATTAACAACAGAAATAAAAACTATATCTTTATAACAAAGTTACTTTTACATCACACATATAAAATCCATTTTAACATTTGTGAAAAGCCAATATTATAATATGTATCTATAACAGCAGGAGAGCATGTGAAGGACAGTACCAAAGAATTCCAGGCACTCCAGCCAGTAAGCCACCTTAATCAGGGGCCAAACCTTAACAACTCTCTGCAAACACACAGAGAAAGAGGTGTTATAGATGTGCAAATGGCTTCAGGGCTCTGACCCTATTGGCGTCACAGAAACATGGTGGAATGACTCTATGAGTGGAGTGTTGAAATGGAAGGATACAGGCTCTTTAAGAAAGACAGGCAAGGGAGATAAGGAGGCAGTTTTACCCTCTGTGTCAATGAGCGCATAGTGCTCTACCTGGAGATGGATGAGCTGAATGAGAGATTATGGGTAAGGATTAAAGGGAGGGTAGGGACAGGTGAAATTGTAATGGGGGTCTGCTACAGGCCACCCAACTGGGAAGACAGATCTACAGACAGATAGGAGCAACCTTATGTTCATAAGCCCTGGTCCTCATGGGAGTCTTCAACCACCCCGACATCTATTGGAGGGTGTCATTGGTTGCCACTGGCCAGATGCCAGGCACCCACCAAAGCTGCTCACTTACTCCCCTCTGCAGCTGGACAGAGGAGAGAAAATTTAACAAAGGGCTCATGGGTTGAGATGCGGACTGGGAGAGATCGCTCATCAAATACCATAATGGGAAAAATAGGCTCAACTTAGATATATAAAGTGAATGTATTATAAACAAAATCAGAGCAGGATAATGAGAAGTAAAATAAGCCCTTAAAAACACCTTCCCCCCCTCCCCCACCCCTCCCTCCTTCCAGCTCTATCTCCTACCCCAATGGCATAAGGAGATGGAATGGAGGCTATGGTCATTTCATCACCCATGGCTTCTCCTGCTGCTCAGGGAGAGGAGTCATTCCCTGTTGAAACCCTGGAAACTGAGAATTTTAGACTTTCTGTGCTGACAGGCACTGACCCCCAAAAGAACACTGCATTTGATCTGAGGCTGTGGAGAAGGCTTCCAAAATTAAATGATAGAACTGGGATTATGGGTGTGTAGTTTGAATAGAAGTGTGTAATATCACATGGTGGAAAACTTAGAGTTTAAGGTTTTAGAATATAGTAATATATACATATAGCAAGATGGAGGTTTTAGGGCGGTGGCTAGTCCTTCTTCTTCACCTTCTTCATGGGTTTGGATGGTATTGTGTAATTGGATAAAAAAGTCAGCACTGCGTGCCATGGGCGGTTGGTTATTGGGTTAAAAGTCAAAATAATTTAGGTGTCATTTCTTAATTGGACAGTTTACCCTTAAAAGGTCTTATAGAGGGAGAGAGATGGCTCCATTTTTAGCTTGTTAGAGTGAAGTGCTGTAGAACTCATGCTTTGTGAGACTGTAATATAGATAAGAACTATTAAATATCTGAGTCTGAACAAGAAATACCGTCTTGTGCATTTAATCCTGACCTTGGCAGAAAAAAGAAGTGAAAAATCCTCAGTTTCCCTGCTGCACTGTGGGGTCCCTCCCATGGGAGACAGTTCTCCGTGAACTTCTGCGATGTATGTCCGTCTCACGAGCAACAGCCCTCTGCGAACTGCTACAACATGAGTCCATCCCATGGGCAACAGTCCCCCTCAGATTGCTGCAGCACTGGCCACTCTTCCATAGGGTGCAGTCCTTCAAGGACAGGGTGCTCCAGCATGGGAGCAAGGCCCCTCTCTCCACAGGTCTCCCACATGATCACAGCCTCTTCTAGGCATCCACCTGCTCCGGCATGGGGCTCCTCCACAGGCTGCAGGTGGATCTCTGCATCCCCATGGCCCTCCATGGGCTGCAGGGGGACAATATACTTCACCATGATCTTCACTATGGGCTGCCAAGGAATCTCAGCTCCAGTGCCTGGAACACCTCCTCCCTCTCCTTCTTCACTGGCCTTAGTATCTGCAGAGTTGTTCTCACATGTTCTCACTCCACTCTTTTCTGGCTGAAATTACAGCTGCACAACAACTTTTTGTTTTGATTTTCACTTAAATATGTTATCACAGAGGCGTTACCACCATTTCTAATTGGCCCAGTCTTGGCCAGTGGCACCTCCGTCTTTGGAGCCAGCAGGGATTGGCTCTTCTGGACATGGTGGAAGCTTTCAGCAGCTTCTCACAGAAGCCACCCCTGTAGCCCTTCCTGCTACCACAACCAGGCCATGCAAACCAATACAGAGCAACAACACACCAGGGCACAGGCAATCCAGGAGGTTCCTGGAATGCATTGATGATAACTCCCATATCCAAGTGAAAGAGGAGTGTCATGATTTAGGAAAAGTAATCACCAATTCAGCACTCACACTGAGACTCTCCCAAACCAAACGCCGCTCACTTCCTCTCCCCTTCCCCTCTCCCTTCCCACTGTGGCTGGATGGACTTGAGAATTGGAGTCACAAAAGCCAAAGATCACAGGCTGAGATAAGAACAATTCACTAGAAACACCAATGAGATTAAAAAAAAGAACAGTAACAGCACAAATATTTAATAGCAAAAAGCATAAGACAAAGAAATTATGTGCGTGGAAAACCGGGACAAATACTAACCATGTATCACCTTCCCCTGCCCGTGTCACGATCCGCTAGTACAAGCGGGAGTCGTGATGGTTCGTTAACTGATCTCAGAGTGCAAAACACAACACAGAGGGGATTTCAGTATTAATCAAAACAAATGCACCTTTTATTGAGTGCCCACAGCAAATGCAATAGAAGGATTAGAAAGGAGATAAAGGATAGAGAGAGAGAAAAAAAGAAGGGGGGGGTATAGCTACCAACGGAGAGACTAAATCCTCGTGGTCCAGCCAATAGATCCATCTTGTCATGTCGGGGAGAGTCTCAAAGTCTTTGGTTAACTCAGGGGTCTTTTATTGTCCTCCCTCGGGAGGGGAACAGGTAGAGGACAGTGGAGAATAAGTCCGTTGAGAACAAGTACAGACAGTCCAGGTCCGAAACAGGACAAACCAGTTCCAGCAGTGAGCAGGACCCATCGTTTCAGGACTGGTTTCTATGAGAAACCTGTCTTGGTCCAGCGAACACATCTGCAGGCAACAATTGGCAGACATCCCTCTTCAGTCAGCCCAGCATCCCTGTGTTAGAATTTTAAGGTTCTCAGTCTCAGTCCTTGATGGCGGTCTTGAAGCAGATGAGGGATTTTCCATGGGGGATCACCAAAGTTACCTCAGAAAGTTAGACTTTGTCTAAAGTGGGTGGCATCTGGCCAAGAGGTGGGGAAATTCATGGGCTATTGTGATGAGCGGGGATCGTGAAGCAGGGGTAAGACCATGGTGACATAGTAAGCACAGCTGCAAGCAATCACTTGGCAAGCATCCACCTCAACCAGGCCAGAACTCCAGTCAGGGTCTTCAGGGTCTTAGTCTCTGTCCTTGCGATGATCATGAAGCAAATGAGGGAAACTTCGGACCGTCTCTTACACCCTGGCAATGATATGAGGCAGTAGAGAATACTATTCAGGTCTGTCCACACCCCCTTCCCAGCTACTTAAAAAAGTTAACTCTGTCCTGGCCATAACCAGGACATTATCCACCCCTTATTCTAAACCTTTTTGTCATGCCGAGATCCTACACCTTCCAACTATATACATATATATATATATATACACAAGCATAGGTATCATTTCCATAGTCAATGGCTGCCACTCCAAGTTGTCTGTTGGGTTTATTTAGACCATGACTGTGGGCTCTATGTGTCCTAGATGTCTTCCAGAGCAGGAGGGCTGGTGCGCTGTTGGCTGGTTGCTGCATCAGGAGCTCATGACTCGTGTATCTGGAGAAGTCCATCCTCATTGGCCATGGGAGTTATGGCACACAGTGACAGTGTCATTCAGCAACCAATATCATACAATTCTATAGAAGCCCTTCCTGTTATCCTAGCTATCCCTGGCTAGACTCAACTCTAACTGATCCTTGGCTTCCCTAACCTTGTCCCTAGTTAGTTTCCTGCACAATTTCCCTGTATTCCTTCCAGGTCACCTGACCTTGTTTCCACTTTCTGAAAGCTTCTTTTTTCATTCTGAGTTTGCCCTGAGCTCCTTATCCATCCATGGAGGCATCCTGGGGTTTTTGCCCAATTTCCTCCTTGTTGGGATGCATTGCTTCTGAGCTTGGTGGAGGTGATCCTGGAATATGAGCAAACATTCTTCGGCCCCTCTCCCTTGGTCTACTGAAGTCCAGGGCAGTGAGCTTACTGCATGCCCTCCTCACTGCCCTGAGGATCTCAAACTCCACTATCTCATGGTCAATACAACCAAGGCTGCTTTGGAGCAGCACACTCCCTACCAGCTCCTCCCTGTTGGTGAGCCCAAGGTCAAGCATGGCACCTGTCATGGTTTGGGACAGATTTGGAAGGAAACTTCCCAAAGGATGTTTCCTCTAAAGGGCAGAATCCAGCAGCCCCTCCACCAACCAGTTTGGGAGATAATCTCCTTGGAGAAAAGTGGAAAAATTGTTTATTTCACAATCAAAGTACCCACAAACATGAAAAAATGAATAATATTAAACAGTGGAAATTCTCGTTGCTCTGAAGAGATGGCAAATTCAGAGACAGTCTTTTTTTAGATCAGAGAGTTCTTTTGTGGGTGCAGCCTCAGCTCTTGCTCTGTCTCTCTCAGGCCCTCTTGCTTTGGAATGCAGTGTCCTGGGCCCGGTGGGCCACAGATGTGAGCTTCCAGTGTTATTCTGGGTTTTTGGTCTGGAGCAGAGCTGAACAGTTGCAGAAAAAAACCACCATCCCAGGAGAAACTTTATTGACTCAGCTCACAGATGAGAAAACTAGCTTAAAAAAGCAAAGGAAAGATGTCCTTCCTCTGTCCATGCTGCAGAGAACATGCCAAGAGAAAGTATCCGGGGGAGGAAGCGAACTATTCACTCACAAACTGCATGCTGCTTTCTCCCCTCCCTTCATTCTCTCTGTCTCTCTGGGCCTAGCTTAAAGCTACAGGACCCATTTCTGGGCAAAAAACAGACAATGGGAACACCAGCACCATAAAGTCATCCCAGGACAGCACCTCTCTTGGTTGGCTGCTGTCATGGTTCAGTAATTGTTGCGACATATCACAGTACAAGCTGACTTATACTGGGCAAACTAACCAGCCCCTAGGTGGACTAACAGGGGCTTCAGCCAATCACATCTTTCCTAGGGCTGCAGGCATTTCACTTGAGCAGGGGTTGGGGGGCGTGAAAGATCAAACCAATGAGATATCAAGACCAAGTTTTTCAAATGCCCTTTATAAAGAAGGGCTTGAGAATAAACGTTCTCTGTTGCCACATGAACATTGGGGTGAGTGGTCTCACTGTCTCCACCCATCCCCCCACAACCTCACAAGTGGTGATCCTGACGTGATGCAACTCAGCTATATTCTGTGCACAGACCAAGGGAGACAAACAGCGTAATAGCTGGGACTTCAGTGTAATAGCTGCAAATACAGTGTTGGAACTGGGACAAATAGAATAATAACTGGAACTTTGGTGTAATAGCTGGAAATTCGGTGCTGGAACCAGGACAAAAGGAGTAATAGCTGGGACAAATGGCATAATAGCTGGGAATACGGTGTCAGAACTGGAACTCCGCTGGGTAGACAGAAGTACTGCGGTGGAACTACTGTGGGCAGTGGAAAGCTGTGGTGAAAATCCCCTCAGCAGACAGCAGAAAGTGCTGCATGGTTTCAAACCCTATTTTTGTGGATTGGAATCTCTGTCGAGACTATGGGGGCCTGGATATCAGCACCAGAAGACCCCGTTCTGAAGGTATGGACTTTCTTTCTTAAAAAAAGAGAGATTCATTATGATGAGCATGCTTTGCAAGCCCTGCTCACGTGGTGTGAGAGCCATGAACTGGATGTATCTGAAAAAACATCATTAGACTTATTGATTTGGGAGCGAGCTGGACAATGTATACATGCAGCAGCCTCCATTGGCAATTACACAGCCATTGATGTTATATAGCCATGGACAATTGTTCTGGATTTGTTAAAAGAGTTGAATTATGAGTGGCAAAGGAGGATGGGCGGAGCAGCCACAGAGTGCTGGGAATCCCCCTGGACAGGGACAATATGCCGACCAGGTGAGGCCTTGTGAAGGCTGACCTAGAACGGAGACTAGATGGAGCTAAAGAATAAAGTAGGTGTTTATTAAGAGGTCTCAATAGATCCACCTTGGGCAGCACAACCCAAAATGGGCACAAAATGCAAAATGGATGACCGGTAATGGGGTCTCACACTTTTATAAGTTTTGGTCCATTAGCATATTGGAGCTAATTGTCCAATTACAGCTTTAGCCCATGAAGTCCCATGCTTCTTGTTCTCTCTCTTTGGTCGACCATTGTTTATGCTCTTGGGCCTGAGATTTGGATTGGCTGTCCTTGGGTCCCCAGCTAGAGAAAGAATTGTTTTGCCTACCTAGTCTGTGAAGAGAGCTTACTATCCCCTAATATGAAGCCTAGACTTACACACTAAAGCAGAATAGAATTGGAAAAATATAAAAGCTAAAACCTGAGGCATCATGGGTGTTCTCCCACCACACGGACCTGTGGGGCAGGCCCACACCAGGACACGCTACTTGGCAGGGCATTCCCCTGCGGAGCAAAGCGGTGGGCGGCAGCGCATCCATTTCTCTGTGCCCCCACGTGCTGGCACCGGCTGCTGCGAAAACATGCCGTGCTCCAGTGGGCCTGTAGCTGACTGCTGCAGAGCCATTGTGGGGAGTGGCACAGCCCTGTGGAGTGGGGGAATCTCAGTAAACAGAAACAATCTGCGGGCTGCCCGCAGCACAGCTGCTAACATTGCCCAGGGAGGCGGCAAAACAGATTATACAATCCAACCATGTGTAGTCATGGTGGCCACCATGGGCCCTACAAGCTGTGCACCTCTGGCAGCACTGAGATGCTTTGTGCCCACTCCAGACTGCTGTGCTGAGCTGAATTGCTATTCAGTTGCCTCAGGCTACCAAATCGCTAGTCCAGGTGGGCACACCATGCCGCCTTGCTCTGGGGGACCAGATCACGTGGTGGCCAGTCCAATCCCTCCCTGCACTGCCAAGCTGGGTGAGAATCCCACGGCCATGGCAGAACACCATGTGGTCACTGAAACTGCTCCCCTACTATCCTCGCTGGGGCCACCTGCACTTCCCATCACCATGGAAATGCCAAGACCACCTCCTGCTAAGGCCAGGTGGCCCAGTGTTGTCACAACGGGCCCCCAGCCGGGTAATAATTAGCATTGACTCCATGATTCACAGAAGGCTGAGCAATCTCTATATTATATCATTATTAAGAAACCCATTGCTCTTTTATAGACAGTTACGATACAGGTTGACTTAATTGGTCCTTTAATTAAAACACCACCACCACTGGGTAATTAAGAAACCACCCTTTGGTAAACAAATCTCCATAACACATTCCACATGTTCACAACAACAGGTGCAGAAGGTTAAGATAAGAATTGTTTCTCATTCTTTTCTCTCATCTTCTCACAGCCTTTCCCCAGGACAGTGCCTGAGAAAGTTGTGTTTTCTCTCTGTGCCTAGAGAGCTGCTGCCACAGCCCAGCCCCAAAGATCTGTCAGGGGACATGCCTACACCCCCAATCCAGCCTATGTCAGGGGGCAGAGCCCTGCCCCCAAGCCAACCTCCGTGGGACACCAAGTTCCTACCCCTCAAACCTCAACAAAGCTTCACAGCCACCCTGCTTTCTAATGCTTCAACTATACAAAAGTTCTCATATTCCACAGACTCTAATATTAAATATGTCCTAGAATTCATAGTACAATATTTATTACTGTTGTTTGCATTTGCAAAAACCAAAATTAATAAGTCTGTTGCAGTTACTAATGTTAGCGTTCAGGAACACATAATCATAGAATGATTATATGCAGGTGCTTTTATTGACAAGCTCTGGGTGTCAGGGGTACAGACCCAAATCTGACTCCACCATGGGTTCGAGATGAACATATTTTTATATTTTATCATTATATAACTTACATATTAATTATTAAACTTACATTGTTCTATTGTATACATTGATTTCATCCAAGCATAGGTTTCTCGTGATTCCCCCAAACCCTTGAACATAGTTTCTCATGATTCTTCTCACGATTAAAGAATAATTATATCTAAACAATCATCACATCTAACAATTATATCATTTATCATAAACTGCTTATGCAGGTGCAATTTCACATGATCTGGCAAACACAAGGCCTAATGTTTCCCAGGGCCTATTTTAACATTTTCCCAGGGCCTACTAAGCCTAGCTTTCTTTCTAACTCCCCGAATTCGCTATGATTTTAAAATCTTTTACTATCACTTGTACAAGGAGAAAGTACAAGGTAAAGATGATCCAATTTTGTATGATCGAATGGGCAAAGAAGGAAATAAGATCTGCTCACGTTTATTGGCCTAGATACGGCTCTGTTGAAGTTTGGATTTGTCAGGCTCTGGATTTATTTGTAAATTCAAAAGAACTGTTTAATCCAGAAGGAAGAGAATATGCTGCATGCTGGACAGGAGATCGTAGGAGAATAAAAATCTTTAAAATATCAGAAACCCCCAAGACAGAGCAAGAAAAGAAAAATGGGAAAGGGTTGGGTACAAGAGGAGAAGAAAAAAAAAGTAGCTATTGGAATCCTTTAAAAGTATTGCCTCCTCCGTTCTTGCTTGGTCCCCCACCGTTCGTGGCTGCATCACTCGCCCCAACCCCCATCCCCGCCGCTTGCGGCCGCACCACTCGATCCAGCCCCTGTGCCAGCTCCTGCCCCACTGGTGAATTTGCCTGCCCCAGTCCTAGTCACCTGGCCCGCAGCTGCTTCGCCGGCCGTGCCTAGGGTCCTGCCTGCCGCGTGGTCTGTGGTCGCCCCGCCGGCCATGCCAGGGGTCCCATTTTTTCCGGCCGCTCCATCCCCAACTGCTCCACCCGCGGCAGTTCCCACTGCCCCACCCCCGGCTGCTCTGTATATGCCGGCTGCACTGGGCGCCACCACTGCTGCTGCCCCCACCCCGCCTTCTTTGTCTATGCTGTCTGCGCTGGGAGCTGCCGACCCAGCCGCCATGAACCATGTGTGGGCCATCCACGCTCCAGTTTGGTTTCCACTGGAAGAGTCCCCTCCTTTGGCGGTTTCAGCAGCAGACCCCACCTACATTCTCCCCTTGGAGGACCAAGCCTCGGCGGGGATCCCTCCCCTCACCCCTATTCCTTTGACACTTCCATCCGTCCCTGCCCTGGATCCTGTTCCCTTGGTTACGACAGCTCCTGTTGTTCAAGAAAACTTTCTCCCTGAAGAAGAAGTACTTTATCAAAACACAAGAAGCTCAGCCAAAAGACAGCCCTCCCCGATCTTTCCTCAAAACAAGGGAGAAAAGTTATAAAGGATAAAGAGCAAAAAGAGTGGGATGAAGAGATTAGCTTATTCCCACTATGAGAAGTTCCAGTGGGAGGGGGAGGAACAAGGTTTGTAAATGCCCCTTTGATTTCTTCTGAAGTCAGGAATTTTAAAAAGGAAATTAAATGATTACTAGAAGATCCCATAGGCACAGCTGAGCAATTAGACCAATTCTTAGGTCCAAACATTTTTACTTGAGAAGAGATGCAATCTATAATGAAAATAGTTTTTTTCTCAGGAGGAGAGGCAAATGATCAGGGCTGCTGGGATAAAAATTTGAGAAAACGAAAACCAGCAGAGCCCTCTGGGAGATCAGAAAATGCCAACAGCACCTCCTGATTGGGGACAAAATTATGAGGAGGGGAGGAAACACATGAATGATTATTGTAATTTGATAATAAAGGGAATAAAAGAGGAGTCACCCTGAAGGCAAAATGCTAAAAAGGCTTTTAAGGGACAGCAGGGCAAAGAAGAAACTCCAACTGAATGGTTAGACAGACTTAGGAGAAATATGAAACAATATTCCAGAATAGACCCTGAGACTATTGTAGAACAAGCTCTGTTAAGAAGTAATTTTGTCCTTAATGCATGGCCTGATATTAGGAAAAAAACTAGAGAAAAAATGGAAGACTGGCACAATAGATCACTAGATGATTTATTAAAGGAGGCTCAAAAGATTTATGTCCAGAGAGATTATTAAAAAGCTAAAATGAAAGCAAAATTTATGGTAACAACTATGCAAGAAAGTAATTTCCAGAGGAATCTAAAACCTCAGGCACCACTCCTAGACATGAAGGTCATAGAGACAGGGGAAAGAAAAGAACAGAACCCCAGTACAAACCTGTTGTGGTTTGGCCCGGAAGTGTGTTTCTGGAAAAGTCTAGGTCAAACCAATCAGTGGCCAGATTTGAAATTGGCATCTGGTGTGGCCACTGAGGATCTGGATACGCCTCTGAGAACACACAGGGGTTAAAAGCAGAGCATTCCCAGAGGAACTTCCTCTTTGATCCGGCAGCAGGTGAGCTGGTCTGACCTCCTCCCCCTGCCCAGCTGAGTCTGGGTGGGGGTGGGAGAGGCCATGCTGCCTGTGGGGAGAAGGCCAGGGCCCCAAAAGGAGGAGGGGTGGAAGAGAACATGGGACGGTTTGGGCATCCCCCCTGGGAGAGAATGGCAGAGACTGTGCTGGCTTGGAATGTGATATCTCATGCCGGCACCGCGGCCAGGAGGAGAAGCGGGAGGGGGAGCAAGGTGCCCAGCAGCTGGGAGACCGGGCTGAGCTTTCAACCCTTTTAGTGTTGAAACAATGGAAGCTGTAAAAACACTGATCTTCCCCAGCTGTTAGTTTAGAGGGGATGGAAGATGGGAAAGAAGAAAAGGTTCAAGTAGGTGAAGAAAATACCAGCAGATGAGAGTGCCCCAGATGGAAGAGATGATTGGAGTGGCTTTGGCTGGACTTTTCTCTTACATAGCCACGGGCGAGACCAATTTCTTCTGATAATGCAGACTGCATCCTTGGGGGAGGCGGTTGGCCGTAAGCCAAGAATGATAAGGCCACGGGAGAAGCAGAGCAGAGAGAACAGAGACTGAGGGGGAGGGTGTGGTGGAGCCCTCTGCCTTCAGCGAAGGATCTCTGTTCCCGAGACCCAGGCCCCAGGGGAGTAAAAATATGGGGAGGGGGACAGACGTCCCAAATGGTAGGAGGCAGCCATTTCTTGGAACTGGGCGACAAAGCATTCTTAAAAGGACCCAAGGAGCAGTCTAGATCCGTGGACTGTGGTGAGAGCACAGAACATGGAAGGAAGATGGTCACCACGGCAGATTTTCTTCGGGCGGCTGCCACTTGTGACGCAGAAGCACAGGAGGTTCCACTGTGTTTCCAGGGGAAGCCCATGGTGCAAGAGGGAGACTTCTCTCTCTTGATGAACGGGGGGGAAGCTTGTGTGAAAGAGGGTATTAGACTGAGAATTGATGTGTTAGAGGGGATTTGAATGTTAGAGAACTGGGGGGAGGAGAAGTGTTTTGGGAGTGTTCCATTGTGGATTGTTGTGTGTGTTTTTTTCTTTTTCCCTTATGTTTCTGTGTTGTAGATTATTAAAGTGTTGTGTTTTTCCCTCCATCCCCAATTGGGAGCCTGCTTTGTTCTGTTTCCAGGTCACATCTCACAGCAACCATTTTGGAAATACACTCTTCATGGGGGCCCTGGCATTGTGCCAGGGTCAACCCATGACAAAACCAAATCTCAGGAGCATTCTAGAAATATCTGTTTTTACTGTGGGGGTTGAAGGACATTATAGAAGAAATTGCCCTGATTGAATAAAAGATCTGAAAATTTTCTGAGAGACAGGCCCAGAGGAGGAATAGGGAAGTCATAGGCTCTATTTTCTGGGGGACAAATACCATCTGGAGCCTTTGATAACTTGGGAAGCAGGCCTCCAAGAGGAATTATTGGGATTTGTGGTTGATTCTGGGGCAGAGAGAACTTGTGTGGTGGAGATTCCAGGGAGATGTAATATGGGTGGTGACACGGTGGAAGTGGCAGGGGCAGAAGGAGAAAGGTTTAAAATCCATGTCATTGAAGATGGAGTAATTAGGAGAGAGACTGGCATGGGGATAGGAGACGTCTTGTTGGTTCCTAGGACAGGCATCAGCTTGCTGGGGAGAGACTTGCAGATGCAAGTGGAAGTGGGGGTTGTACTAGAAGAGAGAGTTGTGGACTTACTTTTAGAGATAAATTAGTTGCGTGTACACCTTGTGAGGTCCAAAGTGTGTTAAATCAGAGGAAAAAAAGGAAAAAATGGGGGGGGGGGGGGAAGAAAAAAAAATAAGAAAAAGAGAGGTTGAAAAAGAAGAAGGGTGATTAACAGACTCTAGGATGTTGGAATGCAGAATAATGATATCTTGGTACTGGAGGAGAGGAGTTTGAATACAATTTCTGTGTGAAGGGCAGGGAAGTGCCTTAACACATAGTTGTTTGGAGGTTGTTCAATGCTGAATTGGGGTTCTGGAAGGTTTAGCAGAACAAGCCCTCCTTGAAGGGAAAAGAAAATATGTTGATGGTTTGTCCAGATGCTTACTAAAGAAAAAGAATGTCAGGAGCACCTGGGGATGCCAGGTTGGGGGGTTGTCAAGGTTAGGAGGTGTTTGGCCTCTCTTGTGTGAGTGGCAAGGTCTCAGGGGCTGCGGCGGGGGCCACTTCATAGGGGTGACCCAATGTAGCAACTCCCAGTGTTCACCCACCCGGTGGAGGCGGCGCAGGGCGTGGTTTGCATGGGGCACTGCTGGGGTTGGGGGCTGTCTTAGTTGTGGCAGGGTCACCGAGGGTGTGGGGTTGTCGGATGCGCTCACCAGCCCGGTGGTGCTGGGCACGGATCGCACATGTTTGCTGCTGAGGAGCGGGCTGGCTCATTGGCGGAGATACCAGGAGTGGCTCCAAGCCTGCCGAGGTCCCGGGATGGCAGCCTCGGCCCCAGTAGGTGGGTCAAGGGGGAGAGAGAGGGAGAGAGAGAGCTAAAGGGAGACGAGGCACGGCCCCAGGGCCCCTGCGCAGGTGGCTGTCTGCGAGTCTCCCCCACTCCAGAGTGAGCCAGGGCCGCTATGGTGCAGTGACTCCGGTGGGGGAGGGGTGAGGGATGGCCTGCTGTGAAAAGAGGGAGGGAGGGGCCAGCACTAGAGATAAGGCTAAGGCAGAGAGGCAGAGATAACCTTAATCTCTTGCTAATTCTCCAAATCTCTAAAGTTGGTTTATTTTTAAAGCAAGATTTCTTTTTTCTTTCGGTTTGTTCTTTTTTCTTGCTGTTGGGGGGGGGGGGGGGGGGGGCTTTTGTCCTGAGGAATAGGTCTGTGATACTAAAACAGTTAAATATTGCCCAGAGGGTAAAAAGCAGTAGATGTGATTCATCTCATGTTAAAATTGGCCTGGCCTTTCTTGTTTAACTAATTGTGGCTCACAGAAAGAAGAATTTGCTTCTGCAGCTGTTAGCACAGCTGGATACAAGAAGAAGAGGCGGCTGTGGAAAAAAGCTTTTTGCTAAACCCAGAAAGTTTTGGGGAAAGCTGATGGCAAAAGTTGATGTAGTATTGTCTTCCTTTTGTCACTGTCCCTGTGCTATTAAGAAGTCCTTTTCAGGTACTATTGAAGCAGCAATCCGAATCAGGGAAAGAGGGTGGATTCATGCCAGCAGAATCAAAGGACTTGTGAAGGAACCTGAGGAACGGACTATGATGTCTAAACGGGGTGATACCAAATTGACTTTCAACCAGGACTGGGTGGTAATGGTTTGGGAAGACCCAAATGATCTAAGGAATGTATAAAGAATCACACCTAAGTGAGAAATAAGGCCAAGCTTACATCACTGGTTTCAAGTACTGCTTGAATAAGCCCTGAAACGCCTCCGACACCTCCTTGGGGAGGAATACTTACACTTCAAACAGGAGGATTAGAACTGTTTTAGTCAAAGAGTTCTTATATTCTGGCCTTAGCCTGTGACCTATACAAAGAAGAGGAGGAATTAATTTTTACTTTATTGGGCAACACATAACTGTTTTAGCCTTACAGACACATTCCTCAGGACAGAAGTCTCCTCTTCTTAACAGCAAGAAAACAGAAGGCAAAAAAATTTCTTGCTTTAAAAAATAAACAACTTTGTGAGGTTTGGAGAGCCAGTTAGAGATTAAGGCTATATCTGCCTTGATCTTATCTCTAGCACTGGCCCCTCTCTCCCTCTTTTTTCACAGCATTGTTTTCAATGCTGTCCCTCACCCTTCCTCTGCTGCCACCATTTTACTGCAGTGGCCCTGGCCAGGGCAGATCCTGCCCTAGCAGGAGCTGGGGGGGGGGGAAACTAGCAGACAGCCATGGGCATGGGAACCCTGGGGGCATGCCTCGGGTCCCCTTCACCCCCCTCTCTCTTTCACTCTCTCTTTTTCTCTCTCTCTCTTGACCCACTTGCTGGGGCCGAAGCTGCCATCTTGGACTTGGGACCATGACAGGGTGGGAGCCACCCCCGGCATCTCCGCCACTGAGCCAGCCTGCTCCTGGGCAGCAAACCTGGCAATCTGTGCCCAGCACAACCACTGGGCCGGCGAGCGCATCTGGCAACCCCTCACCCTCCGGGACCCTGGCACAACTAAGCCAGCCCCCAAACCCCAGGGCCGCCTCAGGCAAACTGTGCCCTGTGCCACTTCCACAGGTGGGCGAACACTGGGAGTTGCTGTGCTGGGTCACCCCTGTTATGAATAAAAAGTTATCTATTTTTTTTAAGGTTGCAGAGTTAAAACAAGTTAGTCCAGTGCTGTTAAGTTAGCTTCATTGTTAAGAGTTCTTCTTCAATTACCTGTTAATGGTTGGTGATTAACCATTGTCACCCTGATGCTTGCCAGGGAGGGACACCAGGACGGACCCTGCAGGTACCAGGAGAATGGGAGTGGCATCAGAGCTAGTATGCAGATGAGAAATGCATTGCACCAAATTTTGCAGTTTTCCAGGAAAACACCTAAAAATTGCGAGCCAACATAGAACTAAGTGACCTAAGTGATGTCTAAGGATGGGAGCGTAGTCCAGTGCCTACTTAGATCCTTTTTGCTTCTCACCCTAACCTGAAAAGATGTTAACTAGAGAGACGACCCAGGGTGTTGGACTGAAAAGGTGGAATCTCCTAATCTCTCGTGAGGACGGAATCCCCAGCTCTGCCTGTAGACCAGCGGACAAAGCTGCATCACCCTCCTTCTCCGTGCCACGGCTGGGAGCAGCGGCGGCGTGGGCGCGACCCGTCGATTTCTCCCCACCTGAGCTGATTCTTTTTAATAAAGGCATTAAAACGGAGAAAGATCTCCTGCCCATTTATTTCAACCCCCATGAATTGGCCCCTGCTGCAGCCCCTGAGACCCACCACTCATATGGGAGCGGTCAAATACCTCCCAACCTTGGCAACCCCAAACCTGGCATCCCCAGGTGCTCCTGACATTCTTTTTTCCTTAGTCAACATATTCGCTTTCCCCTTCAAGGAGGGCCTGTTCTGCTAAACCTTCCTGGATCCCAGTTTGGCATTGAACAACCTCTGAACAACCATGTGTTAAGACACTTCCCTGCCCTTCACACAGAAACCACACTCAAACTCCTGTCCTCCTCCAGCACCAAGACATCATCACTACACATTCCAACATCCCAGAGTCTGCTAACTACCCCTCCCCCTTCTTCAACCTCTCTCTTCCTTCCTTTCTCTGATTCAACTCACCTCAGACCGCACGAGATGTACACACAACTAGTTTACTTCCAAAAGTAAGCTTATGACTTTTTTCTACCATTATTGCAGTAGCTGTTATAGCTTGAATACATACTGGCCAGCCGTGGCTCACTGGGTCCAACATCTTTGATAAATAAGCTACTGGTCTCCTTACTCCTCCCCACTCCTGAGCCAGAACTCCATGAGCTACCCCATTTTCCACATTTATGTACAGATGAAAGGGTTTTTTCTAGTCAGGGTAAGCTTAAAGCTGGTATTGAGGCCAGTTTTAACTTCAGCTCTTCTAATTTAACATCATCTTCCTTGGTCCACTTTATATCATCTCCCTCTGTCACTATAGGACACGAAAAAACACGACACAGACACACTGCTCTTCCAAGGCAAGAAAAGGGATTTTAAATTTCTGACTCCAACATTTATAGATTTCCAAAAGTGACAGTGGATTGGAGGGTGAAAGTGCCACCTCTCCAATGACACTGGACAAACCAACAGTCCATCAAATTTCTCCTCCTCCATAAAAGAATGCAAAACAATAAGTTATTTACATAAAGTGTGTGAGAAAGTTCGTTGCAAGAATGTAAACATCAGAAGGCTTAGAAAAACTTTAAAAATCAGGGTGACGTCCCTCTGTGAATTTTCTGTACAAAAATTTTACTGCCTGTGTGTACCCATCAATCCATAATCTACAATATCCCAATAATCCGAGAAATTTTCTAATTTCCCTCTTTGAAGAGGGAGGGGGAAGAGATAAAATTCCTGCAATTCTCTCAGGGTTGAGTTTCCAGCTACCCTTACTTATTAAGTGTCCAAGATATTTTACCTCTGGTTCTACAAATTGCAGTTTCCCTTTTGATACCCTTAATAGTTTTTCCCTGAGAAAATTCAAAAGTTCTATAGTAGCCTCCCTAACCTCAACTTCAGCTTCCCCAGATAATAAAAGATAGTTTTCATGTGGCTTGTTTACTGGGAGAATAGGGGTATTATGAGGAGACATACAAGGTTCTAATGTCCCATCCTTTACATACATGGGACAATCTTCTCTCTCAACTATGACCCTTATGGGGTCAATATCTAATCCTCCCCTATTTCCTTCCCCAGACCAAACTGCCTTGTTAATTTTTCCTCATCTTCTTGGACAAGTTTTAAAGCTCTAGCTGTCATTTTCCCTTCTAGCATAACCCCTATTCCCAGTTTCACCTGTAAGTCTCTTCCTAATAAGTTGCTACCTGCCCCAGGGACCAATAAGACATCCCCCATCCAAATTCTAGTTTCTCCCTCAATTACCACATCATTAATGGCAGGAACTGTGAAACACTCTCCTTTTGCTCCTCTTACTTTTACAGTATCTTTGCTTACACTATAACCTTTTGGAATATTTAACAGGCAGGTTCTTTCTGACCCTGTGTCTACCACAACCTAATTTTTCTTGTTGGGGACCCACTTTCTAAAGTTATCACAGGCTCCAGATGGTATCTGTCCCCCAAAATATAAAGCTTATGACCTCTGTTCCTCCTCTGTGCTCATCTCTTGGAAGACTTTCAGATTTTTACCTGATTAGTGCAATTTCTCCTATAATGTCCTACGTCTGTCTAACCATTCAGTTGGAGTTTCTTCCTTCCCCTGCTGTCCCTCAAAAGCCTTTTTAGCATTTTGCCCTCGGGGTGGCACCGCTTTTATTCCCTTGATTATCAAATTGTGATAGAACACGGCGTGTTTTGTTCACTAAGGGATTAAAGTAAGATAACAGGAAACAGACTTTCAGCACTTGATAAAACCCACATTGTCCAAAATATGCTTGCCTAACAACTTTTAAGTTTCAGAGAGATAAGCATTGGTACTAAATAAGGAAAGGGTCGCCCAGAGGAAATCTGAGAAAAACTACCGGCCTTCATCTAGAGACCACCGGGAGGCAGGATACGACCACCTAGCAACAGAAGAACACATACGCAGAGTACAACTTAAAGGACACGTCAACAGGAAATGATACAGTATAAAAACCGACTGGAACTTGCCGGGGTCGGCTGCCAGTGGTCTCTGCCCCAGCACGGGAAAAAGTGGTTCTGGGTAGGCCGCGCTCTCGAAGAAGGAGTCTGGACTCTTGCTTTCGGTCTTCAGTCGAGTTTATTATTTCTTATCTACAAAGATTTTCTGTCTGTCCAGCCGAGGTCTGACCAGCAAGACAGCCAAAGGCACTCCCCCTCGCCCACGAGGCGGTTGTCTCTTTTATAATGAAAATTACGTATTCGATATTTACCTTTACTTCCCAATACTTTCTGCCCTTGTTGGCAAGTGTACTCTTTCTATGAACCAATCCACACATGCCAACATCATCCTGAACATGGATGCCAAGGAGAAGAAAGAAGAAGGACAGGGCACGCCCAAATTCCTCCATCTTGGGACTCCTGATCCATGTACAGAATTCTAGACCCCCCTGTACAATACATAAAACCCCCCTGTACAGTGCATTCTAACTTAAGTTCTAACAAGTGAATAACATCCCCTCTCTATTTAGACATGAAATTTTCTCATCTCCTCACCTTCAGGTGTCATTTCTTTAAAAGGATCAAAGTCAAGCCACCAGGTACTTTTGGCAGCATTCCAGGGCTTCCGAGCCCCCCAAGGGTTGTCTCGGTAGCTCTGGACATCCGGAGTGATGTACTGAGTTCCCACATCTCCCCCTTCTGTTTGCACCAAAAGCACCCTCTTTACAACTCGACTCATGACACCCCGCACACATAAAAGAATGCATGGAATTACAATCAAGAGGACTATGAGAATCACCAAAATTTGAAACCCTATCTTTAAAATTTCTTTTCCCAAAGGTGAAAGATCAAAAAACGTTGCCATGTCCTCAATCCAAGATCCAGTGATCTCGCCAAGTTTCTTCACACTCTCCTCTATTTTTTCAATATTTTCATGAATTGACCTGGAATGATCGGAGAGATTCATACAGCACATTCCTTCAAATTCTTTGCACCCATGGCCGTGAGCAAGCAAAAGATAATCGATTGCTGCTCTGTTTTGCAGAGTTGCCTGTCTTACACTGTTCATGTCTTGCAACATGTCACTCAGTGCAAGAGAGACTGATTGAGCATGCTTGCTCAGCCAACAACCCATACGATCCAATTGAGTCAAAGCAATTCCTGATGCTGCCTGAGGTGAGAAAATTGCTATCGCAATTCTCCTTGCCTTGCTCCAAGTGTAAACCCTGTCATCACAATTCTCATCGAAATATTGTAAAGATCTTTTTTCTTTATGTTTTTGTTCTCTCTGCATCTTTAAATCTGGCGTCAGCATTGAAATTCTTCCAATGCTGCATGGACCTCCCTTGGCATTTGCAGGAATACCATGCCAAATCCTGTCTCCACAAATCAAAAAGAATCCCCTTGGCAGTTGCACTGGGACTTGGAGTGACCCTTTGTCTGTCACCATGGTGTTGTTGCACCAGGCTGACGCATTTCTGTAGAATTCATGACTGGGAGTAACATCAATAGTTTTGTTTGGCTTTGCTGTACCTGAAATTTCAAATTTCATGCATACATTCATTGTCATGGACCCGAAAATCTCCAATTCCTGAGGTTCAGAAGAAGCCACAGGAAGAGAATGTGTCCAAGTATACCATTCATTCACAGGATCTTTAACGACCTGTGAGATCTCGATTGCAGTGTGTCCTGGAATTGGCCATTCATTCACTGGCAATCCAATCATGCATGCTGAAAATGGCCTCCCTGGTCTGGAGTGCGTCAGGCAAATGCTATCTAAATTTGCTGCCTGGGCTAAAGCTTCCCAAACATTTTTCTCTGGCTGATTGACTGGTAAATTTGCTTTGTTTTTCAAAACCATTGGCAATGAGACAAAACACATGAACATTGCAAAGTTCATCACCCCACCTTTCTGACTAAATATCACCATTTTCCACCCAAAGTTTTTCAGAAAAACCCCCAAAGTCTTTTATTCTTCTGTTTCTTCTAGATTATTGCTTGTAGTTTGAGTCTCCTCCTCTGTCTGAGTACTTGTCCCTCTGTTTCCGGAATCTGTGTTCTTTTGTTCTTGCGTTCGAAACGGCTTCACGTGTCGTGCCGACACCCACTTCGGACCTTGCTCTGTGGAAACACAAGCGAAACCCTTGCCCCAAGTGATTAGTTTGAAAGGACCTTCTATCTGTCCTGATTCTGGGTTTCTGACCAAAACTAAAGTATTCTCCCTTAATCTTGCCTGTGAACTGTTTGAGAAATGTCTCAAGATTGGAGGATTGGGTTCTGAAGATGAACTATTTAGGAAATTCAACACATACAATGCTTTAATTAGTTTCATGTGTGGCGTCGCCTCTGGCTCCCCCCTCCTCTGTCTATCTAGAAGGGATTTTAAGGTACGGTGTGTTCTTTCAATGATTGCTTGACCTGTGGGTGTGTATGGAATACCAAAGGTATGTCTGACACCCCATTTTTTCAAAAATTTGTCAAGCACCCTGCCTGTATAAGTTGGACCATTATCTGTTTTTATTTCCTGAGGCACGCCCAATGACGCAAATGCTTGTAGAAAGTGTCGACAAGCATGGTCTGCTGTTTCCCCTGCATGTGCTGAAGCAAAGACTGCTCCCGAAAATGTATCAACTGAAACATGAACATTTTTGAGCCTCCCAAATGAGGGATATTTCATGACATCTGTTTGCCATAGTTGAAGACTTTCCAGTCCTCGCGGATTGACCGCTCCTGTTGAGGCTGGCGGCTGTACAAGTTGACAATTTGGACAAGCATTGATGATCTCTCTCGCCTGAGTTTTTGTGAGACGAAAGGATTCCATCAATGCATGTGCATTCTGATGAAAGAAACTATGACTCAATTTTGCCTGCTCAAAAATGTCTGGGAGTGTCTGTGAAATGGGCATTGTCAACCTGTCTGCTCGAGCATTCCCCTCTGCTAAAAATTCTGGAAGTGTTGTGTGAGCTCTGATGTGTGTGATAAAATATTCATGTTCTCTATTTTCCAACAAAGTTTTCATGCTCACCAAATGTGAATACAATACTTCATTGTTGGCCTCTTTCAAGAGTGAACCTTCCAAGCGTCTGACTACCCCCGCGACATATGCGGAATCCGTAATCAAATTGAGAGGTTGTTCAAACAACTGAAATGCTCGAGTGACTGCTGCCAATTCCACAATTTGTGGAGAACCCTGAATCATCCTCACATCCGAGTCCCATTTCCCTGTCTCTGAGTTCACCTATGTGATCACTGACTTGTGTGTCTTCCCTGAGCCATCAGTGAATACTGTGATCCCGTCCAGAGGTTCTTCACTTATTCTTGGCTTTGCTCTGTAACATATTTGTGACTGCAGCACTCTGTGTTGTGGAAAATGAATTGTGCAAGTTCCTGGGAAAGCTAACAATGCAATTATTAAATCTTTTGATTTCTGCATCGCCCATTTAAAATAATCTTTTTTCAATGGTAAATGAATGATTGAAAATTCTCGTCCTGCCATTGTCAACAACCTTGTTCTCCCCTTGATGATGATTTGCGCCATCATTTCTAGATCTGTAAGAATTGTTTTTGAAGGCCTGTGTCACTGTCCTCTTGGTGGATTGTTTTTCTTTTGGATGGTTGCAAGAATTTCATTCTGCTGTTGAAATATTTTGTCCAGCATCTCTTCTTTTGATCGTTTTCCTGAGTGTTCTTTCAGCTGGTTTTCCCACTCTCCTCTCAATTCATCTCTCACGATCGACGCAACATGCTGAGGCGTTCCCACCTTGCTGCATGCTTCCACCATCTCTGCCAAGGATGGTCTTCCTGGCATTGCAGTGATGACCCGTTGACAATCCGGGTTGGCATTGCCGAATGCAAGACTTTCCAAGAGTGGTCGCTTCGCAGCTTCGATGGTCACCTGCCGATCCACAGCTTGCGTGAGTCGATCTATGAATGATGAATATGGTTCTGTGGGACCTTGTCTGATGGTTGAAAATGGGACATCTGGAACTCCTGCTGGAGCGATCTGCAAGATCGCTTTCCGCGCCGCTTCCTTGATGTCATTCAACACTCGCCTTGGAAGACGTACCGCTTGTTCTGCTGGATTGTCATCTGGAGGATCTCCTGCCAACTGTGCTTCAGTGAGGTTCGCGTTTGGCCCGCCTTGATAATTGTTCCTCAACTCTGTGAGATATCTTCGCCATCTTCTTTCCCAGATGAGATTCTGCGTGTCTGTGAGAATCATTGACACAAGGCTTCGAATATCAAATGGCGTCAGGTCATACATGTTAAATGTCCCCCTCAGGAGCTGTTTAAAGTATGGTGAATCCAGTCCATTGCGTTGAACAGCTCTCGCTAAGTCTTTGATCACATCATGATTCAATCTTTCCCATCTTGGATTCTGCCCCTGCGCATCATATGTCACTGGCATTGTCAGATCTCCTGATCCTTGCAGCAAAGCTTCTTCTGTCAGTTCTTTTTTGACCTGTTTCCAATCCACCATTTTCATTGGTTGTTCCTCTTCTTCCTGTAGAAATTCTTTTGGCAATTGCATGCACAGTGGAGTCTTCAAAGTCAACAGTGATTGTTTTTCAAACAGTCTTTGACTCGAGGTCTTTGGCCTCGCTCCTGGACTCAAATAAGGAATTTGAAACTCTTGCGTCTGCATCCTTTTCATCGCATCAAATGATGGCATATATCCTCTTCTTGCTTCTGCTGCTGAAAACATCCATGCCGGAATTCCCTCTGATGCTGCGATTCGTATCACGTCTTCTTCTTGCCCTTGATCCTCGTATAATGTATCTTTAAGTTCTAACTGTGGTACTGTTTTCTTTAATGTTGCCTTCCCTTTATATGTTGTTGGAAAAAACTGCTGCATGGTTGCAGTCCTGCCACGAGATAACGTTGTGGCTCTGCCCTGCATTTCGGTCATCCCCCCACTGGGTTGCCTGGACAGGTGCGATGACGTCACGAGCTCGATCGGCTCCTCAGCCACATCGATTGGCTGCAGCAGTTGTGTTTGTGGAACCTGAGCCTGCGCGGATTTTGACTGAGCCAGCAATGGAGGTTGAACACCTGAGCACCGCCCTGAGATGGGAGTGGTCTGAACCACAGGGGTTGGGATCGAGGAAACCGGAACCGGAGAAGGGGTGGAGCCCCGGGATACGGAGCCCCGAGATCGGCCCCTCCTCGCCCGAGACGTCACGGAGGATCGGACCCGCCCCCGACCGCGCTCCGCCCGCATTTTTCGCGTGTGCGCTTTTTCGGGAATGCTTCCCGTCTCCCCTGGACTGACGTCACTGTCTCCGCCCCGCTCCCCTTCTGATGTCTCCTCCCCAGTGTCTGTCCCCGACTCCTAGCTCTCTGATGCTGTGTCCACACCCCGTCCCCGTGTGTGCGATCCCTGCTTCGCCCGTGCCCATATTTGCTCCGCGATGCGAGCTGACCGCCGCGGTGCGACTTCCGGGTCCTGCGTCACTGCCGTGCGTCCCCTACGTCTACTTACGGGTGCTGCTCGGAATTCCGCGGCTGCTCCGAGCTTGTTCCTTGCGTCTGACGTGGACGCTGTGATTTGGGAGCCCTTCCCGGATGTCCCGCGTGTCTCGCCCCCCGCGTGCATCTTTGGCACGGCGCCCGCCAAGGCCGCCACCCCCGGTGTGGGTCCCCCAAAACCCGTGCCAAAACTCGTGTTCCCCACCGCTTCCGCGCCCCCCCCCGCCGGTCGCGACCGCCGCCGTCGCCGCCGCGCCGCCGCGAGAAAGCGTTTCCCCATCCCCCTTCAATCCCCCGCGGCCCCCCCTTCCCGATTCTTCCGCCTCCCCCGCCCCTTCGTCCCCCGAGATTCGAAATTCAGGAACAATTGTCCCCGACCCCTCGATCTCGCTGGGTAAAGATCTTAGCTGTTCTGGGGTTGGGATTGTATTCGCGTCTGAATCGGAGCCTGAACCCCCCTCAGTTTCCGGGTTTTCAGGGCGTTTTGGAGGTCTCTTGGGACTTTGGGATGACAGGGCTGAAAGCAGTGCCTTTTCCCCTTGCTCCTCTCCCTCGGGAGCTGTCCCCCCCGGGCCAATTGGAACCAGAGCCAATCTCTGCACCGAGCCATGCTCTGTTTTCCCCGCCCTTGTGGGAGTTGTAGAACCTAATTCCCTGGCTGATCTCCGACACCTTGCAGAGATAGCCTCTAACATAATTCTCGCTGGAGATAACAGCTTGAAAGCCGTCTCTTCCTTTCTGGCAGCTAAAAAATATAAATGTCTGTTAACTTCTTGCCAAAAGCCCACCTCAAACAACACATGTGTTTCTGCAAACGGATAATTATATCTGACCCACAATAATAACTCTCTGAGCTCCTTTTTAGAAACCCCCTCTGCGTACGCTTCTGTCACGCCTTGTAAGGCTGACAATGTTTCTATTTGTTCCTGTGTGAGTGTGTTCCCCATGTTTCTTAATTTTGACCTTCTCACCGAATTTGTGTCGTCAGAGCAGTCTGGAGGCTCCCGGTTCCCGTCCAGCAGGTCACAGGAGATGGATTCGGAGGCGCCTTTCCGATTCTGATCCGGGCTGTTCTGATACGAGGTTTCTTCGGGAGAAGTGGAGTGCGGTGTTCTCTCTTTGGCTGCTGCTTCTTCGGACTCTTCTGGCTGCCTTCCCAAGGAGTTATCAGTGTTCTCCTGGGAATGAGTCCAGCTCCGGGAACTGCCCGCCTGGGAGCTGCCCGCTTGGGTGCTGCCCACCTGGGTGTTCTCTTTGCAGCTCACTCTTCGGCTCTCCGCTTGAGCTGTCGCTCTTCGTGCCCACCTTCGGGCCCCCCTTCGTGCCCACCCAGGGACGCCCGATGCCGGGGTCGGCTGCCAGTGGTCTCTGCCCCAGCACGGGAAAAAGTGGTTCTGGGTAGGCCGCGCTCTCGAAGAAGGAGTCTGGACTCTTGCTTTCGGTCTTCAGTCGAGTTTATTATTTCTTATCTACAAAGATTTTCTGTCTGTCCAGCCGAGGTCTGACCAGCAAGACAGCCAAAGGCACTCCCCCTCGCCCACGAGGCGGTTGTCTCTTTTATAATGAAAATTACGTATTCGATATTTACCTTTACTTCCCAATACTTTCTGCCCTTGTTGGCAAGTGTACTCTTTCTATGAACCAATCCACACATGCCAACATCATCCTGAACATGGATGCCAAGGAGAAGAAAGAAGAAGGACAGGGCACGCCCAAATTCCTCCATCTTGGGACTCCTGATCCATGTACAGAATTCTAGACCCCCCTGTACAATACATAAAACCCCCCTGTACAGTGCATTCTAACTTAAGTTCTAACAAGTGAATAACATCCCCTCTCTATTTAGACATGAAATTTTCTCATCTCCTCACCTTCAGGTGTCATTTCTTTAAAAGGATCAAAGTCAAGCCACCAGGTACTTTTGGCAGCATTCCAGGGCTTCCGAGCCCCCCAAGGGTTGTCTCGGTAGCTCTGGACATCCGGAGTGATGTACTGAGTTCCCACAGAACTGACTGTGGCTGCGGCAGTTGGCGGAGCACAAACTCCCCTGTCGCCCAGCACTGCTTTGCTTATGCCTTGTTTGCTGTAATCAATAAATTCTTATTTGATTATACCAATAAGGCGTGTCCCAATTTATCATAATTTGGTGCCGTGACTCGGATGGGACTATTGCGGTGAGACGGACTCATTGGGGAGGCGCCCCACCATTGGTGGCCTCGGTGGGTCCCCTCACCTTACTCCCACCGACGAACCTAAAATTCAAGGCATTAAGCAAAGGTGACCGGTCGACCCTGTAAATTTTGTGCACAAAGGTCCGGACGAAGACGCAGGACACGTGAGTATCTGTGCAGGGTTCCGTTCGGTCGGGGTCGGGTATCCTGGAGTGCTGCGAGTGGTGTTGTGTGTGAGAGGGGAGCTGGAAGCTCGGACTCCCCAAGTGAGTGTGGACCCTCAAGTAGTGCGGTTCCCATTGCCCGCGAGGGCCTGGGCCACGAACCAGGGGAAGCGAGTGAATTTGCGAACTAAAGTGTTTGAGTGCACTCCAGAGGATGGGGCAGGGGAAGAGCAAGCCCTCTGTACCCGTGAAACTTCCCCCAGTGCCAAGGGTTAGTCCACCGGGATTTATGCTAAATAATTGGAAACATTACCCTAGCACAGGGGGTAAAGATAAAGCAAAAATGATTCATTATTGTATAGAAATATGGGGAGGAAAGCAAATCTCACGGAATGTTTTCTGGCCCATAATTGGTTCTGCAGAAGACTGGGTAAGACAAGACTTGAATCTATGGGTAAATACCAAAACTCCCTTTAGTCAGGAGGAAAGTGATTATGCAAAAATTTGGGTGGAGAGACCCGGTAATTAAGTACATCTTTATCCCCTGAAAGAAAAACCCGAGGGTTCAGGGCCTAAGAAAAGGGGCAAGAGAGAAGAAGAAGTTCCCTTAGTCCCACCCCCTTACGTACCTCCGCAAATTCCCAACGCACCCCTTGCCCAAGACCAGGCAGAAGGATCAGACGATGAGAACCCTCTCCCTTACCAGGACGGGTACCCAGAAACCTCAGAACAAGGAGGGCCGAGTACAAGGAGCAGGACCAGGCAACTCAACCTTTACCCCTTAAGGGAAATGCCCATGGGAGGAGCTCAACCAGGAATTGGCTTTATCTCGGTTCCCCTTAACTCAGGGGACGTGAGAGATTTTAAAAAGGAAATGGGGAGCCTATTGGAAGATCCCCTGGGGGTTGCAGAGAGATTAGACCAATTTTTAGGCCCCAGTACTTACACCTGGGAGGAATTACAGGCAATCCTGGGCATCCTATTTACAGCGGCGGAAAAGAACATGATTAGGCGAGCAGGAATGCGGATTTGGGATGCACAACATGCTCAGGGCCCACAGGCAGATACGAAATGGCCCTTACAAAACCCTAATTGGAACCACCAAGACCTGGCACATAGGACCCACATGCAGGATTTAAGAACGATAATTATACAAGGGGTCCGAGAAGCAGTCTGTCCTGGGTTGACTATATGATGCTTTTATCCCCAATCGTCTTGTTCTGTTTATACCAAATAATAAGTTTTACACCTTTAAGACTCTCTTCCAGACAGTGAAGAGGGGAGGGAAGAAGCTTTATTATAGCAACATGTTGCCTTTATAGTTTTTCAAGATATTTACATTTGCTTAACAGACACATATACTGCCCATTGGTCATAAGAAAGAAACACAGTTCTCAATATGTGAACAAGGAGCCATGTCATTCTGTGAGCCAACTAAAGTCCGTATCTTTTAACTTTCTCTCTTTCATCTCGTTGCCATGGTGATAGCCTTGGTGTCTTCCTCAAGAGAGATGCGGGGCTTTCCTTATCTTCAGGAAGCCTTCGCTGGCTCACAAGAACAGCACGAAAATGTCTTTCCTACAATTCCCCCTTTTTGTATTTGTCCTGCAAATACAACTGCTACAGACTTCCGCAGGGGCCTTGCAAAAATCCAAACAGAGGAACCATTCTTCATTCACTTACAGATAACCAACTTCTACCAACCCCATAACACACACCCTCACAATCTTAACATTCATATACAAACAAGGCACATAAAAAAATAGATCTTCAAATACCAGATGACACATTTGTAGCAGAATGACACCTTCACCTCTAGTCAAATAACTTTCTCCCACACAGAAGCAGAGACCAAGTAATCTGCTTAGTCACCACTTAGAACCAAGTAGAATCCACTTAACTTTATAACTGGTTGCTGCTATCGTAATGGGCAAGCAACCTAGTTGCTCAGTGTGGACTTCAGCTACTAATTCAACCCCTATGCAAAGGCAACACTTCTCCCTTAGGTACTGTCGTGGTTTGACCAGGAAGTGAGTTTCTGGAAAAGTTGTGGTCAAACCATTCAGTGGCCAGATTTGAAATTGGCACCTGGTGTGGCCACTGGAGACCTGGATACACCTCTGAGAACACACAGGGGTTAAAAGCAGAGCATTCCCAGAGGGACTCTCTCTTTTGGAATCCGGTGGTGAGTCAAGTCTGACCTCCTCCCCTGCCCAGCTGCGTCTGGGTGGGGGAGGGGCAGGCCATGCGGCCTGTGGGAAGGGGGGCCGGAGCCCTGCAAGGTGCAGGGGTGGAGGAGACCTGGGATGTTTTGGGCAGCACCCCCCCAGGAGAGAGTGATAGAGACTGTGCTGGCTGGAAATTTGATATCTTGTGCCGGCACCATGGCCAGGAGAAGAAGGGGGGGGGGGCAAGGTGCCCAGCTGCCGGCAGACCGCGGTCGAGGGTTTAACCCCGTTGGTGCTAAAACAATGGAAGCTGTAAAAAACACTGATCCTTCCCAGCTGAGAATTGAGAGGGGACGGAGTATGGGCAGATGAGAAGAAGGCTTGAGTGGGTGAAGAAATACCAACAGATGAGAAGCACCCTAGATGGAGGAGATTATTTGGAGTGGCTTTTTGGCTGGACTTTTCTCTTACATGGCCATGAGACAGAACCAAATCTTCCTGTAATGTAGAGACTGCACCTTGGGGGAGGCAGTTGGCCAGAAGCCAGGAGTGACAAAGCCATTGTGAGAAGAAGTAGAGGGAACAGAGACTGATGGGGAGGGTGTGGTGGAGCCCTCTACCTTCAGCAGAGAAGGATCTCTGTTCCTGAGACCCCCAGGCCCCAGGGGGTGAAATATGGGGGGGACAGGTGTCCCAAATGGTGAGAGGCTGCCACTTCTTGGAACTGGGCGAGGCATTCTTAAAAGGACCTAAGAAGCAGTTTGGATCCATGGACAGTGGTGAGAGCACTGGACATGGAAGGAAGATGGTCCCCACGGCAGATTTTCTTTGGGCGGCTGCCACGTGTGCCATGGAAGCACAGGAGGTTCCAACTGTGTTTCCTGGGGAGGCCCATGGTGCAAGAGGGAGACTCTCCTGATGAACTGGGGGAGGTTGTGTGAAGGATGGTATTGGACTGAGAACTGAGTGTTAGAGGGGATTGAGTGTTAGAGGGGTGGAGGGAGGAGGAGTGTTTTGGAAGTTTTCCATTGTGGATTGCTGTGTGTGTGTTTTGGTTTTTTTTCCCCTTTTTCCTTTTTTTTCCCTTTTGTCTCTTATGTTGTAGATTAATAAAGTGTTGTGTTTTTCCCTCCATTCCCAAGTTGGAGCCTGCTTTGTTCTGTTTCTGAGTCCCATCTCACAGCAACCATTTTGAAAATATACCTTTCATGGGGGCACTGGCATTGCGCCAGGGTCAAACCATGACAGGTACATAGAATTCCCCTATTTTTGGGAACATCGGTGCCCTGCAAAAGGAAATGGTACAAGACACATTTCTCAGTACTACCAACCTCTCTGTAGGAGAATTCAAGGAAAAGAAGCAAAAGTAACATCCACTAACTTAAATTTTAGATTTTCAGCATAAGCCTATAACTCCCTTTACTCTGTCTCAAATTACCACCTTTACCACACATTCCTTAAGGGTCCATGCTTCCATCCACCTAATAACCAATGCAATTACCTACTCATTTTGTTTCTGCTGTAGAACCACCCATCCTGTTCTTTCCCGTGTGCTCCAAATAAGGTCTAACACAATGAGCAGAGACCCAACAAGGGCCATTTTCTGTTAAAACACATGCATATTCTCTTCCCCATATTATTAATTCCACTGGGCCAGTCCACTTTCCTGTGATTAAATCTTTTACCCATACCTTAATACCTTTCTGAAAATTTGCCTGTTTTGAATTCAAAGATGAAAAATGATAGAATATAGGAGACAATTGCAAGTCAGGTAAAGGACGCAGCAAGTTCAACACATAAACAGCTTTGTCTAATCTCACTTGAGGCAACTCCCTCTGAATTCCCCCTTTTTGTTTTTGTACCTGGTGCTTCAACACACCATGGGCACGTTCAATAATTGCTTGGCCTGTTGAAGCATGAGGGATTACCAGTAGAATGACCAACACCCCAGGCACAAAAAAACACTTGCAATTACTTTGAAACATATGCCGGGCCGTTATCCATCTTTACATGTGATGAAATGCCTAAGATGGAAAAGGCGTGGCAAAAATGACGAATAACATCCCAAGCTGTTTCACCTGCCAATAGTGAGGCAACCATGGCATGAGAAAAGGTGTCAATCATAACATAGACATACATTAGATGGCCAAATTCAGGCATTTTTGTAACATCTGTTTGCCATTCTTGCAAAGGGAGTAAGCCTCTAGGATTAGTACTGCAATACTGTGAAACATGAGACATATGACAATCAAGACAAGAAGAAATAATTGACTTTGCTTCACTATGTGATAATTTAAATTGCTGCTGTTTTGCCTGAGCAGCCTGATGAAAAAAATGATGAGATAGAACAGCTTGCTGTAACACATTAGGCACCATTTTTACTGCTGAGGCAGCCACAAGGGAATCCACATAGGCGTTACCTTCAACAAAGAATCCAAGTAGCGATGTATGGCTATGAATGTGCATAATAAAATAAGAATGCTTTCGATTATGAATAACAGTCCACAATTTCAACAACATAACAAATAATGGTTTCTCCTTTACATTATATAACACAGTTTGATCCAACTGTTTCACTAAATTAGCAACATAAACAGAATCAGTAACTATATTTACGGAACTAAGAAATAAGGTAAAGGCCAAAAGTACAGCACAAAGTTCAATTAACTGAGGACACCCTTGTTGAACCATTACTTCATATTCCCAGCGGTCATCCTTCTTCTAGGCTACAGAAGCTTTTCCAGTTCTTCTGGATCCATCTGTAAAAACTCTCGCACCTTCCACTGGCACAGAAGAGCAAAGTTGTTTCCCCTGAAAAGGAATCCTCTTAGTGAAATTCAAAATAGGATGAGAAGGTAAACGATATGCTATTTGACCTGTAAAGGATGATAACGCAGATTGCAGCTCATGATTGTTTTGGAAACACCACTCAAAATACCATTGTTGTACCGGTATGACAAGAGTTACAGGATCACAGCCTAAGATTTCATGGCAGCGTCTGCGAGCTTTGATAATGATGTCTGCAAAAAGCTCATACAGACCTGGAACTGTTTTTCAGGACCTGAAAGACAAAAATATCCACTCCAAAATATGCAATTTGTCTTCCCATTTATTATTCAATTGACACAACAATCCGCATACTATTTCATAATCTCTCAAAATAAATAATTTCACACCAACAGAAACATCTATCCTGGTAACAAATTTAGATGCCAAGGCCAATTCAACTTCTTCTGCAGCCTTTTTTGCAGCAGTCAAATGTGTCTCATCAGTAGAGGAAGTAATCCCTGATAATAAGTCAAAAAAAGGTTGCAATTGATGATTAGTTATCCCCAAGTATGGCCTAAGCCAACCTATTGCACCAAACAATTTCTGTATATCAGCTGCGGTTTTAATGTCAATGTCCAATTTTACAGGTTGAGGCACAATTTGTGCGTTGGTGATTATCAACCCCAAATATTTCCAAGGCATCTGTCTTTGAACTTTCTCTGGGTTGATAACCAAACCAACTAGAGTGTACACATCATCCAGCAGTTTGAGGGCATTGTGTCTTCACATGCTCTGATTCTTCACAAGCAGAACATCTGGGTGAAGACTTCATGACCGTTTCCAAAGCAGCCATTTTATGCTCAACCGAACCAACCTTTGAGCAAGCAACTACAAGATCAGACAGTGAGGGATCTCCCGGTAAAGAATCAATAATTCTCCTGCAATCATTGTTCGCATTGTCCCGAGTTAGCTGTCTGCATAAAATTTGCCTCAACTTATCATCTTCTACTTGCTTCTCAAGGGCTGCAGCAACCCTCTCCACAAACTGCAGAAAAGGTTCCTTCACCCCTTGCTGGATAGTAATATACCTTGGTTTAGGAGCTGCCATTTCCATTGTTTTAAGTAAGGCGCTCATACCCAGCTGCTGGGCCTGTGCCAGAACCAGGGGGTCCCATCTTGCCTGCAAATCCAGGTTAGAGAACGGTCCATTGCTCAGCAAGGCATCAACTCCCACAGCATGACGTGGATCGTGCTGAGGTAAATGCATATTGTCCAATGCTACTCTTTCAACCAGTTGTTTCCAGGTAGCTTGAAACACACCGTACTGCACTGGCTGAAACGGAATCGTAGCAAGGTGAACAATATCATAAGGCGCAAGTACATCAGCATTTAGAATACCAATCACTTGCATCACCTGCGAAGAGTTAACACCATACAGATCTACTTTTGACTGGAGATCCTGCACAACCCTCCATGCAAAAACCTGATGGCTATCTTGTTGTCCCAAATTAGGAGCAGCTTTGAAAACAGGAAAAGCCACAGGCCCACCAGAAGCAGCAGCAGCCATCTCCAACCTTTTAGGTGGACCTATTTTCTCTAACAAATTCCAATCTCCCACTTCAGCTGCTTTCATTCTCACATGATCCCAAAATTGCAAAGGGTGTTGAGGAATCACAGCCACCTGGCAGGGAGGTAGAGCCCAAGAAACAGCAGGCCTGGATCTGCTACGAAGTCTGACAGAAACAGATTCCTGAGTCTTTTTAGATGTACTTATAACCAGCAGTTCATCGTCAGAACTATCACTAGACAAAGAAGAACACTGTTAAAGACTGCATTTGTTCAACCAGTTCAGAAGGGGGTGGGGCAGATGGCTCAACGGGGGGTGGAGCGGAGGCAGACGACTCAAAGGGGGGCAGAGAGGGGGTGGATGGCTCAAGGGAACATGGAGAGGAGGAAGACAACTTGAAGGAGGGCAGAGGAGGGGCGGACGGCTCAAGGGAAAGTGGCGGGGGGAGCAACCAAACCACGGGAGGGTTGGGGAGGAACAGCTGACCGACGGATGGGTAAGGAAGAAACAGCCGATCCACAGAAAGGTGAGGGGGGAGCAAACAGCCCAGGGAGAGACAGAAGGGCCGATGACCCAGCCTGTTTTTCACTTTGCTTCTTCTGTAACTTCATTTTTGCTAATTGCTGTGCGGGCATAGGATACTTTGGTTTAGTACTCAGTTCAACTAACTGCTGAGCAGGCAAAGTATACACAGGTTTAACATAGTCTTTTGGAGATAAATACTGAGGAACAGTCTTAGCCTGCCATTTGATTCTCACGATAGCAAACCCTGGGGGAACCTCCACAGCAACTGCAGCAGACTCCTCAGGGGGAGATACATCGACAGGGTCAGCCTCATCTTCCTCCTGTTCCTCTACTTCAGTTTCTTGCTCTAATTCCTGTTCCTCGAATTCTTCCCCTCTATCTTGTTCTGCTTTCCAATGCCTCATACAACAGTCTCCAGGTAGTAGCCAAATCAACAACCGTCTTATCCCCTTTAGATATCACTTCCCATAGTCTCTTCCCAACCTTTTTCCATGCCCTGACACTGAAGGCAGTGTCAGCATCAGCTTCAAAGTCCTGTGATTTACACCATATCAGTAAACTACAAAGAGCATAATCAGAAGCTTGAACATTTTTCCTTTTCAGTAAAGCTTTCCATGTGGACAAAACAGTCTTTACCATGTTTGATAAATTATTTCCCATTATTTTTCCCAATCGCTCACCTTGAATCAGACGTTTTAATTTGGTCCAGACCTCCTCAGCGTCCTTGCTGCCTTCACTCATTTTTAGGGTACCCTTCAACTTTTTCTCTCTTTTTTTTTCATTCCTTTTTCACAGTCCAGTTGCAATCACAGCAGGCAGCCACCAGATGTCGCTATAGAGTGTAACATGGCACAAAGCACCAAGACTCCATCAGAAGGCTGTATAAGAGAGCTTTATTATAGCAACATGTTGCCTTTATAGTTTTTCAAGATATTTACATTTACTTAACAGACACATACACTGCCCATTGGTCATAAGAAAGAAACAAAGTTCTCAACATGTGAACAAGGAGCCACGTCATTCTGTGAGCCAACTAAAGTCCGTATCTTTTAACTTTCTCTCTTTCATCACGTTGTCATGGTGATAGCCTTAGTGTCTTCCTCAAGAGAGATACAAGGCTTTCCTTATCTTCAGGAAGCCTTTGCTGGCTCACAAGAACAGCACAACAATTTCTCTCCTATACTTCTGCATCAGGTTTTGAAGGGCGACTAATTTGTCTTGAGGGAGGGGCCACTCGTTCTCCCAGACAGGTTTGTCCACCAGCCACCATAAAGGAGGCATAGGACACTCTGCACACTTCAATGCAGTGGCCCCCATCAAAAATCCATCCTGATGCACACCCCACACATGAACACAACATCCCTTCCCCAGAGGTTAGCAGGAGTTGAAGTAACATGAGGCCAAATCATGGCCATCTGTCCCTCCGGGTTTGTGAGCAGCATGGGCCGCTGGCACACATAGCATCGCGCCGTTCCTCCCAATCCCGCGACAGGCATCTCCACCAGATCCAAGGGCCATTCCGGGGGCCAGGCGGCAAGGGAGAGAACTGTGACATCCGCACCGCTGTCAAGAAGCCCGCTGAGGCGGATCTCTGGCGTCGTTGCACCAGGGATGGACAGGGTACACAGAATCTCAGGACATTCTTTGGTCAGGACAGTGGTCCCGTGAACTTGAGGCAGCCCAGTTGATCCAAAGCCGCCATCTCCTCGCGATCGGTCAGCTGTCCTGCGAATAGAAGAGTTAAAGGGCACAAGTTGAGCAATCCGTGTCCCTTCTGGGATAGTGACGGGGAAGATGGGTTTGGAGACCATGGCACAAATCTGTCCTGTGAAATCTGCATCAATGAGTCCCATGTGCACAAATGGTTCAGCCTTTCACACAGACCACGCAGAAAACAGGGAGTTGTGACCTTCTGTACTTTCTTTCCATGTTTCTTGCTGGCCCGAGCATTCCCCTGCTGTTGCTGCCTGCCCTGCAGCACTGCCCAGATCGGCTGCACAGCAGTAGCCAAGGCAACCATCTTATGACCTGAGGTGCCTATCTTTGCACAGGCCTCCGCCATCTGGGAGACAGAAGGATCACCAGGAAAAGCCTCTCTGATTCTCCTACAATCGGCATTGCAGTTACATCTTGCAAGGTGTGTAATCACAAGCCTCCTTGCCTCAGGATCTGCCACCTGCTTCTCTACAGAGGCAGTCAGCCTCCCTGCAAATCGTAGAAAAGACTCATCAGCCCCCTGGACAACAGTCACAAATGACTCATTTGGAGCAGCCAGTTCTATGGTCTGAACCAACGCTGCCATGCTTGTTGTCTGGCACTGATCGAGCACAAGGGGATCGAAGCCAACCTGCCCATTAGGACCAGCATAATTTCCCGTGCCCAACAGCACATCAGTGCCAATCAAGCGCCTGGGATCCTGCAGACCCAGCATAGCGTTCCGCTCCACTGCTCTGACTGTCAACTGAGTCCATTTAGACTCAAAAATGTCGTATTCTACAGGCTGAAAAAGAACATGAGCCAGACTTCAGATGTCGCAAGGTGTCAGCAAATCAGCAGAAAACACTCGAAGCAGCTGCATGACTTCAACAGACCCCAGACCATATTGTCTGACCTTATCACGGAGTTCCATCATAGCTTTCCACTATAAAGGCTGATAGGTGTTATGAGTAACACCCCTAAGCACAGGGAAAGCCTGGCAATCCCCTGGTAAGGCGGCAGCACCTGGTAAGTCCTGTCCCATGGGACCCACAGGGACAGAGGCAGATGCCTGACTGGGAGTCAGCTCAACACCACCAGACACCGTGTTCCCTGCAGCATCAGCAGGGCCAGAGAAGCCATCTCCACAATCCAGGAGGCAATGTGCGAAGGCACAATCAACCATTTCCTCGACCTTAGCTTTGACTTCTCGACAGAACTGCCTGTGTTCCCTCGGACGTACAGTCACCTGACACGGGGGGAGTGTCCACAAGGCCGTTGAAGAAGGCCCACGGCCCCGGGGGACCACCGGTCTCCCGCCAGCCGCATCTCCATTTGCGCTAAAAGTGAACACCACAGCGTCCTCCTGCGCGGCAGCCCCGGTATCCGCAGGAGTCAGGGGCGGCAGAGCTGAACCAGCTGCCGCTGGGACCACTCCAGCCCCAGCAGACCCCGTGCCCGTCGGCAGCCCAGCAGTGCTGGCCGCTGCAGCACGGGCAGAGGACCCCGCGGCAGACGCAGGTCCCAGCAGGGCTCGCAAACCCGGTGCGGATCGGAGCAAGACCTGCGCGGGGCCCCCCCTCCCCCGGCACGAGGGAGGGACGGGGTGCAGAGCGACGCGGCTCGCGGAGCCGCGTCGCCGCCCTGCGCCCCGGCCACGCGGGGCGGCACGGGCGGTGCGGGCGGGGAGGGAACCACGGGCGGGGCGGAAAGCCGCGCAGGGCAGCTCGAACCCGGCCCCGCCCCGCAAGTACCACCACCTGCCGCTCCCGGCAGAGGCGGTGCAGGGGGGTCCGGGACCACCCCCAGGAGGGTCATGCCCATGACGCGGTACCCCACAGCAGGCACCGCCCGCCCCGAGCGGAGCGGGCTGCCCACCCACCGTGGCGGGGGCCCGACATAAAATTGATCAACGCCCCGCCTCCGGTGGCTTCCGCCGCCTGCGCATGCCTGGCAGGCTGCGCAGACTCAGAGGCGGTCGATACCGTACCTCCTGGGGTCGAGACCGGCGGCGAAGCGGACCATTCCGCTCCCACTGCGCCCAGGGGGTATGTTGTGGAAACGCCGCAATTTGGACAGAGTGTTGTCACCGAATCAGACTCAAGCAGAGGCGGAGGCCGAGCCAGAGGCTCCCCGCATCCCCTGAGCACCAGGAAGGCACAAAGGGAGGGCGGTTCTCCCCACCCCGCCGCCTCTGCGGCGCGGGGAGGGGCGGGGTCGGCTTAGCCGACTCCACAGGGCCCCCAGAAGCCCACTCGCTGGCCGCGCGGAACCAGCTGGCCGGAAGCGCAGTCCACCCCGGGGGAACAAACGTCACCATCCAACATGGAACCGTCTCCCAGCTCACCGTCCTGAGGGGGAGGGGAGGGCTCTGCCTTGCGCAGAAACTCCAAAACCACCTCGTCCGTGTTCAAGATGGAAGGGCCTCCTTGGATACTCTGAGAGCTACAAAATCCAAACCCCTGCCAAACCTCGTTAAACTTTCTCCAGCAGCAGTCATGCCACGTCTACACTACAATCAGCAGAGAAAGCTTCCATGAGGTGTTCTCCCATGAGAGATCGCGCCTCCCTGGAGAACGCCTCCGCAGGGTCTGGAAAAAACCCCTGCTCTCTGGCCCACAGGAATAATCTTTCAAAACTGCTCCAGGAAACGGAAGCCCGTTTCCACTCCATGAGATCCTTCCAGAGATCCAAGACCAGGGAGTCCTCCATAGAAACCACAGGGCTTGCCATTATCACAAGAGATGCAGGCAAAGTGCCAAACGGCTCACAGTCATCGCGCCACAGTGCGGGGGGCAGGGGTAGGGGTAAAACTATAAAACCTCACCCACAGCTATCCTACACATGGCGGCCACCAGATGTCACAATAGGACACAAAATGAATGACACGCACGCTGACACCTCCAAGGTAAAAAGAAGGGTAGTTTATTTCTGAACCTTGATGGAATCACCACACCTGCCCTGTCCACCAGGAGCCTGCCAGCGCCCCTGCTGGCTGTGACTATAACTGCACCAAAGGGGAAAGTGTTGCAACTAAAAAAAGCTGTGACTGGGTTCCTAGTTTTGTTTTGTTATTAATGCTGTAGTTGTTATTTGTTTGCTTTATTATACATACTAGCAAAAAACTGTTATTCCTCTTCCCATATCTTTGCCCAAGAGCCCCTTAATTTCAAAATTCTAATAATTCAGAGGGAGGGAGGGGTTTACATTCTCCATTCCAAGGAAGGCTTTTCTGCCTTCCCTAAGAGACACCTGTGTTGTAAACCAAGACAGTCACAGTTTGCAGCTAGCTTGTAGCTGCCAAATAAATCAGACCTTCAACCTCGGCCAGCCTATGTAGCAGCGTGAGGTTTAGATGGTGGTTGCTGCTACCTATACTTATTCCCCAGTTAGCATCTTCTGTGTAAAGGCCACTTGGGTAAACATTCAGACAAAGCAGTCAAGTCCACATGCACCACACTCGCCACGGCTAGCTCAGCGAAGAGAGGCAGAAAGGCCTTTTGTATGGTCAGTTCCAGCATGGTTCATTGCAGCACGCTGAAGGGAAACCAGAGACAAAAGACGAGACCATGTGGTCTGCACAAGCTTAAGTATGGGAAAGCACAGGGGCTGTGCAAAGGGCATTGGCCTTCAGGGAAGACGGGGCCGGCCTCCAGGGATACCATGACCAATGAGTGAACAGGGAAAGGAGAAACCACTAGAATTTGAGGCATATGGGGAAGGGAACAGTAGTGGTTCATGGTGTTGTGCAAGACTCCATGAGGAAGTCCTTTCTGTCTGCCTAGGTGGGGGAAACTGGTAAGTCTCTCCAAGTCAATGCTCTGGGCATTTCCCTGAGGGGAAAGGATCCAGAGGATTCCACAAGTGTAGAGGTAAAACAGCTCCACAGATGAGGCAGGGATAGGTTTGATTTAAATCTACACAGGGACTTGACCCAATCACGTTCCACCCTGGGCTGCAGACATCTCACTGGTCAGGAGCTGGGCTGTGTGGGAATCAGACCAATCAACAGTTGAGACCTGTGAGTTTTGAACTCCTTATAAAAGAAAGCTCTCAACAATAAAACATGCTGTTTGCCGCATGGAGCTTTGAGGTGTGTTGTCCTGTCTCAGACCACCAACCCCCACAGAACACATGGACGAAAACCTAATATTCCAACAAGGAAGAAATTGGACAAAAACACCAGGATGCCTCCATGGATGGATAAAGAGCTCAGGGCAAACTCAGAGTGAAAAAAGAAGCTTTCAGAAAGTGGAAACAAGGACAGGTGGCCTGGGAGGAATACAAGAAAATTGTGCAGGAAACTAACTAGGGACAAGGTTAGGGAAGACAAGGCTCAGTTAGAATTGACTCTGGCCAGGGATATCTAGGATAACAGGAAGGTCTTTTATAGATATGATGCAAGCAAAAGAAACACTAGGGGTAATGTGAGCCTGATACCAAAAAGATTAATTCAATTTATACTGCAACTGCTAGCTTTTAGTAGAAAGACATTGTAACTGAACTTTTAACAGAGAAGACACTGTCTGTGGACCTTTAGCAGAGAATCAAGGCATGAAGAAATTGCTACCCAAGCAAGGATGTTGGAAGATAAGGAGGAGACATCTTTCTCAGGAATGCAACTATAGTAAAAGCAAGGACTGAGTTTGGGAACTTGGGGAACATAAGGAGGGTTTTTATGGTAATGGGCAAATTATAATACACATTTAGTGACTGTATATCAGCAACGGGCTTGTAGAAATCGCGGGGCATGTTAGGAGGAGTTATGCCCCCTGCCACTCCAGGGTCCTGAATAAATGATGCCCTCTTTAACACTAAAAATTGGTGTTAAGGAATTTTATTTTACCCAGTTTTTGGTAATTTGGTGACAATCCCTCTCTGGAAGGAAACAGGAGACCTGGCTACCCTGGACAAAGAGGAGGCTGAGATTCTCAATGACTCAAGGACCACTCAGTGGATAAAGAACTGGCTGGATGGTCACATGCAAAGTGTTGTGGTCAATGGCTCATTGTTCACATGGAGACCAGTGATGAATGGCGTCCCTCAGATGGGGACTGGGACCAATACTGTTCAACACCTTTGTCGACAACACAGACAGTGGTATCAAGAACACCCTCAGCAAGTTTGCTGATGACACCAAGCTGTGTGGTGCAGTCAACAGGCCGGAGGGAAGGGATGCTGTCCAGAGGGGCCTTGACACACTTGAGAGATGGGCTGATGCAAAGTTCATGAAGATCAACAAAGCAAAGTGCAAGGTCCTACACCTGGGTCACAGCAATCCCAGGCACACCTATAGGTTTGGCAGAGAAGTGATTGAGAGCAGCTCTATGGAGAAGGATTTGGGGGTGACAGGTGATGAAAAACTCACCATAATTCAGCAGAGAGTGCTTGCAGCCCAGAAAGCCAACCATGCCCTGGGTTGCATCCAAAAGAGCGTGGCCAGCAGTGAGGGAGGTGATTCTGTCCCTCTGCTCTGCTCGTGAGACCCTGCCTGGAGTACTGCATTCAGTTCTGGTGCCCCTAACATAAGAAGGACATGGAACATTTGGAACAAGTCCAGAGAAAGGCCAACAAAGTTGATAAAAGGACTGGACCAGCTCCCTTACAAAGACAGGCTGGGAAAGTTTGGGCTGTTCAGCCTGGAAAAGAGAAGGTTGTGTGGAGGCCTCACAGTACCTTCCAGTATCTGAAGGGGCCTACAGGGAAGATGGAGAGGGACTCTTCATCAGGAACTGCAGTGACAGGACAAGGAGTAATAGGTACAAATTGGAGGAGGTGAAATTTAGGTGGGATATTAGGAAGTAATTATTTACAGTGAGGGGGGGTGAAACAATAGAACAGGTTGCCCAAGGAGGTTGTAGATACGTCATCCTTCGAAGTGCTCAAGGCCACATTGGAGAAGGTCTTGAGCAACCTGCTCTAGCGGGAGGTGTCCCGGCCCATGACAGGCGAGTTGGAACTAGATGATCTTTTAAGGTCCTTCACAACCCTTAATATTCTGTGATTCTATGGTTCTGCGGATGGATGAGGGGACAGCAGTGAATATTGTCTACCTCGACTTCAGCAAGACTTTTGACACTGTCTCTCACAACATCCTTATAGGCAAACTCAGGAACTGTGGAGTGGCTGAGTGGACAGGGAAGTGGATTGAGAACTGGCTGAAAGGCAGATCCCAGTGAGTCATTAAAATTGAAGATCATGGACAAAGACTCTCAAACTAGTTAAAGTTAGAAAATGGTATGTTTATTACACCGGAGGGTGGCATGAAAGGTGTGACCGCACTGTACAAGGTTCTTTACCCTTTATTTATTTCCCAAGATCTTACATACAATACATATGCATAACCTCAGCACCTCCCATCCCCTCTCTGTATTAAAATGAGGTTATTAGTCCTTCACACATGTGCAATTTTTCTCTTGACTTGGGTCGGTGGCCTCAAATTGGGTCAGTGGTCTTGAAGGATGAAGTCAGGAGAGTCTTCATCAGGTCTTTGTGACCCTCTGGCACGATTCAAGGCCCCCTGCTTTGTAACTGATTGATGTAAAGCCCAGGTGCTAACCATTGTTTTACTGGTTTTAACATGTTCTCATAACAGTTCACTTACTCCACTCCCTTCTATAAGCAAGCTCATAATGGAATAATCAGCTCTAGTGTAAGTATCTAACAATCATTAACCTATCGTGTACCTGTCATGGTTTGACCCTGGCACAGTGCCAGGGCCCCCATGGCAAGTGTATTTCCAAAATGGTTACTGTGAGATGTGACCCCGAAACAGAACAAAGCAGGCTCCCACTTGGGGATGGAGGGAAAAACACAACACTTTATTAATTACAATATCTAAAAAGGAACACACACACAAAGCTAAGAAATGAAAACCCTCCAAATACATTCCTCCTCCCCCCTCCCTTTTTTCCACAGAATGAAATAACAGCTTAGATCTCCACCCAGTCACCATCTCTCAGTTAATCAACTTCCAGTCCATCACCACCCCTCAAATAATCAACCCTCAAATCCATCAGGGAGAGAGGAGTCCCCCCCTTGCACCATAGGCTTCCCCCCGGAAGCACAATTGAAACCTCCTATGCTTCCGTGTCACTCATGGCCCCGCCCAGAGAACATCAGCCCTTGTGACTTCTTCCCTCCATGTCCAGTGCTCTCACCACTGGACACGGGCCAGGACTGCTTTTAGGGTTCCCTATTTAAAGATGCTCCACCCACTTCCAGAAGCAGCAGTCTCTCAACTTCGGGACACCAGTCCCCCCCCAAATTTCACCCCCTGGGGCCGAGGGGCCTCATGAACAGAGATCTTCCTCTCCACAGAGACAGAGGGCATCCCACACCCTCCTCAGCTGTCTCTGTTCACGCCGCTGCTTCACTCTTGACTCCAAGGTATTGCCTCCCCCTAAATACAGTCTCTGGGTCACAGGAAAAAAACACGGGTCTGTCCATGGCCATACAAGAAAGAGTCCAGCCCAAGGCCACTCCATCATCTCTTCCCACCTAGGATTCTTCTCACCGCTTCTGACATCTCTCACTTGTACTCTCTTCCCTCACACTTGCCCACTGCTTCATCTCTCTCTCCTCATTCTGATTCAGGAGGATCAGTATTTGTAAAGTTTCCATTATTCTACCAAGGGGTTAAAATCTTTGCTCTGTCTGCCCAGGACTCCCACAGCTGCCGGGCACCTTCTCTCGCCGCATCCCCCGCTTCTGGCCGGCTGTGCTGCCAGTACAGTCTCTATCACTCTCTCCAGGGGGGGCTGTGCAGACATCCCAGGTCTCCTCCACCCCTGCACCCTTCAGGGCTCTGGTCTCCCTCCCCACAGGCCGCATGGCCTTCCCCTCCCCCTGCCCAGATGCATCTGGGCAGGGGGAGGTCAGACTCACTCATCGGCCGGCCGGATCAAAAGAGGAAGTTTCTCTCAGAATGCTCTGCTTTTAACCCCTGTGTGTTCTCAGAGGCGTATCCAAATTTCCAGTGGCCACACCAGGTACCAATTTCAAATCTGGCCACTGATTGGTTTGACCTCAACTTTTCCAGAAACTCACTTCCGGGCCAAACCACCACAGTACCTACTTAACTTACATCCTCATCAATGTAAATTGTTTCTATCCCTCAGTTAAAATCTTAACTTTTTAAAATCATGATTCACCAGAGGGTCATAATCAGTGGCACAGGGTCTAATGTGGGAACATCCCCCAAGGTTCAGTACTGGGCCCAGTAGTATTTAACTTGTTTGTCAGTGACTTGGCTGAAGGGGTAGTAGATGCCTCCTCAGCAAGTTTGCTGGTGACACAAAGCTGGGAGGAGTGGCTAATACCCCAGAATGCTGTGAAGACCCTCAGAGGGACCTTGACAAGTTGGAGAGATGGGCAGAGAAGAACTGTCAGAAATTCAACAAAGGCCAGTGCAAGGTCTGGCACCTGAAGAAGAATAACCCTGGACACCAGTGCAGGCTGGGGGCCAACCTGCTGGAGGGCAGCTCTGCAAAGAAGGACCTGAGAGTCCTGGTGGACAGCAAACTGTCCATGAGCCAGCAGTGCCCTTGTGGCCAACAAGTCCAATGGTCTCCTGGGGTGGATTAGGAAGAACATTGCCAGCAGGTCAAGGGAGATGATCCTGCCCCTCTACTCAGCCCAGGTGGGAGCACATCTGGAGTTCTGTGTCCAGTTCTGGGCACCTCAGGACAAAGACAGACATAGAGCTCCTGGAGAGGGTCCAGCAAAATGCAATAAAGATGATTAAGGGACTGGAGCATCTCTTACTATGAAAGGCTGAGGGAGCTAGGCCTGTTCAGCTTCAAGAAGGGACAACTGAGAAGGGACCTCATCAGTGTATCTGAAGGGAGGGTGTTAAGAGGATGAAGCCAGGCTCTTCTCAGTGGTGTCAAGCAATAGGACAAGAAGCAACAGGCAGAAATTGATGCAGAGGAAGTCTACCTAAATATGAGGAAGAACTTCTTTCCTGTGCAGTGACCGAGAACTGGAAGAGATTTTCCAGAGAGAGTGTAGAGTCTCCCTCGCTGGAGATATTAAAGAACTGTATGGATGTTGTATTGCACTAAAGAGTTTATTTAGCTGTTGTTTTGCACTGGGTTTGGTATTTTGCACTGAATAGTATGTTTGTATCACATGATTTGTTCCGTTTTTCCCCTCTCCCCCAAAGCCCCTGTGGTGGTGGTCTCTCCCCAGGTTACTCCTCCCCTCGCCCCTCCCATCACTTGTATCCCATTGGCTGTGGTCCCTCTCATCTGCCCCCCTTCCCCTAGGTTTAAAATCTCCCACCATCACACAATCAATCTCTTGTTCTCTCTCCCGGACCTCCTGGAGTGGTTACACAATAAACGTGAGATGTTCGTCCCGAGGAGAAAGAGCGCCTCCAGTCTTTCACTTTTGTCCTTGTGAGATTGTGAAGGGCCAGGGGTCCAGAGCTAGCCGGATTGGACCCCCCCAAAGGCTCTGGATCAATCTTGCATATGGATGCAATCCTCTGCCACGTGCTCTAGAATGACCCTGCTTGAGCAGTGTGTGAACCAAATATATGCAGGTAACACCGAGATGGCCACTGAAGTGTGAAGAAAATATTTATTCCATTATTTTGCTGGCAAAACAGGGACACGTACATGTTTAAGCTTATTCCAACTTAGCAGAGGCAAAAAGCAGTGAGGCCTAAGCCTTGTGTTACATATGAAAGGGTCCAGAGCATGCACAATCTTTTTCCAGGTTGTGTTTTGCAGTCTCTGAACTTCCCTCCTGACAAAGAGGCCCCAAGCCTATGGGAAGAATGCTTTCAAGTCTTTAACAATATTCTGTTATTTTCTACAGAAATTCCACTTCTCAACAATGAGAAATTTCCCAGACTGGATATTTTTAGCATCCCCAGCTGCAAGGTCATATACAGAGAAAAAAAAATTTAAAAGCAACTCTTTCTCCTCACCAATATTCTGTTTTTAACCCTTTTCTCCCCACAAGCAATGAGGTTGGACCACTGTGGTCCCTCCCAACCCAACCCAGTCTGTGATTCTGTGATATGTTTAATGGTTTTGTGATCTGAAATTTTGCAGAAAAAAAAATTAATGGATGGAAATGCTGTGAATAGGGTCAAATGTAAGTTTAAAAACCCCAAACTTGTCTGCCTGGAGCTATGTTATGCTCTTTTCCAGATCTGTCTGAACAAATTTCAGAGGCCTTCTTTTATCCACTCAGAATTGGGAATTTAGAGATATGGTTCCTTTCTACTGAACACTTGCCCAATGTACATGATGCTTATACCCTTATGTAATGATGGGTTTGCATGTTGCTATTAGAAATGCTTGGTATTTCAGAAAATCACAGAATAAGCTCAGTTGGAAGGGACCCACAAGGATTGAGTCCACCTTCTGGCCCTGCACAGCATAATCCCCAAGACTCACACCATGTGCCCGAGAGTATTGTCCAAACGCTTCTTGAGCTCTGTCAAGCTTGGTGCTGTGACCATTCCCTGGGGAGCCTGTTCCAGTGCCCAACCACCCTCTGGGTAAAGAATCTTTTTCTAATATCCAACCTAAACTTCCCTTGACACAACTTCAGGCCATTGTCTCTGGTTCTGTCTCTGGTCACCACAGAGGAGTGATCAGTGTCTTCCCCTCACAAAGCTGTAGACTGCAATGAGGTCTGGCCTCAGTCTCTTCTTCTCCAGGCTGAACAAACCAAGTGACTTCACATGCTCCTCATATGGCTTCCACTCAAGACTCTTCACCAACTTTGTTGCCTTCCTTTGGACACTCTCTATTAGCTTTGTACCTTTCTTATACTGTCATGAGCAAAACTACCCCCAGCACTTGAGGTGAGGCCACACCAGTGTAGAGCAATGTGGGATGATCCCCTCCCTTGACTGGCTGGTGATGCTGTGTATCACCGAAGGGGTATCGGGGACAGACAGAGAGTCTATCATCATAAGGCATGAAAAGGCACTTTATTATTAGAAATTCACAGTTCTTATAGAAACAATGGTGGACCTAATACCTGATTGGCCTTTAGGAATCTTCTCTCACCTATTGGTCAAGAAGGGACAACTCCTTCTTGTAAACATCTTTGACAAACAGAGATTACGTGCCAGGTGCAGAGACTGAGATAATAATTGTTTTAATTCTTTCTCTGAGCTTTCTCACAGCTTCCCAGGAAAATCCTGGGACAGCTATGTCTCTCTCTCTGTTCAGAGGATATGTGATTACCACAGCTGTGCCTGATGCACTCCAGGACACAGTTGGTCCTCCTGGCTGCCAGGGCACTGCTGACTCATATTCAACTTGCAATTGACCAGGACCCTCAGGTCCTTTTCTATGGCACTGCTTTCCAGCATCTCATTCACCAGTATGCCTGTACATCCAGGGTTGCCCCATCCCAGGTGCACATTCCAGGACTTGCCCTTGTTGAACTTGATACGGTTGGTGATTGCCCAGTCCTCTAATTGGTCAAGGTCTCTCTGCAGGGCCTGTCTACCCTCAAGGAAGTCAACAGCTCCTCACAGTTTTGTATCATCTGCAAACTTACTTAGCATCCCTTCCAGTCCTGTGTCCAAGTCATTAATGAAGGTGTTGAAGAGCACAGGGCCTAAGATGGAGCTCTGTGGAACCCCACTAGTGGCAGGTGGCCAGTCTGATGCCAGCCCATTCACTGTAACCCTTTGCGCTCAACCATGAGCCAGTTGCTCACCCATCACATGATGTGTTTATCCAGCTGTGGGCTGGACATTTTGTTCAGAAGGATCTTGGGAGAGAGTATCTGTAGCCATGATATTTTAGTGAAAATTCCTCTGCTAGGATTTTTCCTGTCCTGAGGAGCTGAGAGCCTCAGGAAAGAAATGTAAACAATAACTATCTGCTGCTGTGGAAGGCCACAGGTGCATCTTTCATTGGTCCATGTGGATTGTTTTCAATCAGTGACCAATCACAGCCACCTGTGCCAAGGCTGTGAGCAGTCACAGGAATTTTGTTCTTGATTCCTATTCTATTCTTGTCTTTGTAGCCTTCTGATCTTCTTCTCTCTGTTCTTTTTTGTATAGTTTTAATGTAGTATTTTAATATAATATATAACATAATAAATAAGCCTTCTGATGAAAATGGAGTCAAGCCTCGTGTCCTCACACAAGGGGCAGCCTAAACAACAATTGGTGACCCCTGGACGTGTGAAACTGATGGTCACCCCAGGAGTGACCACAGAGTCCAGCCTGGAGCTGAAGAAACGAGACCCTGAAGATGGGCAGATTTCACAGCCAAGGCAAACAGGAGAACCTGCTGGACTTTCCTGGACATTGTGTCCAGAGACCGCAGAGCAGCAGAGCTGCACAGCTGGATCCACAAGGACACTGTCTAAAGGTACTGTTATTTTTTTCCTTCCTGAAAATCCTGCCATTCGCAGAAGGTTGGAGGAAAGTTGGAAAAATGTACCTTTGGAAGCTCAGGTTCCGTTTACTGCATCAGAGAAGAAAGTTATTAAACTGTGGCACAGATGGGGACACGAGGACGGAGTTAATAGTGTGTGGGAGAGACTGTGTTATAAGTTTTTCAGATGGGCAAAATTTCATAGATTTTTTACAAATGTTGTATACTCCCTTGATTTAGATCTTTGGGAGTTCATGGACGCTGCTTTTGAGTGGACAGAGCACCAGAGTGTTAAACTCCCAAGAATGTATGGAGCGCACCTATGCCTCTTATTCTGTATTTTGAAAAAAAAGGGAGGATGCGGGGGCATCGTGGCTCGGTGGCGCGGCACCAGAGAAGCCTCTCAAAGAAGACGAACTGCGGGTTCGCAGCCCCCCTGCATTGCCCACAGCTGAGAAAAAGTTTTACGCCGCTCCCTTGGAGCATGAGCAGATAGAGCTGCCTTCCCCCCCCCCGCTCTTTCTCTTGGGGGGGATGGGGAGCCGGCCCCGCCGCTTTCCGGGCCGGCCCCGCCCGCTTCGCCGCAGAATTCTCCGCTCCCCCCACTCCGGGGGGACGCGGCTCCGCCTCAGCCAGCCCCGCGGGAGGCACCGGACCCCGCAGCTCCGCCCGTGGCCTCGCCGCCGCCTCTTGGAGCCGCTCCGCTGGCCTTGATGATTGCGCCTGCGCCGCGGCACCCAGAACCGCCTCCCACCGATCCGCCCGTGTTGCCAGGCAACGCGATCAACAACAATGGTTCCCCGGCGCCGCGACCCACGGCTGTGCTGCTGTCCCCGGGAGCTGCAGGAGCTGCCTCCGTGCCTTCTCCCTCTGCATCACCGCCGGCAACTGAATTCGCAACGGTGCAGGCGGCGCCGGCGCGGGCTGATCCCGTGCCGAGCCCGCCGCCCCCGCCTGTCCCGCCGCTCACTGCCGACCCAATTGCAGTGCAAGAGCTTGCCGAGAACGGTGCTGAGCCCACAGGACCGCCTCAAGAGCCGACACCAGCGCCCGTGCTGCCCGCACCGCCCACCCCAGTTGTCCCGCCAGTTTCCGAAGCTCCGTCATTCGCATCAGACCCTGCAAAGAGCCTGTCCTTCTGTGGATGTGGCATGGCCCGCCAGCTGACCTCAGGAGCAGTTCGGCTGGCTGTGTTTAAAATCATTGTGGTTCGCGGGTCATTTCACGTGTGGTCAGGGGCTTCTCCCTGGGGGTTGGGGTGCCTGCCTTCCCCCGAGCACCCCAGCGGCGTGGGGGAGTTGGCTCCTGTGGTATCTGCCTCTGGTCCCCAGACCAGAGGGGATGGGGGTGCTGAGGGGCAGAAAGCAGGAGCAGTTGCGTTGGCATTGAAGGAGAAAGAGACACAGTGCAAAGCAAGCATTGCTCACTTGCCCTGGGGACAAGAAACCCTCAAATGTGGGATGAAAATTCCTGAGAAAGCTTCTCTTCCCCAGCTGCCGGCGTGCACCGGTGGTGCATCTGGGGGGAGGAAGCATTCGGTCATTTCTGCACTCAAGACACTGGCAGCATGGTCCTGCCAGGTTCTGAGAACACAGAGCCCGCCTCACAGGCTGGTTCTGGGCCGTTTGGCTCATTTCCCTGGGCCGGGGCCACCGCCCCGTCCAGCGCTGCATTTGGGGACTTTGCTTTCCCCACAGGGACCTGGGCCACCGTTCTGTGAGCCAGGTCTGGGTTCTCTGGTCCGTCCACCAGGACCAGGGCCACCGAAGGGTCCTAGAGACCCCCTGCTACTGCTGTTGCTCTTCTTCTTTTGGAGAAAAAAAAAAAATTAAAAATTAAAGAAAAGTGGAAAGAGCTAGCAGCTCAAAAGCATTGAAAAGCCAAAAATTAGCCTCAGCCCAAGTGGTTCAATGAAGGGCTGTGGCCAGGGCATTCCAGAATTTTCTCTCTGAATTGTTTGATGACTGTCAATGGATTACCATGATTCTTGTTTTCTTTAGCAGTTCTTTGTTTCAGAATTCTGCAAGCCTGTTTCAGGACCAAAGGGGACTTCCAGAGATGTCAAAGAGGAACATCTTCAGTCCATGGACTCTGTCCTGAAATTCAGCTGTTTGGACTTGAAACAATGAACTTTCTTTGCATGAGTTTTTCATTTTCTTATATTTTAAGATTGTTTTAGTGATATGATAGAATTTGATGTTTGATAAGTGAAGAATTTCCCTGAATGTTCTACAGGTGAAGAATTTCCCTGACCATTCCACATCAGCAGTTGATTGAGATTTTGATTGGCAACAGATGAACCTCAAGAGGTGCTTGTTCTCTCTTCTGCAAGGGCCCAGTAGAAGAGATTGCAAACATTTATTTTTCTATTTAATTTAATAAATTTAAAAGGGTGAGATGTAGCCATGATATTTTAGTGAAAATTCCTCTGCTAGGATTTTTCCTGTCCTGAGGAGCTGAGAGCCTCAGGAAAGAAATGTAAACAATAACTATCTGCTGCTGTGGAAGGCCACAGGTGCATCTTTCATTGGTCCATGTGGATGGTTTTCAATCAGTGACCAATCACAGCCACCTGTGCCAAGGCTGTGAGCAGTCACAGGAATTTTGTTCTTGATTCCTATTCTATTCTTGTCTTTGTAGCCTTCTGATCTTCTTCTCTCTGTTCTTTTTTGTATAGTTTTAATGTAGTATTTTAATATAATATATAACATAATAAATCAGCCTTCTGATAAAAATGGAGTCAAGCCTCGTGTCCTCACACAAGGGGCAGCCTAAACAACAAGTATCAGAAGCTTTATGGAATCAAAAAAAAATTATATCAATTGGCTTCCTTTCATCAACTAGGTGGGTAACTTTGTCATAAAAGGAAATCAAGTTTGATAAGTAGGACTTTCATCTCATGAAGCTGTGTGGCTGTGACCAATGACTGCATTGTCTTTAAGATGTTTTTCAATACCTTCCAGAATACCCTTATCCAAAACTTTACTAGGCACTAAAGTGAGACTAACAGGCCTGTAGTTTCCAGGGTCCTCCTTGCCCTTCTTGAAAGTCAGGACAACTTTTGCCAGCTTCCAGTTCGCTGTGATCACTCTGGATTCCCAAGACCACTCAAAAATCATTGCAGAGGTTTTGTGATGACATCGGCATCTCTTTGAGGATTCCTGGATGAATTCCATAAAGCCCCATAGATTTGTAGGGATCCAGCTGGAGCAACAGATCCCACAGAAATTCAGGGTCAACTGGGAGTTGATAATTCTCTCAGTCATGGTCCTCTAGCTCAGGGTACTGGGACCCCTTTAGCCCATCATCTGTGTTGAAGACAGAGGCAAAGAAAGCATTAAACATCTCTGCTTTGTCCATGTCCTTGTTTGTACGGTGTTCATCCTCATTCTGTAATAGCCGGTGTTATTTTTACACTGCCCATTGCCATTAATATGTCTCAGTACAACTAGTCGGTAGCTGAACAAGATAAATCTGGTCATAACAAATCCAGTCCGGCTGACCTGGCTCATTCTAGAAAAGAGGTAACAAAAACCTCAGCCAACTCTGTTCAAGCTTAGATGCAGATACACCACTGGCCAGAGAGCTGGGCAGAGAGAGGTTCCTATTAATCTGCTATCTATGCCAGCAGATTCAAATGCCCTATAAAAAGGGCAGCCATAGTAAACTCATTGCTGTTTGCTGATGGCTCTCAGTGTTGTGTTGTGAGTCTGTCTCCAACCCATGACCCCACGTAACATTAATATACTTTTAAAAAACTCTTTTTATTGTCCCCCACAGTTCTGGCAGCTTCAACTCCAGTTGAGCTTTGGCTGCACAAATGTTTTCCCTATGATGGCGATCAGCACCTCTGTATTCTTCCCATGTCATTTGACCTTGCTTCCACTGGGCATACAGCTTCATTTTTTGCCTTCTTTCCAAGAGAACAATCCTGTTCAGCCAAGCTGGCCTTCTGCCTGATCCGCTTGACTTCTGACATTTGTGAATTGCTGCTCCTGTGCCCTTATGAGGTGATGTTTAAAAAGTGACCAGCACTGATGGACCCCAGCACCTGCAAAAACATTTTCCCAGAGGACCTTCCTCAGTAGCTCCCTGAGCAGCCTGAAGACCGCTCTCCTCATGTCCAGAGTTGAGGTTTTGCTGTAACTTTTCCTCCTGTCACCAGAGATTTTAATTGCTTCATGGTCGCTGTGTCCAAGATGGTCACCTATCACCATGTCATGATCCGCTAGGGCAAGCGAGTCGTGATGGTTCGTTTACTGATCCCAAAAGTGCAAAAGACAAACAGCAGGGGACTATGAGTTTAATCACAACAAATGCACCTTTATTGAGGGCCAACAGCGAATGTGATAGAGGGATCAGAAAAGGAAATAAAGGATAGAAAGGAAAAAGAGGGGAGGGGGAATATAGCTACCAACAAGGTGGAATCCTCATGGTCCAGCCACATAGTTTCACCGTCGTCCGTGGGGGTTCACCAAAGTCATCTCAGAAAGTTAACAGTTTATACAGTCTTAATCCAAAGCGAGTGGCATCTGGCCAAATGGTGGGGGAAGATTCATGGGCCATTGTGTTGAGACCCCTTGGTCTGTGAAGCAGGTGCAAGCGTGCAAGGACAAGCCATCGCTTGTCAGAACCTGTTCAAAGCAGTGTTCTGTGAAAGCACAGCGAGCACACCTGTGAAAAATCACTTGGCAGACATCCACCTCCGCCAGGCCAGAACTCCTGTCGGGGATCTTCAGGGTACTTGCGACGATTGTGAGGCAAATGAAGGAAAGTACAGACTGTCTCTTACACACCACTTCACTCATGAGATCCTCTCTGTTGACAAGCAGTAGATCAAGGAGGGCATCTTTCTGAGTTGGCCCCTTTCAGACCTGTTCCATACAGTTGTCATCTAGGTTTCTTAGGAATCTTCTGGCCTGGGTTGTACCAGTTGTGTGATGCTCCAAGTTAAGTTTTGGCAAGTTGAAGTCCAATAAGGACAAGGGTAGTTGACTTGGAAGTGTCCCTTAGTTCCTCAAAGAATAATTTGTCAGTGTCATCATACTGTCTAGGAGGTCTATAGTAGACTCCCACAATGGCATCTGCATTATTTGTTCACACTTTGATTCTTGCCTAGAGGCTCTCAACTGTGCCATTGCCAAATGTGACCTCCATACATTCAAACCTTTCTATTACCTACAGTGCCACCTGTCATAGTTTGACACTGGCCAAACACCAGATGCCCACTTGCTCTCCCTTGCTACAGCTACAGAGGAGAGAAACATTTAAACAAAGGGTTTGTGAGTTGAGATAAGGACCAGGAGAAAACACTCCAAGGACAAAACAGGCTCAGCTTAGAGGTACAAGGTGAGTTTATTGCCAACAAAATCAGAGGAAGATAATGAGAAGTAAAACAAGCCCTAAAAACCACCTTTTTTCCCCCAACCCTTCCCTCCTCCCCACCGACAACTTAGGGAGAAAGGGTGTGGGGGTTTTGGTCAGTTCATCACCCGAGGTTTTCTTCCACTGCTCAGAGAGAGGAGTGTGGAGCTTTCCTGTTCTGAGGAGGCTGTAATCTGCTATTAAGACTCCTCCCATGGGACACCTGATAAAACCCCGGCCCCTGGGTCTGCTTCTCTCTCTCTGTTCTTGGCTCTCTGGAGCTCTGCTCGGGCTCCTGGGCCTCCGCCTCTTGCCCCTCCCCCCTGCCCCTCTGCCCCCCTCCCCCTGGGCACAGGGTGGGGACGAATAAAATGGACTCCCATCTGTTTCTCCTGCTGTCAGCTGTGGCCTCCCTGGACACAATCTTGTCATTGCAGCCACACGCTGCTACAGAGGAGTCCTTCCCCTGCCACACTGTGGGGTCCTTTCCCACGGGACACAGTTCTTCATTAACTTCTCCAGCATGGTTCCAATCTCATGGGCAAACAGTCCTCCCCAAAACTGCTGCGGTGTGGGTCACTCTTCTACAGGGTGCAGTTCTCCAAGGACAGGCTGCTCCAGCTTGAAAGCAGGGGCCACCTCTCTCCACCGGGTCTGCCACTGGATCACAGCCTCCTCTCGGCATCCACCCACTCCGGTGTGAGCACCTCCCCCAGGGGCTGTGGGTGGATCTCTGCATCCCCCACGGACCTCCATGAGCTGCAGGGGGACAGCCTGCCTCACCATGGTCATCACCACGGCCTGCAGAAGAATCTCAGCTACAGTGCCTTGAGACAGAGTAGAAATTTTCCAGAGTAGAAATCTATTTTGATTTAGGTGAAATGTACATCTTTGAATTAAGTCTGTAGCTTGAAAACATAGCTGTTTAGTCTGACTGCCTGTTCTCGCAAAAAACCTATGCTCTAAGAAACTGCTTCAGCTGAAGGACAGAGATAAGGAAGGGCCCCTTGAACTCTGAAACAGATGGAGAGGCTGCAGGAGACAAGGCAGGATGACCCAGGAGTTCTTTCTGTACTATCTGATAAAAAAAAAAACCCCAAAACTAGCTGCAAGTGTAACTGAAATCAGTGAAATGAATATTTATGAACCTATTGTGAAATTGCATGCATATGGATTAGTGAGGGAGATAAAGGATTTGGAGTTCCCAGAAGTACGCATGTCATTTTAAGGGGCACAATCCCCACATGCGTCCAGCTCTGTAATAAACATACCAGCTTTACAACTTCTAAAAAAGTTGTGGAGTTTGTTTTTGTTTCCACAAATCAGCCTGGAGTACCTCCTCCCCCTCCTTCTCCACTGACATTGGTGTCTGCATGTTGTTTTCCCTCACATGTTCTCACCTCCTCATCTTCTCTAGCTTGAATTACAACTGCCCCCCACTTTGTTTTGATTTTATTCTTAAATATGTTATCACAGAGGCATTGCCAGCCTCTCTAATTGGCCCAGATTTGGCCAGCAGCATGTCCATCTTCACAGCCATCAGGGATAGGCTCTGCTGGACATGGTGGAAGCTTCTAGCAGCTTTTCATAAAAGCTACCTCTGGGTAGCCCCCCTGCTACCAAAAAACCAGGCCGTGCAAAACCAATAAACCACCTCTCCATAAATAAGTGGAAAAGAACTCAGAATTTGCATTCCCTGAAATACAAACTTCAGTCTACAAAGATGATGCAATAGCTTCAAATCAGTATTGTCTTGTTTTGATTTCACTTCTGACAGAAATCCTGCCTTAGACCTTGACTGATTTTTTAAACTTTTCTATGCCTTAGTTTCCACATCTGCAGAATATAAATGCTTATTTCTTTATGAATTTTTGGAAGATGATGATGATACTTTTTATAAAGTTGCTAATTATTATAAATTGTTGCAAAAGAAATAGGCAAAACACTCTCAAACTACAAGTAGATATTACTAAATAAAAACAAGTTTCCTGCAAATATTTTTCAAGTTATGGTAGCTATTGTGTGTTTCAAATATTCTAAGAGACACGAAAAAGCACAATGTTTTTTCTGCATACCATGTGACACACCTGTCAATGCTATAATAATGAAAATTAGTGAGGCCTAATACTATACTTAGAAGAAATTGTTTCTCATCATGCTCTTAGTTGTTTACAATTTAATCACACATATACCTTTTCATTAAAAAATCCTTGCCTAACAGTAAGGCAGAGGAGGCACTGGACTATATGTTTTTCTATGTGTAGCTGGCTAACAGTTGTTTTCAGTTATATTTCAAGTAAAGTCACATTTCAGTGTGCAGAGATGTTGTGCTGACCTCAACAACTAGAAATCCAATTTATTTAAGCAAGAATCCTGATCTGGGGAAAGCTCTGTCCTCAAAGGACCATGGGGCTCATCCCCTTCATACCAGGCTTATCCCATCCCTCCAGTGGTGTCTAGGTTTGAAAGACAGGTGTCAGCCAAGGAAGGCAGGAACCTCCCTTGGAATGGAAAATATGACCCCTTTCCCTCCAAATTATTATAATTTTGAAATTAAGGGTCTTTCAGGCAAATGTGAAAAACAGAGTTCACTCTTTAGAATTTTTAAAAGTTTAATAAAGGATAAAAGAAGAACAAATAATCCACTGCTAGGGTGCTTTTGGCAAACAGCCAAAGAGCAGGCAGGTAGCTTAAAACTATGTTCTCTATATACTGTTACATTGCTGGGGGTACATGCATTATTCATGAGTTTATACATTATTCAAACATTCATTTGAGTTTCTGATGTTCCAGGAACTCTCTTGTTTGGTTTAAACCTCTGACTTGTCTGCAGGACATTCTGTAGATTAGGTCCATATATTTTATTTCTTCCTGTAGTTCTATCCTGTTGTTTCACACTCCCTGAGAGCGAAGAGTTGATAAAATCCTTCCCGGATGCGTATGCTCTGTTTTCTGTCACAGTTATCACTTGGAGAGGCTAGTCGGCAGATGTAAGAAACAAAAAAATTGCTTTACACCATTCTCTGAGTTAGTTACAAAGAAGTATTTTAGTCTCTATTTTAACATTTTGCTAAAGCCTACAATATATTTATCACACTACTATTCATATGAACTATACAGTGCATAAATAAACTGAAAGATTATACTATACTGTGAGGAATTTGTGAAGGAATTTTGAATGAGTTAGAGAGAGGACCTCTGAGTTCCTTTAGATGATGCGATTTATTTTTCTTATCTTCTACATAGGTGTAAGAGACGGTCTGAAGTTTCCCTCATTTGCCTCACGACTATCACAAGGACAAAGACCCTGAAGACCCTGACTGGAGTTCTGGCCTGGTTGAGGTGGATGCGCCCCAAGTGATTGTTTGCAGGTGTGCTTGCTGTGTCACCATGGTCTTACACCTGCTTCATGATCCCCGCTCATCACAATAGCCCATGAATTTCCCCACCTCTTGGCCAGATGCCACCAACTTTAGAGAAAGTCTAACTTTCTGAGGTAACTTTGGTGATCCCTCATGGAAAATCCCTCATCTGCCTCACGACCGCCGTCAAGGACGGAGATTGAAGCCCCCTTCCAAGGACTGAGACTGAGAACCTTAAAATTCTAACACAGGGATGCTGGGCTGACTGAAGAGGGATGTCTGCCAATTGTTGCCTGCAGATGTGTTCGCTGGACCAAGACAGGTTTCTCATAGAAACCAGTCCTGAAACGATGGGTCCTGCTCACTGCTGGAACTGGTTTGTCCTGTTTCGGACCTGGTCTGTCTGTACTTGTTCTCAACAGACTTATTCTCCACTGTCCTCTACCTGTTCCCCTCCCGAGGGAGGACAATAAAAGACCCCTGAGTTAACCAAAGACTTTGATATTCTCCCCAACGTGACAAGACAGATCTATTGGCTGGACCACGAGGATTTAATCTCTCCATTGGCAGCTATACCCCCCCCCCCCCCCCTTCTTCTTCTCTCTCTATCTATCCTTTATCTCCTTTCTAATCCTTCTATTGCATTTGCTGTGGGCACTCAATAAAAGGTACATTTGTTTTGATTAATACTGAAATCCCCTCTGTGTTGTGTTTTGCACGCTGAGATCAGTTAATGAACCATCATGACCCCCGCTTGTACTAGCAGATCGTGACAATATGCAGTGTGAAAAACACCATTCACTTGTGTTAAAATTTTAGAAGTTTAATATTAATGAAAATAGTAACGAAAATTAGGACAATAAGAGACAATAAAAAGCAAAGAATTATGGATGTCCGGGTGCCTTGCACTCTGCCACAAAGCACACCTTGCTAACAAAGGATTACCCCTTAAAAGCAATAGCCTATTGCATACTAGTATATCTCATACATGATTCAAACATTCCTTTCACACTAGGGTGTTTCTGCTTAATTTTAGCTCCCCCCCCCATCTTGTAAATCAATCTTCTTGGTTCCTTGAAGTCTGAGCTTTCCCAATAAGGAGGCAATAATTATTTTCTTGGAATCTTGGTGTCTTGTTTCTGTTATCACTATCCAGATAGGATAATGCAAAGAATTTCTTTATTATCTTATCCATTCCTTGAGCTAGTTACAGAAGTATCTTACATCACATAGTTTCTATTTTCATATTATGCTATAGCCTAAAAACTGTATTTACCACACTACTTAAAAGACATTAATACAGCATAACTTTCCAACATAACGCATATACTATTAATTTTAATATTTGGAAAGAGCCAATCATATAATATGCAATCTTTGCAGGCAGTGTGAATGAGAGTCTACTCACTCCCATAAATTTAGAAAGGTTTATTAAACCTTATAAAAAAATACAAGAGAAGACTGAATAGAGAAAAGATTACGGCACCAGGAGCAAAGGACTTTTCCTACCATATGCTCATCCACACAGTGGAGGTTTCGCCTTTTAACCCTTTAGCCCCTCCCAAAGTTCTGTCCATCAACTCTTCTTCGCTGTCCAGTGGTGGAGTTTACTTCCTTAAATCTTGATTGGAGGTCAGGTGTTGCCATGGTGACAAGCCGACCCTCCCAAATGTCCCAAACCCAGGCAGTCCCCTGATAACAACTCAAGGGGGCAAAACATAACTATAAATCTATAGAAATTTCTTAACATATATACGATATTTGCATTTAATTGTGAGTCAATCATCGCATTACTCATCTATTACAATCCCCCCTTTTGCTTTTCCACAAGTTATTTGGCTAGAACAATTTAACTCAATGAGTCATACTAGCATCTGTTGATGTGGGCAAGGACAGAGGGAACCAAAGGGAAAAGAAACACAAAATTTCCCTAGACACCCTTATCTGGAATGAAGAAAAGGACCTTACAGAGGTCCGGTATGGCTTTTACCCCCATCTACCTTGCCTATGGAGTTGCAGGTGCATCTTAGTGGTAAGTAAAGAGGACAATTCTGTCTTGCCCTCCAGTTCCTTTTGTATTCAAAGACAGTTGGGGAATTATAGAGGTCCATTCGGGCCTTACTATGTCTACAGGGTTGCCACCCACAGCAGGGCTATGGAGTCTTCTTGGTAGCAAGCAAAGGGGCCAACCTGGTCTTGCCCTCATTCCTTTATCTTATTTTCTTAAAAAAGCTGTCTGATTGCCTTTTACAGTCCCTTGTGTACTTTCCCTCAACAGATGCTGGTAATTCTCACCCATTAAAACAGGGAAACACTTTGTGAGCTGGTTGGTGGAAGTTTGACTCTACTTTTTGGGCATCTTGGTGTTTTTCTGGTTGTCTCTTGGTCTCTGCTTGAGAGTCAATCTCATTTTCCCTGGCCTGGATGTTATAGTCCATTCTTTGGGTTCCTCTACTGGGCCTTTAACTCTGTTGACATGAGTCCATCATCGCTCTGCAGTTCGCATGGCCGATTCAGTAGTGAGCAGTACCTGGAAGGGACCTTCTCACTGAGGAGTTAGAGGTTGATCTCTCCATGACTTAATCATCACCGAATTCCTGGGATTAATATTATGGATTCTGAAATCCAAGGTGGTAGTTTGAGGAATTGCCCCTTTATGTCTTAGCCCTTCTAAGGTTTGTGCTATAGACATAACACATTTTTTGGCATTGGTTTCCCCTTCCTCATAGGTGGCAACTTTCTGGGGTGAGGGAAAGAAGGGTAACCCAAACATAATTTCATAGGGTGACACCCCCAGATCTGACCGGGGTTGGGTTCTAATTCTTAATAAGGCCAAAGGGAGACATTTTATCCATGACATTTGGGTTTCAATCATTAGCTTAACTACAGTTCTTTTAAGAGTTTGATTCATTCTCTCAACCCGACTGGCACTCTGTGGATACCATGGAGTGTGTAATTCCCATTTCACTCCCAGGGCTCGAACAACTTTGTGCAATATCTTTGATGTGAAATGAGTTCTCTGGTCTGAATCAATCCTGTTTACCATCCCATATCGGGGAATGATTGATTTTAGGAGTATTTTAATCACAACATTGGCATTGGCTTTCACAGTGAGTGCCGCCTCTACCCAATGAGTCAAGTGATTCACTATCACTAGCAAAAACTTCCACCATTGTACCTGGGGAAGCTCAGTAAAGTCTACTTGGATGCTTTGAAAGGGCCTTAAGGCTAGTTCTTGCCCTCCCCTGGGTGTTTTCTGTAGGAAAGACATTTTGTGCTGTTCTTGTGAACCAGCGAAGGCTTCCTGAAGATAAGGAAAGCCCTGTACCTCTCTCAAGGAAGACACCAAGGCCATCACCATGACAACGTGATGAAAGAGAGAAAGTTAAAAGATACGGACTTTAGTTGGCTCACAGAATGACGTGGCTCCTTGTTCACCTATTGAGAACTTTGTTTCTGTCTTATGACTAATGGGCGGTGTATGTGTCTGTTAAGTAAATGTAAATATATTGAAAAACTATAAAGGCAACATGTTGCTATAATAAAGCACTCTTATACAGCCTTCTGATGGAGTCTTGGTGCTTTGCACTGTGTCGCGCTCTATAGTGACAGTTTTCCTCATGACCTTCTTATTTACTTGTTGACATATCACACACTATTCAGTCACATGCTTAGCTATCCTGAAAATTGCTATGCATCCCCAATCCCTTAGAAATTGATCACTTAGCACTTGTGTACCCCAATGTGTTGAACCATGTATGCCTTCTAGCATTTTCTTGGTAAGGGGTTTATTCAGCATTTGTCTCCTGTCTGCTAATCTCCACTTCCCTTCGTTATCTTTCTTGGCGCCTATTTTGAGTTCTTCGTCTTCTGCCCCACTGAACACTGGGACTTTTTGAATTTCTCCCATGGGACTTAACACCATCATTAGTTTTTCTGTCCCTGATTCAGCTGCATTTTTAGCTTTTAAATCTGCCAAATTGTTCCCTCGTGCCTCTTGAGTCACCCCATTTGATGTCCTTTAACATATACCACTGCTACTTTTTCTGGTAATGGTAAGGTTTATAACACTTCTAAAACAAGTTTTTTGTGGATCACTCCATTTCCCTTTGAATTTAATAGTCCCCTCTCTTCCCAAATTGTACCAAAGGTATATTTTGGGTACCAAAAGCATATTTTGAGTCTGTATATATTGTTCCCCTTTTCTGTGCTAATATTTCCAGAGCTCATTTTAGGGCATATAATGCACATGCTTTGGCTGAACAGTTGGAAGGTAACTTTCCCTTTTCTATGGCCACTAACCCTTCATCCACTATAACGAACCTCGATACCCGGTGCCCCTGGATTACCCTTGAAGATCCATCAATGTACAATTGTTTCCCTCTTTGTAGTGGTTGGTCCGTTAGGTCTTCTCTTACTTTAATTTGATAATTTTTGACTTCTAGGCAATTATTTATTAATTCCTCACTTGATTCTCCATACAAATACTGGGCAGAGTTGAGTTGGTTACTCACGATTGGCTCTAAATCACTATTTATTAAGATGGCTTCATACTTTAACACTCAGGAATCAGTGAGCCATTTCTCAGCCTTTTGGCTTAGGATACTTCTGAGTGTGGAGTATATATTTTCAATTTTCCCACAAAGGTTAATTTTTTGCTTTCTTCTACGAGTACAGCAGTCACTGCCACCACCGGCTAACAGGATCTAGTAGTTTTGATAAATAGTCCACTGGTTTCCTGGATCCTCCCCAGTCCTGGGCTAGTACTCTGTGAGCTACCCCTTTTTTCTATATCTAAAAACAGATAGAAGGGTTTGTCTAAGGCAGGAAGACTCAGTGCTGGTTCACCGACTAATTTTTTGCTTTAAAGCATCAAACTTTTGTTCTTCTTCTTACCTCATCTCTTCTTCTACTAACTTTTCATACAAGAACCTGATGGCCTGTGTGTATCCTTCAATCCACAGCCTACAATATCCCAACAAGCCTAGAAACCTTCTAACTTCTTTCTTAGTTTTTGGCTGTGGGAGTGAGATTATTCCCGCAATTCTTTCAGGGTTCAGTCACCAGCTGCATTGACAAATTACGTGTCCTAGGTATTTTACTTCCCTCTCTATAAATTGGAGTTTCCCTTTTGATACTCAAAGTCCTTGGTTCCCCAGAAAATTTAACAATGCTATGGTGAATTCCCGTACTTTGTTTTCTTCCTGTCCTGAGAGAAGCAAATCATCCACATATTGGATAATTTTTATCTCAGGCTTGATAGAGAAGAGTTGTAGCACTTCTCCCAGGGCTTGACCAAATAGGTTTGGGATTCAGAAAACCCTTGGGGTAACCTAGTCCACTGAAGCTGTTGCTTTGTCCCAGAATCGGGGTCCTCCCATTCAAAGGCAAATATATCCCTACTTTCCCCTGCCAGTGGACATGACCAAAAAGCATCTTTTTAGGTCTATAACATTAAACCACTGGTGTGATGGGGGGATATTACTCAGTAGTGTATAGGGGTTAGGCACTACTGGGTATTGATTCACTGTTCTTTTATTCACTTCTCTCAAGTCTTGGACAAGCCTCTAAGTCCCATCTGACTTCTTTACTGGTAATATGGGTGTATTATGGGGGGACATACATGGTTCTAAGGTCCCGTCCTCAAGTAGGTCCTGGATCACTGGCTGTAGTCCTCGTCTACTTTCCAGGGAGAGTGGATATTGTCATACCCAGACTGGATGGCTCTCATCAACTATTTTTATTAATATAGGTTTCATGTTCAATTTACCTCAATTTTTTGGTTTTGCCCACACCATCTCATGACTTTTGTCCTCATCCTCTTCCCTTAATTGGAGAAGTTTGACCACCATTTTTCCTTCCTCTGGGAGTACTCCAATGTCTAACTGCACCTGTAAATCCCATCCTTATAGATTGCACCCTGCTTCTGGATCTAATAGAACATCCCCAATTACTACTTTATTTGCCCCTTCACACTTTACTTCCTTTATAATTGAGACTTTGAACCCCTCCCCTTTTGCACTTACTACTTGCACAGTATCTTGACCCTTTTTGCACCCTTTTGGGATTCTACCAACACAACTTCTTTCAGCCCCCATGTCCACTAGGAATTCAAAATCTTTCTCCTGGGGACCTATTTTTAAAGTTATCAAGGGGTCCTGATGGTATTCTGTCCCCAGGAGGTAGAGCCCCTGACACCCCTAGTCTTCCCCTTCTCCTTTCTGCTCAGTTTCATAGACCCTCAGGTCCTTTTCCTTCTGGAGCAATTCTTTCTGATATGCCCATTCTCTTTACAGTAAAAGCAAACTTGTCCTAGGTTCCCGTCTCCCAAGCTGTCCTCTTTGTGTCCAGCCCCGGAGGCCTGCATCCTCCCTCCATCTATATTCCCGCACTCAGAGTCCCCCTCCCTTACCTGGGTAGTTCTTTGCGTGCTGTTTTCCTTCCCTAATGGCAGTTACCATTACCTTGGCCTCCGCCTTGGCCTTCTGTTTGTCCCTCTTAACATACACCTTCTGTGCTTCTCTTAAAAGATCCTCTAACCTCCTTTCTTGCCAACCATCTAACTTTTTTAACTTTCTCTGTATATCTGGCCAGGCGTCAGTGACGAAATTTATCTTTAGTAAGATCTGTCTGGCCATCGTGTCAGGGTCAACCCCTGAATATTGCCTCATATTTCTCCTCAACCTTTCTAGCCACTCTGTTGGTGTTTCTTCCCACTTTTACTGCTCATCAAAAGCCTTATGGGCATTTTGATTACATGGAGCTGCCTCTTTGATACCTCTTATAATCTATGTTCTATATTCCTCCATGTCTTGCCTCCCCCCAGTGCTGTTGTGGTCCCAATTGGGGCACACTATGGGCATTTTCAGATGCCCAGGAGGTCCTTGCGCATGCTCCCTTTCCCATATCTGTATCTCAGCTGCCCGGATTATCTGTCTTTCCTCTGGTTATTGATTGCATCTTTTCCCATGTATAAATATTGGGTCCTAGAAACTAGTCTAACTGCTCTGCTAACCCAATAGGGTCCTCTAATAGTCCTTTTAATTCCTTTTTAAACATTCTCATGTCAGAGGAACTGAGAGGTATGGTTACAAATCCAATGCCTCCCTGCACACCCCACACCCCCCACCCAGGGGTACTTCCCTCAGGGGGTACAGTCCCAATGTTTGGCTCCCATCCTCTGATCTGCTTTCCTCTCTTTGTGCTGCTCTGCTTCTGGTCTTCTGGCTAGGCCCATCAGGGGGTAGCAGTTGGAGCTACTGGAGGTGGGGGGGGGGGGGGGGTAAGTGGTCTAACAGTTCCCACTCTATATGTTCTGCTACTTTAAATATGTTTTCCCTTCCCAGCAAGCAGCATATTCACTCTCTTTCTGATTGAATGGTTTCTTAGCTCTTACATATATGCTTAGTGCTCGGCATATCCATCTTTCATCTGATCCATATCTCGGCCAATATACATGATCACTCCTAATTTCCCTTCTGGTCTGTTCTACCACACAGTACTGAACCATTTTGCTCTCATCCTTATCTCTGTTGTTGGGGTCATATTTCCACAGGGCTAATTTCCTTCCCAGTGGACTATCTGGGGGTATGCCCACTAGTTCCTCCTCAATCTCTGCTTATTCCTTTGGGGATTCCCTACTCACTCATGATCCCATCCTGACCAGCAGATCACAGGTCTTCCCCCGACAGAGCCCACCTCCCCAGTCAGCCAATAACACAGTCTCTCAACAAGGCCAGCCTCCCTAAGAAGGGGGAGGGAAAGGAGGATAAGAAAGAAACCAGGAAAGAAGGAAGGGGAAAGAAGTGGAAGAGAGAAAGAAAATGAATAAGAAGAAAGAAAAGAGAAGAAAAACAAAAAACTTTACCTCTCTTCCGAAAAACACCTACGATCCTGGGGTCTTCCATCCCACGGCCACACTCCGATCCCCGCCCTGCCTGGTACAGCTCGGCTGAGGCCTGCTTCTGGCCCGGTGCAGCTTGGCTAGCTCTGGAAAGTATAGTGCTGGCTGCGCCCAGGAGCCGCCCCTGCCCGAGCAGGAGCTGACCATCTCCTCCACGCAAAATCCCCTCCCCCACGTGGAGCGGCACCCCCACTCCTTGGGTGACAAGTCCACCTCAACCCTTTGGCTATCACCCCTCTCCCCAGCCTGATCTCGGCTGGGTCTGGAGCACTGGCTGTGCCCAGGAGCTGCTCCCGCCCGAGCGATGCGGAAGCCGACTGGCTTTGGAGCGCGAACCCCCTGCAACACGGGGAGCCCGCCACAGGTTCCTGTCCTGACACAAGCCCGCCACTCAGGCCCCCCCAACCCCCTTTTGTGTGTGCTGGCTCGGTGCTGCAAAACCCCTCAAACCCTTCAATCTCATGCGTCCCGCCGGCCACAGGGGGAAATCCCCACTTTCCTCTTTACCACAAGTCCTGCCGTTTCCTCAAACTGCCCAATATGCTAAAACTCCGAAGGACCAGGACGGATCTAGTATAGTAGTGGTGTGTGTTATGAATAGAAAGTTATCTATTTTTTTTAGGTTGCAGAGTTAAAAACAAGTCAGACCAGTTGCTGTAAGTTAGTTTCACTGTTAAAGAGGAGTTCTTCAATTACCTCTTAATGGCTGGTGATTAACCATTGTCCCCCTGATGCTTGCCGCTTGCCAGGGAGGGACACAAGCACCCTCCCAAGTACCAGGAAGATAGGAGTGACATCAGAGCCAGTATGCAGATGAGAAATGCATTGCGCCCCGAATTTTTACAGTTTTTTCCAGGAAAACCCCTAAAATTACGAGCCAACAAGTGACCTAAGTGACGTCTAAGGATGGGAGCGTAGTCCCGTACCTGCTTGGATCCTTTTTGCTTCTCACCCTAACCTGAAAAGATGTTGATTAAAGAGACGCCCCGGGGTGTTAGACACAAAAGCAGGAATCTGCTAATCTCCCATGAGGACAGAAACCCCAGCTCTGCCTGCAGACCAGCGGACAAAGCTGCATCACCGTCCTTCTCTGTGCCACGCCTGGGAGCAGCGGCGGCGTGGGCGCGACCCGTTGATTTCTCCCCACCTGAGCTGATTCTTCTTAATAAAGGCATTAAAAAGGAGAAAGATCTCCTGCCCATTTATTTCAGGGTGGAGTCCGCTTTCCTATACTGGAATTATGGAATAATTACCAGGCTAAAAATAGTTATGAAGATGTTACTCACCACCCTTCCTCTCTTTTCTTTATCCAGCCTCCTGTTGTCTCCGGGTTTCCAGCCTGCGGCCACCGGTGATCCTACAAGAGTCCGATAGAATCCGCCAAACATGTGTCACGGGCACGCTTCTTTGAAAACTCCTAGCACCACCGGGGCGAGGTGTTTAATCCTGGACGAGTCCCCAATGTGAGTGTCTACTCACTTCCATAAATTTAGAAAGGTTTAATAAACCTTATAAAAAATACAAGAGAAGACTGAATAGAGAAAAGAGTATGGCACCAGGAGCAAAGAACTTTTCCTACCATGTGCTCATCCACACAATGGAGGTTTCGCCTCTTAACCCTTTAGCCCCTCCCAAAGTTCTGTCCATCAACTCTTCTTCGCTGTCCAGTGGTGGAGTTTACTTCCTTAAATATTGATTGGAGGTCAGGTGTTGCCATGGTGACAAGCCGACCCTCCCAAATGTCCCAAACTCTGGCAGTCTCCTGATAACAACTCAAGGGGGCAAAACATAACCATAAATCTATAGAAATTTCTTAACATATATACATGATATTTGCATGGTAAAGCATTAAGGGACACCTATTATGGTAGGGATTTGTATTAAGTTAAATAATTTACTTTTACTTTTCTAGGAAAGGGGGGAATGAAACAGAGTGGAAATTTAACAGGGTAGAAATCCATTTCAGATTTTGGCGAAATGTGCCATTTTGAATTACTTAGCCTGTAGCCTGCTTGCATAGATGAAATATTCTGTTTTAACTTTTTTAGTCTGTTAACTCTGCTGTGCTCAAGACTGCCTGTTCTTGCAAAAAGCCGGTGCTGGTAAAACTGCCTCAGCCAAGGAAAAAGAATGCGAACTTCCAAGCTAAAAGGAAGATAAGGGGGGGCCCTTGAACTTTGAAACAAAGACGAGAGCCAAAGCTGAGGCTTCGAGAGATGGACAGGGTGACCAGAGAGTTCTCTCTCTACAAGGACTGATAAGAACTAGTTGCAAGTTGTAATGCAAAACCAGTAAAATGAATATGCATTAACCTATTGTGAAACTCTATGCATATGTACAAGTAAGGGGGATAAAAAAGGTTCAGGAATTCTCAGGGGTGCATGTGTCCTTTGGGGGGAATGATCCCCACATGTGTCCAGCATGGGAATAAACATATCAGCTTTACAACATTTACAAGTTGTGGAGTTAGTTTTTTTCCACAAATCATTTTGGCAAGCCAGCCATGAGATTGTCTCTGTCCTCGCAGGGGCCTAGGGGGTGACGGGTCTTCCTAGGCAGGCCCCGGGATTTTCCCTGGAGGAGCTCCGCTCTGTCTTGGCTTGCCCCCTGTGGAGACAGACAATGACCTGCTGGTGTGTGGATAAACAGTATGTGTGGAAAGGGTTAACAGCGGGTCTGTTAGCTAAAGCAGTGAGAAGAAGCTGAGAAGCAAGAAGAAGCTGATAAGGAGCTCTCTTCAAGGCTGTCACCAAGGAGACCAAGAGAAGAGAGGAACTGAAGAAAGATAAGGAGAGAACTTTGCAGTTGGATGAAGTATTTTTAGAAAGTTAGTTGAAGTCACCGTTGCTTTTCACCAATGGTGTTATGTTGATTTATTGTGGCCAATAGTTGGGGTAGAAGAAGTATAAACAATTAAAAAGTGTATAAAAGGTCAGCCATTTTCGATAATAAAGAGTTGCCATCTGAGACTGCTTGTGGTCTCTGCTTTGTGTCGTGACCGCATCGACAATGACAGGTATGTATAAAAGGGCCCTAGGGGGAGAGAGATAGGGCTGCTGGTACGCCGCTCAGAGATGTCTGAGTGCACAGCCTTGTCCCTGTGCTTTCAGGCAGCCATCAGCTGAGCAAGGTCAATGGCAGAGGTTCCCTGGTTGATAGCATGACTGGGGACGGGTTCATTGTTTGATAGAGCTACTGCTAGAGGCTCTGGGGGTGAGTTGAGTGAACCTGAACTTTGTGTGCTTGTGGTGTCCAGACATTGTGGTTAATGTTAATGTGTTTGTAATCATGTGAGTGTGTGGTGTATGAAAGAGAGAGCGAGCGAGTGACTGTACCCACGGCACGGGGGGTGGGGGGGGGGGGGAGTTCTACCAATGTCTGAAGTGGCCGGGGCACCGGCTGGGGTAGGCTGTGGGGCAGGGAGTGCCCCACAGAAAAGTGCAACAAGTGAAAAAATGTGGGTGAGGACATTTATTGTGTTTAAAGGTGGTGATTTGTGTAGATTGTGCACATTTTAACCATGGCTAGACGAACTCAGGGGGTTCCTCTGCCCCAGTGATTTGGACTTGATCCCTGGGAGTTTGTGAATCCTGTGAATTATTGGATAGATGTAGCAGACACAAGGCCTGCACGGCCTCCTTGGCAATCAGAGGCCTGAGAGCTAGGAAATGCCAAGTCAGCATGACCCTAGCAGTCCCTCTCTTCCGCCTTTCGGACCCTGCTTATCTCGCTGTAAATCCATAGGTCACTTTCCCCTGACCCTTACTATTGGACAGTTTTCAAAACCCCTGTAGGGTATAAAAACCCCTAATTCTGCCCAGTTCGGCAGAAGAGCTGTCACTGGACCCTTCGCAGAGACCCGAATAAAAGAATCCTGCGGAACACCATACGGCGCTTCTCTCTCTCTCTGTGTCTGCTGCTGCGGCACCTAGCAAGCTAAAAGAGCTGAATATCACAAAAGAGCTGATTATCACTAAGAGCTGCAAATCACTCTAGCTTGCCTAGGTTGCCTGAGCCCCCCGCTGAGCTATCCTGGCTGGCCAGCATTCCCTGCTGGGCTCCTGCCCTGAGGGTAAAGACCCGGCCATAGATAGATAGAGGAGATGAACGAGTTCATTTACAGGGGCTTTATTGTACTTCAGCTGGTAATATAGTAAGTTTGGACTGGGAACAACCCGCTGTAGAGGATTTAGAAATCCCCGAGGTGATAAGTGTAATAGCCTGCCTCTGCGGGCAATTCCCGGGAGCCTTTGGTGCATAGAGAGGTTGGCACCCTGCGTGGGTACTATTGCAGTGCAGAGTTTGTGAGAGGCGCTGGTATTGCTGTTCTAGTAGGTGTCAGGGCATATGCTCCAAATATGAATTGAGGTTTCCTGATCAAGCTGATTCAGAACCTAAGATCTTAAAGCTTGTGTGTGGAAGATCACATCTGATACCTGCCACCTGGGGGCGTGTGTGGAAGGAAAACTGGGAAAGGACTGTGAGGCTCTGTGAAGAGAGGTTTGGGTGGAAACGAGATAGAACAAGGAGAAGGAGATAATGGGAACTAACCAGAACAAAGAAGTTCCCCGAGCTGGCCCCTTGGGGTGTATCTTGGCCCACTGGAAGGAAGTTGCTAGTAGGGGCGGCTTGGAAAATAAAAAATATTTAATTCAATATTGCACACGCTGGTGGCAATTATACAGGTTAGAGGATGGAGCAAAGTGGCCACCCACTGGAACTTTAGATTATAATACCTTATTGCAGTTAATGCTGTTTTTAAGACGGGAAGGTAAACGGGATGAGGTCTCATATGCCAATATGTTTTTTGCCTTAAGAAATCACCTGGAATGCACAGGGACTGTGGGCATGGAGCTCACTCTGACCCACTGGTGTTAGCTCTTGAAAAGGAAAACAAAGCAAAGAGAGGGCAAATCAAATGTTATTGTTCAGCATGCAGTATAAGACAGCGATATATGAGATCGGACAAAGTTTATCATGCTGAGGCACAAGAACAAGATACATTTAATTTGTTAAAAGCTCCTCCTAGGGGAAGGAAGGATGAGGATGAGGATGAGGGTGAGGATGAGGAGGATTTCCCAAGAGGGATGATGACCTCCCTAAAAGGGAGGAGGACTCAGGCTCGGAAATCATATCCACTCGAACCCGTCCCCCTCCTGACAGTCCAATTTCATCCAGAACTAGGAGGCAAGCAGTGTTACAGGCCCCTCTGCAAGAGGCAGTGGGACCAGAAGGAGGGAAATTAATGATTAAGGTGCCATTTACCACTCTTGATTTAGAGGCATGGGAAAGGATTGCTAGGAATTATCTCATCGATCCGATACTTACTGCCAAATGTCTACAATATGTTATCAAGCAACACAATCCAGATTGGGCTGACACCCAGTTACTACTGGATGCTTTCACTGAAACAGAAAAACAGCTGATCTTAAAGACAGCGGGAACTTTGGCAGAGGATCACTGCAAGATCAAGCAGCTAGATGTAAAAGAATATTTTCCCCTCCAAGACCCAAAATGGGATCCCAATATATCAGCAGAATCAAAGAAATCAGCAGGTTATCAAGAGTGGATAGAAACAGGAGTGGAAAGAGCTATTCCGAAGACCGTAAATTGGTCTGCCTTATATTCCCTTAGGCAGGGGCCTTCCAAGACTCAGTCCGAGTTTCTAGAGTGTTTAAGGGATGCTATGCATCACCATATATCATTGGATGCGGGGTCTGAGATAGGGATGAATCAGCTAGTTAATTCATTTTTGGGACAGTCTGCTGGAGATATTAGGCGTAAACTTCAGAAAATCTGGGCACCAGAAGGGAGAAACCTCAAAGTCTTGCTAGAAGAGGCATGGAGAGTATTTAGTATTTAAGGATATAAACAAGGAATGAAAATGCTGGTGGCAGTAGTACAGGAGGAAAGGCAAGGAAAACGCAAGCAGGGACCACCCAGACAAGGTCCACCTCAGCTGGGCAGAAACCAGTGTGCGATCTGTAAAAGAACTGGTCACTGGAAAAACCAATGCCCAGAACGAAGACGAGGTGACAGACAAGTGGTTGCACACATAGAAAACAACTGAGGAGGACTGGGGGATTCCACCCCAGCGGATCCACTGGTTATAACAATGGGGGTGGGGGAAGAAGGGAAAAGGGTAGAATTTTTGGTTGTTACAGGGGCCACATATTCAGTTTTAAATAAAGCTTTAGCACCCGTGGAGAATTATTATGTTGTAGTGCGGGGAGCAACTGGCCAGTCTGAGAAGGTATACTTTTGCAAACCTTTAAAGTATAAATTGGGAAAAAAATTGGGTATTCACAAGTTTTTGTATATGCCCAATTTGCCAAAGGCACTTTTAGGGACAGACTTATTGGAGCAGTTACAAACAACCATTACATTCAGAAATGGAGAGGTTACTCTGGAGGTAAATGATCAAAAGTACATAAAGGTGTTAAATTTAACATTAACAACCATTGAAATTAAGGAGGAAATTAGTGAAGAGATATTAAGTCAAGTATTTCCCAGGGTATGGGCCTCTGATGTACCAGGGAGGGTGAAAATGCCCCCCCCCCATTATAATCCAGCTTAAGGAAGGGATACAACCAGTGAGAATTAAGCAGTAACCCCTGAAAAAAGAAGACAGGAAAGGAATCAGCCCAATAACTGGAAATTTTCTGTGGTTAGGGTTATTGAAAGAATGCCAATCTGATTTCAATACTCCCATTTTACCCATTCGGAAATTTGATGGGTCATATTGGATAGTACAGGATTTGAGGGCTGTCAATAAGATAACAGAATATTTATATCCTGTGGTAGCAAATCCATATACTTTACTAACTTGTTTAACACCTGAGCTAAACGGGTTTACTGTTTTAGATTTGAAAGATGCCTTCTTTTGCCTCCCTATCCACGAAGCCAGCCAGAAAATTTTTGCATTCAAATGGGAAAGCCCTAAAAGCGGGCACAAAACCCAGCTCATATGGGCCATGTTGCCTCACGGCTTAAAAAATTTCCCCACTCTGTTTGGGGAACAACTTGCAAAAGATCTAGAGTCCTGGGAAGCTCCACAGGAAGAAGGAAGGCTATTGCAGTTCATGGATGATCTTCTAGTAGCCACTCAGACAAGGGAAGCATGTGTGGCCTGGATGGTAAGCCTTTTAAATTTCCTAGGGCTCCAAGGATACAGAGCATCAAAGCAAAAGGCACAGGTAGTGAAACAGAAGGTAATCTACCTGGGGTATAAGGTCAGTGCTGGGCAATGGACTTTAGGGCAGGCTCACAAGGAAGCCATATGCCAAACCCTGAAATCCCAGACAATAAAGGAACTCCGAACCGTCTTAAACATGGCAGGGTGGTGCCGGCTGTGGGTTTATAATTATGGACTGCTCATCAGACCCCTGTATGCTCTTATTGCCAATGGAAATAGAGATCTCCAGTGGACAAAGGAAGCCACACGGCCTTTCACCAGCTAAAGAGTGCCCTCATGTCAGCTCCAGCTTTGGGACTTCCAGATCTAAGAAAACCATTCTTTCTATTTTCCCATGAGAAACAGGGAATTGCCCTGGGAATATTGGCTCAGAACTTGGGTCCATATCGGAGGGCAGTTGCTTACTTTTCCAAGCAACTATATGCAACGGACAAAGGGTGGCCAGGTTGTCCCAGAGCTGTAGCAGCAGTCATGCTGAATATTCCAGAAGCATGCAAGTTTACCCTGGGACAGAAAATTACTGTGCTAGTGTCCCACACAGTGTCTGCAGTACTGGAAGTAAAGGGCGGCCACTGGCTTGCACCACAGAGGTCCCTGAAATACCAGGCCATCATGGTAGAAAAAGATGATGTAGAGATAGTGGTAACTAATATTGTCAACCCAGCTTCTTTTCTCTGTGGAAATCAAGGAGAAGCAATATACCACGATTGCCTGGAGACCATTGAAGCTACTTACTCCAGCTGCCCAGACTTGAAGGACACTCCTTTGGACGATGCAGAGACATGGTTCACTTACGGGAGTAGCTACGTTACCAGTGGAAAGCAACATGCTGGATATGCTGTCACTACCTGCAGAGAGGTAATAGAATCTGGACCCTTACCAACAGGCACCTCTGCACAGAAGGCTGAGATAATTGCACTGACCCGTGCCTTGTAAAAGGCAAAAGGAAAGAGAATAAACATCTATACAGACTTGAGGTATGCATTCGGAGTTGTGCATGCACATGGAGCCATCTAGAGAGAGAGGGGACTGCTGACCTCACAAGGAAAGAACATCAAACATGCGCAAGAGAAAATCCGGCTTCTGGAAGCAGTTCAGCTGCCTGAAAAGGTAGCAATTATGCATATTAAGGCACACCAGAGATTGAGCTCAGAATTGGAAGAAGGAAATGAACTGGCAGATGGAGAGGCAAAGGAAGCAGCAAAAGGTGAGGTAACTATTGAAGGAGCTCTAATTTCAGATGGACAAATTTCCCTTGAAGGTAAGCCAGAATATAATAAGAAAGATAGAAAACTAATCAAAGATCAAAAAGGGACAGACAAATGAGAGGGGTGGGCTACCATCGAAGGGAAGCAGGTAATCCCTTCCCATTTGTTGTGGTCACTAGTAAGGGAGGAGCACCAGAAAACACACTGGGGGATAGATGCCCTAAACACCTATTTGATTGAAAGCATCATTGCCAGGAATTTATATGCCACTATTACTCAAGTGACCCGACAGGGTGATCTTTGCCTCCAGACTAACCCCAAAAATACTCCCAGATGAAAACTTGGTCAGATTGGTAGGGGCCATGGGCCTGGACAGAAGTGGAAAATTGACTTTTCAGAACACCCAAGGAAAGGGGAGTATCGGTATTTATTAATATTGACAGATACATTTTCAGGGTGGCCAGAAGCGTTCCCCACCAGAATTGTCAAGGCTTGAGAGGTGACCAGGGTATTATTACAAGAAATAATAGCACGCTTCAGAGTTCCAGACACAATATCCTTGGATAGAGGATCACATTTCATTTCCAGAATGGTGCAACAGATTAGTAGCCACCTGGGAATATGTTGGGAACTTCACACTCCATACCACCCCCAATCAAGCGGCCAGATGGAGAAAATGAATCATTTGATTAAGCAGCAAATTGTAAGACTGGGGAAGAAGTTAATCTACCCTGGCCCCAAGCTCTTCCACTGGCACTGAAGCGTTTCTGAACTTAGAGCTAAAGAAAGGCTGAGTCCCTTTGAAATGCTTTATGGAAGACCATATGGAATACAAAAGGGAATGTCCACCCACGTTGCAAAGGTGACATTAGCCACCTACATGGTGGCTTTAAGTAAACAGCTCAGATAAATTGAAAAACAAGTGACTGGAACTCAGACCAGGGTGCTAGATGGACCAGTACATAACATACAGCCTGGGGATTATGTATATGTTGTCTCTTACAGAAAAGACTTTGGAACCACAGTGGGAAGGACCATTCCAGGTGCTTCTCACTACCTTCACCGTGATCAAGATCAAGGAGCAGAATGCCTGGATCTGCCACTCTCGAGTGAAGAAGGGCCCAGAAGCCCTTTGAAGGGTGACACCAGGAGACAAGGAACTGAGACTAAAACTTACTTGGGCAAAATGAGTATATTGTGGCCAGGGGTAGTTTGTAATTTCATTTACATAATTTTTTTGTGCATAATTATAACTGGAGTCTTGGAATTAGAGAGTACCTCTATCCAAAGTGATGCTGAATGGCCTTGGTCCCAGGCTTTTAATCAGTACACTGGATCCATGGGATAACCTTCTGAGATAAAAGATTTAAACCCATCCACTGTAGTAATCCACGGGAATCAGGTATATGAGGAGTGGGAGTGGCAGGAACGGGAACTGTGGACACTTCAAGGGATCAGAGGAGAAGAAATCAGGGTAGGATGCTGAGTGGTCAATGGGACCACTCATGAGAGACCAAATCAAATTAGTGTCTCAGCCTCTCCTGTATACAGACACCAGGAGGTTTGTGATAGCCCAAGTCAATCAGATTGTTGGTGTAATTTCACATTAATACAGCCTGTAGAAGTGACTTGTCTTTGGGCTCATGATGCTATCGGGCTCTCATTTAAATTTAAAATAGGTGCTATACCTTTTACAATGGCAAGACCTCATACAACTCACACCAGTACTCAAGCAGCTCAGACCCAAACCAAACTTGAACCTGAAGTATATGAAATAGGCCCATACATAGTGAGGAATATGGGTCTACAACAATTGTTGTTCAATCCAGAGTGGTCTTTCAAATGTGTTGAATTGCTAATGCAAATTAATATCTCAGAAATCCAACCAGCCTGCTCCTCTTTCCTAAGGACATCCTTTGAGGGCTGGACAATGTGGTTACAAACCCAACTACACCTCAGGAACAGAATAAGAAGGGATCTAACTGGTATATTAGGGACAGGATTGGGAGTTTTAAATGGAATTGATTCAGAAATACTGATGAACAAGCTGGCCACTGCAGCAAGTGGTCTAGCAAAATTGAAACAGCCCTTACAGTCATTGCTATTGCCATTAGGAACTAGCCAGTGGCAGATTTCAAAAGTACTGCCAAAGTGGGAAAAGGCCGGGGACCATGACCACAGGTTAATAGTAGAAGCACTTAGTATGGTTCAAGATAATGTGTCTTTAGCTTTCAGTTGTATACAAGCACAGTTATGGATGCAAGCAACAGCAGCTTTGATCATACGGTAAGGGGGTGAAGGTGATTTCCCAGCTGAAATTCAAAAGATTGTCTGAGATAATGCGATTGATTTTGAAAGAAAGTTTCAGTCCTGGTGGACTATGGTAAATTTGACCTATGATCCTGCTTCTAATGTGGCCACTGCCTTTGTGCTTACTATATGTAATGCCACTGTTTATGTTATCCACCCCATCATTACACTAGGAGTAAATAATGAAAAAATGGTGCTCTACCCTTCAGAACATAAAGTGTGGGCACGAAAGGTGAATGAAAAGTGGCAAACAGTAAACTTAGAATCTTGTGTTACTAGAGAACAACTAGGATTCATTTGTAAAAGCAATACTATTAATGCTCAAGATGTGTGTCTTGACACCGAACAAAATATTTGCCACATCGAGATTCATCCAGTCACTGATTAGAAAACTGTGCTTGTATATACTGGTAAAGGTTGTGTATGCTTGAGAACTGCTTGTGCTATTGTAAAAATCGATAACAATGATGTTATTTTGCCTTGTAGAAATCATTCTAATTTTCATATTTGTAATTTTGTTAAGATTTCGGGTGTGATTTTTCGTATTTGGGCCCCGTGACATCCCACCAGCTGATCAAAACCAATTGCACAATGTATCACAGACTATCACCTACTCCTATTGGAATGGACCTCACATTGGTGAAACAATTAATTAAACACCAAGATCTATTAGAGATCTTGAAGAAAATCCAAGAAAGTGGAGAGAAAACCCTAATTACTGTCCAACATGATACAAAAGAAATAACCAGAATTCTGCAAAGAATAAAACAAAATGCAGATCATCACTGGTGGGATGCAATCTTTGGATAGTCACCAACTGCAAATGGGATCTTAAATATCTTGTGTCACCCTATTGTAGTTGTATTGATATTAGTTGGAGTAAGTTTAGGGTTATCTTTTTTATTGCTAATTTGGAATTGGAGAATACTGCAGTGAGTGGCTGTGTTAACCTCCTTATCAAATGTACATGGTAAAGCATTAAGGGACACCTATTATGGTAGGGATTTGTATTAAGTTAAATAATTTACTTTTACTTTTCTAGGAAAGGGGGGAATGAAACAGAGTGGAAATTTAACAGGGTAGAAATCCATTTCAGATTTTGGCGAAATGTGCCATTTTGAATTACTTAGCCTGTAGCCTGCTTGCATAGATGAAATATTCTGTTTTAACTTTTTTAGTCTGTTAACTCTGCTGTGCTCAAGACTGCCTGTTCTTGCAAAAAGCCGGTGCTGGTAAAACTGCCTCAGCCAAGGAAAAAGAATGCGAACTTCCAAGCTAAAAGGAAGATAAGGGGGGGCCCTTGAACTTTGAAACAAAGACGAGAGCCAAAGCTGAGGCTTCGAGAGATGGACAGGGTGACCAGAGAGTTCTCTCTCTACAAGGACTGATAAGAACTAGTTGCAAGTTGTAATGCAAAACCAGTAAAATGAATATGCATTAACCTATTGTGAAACTCTATGCATATGTACAAGTAAGGGGGATAAAAAAGGTTCAGGAATTCTCAGGGGTGCATGTGTCCTTTGGGGGGAATGATCCCCACATGGGTTCAGTGCTGGACTAAACATACTGTCTTTACAACTTTTACAAGTTGTGGAGTTAGTTTTTTTCCTCAAATCAGTCAGGTGCTGCCATAGTGACAAGCCGACCCTCCCAAATGTCCCAAACCCAGGCAGTCCCCTGATAAAAACGCAAGGGGGTAAATCATAGCTATAAATATATAGAACTTTTCTTAACATATATACATGATATTTGCATTTGAATGTGAGAGTCAATCATCACATTACTCATCTATCACAGTGGGAAGGGTGAATTCAGCTCACATCTTCACCGCATGGTTGAGAAGGTCCCAAGATATCTAGCTACAAGACCTTTTAAGGATTTATTAACAAATAAAACACTGCCAACAAAGATATTTATGTTTTTGACCCAATCCTTAAATAATTTGTCTTATGGACTCATGCTACAGTGTAAGCTTTCTTAGCCAATCATGTTATGACACACAAACCTACAGTACTGTACTCTAAAAGTCTAAACTTTCCTCTACTTAGCTTAATGTGTCTCTACTTTAAACTATAAATCCACATTCTCATTTTTTGCACCTAAGTTTGGAAGCCTTTTCCAAGGTCTTCGATCAAATCCTGTGATTAATTCTAAGCTTTGGCTTACAGGCCCAAAGTTTTGAGAGTTCCTTGCATTTCAGATTCCAACACTATACAAAGCAGTTAAAAGTCAGTATAAGTTGTACTATATCAAAATACTTGTGATGCAAAAAGCTAATCTAACAATGTGAAAGCCAATATTATATTATCATCTATAACACAACGATATGGGAAAAGGAATTACACTTCTTTACTAGTATGTATATGTATGTCAGGCAAATCCACAAATGCCAGAGATTTATTCTAGCCATGATATTTTATGAAAAATCCTTTGCTAGGATTTTTCCCTCCTGAGAAGCTGAGGAGCCTCAGGAAAGAAACGTAAACAATAACTATCTGCTGCTGTGGAATGCAACAGGTGCATCTTCCATTGGTCCATTGGCCTGCTGCTGTGCTGCTGTCCCCGGGAGCTGCAGGAGCTGCCTCGGTGCCTGCTCTCTCTGCATCGCCGCTGGCAATTGATTTCGCAACGGTGCAGGCAGCGCCGGGGCGGGCGGACCCTGTGCCAGTCCCGCCGCCCCCGGCGATCCTGCCGCTCCCAGCCAACCCGATTGCAGTGCAAGAGCATGCAGAGACCGGCGCTGAGTCCGCGAGATTGTCTCAAGAGCCGATCCCGGCACCTGTGTCGCCCTCGCCAGACACCCTGGCTATCCCGCCGCATTCCGGAGCTCCGTCCTTCGCATCAGCGTCTGCGTCTGAGCCTGCGCTGGAACCGGCAGCATCTGAGTTCGCCAGACCGCCCCGAGCCGTCTGCCCCTGGGGCTGCGGCTGGGACCTCAGAGCCAGCAACTGGCCTGTCCCTCCGTGGAGGGGGCGTGGCTCAACACATGATTGCGGGTACGGTCCGGCTGCCTGCTGTCAAACTCAGCGTGTTTCTCGGGTCATTTCGCATGTGGTCAGGGGCTTCTCCCTGGGGTCTGGGGTGCCTGCCTTCCCCCATGCACCCCAGCGGCGTGGGGGAGGTGGCTCCTAGAAGTTTTGCCTCTGGTCCCCAGCCCAGAGGGGATACGGGTGGTGCCAAGGGGTAGAAAGCAGGAACACTGCCGTTTGCATTGCAGGAGCAAGAGAAACAGTGCAAAGCAAGCATTGCTCACTTGCTCTGGGGACAAGAACCCCCCAGATCTGGGATGAAAATTCCTGAGAAAGCTTCTCTGCCCCAGCTGCCTGTGTGCACCAGTGCTTCTGGGGGAAGCAAGCGTTTGGTCACTTCTGCTCCCAAGACATTGGCGGCATGGTCCTGCCAGGTTGTGAGAACACAGAGCCTGCCTCACAGGCTGGTTCTGGGCCATTTGTCTCATTTCCTTGGGCCAGGGCCACCGTCCCATCCAGTGTTGGGTTTGGGAGCTTTCATCTCCCAGGCCGGACCTGGGCCACAGTTCTGTGGGCCAGGTCTGGGTTCCGTGGTCCGCCCACCAGGACCATGGCCACTGAAGGGTCCTAAAAAAGGCCCTCAGCTGCTGCTGCTCTTCTTCCGGGGGAAAAAAAAAATTAATAAAGAAAAGTGGAAAGAGCTAGCAGCTCAAAAGCATTGAAAAGCCAAAAATTAGCCTCAGCCCAAGTGGTTCAATGAAGGGCTGTGGCCAGGGCATTCCAGAATTTTCTCTCTGAATTGTTTGATGACTGTCAATGGATTTTTGATGATTCTTGATGATTTTCTTTAGCAGTTTTTGTTTCAGAATTCTGCAAGCCTGTTTCAGGACCAAAGGGGACTTCCAGAGATGTCAAAAAGGAACATCTTCAGTCCATGGACTCTGTCCTGAAATTCAGCTGTTTGGACTTGAAACAATGAACATTCTTTGTGTGAGTTTTTTGCATTTTCTTATATTTTAAGATTGTTTTAGTGATATGATAGAATTTGATGTTCTACAGGTGAAGAATTTACCTGACCATTCCACATCAGCAGTTGATTGAGGTTTTGATTGGTAACAGATGAACCTCAAGAGGTGTTTGTTCTCTCTTCTGCAAGGGCCCAGTAGAAGAAATTACAAACACTCATTTTTCTATTTAATTTAATAAATTTAAAAGGGTGAGATGTAGCCATGATATTTTATTAAAAATCCTTTGCTAGGATTTTTCCCTCCTGGGAACCTGAGGAGCCTCAGGAAAGAAACGTAAACAATAACTATCTGCTGCTGTGGAATGCAACAGGTGCATCTTCCATTGGTCCACGTGGATTGTTTCCAATTGATGACCAATCACACCCACCTGTGTCGAGGCTGTGGGCAGTCACAAGATTTTATTATGCATTCTATTCTTGTTCTTTCTAGCTTTCTGGTGAATCTTTTCTCTCTGTTCTTTTAGTATGGTTTTAATGTAGCATTTTAATATAATATATATCATAATATAATAAACAAGCCTTCTGAGGACATGAAGTCCAGACTCGCATCTCCACATATGGGGCACCAGACACAACAATTTATGTCCAAAAAGGAGACAGAGGAGTTATTCAATTTTATTTTTTTATTTGAATAAAGGGAGAAAGTCTACCAGGGCACACTCCCGCGGGGTTTTCCCACTCTCAGAGTTTCAGAGGGCGCAGCCTCCTTTTATCCTAAACTCATGTTGCCCTATTCCTTTCCCCCTTGGCAGAGGTACTAGAAAGGTACAGGCTTCCTGAACTGCCTTCCACATATTCCTCCCTTAAACCTACTGTTTTCCCCAAAGTTCAGAAGTTCAGCCTTGTGCAGAGCCTTGTCTGTTCCAGGAGTCAAACTGTCTGGGCCCAGTAACAAACTTGCTGCCCAAACTCAGTAGAGACATTAACACCCATTTCAAAGACATTAACACCCATACCTTCACCAATCAAATTATTTGTAAAGACATTAGCACACATCTTTCCTCTCAACCCCTCCTCTTCTTATTTCTCAATTTGTCTTTACAAACCCTAGTTATTATTAGCTTAACCCTTTTTAACAACCCAGAACATTTGAAACACCCCAAAACATTTAAAATATCCCCTCATCTCTGCACCAGCTGTGCCAAGTGTTATAAATACATATTATAATATTGGCTTTTTGCAAATATTAAAATGGATGCTATATGTATAATGTTAAAGTAACTTTGCTATAATTTTTTTTCTTCTTTCTGTTAGACATAGTAGTGAAATAGCTGATATAGTATGCTTGTGTTAAACTGCCTGCTTGGTTGGGATAACATTCAATGAACATAGGATGAAGACCTTTGCCAAACTATCTATACCCACCATCTGGACCAAAGCCCAAACTGGAGGTAATAACAAGAACGGACTAAAACCACCGCCAAGAAACGTGCATGCTCTAAAAAGGCGGATCTGAGAAGGAGCTGTTAAAAATGTGGTTAGTAATTAGTGGAAATAAAAGATGTATCAAATATATATGTATAAAATAAATGGCTGGTACACAGAAGGGGGGGGGGGGGAGAAATTCTTCCCCAGGATGTCGAAACCGCGGCAGATGGGCAGAGAGGCACCACAACATTTACATGCGAAGGAAACGTTGGCTGCAAAGGAGATGGGCATTCACAGAAACATGCACCCAGTGACGCCCAAGCGATGATGGTCCAGACAAGATACCCATCTGAGATGACCAGAGCCATCAACACCTTCCACCTGAATGCAAGATTCCGGGAATCAGGGAAGTGTATCATTCTATTCCCGGATGAAGGCTTTGTGCAGCCCGAGCCAAAGAAAGAAACCAACTTGAATATGAAGAACTCAGAAAGAAACAAAGAGACTCTGCCGTGGGCAAAATAAACTGTATAAGAACCGCTGCCTCAGAGCAGCCAGTGTGGACGGGGAAGAATTGGTGCTAGCGAGACCGATCTCGTGTCCACCCAGCTCACCTCCCGGGGGTGGTACACTGTGCGATTTATTGGTGGCTGTCGGGACTGTATTACGGTCGTGAAATAAATTCTATTTAAATTTTTTTATTAAAATTGGCTATTTTTCATTTTTCATTTATAACAGAGCCATGCTAAACAGTTCTTGGAACATGTAAACTAGTTTGGAGAAAAGTTTAAATATACATAATTGTTTATGAATATGCAATGGGCTGATGCAAGAGAAAAGGTATTGTGAAAAACTCATATAATATGATTGGCTTTTTGCAAATATTAAAATGAACACTATATGTGTTATGATGGAAAGTTATTTTGCATTAATCTTGTTTTTGTAGTACTGTACTAATCTTTTTAAGAAGTGTGGTGAGGCTACAGAAACTATGTGATGTAAGATACTTTTTCTAACTAACTCAAGGAGAGATAACAGTAACAAGACACCAAAAACCCAAGAGAAGAATTGAATTATTGCCTCCTTATCAGGAAGAACCAGACTTTGAGGGATCAAAACGATTGCTTCACAAGATGGGGGGCGGGGTTGACAATGACCAGAGAACACCCTTTGTTTGAAAATAATTTTTGCATTATGTATGAGATATATGAATATGCAACAGGGTATTGTTTTTAAGAGTTAATCTTTTTTTAGTGGGTGTGCTTTTCCGGGCTTAATTTGCTCAGGAATGCACCCAGATTATTTGAAAGTCTTTGTTTTTATTGTCCTTTATTGTTCTAACTCTGATTGTCCAAATTCTTATTACTATAATTTTTATTATTATTTTTATAAGCACTTTATTGCTATTAAACTTTTAAAATTTTAAGACAAGTGATTGGTGTTTTTCACAATTTTGATGCCGAAACCCAGGAATTAATACCTCGCTGCCGAGGCCCTAGGGGAGTCAGAGTGAGGGAGGCGCACCCTGCCCAGTTGGCAGCCTTGCTCTTGTTATAGGTAATAATTGATCAAGCCAAATTAAGAATTAATAAATGTTATAGGTAAAAATCCATCCAGCCAATTTAATAAAAATAGAATTTATTCACGACCGATGTACAGTCCCAACTACCAACAATCAAAAGCAGCTCCGACCCCGGGATCAGAGCTGGGTGAACTATGATCCAGCCTTTATCGCACTGAATCCCCCTGTTCACCCCTGATGCCTGGCAGAGTTTGATTTTTATACTCTTTTTCTTGCCTGCAGCGGAGTCCCTTTGTCCCTTTTTGGAGTTCTTCATATTCATGCTGTGTCTATTCTCTGTCCTGTGCTGGACAAAGCCTTGTCTGGGAACTGATGTGTATCTGTACTCCAGTTCCCTGAATCCCGCATTCAGATGTATGTCCTTGATGGTCCTGCCTATCTGAGGTGAACATCTTCACGGGCCATCATCACTGGACGTTCTTTAGTTCATGCCATCGGGAGCGCCCATCTCCTGTATGGGCTAGGTTTACTTTGTATGTTAATGATACACCTCCTCCTCAGCTGCCAGTTGTGGCTTTCATCATCCTATGTGGCAATCTCCCTCTCTCTCTTGCTGGTGTGATTTTTAAGGCTTTATTTTATATTAATAATCTTACTCTTCCAGCACGAATTACCGCCTTATTCATAACAATAAACATAAATTTTATTTCATGACCGACATACGGTCTCTGATAGCCACAATCAAAAGGGACAGAGCCGAGCCCGGGTTCGGCACTGGGTGAACACTGGTCCAACCTCTATTGCATCAGATCCCCCTCTGTTCATGAAAGCTTGTGGGTCCGGACAGATTTTATACACTTTATTTAGCCCGCGGCAGAGTCTCTCTTGTTCTTTTCATGGTTACACATATTCATGTTGTCTTCTTTCTCTACGTTGGGCTGGACAATGTAGTTCCTGGCACATGATGAATGCTGATGTTGTGTTAGAGAAACCTGGCACTGGGATGCAAGTTCCTGATGGCTCTTGCTATCTTGATCTCCGGTACTTGTCTAGTATTCATGGCCCGCCCCTGGATGTTCTTGAATAAGGACTCATCTCCTCCAGAGCCATGCTCTTTCAATTGCAAATTAGGCTTCTTCTCGCTGCCATCTGTGGTTTCGCAAAGGCATGAGGCAGTCTCTCGGTATGAGGCAATCCCTCGGCTCCAGCGTGTGTTCTTGTAACCTTTTTGGATATTTCTTACAAACATTATAACTTATTATGAATAAAAAGTTATCTATTTTTTTAAGGTTGCAGAGTTAAAACAGATTGAACCAGTGCTGTTAAGTTAGCTTCATTGTTATGAGTTCTTCTTCAATTACCTGTTAATGGTTGGTGATTAACCATTGTCCCCCTGATGCTTGCCAGGGACCCTGCAGGTACCAGGAGAATGGGAGTGGCATCAGAGCTAGTATGCAGATGAGAAATGCATTGCACCAATTTTTTGCAGTTTTTCAGGAAAAACCCTAAAAATTACGAGCCAACATGGAACTAAGTGACCTAGGTGATGTCTAAGGATGGGAGCGTAGTCCAGTACCTGCTTAGATCCTTTTTGCTTCTCACCCTAACCTGAAAAGATGTTGACTAGAGAGATGACCCGGGGGGTTGGACCGAAAAGGCGGAATCTCCTAATCTCTTGTGAGGACGGAATCCCCAGCTCTGCCTGCAGACCAGCGGACAAAGCTGCATCACCCTCCTCCTCCGTGCCACTCCTGGGAGCAACGGCGGTGTGGGCGCGACCCGTCGATTTCTCCCCACCTGAGCTGATTCTTTTTAATAAAGGCATTAAAAAGGAGAAAGATCTCCTGCCCATTTATTTCAATATAATGTATATTTCTATAATATTCTACATAAGCACAAATTATCTAAATCACATATTACACTCTGTTTCTTCTGGCGTGGCCGACAGACCCAGATTACAAGCAGTGGACAAAAAGAGACAATGAAACAAAGAAAAGGGAAAACATTCCCTAAAAACCACGGTAATTGGGCCCTAAGACTAAAGTGTATATGAAGACAAAGACCCAAGGAAAAAGGATAGGTAAGTACTTGTTTGGATGGGGCAGATAAGGGGCGGGGGGATGAATGTGTGTGTGGCTGAGAGGCCGGCTGCTTATCCCAGACCTGCCAAGTGAGTGAGGAGTCTCCCATGCTGCGTTTTCGTCTTTTCTCGAAAAAAGCAGCCAGTAAAGAGACAAAGTGAGTGATAAAAAGAGTGAGAGAATCTCCCCTGGGGAAACTGGGACTGGGTCTCAGGGAAGGGGTGGGACCCTTTGGAGAGAGGGAGCCGAGGGTTTTCCTGGCATAATCCACTAGGAAAGCAGAATAAAACAAAACAAAAAGTGCCAGTAGCATCTGAAATTGTAACAGGTGATTTGAAAGTAAAAGGTACCTTATTGTTGTCTTGTTGTGTGTGGGAGTGAGTCACACACAAAATCAGCCTCAGCTTCCCAGGTGGGTGGGGGGCTGTGGCAAAAGGTGTACGTGACCTGCAAAGAAACCATTTTTCCTCCAGGCGTGTGGAGGGGGCTGTGGCAAAAGAGTATGAGTGACACACAAATCATTCTCATAGGTGAACAGGCACCAGAGGTGATACTGAAACCCGGAGGCCAACCCCAAGGTGATGGGGAGGCCACACAGACCCACAATTCTCTGGTGAAAGGGATCCGCTTAGTGTCCTGAGGGTGTAAATGAATGTGTGAGAGTGAGTGAAGAAATAAAAGTGAGTGAATGTAGAAGAATGAAAGTATATGTAATGTAGATTGTTTATTTCAAGCTTCACTTTATCTCCTTGGAGGGAGGTGTAAAGTACTGAATAGTACTGTGAGAAAAATGGGGGGGTTTGTGTGTGTAGTTGGAAGAAGGTGGTATTCAGGTTGCTAGAGAAAGTGAGAAACAGAGGCAGGGGACAAATATATAAGATCTTGAAAAATGGGACAGAAAACCAGTAAGTTTGGTACAGAAAAAAAAAAGGGGGGGGGGAATAAAGGGGTACCAGCAGAGATACTCCAAGATAGCCCTTTGGGTGTTATGTTAGCTAACAGAGATACAAATCCTTGTACAAGGAGAAAATACAGGGTATACACTAGTTGATGGAAAAAAACCTGCAAACTATTGAAAAAGGAAAGTTACCTTCAAACTGGTCAACTCAAACTTGTGAATTATATGCTCTAAAAAGAGCACTGGAATATTTAGGACAAAAGAAAGGAACTATACTGATTCAAGGTATGCCTTTGGAGTAGTACATACCTTCGGAAAAATTTGGGAAGAAAGAGGATTACTTAATTCAAGAGGAAAGGGATTAGTACATGAAGGACTCATTTTAGAGGTCTTGGAGGCATTAAAATTACCGGAAGAGATAGCTATAGTACACATTAAGGGATACCAAAAGGGAGTGACCCCAGAAATAAAAGGAAATAATTTGGCAGATCAGGAAGCTAAAGATGCAGCAGAAAATGGGGACGAAAGAGATTTGTTAATATTAACTCCAAATGAGGGAAAAATTGGAAATTCCAAAGTTTAGTGAAGCAGAGAAAAAAGAATTAAGCAAGATAGGAGAAGAGCAAGATGAATCTGGGAAATGGAAACTTCCTGATGGAATACAATTACTTAATAAAACACTTACTAAGAAAATATTAGAAGACATGTCAGAAAACCCTTTGGGGTACTCAAGCTTTGTGTAATCATTTTCTTAAGGAACTATGGGTATTAGGACTTTTAGATTAGCAAAGCAAGTAACTGAAAGATGTATAACTTGCCAAAAAATAAATAAAAAGGTGATGAGAAAAACAATATTAGGAGGTCATGAGTTAGCTCGTTGACCATTTCAAAGTATCCAAGTGGAAGTTTGGATTTGTCAGGCTCTGGATTTATTTGTGAATTCAAAAAAACCCAAAAAAAAAAACGTTTAATCCAGAAGAAAATGAATATGCCGCATGCTGGACGGGAGATCATAGGAGAATAAAATCTTTAAAATATCAGAAACCATCCCCCCCGCCGAGACAAAGCAAAAAAAACCAAAAAAAAGGTGAAAGAAATGGGCTGGGAACAAGAGGAGAGAAAAAAAACCCCGAAACCCAAAAAAACCCTCCTCCGTTCCCGCTTCTTCCCCCACTGTTTGCAGCTGCACCACTCCCCCACAGCCCCCATCCCAGTTCCGGTCTCACTGCTCATGACGGCACTATTCAGTCCAGCCCCTGGGCCGGCTCCGACACCGCTGGTGAGTTTGCCTGCCCCAGTCCCAGCCGCCTGCATCAGGGGTCCCATCTGTCGCAGCCGTCCCATCCCTGACCACTTCTCCCACGGCTGTCCCCAGGACCCCATCTCCGGCTGCTCTGCCTATGCGGGCTGTTCTGGGCACCGCCACTGCTGTGCGGGCAACCTTGCCTGCTTTGTCTGTGCCAGGAGCTGCTCGCCCAGCCGCCATTAGCTATGTGCAGGGTATCCACCCTCTGGTTTGGTTTCCTCCGGAAGATCCTCCTCTGGTGGTTCCTGCAGCGGACCCCGCCTATGCCCTACCCTTGGAGGACTAAGTTTTGGTGCAAATTTCTCCCCTCACCCCCCTACCTCTGACACTAAGGGAAAACCAGCAGCACCCCCCCCCCCCCCCCCCCCGGAGATCAGAAAATGCCAATAGCACCTCCTAATTGGAGTCATAATGATGAGGAGGGGAGGAAATACATGAATCGTAATTTGGTAATCAAGGGAATAAAAGAGGTGGTGAAAGGGAGGTTTTGGGGGTTCGCTTAACTTAGCAATATGAATTAAGCATTTAAAATTTAGCTTGCAGAATTATGTGCTGAATTTTAACCTTTTACTTAGGAAACCACTGCCATGGTACAAAGGGCATAGGAAAATGCAAATTTCTGAAGCTTCTTGCGATAAAGAACAATACCCGGAGAAGACCAAGGAATGCAAGAAACCTAGATAAAGGAACTCCTCTGTCTCCAAGCTGATCAAAACCGACAGATGTACTCAGATAAGCACCAAGGGACCAAAGCGCACACGCAAAGAAGAAAAGTTCAAAAGTTTGATCATGGGTAAGACCACGGCCTTTGCCGAGTTGCTGTCCGAGTTTTTCTCTACTCCCCCGGGCGGGGGAGGAGGCTGCACCAGCCGAGCTGAAGGCACAGCAACTGACAGCCGGGGGGGCACTGCCCAGATGCGCCGGGGGCGTCCGGGGAGCGCCTCAGCAGGAGGCAGCAGTGATCAGCAAGAAGGCGAAGTAGAAAAGAGGGACCCGAATCAGGGCAAAGTCCAGAGTTCTTTAATGTCTCCAGGGAATGCCAGCCGAGTCGGGACCACGAGGTGGGGGTACAGCCGATTATAAAGGGATGGAACATACAACATTTCAACCAATGAGAGAGAACTTGGGAGGGAACAAACTCGTGACAAACACGCCGGCTCGCCAATAGGGAATGCGACAGGGAGGGACCCTTGTTCCCGATCCAGTCACCCACCGAGGAGGGGAGAACTTTCTGGAAATAGGGAAGGGGACAGTGGCTGATGGACAGGAACTCAGGGAGGGATTGACAGAGGGTAACCAGGGGAACAGGGGTGGAGACAAAAAACTGACACTCTCAAAAGGAGGGGTTGCCAGGGGAGGTGGGGGGGGGAACCCTAGGACCGAACCATTATAACTTTAGGGGGAAACGGAAGAAACCAAATGAACCCTGCACCACAACATCTCCCTCTTTTTTGTTTAAAATAAAAATAAAACTGAAATTGTTCTTAAACTGGCGTAGTAACTGAAAACCATAGGGAGGATTGAGGGGCTTGCTCCCAATGCGTCTTCTCACAGGAAGGTTCTTCAGGGATGGGAGCAGGGTCAGTAGGAGCCTCAACATGGTTGATTTGGGGGGTTGTGGCAAACAGAATTCTGGTCAGTAACTTATAGATAATGCAGAAACCAAAAATTAAACAGAGCAAAACGAAGATAATAACTAAAATGGTACGAATGATGGAGCCCACCCAGCCTGTCACTCCCATTTTGGATAGCCAGTCCCCCAACCAGTCCGAGGTCTGTTGTCGGATGTTGTCGACGTCCTCGGACATCTGGCGGATGGTGTGTCTGGCGTCCTCGGCTCATGACGACAGGTTCATGCAGCAGAGCCCCTCGAACTCCTCACAGTGATGGTTGTGAAGTAACAAAAGGAAATCGATTGCCGCCCTATTTTGGAGGGTCGCTTTCCTCGTTGTTTCCTCGTCAGCTAGGAGGTCCGCTAGGGCAGTTGAGGTCAAATTTGCTTGCTTCGCCACCCAGCACTCGAGGTTGCCCAATTCCCCTAGTGCTTTAGCTGCGGCCACCCACGGCAAAAATACTGAAACCGCAATATTTTTGGGTCTAGACCAATGAACAATTTCGGCGTCACACTCTGGGTCAATTTTATGGGTGTTTCTTTTGACTCTGGCCAAATCATGTGTGACATTTTTCTTTTTCCAATCGAGAATTTGAGTATAGTTGGGGGTAAGCAGTGTCAACCGCCCAAAAGTGCAGGGCCCTCCGGACAGACGAGGGGGAATTCCAGCCCACGCTCGGTTACCGCAAATTAGGAACGCACCTTTAGGGAGGAGTGCGGGTTTCAAATAAAAGGTATTGGGGACATAAATGGTGGTGGTGAAATTGCACCAGTTCTTTGTTTGATACCTCTCATTATTAAAGTGTACCACCCGGTCTGGGACCGCACCTTGGTGCGGGCGGAAATGGAGGCAGAGGGAGGCGCGTGCGGAGCCGAGCAGCTCGAATTCCGTGGGCTCGTCAGTGGTATAATTGAGAAGTTTCATGAATTCTTCCCACCAGTAACTGGCATAATTAGATCCCGGAAGCAGGTACTTTAGGTAGGGGAGTAAGGGAGGGGGAAAATCATCAAACCCGAATGGAATTCCCACGAGACAAGTTGAGAGGGGGTCTGCTGCAGAAGCTGTTGACAGGCACAGGTGGTCTTGTCCCATCGCTTGAGCCAAGGTTCGCCAGACGTTCGCCTTCGGTTGGGGAACAATCCAGGTGTCAGCTGGGTGGGTCATCAACAAGAGCGAAATCATAACGAAGAGGGGTCTAACTGAAACAAACGAAGAAAGCAAGTTAATACAGAGGGTTCAGTTGGGGATGGTTCAGCCTGGGGGGGACCGGACCTATGGACTTCTTTCCTTCTTCGTCTCCAAGCCGCCTCCTCCACCTGTGCTGCAGAGCCGATGTTGCGGGCTTTCCCTGGAAGGTAGGGCTTTACCCATTTGGAAGGGACCCACCTCAACCCTGTGGGGGTGGACACGCAGGCGTATCCACGACCCCACGTAACCAGGTCAAAGGGACCCTCCACCTTCCAGGTTTCTGGATCTTTCACCAGCACAGGGGGTTTCGCCCTCAGGTGCGTGTCCTGATAGGTGTTAAAGTGCCTTGCGATGGGTGGATTCAGGCAGTTAAAACTACAGTTCAGAAAGTTAATTGTAAACAAGGCCCTGGCCAACCGGATCTGAGGGGACTCCACCTTCATAGCACCTTTTTGATGTTCTAGAGTACGCTTGATGCTCTGGTGGGCCCGCTCTACCACCGCTTGTCCTGTGGGAGAGTAAGGGATGCCGGTTTTGTGGCTTACCCCCCACTCCTGCAGGAAGCTCCGAAATTCCCTGGAGGTATATCCTGGCCTGTTATCTGTTTTGATCTCCTTGGGGATGCCCAACACAGAGAAGGCATGTAACAGATGCTTTTTAACATCTGCTGTCTTCTCCCCTGTGTGGGCAGAGGCATAGACGGCCCCAGAAAAGGTGTCCACGGAGACGTGCACGCACCGGAACTTGCCAAATTCTGGGATGTGAGTGACATCCGTCTGCCAGATTTCGCAGCTCTTAAGTCCCCGCGGGTTGGCGCCGGCAGCCACTACTGGCAATTGGAATGCCTGGCACTGTGGGCATGTGGCCACAATTGCTCTCGCCTGGTCCCTTGTCAGATGGAATTGACGGACCAGGCCAGGAGCATTTTGGTGGAACAGTTGGTGGCTGAGTTTCGCCTGTTGAAAGGCGTCTGGGAGTGGGGCCATCTCAACTGGGGCGGCTAGGGCATCGGCACGCCGGTTGCCCTCCGCAATGAACCCCGGTAGGTCAGTGTGTGACCTCACATGCATAACATAGAAGGGTTGCTCTCGGTGGGAGACTAGATCTATCAGTCTTGAGAGCAAGCTGAACAGATCCATGTTGGAAACCTCCTGAAGAATGGCACTCTCCGCTCTGGAAACGACACCGGCGACATAGGCAGAGTCGGTTACAAGATTAAAAGGCTGAGAAAACCTTTCAAAGACTCTGACCACCGCGGCCAACTCGGCAATTTGAGGTGAACCCTCAACTTTCTCAATATCTGCCCTCCACTGCCGAGTTTGAGGATCCCGCCAAGTCACCACAGACTCATGGGATGCTCCGGACGCGTCTGTGAAAATTGTCAGAGCTTTCAAAGGCTTCCGACTCTGAACTGTCTTTAACAACAGTTTGAAATTCATTCCCAAATTAAACAATTTGTGGGCCGGTTTGTGAATCGAAATTTGCCCAGTGAACGAGTCCAGAGCAAATTGGAGAGCTTCGTTCTCCAGGAGTAGATGTTCCAGCATGGCCTTGGTTAGTTGGCCCGAGTTCAAATTAATTGGAACATGAATGCATGAAAAGTCAACACCGGCCAACTCCCGGATCCAGAGGCGAGCCTTCCGGATCAACTCAGCTACCAACTCTTGTGGCCTCGTCATCCTCTTGGACCTATGATGGCTGAGGAAAACCCACTCTATAATCAAGAGAGGGTCCCTCGAACCCTGGTCCTTAGATGTTTTGGTGGATGACTCCCACTGAAAAATCAACCCATGCGGGTGTGGCAGCTTTCCCAGTATGATAAAATTGAAATGTAAGTCTGGGTTGTACCGATGTGCCTGTCTCTGCGATAAGATGTTTTGCACCTTTTCCAAGGCTGTGGCGGCCTCCTGGGTAAGGGTCCTGGGAGAACTAAGCTCCTCTCCCCCTTTCAAAAGATTGAAAAGGGGGGCTAGGTCTTCCGTAGGAATACCCAGCCAAGGTCTTACCCAATTCAAAGACCCACACAGCTGGTGGACATCAGCCAAGGTTTCAATTTTGGTGTTAAAGGCCAATTTCTGCGGAACAATGGTCCGCTTGGTGATCTCCAGGCCAAGATATTTCCAGGGTGGCATCCTTTGAATTTTTTCTTCCTGGAGCTCGAACCCTGCAGAAGTCAATGCATTGATTGTCAGGAAAAGCGAGTGGGTAAGTGTGCTGTCATCAGGTGCACACACCAGGATGTCATCCATGTAATGTAGAATGATGGCATCTTTTGCTGCCTCTCGAACAGGGGACAGCAAGGAAGAGACGTACCACTGGCAGATCACAGGACTAGCCTTCATTCCTTGTGGAAGGACTTTCCAATGATACCTCTTCCTTGGGGCTTCTCGGTTGATGGTGGGAACCGAGAAGGCAAAGCGTGGGGCGTCGTCAGGGTGTAGAGGAATTTGAAAGAAACAGTCCTTTATATCCAATACAGCCAATTTCCAATTTTGAGGGAGCATGGTTGGGGACGGCATCCCTGGTTGGAGAGCGCCCATATCTTCAATAACATTATTAATTTGGCGAAGGTCGTGCAAGAGCCGCCATTTGTCCTTGTTTGTTTTTTTAATAACAAAGACAGGGGAGTTCCATGGTGAATTGGACTCCACGATGTTGCCCTTGTCCAGCTGCTCCTGTACGAGCTCTGTGAGCGCCTTTAACTTTTGTTTGTTGAGCGGCCACTGCTCTACCCATATGGGAGAATTTGATTTCCAGGTCAATTTTTGGGTAGGGCGCTCTTCAGTGGCCGCTACTGAAAAACCTGAGGAGCCGTTGGCAGGTCAATTGTGGCTCCCCATTGGGCTAAAACATCTCTCCCCCACAGGGGTTCCGCATAGTCCATTACAAATGGGCGAATACAAGCTAATTGCCCATTTGGCCCCGTAATTTGTACCACGCTCTTAGACTGCTTAGCCAATTGTATGCCCCCTACACCTTGAACGCGTTCAGCCGCGCGTTGCAACTCCCAATGTGGCGGCCATTCCTCACTAGGAATGATCGTCACATCCGCCCCTGTGTCGAGCATGCCACTGATTCTGGTCAATTGGCCATCCCTGCTCACATTACACGTTAGTCGGGGTTTCCCCCTTCCAATTGCATGAGTCCAGTTTACGCGTAATGTTGGTGTTGTAGCATGTATTGAAGGTGGTATTGTGTTTTCTACTGATTTAAATAACTCCACAGGGATGGCCTGGGCTATAATTTGACCTTTTTGCAATGAAACCAGTGGGCGTATGCAAAAAAATCCCACCGCAAATGAATCAATGGCATGTGGTAGTAAGCCCGGAATGATGGTGATTTCCGGTGGTGTGCACTTGGTGTCGCCAATGACAACGCACTCACTCTTGATCCGGTTCCAGGTACCTGGTGCCTGAGGTGCTACCATCACGAGGTGGCACTGGGAGTCCATGATCTTAACTGACTCGACCAACTGCAACCTGTAGGGCGAAACCAAAGAGGAGGTGGTTAGAGACGTAAGAATCGGTGTTTTGCAAGAAGTCAAGTCCAGTAAATTGTGTTGAAGAGTCGGGTGGGTAAATTGGGATCCCCTCCCCAAATCCCCTTTCTTAGATGTTGAGTCACCCGCCCCATTTTTGTCCTCGCGCAGGGAGGGGCTGCGCTTCTGCCTTAGTTTTTTTGATCTTTCTTAAGACCCTCCTGGGATGCCGTCTGCTTCCTCCTGAACTCATAAAACTGAGTTCGGAGTGGGCAGTCCGGCATCCAGTGTTCGGTGCTGCCACAGAGGTGGCACTGTCCACGCGGCGGCGGCCTTGGCAGGGTAGGAGTCCGTTGTGGCTGTGCGGGCATTGCTTCAAAGAAGTCCCTTGGTTCGGCGAAGGACACCCGGCGGGGCGATGGCTTGGCGTCAGTGTCCTGCCGAGCGATGACCGGAACCTTCGTCTGGCAAACCTTTATCATTGCCTGGATGGTGGGAGGCGGGTCCAAGGGCAGGCTGAGGATGGCTGCCTTGCAGGCGGTGTTTGCATTGGCGGCAGCCATCTCGAGCAGGACGCTCGGTCGAGCGCTCTCGCTGTGGACTTGCTGTTCTATAGCCCTGCGGAGACGCTCAACAAAGATTATAAAAGGCTCCTCACTGCCCTGGATTATTTTAGAAAATGTAAGAGATGGTACTGCAGTCTTCAACGACAGGAAAGCCCGCTCCGCTACCTTGGCGCTTTCCCGGAGCGCAGCACGGGGGATGTCCCTTGCTTGGATCGCCCCGTCGGCCCAATTTCCGGTACCGATAAGGTGCTCGGTACACACCGCTTCACCACCACGGATTGTGCTTGTTTGGGCATCCGCCCATAATTCTGGGAGGATGTCCCTTATTCCCTTTTTCCATGCCTCCTCCCATACCCCGAATTCAGTGGGGTTGAGGAGACATGAAAAAAGCGTCCGCAAATCAGCAGGAACAACATTAGTTTCTAATAAAGAGGCTCGAAGGAGTCCCCGGAAATATTCACTCTCCCGGGAGAACTCCTTTTGAGCCTTGCACAGCTCCTTGATGGTGGAGTGGGGGAATGGGGTCCACTGCGCTTTGACCGGTCCCTGTCCCTCCTGCTGGTATGTGACAGGGGCTGCAGTGATCACTGGTGCAAGCCCTGTGTTCCGGTTCTCCAACCCTGCCCCCCCCCCGGGAACCGGGTTGTGGGAACCAGGAGGTGGGGCGTGGGAACCAGAACAGGGGAGGGAGGGGCGTTGCGTGGGAACCTGGGTGGGGCTGGGAGCCTGGGCGGAGTCGAGAGCTGGGACATGCTCCGCCTGTGGGTGGTAACTTGGGGGCGGGACTAGGGGAGGGGGAGGAGGAAAGGGCGTGGAAGGGGGTGGAGGAACAAAGGGTGGAGCGAAGCAGGGGTGGGCGGGGTTTTGTAGGGGAGGGGAGGGGACAACAGGCTTGGAGGGAAAAAGAAAAGGATTGTGGGAAGAAGACAGGGTTTTGGAGGGAAAAGCCATGTGGCCACCTCCATCTTGAGCTCCATGGGAGCCATTTTGAGACAGAGTCTGAGAGTTGTCACCCTCTGGAACTAAGAACTCAACTTTGGGTTTGACAACCGGGGACTTCGGGGTGGGGGAAACAGGGTTCGGGGAAGAATCCCCCGAAGTCTGGCCAGGACTTCAGAGGTGGGGGGTTGGAGGACCCTGAGGAAAACCCGGGGGATGGCAAGAACCCGGCACTGTGCCTGTGTGAGCTGTTTCCCTCAGGATCCCCTTATTCTGAGGTACAGAGGAGGTGGAACAAGGATCTAGGACTTGGGGACAGGGTGAACATGAACCAGGGGGTGGTTGTTTCCTCAGTTTCCCTTGTTCTTTTAAAGCTGTAATAATTTGGAAGCTCCAATAAACTAATTTTTTACTCTTTGATTCCCCCTCAGAATCCAATTGAGATAATTTTGTTCCAACCGAATTCCAAAAATCTATCCTATGAACCATTTCAGGGGTAATCTGAGGAAACTGAGTAAACAACCACATTATCAACTGCTTTAACTCCCTCTTAATTAACTTAATATTTCTCCCAGCAAGGATAGCTATAACTTGGAGAGAAACTCTTTTCTGCTGTGTCGACAGTTTAGCACCCATGCCGACACAGAAAACCCACCCCTTGGAGTAAAAATAAATATAACAGGAACAGAAAAAAACCCTCAGCCACCAGCCCTAACCCCACTGGGTCTGGGACAAAACCACTGACCCGACCAGACGAAACTGGGGGGGGGTTAAGCGAGGGGGACCACCCGAAGATGGGGAGCTGGAGGTACTCACCCTCTGACCAGCGCCGACTGGGATAAAACTCCAAGGGAAAGGACTTCGCCGGGGACCGAATCCGGGGTGCAGGAGCTGCCGATCCCTTCCCGATCCGGAGCCACGCCTCTACAACGAGGTCTGCTCACAGACAGGGTAGTCTTGACGTCCACAGAGCAACCGATGAACCAAGCAAGAAGGGCAAAACCTGCCTGCTGGCCACTAACCTCCTGCCGCGGGGTCCGGGGGTGTCCACTGCCTCACGTTGGGCGCCAAAACTGCCGAGTTGCTGTCCGAGTTTTTCTCTACTCCCCCGGGCGGGGGAGGAGGCTGCACCGGCCGAGCTGAAGGCACAGCAACTGACAGCCAGGGGGGCACTGCCCAGATGCGCCGGGGGCGTCCGGGGAGCGCCTCAGCAGGAGGCAGCAGTGATCAGCAAGAAGGCGAAGTAGAAAAGAGGGACCCGAATCAGGGCAAAGTCCAGAGTTCTTTAATGTCTCCAGGGAATGCCAGCCGAGTCGGGACCACGAGGTGGGGGTACAGCCGATTATAAAGGGACGGAACATACAACATTTCAACCAATGAGAGAGAACTTGGGAGGGAACAAACTCGTGACAAACATGCCGGCTCGCCAATAGGGAATGCGACAGGGAGGGACCCTTGTTCCCGATCCAGTCACCCACCGAGGAGGGGAGAACTTTCTGGAAATAGGGAAGGGGACAGTGGCTGATGGACAGGAACTCAGGGAGGGATTGACAGAGGGTAACCAGGGGAACAGGGGTGGAGACAAAAAACTGACACTCTCAAAAGGAGGGGTTGCCAGGGGAGGTGGGGGGGGGAACCCTAGGACCGAACCATTATAACTTTAGGGGGAAACGGAAGAAACCAAATGAACCCTGCACCACAACAGGCCTTCAGCCTCAGAGACCACCGAAAGACCCCGTGCAACCACCACCATGAACAATGCATGCTCAGAAGGACGTGTATCTAATTACCATATGCGACGAGGACAGGCGAGGCCAGGGGTTGAATATGCATGGCAAGGTTGTGCAATGTAATGTATATGGAACACCTTTGTGAATAAAGATGTGGCTCAGACCAGGGCTCGGGGCACAAGTTTTCACGAGAGCTATCTCGCTTGTGCCAAGCACTGACAATACATACCCACTTCATAACTACATCAGGTTGTGGAGTCTATTCCACATATCACTTCATTTGGTGACTCTGGTGGGACCAAGTCTGCTCACCTGCTGCTCCGGTTGGGGGGCAAACTCCCTCAGGCGCGCCACAGAGCTCTTCCTCGGGAGGGACTCCGTGTCTCGGCTATACACTGCAGGGAGCAGACCACAGCCCATTGTGACTGCAGAGAGAAGTGGTATGTAGTAATTTCATTTTTTTAGGGTTGGCTACTGATAAGTAGCATAAGAGACGTCCTTGCGCACAGTTTTGCCCAGGGGGCTTGCAAGCAACTGCCTGCCGGGGGAGAGCCCAGAGGCAGGGGGCGTCCCCAGCTGATAGAGCAGCTGGTGGAGCGGAGGGAGAACACCGGCTAAGGGAAGCCGGCAGGAAATCCCAGCTTTGGTTTGAACTGTGATTATGTGGTTGTTATGTTCGGACGTGCATGCTTGTGTGTGTGTGGGTGTGAATGAAACCGTGAAACACGCTGCAGGGCATGAGGTCTTGGTTTAGTTTCTCTGATAACTGTGGCTTTTAAAAGAACATTTCAGGGGCACAGGGTGGCACGCACTGGGCGCTGCTCAGAGATCGCTGCTTTAACGGGAAAGGCAGACGCGGCACGAGCTGGCTCTAGCGGGCGGGGATAGTGGCTCCCAGCCAACTCTGCCTGAGGGAGCAGGCAGCGCATGAGCGGCACGGGCCGGCTCTAGCGAGTGGGGGAGCGCAGCCCGGGTGCATCAGCCGGGGCTTGCAAAATTGCTCTATGTGTAGCTGGCTGATAGCGCAGCTAGCAGGGGCATGGGCACAAGCTACAGTTTGTGGGGTTGCTTTGAATGCCGCTAGCAGGAGCATGGTACAAGTTGGGATTTGCAAGAGCCGCTTACAAGCATTACTACTTGGTAAGGGGCAGGAGGTGGCTGAAGGTAGCCAGCAAGCCCGGCTGGGCTGTTTGCTGTGCGGCAACACTGCCCTTCAGTGTTGAAAGCTGTTACTGGGAGATCCTTTGCATTAAGGGGTTTGCTGCTTGCTTTTTTTAGCTGCAAGCAAGTGGTGATTTGCCCACAGTAGCTGCTGAAATTAAAGCCCAGGCTGAGAGAGCCCGGCCTCCCAGACAGGCTCTACACAGGTGGTTTCAGCTTGAACCAAGTCAGTCTCTTCACTCAGCATGGGACTGGGTCGTCATAGGATGGGAGGACGGAAGGAGAGACAGAGTGTTCTTGGGAGGGATATACCAAAGTTCAACAAGGAACTATCTGGCCCTTGGCTGGGAACAACCCTCAGTTGAAAGAGCACTTAGAAATCCCTTGAGGTGGGGGCTGGAAGGGGTAATTACCTGTTTCATGTGTGGACTGACAGTTTTTTGCTGGGAGCCAGACGCATACAGCTTGGGTTCTCCTTCAATGTAGAAAGTGTCAGAGGAGGTGGTATTGTGTTTCATATAGACAGAGACCCACGTGTCATGCATGTACCCCTGAATTGCTGGAATACTATAACCAAGAGGTACATGCAAGGTGTGAAATAGTGAGTTTAATCTGTGGAAAAAGTCATCTAGTCCCTGAGACCTGGGATGTTTTTGAGGAAGATTGGGAAAGGGTAAAGGAGTGGCACAGCTGTATCAAAAGGAAGAACTAAGGAATTTTTTTTGTTTTTCTCCCCAGTGGCTTGGATTGAACCCTTAGGATTAAAAGTTGATGGTTGATTATTATCTACTAATTAATAAATCAGTTATTAATGTTTTAATATTAATAAAATACTTAAATGTTATTGATTGTTATTTTTAAATTGGTTATTAATATTTTAATATAATTTGGTTATTTAATTAATTACTAAATTTTTATTTTAAAAAAAAGAGTTTTTATTTTTGAGACTTTTTTTTGAACATTTGGAACTGAGTAAACTAAGCTTGCTCTAAAATAATGGGAGCCAGGCAGAGTAAGGAAGTGCCGAAGGCCAGCCCATTAGGGTGCGTCTTAGCACATTGGAGAGAAATAGCAGGCAAAGGGGCAGGGAAAATAAAAAAAGCCTAATTAAATATTGCTCTCATTGTTGGCCATTATATTGCCTAGAGGATGGCGCAAGGTGGCCTCCTACAGGTACATTGGAATATAATACCTTGTTAGAGCTAATATTGTTTCTGCGGAGAGAAGGGAAATAGGAGGAAGTTTCTTATTGTGATATGTTTTTCTGCCTCTGAAATAACCCTGATTGGCAAAGGGACTGTAGCATCAGAGCTCCCTCTGACCCCCTCGTTCTGGCTCTTGAAAGAGAAAACAGAAGCAAAATGGGAGAACTTAAACGGTGCTCCTCGGCCTGTAGCATAAGACAGAGATGCACCAGGACAGATAAAGTTTATTGTGCAGCACTAGAGGAACAAGAACAAGATCTAGGCAACCTATTTAGCCCTCACTTGGGAGGGCAGGGGGGAAGAGGTAGGGACTTGGGAGGGGCACCAGCACCACCTCCGCCACCTCCCCCTAATGAGAGAGAAATAGATCTCATGGAATCTCCTCCTCCACCTATTCTACCTATTCCTCCTACTACTTCTGTTCCTACTCCTCCTCCTTCGGAGAACATGGAATCTCCTTCTCCACCTATTCCACCTATTCCTCCTGCTACTCCTGTTCCAATCCTACTCCTATTCTTCCTACTCCTACTCCTCCTCCTTCGGAGAAGACACCAGCTCCAACCCCTCCAGTCAGCCCAATTGCATCCCGAACCAGAGGACAAATACTGCAGGCCCCTTTGCGGGAGACAGTAATACCAAGCAGAGAAAGGATATTGGTTAAGGTGCCCTTCTCCACCCTTGATTTGGAAGCATGGGAAAGGGTTGCAGGAAATTACCGAAATGACCCAGTAAACACTGCTAAACATCTATGATACATTATGAAGCAGCACAATCCAGACTGGGGTGATATTCAATTATTATTAAAGACATTCACTGAAACAGAAAAACAGTTGATTTTTAAAACAGCAGAGGACCTGGTAGCAGACAACTTTAGACAAAAAACAAGTGGATCTAAAGGAACATTTTCCACTTCAGGACCTGTCGTGGTTTGGCCCGGAAGTGTGTTTCTGGAAGATTCTAGGTCAGACCAATCAGTGGCCAAATTTGAAATTGGCATCTGGTGCTGGCCACTGAGGTTTGGATACGCCTCTGAGAACACACAGGGGTTAAAAGCAGGAGATTCCCAGAGAACTTCCTCTTTGGGAATCCGGTGTTGGTGAGTGGAGTCTGGACCCCTCCCCTGCCCAGCTGCGTCTGGGTAGGGGAGGGGAAGGCCATGCGGCCTGTGGGGAGGAGGCCGGGAGCCCCAAAAGGTGCAGGGGTGGAAGAGACTTGAGATGTCTGGGCAGCACCCCCCGGAGAGAGAGATAGAGACTGTGCTGGCAGCACAGGCAGCCAGAAGGGGGGATGCGGTGAGAGAAGGTGCCTGGCAGATGTGGGAGTCCTGGGCAGGCAGAAGGGAAGATTTTAACCCCTTTGTAGCGTAGAATAATGGAAACCTTACAAATACTGAATCCTCCTGAATCAGAATGAGGAGAGAGAGATGAGAGATGAAATGGGTAAGCGTGAGGAAAGCTGGAAGAGGCGAGAAGAATCCTAGGTGGAAGAGATGATGGAGTGGCCTTGGGCTGGACTCTTTCTTGTATAGCCATGGACAGACCCGTGTTTTTTCCCTGTGACCCAGAGACTGTATTTAGGGGGAGGCAACACCTGGGAGTCAAGAGTGAAGCAGCGGTGTGAACAGAGACAGCTGAGGAGGGTGTGAGATGCCCTCTGTCTCCGTGGGGAGGAAGATCTCTGTTCATGAGGCCCCTCGGTCCCAGGGGGTGAAATTTGGGGGGAACTGGTATCCTGAAGTTGAGAGACTGCTGCTTCTGGAAGTGGGTGGAGCATCTTTAAACGGGGAGCCCTAAAAGCAGTCCTGGCCCGTGTCCAGTGGTGAGAGCATTGGACATGGGGGGGGGGGGAAGTCACGAGGGCCGATGTTCTCTGGGTGGGGCCATGGGTGACACGGAAGCACAGGAGGTTTTAATTGTGCTTCTGGGGGAAGCCTATGAGGCAAGGGAGGACTTCTCTCTCTCCCTGATGGATTTGAGAGTTGATTATTTGAGGGGTGGTGAATCTGTGGAGAAAAGGGAGGGGGGAGGAGGAATGTATTTGGAAGGTTTTCATTCTTAGCTTTGTATGTGTTCCTTTCTAGATTTGTAATGAATAAAGTGTTGTGTTTTTCCCTCCATCCCCGAATGGGAGCCTGCTTTGTTCTGTTCCCGGGTCACATCTCACAGCAACCATTTTGGAGATATACCATGGGGGCCCTGGCATTGTGCCAGGGTCAAACCATGACAGGACCTAGGCTGGAACCTGAACCAATCAGCAGAAAGACAGAGGCTAAAGAATTATCAGGATTGGGTTATATTGGGAGTGGAAAGATCAATGCCTAAAACGATAAATTGGTCAGCTTTATATGCTATTTAACAGGGACCCTCAGAATCCCCTACAGAGTTCCTAGACCGCCTGAGAAATGCAATGTGTTGCTATATACCATTGGACCCTGCATTTGATGTGGGGATACAACTAATTAATCTATTTTTGGGACAGTCCACAAGGGATATTAGGCACAAACTCCAAAACATCTGAGAAGAAGATGCACAGAATTTAGAAACTTTATTGGGGGTGGCCCGGAGAGTCTTTAGCAACAGAGAAGAGGGGTATAAACGAGGAATGAAAAACTTAATAGCAATAGTGCAGGAGGAATGGAGAGAAAAATGTGAAAGCGGGCAGGGACCACCCAAGCAAGGCCCTCCTCAATTAGGCAGAAATCAATGCGCAAACTGTAAGAAACGGGGCCATTGGAAGAAGGACTGTCCAGAAGGGAAACAGAATGGTCAAGGGAATCAAAGGAGAGGAGGGGTGGTTGCCCATGTGCAAGAGGATTAGGGGGGACTGGAGGAAACTACCCCAACAGGCCCTCTCATTGTAAAACTGAAGCTGGGGGAAATGGAAAAAGAAGTAAAATTCCTAGTCGACACTGGGGCAACGTACTCTGTTCTAGATACAGCCTTGATGCCCATTGGGGATGATTATGCTATGGTTACAGGAGCGAATGGCCAAACTGAAAAGGCATTTTTCTTTAGGCTGCTAAAATACAAACTGGGAAAGCACTGGAGGATCCACAAATTTCTATGTATGCCCAACTCCCCCAAGCCACTTTTGGGCAGAGATTTGTTGGGCCAATTACAGGCAACTATTACATTTAAAAATGGGGAAATTATTCTGGAGGTAAATTATCAAAAATATATAGAAATATTGAGTTTGATATTAACTACTAGTGAAGTCACAAGGGAAACTGAAATTGATGAAGAGATAATGAATCAAGTATTCCCTGGGGTATGGGCCTCTGATGTACCAGGGAGAGCGAAAAATGCTTCCCCTATACAGATCAAGCTAAAAGAGGGAAAGCAACCTGTCACAGTTAAACAGTATCCCTTGAGGAGGGAGGATAAGGAAGGAATTAGCCCAGTAATTGAGAACTTTTTGCATCTAGGATTGTTAAAAGAATGTCAATCTGATTTTAATATCCCTATCCTACTAGTCCGCAAACCTGATGGATCATACCAGTTACTACAGGATCTGCAAGCCATGAAGAAGGTAACTGAGGATCTGTATCCTGTGGTGGCCAATCCATACACATTATTAACTTATTTAACACCCAAACTAACTTGGTTTACCGTTTTGGATTTGAAAGACGCCTTCTTTTGCCTTCCTATCCATGAAGCCAGCCAGAAAATTTTTGCATTTGAATGGAAAAGTCCTAAAAGCAGGCGAAGAACTCAACTTACATGGACAGTACTCCTGCACGGATTTAAAAACTCACCCACTTTGTTTGGAGAACAACTTGCAAAGGAATTAGAGACCTGGGAAGCCCCTCCAGAGGAAGGGAAGCTGGTACAGTACGTAGATGACATCCTAACAGCCACAGGGACATGGGAAGCGTGTGTGGCCTGGGCGGTAAGCCTCTTGAACTTTCTGGGGCTCCAAGGGTACTGGGTATCAAACAAAAAGGTTCAAGTACTAAAACAGGAAGTAACCTATCTGGGTTACAAAGTCAGTGCTGGACAATGTACCCTGGGCCAAAGCCAGAAGGAGGCAATATGCCAGATCCCAAAACCTCAGACTGCAAAAGAACTACGAACTTTCCTGGGGATGACGGGGTGGTGCAGGTTATGTATCTATAACTATGGACTGTTTGTTAAGCCCATGTATGAACTTATTGAAACTGAAAGCAGGGACATCCAATCGACAAAGGAAGCTACACAGGCTTTCCAACAGCTGAAAAAAGCCCTCATGTCAGCTCCAGCTCTGGCATTGCCAGACGTGAGTAAGCCTTTCCTTTTGTTCTCCCATGAGAAGCAAGGAATCGCCTTGGGAATATTAGCACAGGACCTCGGCCCATGCTGGAGAGCAGTTGCTTACTTCTCTAGGCAATTGGATGCAGCAGCTAAAGGGTGGCCTGGATGCCTCAGAGCTGTTGCAGCAGTCGTACTGAATATCCAAGAGTCACATAAATTCACCCTGGGCCAGAAAATTACTGTGCTAGTGTCTCACACGGTGTCTGCAGTACTAGAGGTGAAAGGCGGGCATTGGCTTTCCCTACAAAGATTTCTGAGATACCAAGCTATTATGGTGGAGCAAGATGATGTGGAGATAGTGGTGACTAATATTGTCAATCCAGCCTTCTTCCTCAGTGGAAACCAAGGGGAGACAGTGGAGCATGACTGCCTGGACACTATCAAGGCCACCTATTCCAGCCTCCCTGACTTGAAGGACACCCCTTTCGAGAATGCAGAAATCTGGTTTACTGATAGAAGCAGTTATGTCATCAGTGGAAAACGACATGCTGGGTACACAATGCAAAGAAGTAATAGAATCTAGGCCCCTGCCAACAAACACCTCTGCACAAAAAGCCTAGATAGTTGCTCTAACTTGGGCCTTGAAATTGACAAAAGGGAAAGAAATAAACATATATACGGACTCAAAGCATGCATTTGGAGTAGTACATGCTCATGCAGCCATTTGGAAAGAAAGAGGACTGCTGAATTCTCAAGGGAAAAACATTAAACATGCATCAGAAATACTGCGACTCCTAAAAGCAGTCCAGTTGCCAGAGAAGGTGGCAATCATGCACATTAAAGCACATCTGAAGATAAACTCAGAATTGGAAGAAGGGAACGAGCTGGTGGATAGGGAAGCAAAAGAAGCAGCAAAAAATGAGGTAATAACTGAAGCGGCCCTGATACCAGACAGGCAAATTTCCCTTGAAGGTAAGCCAAAGTACAACAATTTAGACAGAAAATTTATCTATGAGCAGAAAGGAGCCTATAACCAAGAGGGATGGGCCACCATAGAAAGAAAAATAGTTATACCTATTCATCATGGTCCCTAATAAGGGAGGAACATCAAAAAACACACTGGAGAATTGATGTCCTTCATAAATATCTAAATAACAGGATCATTGCTAGAAATTTACGAGTCATTATCACCCAAGTGACTCGACAATGTGACCTTTGCCTACAGACCAATCCCAAGAATATTCTCAAACCAAAATTTGGCCAGATTGGGAAGGACCATGGACCTGGGCAGCAATGGCAAATCGATTTCACAGAATTACCAAGAAAAGGGGGGGTATAAGTTTTTACTGGTACTAACAGATACCTTTTCAGGATAGCCAGAAGCATTCCCTGCCAGGACTTCTAAAGCTCGGGAGGTAACTAAGGTATTGATACAGGAAATCACACCACGCTTTGGAGTCCCAGCCACAATCTCCTCAGACAGAGGACCACATTTTATCTCAAAATTAGTACAACAGGTTAGCCAATACTTGGGCATAGACTGGGAACTTCACACCCCATATAACCCACAATCAAGTGGTCAGGTAGACAAAATGAATAATTTGATGAAACAACAAATTATACGATTGGGACAAGAGGCTAATTTGCCATGGCCTCAATCCCTCCCATTAGTGCTGCTGCAGATTAGAACCAAACCCAGGACTAAGGAAAAGCTAAGTCCCTTTGAATTGCTTTAATGGGAGACCATATGGGATGCAGAAGGAAATGTCTGCCCAGGACATATCGCTAACCTCCTATATGATCGCTCTGAGCAAGTAAATTAGAGCAATTGAAAAATATGTGGCTGGAACTTGGGGTACGGGGCTCGATGCACCAGTACATGACGTACAACCTGGAGACTATGTATATGTTAAGTCTCTTACAGAGAAGGCTCTGGAACCACAATCGGAGGGACTGTACCAAGTGCTCCTTACTACCTTCACTGCAATCAAGATTAAGGAACAAAGCACTTGGATCCACCACAGACATGTTAAGAGAACTCCAGAAGCCCCTTGGAGAATAACATCGGGTGATGGTGAATTGGAACTGAAGCTTACCTGGACAAAATTAATGCATCCTGGTGGCTGGGGATTTGCCCTAAAGTGTTGTTTACAATCATAGTTGTAATCCAAGGATTAGAAAGTACTCCTAGCTAGAGCAATGCCTTGTCAAAAGCCTTTACTTGATACACCACATCCATGGGAAAACCTCCTGATATAAAAGGTTTAAACCTAGCAACTGTGGTAATGCGCAAAAATCAAATATATAAAAGGAAGGAGTGGCAGAAAGAGAAGTTTTGGTCACTTCACGGGACCATAGGAGAGGTAATTAAGATAGGGTGTCAGATGATTAATGAGACTGCTGTCTTGGTTTTGAAAGACAGGTGTCTGTTAAGGCAGGATCCTCCCCTGAAATGGAAAATGCAAACCCCCTCCCTCCGAATTGCTATAAATTTTAAATTAAGGGGCTCTCAGGCAAAAAAAATATGGGAGCAGGAATAACAGTTCTTTATTAAGGAAGAAAGTAAAAAGATAAAATAAACAATGCAGTAAACCAAAACAACACTGACAGAGTTAGTATACGACCTGACACCCTGTTGGTCAGGGTGTTGGTAGCAGTCCAATTGGAATTGTGGCTGCAGTCCTCCTAGAGTGTCAGGTGTGGTTCCGTTGGAGCAGGGATCGTGTAGAAAGGGTGTAGTCTTCCTCTGAAGATCCAGTGGAAGAGGCAGCTGATCCTCTGAGAAATCCAGTGGAGAAAGCCGGGCTAGTGTTCCAGAAAATCAAGATTATATCCGGGTAGGAATGCTTGGCTCCTCCGTCTGGGTGGAGCATCTCACAATGGGATGCTATAGTTCTTATCAGTCATGCAGTGACATTCAATAGCCTATTATCAGCAGATGTCTCCCGGAGGGAGGAGTGGTTGTGGAAGAGATAAGGAAAACTGCCCACTTAACAGAAGACAACTGTCATACAGATGGCAAATAGAATACAATTTGCTTAGCAATCCAGGACAACTACCCATAGTAAGGCAATCCAAATCAGCGTAAATAAGCGACCGAAGATTTGCAATCGTACAAATGAATTAGACTGTTGGTACAACTTCACATTAAGACAAACTGTCAATGTAGTTTCCCTCTGGGCTCGCATCACTATTGGGCTGTCTTTCAAATTTAAAATAAATGCTATAGCTAAGCCCGTTACAACCCACCCCACTCAAGTACAAATCTAAAACATGCCATTTAAGCTTGAGTCTAGTGTTTAGGAAATTGGCCCATATGTAATGAGGAATACAGCTCAACAACAACTGCTATTTAACCCAGAATGGTCCCTTAAACATGTCAAACTGCTAATGCAAACTAATATCTCGACAGTTCAGCCAGCTTGTTCCCCCTTCCTAAGGTCATCCTTTGAGGGATGGACAAGAAGGCTACAAAAACAAGTACACTTCAGAGACAGAATGAGAAGGGATTTAACCAGGATGTTAGTGACTGGGTTAGGGGTTTTGAATGGGATTCACTCAGAAATATTAATAAATTAGCTGTAGCAACTAGAGATCTGATAAAATTAAAACAGCCTTTACAATCATCTCTATTGGCATTGGGAAATAGTCAGTGGCAAGTCTCAAGGGTGCTGCTGAAATGGAGAGAAATTGAAGATCAAGACCATAGCTTACTAGCAGATGCATTATAGGGGATGCAAGATAACATATTTTTAACCCTTAGCTGTATACAAACACAGTTATGGGTACAGTCAACAGCTGCTTTAATCATAAGAGAAGGAGGTGAAGGGGTGTTCCCAACTGAAGTGTGAAAGGTTGTCTGGGACAGTGCTACAGACTTTGAGAGAGATTTCCAATCTTGGTGGACCATGGTAAATTTTATGTATAATCCCACCACTAACACAGCTACTGCCTTTGTGCTCACTATATATAATGGCACAGTTCACGCTATTCACCCCATTGTTGCCTTAGGGTTAAGTCATGAGAAGTTGGTATTATACCCCTCAGAACACAGGGTATTGGCCTGGAAAATCATGGGGAAATGGCAAACCATACACTTGGAGCCTTGCATTACTCATGAACAACAGGGATTCATCTGCGAGAGTAATTAGATTAGTGCTCAGGATATATGCCTTGACACTGACCAAGGCATTTGCCACTTTGAGATCCACCCGGATACCAATCAATGGACTATACTAGTGTATATAGGTGATGTCTGTGTGTAAGAACTGTGTGTGATCTCATAGAAATTGATAAGAGCAAGGTACACTTATCTGTTAAGAATCATTAAAATTTTTGTATTTGCAACTTTATGAAGGTTACTGGGTGTGACTTTGTATATTCAGCACCAGTCGTATCCCACCAGTTAATAAAATCAAACTACACAACATACAACGAGTTACCACCCACACCCATTGGAATGAATTTAACCCTAGTAAAACAATTAATGAAACATCAGTATCTAATCAAAATTGTCAAAGAGATTCAAAAGAATGGGCAGAAAACTCTGGTAACTGTCCATCATGACATAACAGAAATAAACAGAGTCCTGAAAAGAGTAAAACAAGACACAAGTCATAACTGGTGGGATGCACTATTGGTTTTTGCCAATATTACTGACGGGACTGCCTTGGTCTGTCTGGCCTCGGCTGCTGACCAAATAGCGGCACCTGTGGTCCTTCCTCCCCAGAGACGCTATTCAGTTACCTGCGGTCGCAGCTGAGCACGTGGAGACAAGTCCGGGCATGCCCCGAACTCCAGTGCTTGCGGGCTGGAGCTTGCTGTTGAGGGGGTCACTCCTCAGGCCTCCCTGAGCTGGAGAAACCTTTAAGGTGAGGTGAAGAAAGGAGCGGGTCCTGATGGAGAGTTTTTAATCCAGAGTTTTATTTTGGTGGCACGGCCTCTGAATCTTGCAACAATCCACTGAACTCTCCCACCAGAACTCTCCAACAGAACCCCGACCTCGTGGTCTGCTTGCCCTTTTACCTGGGGACTGGGGCAGGGGAGGGAACACAGGGACCACCAACCAGGTACAGGGGGAGGGGGTCTCAGGTGAGAGGGACACCTGGGTGGACCAATGGCCCCCCAGGGGGTGGAGAGCATCCTTTGAACCTGCCAATTGCTTGATGCTCTCCTTGGAATTTCTGGTTTGATAGACAGGGCCCAGCAGGGGTCAAGGGTGGGGAAAAGAAGGGTGATTGACACCCACCTGGGGAAGGAAATTTCAGGGAGAAACCAGGGGAAACTGAGGCAAGTCATGACATCACACCTCAACAATGCACTATTTGGATGGTCACCAACTTCAACTGGGATCATGAATACTTCATGTCACCCCATTATGGTTTTATTAATTTTCCTTACTATAAGTTTAATGATGTCTATTTTAACACTCATATGGAATTGGAGGATGTTAAAATGTGTGGCCATTTTGACTTCACTCACTAGAACTCATGGAATCCTGCTGAAGGAGAACTTTGATGATAGTAGGTCAAAATTTAGACCAGGGCCCTTGTAGTAAAAGAATTTACTATATTTTAAGAAAAGGGGGGACTGAAATGGAGGTTTTGGGGGTTTGCTTAAGTTAGCAATATGAATTAAGCATTTAGACTATTGCTTGTAGAATTGTGTGTTGAATTTCAACCTTTTACTTAAGAAACCACTGCCATGGTACAAAGGATATAGGAAAATGCAAATTTCTGAAGCTTCTTGCGATAAAGGACAATACCGGGAGAAGATCAGGGAATGCAAGAAACCTAGATAAAGGAGCTCCTCTGTCTCCAAGCTGATCAAAACCGACAGATGTACTCAGATAAGCACCAAGGGACCACAGCGCACGCGCAAAGGAGAAAAGTTAAAAAGTTCAGTCATGGGTAAGACCCCGTGCAACCACCACCATGAACAATGCATGCTCAGAAGGGTGTGGATCTAATTACCATATGAGATGAGGACAGGTGGGGCCAGGGGTTGAATATGCATGGCAAGGTTGTGCAATGTAATGTATATGGAACACCTTTGTGAATAAAGATGTGGCTCAGACCAGGGCTCGGGGCACAAGTTTTCACGAGAGCTATCTCGCTTGTGCCAAGCACTGACAATACATACCCACTTCATAACTACATCAGATTGTGGAGTCTACTTATTCTGCATATCGCTTCAGCAGCCCCCGGAAGGCAAAATGCTAAAAAGGTTTTTAAAGAACATCAGGGGATAGAAGAAACTCCAACTGAGTGGTTAGAAGGATCCCCCTATAAAATGAGTTCCCCCATCCAAGTCCACTGCCTACACAATTCCATATTCAAAAATCATTTGTTAACTGATCAAATAGTTGCTGAAGTGACTACAAACTCCTCTGGCCACTGTCCTGGATTAGGGCAAATCTGGAAGAAAACCTCCAAAGGGGGCCCCCCCAGAAAGCAAACCCACACGGCACCTCCCCCCCTACCGGTTTGGGAAGGATTCCTCAGAGAGGAGTGGAAAGAACCTGTTTATTTAACAGGCAAAACACCCCCAGCACACAAAATGAACAATACCAGATGACAACACTCTTTCACCAATCTGAAAAGGATGACAAATTCAGAAAGTCTTTCCTGGGAGTGGTCGCTCTGTTGTCATTCCCTCTGGCACTGGGGATAGCTGCTGCAGCCACAAGATGCAAACTCTTGGTGTTTCCCAGGTCCCAGTCCAGAGCAGGTTTGAGTGGTTCCAAAAAGGGAAAGGAAAAAACAGTCCAGGGAAAAAATTTGGACTGCTTAGCTGAACTAACTAACAAGCAGAAGCAAAAAGCCAACACCAAGCAGGAGCACAGCAAGAAGCAAGAGCAAAGCAAAAGCAAAAAGCAAAGCCAAAAAAGCAAAAGCCGCACTATGTACTGCCCTGTCTCTCTGTCCTGCCAGCCATGGGGGAGCAGGCTGGTAACAAACCAAAACAAACCTTGCTCTTCAGAACCTGTCTTGAAGGCACAGTACATAATATCCAGCATTAACAGAACACACAATTGGGGATACAAGCATCATAACCTCACCCTAGGACAGCCACCCTGCCAGATGGCTTGCCACTACCACAGGATATCTAAGCCCTTTTGCCCAGGGCATCTCAGTGAATTACACCAGATATCTCTGGAAAGGATGTATAGCCCAAGGTCACTCCCCTGCCTTGCAATCTCTTCTGTAGTCTGGCTATCAACTTTAGCCAGGCACCCCTCAATAGCTTGTTTTGCTAAATCAAAAAGACTCAAGGCAGTACATCTTGAAGAATGTCTGCCAATCCTTGAGAGTCCCAATAACTCCCCCCATGGAGCTGTCGCTGTTTGACACTCTTTGACTGTATTTTCCCACAGTTTTTCAGGTATTTCCCATGTAACAGGAACTAATAATTCCCATCCACACAATAAAGTTATTATTTCTGCTGTCTCATATTCCATCTGGATAGGGGACCTACTTGTCCCCCGACACTCCCGACAATACGAGCATCTTTTGTGTGAACTGCAATACCAATTTCTCCCACAATTTAAACATTTACATTTTTCCCAATTAGCATGCCCAGTGTTTGGATGGGTCAAGCAGGGTATATTATGAGGCACTGATCTAGGTTGTAACTCTCCCTCCTCTTGGTATAAATCACATGCTAAGATCAAAATACCAGAATTTCCTGTCCGAGATAGTCCAGATCCCCCCTGTTTGTGATGGCACAGTCTCTTGCCAAGGTGGATACCGAAGGCATTTTAAAGTCTGTCCAGGTGGTACTTGAAACCACTGATATAAGCTTGGTCTCACTTCCCAGTCAGGTGTGATCCTGCATGTGTTTTCCCAATTCATTACTACCCTTTTGCTGTTGAAAGTCAATTATTTTTACCACTTAGTTCAGTTGTTCTCGACTACTTCTCAGGTTGTCTCACGGTTCTTCTTGATTAATGAGGATCCACTCTTATTCCTTGGTCTGGATCACAGTTATATTCATAAGTGTTGCCTGGAAATGATCTTAAAAAGATAGACTAAAGATGTGTAGAAGGATTATTATTTCTATTTAAAGTTCTTAGTCATTTAACCCGCTTTTTCTTTGCCTCATAGGTATCATGTTCAAAATAAAATAAAAAATATATCTTCAAATTTATTTCACAAGGTGATGACCCCAGGCTTAAATCATACATTGCACTCCCTTTCTTGAACTTGAGGAAGTTCAATATGTACACTTTGCACACAAGCCCTTTGGCTTATATTACTCTTGCAATAGGCAACCCAAATCTCATGACAATTTTTTTGTACAGATCAATAATATTTGCAACCAGTTACTTATGCAATTTCTACTCTATCTTACTTCAAATTTTCTTCCAATATTCCTTGCAACTTGAATCTAATTTGCATTTAATAATATTTTGTTAATAAGTTTGAATATTGCAATCTGAATGTTTCACTGTTCTTCTCAAATATGCATTTAAACTTTAAAAAAAAATTTTTTCATGATATAGCTTTCTTTTTTACACACTGCAGGTGGTGTTTTAAATTTCTTTTCTTTTGTTTAAGCATCTAATATACCACCAGCTTACTTCCAAAACACCATAACCATACAGCAAAAATTTAACAGAGACAAATGGAGACTGGTTCAACACACATTAATTATAGGCCACAATACACTTCGGATTTTAAACATATCTCCATGAAGCTTTTTATCTAACATTATGACAATGACCTTAAATGTCTCTTATTTTTAGTAACTTTTATTTTAAATTTTAATTGCTCAATTCCTTTTGTAAACCACTAGAATTCAAACTATTCGTCTTTAATACCTCAGAGCTATTTAAAATGTCTCTAAAAAGCTTTTAACACTCACACCTTTTTAAGATTTAAAAAATCCTTCAGAGAAAAAAAAACTCCCAAAAGAACTTCCAGGAGTCTCACAGAGTGTCTCTTTTCTAAACTCCACCAAAACTGTATACTATTCCCAGATGCATGCACTCAGCTGGAAATACATTCTCCATAAACCATCATTTCATACCTTTTCATTTCCATTTTTCCAGACAGTTTCTTAATTTCATCAAACACAAAGCCATTATAACTTTCATGATTCTAAACCATTCAGATATTTCTTCTAAAGCTTCTTCTACGGCTTTTCCCACAAACCTTTAAAAAGCTCTTAAAAACTGACTTTTTGGCAGATTTATACATTTTTCAATTACCTGCTTTTGTTATTCTTAACACACCCACAGTTTCTGAGAATATGATTACACAAAACTTGGGTTTTCTGGTGTCTGTTCCCCTAATGTTCTCTTGAAAAGATTTAATTTATTTTTCTTTCCATTATACACTCCTTTAATTCTCACACTGCTTACAACATCGGTTTGCATCCTCTGCTTATAGCATATTAAACACCCCTGCAGTTATCAGATCTCTCAATTGTGAAGGAGGCAGAACCATAACTTCTGCCACCTGGTCTAGATTTTAACTTATAATTCACATTATGAATCCGTACATTCACCAGTTTGATCTTACAGAAATTTACGGATTTTAAACTGCAGGGAGAGGAAAGAGAGAGAGAAACAAATCGTTGGCATCTCTTTTAGTATGATTTTGCCATCTTTACCTCTCTCTCCTTGAAAGAAAACAAAAATCGTCCTGGGTCTTAGGACTTAGATGGCTTTTTCTTACAAATTACAATTCTATTTTACATCTGTACCTTGATTATAGCATCTCTGCAATTTTAAGAGGTACCTGCAGCCACTACTGCAGCACAAAAAGCTTTTGTAATGTAAAAGTGGCAACTTACACCGTTTTATAGAGAGCACTTGAATACTTTTAAGCTTTCTATTCGCCAGCTCTTGTTTACCATTTTGGCTGAAATGCTCTGTTCATCTCAAAACTCCGCTCCAGTTGTTTTAAAACAACTTTTTAATTGCAGTTTTAGTCTGTGTGTCTCCCGGCTGGTTCACTGCGCCTTCGGGCACTTTTACATTTCCCTGGCCCGAGATCTTTCCCTCCCCCTCCTGCTGTGCCTCCGGCCTGGGCCCATCCGTGCTGCTTGTTCATCTGAGGCAAACAACCAAGAGAAAAAAAAACCCCGCAGCTTTTTACTTCTCAGGCGGGGGGGGGGGAGGGGGCTGCCATGCCCTGATCCTAGCCTGCTCTGTAGGCTGCGCCGCTTGATCCTACACCCTCCTTTTTCTTTTTTTAACCCCATGTTTTACTCCCCTCCTTAGGCCTATTTACTTGCAGAACTGCTTTTTATTATTTTTCCTTTTACCGGTATACACACAAAAAGACAAAAAAACTTTGCTGACCCCCCAATCACGTAGCGAACCGAACTGCGGATATATAGTCAACAAAAACGAGCTCTCTTACTTTTTCCCTGGATCCAGTGAGGTCCCGTCGTTCCTCCTGATCCAGCCAGTGATCGATCCACTAACCCTCCTGCCCTGCCCGGACTCCTTTCCAGGGCTCTTTTGGGTTGATGAGTGTTCCAAACGAGCTTTCACTCGCTTCCCCCGCGACCGACCGCTTTCCTCGTGGAAAAGATGGTACTGCGATCTTGGGGTCCACACACACTCAATCACTCCCCACCCAACCACACAATACTTACAGTTCGTTTTCCTGTGTGAAGTCTTCATGCATGTAGATTTTACGAGTAAAATAGCCGGCTTCCATGGAGCACTATCTCTGTCCTCGAGAGCTCTGGGGCCCGTACCCGCCTTTTGATTGCAGCTTTCTCTTTAGGCTACAAAAAGTTCATTTTTAATCCGATAGGTTCCGCTGGGCTACCCCGATCTCGTCTGGCCGCTGAATTCAGCGGGGCACCACCCGGACTTCAAAAGGGGGGGGGGGGCCCTGGAATCCTAATCAGTTCACGTCGGGGTCACCAAATTGTTATAAATGAAAAATAGCCAATTTTGATAAAAAAATTAAAAATAAAATTTATTACGCGACCGTAATACAGCCCCGACCGCCACCAATCAAATCTTCCGCCTTTCGGACCCTGCTTATCTCCCTGAAAATCCATAGGTCACTTTCCCCTGACCCTTACTATTGGACAGTTTTCAAAACCCCTGTAGGGTATAAAAACCCCTAATTCTGCCCGGTTCGGCAGAAGAGCTGTCACTGGACCCTTCGCGGAGACCCGAATAAAAGAATCCTGCGGAACTGTCATACAGCTCCTTCTCCTCTCCCCCCCTGTGTCTGCTGCCGCGGCACCTAGCAAGCTAAAGAGCTGGAGATCACAAAAGAGCTGATTATCACTAAGAGCTGCAAATCACTCTAGCTTGCCTAGGCTGCCTGAGCCCCCCGCTGAGCTATCCTGGCCGGCCAGCATTCCCTGCTTGGCTCCTGCCCTGAGGGTAATGACCTGGCCATAGTTGGCGCACCAAACAGCCGGGGCCTCTGGACCGACATCTGAACTGCCTCGATACCCTGGCCACGGAACTGAATGCCGGACCTGGCATTTCAGAGGAGCAGCATTTCTTCTTGAAATTGTCACTGCCTTTGCTCGCCAGAAACCCTGGAAGGAAAAGCCTCCATTTTAGTAGGACTTTCTGAAAAGGGGTCAGCCGACACTCAACCCTCACATCGGGGCACACACAAAGTACTCGAGGAGACTGACAAGCAGACGACCCCCAGCAGAACTTTGACCCACAACTGGCTGAAGAAGTGTAAGTTTAAAACAGCCTTTCTTGTGCGCAAAATACTTTTTCCTTGGGTCCTTTTTTTTGTCTTTTTTTTTCTTTTTTTTTTCTCTTTTTTCTGCTGGCGGGGAACGGGAACATGGGATTAAAGCTTAGTACATTGAAACGATCCCAGAACGAGAGATATTTATATTTACTAATCCTAGAAATCCTATCTTCTAACAACTTTTCTTTCTCTAAAGGTAACCTTTCAAAAACTAACCTGAAAAAATTTATAAAATGGATTCTCTGCCACTTTCCAGATACTAATACACAGACTATTACCTTAGACTCCTTTTGGGATACAACTGGGACCACGATATATAAGTTTCAAACTAACCAAGATTTTTCTGTAACCCGGTTTTTACCTATATTTCACGTTATAACTCAAGCTGTAGAAAAAACTAACAAAAAGATAGTAACTTCAGGGCAAACTTCTGTTGAACAAAGTGCAAAACTCTTATCTGACTCAACAGAAGCCCCTATTTCAAATGCTAATTGTGCAGATAACTCCCCACCCACCCTGGAATCCAGTACTCCTCTGGGTCCTGACGTCCTGCCATCCCCCACTACCCTTGCGCGGCACCCCCCTGACCCCGCCGCGCCCACGTCCGCTCCCCACCTCCTCCTACCCCCCCCCCCCCCCTCGGGAGCTACACCCTGCGCGCGACCTTGCTATGTGTTATCTCCGAGAGCATCTGCACCAGTTTCCGCCGGGACTGACCCAAACCCCACTCCCTCTGCCATCCCTCCTGTCCCTGCTGTCCCTGCTGTGGGCCCCCCCACCCCCTCTCCCGCCCCTCCTGCCTTTGCTTCCTCAGTCCCACCCACCATCCCTGCTGTCTCCCCCCCCACCATCGCGCCTTTGCCTGCCACCAGAATCGTCCCAGCCCACGTATCTGCCCCAGACCCAAGCCACCCTGTATCCGTGGCACCCTCCTCCAGTCCCGCCGCCTCCTCCGCTCCCGCGCTGATCCCTTGCCCCCATACCCAGGCGTTGCAGCCACACACCCACCCTCAGGGACCCCCGGTTGGGACCTCCCAGACTTCCCTCAGCACCACGCCCCCTCCCCACACGCTCCAGTCCTGTGCCTGCTTTATCATGCACTGCACGGCCACTCCAGCCCTGCTGCCTCCCTGTAGCCACGTTCTGCCATGTGCTGCCTTACGCTCTGACCAGCCATATGCCCCTCTGCCAAATGTTGCTCCAGCCTGCCATAAGAAACATAAGGCACTGCCTGCTAGCTCTCACTTCTCGTCATCTGATGACAGCAGTGACAGTGATTCGGATTCGGAAATAGAATATATTGATCCATGGGCAAAAATAAAAATGGAAGCGACGCAGGCAGGGGACTGGCAATTAGCTCAGAGAATTACTGCCTTTCCAGTAGATTATAAAAAGGGAAAAAGAGGAGGTGCTACTCCTAGAAAGACATGGGAACCTATTACAAATAGAGAACTCGTGCAATTAAGAAATACTGCCAAAGAACATGGTAGAAGTTCACATATTTTTAGAAATTTCCTAGAGGCTACATTCTCAGCACATGTTCTGGTACCCCATGATATTAAAAATATTGCCCAGTGCCTCCTTTCTCCTGCCGAGTACATGCTTTAGGAAAGGCATTGGAAAAAGCAATTAAAAACATTATCAGATAACTATGCTGCAGATGCTGATAAGTCAAACTTTACACTCGAACAGCTGGCTGGTGAAGGGGATTTGCAGAAACCCTCTGACCAAGCTGATACTTTACCTAAGGCAACGCTACAAGACGTGGCTATAGCAGCAGAAACCTCCTTACTCCTTACCCCTGGTGATTCTACCCCTACCCAATACTTTTCTACTATTAAACAAGGAATAGATGAAAGCTTTATCAAATTTGTGGATAGAATTAAGGATGCTCTGGAAAAACAGATCGAGAGCACAGAGGCAAGAAAAGAACTGTTGTGTAAGCTTGCCATGAGTAATTCAAATGAAAAATGTAAAGCAATTCTGAGAGCCTTACCCTTAGACACAGAACCTACCATAGAGCAAATGCTGGAAAGCTGCACATGCCACTTGTCCACTGAAGATACAGTGGCCCAAGCAGTAACTAAGGGTGTTGCAGAAGGAGTTTCTAGTGCATATGCAGTAATAGCTTCTAAAGACCAGGTTCGCTGCTACCACTGCGGAGATTTTGGACATTTTATAAAGGACTGTCCAGAGAGGTCACCTCCCAGGTACCCTTGCAATTTCCACCAAAGGCCCCAGAATCAGCAGTACTATCAGCAGCGCCCGGGAAACATCCATCGGAGCGTGGTGGGGCCCCACGCAAGGACACCAAATCAAAGGCCATCCAGACCCAGTCACGCACCATCCCAGGAGATTCCAGACCACATGAGGAGGATCCAACACATGGAGCGATACCGAGGGGAACCGGCCGCCAACTGGTAACTGCACTGTCCATTGACTTTAAAAATGACAATGTTTATCGTGTTCCCACAGGCAAACGTGGGCCAAAAGGTGGTCCTTCTACCATCCTCATTATAGATGATACTCTCCATAGCCCAAAGGAATTATTTGTTGTTCCAGAAGTACAAACAGTGCACCCGGGACAAGAAATCTCTGTCCAGGTGTACTGCACAGATTTACCATATTTTATTCCAAAGGGTACCCCATTCGCACAGGCCTTTCTACTCCCTAAGAATCACAGGGAACAGCTTCCTCTCAACCCCACAGCAATGTGGACACAAGTTGTGGGACCAAGTAAGCCTGTCATCGAGTGCGGTCTCACCTGCAGATGAGAAAAGATCCACCTACCAGGGATGCTGGACACCGGTGCAGACGTGACCATCGTCGCCCGCTCAGAATGGCCAGCACACTGGGAGCTACAACCTGTGGCAGGCATGATTTCAGGGATCGGTGGAGCTACAGTTTCCATGCGGAGCAAGAACAACATCCTTGTCGAAGGGCCTGAAGGCAAGTTGGCAACCATCCGCCCATTTGTGGTAAGGGCCCCCATCACCTTGTATGGACGGGACATTTTATGTCAGTGGGGTGCCTCCCTATGTATTCCCAGTCCGGATTTCTAATTGGGGCCACTGAGGAGCGCGCACTGCCAGACACTCCTTGTCTCACCTGGAAATGCCATAACCCGATCTGGATCGAGCAGTGGCCCCTCTCTAAAGTCAAACTGCGCGCACTACATGCCCTTGTGGATGAACAGCTCGCCAAAGGCCACATCGTAGAGACCACCAGCCCCTGGAATTCTCCAGTCTTCGTACTACAAAAGCCTGGAACGGACAGGTGGAGGCTCCTCCACGATCTTCGCAGAATCAACGAGGTCATCGAGGACATGGGTCCCCTCCAGCCTGGCCTGCCCTCACCATCGATGCTGCCTAGAGACTGGACACTTGCTATCATTGATATTAAAGACTGTTTCTTCAGCATCCCGCTGCATCCCCAGGACGCTCCACGGTTTGTTTTCTCCGTCCCCTCTCTTAACAGAGAGGCTCCACTCAAAAGATATCATTGGCTTTATCTTCCTCAAGGATTTAAGTGCAGCCCCAGTATATGCCAGTGGTATGTTGCTCACATTCTATCTCCTGTTCAGAACCTATTCCCAGATGCAATCATCCATCACTATAGGGACGATATCCTGGTCTGTACACCAGAAAAAACGTACTTGGACAAAGCAGTTAAAAGGACTATTGAAACCATAGAAAAGGCAGGATTCGAGATCTGTGAGGACAAAATACAGTACACCAACCTATGGACTTACCTTGGACTCCAGATCCGGGAAAGGACCATCGTACCCCAGCAGCTCGCCATCCGAGATGACCCAAAAACCCTGAGAGACTTACACAGTCTGTGCGGATCCATCAACTGGGTACGTCCACTGCTAGGAATTACAACAGAGGACCTCGCTCCACTGTTCAACCTTCTTCGGGGCAAGGAGGATCTGGACTCTCCATGCACTCTAACACCAGAGGCCCGAGATGCCATCACCGAGGTCCAAGAAGCCCTGTCTTCACACAAAGCCCATCGCTTCGAGCCCAGCCTGCCTTTCCAGTTCGTCATTCTGGGAAAAGCACCTAGGTTCTATGGACTGATTTTCCAAAGGGACACTCAACTTCGAGACCCTTTACTAATACTGGAATGGATCTTTACAAATAACCAACCCACAAAGACAATTACCACCTTCCAAGAAATTATGGCACATTTAATAAAAAAGGCTAGAACTCGCCTCCACTCCCTTGCAGGGTGTGAGTTCACATGCATATATTTGCCAATGACCACTGGGGACCTGGAGCATTTGCTCCAGACCAATGAAAGTCTCCAGTACGCCTTAGATAACTATACAGGTCAAATTTCAGTACATATCCCAAAACATAAGCTTTTTAATCGTGATGTAACATTTCATCTGACCCCAAAATTAGTCCAAAGTAGGACACCTCTCAAGGCTCTAACCATCTTTACAGATGGCTCAGGGTCATCCCACAAGTTGGTAATGACATGGAGAGACCCTAAGACCCAAAATTGGGAATCTGACATAAAAATAGTGGAGGGATCTCCACAGATTGCAGAGTTAGCAGCTGTTGTCAGAGCCTTTGAGAAATTCAAAGACGAACCTTTTAATCTGGTCACAGATTCAGCTTATGTTGCTGGCATAGCTATGAAAGCAGAACATGCTCTTCTCAAAGAGGTTTCCAATCCAAAGTTATACCAATTGATTTCCACATTAACACGCTTAATTTCCCACAGAAAACAACCTTACTATATAATGCATGTGAGGTCACATACTGACCTCCCAGGTCTCATTACAGAAGGGAACAGGAAAGCAGACACCTTAGCCATGGCAATAGAGACTGCTAATGTCCCTAACATCTTTGCCCAGGCAAAGTTGTCACATGCATTTTTTCATCAAAATGTGCCTGCCCTTATCAGAATGTTCAAGCTTTCAAAAGATCAGGCAAAAGCTATTGTTGCCACATGCCCGAACTGTCAAAACTACCAGATACCATCTATGGGGACAGGAGTCAATCCCCAAGGTTTAAACAGCTGCCAGCTGTGGCAGACAGATGTAACCCACTTTGCACCTTTTGGAAGGTCAAAGTAAGTGCGTGTATCGGTCAACACATTCTCAGGAGCAGTATTTGCATCAACACATACAGGAGAAACTGTGCAGCACATCATAAAACACTTTCTCCTTGCCTTTGCTACCCTGGGAGTACCAAAGGAAATCAAAACAGACAATGGACCTGCCTACACCTCTCGTAAGTTAAAAGAGTTCTTCAGTGAGTGGGGAATACAACACAAGACAGGTATACCTGCAAACCCCACAGGACAATCCATCGTGGAAAGGACACATCAAACTCTCAAAAGAGTCCTCAATCAGCAGCAGAGAGGAACAAAAATCATTTCTCCAGTTGAAAAACTTTGCAAGGCTCTCTATGTCATCAACTTCCTGAACTGTACAACCTCAGAGCCTGATCCACCAATACTTCACCACTTTTCAAATACCACCCAAGCAAAGTTCACTGAGAAACCACCTGTGCTGGTGAAGGACCCAGAAACACATAAAGTCTCTGGACCTTTCAAACTCATTACATGGGGAAGAGGATATGAGTGTGTTCTACTACCATCTGGTCCAAGATGGTACCCAGGGAAAAACATAAAACCATACCTAGGCACTGCAAATACCACTTCCACAAGCAGTGAGAAGAATCCTCCTGAGTCAAACACAAGACCTCCTTTTCCTGGGTTGACTATATGATGCTTTTATCCCCAATTGTCTTGCTCTGTTTATACTGAATAATAAGTTTTACACCTTTAAGGCTCTCTTCCAGACAGTGAAGAGGGGAGGGAAGAAGCGCGCAGTTTGTTTTCAGACTGCTCTCACTCCTCCACATTCCTGCTCCTGGACTATGTTGTCTGCGGATGGACAGACAGCCGGACAGAGCTCCTTTTTTCCCTTTTTTTTTTTGCTTTTAGTTAGTTTTAGCTAGCTGAGGCAAAGAAGTTCCCTGGACTGTGATTTTTTTCCTTTTTTCTTGGACCTGTTCAAGCCTGCTCTGGACTGAACACCCAGAAGAGCACCGGCAGCTCCACCTGTGGCCCCCCTGGCCGGGCCTGGGCCGCGGCGTTTCCAGCACCAGAGAGACTGATCAAAGACTGAGTGAGCCGAGATGCAACCCGGGGAGGGGAATGTTCTGAGTTTGCTTTTTTGGAGCAGTGAGAAGTTTTATTGTTTAATATTGTTTGGGTTCTATTGTTTAATAAACAGGTTTCTTTCCACTTTTTCTCCAAGGAGATATTTTCTCCCGAACCGGTTGGAGGGGGGGGGGGGCAATAGAATCTGCTTTTGTAGAGAAGCCCCTTTGGGGGTTATCTCCCAAACTTGCCCTAAACCAGGACACTCCTCAAAAACAGACCAGCTCGGCCTGGAGACGAAGACGTCGCCAAACATCCACAGGTGGAGGAGACGACCGCCCCATCACACAACAGCAGACAAAACAGGAAGCTGAACAACATTCTGCGGCATCAAGCCCTAGGCCAGACACAGCCTGAAAACAAAACTGTTCTCTGAATTAGATGTTATTACCCTTTTTACCCTAAAAACCCTATTATCCCCTTTATCAACCCATACCAAAAGCCTCTAACTTTTTACCCAGTCCCCCACCCTTAGCATATAGAAAAAACAAAAACAAATAAAAAACTAAAAATAAATGGGAGGGTGGAAGGAACAGAGGAAAGGAACAAGAAAGGAACCCTAACCCTCCCCTCCTACCATAAAAATAACAAATTTTGCTTATATTCCCTATCAGAAGCCCCATTCCTGTCCAAAGATGAAAAATATCTCCCTTGGTGCTGTCCTTACTGCTGCCTGGATGTTCTTCACCGTACCGTGTGCCATCGGTTGGATCGGCCCACAGCCGAGCCATAATGTCTGGGTAACCTTAGCAAGGACATTGAAACAGGATAACATGTGCTTATCCATGGGAAGTGTTGAGAACCCACTTTCCACATGTCTAGTAGGAATTCCTTTCTTAGCCAATGACTGGCCCGCCTATAATTCAGAGCTTCTCCGCACCACAGGTAAGCAACCCCACCAGGTAGAAACTTGGGACGAGTGGACAAAAATACTGCCCAATGCTCTTGAGGAACCTCAAGAATTGGATCTGTTGGGGTCCTCTAAGGCCACATTCTGTGTCAAATTTTACTTTAGACATCCAAAGAATAATTGGCCTGAAATTGACCAGAACAAAAACACATACTGAAAAGACATATCACCAATTAACAAAGCCTACAACCCTCACAATTGGTGTAATTACACTGCTCGTATGATCTCTGTGTCCTCTCTCCATCCCAAAGTTCTACCCAAGGGAACGTTTCTCATCTGTGGTGACAGAGTATGGGCTGGGATCCCCTCCCGACTCCAGGGAGGTCCCTGTACCCTTGGAAAACTTTCTACCCTCACTCCAAATATCACCTTGTTGCACAAATGGAAAAAAAGAAAGCGAATTAAAACGCCACAAAAGGTCCTACACAGCATTTGATGAAAATTGCGATCCCAAATTATACGATTGGAACAAACCTAAAAAGATAGCGGTCTCTATATTCCTACCATGGGTAGCTGCAGCTAAGGCCCTGGGTGAAATAAATCACCTTGGATGCTGGCTCAGTAAGCAAGCTAATGCTACTTCTGCTGCCCTGAGCGATCTCTTAAAGGAAGAAGAAACCACAAGACATGCATCACTCCAAAATCTAGCAGCGATTTTCTTCCTGCTGCTTGCCCATGGACATGGCTGCGAGGACTTCGAAGGGATGTGCTGCTTCAATCTCTCTTCACGCTCGGAATCCATCCACGCCAACATCCAGAAACTGAAGGGACTTGTGAAGGACTTAAAAGTAGAAAAGACCCCAGACTGGGTCAATGACCTCTTCGGTCAATGGGGATTAATGGGATGGGTTGCATCTTTGGTTAAGGGAATCTTGTGGATTTTTCTTGTAATTGTCATTGTGTTACTTATGTTCTCATGCCTTGTCCATTGTTGTAAAAGAACCATAGGGAACGCCTTTTTTCTAAATACAGAAAGTGGAGTTGTAGCAGGTACAGGGCCTGCAAGGCCTTGGCGATCAGAAACCTAAGAGGTAGGAAATGCCGAGTCAGCATGACTGGACCTTACAAGCCCCTCTCTTCCGCCTTTCGGACCCTGCTTATCTCCCTGAAAATCCATAGGTCACTTTCCCCTGACCCTTACTATTGGACAGTTTTCAAAACCCCTGTAGGGTATAAAAACCCCTAATTCTGCCTGGTTCGGCAGAAGAGCTGTCACTGGACCCTTCGCGGAGACTCGAATAAAAGAATCCTGCGGAATCCTTCTCCTCTCCCCCCCTGTGTCTGCTGCCGCGGCACCTAGCAAGCTAAAGAGCTGGAGATCACAAAAGAGCTGATTATCACTAAGAGCTGCAAATCACTATAGCTTGCCTAGGCTGCCTGAGCCCCCCGCTGAGCTATCCTGGCCGGCCAGCATTCCCTGCTGGGCTCCTGCCCTGAGGGTAATGACCCGGCCATAATAATCCATCAAAGACCCCCCCAAAGTGTTCCCCAGAGACCATGCACCACAGGATTGCACATGATGCAACAGATCAAAAGTCTGCTGCAAGAGACTGCCCCCCCAACCCTAGGGACATACCTGGACATTGCCACGTGGCCTGAGTGTATATTAACCCATCAGAGTTTATGCTTTTATGGGGCACCTTTACCACCAAGAAGACCAACTGGAGAGGATCAAGAGAACTTTGTTGGGATTCATGGAGTGGTGATATTTTCCTTATTCTGTCTCTGTCACTCTCTTTCTGTTCCCCCTCCACCTATTTTCTATCTCTTTCTTTTCTCTCTCTCTCTCTCTCACATATTTACTCTCAAATAAAATCCATACTATTGGCATTGGCACATGGTCTTATTTGCACCTTAATTTGGGCAGAGGAGTTTCTAATAACTTTAATAATCAGATCATGACAACATTATACAGAAGTCCAGTTAGTACTGCAGAATGCCGTGTTACTTGTACTCATGAAAATTAAAGCCCAGGAAGATAGAGAAAACAAGGAGATTTAAAAATTTACTTTGCGTGCCTATTTTTTACAGCAAATATGCTCCACAAAACCATGGTGTTGGGATGTTGGGGGACACAAGACAGACAATGGACTTTGGACCTGGTTAACATAAGAGATTTGATCACGGGATGCCTTGGCAATAGCAAACAGAACTTTGAGGATTGCAAGAAGATTCAATCAGATAGGTTTACCGGAAAAAGGAAATTACATCAGACTTCTGCAAGCAAGAGGTGTTTAAAATGCATGTTTGTTTATGTGATCTTTAATCTAGTCATTGTAGTGAAACATTACTAGCCTCCCTAAATGTGAAAAATGTCAATCACTTGTTTTTAAAATTTTAAAAGTTTAATAATAATAAAATTATTATAAAGATAGCAATATAATTAGAGTAATAAAAATTTGGACAATTAGGATTAGGATAATATGAGACAATAAAAACAAAGAGTTACGGACAGTCCGGGTACCTCTTTCTGGGCAAAATAAGCCCAAAAATGGACAGACATTAACAGAGGATTAACCCTTAAAAATAGCCTGTTACATATTCATACACCTCATATATGATGCATAAATTCCATTCAAACAAAGGATTTTGTCTGGTCAGCGACAACTTCTTCCTCTTAATCCTAACGGCATCTTCAGGGCTGAGAGAGGCGGGAAGAAGTTAGTTTCTTCTGATAATGGAGCTATAAATTCTCTTTCTCTGAAAGATTTAGGTGTCCTGTGGCTGCTATCTGTTGTAAGTACCTCATTCCTTTCTTTAAAAAATATCCCACCTACATAGTTTCTATTTTAACATTGTTATAACCTAAAACTATATTTAACACACTACATAAGAAAATTAATACAACATAACTTTCTAACATAATGCATATAATATTCATTTTAATATTTGCGAAAAGCCAATAATAAAATATGCATTTTTCACACTAAAATAGTATATAAGCATTCGTATGCCACAATAAATCAGATTCTGATCACCGAATCAGTCTTCCAAGTCTGTCTCCATCACCAACACCATGGTATCTGAACAAGAATGTGATTAGCAGTAGTAAGAGATGTCAGTAATGGGGTTCCTTCCTTCCTCCCATGTCAAAGCTCAGAGTACAGATTTGCAGGAGATAGTGATCTGTATTTTTACAACATACTCTCTGCTTTTCCAGTAAATTAAATAGTGCTAGAACATGGTCACCTGTAACATCAAACTTTTAGGATTATCTCCACATGCTTTGTGCCCTGCTCCTACCAGCCTCCTTCTTCTGTACTGTCCTAGGGTGACTTTGGATGCTTGTATCCCCAGTTGTCTGTTTTGTTTATGCTGGATATTAAGTTCTGCACCTTTAAGACTGGTTCTGAGAATGAAGGGGGGGAGAGAAGAGTGCAGTTTGTTTTCAGAAACTGCACTTGCTCCCCTGCATTTTTCCTTCACACAGACTGTGTTGTCTGCAGCACAGACATGTGAGAGAGAGCTGTCCTTTGCTTTTAGTTAGTTTTCTTTCTAGCTAGCTGAGGCAGAGAATTTCCCCGGACTGTGGTTTTTCTTTTTCTTGGAACTGTTCAAGCCTGCTCTGGACTGAAAACCCAGAAAAACACTGGGAGCTCACACCTGTGGCTCACCAGGGTCTGGGATGCAGCATTGTCCAGCACCAGAGGGACTGATAAGAGACTGAGTGAGCCAAGCTACATCCCATGAAAAGGACTGTCTCTGAAATTGCCATCTCTTCAAAACAACGAGAGGTTCCATTGTTTAATATTATTCATTTTTTCATGCTTGTGAATACTTTGCTTGTTAAATAAACAGGTTTTTCCACTTTTGTCCAAGGAAATCTTTTGCCAAACCAGTTGGGGAAGGGGCCTCTTGAATTTGCTTTCTAGATGGACCCCATTCTGAGGTGTTCTTCCAAATTTGCCCTAAACCAAAACAAATACATTTTTTGGCATCCAGCGTGTGGCTTAAGAAAGTGGGAAAAACTTGTACTGATTGCATTTTGGTTTTACTTACTCTGTATTGGGATAAAGCAGTCAGTATCAATGTTGCCTGAATTCATAATGTCTCTCTGGGTGGAGGCCTTCATGTGTCTCTGGTCTGTGGTAATCACATATCCTCTGAACAGAGAGAGACATAGCTCTCTCCCAGGATTTTCCTGGGAAGCTGTGAGAAGCTGTGAGAAAGCTCAGAGAAAAGAATGAGAAACAATTCTTATCTCCATTTGCTGAACCTGTTGTTGTGCACATGTGGAATGTGTTATGGAGGTTTGTTTACAAAAGGGTGATTTCTTAATTGGACGCTGGTGATGGTGTTTTGGATTCATTGACCAATTGGATCCACGTGTGTGTCTTGACTGTCTGGCAAGGGCGATGGGTTTTTCTTAATAATATAGTACAGTGTAGTAACAATAAAGCAATTGATCAGCCTTCTGCAATCATGGAGTCAATGCTCATTATTCCCCAGTGGGGACCGCTGCTACGATACTGGTCCCTAGGCTTTTTGAGGTTTTAATACCTTTCTGTTCCCTAGGCTTATTTTCTTATCTGGTGATAGCTCCAGTATTGTCCCTAACACTTAGTTTTTAGAGTAGAGAGGCACAGATTAAAATAGCTATTGTGCTGGGCTTGGTAATAACAATTTATAGAGCGTTTACAAAGGTACTGGAGTTTGTTCAAGTATGATTTATGGTTTCTTCATCCTCTCCTGCATCCTAGTTCCAGTAGCATGTTTTGGGGGTTTATTAGTAACTGCACCCAGTTTGTTAGAGGAGGAGCAGGAAATGAGGCTATTCAGCCTCTCCTTTCCTTCTTTTCCTTTGAATCTGTTACATCACTTTTGGAGAACGTTCGGTTTCCCCTGAATGTTAAACAGACCACCTTCCTTGTGTTTTATCTGGTAGGCTTCCTCTATATGGTCTGCAGTGTGTCTAGAGTGAGGGCTGGTATGTCCAGAGGAGCTGATGAGACCCCTGATGCAGGAGTAGAGCCAGGCGTGGAAAATCCCGAGTGGTGTGGAGAATGGGAGGATCAGGGCCAAATCCTGAAGGAATTTTCTGACCTTATAGCCAGGCACTTTTCATGTGAACAAATACAGAACCCAGCTGAGGTGGGGAAATACCTGAAAGAAGTGCCATGATGACTCTAAGGAGAAAAAAGATCATTGCAATAAACTGGGCCCTGGCCTATGCCTATTGCATGCTGCTAGATACTGTAGGGCAGCAGATAGAGGCAGGGGGGCAAGGAGATAAATCAGCAGCTATCCCAGTCACCCAGGCTGCAGCCAACACCCCAGCTACTCAGGTTGTAGCTAAACCAGACAGCGAGCCTAAGCCAATGGCAGTCACTACCAAAGGAAAGAAGCACAAAAACAAAACCGATCTCAACCAGTGGACCATGATGATCCAGGGGAAGGACCCTCAAAGACAGCTCCAGCAACTGACACAAAATCAGAAGTCACTATTGTGTCCTTTTCCCTGAAGGACCTTCGTGGCCTAAGGAAGGATTACACTCAGCGACCTGATGAATCCATAATTAGTTGGTTGGTCCATCTTTGGGATGCTGCAGGCAAGGCTACAATTCTGGAAGGTACTGAAGCGAGGCATTTGGGATCCCTCTCACATGATCCCATCATCGACCAAGGAATGATGAGGGGGGCTAACCCTCACAGCCTCTGGGCACGGATCTTGGGAAGTGTGGCACAAAGATACCTGTGAGCAGATGATCTCTATATGCAGCAAACCCAGTGGAAGACTATAGAACAAGGGATTCAGTGATTGAGAGAAATGGCAGTGGCAGAGATTGTCTTCTCAGATGACCTAACAACTAAGAATACAGACTTGGTAACATGTACATCCGTGATGTGGCGAAAGAAGGATAGCTAGGCTTAGAGAGGCCCTGCCTCTAGCCAGGTAAAGGCTGGGGAAAACCGTGTTTTTTGGACTGTGTGCCATTGGCTTGGCACATCTGAACCACAAAAATATAAAGCTTTGGTCGATACTAGTGCACAGTGCACATTAATTCCACCAAGACAAGTGGGGGCAGAATCTGTTTCTATTGCTGGAGTGACAGGGGGATCACAGGATTTGACTTTAGTGGAAGCTGGGGTGAGCCTGACTGGAAATGAGTGGAAGAAACACTATTGTGACTGGCCCAGAGGCCTCATGCATTTTAGGCATAGACTTCCTTTGAAGTGGGTATTTCAAAGACCCAAGGGAACTCAGGTGGGCATTTGGGATAGTGGCTTGTAAAGGCTGATCTCTCTTGGGGCCTTCGGGTCCGAACCGGGTAGCTCTGGACCCTGGCCCCTCGCAACCTTTACAAGGACAAAAGTAAAAGACTCGAGGCACTGTTCTCCTTGGGACCAAAAATCCCACAGCTTTATTGTGGAATTACTCCAGGGGGTCCGAGATGGGAAAGAGGTGGTGTCCCAGGGGAGAAAGAGGCTTGGGGGTCTCCTCCTGGGAGATTTTAACCTCAGGGGAAGGGTGACGGAGGAAGGGGGCCACAGTCAATGGGATACAAGTGAGGAAAGGGCGAGGGGAGGAGTAAACCTGGGACAAACCATTACCACCAGGGCATGGGGGGGGGGAAGAATGGGACAAACCATGTGATCAGTGCAAATTACCAAACATGCAGTGCAAAAGCAACAACTGTTTAAACTATTTAGTGCAATACAACAGTGGCTGAAGATACAGAGGGCGTTAAACAATTGAACACCTTGCCTAGACTATCAAAGAACCCATCTGCAGTAGGACTTCTGAAGGGAGAAGAGCAATGAGTACCAATTGCCACATTGACAGTTCATGGCCAATAGTACCGAACAACTTGTGATGCTCGTGATGCTGTGATTCCCATCCATAAGATGATCCGTGAGGTGGAGAACCAAAGGGTGGTCAGCAAAACCCACTCACCCTTCAACAGCCCCATTTGGCCTGTGCACAAATCTGAAGGAGAATGGAGATTGACTGTGGACTATTGTGCCTTGAATAGACTCCACCATTGAGTGCTATTGTGCCAGATATGTTGGAGCTCCAGTATGAGCTGGACTCCAAGGCAGTGAAGGGGTATGCCAATGCATTTTTCTCCATTCCTTTGGCAGCAGAATGGAGGCCTCAGTTTGCCTTCACTTGGAGGGGGGGGTGCAGTATATCTGGAACTGACTGCCCCAGGGGTGGAAGCACCGCCCCACCATCTGCCATGCACTGATCCAGGCTGCACTGGAAAAAGGTGAAGCTCCAGAACATCTGCAGTACATTGATGACATCATTGTGTGGGGGAACATGGCAGCAGAAGCGTTTGAGAAAGGAGAGAAAATGATCCAGATTCTCCTGAAAGCTGTGTAGCACTGTATCTGAACAACTTAGGCCTCAGTTTGCACCAGCCATACTGCTTGTATCTGTTCTTATCAGAATTTTCTCAGGATCTTCTGGAATACATCAAGGTTACTAAGACATAAACTGTACTAAAATAAGAAAGCAGCAGCTGAGAAACAGAATTCCAAGACCACAAGAACTAGATAACGGAGGGCAGCAAAGCACATGGACTGTGACCAATCACGTATTCTGAGAGGTGCATGCAAGGCTCCTGGACAAGATAGAGGCACCAATGAAGAAGAGCGTGATCAGCGTGTGCAGTAGAATTAGAATGTATAAATAAGTGCATAATGTAAACAATAAACAGCTTCTGTTTAATCATATTGGTCAGTTGTCCAGGAGTCTTGTTTCCTGTAACGCTGGTTTTGCCATCAAGAAGAGCAAAGTTAAGGGACCTGCTTGAGAGATCCACTTCCTGGGAGTAAAGTAGCAAGATGGAAAGCGTCAGATTCCCACCAATGTCATCAACAAGATCACAGCAATGTGTCCACCGACCAACAAGAAAAAAACACAAGCTTTCCAAGGTGCCATAGGCTTTTGGAGAATGCATATTCCCGAGTACAGTCAGATCGTGAGCCCTCTCTACCTGGTCACCCGTAAGAAAACAGTTTCCACTGGGGCCCTGAGCAGCAACAAGGTTTTGCCCAGATTAAGCAGGAGATTGCTCATGCAGTAGCCCTTGACCCAGTCAGGACAGGACCAGATGTGAAGAACGTGCTCTACTCTGCAACCGGGAACCATGGTTTGTCCTGGAGCCTGCGGCAGAAGGTGCCTGGGGAGATTCAAGGCCAATGATGGGGATTCTGGAGCCGAAGCTACAGAGCGTCTGAAGCCAACTACACCCCAACAGAGAAGGAAATTTTAGCAGCCTATGTAGGAGTCCAAGCCACTTCAGAGGTAATAGGCACTTAAACATAACTCCTCCTGGCACCCCAACTACCGGTGCTGGGGTGGATGTATAAAGGAAAGGTTCATTCTATCCACCATGCCACCAATGCCACATGGAACAAGTAGATTGCTCTCATCACACAACACACCCATACTGGAAAACTGAATCGCCCTGGGATTTTGCTGATAAGTTCAAATTGGCCTGAAGGTGAAAACTTTGGTTTCGCTGACGAAGAGGAACAAGAACAGGTGACACATGCTGAAGAAGCTCCACCATAGAACCAACTACCAGCAGAAGAAACACGCTATGCTCTTTCCACTGATGGTCCTTGTCACATTGTAGGGATGGACTTGAAGTGGAAAGCAGCTGTATGGAGCCCCACACAACAGGTTGCAGAAGCTACTGAAGGAGAAGGTGGATCAAGCCAACTTGCTGAACTCAAACCTGTTCAACTGGCCCTGGACATTGCTAAAAGACAGAAATGGCCAAAGCTCTACCTCTACAATGATTCATGGATGATAGCCAACACTCTGTGGGGATGGCTGGAGAAGTGGGAAAAGGCTAACTGGCAGTGTAGAGGAAAACCAATTTAGGCTGCTGATGAATGGAAAGACATGGCTACCAGGGTAGACAAACTATCTGTGCAAGTCCGCCATGTAGATGTCCATGTCCACAAGAGTAGAGCTAATGAGGAAAAGCAAAAAAACAAGCAGGTAGATCAGGCTGCAGAGATAGAGGTGTCAAAGACAGACCTAGATTGGAAACACAAGGGAGAGTTATTCCTAGCTTGATGGGCCCATGATGCCTCAGGTCATCAGGGTAGATATGCCACCTATAAGTGGGCATAAGACCAAGCGGTGGATTTAGCCATGGACAGTATTTCGCAGGTTATCCATGACTGTGAGGCATGTGCTGCCATCAAGCAGGCCAGGTGGATGAAGCCCTTATGGTATGGTGGGTGGTGGTCCAAATATAAGTATGGGGAGGCCTGGCAGATTGATTACATCACACTGCCCCAGACATGCCAAGGTAAGCGCTATGTGTTCACAATGGTAGAAGCCACCACAGGATGGTTGGAAACCTATTTTGTGCCTCATGCTACGTCCTGTAACACCATCCTGGGCCTTGAAAAGCAAGTCCTTTGGAGGCATGGTACCCTAAAGAGAGTTGAGTCAGACATTTCAAGAGCAGCCTTATCAACACCTGGTCTAGGGAACATGGCATCGAGTGGGTGTACCATATCCCCTACCATGCACCAGCTGCAGGCAAAGTGGAGAGGTACAATGGACTGTTAAAAACCACCCTGAAAGCCTTGGGTGGGGGATCTTTCAAAAACTGGGAGCAGTATCTAGCAAAGGCCACCTGGTTTGTTAACACCCGAGGCTCCAAATACTGAGCAGGCCCTGCCCAAACTGAACGCCTGTATACAGTAGACATAGACCAAGTCCGAGTGGTGCATGTCAGAGGTTTGTTAGGGAAGACAGTTTGACAGTTTGGACTAATTGTGCCTCGAGTACAGACAAACCCATTTGTGGGGTGATCTTTGCACAGGGACCAGGTTGCACATGGTTGATTGTCACTGTGATATTTTATAAAAATTCTTTCACTAGGATTTTCTTCTGAGAAGCTGAGAAGCCTCAGAAAAGAAATGTAAACAATAACTATCTGATTGCCTTGGAATATGGTCTGGAGTTTGTTTACCAACAGGTGAATCTTTGCTTGGTCTAATGTGAGTTGTTTTACTTAATGGCAAATCACAGCCAGCTGTGTCAGACTCTGTGACAAGTTTTTATTATTCATTCCTTTCCTAGCCTTCTAATATAATCCTTTCTCTATTTTTTTAGTATAGCTTTAGTATAGCATTTTTAATATCATATCATATCATAATGTAATAAATCAGCCTTCTAAGAAATATGAAGTCAGATGCATCTCTTCCCTCATCCTGGGACCCACAAATACATCGACAATTGGTGACCTCGAGTGAGTTGCATTGATTCCCCCTTCATGGAGTCACAGGAAAAATGGTGACCACAGAAGTGGGTTCTAGCCTGGAGCTCAAGAACCGAGACCCTGAAGATGGGCAGAGTTCACAGCCAAGGCTGAACACAGAAGAACCTCCTGAAGTTTCCCAGACATCATGTCCGGAGACCTTCGCAGAGCAGAACCTAGGCTGCGCAGCTGCTGAAGCCAAAAGGACACTGTCAAAAGGTACTGTTTACTCTTCCCTTCCTGAAAATACTGCCCTTTGCAAAATGTGGACTGAAATTTGGGAAAATGTACCTTTGGAAAGGGAGGTTCCATTCTCTCATTCAGAGGAGGACTTTATTACCCTCTGGGAAACTTGGGGACACCAGGACAGAGTTCTTATGGTGAAGAGACGTTTCTATGAGTTTTTCAGATGGATGAAGTTCCATGGTTTTTTTACAGATCTCACATGCTCCCTCGATTTAAATATCTGTTAGTTCATGGAGTCCTTTTTTAAGGAGATATTTGACCGGGGTTTTGGGCTGCTGAGAATTTATCCGGCGTTTGCAACTCTCTTCCCTGTTTTGAAGCGCATGGCTCCCTTGGTGGGGTTCGTCCTCTGGTGCAGGGGGAGGTTTGACCCCCGCCAGCCCCAGCAGGACAAGGATCTGTCCAAGGACAGAAACTGCTGGTTCCCAGCTCCCCCGCATCGTGGGGGGGAGCGTTTCGCCCATGGCCGAGGAAAAGATTTTTCTGCTCTTTTGGGGCATGTGCAAAAGCAGCTGCTTTTTTCACCCCCTCCTTCCCTGTGGGGGGATGGTGGGCCGGCCCTGCCAGTTTTGCCGCGTTTGCTAGCCCCGCCTGCGGCCCCGCCATCTCCAGCAGAGTTTGTCAGCGTTCCGATCGTGGAAGCACCGCGTCTCACTGCTTCGCCCGGGTTGCCAGGCAAGGCAATCGACCTCAACAGTTCAGCAGAGCGGGCTTGCGCTCCCGCCCCCACCGAGAGAGGCATTCGGCAGCCCCGCGCTGGACAGCCTGCCTGAGAATGCTCTGGGAGCCGACCCCACGGCCGTGCCCCAGCTGTCCCACCGCCACCCGGGCCGGCTCCGCCAGCTCTGCTGACTGCGCCTGCGCTGCAGCTTCCGGAAGCAGGAGCAGAAGCGGCTGCCGACTCCCTGCCTGCCGTGCCTGCGCTGTCTGCAACCAGCCTGGCGGGAGATGTGCTCCCGCCGACCTCACCGCCCGCCCTGGCAATCCCGCCACCTCCTGCCGACCTGGCTCCAGTTCAAGAGGATTCTGAGAACGAAGCCGAGCCCGCAGGAGCGTCTCTGGAGCCGCCCGCGGTCCCACTGCCCCCAGAGGTGGCTGCTGCGGCACCAGCGATCAGGCCGACCCCGCCCAGAGTTGTTCGGGCTGTCCTGAGGCTGCCCCTGTGGTGGGGGCTGAGGCCAGGGAAGGGGACATCAGCCTGCCCTCCAGGGGAGGCGTGGCTCGACAGCTGATTGCAGGCGCTTGCCAGCTGACCATTTTCAAACTCAGTGTTTTTTGCGGGCCAATTTGCGTTTGGTCGGGGGTTTCTCCCTGGGGTTTGGAATGCCTGACTTCCCCTGCGTGCCCCAATGTCGTTGCGGGGGGCGGTTCCCGGAGGTTCTGCCTCTGGCCCTGAGCCCGGAGGAGATCAGGGTGGTGCCAAAGGGGCAGAAAGTGGGAACACTGGCATTTGCATTGCAGGGGCAGGGGGCACAGTGGAAAGCGAGCATTGCTTGCTTGCTCTGGGGACAGAACACCCCCAGATCCGGCATCAGGGTCCCCCAGGAAACCTTCCCCCCTGTAGCTGCTGGCATGTGCTGGTGGTTCTGGGAGAAGGTGAACGAGACATTTGGTCACTCCTGCTCCCAAGGCATTGGCAGCATGGTTGTGCCGGGTTGTGAGAACAAAGAGCCTGCCTCGCGGGCCAAGTCTGGGCTGTTTGGCTCGTTTTCCTGGGCTGGCGCCTCCGCCTTGCCTACTGCCAGGTTTGGGGGCTTTGCTTCCCCCATCAGGGCCTGGGCTACCGCCTGTGGGCTGGATCTGGGTTCCCTGGTCTGCCCACCTGGACCAGGGCCAGGGACTCCATCCCATCCAGCACAGCAGAACAACTCTGCTGCTGCTGCTCTTCTTTCAGAAAACAAAAAACAACAAACAAACAAAAAACCCCACAAAATTTTAAAAAAATAAAATAAAGTGGAAAGAGCTATCAGCTCAAAGTATTCAAAGCCAAGAATTAGCCTCAGCCCAAGTGGTTGGTTCAATTAAAGGCTGTGGCCAGGGCATTTCAGAAATTTTCTCAAAATTGTTTGATAACTGTCAATGTATTTTTAATAATTGTTGATGATTTTCTTTAGCAGTTCTTTGTTTCAGGATTCTGCAAGTCTGTTTCAGGACCAAGAAAGACCTTTCAGGGATGTCGAAGAACAACATCTTCAGTCCATGGACTTTCTCCTGAAACTCAGCTGTTTGGACTTGAAACAATGAACATTCTTTGCATGAGTTTTTGCACTTTCTTATATTGTAAGCTTTGTTTTAGCGATATGATAGAATTTGATGTTCTACAGGTGAAGAATCTCCTTGATCATTCCACATCAGCACTTGATTGAGGTTGTGATTGGCAACAGATAAACCTCTCAAGATGTGTTCGTTCTCTCTTCTGCAAGGGCCAAGCAGAAGGATTAAAAACACAAGTTTTTTTTTAATTTTAATTTATATAAAAAGGGTGAACTGTCACTGATATTTTATGAAAATCCTTTTGCTAGGATTTTCTTCTGACAAGCTGAGAAGCCTGAGAAAAGAAATGTAAACAATAACTATCTGATTGCCTTGGAATATGGTCTGGAGTTTGTTTACCAACAGGTGCATCTTTGTTTGGTCTAATGTGAGTTGTTTTACTTAATGGCCAATCACAGCCAGCTGTGTCAGACTCTCTGTCTGTCATGAGTTTTTATTATTCATTCCTTTCCTAGCTTTCTGATATATTCCTTTCTCTATTCATTTTAGTATAGCTTTAGTATAGCATTTTTAATATAATATAATAAATCGGCCTTCTAAGAAATATGGAGTCATATTCATCTCTTCCCTCATCCTGGGACCCACAAACAAATTGACAGTTGATAATGCAGAAAGATGAAATAACATGATATGTACCTCAGGAAGATCTGATTGTTGGGTGAGAACCATATCTAAATTTCACTGTTTGCAGAATGTCACTGCCATTGTCTGTATATAACTGTATTACAATTTCCATCAGTGCCATACTGTATACTTTATTTGATTCATACCAATACTGGACACGCTAGCTGGGTTATAAGTAAATGTTTAAATTGTGGGAATAATTGGTATTGTAGTTAACAAAATCTATGCTCTTGTTGCAAGAAGTGTCGAGTACTAAATCTATCCCCTATCCAGACAGAACTCAAAACAACTGCAATAACAACCATGTTTTGTGGATGGAAAGTATTAGTGCCTATTGAATGAGAGATACCTGAGGAATGGTGAGAAACCACAGTTAAAGAGTGCCAAAAATGATTGACCTAGAAATTAGTAAAAAGAAATGACAAGGGAAAAAAGAGGGCAAGACTGGGTTGACCACTGTACTCTCCACCGAGAAGATCATATACACCTGCTATGGGTTGCAACCCCATAGGCAGGGAAGGTAGGGGTACAAGCCATACCAGATCTCTGTTATTCCTGTTTCCGTCACTCATTTTTTGTCTTTTCCCTTTCGGGATACCAGCAAAATCATGTCACATGCTACCAAAAGCATTACATGGAAAGAAACCAAAGTTCTTTTTTTTTATTACACACACGCATGTCAGCAGCCACTGTTATAACCCATCCAAATTAAGTACCTGCAGGCAAAATGGAGAAAATTATTGGATTGCAAGAAACTTAGGAAAAAGTGGTAATAGACAGGGAATTGAATGTCCAAAAGGAGAGAGATGGATTTGTTTTACATTTGATCTTAGAGACACAGTTGAAGATTCGGTAAAAAAACAACTAGTAAACAAAAAGGTAAAACCAGCACAGCAATCTAACTCTGTATTGGCCCCAAATTATATGCTGAATCATATTATAAGACTCCAAGCAGTTGTAGAGATGATAACAAACAAAGCTGCTCAGGCATTGGAATTAACATCAAGTCAACAAAGCCAAACAAAAACTGTAGTGTATCAGAATAGGTTGGCTTTGGACTATTTATTGGCTAAAGAAGGGGGTGTTTTTAGAAAGTTTAATATGTCAGATTGTTGAAAATAGATGACAATGGGGATGTCATTCTGGTAAAAGCAAAAGATATCAGAAAAATAACCCAGGTACCAGTCCAAAATTGGAAAACAGTGATAAAAACTAGCTGGTGGGGTAACGTATTGGGGATAGGATGGTGGAGGAAATCAGGATTTTTCCTTTTATGTGTTACAACTGTTTTGATATTTCTTCCTTGTTTAATCCCCTGTATTTACCAGCATAGTCCAGAGAATGCAAGTGGACAAGAAATATTGCTCAAGCCAAATGATTTATAAAGAATAAGAGGGGGAATTGTGAAAAATGCATATTATATGATTGGCTCTTTGAAAATATTAAAATGAATACTATATGTGTTATGTTAGAAAATTATGCTGTATTAATCTATTTTAAGTAGTGTGGTAAATATAGTTTTTTGGTTATAGCATAATATTAAAATAGAAACTATGTGATGTAAGATACTTTTTGTAACTAGCTCAAGGAAATTCTTTGCATAGAGATAACAGTAACAAGACACCAAGATCCCAAGAGAAGAATTATTGCCTCCTTATCGGGAAAATCCTGACTTCGTGGGGACCAAGGCGATTGATTTAGAAGATGAGGGGGGAAGTTGACAATAAACAGAAAAATCCCTAGTTTGAAAGGAATGTTTGCATCATGTATGAGATATATGAATATGCAACAGGCTATTGCTTTTCAGAGTTAATCCTTCGTTAGTGAGCCATGCTTTTTGGGGCTTAGTGCCCAGGAAGCATCTGGTTGTCCATAATTCTTTGCTTTTTATTGTCCTTTATTGTCCTAACTCTGATTGTCCTAATACTTATTGCTCTAATTTTTATTACTATTTTTATAACTACTTTATTGCTAATAAACTTTTAAAATTTTAACACAAGTGATTGGTGTTTTTCACAAGCACTTTCCTGGGGACCAACATTCTCCTGGGACCAGCACCTTCCCTGGGACGGGGCCCCCTTGCTCTGTGGGGTCCCCACCATGACTTGGAGAGCCCTGTGCATCCTGCTCTCATTTTCGGGGTGGGAGGAGCGGGGTCTGGGAGGGCTGCGGCTTGTTCCATGCCCGGGAGGGGTGGGGGATGGGCGGAATGCCAGGGCGTTGGCTGAGAGGTTGGCTGTGTGGTGGGGAAGGGAAGTGAAGGAGAAAGAGTGACTCGCTCATCCTGGGGTAGGCACGGGCTGTGCCAGGGACCCCAAATCCAGGGCGAAATTCCATATTCCCTGGAAAGCCCTTCTTGCATTCCTTTCTTTTCCTCTCCTAAAGTGAAAAGCTGGGTGAAGGGAACAAACCAAGTGGATCTGGGCTCGGGCGGGGCAGAGCAGTGGCATCCATGTCACTGCCCCCCACTGCATCTGGGGGAAAAAAAAAAGTGCAATTCACAGTCAATTGGAAAAAGTTCTATATACAATCAATCATCTTACAGCAGCACAAAATTAAAAACATCCTGTCATCCTATATAATTTTCTCTCGTTGCAATCTTCAGGAGAGACACACCTGCTTCGAGTGAAAGGCTGGATACAGACCTAACCACTAATAAGTGGGAGGGCCCATGCAACCTTATCACTTGGGTCCACGGGTATGCATGCATTTCCACAGATACTGGGGTACGGCGGATACCTGCAAGGTGTGTTCACCCTGACTTGCGACACCAAAAACAGAATGTGGCCAACACTTGAATGAAGATCAAGATGCTGACCATCAATCAGATGGCCCCTCTATGAGTGGGAAATGAATACTCTATTTTTTTCTTTGTTTCTGGAAAAGGGTTGTTGACAAGTTAGACTGCCAGTTCTTTGACCAGACTAATGCAGCCATGATATTTTATGAAAAATCCTTTGCTATAATTTTTCCCTCCTGAGGTGAAGGAGTGTAGGGGGATGCCCCCAATGAGAGAGGGACAAACTAGCCTTTGTCCCCCAAAAAAGGAAGGAGGCCCAGAAGTTTCTCCCAACGATCAGGTGAAAAGACACCTTATAGGACCCCAGAGACTTCACTAAAACCTTGGGGTCACCTAATTGGATGAGAGCCAAAAGATCCCGCCTGGGCCATCAGGTAGAAAAAGAGAGAACAAAAGAGCCACGAGGCTTTTGTGAAGGTGTTTTACCAGGAGCAGACCTCTGTACCTGGATCGGATTTTCTGTTTATTGTTTTTCCTTTCATTAAACCTTTTTGTTTCCAACACTGCAGCAGAAGCCATCCTGCTCATTATTTGCCTCCAAAGGTAATAGCTGAGCTATCCTTGGTGTATTAAGTTCCCTTTTAAAGGCTCATAAAACCCTGGCCCGACGAAACAGAACTTAATACTGAGGAGCTAAGGGCCTCAGGAAAGAAATGTAAACAATAACTATCTGCTGCTGTGGAATGCAACAGGTGCATCTGTGATTGGTGGCCAATCACAGATGCAGCTGGCTCAGACTCTCGAGAGTCACGCTCTTTGTTATTGCATTCCATTCTTGTTCTTTCTAGCCTTCTGATGAATCTTTTATTTCTATTCTTTTAGTATAGTTTTAATGTATCATTTTAATATAATATATATCATAATATAATAAACCAGCCTTCTGAAACATAGAGTCGAGATTCTCGTCTCTCCACTCATCCTGGGAGCACCCCACAAAGCAGTCACCACAGACTAACAATGCGTTGTTACTGTATTAGAATTAGTAACCGATTTTTAGAATTAATGGTTGATTTTTATAAGAAGGAACAACAAAGCTTGATTTTAAAGTATTCAATGGTATACATTGGAAATCTCTCTGACCATTCTGAGTCAGCATCTGACTGAGGTTCTGATTGATAACTGGCAAATTACTAAGGGAACCTCTTGAGCTGTGTTTGCTCTCCTTCCTGCAAAGGGCCCTGCAGGAGATTAAAAATGCTGCCTCCTCCTTTGTGGTGTTATATTTTAGTTAAATGCTATGATCTGTCTCACCCCTTGAAAATGTATGGTTTATTCCAAGCCTGTGATCCTCCCCTGAACTATCATGTATCTGTAATCCCATTGGCCCAAGTCTTATTCCGTGCCCACTTTGAATCTCCCTGTTAAGCTGTGCGGCGGAGACCAGACTCTCTTGTCCCCTTTTCTCCCTAGGCACTCCCTCTGTCCCCCTCCATCCCCCTTCCCCCTCAGAAACCATGTTGCTCCCAGGGGTGGGACCCCGAATAAAGCCTCACCTATTTAGCACCCTCAGAAGCCATGTGGAGTCTCCTTGCCTGCCTGCTTCTGCCAGCGAACCCACAGCTTAGGGGGCACCCCGGTGATAGTAAAAGATTTTAAAATCATAGAAAATTCAGGGAGTTAGAAAGAAAGCTATGCTTAGTAGGCCCTGGGAAAATGTTAAAAGTAGGCCCTGGGAAACATTAGGCCTTGTGTTTGCCAGATCATGTGAAATTGCACCTGCGTAACCAGTATATGATAAATGATATAATTGTTAGATATGATGATTGTTTAGATATAATTATTGTTTAATCGTAAGAAGAATCATGAGAAACTATGTTCAAGGGTTTGGGGGGATCACGAGAAACCTATGCTTGGATGAAATCAATGTATACAATAGAACAATGTAAGTTTAATAATTAATATGTAAGTTATAGAACGATAGAATATAAAAAGGGGACCTGTGGTTGCAACAGCCTGGTCAGAAAGAGAAAGCCAGATAAACTTTCCCAGGAATTGTTCTGTGGAGTTTTGAGAAGACTGAGAGAAATAATTAAAACAATCTTGCAGCTGGTGTTTTGAACAGTTGTTTTCTCATAAGATGTTACGAAAGGGTGTTTCCTTAATTAGCCAATCATGTGAGGTATGTTGTGTAAAGGCCCAATCAAGTCCACCTGTGTCAGAACAGTGTATAAAAAAGAATGGGTTTCTAATAAACTCGATTATTAGCCTTCTGGAGACCTAGAGTCTATGTGTCACTCATTCATCCATTCCTGACTCAACGGTGACACCTTCCCCAAGCCGCAGCTCCGACCATCCTCCTCCAAAGCCGAGAGCAGAGATAGCTAGCAGTTGCCCTAGTGTCTTGGTTTAAAAAGACAGGTGTCTGCTAAAGATGTCAGGCGCCTTCCCTGAAATGGAAAATGTAAACCCCCTCCCTCTGAATTGTTATAATTTTGAAATTAAGGGGATCTCACACAAAGATATGGGAATAGGAAGAGCAGTTCTTTATTAGGGAAGAAAATAAAAAAATAAGCAATGCAGTAATACAAAACGACACTGATAGAGTCAGAATATGACCTGACACCCAGTTGATCATGGTGTTGGTAGTAGTCCAAATGAAATGGGGGCTGCAGTCCTCCTGGAGTGACAGATGTGGTTCTGTTGAAGCACTGATCCTGTAGAATGGTGTAGTCTTCCTCTGAAGATCCAGTGGTGGTATAGATGGGCCTGGTTTTCCTCTGGGAATCCAGTGGGAAAAGGCTGCTCCTCTGGGAACCCAGTGGAAAAGGCTGCCTGTAGTGTTCCAAATCTCTGCTTATATCCAGGTAGGAATGCTTGGCTCCTCCCTCTGGGCAGAGCTTCCCACAATGGGATGATATAATTTTATCAGTCATGCAGTGAGACTCAATGGGCCATTAACAGAAAATATTTCCCGGAGGGAGGATTGGTTGTGGAAGAGATAAAGAAAACTGCCCAATTAACTGCTCCACAGATAGGAATAGAATACACACACCCATTTCCAACCTAAGACACCCCAGCCCAGTCTTTTATCAGCCCAATTCTCATGGTATCTCTGCCCTACTGAGAGAAACCCTCACATAAGAGACATGCAGCCAGATCTTCTCCTCCTCCAAGCTTGGCCACTTCTTTTGTTTTCCTTAAGTACCCAGTCAATACTCTTTCCTAACCACTTATGGGACAAAAAGCCCTAAGTAAAAAGAGGTGAAAGGAAAGAACCCAACCCCCAACACTAGTAGAGATACAGCCTAAGGGTCTAAGATCCACTCCATTTCCTGAACAAACAGGATATACTTTTTTTATTATGCCTACAGAAAAGGGTTATTTCAGGGATTTGGGCAACAGGTTTATTGAAGGAGTGTGGACTGAAGTGAAAAAGTATCACAACACTTATGCCACCCAGATACAAGGCCAAGACATCAAACATAGTGGTGTGGTTTAGGAACAGTACTCCTCAATTTGGTGGTCCCACTGAGACTCTCCAAACCACACTGATGCTTACTCACCCCTCCCCATATGGCGAGTTGGAGAGGAGAATTGGAGGCACAAAAGGTAAAGATCAAGGGGTGAGATGAAAACAATTTACTGGAAACAGCGACAAAATAAGAAACTGCAACAGCAACAATACTAATGACAGAGGGACACGCAAGCACGTTTGTGAGAGTGTTACCTCTACACAGAAGTTCTACTTCTCAAAACAGGCAGAGGATATCAGCAGTAGGTGTAATAAACGGAGTTTCCCACCCTGGTATTCTTAGCATTCCCAGCTCCAACGTCACTTTAGCAAAACCAGTCCCTCCTTGCCAAATCTTCCACTTTTAGCCCTTTCCTCCCAACACGTGTTGTGCAGACATCTGTCCACTATGAAATGAATGAGAAGGTGTCTTTACAAACAAACTGCGGGTCTGCTGGTAGATAAAGCCAGATACTGAGAGGTGAAAGAAGCAATGGGCAAAACAATAAATTCCAGAGGAATTCCACTAATTGACGCAGACTGTTACTTAGCCAAGGCTGTGCTAAATCCCTAGATTTAAGGAAGAGAGACACAAGGAAAAAGAAAAGGGGGGATACACATTAGAAAGGGGGTTCGAATTAGGAGATTAGGGAAGTCTGTACCTCTCAAGTACCTCAGCCAATGGGGAAACAGAGAGGGAAATGCAGCTGGGAAATGATTTGCAGAAAGAAAAAAATTCCACAACTTGTAAAAAGTTGTAAAACCAGTATGTTTATTACAGTGCTGGGCATGTGCACCCCTGAGAACTCCCAAAACCTTTTTTATCCCCCCTTACTGGTACATATGCATAGAATTTCACAATAGGTTCATACATATTAATTTTACTGGATTCCTGTTACACTTCCAGATAGATTTTTAATCAGAAAGTTGTCGTGGTTTGACCAGGAAGTGAGTTTCTGGGAAAGTTATGGTCAAACCAATCAGTGGCCAGATTTGAAAACTGGCACCTGCTGTGGCCACTGGGGACCTGAGAACACACAGGGGATAAAAGCAGAGGATTCCCAGAGTCCGGTAGGTGAGTCGATCTGACCTCTCCCCTGCTCAGCTGTGACTGGGTCGGGGAGGGGGTGGCCATGCGGCCTGTGGGAAGAGAGGCCGGAGCCCCTGCAAGGTGCAGGGGTGGAGGAGATCTGGGATGTTTCGGGCAGCCCCCACCGGGAGAGAGTGATAGAGAGTCTGTGCTGGCTTGAAATTTGATATCTTGTGCCGGCACCATGGCCAGGAGAAGGAGGGGGCAAGGTGCCCAGCCGCGGGCAGACCGAGGCTGAGGTTTTAACCCCTTTGGTGCTGAGACAGTGGAAGCTGTAAAAACACTGATCCTCCCCAGCTGAGAATTGAGAGGGAACGGAGGATGGGCAGATGAGAAGAAGGCTTGAGTAGGTGAAGAAATGTCAGAAGATGAGAAGTGCCCTGGATGGAGGAGATGATGGAGTGGCCTGCTGGGCTGGACTTTTCTTTTACATGGCCACAGGACGGAACCAATTTCTTCCTGTAATGTAGAGATTGCACCTTGGGGGAGGCGGTTGGCCAGAAGGCAGGAGTGACAAAGCTGTTGTGAGAAGAAGTAGAGGGAACAGAGACTGATGGGGAGGGTGTGGTGGAGCCCTCTGCCTTCAGAGAAGGATCTCTGTTCCTGAGACCCCCAGGCCCCAGGGGAGTAAATATGGGGGGACAGGTGTCCCAAATGGTGAGAGGTGGCCACTTCTTGGAACTGGGCAAGTGTCATGGTTTGACCCTGGCACAATGCCAGGGCCCCCATGAAAGGTGTATTTCCAAAATGGTTACTGTGGGATGTGACCCGGAAACAGAACAAAGCAGGCTCCCACTCAGGGATGGAGGGAAAAACACAACACTTTATTCGTTACAATATCTAAAAAGGAACACACAAAGTTAAGAAATGAAAACCCTCCAAATACATTCCTCCTCCCCCCTTCCTTTTCTCCACAGATTCACCACCCCTCAAATAATCAACCCTCAAATCCGTCAGGGAGAGAGGAGTCATCCCTTGCATCATAGGCTTCCCCCGGAAGCACAATTGAAACCTCCTGTGCTTCTGTGTCACTCACGGCCTTGCCCAGAGAACATCGGCCCTTGTGACTTCTACTCCCCCCCCCCCCCCCCCATGTCCAGTGCTCTCACCACTGGACACGGGCCAGGACTGCTTTTAGGGCTCCCCGTTTAAAGATGCTCCACCCACTTCCAGAAGCAGCAGTCTCTCAACTTCGGGACACCAGTCTCCCCCAGATTTCACCCCCTGGGGCTGAGGGGCCTTGTGAACAGAGATCTCAAACCCTCTCTGAGGACAGAGGGCATCTCACACCCTTCTCACCCATCTCTGTTCTTGCCACTGCTTCACCTCTCAACTTTGGGACACCAGTTCCCCCCAAATTTCACCCCTTGGGGCCGAAGGGCCTCATGAACAGAGATCTTCCTCTCCACAGAGACAGAGGGCATCCCATACCCTCCTCATCTGTCTCTGTTCACGCTACTGCTTCACTCTTGACTCCAAGGTGTTGCTTCCCCCTAAATACAGTCTCTGGGTCATAGGGAAAAAACACAGGTCTGTCCATGGCCATACAAGAAAGAGTCCAGCCCAAGGCCACTCCATCATGTCTTCCCACCTAGGATTCTTCTCACCTCTTCCAGCTTTCCTCACGCTTGCCCATTTCATCTCTCATCTCTCTCTCCTCATTTTGATTCAGGAGGATCAGTATTTGTAAGGTTTCCATTATTCTACCAAGGGGTTAAAATCTTCCCTTCTGTCTGCCCAGGGCTCCCACAGCTGCTGGGCACCTTCTCTTGCCGCATCCTCCGCTTCTGGCCGCCTGTGCTGCCAGCACAGTCTCTATCACTCTGTCCCGGGGGGGGGCTGCCCAGACATCCCAGGTCTCCTCCACCTCTGCACCTTTCAGGGGCTCCCGGCCTCCTCCCACAGGCCGCATGGCCTTCCCCTCCCCCACCCAGACGCAGCTGGGCAGGGGAGAGGTCCTGACTCCACCCACCAACGCCAGATTTCCAAAGAGAAAGTTCTCTGGGAATCTCCTGCTTTTAACCCCTGTGTGTTCTCAGAGGCATACCCAAATCCCCACTGGCCACACCAGATGCCAATTTCAAATCTGGCCACTGATTGGTTTGACCTAGACTTTTCCAGAAACACACTTCTGGGCCAAACCACGACAGCAAGGCATTCTTAAAAGGACCTAAGAAGCAGTTTAGATCCATGGACAGTGGTGAGAGCACTGGACATGGAAGGAAGATAGTCATCACGGCAGATTCTCTTTGCGCGGCTGCCACGTGTGACATGGAAGCACAGGAAGTTCCAACTTGTGGGAGCTCAGTACATCACTCCGGATGTCCAGAGCTACCGAGACAACCCTTGGGGGGCTCGGAAGCCCTGGAATGTTGCCAAAAGTACCTGGTGGCTTGACTTTGATCCTTTTAAAGAAATGACACCTGAAGGTGAGGAGATGAGAAAATTTCATGTCTAAATAGAGAGGGGATGTTATTCACTTGTTAGAACTTAAGTTAGAATGCACTGTACAGGGGGGTTTTATGTATTGTACAGGGGGGTCTAGAATTCTGTACATGGATCAGGAGTCCCAAGATGGAGGAATTTGGGCGTGCCCTGTCCTTCTTCTTTCTTCTCCTTGGCATCCATGTTCAGGATGATGTTGGCATGTGTGGATTGGTTCATAGAAAGAGGACACTTGCCAACAAGGGCAGAAAGTATTGGGAAGTAAAGGTAAATATCGAATACGTAATTTTCATTATAAAAGAGACAACCGCCTCGTGGGCGGGAGAGAGTGCCTTTGGCTGTCCTGCTGATCAGACCTCGGCTGGACAGACAGAAAATCTTTGTAGATAAGAAATAATAAACTCGACTGAAGACCGAAAGCAAGAGTCCAGACTCCTTCTTCGAGAGCGCGGCCTACCCAGAACCACTTTTTCCCGTGCTGGGGCAGAGACAAGCAACAGCCGACCCCGGCATCTGGCGTCCCTGGGTGGGCACGAAGAGGGGCACGAAGGTGGGCACGAAGAGCGACAGCTCAAGCGGAGAGCCGAAGAGTGAGCTGCAAAGAGAACACCCAGGTGGGCAGCACCCGAGCGGGCAGCTCCCAGGCGGGCAGTTCCCGGAGCTGGACTCATTCCCAGGAGAACACTGATAACTCCTTGGGAAGGCAGCCAGAAGAGTCTGAAGAAGCAGCAGCCAAAGAGAGAACACCGCACTCCACTTCTCCCGAAGAAACCTCGTATCAGAACAGCCCGGATCGGAATCGGAAAGGCGCCTCTGAATCCATCTCCTGTGACCTGCTGGACGGGAACCGGGAGCCTCCAGACTGCTCTGACGACACAAATTCGGTGAGAAGGTCAAAATTAAGAAACATGGGGAACACACTCACACAGGAACAAATAGAAACATTGTCAGCCTTACAAGGCGTGACAGAAGCGTACGCAGAGGGGGTTTCTAAAAAGGAGCTCAAAGAGTTATTATTGTGGGTCAGATATAATTATCCGTTTGCAGAAACACATGTGTTGTTTGAGGTGGGCTTTTGGCAAGAAGTTAACAGACATTTATATTTTTTAGCTGCCAGAAAGGAAGAGACGGCTTTCAAGCTGTTATCTCCAGCGAGAATTATGTTAGAGGCTATCTCTGCAAGGTGTCGGAGATCAGCCAGGGAATTAGGTTCCACAACTCCCACAAGGGCGGGGAAAACAGAGCATGGCTCGGTGCAGAGATTGGCTCTGGTTCCAATTGGCCCGGGGGGGACAGCTCCCGAGGGAGAGGAGCAAGGGGAAAAGGCACTGCTTTCAGCCCTGTCATCCCAAAGTCCCAAGAGACCTCCAAAACGCCCTGAGACCCCAGAAACTGAGGGGGGTTCAGGCTCCGATTCAGACGCGAATACAATCCCAACCCCAGAAGAGCTGAGATCTCCACCCAGTGAGATCGAGGGGTCGGGGACGATTGTTCCTGAATTTCGGATCTCGGGGAACGAAGGGGCGGGGGAGGCGGAAGAATCGGGAAGGGGGGTCCGCGGGGGATTGAAGGGGGATGGGGAAACGCTTTCTCGCGGCGGTGCGGCGGCGACGGCGGCGGTCGCGACCGGCGGGGGGGGCGCGAAAGCGGTGGGGAACACGAGTTTTGGCACGGGTTTTGGGGGACCCACACCGGGGGTGGCGGCCTTGGCGGGCGCCGTGCCAAAGACGCACGCGGGGGGCGAGACACGCGGGACATCCGGGAAGGGCTCCCAAATCACAGCGTCCACGTCAGACGCGGGGAACAAGCTCAGAGCAGCCGCGGAACTCCGAGCAGCACCCGTAAGTAGACGTAGGGGACGCACGGCGGTGACGCAGGACCCGGAAGTCGAACCGCGGCGGTCAGCTCGCATCGCGGAGCAAATACGGGCACGGGCGAAGCAGGGATCGTACACACGGGGACGGGGTGTGGACACAGCATCAGAGAGGGAGGAGTCGGGGACAGACACTGGGGAGGAGACATCAGAAGGGGAGCGGGGCGGAGACAGTGACGTCAGTCCAGGGGAGACGGGAAGCATTCCCGAAAAAGCGCACACGCGAAAAGTGCGGGCGGAGCGCGGTCGGGGGCGGGTCCGATCCTCGGTGACGTCCCAGGCGAGGAGGGGCCGATCTCGGGGCTCCGTATCCCGGGGCTCCACCCCTTCTCCGGTTCCAGTTTCCTCGATCCCAACCCCTGTGGTTCAGACCACTCCCATCTCAGGGCGGTGCTCAGGTGTTCAACCTCCATTGCTGGCTCAGTCAAAATCCGTGCAGGCTCAGGTTCCACAAACACAACTGCTGCAGCCAATCGATGTGGCTGAAGAGCCGATCGAGCTCGTGACGTCATCGCACCTGTCCAGGCAACCCAGTGGGGGGATGACCGAAATGCAGGGCAGAGCCACAACGTTATCTCGTGGCAGGACTGCAACCATGCAGCAGTTTTTTCCAACAATATGTAAAGGGAAGGCAACGTTAAAGAAAACAGTACCACAGTTAGAACTTAAGGATACATTATACGAGGATCAAGGGCAAGAAGAAGACGTGATACGAATCGCAGCATCAGAGGGAATTCCGGCATGGATGTTTTCAGCAGCAGAAGCAAGAAGAGGATATATGCCATCATTTGATGCGATGAAAAGGATGCAGACGCAAGAATTTCAAATTCCTTATTTAAGTCCAGGAGCGAGGCCAAAGACCTCGAGTCAAAGACTGTTTGAAAAACAATCACTGTTGACATCGAAGACTCCACTGTGCATGCAATTTTAAATGGGCGATGCAGAAATCAAAAGATTTAATAATTGCATTGTTAGCTTTCCCAGGAACTTGCACAATTCATTTTCCACAACACAGAGTGCTGCAGTCACAAATATGTTACAGAGCAAAGCAAAGAATAAGTGAAGAACCTCTGGACGGGATCACAGTATTCACTGATGGCTCAGGGAAGATACACAAGTCAGTGATCACATGGGTGAACTCAGAAACAGGGAAATGGGACTCGGATGTGAGGATGATTCAGGGTTCTCCACAAATTGTGGAATTGGCAGCAGTCACTCGAGCATTTCAGTTGTTTGAACAACCTCTCAGTTTGATTACGGATTCCGCATATGTCGCGGGGGTAGTCAGACGCTTGGAAGGTTCACTCTTGAAAGAGGCCAACAATGAAGTATTGTATTCACATTTGGTGAGCATGAAAACTTTGTTGGAAAATAGAGAACATGAATATTTTATCACACACATCAGAGCTCACACAACACTTCCAGGATTTTTAACAGAGGGGAATGCTCGAGCAGACAGGTTGACAATGCCCATTTCACATTGTATGTGTTGAATTTTCTAAATAGTTCATCCTCAGAACCCAATCCTCCAATCTTGAGACATTTCTCAAACAGTTCACAAGCAAGATTAAGGGAGAATCCTTTAGTTTTGGTCAGAAACCCAGAATCAGGACAGATAGAAGGTCCTTTCAAACTAATCACTTGGGGCAAGGGTTTCGCTTGTGTTTCCACAGAGCAAGGTCCGAAGTGGGTGTCGGCACGACACGTGAAGCCGTTTCGAACGCAAGAACAAAAGAACACAGATCCCGGAAACAGAGAGACAAGTACTCAGACAGAGGAGGAGACTCAAACTACAAGCAATAATCTAGAAGAAACAGAAGAATAAAAGACTTTGGGGGGTTTTTCTGAAAAACTTTGGGTGGAAAATGGTGATATTTAGTCAGAAAGGTGGGGTGATAAACTTTGCAATGTTCATGTGTTTTGTCTCATTGCCAATGGTTTTGAACAACAAAGCAAATTTACCAGTCAATCAGCCAGAGAAAAATGTTTGGGAAGCTTTAGCCCAGGCAGCAGATTTAGATAGCATTTGCCTGACGCACTCCAGACCAGGGAGGCCATTTTCAGCATGCATGATTGGATTGCCAGTGAATGAATGGCCAATTCCAGGACACACTGCAATCGAGATCTCACAGGTCGTTAAAGATCCTGTGAATGAATGGTATACTTGGACACATTCTCTTCCTGTGGCTTCTTCTGAACCTCAGGAATTGGAGATTTTCGGGTCCATGACAATGAATGTATGCATGAAATTGGAAGTTTCAGGTACAGCAAAGCCAAACAAAACTATTGATGTTACTCCCAGTCATGAATTCTACAGAAATGCGTCAGCCTGGTGCAACAACACCATGGTGACAGACAAAGGGTCACTCCAAGTCCCAGTGCAACTGCCAAGGGGATTCTTTTTGATTTGTGGAGACAGGATTTGGCATGGTATTCCTGCGAATGCCAAGGGAGGTCCATGCAGCATTGGAAGAATTTCAATGCTGACGCCAGATTTAAAGATGCAGAGAGAACAAAAACATAAAGAAAAAAGATCTTTACAATATTTCGATGAGAATTGTGATGACAGGGTTTACACTTGGAGCAAGGCAAGGAGAATTGCGATAGCAATTTTCTCACCTCAGGCAGCATCAGGAATTGCTTTGACTCAATTGGATCGTATGGGTTGTTGGCTGAGCAAGCATGCTCAATCAGTCTCTCTTGCACTGAGTGACATGTTGCAAGACATGAACAGTGTAAGACAGGCAACTCTGCAAAACAGAGCAGCAATCGATTATCTTTTGCTTGCTCACGGCCATGGGTGCAAAGAATTTGAAGGAATGTGCTGTATGAATCTCTCCGACCATTCCAGGTCAATTCATGAAAATATTGAAAAAATAGAGGAGAGTGTGAAGAAACTTGGCGAGATCACAGGATCTTGGATTGAGGACATAGCAAAGTTTTTTGATTTTTCACCTTTGGGAAAAGAAATTTTAAAGATAGGGTTTCAAATTTTGGTGATTCTCATAGTTCTCTTGATTGTAATCCCATGCATTCTTTTGTGTGTGCGGGGTGTCATGAGTCGAGTTGTAAAGAGGGTGCTTTTGGTGCAAACAGAAGGGGGAGATGTGGGAGCTCAGTACATCACTCCGGATGTCCAGAGCTACCGAGACAACCCTTGGGGGGCTCGGAAGCCCTGGAATGTTGCCAAAAGTACCTGGTGGCTTGACTTTGATCCTTTTAAAGAAATGACACCTGAAGGTGAGGAGATGAGAAAATTTCATGTCTAAATAGAGAGGGGATGTTATTCACTTGTTAGAACTTAAGTTAGAATGCACTGTACAGGGGGGTTTTATGTATTGTACAGGGGGGTCTAGAATTCTGTACATGGATCAGGAGTCCCAAGATGGAGGAATTTGGGCGTGCCCTGTCCTTCTTCTTTCTTCTCCTTGGCATCCATGTTCAGGATGATGTTGGCATGTGTGGATTGGTTCATAGAAAGAGGACACTTGCCAACAAGGGCAGAAAGTATTGGGAAGTAAAGGTAAATATCGAATACGTAATTTTCATTATAAAAGAGACAACCGCCTCGTGGGCGGGAGAGAGTGCCTTTGGCTGTCCTGCTGATCAGACCTCGGCTGGACAGACAGAAAATCTTTGTAGATAAGAAATAATAAACTCGACTGAAGACCGAAAGCAAGAGTCCAGACTCCTTCTTCGAGAGCGCGGCCTACCCAGAACCACTTTTTCCCGTGCTGGGGCAGAGACAAGCAACAGCCGACCCCGGCACCAACTGTGTTTCCTGGGGAGGCCTATGGTGCAAGAGGGAGACTCCTCTCTCCTGGTGAACTGGGGGGAGTTTGTGTGAAGGATGGTATTGGACTGAGAATTGAGTGTTACAGGGGATTGCATGTTAGAGGGGTGGGGGGAGGAGGAGTGTTTTGGAGGTTTTCCAGTGTGGATTGTTGTGTGTGGTGTTTTTTCTTTTTTTTCCTTTTGTCTCTATGTTGTAGATTAATAAAGTGTTGGTTTTTTTCCCCTCCATTTCCAAGTTGGAGCCTGCTTTGTTCTGTTTCTGAGTCCCATCTCACAGTAACCATTTTGAAAATATACCTTTCATGGGGGCACTGGCATTGTGCCAGGGTCAAACCATGACAAAAGTACAGAAAGAACTCCTGGGTCATCCTGTCCTGGTTTTCACCTGTTTCAAAGTTCAAGGGGCCCCTCTTATCTCTTTTGCATTCTTTTCCTTCCGCTGAGGCAGTTTTTTGAGCATGGGTTTTTTTGCGAGAACAGGCAGTCTTGGGCACAGACTAAACAAATTAAAACAGCGTATCTCAGCTATGCTAGCAAGCTACAGACTTAATAATTCAAAACGGCACATTTCACCTAAATCTGAAATGGGTTTCCACCCTGGTAAATTTCCACTTTGTTTCAGAAATTAGGATAAAAAGAAGGCTGAGTCCTCTAACAATTTGAGGCACCCCATGGTAAATGCCCATGGCCTCTCCCTTTATTCGAATAAAGCTACAGGACTCCTCCGTCTCCTTTTTGGACATAAACCTCTGGTGTTTAAGGATTAATTTTCCTGAGAAATTGGGGGCTCTTTTCAAGGATATTTCCATCGTCTGAGGGTGACAGGCAGTGAGTGGAGCTGAAGGCGCACCTCACCCAGTTTCGGTGATCGGCTCCCCTTTATTGTGTCCAGCACCGGGCGATTGATTGGGTTCTTGAGACTGTTCAGGAGACAGATGAGTGGTGGAACAGGGGGGTCCACAGAGTCCACAGGGAAGGACCACTGAAAATCTCACCAGTGAGTAAAATGGAATCTTCGGGAAGTAAACCTGCGAGGGCACCCATGGTGGGTAGCACAAGTAAAACAGGGTCTTGTTTAGGCTGAGACCCCTTGTGTAAGGACATGAGGCTTGACTCCATTTTCATCAGAAGGCTGATTTATTATGTTATATATTATATTAAAATACTACATTAAAACTATACTAAAAAGAACAGAGAGAAGAAGATCAGAAGTCTACAAAGACAAGAATAGAATTGGAATGAATAACAAAAATCCTGTGACTGCTCACAGCCTTGGCACAGGTGGCTGTGATTGGTCACTGATTTAAAACAATCCACATGGACCAATGGAAGATGCACCTGTGGCCTTCCACAGCAGCAGATAGTTATTGTTTACATTTCTTTCCTGAGGCTCTCAGCTCCTCAGGACAGGAAAAATCCTAGCAGAGGCTTTTTCACTAAAATATCATGGCTACAACAGGGCACCCATGGAGGGTAGCAAAGGTAAAGCTGGGAAGGGGCCCTGGAAAAAGGGATGATGATCCCAAAATATCTTCAAAGAATCCCTTGGAAGAATGCTGAGTTAGTTTACACATTCTCCCAGAGGTAATTAAGGACATAGATGCTGAAAGGGGGCAATAAGGAGAGTCAAGAAAGAGTCTTGACAACAGGAGATAGACAAATAGTGTTGATATCTTGAGAAAAGGTTAGTTCAAGGGGAGGATGGAGAGATATGGCTGAGGCAAGGAGCGGCAGGACCAGGCGCAGAAGTGCGGGAGCTGGAGCACAGCCTGTGGGGCCTGTGGGGGTTGTGGGGCAGCCAGGGCTCAGCTGGACGGTGCCTGACCCCGCCATCCCCAGGCAGGGGCAGCAGTGGCCCCTGGGCCCCATGAGGCTGTGGGATGCCCTGGCCACCTGTGATGCTGCCAGCCCTGCCTGCCAGGAGAGCCGGGGGTGGGGGGCACGTAAGTCCCTGCATGAACTGGTTAGAAAGATACATGTTAAAAAAGAGGACTGCAATATGATATTGGCTTTCGCATTTATATATATTAGTTTTTGCATTGATCATAAGTATTCAGATATAATATCATGTATACCTTTATTTAGCTGTTTGTTAGTATAACAAAATCTGTAAGTTTAAGTATGTACTGCACAGTTTATAGAAATAGTAGTGGGGTGAATATACAATATTATAGGCCTTAGCTGAACACTAGGTGTTACAATACCTCTATGTAACCAAACAAATGGTGTAAAGTGATCATGTTGTTCCTCTTTCCATTGAGTGAATCCTCCAAGTGATAAGATAACCGTGACACAAACCAGAGCACCAGAGGACAATTAGAGAATACATGTTAAATTTAAGGAGGACATACTAAATCCTTATCAGAGAATGTGAAACAGCAGGATGGAGACACAAGAAGAAATAAAATATATTGACCTGACACACAGGATTTCATGCAGATAAGCCAGAGTGTGAAGAAGCCAAACAAAGGAGTTCCCAAAACATCAGAAAGTTTGCAAGAATGTTTGAATAATGTATTGTGTCTGTCCGAAATTTCCCTCATTCTTTGCCTCTCAATCGTCATGAAAGTCAAGACCACCGGGGAAAGGAGTAGATCCTGTTCTGAAAATCCGTGTCTGACTGGTCCACCAAGCCAAACCACAGGTGTGTTTGCTCACCCCATGGAACACTGCACCCGAGAAGGGGTACTGTGCCCTTTTTTGCCTGCATCACTTAGCAATGCTGATCCTGGAATTTCTCCAGTTTCCTGACTTGGCTGGACTTTCTCTCTGGAATGACCTCGATGGTCACCACAAAAAGACCCTCCATTCATCGTACATCAACCACCATGACAGATGGACTGAGATGGGAGAAGGTTCTCCCCTCAAGGACTGAGACATGCGACCCCTGCATGGAAAAGCTCCCCCTTATTCCCCAAAAGACTGAGACTGAAATCCCTACTGCAGAGGGGGGGAAGGTGTGTGTGGAGAAGGCCAGGTAACCCTAGCAAGTTTGCAAGTGACCACTGGACCAAGAAGACAATGGTTCTTGCCCACTGCTGATGGACTTTCTGTACGACGCCTACTGCTGATGGACTGCTGATGGTCTGCTGATGGACTTTTTGTACCCTTTTTCAATAGACTATTTTGAAATGTGTCCCCTTCCCCCAATCAAAAAGGGCTATAAAAGAGGTTAGAGCCGACTGGTACCCTTGAGATCTCTCCTGACGTGCATGCGACAGGCTTCGTCGATCGGACTTCGAAGGACCCCGTCACCCCACGTCTGGTAGCTATACCTCTCCTTTCTTTTCCTTCCCTCTTTTCCTTATTCTTTCCCTTCTCTTCATTCCCCTTCTCCCTAACACATTTTGCTGTGGTTATTGAATAAAAGTACATGTTTTAATTTTTACTGCAAAACCCCCTTGGCATGTCAGTTTTTGCACCCTGAGATCAGTGAAAAGAACCTTCACGAATCACGTCCTTAGGACAGATCATGTCATGTATGAAACACATGAATATGCATGTGCCTCTTTCTGCATATAAAGATAACACTGTCTGTATGTACTGGTGTGTTCTTTGGCTGTTGGCCTGGAGCACCCCAGCTCTGTATTTTTGTCTCTTCTTTTATCCCTTATTAAACTTTACAAAAATTCTTTATCTTGAACTCTGTTTTTCACAATACAGAAAGTGTATGTAAGAAGGGATGATAAAAAGGCGAAGGCAAAAGCAAAGGTTATAAGAGAGCTTTTACAGCCCCAGAGGGATAAACCTCAGGACCCAAGAAGTCCTCCAGGATAGAAGGGACAGGGTTAGCCACAAGGAAGTGGGAGAAGCATTTTCTCCTCAGCAGGGAAGAGCCAACCCAAACAGTGGTTGGGAAGGAATCAGTGTGCTATCTGCAAAGCAGAGGGACACTGGAAGCAGGAATGTCCACAGAAACAGCTGGATCCTCAAGAGGAGGAAGTCCAGAGGATAATGGAGATGGATTGCTAGGAGTGTCAGGGGCTCCCATTATACCAGGGACCTACCACACTGGAGCCCTTGATAACTTTTAAGGTCGGTCTGGATCCATAGGAGGTGTATTTCCTGGTAGACACAGGAGCCTCTTGAGCCACATGGAATTTTATCCCCAAGGGTGGAAAATTGTCAAAAAGATCTTTGATTTTCAAGGGGTAAGTGGAAAGGATGAGTGGGTGCATTTTATTCAACCACTATCAGAAGATGCGAGGAATAGGTTTGAAATGCAAGAATTTCTGTTTGTTCCTAATTGTGATTGTAATTTACTGGGAAGGGATTTGATGGCTAATGTGGGAATGCAAATTAATACTGTGAAAAATTATACAGAGGCTAAAAATGTGGTAACTTTGTGTAAAATGTCTGAGAAGGCTTATACTGAAATAAATCTGGAAGTGTGGGCAGCCCCAGGGAAATATGGAAAATTAGATATAAAGCCTCTCCAAATTACTCTGAGGGAACCAGGACAAGTGAAGTCTAAAAAGCAATACCCTATTTCAAGGGAAGGAAGGGGTGACAGCCTGTCATTGATTCCCTGCTAAAGGCAGGTATTTTGGAGCCATGTGTCTGTCCTTATAACACTCCTATCCTGCTGGTTAAGAAACCAGATGGAACCTTCAGAATGGTGCAGGATATAAGAATGATAAATGAAATTGTCAAACCAAGGCATCCCACAGTTCCGGATCCCTATACCATCCTGAATCAGATCCCTTCTTCCCATAAGTATTATTCAATCCTGGATTTGAAGGATGCTTTCTGGGGGTGTGTCCTGGGGTGATTTCATGATGCTGAATTGTTTCCCCATCTATCTGTTTAGCCCAGAAAAAATTTCTGCACCTTTAAGACTGGTTCCGAGAGTGAAGGGGGGGGGGGGGGGGGGGGGGGGAAGAAGAAGTGCACAGTTTGTTTGCAGAAACTGCACTTGCTCCCCCGCATTTTTTATCACACAGACTGTGTTGTCTGCAGCACAGACAGTGAGACAGAGACAGGGAGTTTTTCTTTGTTTTTTCGCAGGTTTTCTCCTCCTTAACTAGGGCAAGGAACATTTTCCCAAGACTGTGTGGGTTTTTTTGGAACTGATTGGCCCTGATCTGGACTGAAAACCCAGAAAAACACTGGGAGCTCACACCTGTGTCCCACCGGGGCCCAGGACACAGCATTTTCCAGCGCAGGAGGGACTGATAAGAGACTGAGCGAGCCAAGCTACATCCCAAGAAAAGGACTCTCTCTGAATTTGCCATCTCTTCAGAACAACGAGAGGTTCCATTGTTTAATATTATTCTTTGTTTTTTCATGTTTGTGAGTACTTCGCTTATTAAATAAACAGTTTTGTTCACTTTTCTCCAAGGAGATTTATGTCTCCCAAACCAGTAGGGGGAAGGGCTGCTTGAATTTGCTTTCTAGAGGGACTCCTTCAGAGGTTTCCTCCCAGATTTGCCCTAAACCAGGACAGGGTGTTTGATTACCAAGGACAGTAAACAGTATTTTGCCTTTGGTGAGACAGAGTAGAAATTTTCCAGAGTAGAAATCCATTTTGATTTGAGAGGAGCAATCTCCACATGCGTCCAGTGCTGTAATAAACATACCAGCTTTACAACTTTTTACAAGTTGTGGAGTTTGTTTCCTTTTCCGCAATTCATTATGGCGAGCCAGGCAGGAGACTTTCTGTCCTCGCAAGAGCAGAGGGGAGAATGGAACCCTTGGCGCACCCTGGGGATGTTCTCTGGAGGGGCTCTGCTCATCTTGGTTTGCCTCCTGCGGAGACAGACAAGGACCTGCTGGTGTGCAGATAAACAATATGTATCAAAGAGCCCTGTTGAGAGAGAGATAGGACTGCTGGGTAAGTCATTCAGAAACGTCTGAGTGCGCAGCCTTGTTCCTGTGCCTGCAAGTAGCCCAGCCGATAGAGCGGCTGGAGACGAGTTCATTCTTTGATAGAGCAGCCGCTAGCAACTCTGCAGTGAGTCAAGTGAACCCGTGCATGTTTGTGGTATCCGGACATGTGTTTGTAATCATGTAAGTGTGTAGTGTATGAAAGAAAAAGTGAACGAGTGTACCCATGACACATGGTGGGGGGGAGTTCTACCCACATCTGAAGTGGCCGGGTGAAGCCTGTGGCGCCGGCTGGAGCAGGCTGTGGAGGCAGGGAGTACCCCGCAGAGAAATTAAACAAGTAGAGAAACGTGGGTGAAGACATTTGTTGTGTTTAAAGGTGGTGATTTGTGTAGATTGTGCACATTTTAAGCATAGCTAGACAAACTCAAGAAGTTCCTCTGCCCTAGTAGTTTAGACTTGATCCCTGGAATTTTACTGTGTGCTGTTATTTTGATTGTGTCCTGGGTGTGTCAAGATCAGAGAAAGCTGATGTGGGTAAATGCTGAAGTGTTGTATGCTGTGTTGTGTTGAGAAAAGTGGGCACTTTGAGAGATACCCCTTTCTCGGTGAGTTTGTGTGGTTCCTCCCCCGCATTGTGGTAATTTGATTCTTGGGATTGTATGGATTGTATGGATTGTATGGTTGTTTTTGTGGAGATTTTAGGATTTTGTTTGCAACAAGTGTAGCATCTTATGCAGAAAAACTACAGTATGGTGATTTATGTTTAACTGTGGTAAAATGATTTAAAGGAATTCCAGGAATTCCCCTCCCACAGCAATTCAAGCCCTGACTCTCGTGAATTTGAGATAAGATGGGAGGGTCTGTGTTCGTGGACATATCAGAGTTTTTGCTGTAACAAGCACAGCCTTTTGCAAGGCAGTAAAGTGAGTGTCAGTAAAAATAATGCTTTAATTAGATTGTGCAAGAAGATAACTGGAAAAAACAGATTTTGTAAAACAAAGTTTAGATAGAGGAGATTAATGAGTTTATATAAAAGAGCTTTATCAAACTTCAGTTAGTAATATAGGAAGTCTAGACTGAAAACAACCCACCATAGAAGTTAAGTGATAAACGCCAAAGTGATAAACTGAATAGCCTGCAGGCAATTCCCGGGAGTTTTTGGTGCATTGAGAGGCTGGCACCTTAGGTGCAATGCAGGATTTGTGAGAAGTGCTGGTATTGCTGTTCTATGCCCCAAGTGTAAATTGAACTTTCCTGATCAAGCCGATTCAGAACCTGAGATCTTAAAGCTTATGTGTGGAGGATCTCATCTGATACCTGCCACCTGGAGGTCTGTGTGTGAGAAAAACTGAGAAAAGACACTGTGAAGCTTGGGTAGAAACAAGAGAGTATAAGGAGAAAGAGATAATGAGAACTAACCAGAGGAAAGAGGTTCCTGAACTAGCCCCTTTGGGAGGGACTCACTGGGAGAAAGCCGCCAGTAGGGGCAGCTCAGAAAATAAAAAGATTTATAACACCTTATTGAAGTTAATGCTGTTTTAAGACAAGAAAGCAAATAAGATGAGGTCTCATATGCTGATATGTTTTTCACCTTAAAGAATCACCCAGAATGGCAGAGTAACTGTGGGTTCAGAGCTCACTCTGACCCACTGGTGTTAGCTCTTGAAAAAGAAAACAAAGCAAAGAGAAAGCAAATCAAACATGTTGTTCAGCATGCAGTGTAAGACAGCAATGTATGAAATCAGACAAAGTTTATCATGCTGAAACACAAAATGATTACAACTCGCAAAACGAGTACATATGATTTGTTAAAGGCTCCTCCTAAGGTAAGGGAGGATGAGGAAGACCTCCCCAAAAGGGAAGAGGACTCAGGCTCCAAAGGTATACCCACTCGCACCCATCCCCCTCCTGGCAGTCCAATTTCATCCAGAACTAGGAGGTAACAGACCCCTCTTCGAGAGGCAGTGAGACCAGAATAAAGGAAAAGGGTAGAATTTTGGTTGATACAGGGGCCATATATTTAGTTTTAAATAAAGCTTTAGTACCTGTAGAGAATGATTATGTTGTAGTGTGGGGAACAACTAGCCAGTCAGAGAAGGCATACTTTTGCAAACCTTTAAAGTAACAATAGAGTATTTACAAGTTTTTGTATATGCCCAATTCGCTAAACATTCTAAAATGGAGAAGTTACTCTAAAAGTAAATAATCAAAAGTATATAAAGGTGTTAGGCTTAACGTTAACAGCCATTGAAATTAACAAAGAAATTAGTAAAGAGATATTAAAACAAGTATTTTCGGAGGTATGAGCCTCTAGTGTACCAGGGAAAGCAAAAAACATCCCCCCCCCCCCCCCCCCATAGTAATCAAGCTTAAGGAAGGGACACAACCAGTGAGAATTAAGCAGTACCCCCTGAAAAAGAAGATAGGGAAGAAATCAGCCCAATAATTGATAGTACAGGATTGAGGGCTGTCAATAAGATAACAAAGAATTTATATCCTGTAGTAGCATATCTATATACTTTACTAACTTGTTTAACACCTGAACTAACCTAGTTTACTGTTTTAGATCTGAAAGATGCTTTCTTTTGACTCCCTATCCACGAAGCCAGCCAGAAAATTTTTGCATTCAAATGAGAAAGCCCTAAAAGCGAGTGCAAAACCCAGCTCACATGGTCCATGTGCCTCAAAGCTTCAAAAATTCCCCCACTCTGTTTAGAAAACAACTTGAAAAGATCCAGAGTCCTAGGAAACTCCACAAGAAGAAGGAAGAAGACTTTCAAATTTCCTAGAACTCCAAAGATAGAGAGTATTAAAGAAAAAGGTACAGGCATGGCAAGGTGGTGCCAGCTGTAGGTTTATAATTACATACAAACTGTTCGGCAGATAGAAGTCTCCGGTAGACAAAAGAAGCCACACAAGACTTTCACCAGCTAAAGAGTGCCCTCATGTCAGCTCCAACTTTGAGACTTCCAAATCTTCTTTTCTCAGCGGAAATCAAGGAAAAGCAGTACGCCACGACTGCCTAGAAACCATTGAAGCTACTTACTCCAGCCACCCAAACTTGAAAGACAATCCTTTAAATGATGCAGAGACCTAGTTCACTGATGGGAGTAGCTACGTTGCCAGTAGAAAGCAACATGCTCGATACACAGTAACTACATGCAGAGAGGTAATAGAATCCAGACCCTTACCAACAAGCACCTCTGCGCGGAAGGCCAAAATAATTGCACTGAACCGTGCTTAAAAATAGCAAAAAAAAAGAGAATAAACATCTATACAAACTCGAGGTATGCATTTGGAGTTGTGCACGCACATGGAGCCATCTGGAGGGAAAAGGGACTGCTGACCTCACAAAGAAAGAACATCAAACATGCACAAGAGATAATCCGTCTGCTGGAAGCAGTTCAGCTGCCAAAAAAAGTAGCAATTATGCATATTAAAGCACACCAGAGAGTGAGCTCAGAATTAGAAGAAAAAAATGAGCTGGCGGATGGAGAGGCAAAAAAAGCAGCAAAAGGTGAGGTAATTATAGACAGATTTCCCTTGAAAGTAAGCCAGAATATAATAATAACACTAATCAAAAAAGACATACAACCAAGAGGGGTGGGCTACCATTGAAAAGGACCTAGTAATCCCTTCCCATTTGTGTAGTCACTAATAAGAGAAGAGCACCAGAAAACACACTGGGGCCTAACTACTTAAAAGCTTTTATAAGGTGTGGCTCCTTTTCCAGAATGACCAAGGCTGCCAGTGTTACAAAGTGCATCGAAATAAAGTGTTGACTTTTAAGTAGTAGTTTCCACAAGCTTTCTAAAACACATATCTGATTGAAAGAATTGTTGCCAAGAATTTATATGCCACTATTACTCAAGTGAACTGACAGTGTAATCCTTGCCTCCAGACTAACCCCAAAAATACCCCCAGACCAAAACTAAGTCAGATTAGGAAAGGTCATAGACGCAGACAGCAGTAGTAAATTAACTTTTCAAAACTCCCATGGAAAGGAGAGTGTTAGTATTTATGAGTATTGACAAATATGTTTTCAAGGTGGCCAGAAGCGTTCCCCAACAGGACTGTCAAAGCTGGAGAAGTGACCAAAGTAAACAATACCGCTTTCGGAGTTCCAGCCACAATACCTATATGGTAGCTTTAATTAGACAGCTCAGAAAAAAATGAAAAACGTGTGACTGGAACTCAGAGCAAAGACCTAAGTGAACCAGTACATAACATACAGCCTGGGGATTATGTATATGTTAAGTCTCTTACAGAAAAGACTTTGGAACCGCAGTGGGAAGGACCATTCCAGGTGCTTCTCACCACCTTCACCGCAATCAAGATTATGAAGCAGAATGCCCAGATCCACCCCACTCAAAAAAAAGCAAGCCCCAGAAGCCCCTTAGAAATTGACACCAAGAGACAATGAACTGAGTCTGAAAATTACTCAGGCAAAATGGGTATATTGCAAAGCAGGGGGAGTAGTGTGTAATTTTATTTATAAAATTGTTTTGCGTATAATTGTAATTGAATTCCTGGAGTACCTCTATCCAAAATAATACTAAATGGCCTTGGTCCCAGGTTTTAATCAGTATACTAAATCTATGAGAGAGCTGGCCACTGCAGCAGGTGGCCTAGGAATTTGAAACAGTCTTTACAGTCATCTCTATTAACATTAAGAAATAGCCAATGGCAGATTTCAAAAGTACTGCCAAAGTGAAAAAAGGCCGAAGACCAAGACCACAAGTTAATAGTAGAAGCGCTTAGTACCATTCAAGATAATGTGTCTTTAGCTTTCAGTTATATACAAGCACAGTTATGGATGCAGGCAACAGCAAGTTTAATTATATGGGAAGGGGGTGAAGGTGATTTTCCAGCTGAAATGTGAAAAATTGTCCAAAATAATGCAATTGATTTTAAAAAGAAGTTTCAATCCTGGTAGACTATAGTAAATTTCACCTGTGATCCTGCTTCTAATGTAGCCACTGCCTTTGTGCTTACTATATGTAATGCCACTGTTTACGTTATCCACCCCATCATTGCACTAAGACTAAATAATGAAAAAATGATGCTCTACCTTTCATAACATAGAGTGTAGGCACGAAAGGTGAATGAAAAGCAGCAAACAGTAAACTTAGAATCTTGTGTTACTATGGAACAACTAAAAAGCAATACTATTAATGCTCAAGATGTATGTCTTGACACTGAACAAAGTATTTGCCACATCAAGATTCATCCAGTCACTGATCAGAAAACTGTGCTTGTATATACTGGTAGAAGTTGTGTATGCTTGAAAAACTTCCTTATCAAATGCACAAAGTAAAGCATTAAGGCACGTTTATTGTCATAAAGATTTGCATTAAGTAAAATAATTTACTTATTTCTTTTAGGAAAGAGGGGAATGAGACAGAGTAGAAATTTTCCAGAGTAGAAATCCATTTTGATTTAAGTAAAATGTACATCTTTAAATTAAGTCTGTAGCTTGCAAACATAGCTGTTTAGTCTGACAGCCTGTTCTCGCAAAAAACCTATGCTCTAAAAAACTGCTTCAGCCAAAGCACAGAGATAAGGAAGGACCCCTTAAATTCTAAAACAGATGGAGAGGCTGCAAAAAACAAAGCAAGATGACCCAAGAGTTCTCTCTGTACTTTCCGATTAAAAAAAAAACTAGCTGCAAGTGTAATGCAAAATCAGTAAAATGAATATTTATGAACCTGTTGTGAAATTCCATGCATATAAATTAGTAAAGAAGATAAAAAGGAGATCTGGAGTTCCCAGAAGTATGCACGTCTTTTTGAGAGGAGCAATCCCCACATGCGTCCAGCGCTGTAATAAACATACCGGCTTTTCAACTTTCATAGAAGTTGTGGAGTGTTTCCTTTTCCTCAATTCAGTGGGAATGGGAAGAAGGAAGGAAAATGGTAAAACAACAATTGACATTGGCAGTCCTCCCACAGGGATATACAGAGTTACCAGTTTTGTTTGGGCAAGTCTTGCAGAAAATATTAAGAGTTTATGCCACCCTCAGGAGTTAGGTTGTTGCAGAATGTGAATGATTTGCTTTTATCAGGGGAACAGGAAAAGTTGGTTGAAGAGGCTACTGTGAAGCTGCTTAATTTTCTTGCTAAAAAGGAACTTAGAGCGTTTGAAAAGAAAGTGCAGTTGGTTAAAAAAAAATATTTGGGACGCATTTTGACTGGAGGGTTACGGTGTATTGATCCAGAAAAATACAAGGAATTTTACAAGTACCATTACCCCAGACTTAAAAGAAAAAAAAAAAAGTTATGTCTGTTTTTCAGGGTTGGTGGGGTACTGCAGAGCATGAATTGAAAGTTTTTCTGGTTTAGCCAGACCTTTATATGACTTTTTAACCCAAAACAGTCCTAATGTTGTAGCATGGACACCAGAAGGAGAGCAAAGCTTAAAAAAATTAAAAGACAAATTGGTTAATGCTCCAGTCTTAGCTCTTCCAAACTCAGAAAAGGAATTTGAGTTATATGTGGATGTTAAACAGGGCCATGCTAAAGGAATTTTGGTACAAGAGCACAGAGGAACACGGCGGCCTGTTGCTTATTTTTCTAAGCTGTTAGACCCAGTGGCCAGAGGCTGGCCTCACTGTCTGCAGAACTGTGCAGTCACAGCCTTGATGGTAACTGTGATGGGAATACGACCTTTTTGTTCACTAAAAACAGGAGGGAGGCCCAAACCTGACAATAAGAAGGTATCTGATTGCTAAAGTTTCACATCAAGTTAAAGCTTTGTTAACTGAAAGAGCCTCTAAGTGAATGACCAGCACTCTGTTATTACAGTATGAATCTTGTTTAATGGAACAGGAGGACTTAGAATTGAGAAACGGGGAAGGGTTTAACCCAGTCTCCTGTTTGAACAGCCCTGAAGAGAGGGGCCAGGAAAAAAACCCATGACTGCATTCAAGCAATAGATCTCCAGACCCAGGCTAGGGAAGATTTATGAAACATTCCCTGGGCTGAGGGAGAAAATGTGTTTATTGATGGCCCTTCAAGGGTGATAGAAAGGAAGTGAGTTACAGGGTCAGCTCAGACAGCAGAGCTGTATGTACTTGTAAGATGCTGGGAATTATATCAGGACAAGATAGTGAATATTTTTACTGATTCTAAATATGCATATGGGGTGATACATGCATTTGGGAAATTAAGGGAAGAAAGAAGTTTATTAACCTGCAGGGGATAAGCATTAACTCATGAGAGTTTAATTTCTTGGCTATTGGAGGTGGTGAATTTACCAAAAGGGGTGGCAAAAATACATGTTAGGGGACACCAGGCAGGGTACTCAGACGAAGCAAGAGGTAACCAATTGTCTGATGAAGAGGCTCAGAAAGCTGCACTGTTGCAAGAAATCTTTAAGATACTCCCCTCACTCCCAGTAGCTCCACTGCTGCCAGAGAAACTGTCTTTTCCACCAGAGGAGCTTGAGATAATTAAAAAGGGTGGGGCAGAGGAAAGAGGGGATAATTAGTTTACAAGGGATGGTAAACAGTGGATACAAAAAGCTCTGGCCTTACAGATATTAAAACAACTCCATGAAGGGAGTCATTGGGGCTCTTGAGGATTGGCAGAAGCCTTCCTCAAAATGTATGTTACTGTGAGTCTTTTTACTTTGGCAAAGCAAGCTATTGAGGGTTGTTTGATTTGTGCTAAACCAATAATAGAGTTACAAAGAAAATTGCCAGGGGAGGGAGGCCTTGGGCTGTACGTCCCTCCCAGAGATGCCAGGTGGATTTTACTGAAATGCCCCGAGTGGCAAGGTTTAAATATCTCCTGGTAATAGAATGTCAGCTAACAGGGTGGCCAGAAGCATTTCCAACTGTTTCAGCAACTACAGGATCAGTTATTAAAGTATTTTTTGGAACAAATAATTCCAAGATATGGGATTGTGGAAGCAATAAACTCAGGGGATTTAATTTTACAGGAAAAATTCTTCAAGGAGTTATGACTGCTTTAGGAATACAATGGAACCTCCATACCTATTGGCAACCCCAGAGCTTGGGCCAGGTTGAAAGAATGAATGGCAAAATAAACATCTTCTGGAGCTGGTGAAAGAAACTAAGATGCCTTGGGTACAGGTCTTGCCACTAGCTTTAGCAAGAATAAGGGCCAGACCCAGGGGAGATATTCAATTATCTCCATTTGAATTGATGTCTGGAATTCCCTACCCTTGTAATTCTCAGTCTAGGGGGGGTGTGGAAATAAGTGATGTATATTTAAAATAATATGCAGCCAGGATACTGTATCTTGTGAAATCTCTTCAACAGGAAGCTCAACTGGCACAGACCCTGCCTTTGGACTTTGTTGTTCATAACATTCAACTAAGACACTGGGTCCTAGTTAAGGAATGGAAAGAAGCACCACTGGTGGCAAAGTGGCATGGATCCTTTCCAAGTGTTACTGACCACAGAAACAGCCTTCAAGACAGCTGAACATGGGTGGACTCATCACACTCGGGTCAAGGTCTCTGAGGCCTCAGAGATTTGGACATCTCAGCTGAAAGAAAAGGACAGGAGGCCATGACTGACAGTCTGTAGGAGTGGACTGAGCTGCAGCCAGTACATCGACATCAGGGGAAGCCTCGTATACCTACCCACAGACTGTCTGCTGAAATAGTCTGTATGGGCATCCCTCCTTTAGAATCTCCAGTCACTGGGGGGGGGGGGGGGGGGTAATCTTTGCTATCATTGTTTTCTTTATGTTTATTCTGTGCATTCACTCGCCAAAGGTGGTGTGGAAGACAGCGTGAGAATTAGATTAGATTAGATGATTAGATTACACCACTAGAATGTTTTCCTTAATATTCTTATCTTTATATTTTCAGTTAGGTTTGGGCCAGAGGTAGGAGAATCATCTTCTAGTCCTAGGAGAAGAAGTAGCAAAAACCTTTGACCTTAGCAATTGTTGGGTCTGTGGAGGGCCAGGAGGGTCTGAAGATTGGCCATGGGTGGCCAGCCAAGTCGAACCTAAATGGTGGATGTCCTGGTTTAGGGCAAATTTGGGAGAAAACCTCCAAAGGGGGCCCCTCAGAAAGCAAACCCACATGGCCCCTCCCCCTAACTGGTTCGGGAAGGATTCCTCAGAGAGAAGTGGAAAGAACCTGTTTATTTAACAAGCAAAGCACGCCCCAGCACACAAAATGAACAATACCGGATGACAAAACTCATTCACTGCTTTGAAGAGATGACAAATTCAGAAAGTGTCTCCAGTGGGTGGTCGCTGTTATCAGTCCCTCCGGTGCTGGGAAAGGCTGCAGAGTAGGCCGTGGCAGGCTGCAAAGTACGATGTTTCCTCGGTGTTTCCCAAGGTCCTGGTCTGGAGTAGGTTTGAATGGTTCCAAGAAAAGGGAAAGAAAAGCAGTCCAGGGAAAGCTCGGACTGCCTCAGCTAGCTAAACTAACTAACTCAAAAGCAAAAGGAGCACGGTGTTCTGCCCCGTCCGTGCCCAGACAACAACAGTGGAGTTCTGTGTTCCAGCAGACTGTGGGGGAGAGTGCAGCTGATAACCAAACTCCGTGCTTCTTCTTCTCCCCGCCTTCAGCCTCAGCCAGTCTTGAAGGCACAGAATATAATACCCAGCATAAACAGAAGACACGATTGGGGATACAAGCATCATAACATCACCCTAGGACAGTGGGTCAGCACCCTGAATGAGGTCCATAATAGAATGGGATTTTGGGATGAGGAAGCAAGTCCATGGCGACTTTATTCTTCTGAAAGAGGCATTTATTGCCTAAATAGAACAGGAGGTGCATACACGGGAAAAAGTGTTTGTAACTGCACTTTATCTTTGGGTTTAGATTGCTGGACCCCCAGCTGCCCTCCTTACAATTGTTCCAAATATTGAGGGAGATGGAATCAAACACATGTTAAGCTCACTAACGGTAGCTGGGTAAGGTGTTCCTACCATAATTACTGAAGGGATTCTGAAGGCTGTAAAGCAGTGGGGAAGGACAGTTTTTTGGACCACTTATTTTTAAGCTGTTCCCGAGATAATTCCACAAGTAGGACACATTGTCCGTGACTATCAGTGGAAGTGGCAACACCAGAATGGAACTTGAACCCTTTTTAATAAGTTCTGGTCCAGATCTAACAAAACAGATCTGGGATGTAAGTGCAAGTGGAAACCTCATGTGGGAGCTTGGAAATGCAAATATTGTGATTCTTATGGTGGGGCAACTATTGTTGGAGGACTGTTAAGCTCAGGAAGAAAGCTGTATTTTGACCTACCAACTGATGATGAAAATTGAGAAGGCCCCTTTGCCAACAAGACCTGGGCTTTGAAAGGGCATTATTGGATTTGTGACCAACATGCTTATTGCAGGTTACCTCCAAACTGGTCAGGGATACGTTATGTAGGGTATATTAGACTGTTGTTCTTTTTGCTACCACAAGTTCAGGGAAATCAGTTAGGAATCATGGTATATGATGATCTAATTAGAGAAAAGCAGTCAACTGATGCAGCCCTGGCTGGAGGGAGCACCCAAAAGTGGGGAAAAGATGAATGGCCACCTGAGCAAATCATACAACACTATGGACCAGCCACTTGGAATCCAAATGAATTAATATCAGGTGCCAGAGAACCCATTTATAATTTAAATCAGATAATTAGGTTACAAGCTGTCTTTGAAATGATAATGAACCAGACATGTGCAGCTCTTGACCTTCTTGCTGACCAATCTACTCAGAGGAGAAATGCAATATTTCAATTTCGGATGGTATTAGAATATTAGTAGAAGAAGGAGGAATGTATGGCAAATTAAATGACTCAAACTGCTGTTTGCAAATAGATGACAATGGAAAAGTGGTGAAAAAAAATAATGAAGGGAATAAGAAAGTTAGCTCATGTACCAGTCCAAACGTGGAAAGGATGGGAATGGGACATTTTTCTGGTTATCTGGTGGGACTGTGGGTTAAATGAATGCTTTTTTTTTCCTCTTATGTGCTATAGCAACTCTCATATTTTTACCATGCATGATCCCTTGCTTAGTACAACTTATTCAGCATGTGATCAAGGGGATGCAGGTAGTAGCTGTGCCTAATGATCCAGAAATGGCTACTAAAGGACTGAAGGAGTGTAGGGGGATGCCCCCAATGAGAGAGGGACAAACTAGCCTTTGTCCCCCAAAAAAGGAAGAAGGCCCAGAAGTTTCTCCCAACGATCAGGTGAAAAGCCACCTTATAGGACCCCAGAGACTTCACTAAAACCTTGGGGTCACCTAATTGGATGAGAGCCAAAAGATCCCGCCTGGGCCATCAGGTAGAAAAAGAGAAGACAAAAGAACTGCGAGGCTTTTGTGAAGGTGTTTTACCAGGAGCAGACCTCTGTACCTGGATCGGATTTTCTGTTTATTGTTTTTCCTTTTATTAAACAGTTTTGTTTCCAACACTGCTGCAGAAGCCATCCTGCTCATTATTTGCCTCCAAAGGTAATAGCTGGGCTATCCTTTGTGTATTAAGTTCTCTTTTAAAGGCTCATAAAACCCTGGCCCGACGAAACAAAACTTAATACGTGGCGCCTGGACAGAATTTCTCATATTGAGGAAGATGGTGTAGGAATTTTTGATTACCTCAATCAAAATAGGACAATTTTCCTTGGTATTTGCGTTTTTGGGGAAGCAGGCCTGCACCTGAGTTTTTTGTCGCGTTAAAAAAGAAAACTCAGAAGAAGAGATTTGAGTTTTAGAGGGAATCCCAAATCGAAGCCTCATACCGGTGAAGAAGAGGCTATAATTCAGACGGGACGGGAGCAAACGGCACACACCCTCAGAGGATACTGTGAATCGGCTAAGCTGAAACTGTTGCACCCAGGACCCGGGAAAAAGTCTATACCAAGAAGGACGACCAGAAGACTCGGTGAGTTTCACCATGGGGAATCGGTTGTCAGTAGCTGAGCAGGAATTTTTTTCGTATTTTAATTATAAGTTGGAAATCCAAGATATTCAGTTTGACAAAAAACAGCTTAAAAAGCTTGTAAAATGGGTCTTAAAGGAGTTCCCAAACTCAGACATGTCTCAGAAACTCGATCCAGACTTCTGGGATTCAGTTGGACTGAAATTATATAACACAGAAAAGAACAAGAAGTCCAACTTAAAGCTGCGTCCAATATTCAGGACGGTATTGAAATTTGTAATAATGGAAAATGAAAAGCAAGCAAAGACCAGGGAGAGGGCAGAATGCAGGCAGGACAGAGAAGACAGGAGAAAGCGAAGTTCTGAGGGGACCCAAAAACCTTCCTTTATCCCAGCCGAGAAACCCCGGTGGAGAGGCCGGGAGGCAGCCAGGCCAGCTGCCCCCCCGCCTGCCTCACCGCCCCCATCCCGAGACAGGGGGGAGCAGACCAGCCCTGGCCAGGCTTGTCTGCAAAACCCGTCTTCCAAAAACCCTACCAGAGCAAAGTCCTCTATATCTCCTCTCAAAACCTTGCTTTGGCGTTCAAAATCGGTGAATTTTGACAGTAAAACTGAAAAAAGCCGAGCCGATAGAATCCAGTCTGAGAACAATAGAGCACGTGGCGATCGCCATTATGGCCCCGAGCCCAGCTCTGCCCTTCGTGGGCGTGGCTCGCCATCCTCGTCGGACTCCCAGGAGTCCCTGGGTGGCTCGTCTCTGAGCTCCTGTCCATCGGAGCAGGGACGCGCCCCTTTTTTAGGCGGTGCCCGGTCGGTGTCCCTGCCCATGCTCCCCGCCCACAGCCCGGGACAGCACACCCCCTCTCTGCCGAGCGTGGGAACCGGAAGTGATGCGCCGGAACTGACCCTGTCCAAAATGGCGGCGCCCATGTCCGATAACTTACCGGAACAAAAAACAAACTATTCCTATGCTCCACAATGTAATTTCAAACAATCTAAGGAAGAGTTTAACACACAGGGAGTCACAGATACCTGGCAGAAGATAAGAAAGGATGCAGTTCAGGAAGGAGAGTGGGAAATTGCATCGAAATTGAAGGTTTTTCCTGTGAAATACACTGCAGGTCCTGCACCCAGGGGTACATGGCAACAAATCAACTTTGCTGAGTTAAAAGAGATTTGCAAAGCCTCTCGTCTGTATGGTAGAGATTCTGCCTATTTCAGAAGCCTATTACAGGCCACCTTCACAGCAAACATATTCACTCCACATGATCTAAAACAGCTTTGCACATCCCTGCTATCTCCAACAGAATTTTCTTTGTGGGAACTAGCATGGAAACGTTTGTTAAACGACCTTTTAAGAGGTTATGCAGGAACTCCAGCTACTGCAAATTTGACTATAGATCAGCTCTCAGGTGAAGGAGCTCATACAGATCCTTAAATACAAGCCCGAACTCTTAGTAGACAAGTATTGCAGGATGTCAAAGAAGCAGCAAAAACAGCTTTGTTACAGGTCCCTGATGGCAACAAGCCAGAACTAGATTTCACAGAAATAAAACAGGGCATAGATGAGCCTTATATTAAGTTTTTGGACCGTTTAAAAATGGCATTAGAAAAGCAGATTCCAATAGACCGAGCCAGACAAGAGTTATTAAAACGGCTTGCAATTTCTAATGCAAACCCAACCTGTAAAAAGGCATTACGTACATTACCACAGGATCCTGAGCCCACCCTGACACAGCTAGTGGATGCTTGCAACCGCCTAGGCACCCCTGAGCATGCAGCAGCCATGCAGGCAGAAGTATTGGCCAGTGCCATCACAACAGCTCAAGAAAACACCCTAAAGCAGCAGGAAAAAGCAGTAGAAAGGCAAACACAAACCCTAGCAGAAGCTTTAATAGCATTCAAAGGTGCAATTGAGAACCAACAAATTCCAAGGGACTCGTGCTATTCGTGTGGTCAGAGAGGTCATTTTAAAAGGGGATGTCCTAGGACCCGCAGAAGGCCATTGCCAAGAAACAGTGGATGCAGAGGTTTCTGTCACAATACTAACAGCTTTTACCCAGCACAGGGTTTTTCGTGCCATCTGCCGGGAAACGCGCAGTCCAGCACGGGGCAGTGGCGTGCCATGATACAAAAACCACTGCACCAGAGGCCAGAGACCACCACAGACCACCAAGTTCAGAACTGCAACACATCCTTGCAGGACTTCCGACCACAATGTCCCCAGGTACCAGACTGGAGCTGTCTACAGCCCAGCCAGTGATGCTAACCAATGCCATTGCTCACACAGTGTCTACGGGACAGCTGGGACCTGAACCACAACCACGTCAGTTCTTAATAGTGGGAGTGAGCAAATCCCATGCAAAGGGTTTTATGTCATTCCAACTGTGCTATCTGTCACCTGTTCACAGGAAATTACAGTCTTAGCTTTGTGTCCACACCCTCCATGTTTTTTACCCAAAGGACTAACCATAGCGCTAGCTTTCCTCCTACCAGAGTCACAGAACAACACAGCTGTCATCGCTTGCACCAGGCACATCAGCCGCGGGCGGCCTCAGCTCACCTGTGTCCTGAAGCACCTCGGGCAAGCCATCACCCTCACTGGCCTGATAGATACCGGAGCAGACGTCACTCTGATATCGAAATCGAAATGGCCACAGGACTGGACCATCGTGCCTACGCTGGATCAGCTGGCAGGTATTGGTGGTCACTGTGAGAGCTTTCGAAGCTCGCACGCAGTCACATTTGAGGGGCCTGAAGGTCGTGTTGCCACCACAAGACCATTCATTGTAGGAGCTGATATAGTTCTTTGGGGACGAGACATTTTATCACAATGGCATCTCAGGTTAGAAACTGGATTTTAACAAGATATCTTAGTAGCAGCAAAGGACCAAGCATCAATGCAGGAGACAACAGATCAGGTCATCTCAGCAGTAGAGAAAGCAGGACTCACTGTAGCAAAAGAAAAAATACAGACACTTCCTCCCTGGAAATATTTAGGATACAGGATCACAGAACAAACGGTAACTCCGCAGCCACTCCAGCTAAGGACAAATCCAAAGACCTTGAATGAAGTGCAGCAGCTTGTAGGCACTCTGAACTGGCTTCGTCCACTACTAGGCATTTCAAATCAGGACTTGGCTCCTCTGGCAGATTTGTTAAGAGGAGACACAGCCTTAAACTCACTGCGAGAATTTAACAAAGAAGCTCAAAATGCTTTAGAGAAAGTGATGAGAGCCATCCAGTCACGTCAGGCTCATCGGTATAATCCTAACCTGTCTTTTTTGTTTGCAGTTTTAGGGGAGAGTCCACAACTTCATGGTTTGATATTCCAGTGGAATCTAGAGAAGAAGGACCATCTGATAATCTTAGAGTGGGTTTTCCTATCGCGTCAATTGGGTAAAACTATAACAACTTGCCCTGAAATTATTTCACAATTGATTATCAAGGCTAGATCTCGAATGCTTTCCCTTGCAGGAAGAGATTTTGCAGAAATCTTTCTGCCTGTCACAACCATCTACTTAGAATGGTTAATTCAAAATTCAGAAGTTATGCAATTTGCTTTGGAAAATTTTGCAGGAAAAATTTCAGTCAATTGTCCCAAACATGAGCTATTAAGTTCATCTTTAAAATTAATTCATAAGCCTTTAAGAAGTAATGTACCCCTTGAGGCAATCACATTTTTTACAGACGGTTCTGGGAAGTCTAAAAAATCTGTGATTGCTTGGCAAAATTCAGAGACAAAAAAATGGGAATCAGATATTGAGGAAGTAGATGGTTCTGCACAGATTACAGAGTTGGCAGCAGTTGTACGGGTCTTTTCAAAATTCACATTTCCTTTTAATTTAGTAACAGACTCAATTTACGTTGCAGGTGTGGTGGAAAGAGCAGAAGGATCTCTGCTAAAAGAAGTTGCTAATGATCAGTTATATAGTTTGCTCAAACAGTTAATCTTACTTCTTTCCATTCGACAAGAACCTTACTTTGTAATGCACATTCGCTCACATTCTTCTCTTCCAGGTTTCTTAGCAGAGGGAAATGCCATGGCTGATTTGTTAGCCATGCCAATCCAGCACACACTTCCTAATGTTATTGAACAAGCAAGAATGAGCCATGCTTTCTATCACCAAAATGCACCTGCTTTAGTAAGAATGTTTAACATCTCTCAGAATCAGGCAAAAGCAATTGTTCAGTCATGTCCAGATTGCCAGAAATTAGCTATACCAGCAATAGCAACAGGAGTTAACCCTCGAGGCTTAAATAGCCTGCAGATATGGCAAACAGACATCACTCAATATCAGTCATTTGCAAGGTTCAAACATATACATGTATCAATAGATACCTTCTCAAGAGCAATTTTTGCTTCTGCACATCAAGGAGAAAAAAGTAGAGATGTGATTAAACATTTCTTACAAGCATTTGCATCCCTAGGTATTCCTCAAGAAGTCAAAACTGACAACGGACCAGCCTACATTTCTAATAAATTGCAAGAGTTTTTCAAAACTTGGGGTATCAAACATACCACAGCTATTCCACATTCTTCCACAGGCCAGTCTATTGTAGAAAGAGCACACAGGTCATTGAAAATGATACTAGAAAGACAGAAAGGGGGGACAGAAGTGCTTTCTACAATAGAGAGGCTGAATAAAGCTGTATATGTTTTTAACTTCTTAAACAATTCCTTTATGGAGCAGGTACCACCAATTTTCAGGCATTTCAGCAATACCAGTCAGGCAAAGCTCAAGGAAAGACCACCAGTCTTCATCAAGGATCCAGAGACAGGACAGATTTCAGGACCCCATCCTCTTGTAACATGGGGCCGGGGGTTTGCATGCATTTCTACAAACACAGGTCTTCGATGGATCCCTGCAAAGAATGTCAAGCCACAAGTGCAGCCGATCCGAGAGCAGCAGACGGCACCAGAAGAAGAATGCACAAACAACTGAGCCACGGATAGAAGCAAAGACTGTTTTCTAAGTTTGCATTAGTTAAAATTGTTTACAAGAAAGTTTTGCACTGAAAAAGTTTTGTAGTTATTGTTGTGATAAAAAAGTTGTTAAACCTACCTCTATGTAAAAGTCACACATATAGCCAGAAATTTGAAGCCTACCTGGAAAAACACTTCACCAAAGTTAAGATAGAGAATTGGCAGCAAAAATTATTGGCATTCTAATCTATACTCCTTTCTCCTCTTTCTTTCTAAATGTATAGTAAAGGGTGAGATGAAGGAGTGTAGGGGGATGCCCCCAATGAGAGAGGGACAAACTAGCCTTTGTCCCCCAAAAAAGGAAGAAGGCCCAGAAGTTTCTCCCAACGATCAGGTGAAAAGCCACCTTATAGGACCCCAGAGACTTCACTAAAACCTTGGGGTCACCTAATTGGATGAGAGCCAAAAGATCCCGCCTGGGCCATCAGGTAGAAAAAGAGAAGACAAAAGAACTGCGAGGCTTTTGTGAAGGTGTTTTACCAGGAGCAGACCTCTGTACCTGGATCGGATTTTCTGTTTATTGTTTTTCCTTTTATTAAACAGTTTTGTTTCCAACACTGCTGCAGAAGCCATCCTGCTCATTATTTGCCTCCAAAGGTAATAGCTGGGCTATCCTTTGTGTATTAAGTTCTCTTTTAAAGGCTCATAAAACCCTGGCCCGACGAAACAAAACTTAATAAAGGACAGAAAATTATGTCGCTGCAAATAATTGCAAACTCAGAAAAGACCCAAAACCAGAAAATCAAGTCACTGATAACTAAAGTTTTTAAAGACAATTATTGAGAAAATAAGAAGAGGAGGGATTGAAAGAAATGAGAAGGAGGTGTCTTTACAAACAAACTGTGGGTCTGCTGGTAGATTGTCCTGGGTTGACTATATGATGCTTTTATCCCCAATCGTCTTGTTCTGTTTATACTGAATAATAAGTTTTACACCTTTAAGACTCTCTTCCAGAGAGTGAAGAGGGGAGGGAAGAAGTGCGCAGTTTGTTTTCAGACTGCACTCACTCCTCCACATTCTGGTTCCTGGACTGTGTTGTCTGTGGATGGACAGACAGCAGGACAGAGCTCTTTTTTTGCTTTTAGTTAGTTTTAGCTAGCTGAGGCAAAGAAGTTCCCTGGACTGTGGTTTTTCTTTTTATTGGACCCGTTCAAACCTGCTCTGGACTGAACACCCAGAAGAGCACCGTCAGCTCCACCTGTGGTCCCCCTGGCCGGGCCTGGGCCGTGGCATTTCCAGCCCGGAGGGACTGATCAGAGATTGAGCCGAGCTGCAGCCCGGGGAGGGGACTGTTCTGAGTTTGTCATCTCTTTTTAGAGCAGCAAGAGGTTTTATTGTTTAATATTGTTTGGGTTCTATTGTTTAATAAACAGGTTTCTTTCCACTTTTTCTCCAAGGAGATATTTTCTCCCAAACCAGCTGGGGGGAGGGGCCAATTGAATCTGCTTTTGTAGAGGAGCCCCTTTGGGGGTTATCTCCCAAATTTGTCCTGAACCAGGACATAGATAAAGCCAGATATTGATAGGTGAAAGAAGCAAGGAGAGGAACAATAAATTCCAGAGGAATTCTACTAATTGACACAGACTGTTACTTACCTAAGGCTGTGCTAAATCCCTAGATTTAGAGAAGAAAACCAGACACTACGAAAAAGAAAAGGGGGGGGGAAGGGATGCACATTAGAAAAAGGGGTTCAAATTAGGAGATTAGGGTAGTCTGTACCTCTCAAGTACCTCAGCAATGGGGAAAGAGAGAGGGAAATGCAACTGGGAAGTTAAGATAAAAAGGAGGCTGCGTTCTCTAACAATTTGAGAGACCCCATGGGAATTGCCCCATCACCTCACCTTTTATTAGAATAAGGTTACAGGACTCCTCCGTCTCCTTTTTGGACATAAACTTCTGGTGTTTGTGGATTAATTTTCCTGACAATTACAACTCTGAGCGCTGTAGTTTTTTTCAGAATTCTTTATGCAGCTTATACAACTGCCCTATAACACACCTAATGACCTGCTGTGGTAGAGCTATGAGTTCACATTAATTTGCCAAAGTGGTCTGAATTATAAACAAAAAACTTTCCTTTGATCTAAATCTGATAGAAATTTTTAAGTGTCAAATTACCAGCAAAAGATTTCTCTGTAAAATTGCACAGAACTGAAAGACTGTGAAGTAAACTACTCCATAAGTTAGGAAATAGCTAATTGCATCCAAATCAGGGAGAATTCCTATTGAGAAAATGCATATAGTAGCAAATAGGTACTTCCCTGAATTGGAGATTCTTCCTGCTTGACTTTATGTGCTATTATGTCAATTACATGAACAGGTCTGTGTATGTGTTACACATTCTGTGTTCATAGAAAGCTATTTTGCCTTGCCAGAGCTGAGGCTTCAAGGGAACAGCGATAGGAACTGGGTTTACTCTATCTGGAGGGAACAAAACTGAAAAGTGCTGAGGAACATTAGTGGGTTGTAATGGTATTCCAGATCAAAGGTGGAAAGAATTAAATCTTTCTTAATTTTCGAGCACATGCAGTGCGCTCTGACATAGCCCATCTGTTGCTGATCATTTTTACCTGATAACTCTCATCTGTGTATACAACTTGGGAAAAAGGCAGACAGATCAGAGATTAGAGAACAAGGTACTGCTGGAGCTGCTTGTGATTGTGAGAACTTTCCCAAAAAAATATGTTTCTGCAAAGTCTTTGGATTTCTATGTTGCAAACATCTTACCCCTAGGTATATCAAGAGCAGGTATGTCTACATCTTAGGCTGCTGTGTTGTTTGGACAGTTGGAAGTAGACTAGACTCAGCAGTGCAGCACGTGACACTAGTTAATTTACTCTGTTTCTCAGAGCAACGAGAGAATAAATTAAATCGTATGGAGCTTCATTAATTAAGTACCTAAACTGGCTTGGAATTTCTGCACTGTCTGCAAACCCAGTTTAGAAACTGGTCACTTCAGGATACAGCCTTTAGCCTCCCAAATTCTCAGGATGGGACACAGTCTGGGGCACTATTGCAACTGAGTGTCACTGTGATGCACACCATTCCTCCAGTAGATCAATATTCTATATAGCAAGTATGGCAGATACTATTTTGGCCAAAGGCAGAAACATGTGATTCTAAAGTTAAAAGCATGAATCTTTATAGCCTGGGATCAAGTTGAAAACGGCCAAATTCCCACTTCTGTGTACTGGGACAAAAAATAAACACTAAAAATGGAATAGATATTACATTGTATGTAAAACACCTCAACTTTTAGATACACAATCCACTGCAAAGTAAATTTCACTTTCTCTATTTAATCCACAGCAGGCAATCAACAACAGCAAGGTTTGTAGGCTTTGACATTTTGTTTTCTGCTTCAGACACTTAGGATGCAAGGTGTTAGCATAACTACTCCACACCAGCACTTAGGAAAGGGCTCAATACAGAGTGAAGAGCAAGTCACAAACCCGGGTATTAATTTGCCGCAGAGTAATGTTTCCGCACAGTATTACCGGCCCCGAAACAGGACTGCAAGTCGCAGCAGTCACAGACAAGCTGATTCAGACAGGCGCGGCATGGCGCCCAAACCAGGGGACGTCCGAGGTACCTTGGCTCCAGCCGGCCTCAGGGCCCCAGCGACTCCCGCTCACCTCGCCCCGTGACGGGCAGCTTCTGCTGGCCGAGGCTTCCCCGGGCGGGCGGCGAAGCAAGGCGAGGACAGCAGCCGGGGCCGCGCCCCTCAAACCTAAGCTCCGCGGCGGGCGTCCAGCGCCCTCTCCAGACCGGGCAGGCAGAGCGCCTTCGCTAGCCAGGGAGGGAGGCCGCGGCGCCGCTGGAGGCGGGGTCCCGACACTACCTCCTCCGCCCCAGTTAAGTCCTGCCGATCTCTCTGTTTCTTCGCTTTCTGGCTATCTCCGGCTAGAACTCGGCGGCTGCCATTGGCTTAGCGGCCTCATCCGGGCACTTGGCGCAACGCTATTGCTCAGCTCGATCGTCCCAATATGGCGGAGGTGAGCTGGGGGAAGTGGGTTGGGGTGTCGGAATTTGGCTGGTTCCCTGCGGGGTCCCGCTGCTGGCGGGGCTTCTTCACCCGCCTCACCATCCCCTTAAGGTGCTTCTGGGACGGCTCGGTGACGCGGGGTGGCCAGCGAGGCGACCTGCAACGCCTGGGCACTGGGAGCCTGCGTGACTAGGCCGCACGGCGGGTGCCGCGCAGCGCGGGTCCCGATTTCGCCGCCCGCGGGCGGCCGACAAGCCGTGGCCAGGAACGCGGTCGCCGCACCGAGCCATGGAGGGCGCGGAACGGGCCAGTGGCGGCGCCGCCGCAGCGCGGACGGTGGAGAAACCCTCGGCAGGAGGGAGGAGAAGCGAGCCCTGGCCTGGCAGCGGGGAAGAGGCTGCTGGTCCGGCTCTCTCTGCCTGCCACTGTCATGTCAGGCAGGGCTCCTTGGGGGGCTTTTGCCAGGGGAGGAGGAAAAAAGGAGAACGATAGGCAGGGAACGAGCGAGAAGAAGGCGGGATAGGAGAGGGTGAATACGATGGAGGGGCGAGTAGGGCGGGGGCTGGCGGGGGAAGTGAGCAGGTCCGGGGAGGAGGGGATGGGAGGGAGCATGAAATGGAGACTCCCTACCTGCTGCTGGGTTGGATGGAGCCCGTGTCTCACCTCACTCTTTTCTCTCCCTGCAGGCTTCCTTTGGGAGTTCGAGCCCAGGTTCGTCTTTGCCCACCTTCTGCCCTAGTACCTAGCCTGCTGCCTTCATTCTGCTCTCTCCTTCCCGAACTTACCTTCTGTTGCCTCGTAGCTCTCCTAATACTTCATGTTCATGTAACTGCCTGCCTGGTTTTTAAGAGAAAGTGTGCTCTGGGGAGTTTTTCCCTTACCTCTGGTCACAGTTAGAAATTGGCTGCTCAGAACCCAAAATGAAAATAAAGTTTTGTAGTATTTTCAAGACAGCATCTCAGTAAAGCCATATAGTCTGGTGAGAAATCACTTCTGCTGCTGCTAACTGCAGGGTTGTGTAAATTTTTGATTTATTGATAATATCAGAAAACATTTAAATCATAATGATATATAATTGTTAAGGTTTTAACTACTGTTAAGGTTCTTTGGAATATTTACACAAGAAAGCCTATTTAACATCAGCAGGGCTACTCCTGAAAAATATTTGAGGAACGCATTTGCTTCTGTGTGCCTGCTCTTGGCACTGGCTGAGCTCTAGTATGTAAGAACTAGAAGGGGAAACCAGAGGTAAAAGAGAAATATTCTAGTCTGGTTTTTTTCCTCCATCATGAAAGTCTTAAGAAAGTGAACACTGAAAAACAAAACAACCCTGCATTTCAGTAATTTTCATTGTAGAACACTGACATTGCTGTACAGAATATTTGCATCTTTAAAACTTGTTGAATATCATTATTTCTAACAAATGCACTCAAAATAACAACAGTACTTTTTCATGACTTATGAGTATCCTCTTGGGTAATGAAAAAGTGTCTGTTGGACCACAGAGCTGTCATAATGACTTGTTAATTACTGTGATCCATTAGAAATGTTTTGTTATTTCTGGTATATTTCCCTCTATATCTCTTGAAACTGCTATGTTTGTTCTTCTTTTTTAGATCAATTACTAAGAATTAAATTAGTTTTAATAAAAGATCTAATCTGTGAGACTAATCTGAAGTGAGTCTTGCTGCTTATTTTGCTGTTGTTAGGAAACTGGTTTGCAACCTAAGTTAGCTGTTAATCAGTGAGAAGGTATGCTCGTTACCATAAAAATAATATAAATAGAATCTGAGTCTATAAATCAGTGTCTTGCAGCATCTGAAATCTTGTGACGTGGATGTTATACTTTAATGATTATTTCCAGGATCTTTAAAACAATCTTTTATTCAGTAAAATATTAATTTGTTATTGTACTTTCTGAAACTTTGTTTCAGTAGTTTAGATACTTTTCCCAAGTACTATACTGCAAGAGAGAAAATTGCACCTATTGCAATACAAAAAGGGAAGGCCAGCTAAAATAGTTGAATTTGTCAGGTGGTTAAGAATTTGTTCAATTTATTCTATTGAGAGTTCTAACTATGTATGTAAAGACTCATGCAACCTTATTTTTTTCTGTGTTGTGATTTCATATGCTGGTATAGAAAAAAAATTACTCAAATTAGGGTTTTTTGATAGTTGGCTCTTTATCCTCTGAGGATCATGACTTTGACCCTTCTGCTGAAATGCTGGTACATGATTATGATGATGAACGAACTCTTGATGAAGAGGAGGAAATGATGGAAGAAAACAAAAATTTCAGCTCTGAAATTGAAGATTTAGAAAAGGTAAGAGTGACTTGCTCTCTCCTAAATGTCCATATATGTTGTAGCTTTTTAGTGAAGACAACACTCAGCCTGTTCTTTAGTTTGTATAGCATAATGCAATTTTCTGCAAAATACCTTTGGAGTTGTTGTTTTTTTTTTAAAGAAAAAAGTATCGGGTTTGGTTAGGACATAGCAGTGCTTCCTCTCAAAAAGGCTGACTTTAGCTTCTCAAAGTTATTAGTGTTAAGTTCAGATTGGTCTTTTTCATTTAATAACTTTTTCACTTTGGAAAAGAAATTACTGAAGCAGATTTTAAAGTCTTATTATCTAATATCACTTGTTACTTCTAAGTTTTATAAGTTGGAAATAAGTTTCAATTGTACATTAAGTGACAGCTAGCTGTGTTCCATTCTGTTGGTCAGATTTTGGTTTTCCAATCTGGAAGCGCAGTCCTGTTTTACACATTTTTCACATTCATTTGCTACATAAATTGTAGTTCTGTATCTCAGTTTCATCAGTTTGGCATTTGCTGGATGTACTAAATAGTGTGCTCCTTGGCTTTTCCTATTCCTTTTTACATTCTTTAATTACATGTTTTTTCTGTTTCTACATCTTGTTCATCTGTGTCAGTGCATCACCCATTTTATATACCTGCTGAATGCTAAATAGCCATAAACTGATGCTGCTTGCATTACCATTCAGTGACCCACTTGCACCACTCAGCATAACTGCAGATTTTGGTCAACAGACTTCCAGGGAAGTGTAATTTTTAGCATTAAATAGGAGGCTGTGCTTTTGTAGTCCATTTAAAAACAAATTTTCTTCTTCTGGGGTTTTTGTTTGTTTTGGTTTTGCCTTGCTAACTTTTACAGTTATATTTTTGCTAATTATGAACTTGCAATTATAATAGCAAAGCTGCTTGCCAAGTCTGGTGGTTAAAATGGAGTTGGTACTCTGCAAAATGATCTTATTGCTTCTAGAAAAGAAGGAAAAAAAAACTGAGAGCCACTCATCTTAAATACTTTAGTACTTTATGTCCCAATCCTGGAAAGACTTGGACATGAATTTGCATTTACCCATGGTGAAAAGTCTTTGCAGGACTAAAACCTTAGTTGATTAAAGAAAACAAGTAGCTTAATCAGTGTATAAGTTCAACAAGAAATTTTTTAAGGTAATATAACTTTTAAAGGTATAAATTATTGGAAAATATTTCTAATTATTTGATAACTTGAATCAGGTAACTAAAGAAAATTTGTACAGTTTGTTTTATTAGATGTGTTAGGATATAAGTATGATGATATTTAGTAAAATAGTTTGATCAAAAGCTGTTGGAAAAAAGTTATAAACTAAGCTTTTCTCTTGATTTTTGTTTCTGTATCATTAGCTGTTTTTCTCCTATTACTTTCTGTACTGGTCTTGTCTGGGAGAGTTAATTTTCTTCCTAGTACTTAGCATGGGGCTATGCTTTGGATTTGTGCTTAAACAGTGTTGATAACACTGATGTAGTTATTGCGGAACAAAGCTTATACAGAGCCAAGGCCTTTTCTGCTTCTCACACTGCCCTGCTGCTCAGGGACTGGCTGGGCATTGGTCAGTTCATGGTGAGCAATTGTTTTCGTTTGGATAACTTGTGTTTCTTGGGTTTTAATTTCCCCCTCTTTTTATTTTTTCTTTTCCTTACAATTTTAAAAAAATTATTATGTCTTTTTAAACATTAAACTGTCTTTATTTTAACACACAAGTTTCTTTTTCACTCATCCAATTCTCTTCCCCCCATCCCATGGGGGGGGAAGGGAGGGAGCGGCTCTGTGGTGTTTAGTTGCCATCCAGGGTTAAGACACAACAGGGCACAAATGGTTTGAGTTAACAGATTTGACCATAACATTAGGAAGAATTTACATCTGTTAACATTTGCTGGTCATGATATTGATTTATCTGTTCTTGACATTAGCTTATCTGATCTATGCCATGCTCTCTTTTTTTGCTGTACGTGTTCAAGATTGGTGTTGGATTTTGCAGTTTGCTAATGCTCTGTAGTGCTTAGTGATGTTTTGCCTGCGAGATTTATTATTAAAACACTGGCCTTGAGCTTAATCTGGTATTTGGGCTCTGTACTGAAGATTAATGTACTTCAGGTACCATCTCATGGAGACAATTAACAATTATACTTCTTCCTCTGAGAGATTTTTTTTGTCAAGGTAATACAGAATAGCACCTTCACCACCACCTTTTGTCATGTTTTCTCCCTTGTTACAATAACTCTTCAGTATCTTGAACATCCTTGGTAGTCTAAATGCTTCTATTTGTATTTCTTAGGAATATTACTTCAGCTTTTCATGAGGTTAACAAGCTATTTAGGAATATGACCCAGTCCCTGCAGCAGTGTGGTTATGGGTGGCAAGACATGTATGTGAGAGAATATGGACAGGTGTCTAGAAAGGTTTACACCTCCAGTGGTCTGGAACTTCACTTCTGAACAAGTGCAGAATCCTGATGAAGTGATAGAATATATGGGGGGAAAGAAAAAGATGCCCTGGCTATTCCAAAGAGGCAGAAACAATGGAAGCAGAAGTCAACTTGTTTAGTAAGAGAAGAAGAAGCTTCTCCTAACAGGGAGCAGGAGAGCAAATCAGAAGAGGTAGCCTCAAAAAGAAATATTAGCAGTATATGAAGGAGTTAAAGCAACTTCAGAAGTAGTTGGTACTGAAGCACAGCTCCTTTTGTCACCTTGATTTCCTGTGTTGGGCTGGATGTTCAAAGGCAGTGTCCCCTCTACACATCATGCAACTGATGCTATGTGGAGTAAGTGGGTTGCACTGATCATACAATGGGTTCGAATAAGAAACCCCAACCGCCCAGGAATTCTGAAAGTGATTGTGAACTGGTCAGAACTTCAGTGTTGGCAAAGGAGGTGACTCGGGCTCAAGAGTCCCCACTATATAATAAACTACCAGAAAATGAAAAGCAATATGCCCTGTTTACAGATGGATATGGTCATATTGTAGGAAAACATCAAAGTTGGAAAGCTGCCATGTGGAGTCCTATATGACAAGTTGTGGAAACTGCTGAAGGCAAACGTGAATCGAGTCAGTTTGCAGAGGTGAAAGCCATCCAGTTGGCTACAAATATTGCTGAACAAGAAAAATGGCCAATACTTTTATCTCTGCACTGACTCAGGGGTGGTGGCAAATGCCCTGTGGGGGTGGTTGCAATGATGGAAGCAGGATAACTGGCAGTGCAGATATAAACCCATCTGGGCTGTTGCATTGTGGCAAGATATTGCTGCTTGGGCAGAGAACCTGGTTGTGAAGGTATGTCACGTAGATGCTCATGTACTCAAGAGTCAGACCACTGAAGAACATTGAAACAATAAGAATCAGGCTGCTGGGATTGAAGTGGCTCAGGTGGATCTGGACTGGGAACAGAAGGGTGACCTATTTATAGCTTGATGGGCCCATGGCACATCAGGATATATATAGGAAGGGATACAGCATACAAATGGGCTTATGATTGAGAGGTCAACTTGACTTGATGCCACTGCACAGGTTATCCATGAATGTTAAATGTATGCCATGATCAAACAAGCCAAGTGGCTGAATGGTGGTAGGAAGCCACGGCTCAGGGACTAGCTGGGCAACAATGGTTGGTGGTAAGCAATTGTTTTCATTTGGATTATTTGTCTTTCTTGGGTTTTATATACCTATTTCTTTGTTTTGTTGTAGTTATTTTTTCTCCTATTTTCCTTGCATTAAAAAAAAAAGTTTATTTTTAATGATTAGACTGTCCTTATCTCAACTCATGAGTTTGTTTCTCACTTTTACCATTTCATTTCTCATCTCCATCCCACTGGGGAGGAGTGAGTGAGCAGCTTTGTGGTACTTAGTTGCTGCTTGGGGTTAAACTACACCACCTTCTCTACAGTAATTATAAAATGTATTGTGCAGAAGATGGAAAGGAGGGATAAAAGATTGCTACATTGGTTTATTTCTGTGGTGTTTTGCACACTTGCAGCTGTAACAGTATAGGACTAAAGTTTTCAGGTTTTTCTGCATTTCTTGTAAGGGGATTGTTAATGTTCCTAGTCTATATTCTGTCTTGAAGAAATATAAGCAAATCATATTCTATAGTGTGAATCAGATAAGGAGCAAATTTTTTAATAATTACTCTTTAGTTTCATCTACTAAATGTTTTTCTTCAATAGTTTAATGTGACTTCATTATATGCCAAGAGACACAGTTATGAATTATTTCAGTCTCATGCCTGAAAATATTTTAGATCTTTAATCAAGATTCCTGCTTTCAATTAAATTTTTCTTGTTCGTTTTTTACTTTTGTTTTTCAAAATATGTCTTATCCTTTTAGGCCTGAACTGTTTACAAGTATTTGGCAATATGTTGAAATGTTTGTAAATCTTCTTGTATTAGGAAGGAAACATGCCATTGGAAGATTTGCTGGCATTTTATGGCTATGAATCCACAATTCCAGTTATGGCTGGTTCCAGTGTGGATAGCTCTCCAAGTGAACTTGCAGATGAGCTTCCAGATATGACTCTAGATAAAGTAAGTCAGAACTGTTTTCCCCTGTATTATGGTTTAAAAGTAGAAATCCGTGTGACCTTAACTTAGATTTCACTGTCTCTTGATGTTACAAAATAGATATCTATGTCAATTTCAACATACAAGTAAGAGTTACTGTACTAGTGGTGGACTTGGCAGTGTTAGGTTTATGGTTGGACTCAATGACCTTAAAGGTATTTTCCAATCTAAATGATTCTGTGATTGTACTTTTAATTATTTTTCAAAGATATTTACGATCTGGATTTAATTATAATTATCCCACAAATGCATAACAACTTTAGTGGCATTATATTATTACAATTGAGAAATTAATAAGGTAGTGGTTCTTCTAAAACATTCAGAGAACTTTAAATAGATTTTTTTTAAAATTTATTTTATAGAAGTAGGATTTTTTTTTCTGAAAAGTTCTGTATTTTATTTTAATGTGTACAATGTCCGGAAATAATAATTCTGGCTTCAAACATACATGTCACGTATCAACCCTTTGTGGATAACTTGAAAAGTGCACTACTGGGTGCTTTGGAATGTTTCTTTCAAATGCATGTAATTTATAAAAATCTCATCTTTGGGGGGTGAGAGAGATTGTTTTCTGTGTAATTACTATGTATCACATTGTTGAATATAGAAACACGAAACTACAGTTTTTATGATTCACAGGTTAACTTTGAATTCTGAGATGAATCTGATTGTTGGCTATAAGGCATGCAGCTAGTAGTTTGTATTATAAAATCTGTAGATAGTAAGTACATGTCTTTTTTTTTTCTTTCCATAAGTATGATGAAATTATAAAATTATAAACTCCACAGAAAGTATAGTGTAATGATGGCTCTGCACATCTGATTCTCATTAGGAGTCACCATTGTGTTGAGGCTACAGAAATGTACTTGGCTTCTTGTCTACTGCAGTTCTTTGCGTCCCTAATCACTATAGAGGGGTTCAAGCATGTCTGGTAGTGGAGGAAGTGTGTTCTTGCCCCCTGTCCCCGGTCCCACATCCCCCCCCCCACTTTATTATCTTTTGTCAGTTATCTGTAATTCTTCTCAGGAAAAATCAGTGTGCCTGGCTTTTGGTTTGGGTTTTTGTTTGTTCACCCATTACACCTCCCCCCCCCAAATTTAAGGGGTATCTGTGATGTAAAGAATGACAGAATTTAAAATGTTACCACTCACTTTTTTTATTTTAAAGCACTTGGATAAAAACATCTGAGATTTGATGTTTGCAGAGGTTACTACTTGTGCATTTATTTTAATAGAAGACAAGGGAGAACTAAACATCCGTGTTCAACTCTGAAATGAATGGTTATATTTGTTTTGAGAATTAGGAGTGGATTAGCTTTTTAATAGTGAACAGTCTGCTAAAATTGGTTATGATAAAATAATTCATTTTAATAAATGAGACAATTTGCTGAATCCAAATGCTCACCAGTTTATATTTAATAGTCTGTCTGAAGTTTTGGGTTTTTGTATTTTAATGATACAGGAGGAAATAGCTAAAGACCTCTTGTCAGGTGATGATGAAGAAACGCAGTCCTCTGCTGATGACTTGACACCATCAGTTACTTCACATGAGGCTACTGACTTCTTTCCTCGGCCATTAAGATGTAGGAAACCTAATTTTATAATAGTACTCATAAAGTCTTACCATATATTATAAACTATATAGCTTTCTAGTTTAAAATATCAGAATTGCAGAGTGGGATTGAGAAACAGTGCTTTGCAGGATGTTGTACATGAATATTGTCTTTGGTTGGTATTATTGATTACCTAAAATACCTATATTTAATATGGTGCTCAAAGCACAAGCACAGTTTTTCTAAAAATACAGTAGCTTTTCATAATTAATAGTTAATGTGTATCAAGGAACACTCTTGGTAATTTTCTCTGCATTGGTGAGTGGCATGAATATGTAACCTGTTCTTTTAAATTAGTGTTTCTCTACTAAAATTTTTGCTGCTACTTTTAAGCCAGTGACTCCTCTATTCAGCCTATGGATGTGAACTGGAATTTGGTTTATTTGTGATTATTTCCCTTCACATATTCAATGGTTTTCTATAGGAGTTCATGAGCCAGTGTTTTTATATGGGATGGGGCCTATGAACCCATGACCACCAAAATTTCACTACCCATGGAACTATTATGGGAAAGATCCAAGAACCATTGGTTCAGTTATCCAACCTTGACAAGATATTCCTCATTGCTCCAACTCTAGTACACCAATGAACAAGTGAACTGCAATAGACAATGTGGAGGATTTTTATCACAATTTTAATTTGGCAAGTATTTTGACCTTTTCCTGGGGGACTTCATCCCTCTAGAGAAAGGGGATGATAAAGGGCACGTGCTGTCTCAATCATCAGCAATTGTAGCCCTTTGCATGCTGCCGATTGTGTAATGTAAGGCATTTTTGAGAGAGATACAAAAATCTTTTTAAAAGGGCATTATAATTTTTTAAGCAAACCCCAGTCTTGCTGGCACTTAAACATTGCTTGTGAACTGTTAATGAATATGACACTGAAAGTGTGACAACTTTATGGAAAGAATTATTAAACCCTTCATCTTACTCAGGATTAAGAAACAGTCATCTTTGCTTTCAGCTATTGGGGTTTTTCTATCAGAATGTTGCTCTTTCTCTATTAGAACTTTTGATTAGTCATTTTAACATCAAATATCCACCATGTCAGGGAGGGATATGTTAGTTTTCTGTGCTGTTGACAGTTCCATCTTTTTTTTCTCATCCCTGTCCATTTCTCTTAAAATAACATTCAATTTTAAGATAAACACAGGCCATTTTGTTAAATTTGGATTCACTGGAAAAAGTAATTGCATATTATTATCCAGGCATATTGCTGTTTCACACATTCATGTTAGCTTCTTGCCTCTTTCTAACAGCAAAAAGAGATAGACTGGTGATTCTAGTAATGACTACAGAAGAGGAGCCTCAGTCTATCCATCGTCTTGGATATTGTCGTTGATGTTGACGATTCTATTTAGTTGTGATGAAGCTAAAATTGAAACCCTATTTATGAACGTGTTATTACTGAAAGTTGAGAATATGAAATAGCTCTTATCAGAACTATAGATTCCATTCTGCTGGGGATAAAATAAAAAAATAGAATTACTTCAGAACCCAGAATCACAGAGTTCTAAATTCTAAAATATGAGTTATTCTGTGGAGTACTGTATTTGAATTACTTGGAGTGCTCTGCTGTATTTCTTCCTAAGGAAAAAAAATATATAAGAGGAGTAAGCAGTCTTTTGTAATCTTTGCTTATTCTGTTTTCTGTTTATCTGCTATATCTTTAGTCCTTGCTGAGGTAGCCTTGTTTAAAGGAATGTTTTGAATGTCAATTAAAACTTCAGATGAAAGGCTTTAGTAGGTAATAAAGACTTACATTCAACTTTCTTTGTGATTAACCCATGGCTAAGTCATAGCCCTGGAAGTTTTCTGTTTTTCTCATACCTTTTCTATAAGGTGTAAGCATTTATTGAAGAAAATCAATGAAGAAAAAAATATCTAATTTCCTTTTGACTGTTAGAAATATTGTCTTAGTTGCAATAATGGTAAATGTTTCAGTTCTGCAATATGCAAGCACCAATGCTCTCTGACTTCATTCTAGTTTGATAGACATGTAGATCGACAGACTGGTGATGAGTGTCATCCAGAATAAAAGTAGGGCTCCTTTCAAAAGTAAAGAATATCTTGTAGTTCTGTGTTTGAACTGAAAATTCTTCCTAGCTAAATCCAACTTATTTGTGTCTGAAGCAAACACTACGTGTGATGGAGATAAGGAATCAGATGGTGAAGACATAGAGGCAGACAATGGTAATTCATCTGAAGATTTGAGAAAGGTAATAACTATATCTTAAGAAAAAGAAAAAGTTAAGAAAACTTTTACTATTTTAAAAATGCATTAACATTTATAGTACATATCTAAAATGGTACTTTAATTCTGAAATTATCTGCAAAATCCCCTGTTAATGGACTTTGTTATGCTTCCATGCACAGAATATTAATACCTTTATGATTTTTGTTACATCTTCAGGAAATAAAGGTTGGTTCACAGTATCAGGCTGAAATTCCACCTTACCTTGGCAGATACAGTAATAATGAAAAGGGTAAGTTATTCTGTTTTGGTTCTTATATTTATACATAGCAGCTGATAGAAAAATGTTATTTAAATTTATAAGATAAATTCAGTGACTTAGTTAAAAAAACCAAACCAACCAAAAAACCCCTAGGCAACTGAAGTAATACAACCACATAATTATATCTTAAAAGTGTGATTCTACAACTTTGAGAAGATATTTTCGAGAAGACATAGGAGGGTGGGTTACAGTGTTAGTTCTGAAGTATCTAGCAATATTAGGAGGCAACAAACTGGGTCAAGAAGTAAGTATTTTCATCAAGATATAACTGGGCTATGAACATGTAAGTTTGCATTGAAGAATGTCAGTATTTTTCTTTGCTTCTTTTTTAGCAAGCACAACAGTGTGGGTTACAAAATGGTTATGAAAAACAAAGCAATGAACTATTTGAATTTTCCATAGCATGAGTAGAAGATGTAGGTCTCAATATACCTTGTCTTTAAAAAAAAAAAAAGATGTTTTAAGTATGATGTTATTGCTGTGTAAATTTAGGTTAAAAACTGAAATTATGCCAGAGTAGAAGAAATAACTTTATTAAATAGAGTTTTATATGGTACCTTTAGAAACCTTCACTGGCTGGAAGCATTAGCAAATTAACATCTCTTGTGTTGCTTAAGAGATCTATGGAAGTTTTCTATTTTCTATTATTTGAGCATGATGCTTACTGGTTGTAAGAAACAGAAGAGTGAAAACCAGTTTTATCTGAATAGTCCTTTTACTATTTACACATCTTGACTTCTCCTTGGTTAAGAACTAGAGAAGGGCCAATAACCAGAGGATGATCAGGAAGGCATTAATCTGACAACTTTCACTGGAACAAGCTGGTGCAAGAGAGAACCAGAGAGAGTATTGTTCACTGGCATAGTCAGGAGCAAAGAGGTCTCCCAGGGTCTCCCAGATGGGAGAGCCCGAGGAGTTCCTCTTGAAAACATCAGGTATGGATTCCAGCAAAAAGTGTTGGGTTGTTTTGGTTGATAATGGAGATTGAAGCTGAGCTCTGCAATGCTTGGAGAGGGTGGAAGATTTTGTAGAAGCCTCTTTTGTACTTCCTGAAGAGCTTGTGATAGCAAAGAGGGGCTTATATTTCTGCTGTGAAGTCCCAGGTACTGAAATTGTGCTAGAAAGCAGTTCTGCTCTTCTATAAACCTTACACTTGTAACATGTCTGTTTGAAAACTTTCAGTGTTCTTAAGTCATAACAGAACTTTAGGAGGAGATGCAATTTTATTCTTCATCTTAGCTTAATATTCTTTCCTGCAGTTATATGAGAGATTTGAGAATCTTCTCCATCTCTTCTAGTGGAACTGCCATTATACTTGAGTGTGTTCAAATTTAATAACTCTAATTTATATTGCCAAGAGAGTACATAAAGCATTATGTGTAAACACATCTATTGATCAGAGTAAAGGATTTAGTTTAATCTAGTTTAAATGTGTGCATAGACAAGGGTTCAGGCCAACTCTTGAATATTTCCAATATATTTCAAATAAGCTACTTAAGAGGTGCGTACATGATTTCAGTATACTATGAAGGAGGACTATACATCCTGATTGCTTGTAAAATAGTTGATAACATTCAGTTGTTAGTGAATGCTAAAAGAAATTACCCCATTTAGACCTAGATTTCCATTCTGCTAAGTAAGTTTTAGCAAATTTTAGTTGAAAATGACCAGTTAGCTGCCACCTCTTTTTTTTTTATTTTATATGCAGTATTTGAAATATTAAAGTACACTATTTCTTGTAAACATCTGAATAAAACAGAGTGGTTTTGCTAGGTTTTTTTATATTAATACATATGCATAATTTGACTTGAACCATCTACCTGTCAACAACCTGCTCCTCTGTAGAGATTGTGTCTCAAGAGCCAGTCCCTTATCTCATCCTCATGGAACCTAAATCTCTTCACCATACCACACTGCAGTCTCTCTCTAAACTAAGGCTTTTTGGGGAAAAATGAGCTGCAATTTGAACGTGGCGTGACAGTGCTTGATTTTATTACTTCTGTATTCCTGTTCTTTGTGAAATAGCTTTTTATGTTCTAGCCTTAAAAGTTTCACACTTGCCATAAATTAATTCTGTTTTAACAGCCTATGAAAATGAAGACCATTTACTTTGGAAACCTGATGTGATCTCAGAAAGTAAAGTTAAAGAATACCTTTTTGAAACCTCCTTAAGAGCAGGAAATGAAAATATGATTGGCAGAATTCCTGAAGGACTACATACACGTGACAATGAACAAGTATATTTTATATCCTGTTCCATTTGTGGCACACTGCTTTGTAATTAATGTGTTCTCTTTCTCTGCCTTGTATTATAAAGGCAGCAATATTTTTTTAATTGGATGTTACTGAGGTCAGGATCTTATTTGTAATTTTAAACACGTGCTTAAAATTGAGTATTTGAATGTTGGCAGTGTGATCTATGATGTTTCAAATTGGCATGATGTTGACAAATCCAGCTTTTCTAATTATTGCATATAATGTTTTACATTTGCTTAATTAAACCTTGCCTTAATATTTGGATGGTTTTGCCTTTGATTATTTTAACATTTTCATCCTGTATAAAGATATAACTTCTTTTTACATTAGATATGTTCTCTGAAAGGCTTGTTTCAGAAATTTATATAGGATATTTGGAAACTATAACTTTCTAAAGACTACTTCTATTTTATAGGCACTATATGAACTTCTCAAAAGTAGCCATAATGTTAAAGAAGCAACTGAGAGATACTGCTCAAATGGAAAGGCATCTCAGGGTAAGAGAGAGTATCTGCTTTTTAAGAAATATGTCTTTGGAGGGGGTAGAAAACACATTAGTAAAATTCAGATTAATAAGCACATCCCTTTCCATGATGTCTTTAGCACAGATTACTCATAGAATCATAGAATATGCTGAATTGGAAGAGACCCACAAGGATCATCAAAGTCCAACTCCTGGCCCTGCACAGGACACCCTAAAAATCCAACCAAATGCTCCTTGAGTTCTGGCAGCCTTGGGGCCATGAGCATTCCCTCGGGAGCCTTTTCCAGGGCCCGACCACCCTCTGGGTGAAGAACCTTTTCCTAATATCCAGCCCAAACCTCCCCTGATACAACTTCAGACCATTCCCTTGGGTTCTGTCAGTGGTCACCAGAAAAGAGATGAGTACCTCCCCCTTCTCTTCCCCTCACAAAGAAGTTGTAGACTGCAATGAGGTCTGACCTCAGTCTCCTCTTCTCCAGGCTGAACAAGCCAAGTGACCTCAGCTGCTCCTCATACGGCTTCCCTCAAGGCCCTTCACCATCTTTGTTGCCTGCCTTTGGACACTCTCTATTAGCTTTATATCTTTTTTATATTGTGGTGCCCAAAACTGCCCCCAAGACTCGAGGTGAGGCCACCCGCCACCCCAGTGCAGAGCAGATTGGGACAATCACCTCCCTTTGACTGGCTGGCATTGCTGTGCCTGATGCACTCCAGGACACAGTTGGTCCTCCTGGCTGCCAGGGTACTGCTGACTCATATTCAACTTGCCATTGACCAGGACCCTCAGATCCCTTTCTGCAGCACTGCTTTCCAGCATCTGGTTTCCCAGTCTGTCCGTACATCCAGGGTTGCCCTGTCCCAGATGCAGAATCTGGCACTTGCCCCACTGAACTCAATACGGTTGGTGATTGCCCAGTCCTCTAATTGGTCAAGGCCTCTCTGCAGGGCCTCTCTGCCCTCAAGGAAGTCAACAGCTCCTCACAGTTTTGTATCATCTGCAAACTTACTTAGCATCCCTTCCAGTCCTGTGTCCAAGTCATTAATGAAGGTGTTGAAGAGCACAGGGCCTAAGATGGAGCCCTGTGGAACACCACTAATGGCATGTGGCCAGTCTGATTTCACCCCATTCACTATAACCCTTTGAGCCCAACCCATGAGCCAGTTGCTCACCCATCATATGATGTGTTTATCCAGCTGTGGGCTGGACATTTTGTTCAGAAGGATCTTGGGAGAGAGTATCAGAAGCTTTATGGAATCAAAAAAGATTATATCAATTGGCTTCCTTTGATCAACTAGGTGGGTAACCTTGTCATAAAAGGAAATCAGGTTTGATAAGCAGGACTTTCCTCTCATGAAGCTGTGCTGGCCATGATGGCTGTGATCGATGACTGCGTTGTCCTTCAGATATTTTTCAATAATTCCCATTAGGTGTATAATTCAGATTAGGTATAATCTGACTGTTGGCCAGATGGAGATTTCTGCTAGAGAAGTTTGTAATTTGTATAAAGGTTGCAGGATCAAATTTTACATATTTTCTTTCCTTCTTTTTTCCATTTTTTTTCTATTTTAAGAATGATACAGACTGAGGAGAAGGGGGGGAGTTGTAATTTTGCTCCCATAAGGCAGTTCTCCCTCACATTACAGTACCTTTTTGAGATAATGATCAATTATAAACTAATGACATTTATACGAGAATCAGAACATAGCTGATAATATGAGTGAGCCCCACTCTTCATCACTGTGCTAACATTGTTCTATGTCAACCCTAAACTTGGTTCTACTGTATAATTCTCTAGGTCTATGGTAGAGTGTGGAGAGTTTTGCTTGAGTTTACAGTGGAAAACAATTTTGTTTGTCCCTAACTTTATCATTCCCCTAAATAAAAATCAGTGTATAATTTAGCAAAGAGTTCTTTGTCCTGTAGTTTGACACATGTTCCATAAAGAAGAAATGGTCTATGAGCCCTAGTATAAGTTTGTATTCTGGCAGATATTCCTTACTCAGACCTGGATCCAAGGGGAAATTGAAAGCTTAAGTATCTAAGATAAAAGTGAAGGGAACAATAAGGAATATCAGAGCAGTGTTTCAGAAAGCTCTTTTATGAGAGATTGTGTGTTAGAGACCCAAATTCTGTCCTAAGGACTAGTGCTCATCCTTTCCCAAGCCTCAAGTCAGATGCGGTTTCTATCTTCATTAAAAATGGTAGAGGATGATAATACTGTTGATGCCTGTCTCTTAGAATAATCATTGTGCAATGATCTATACCCACTGAAGTTCACTGCTATTCTCAATATGCATTGAAAATCGACATCTCCCAAGATAATTTCATAACTGTGAGACTTTACATGTAGATCTCCTCTTTGAAGCTTGAGAATTCTGTAGTAAGGAGTACAAAATTAATGGACTTGTAGTGGAATGATTATCACTTTCATCTGAAAGCAGCAAGGTCTTGTTCCAGTGTCTGCTTCCAGAAATGCTTTGGAATGTGATTGTTGGTTGGTTTTTGTTCTCCACCCTCATTGGCTTTAAATGACAACTGAACAGATCACTACTATGAATGTAAGATGCCTGAAATATCCCTCCTTTATGATATATAGACACAAAGCCATAATCAAGATAGGGAAGCAACAATACTTGAGACAAAACTGACCTACTCAAATAGTTTGAGCTACTTTGTTTTAAAGCTTTTATTCCTTTGTAGTGTTTTTTGTTTTGTTTAATTTGTAAAACTAAAATTCACTTCTGTCTTTAAAAAGTCAGAGGTTGTTCCTTCACTCTTTTGTTCCAACAGTCACTGTTTGTATCTGATGCAAGAAGGAATATTCAGAAAAATAATAATGTTAACAAATCTTGGGGGTTTTTTATGACAAAATTCTTAAGAAATAATAAATAAAGTCTTTTGAATGTCTTTTGCCCTCTAGGGTGAAATACTTCAGTAACCAGACTCTTTTATGAGTCTTTATAAGCAGGAATACTAGATTTCAGGTAGGATATCTTTACATTAGAGGAAAGAATATGGGTCAAAATAACTGAACTGTTGCGTTTTTTTTAGAGTGTGTTTGGATGTTCAGGCATTAGCAACACAAAGATTAGTGAGTGAAAATAAGTTTATCATGCTACTTTTGCAATTGTCTAGAAGAGATGACAGCATGGACAGAAGAGGAATGCAGAAGCTTTGAACATGCACTTTTGATTTATGGGAAAGACTTTCATCTCATACAGAAAAACAAGGTTAGTATTTTACAGTTAAATGGAAGAATTGGTAGATTATATGATGCTGAATGTTTGTAAAAGCAATGCTTTTTCAGAAGCTATGCAAAAGAGTGAAATAAGAGCCAACATATTAAAACCAGCTTGGTGTTTCCATGCTAATTTTGCCTCTAATGCCATTGGAAAAGCTAGGTGTTGCAACATGAGCCAATATATTATCTTTGAAATCAACTTATATTGATATTGCTTCCATATATGCATTTATGTTAAAATTTAGATTAAATGTCTGCCTCTCCTAGAGGTGTGTGATTTTCATACCATGTCTGTGGGAGGGGAAAATACATCTTTAATTATTTTTGTCACTCAGAAGGTGTAATTCTACACAAACAGGCTTAGCTCTTTGTGTTTTTAGAAAGTGTAGTCATCCATCAGTACTCTGGTTTCTGACCAACAAAGGAGTTCTAATCTTGATCTGAATTGCTTCTGATTAACTCCTCTGTGCCTGAAGATTAGAAATTGGGCTTTTTTTTATTAAGTAAATGTATCATTTGGTACAGTTACCAATATGTGTGTATTTCCAAATTTTCTGTATGTGTCCTGTATGTTTTGATACCGCCTTGAGGTTTCATACTGGTTGTGAGTGGGATAGAGTTAATTTTCTTTATAGTAGTTAGTATGGGCTATGCTTTGGACTTGTGCTGGAAACTGTTGATAAGACACTAATGTTTTAGTTATTGCTGAACAGAGCTTATGTAAAGTCTAAGCCATTTCTCCTCAGACTATCCTGCCAGTGAGGAGGCTGGGGGTGCACAAGGACTTGGGAGGGGACACAGCTGGGACAGCTGACCCCAACTAAGAGCAGGGTGTTCCAGACCATATGACATCCTGCTCAGTAATAAAACTGGGGGGTGAAGGTTGGTGGGTGGGGGCTGCTGTGGATTGAGAACTGGCTGGGCATCAATTGGTTGATGGTGAGCCATTGGGTTTTTATGCATTGCTTGTTTTTCTTGGGTTTTATTTTCCTCTTTTTTAGCATTTTTTTTTTAATTAGTGAACTGAACTGTCTTTATCTCAACCCATGAGTTTTCTCACTTTTGTCCTTCTAATTCTTCCCCCCAATCCCACTGGATGGGGGAAGTGAGCAAGCAGCTCTGCGGTGCTTAGTTGCTGGTGGGGGTTAAACCACAACAAGTCTTTTCTTTAGGAGACTGGTGCTTTTGTTGTATTTCAGGTAAACATTATAGGGTTGTAGTTATTGTTCAACCACAGTTAGTTAATCCTGTTCTACACTTGACTTAACCTGTCCAATGCTAAATATCTTGGTGGTTCAATTTTTAAATGGACCTTACCCATAAACAGTAATTCACCAGCGATACAAATAAATAATTTTAATTTTTTTTCCCAAAGTGCAACAAAGCATATGAGTTGGTCTGTCACTATGGACCAGAATTTTCCAAGTACCCAATGTCTTTTCTGCTTCACTTCTCTTGGGTCATTCAGTTGCTCAGTGTTTTACTTGTTAACAGAGTCTGTCCCATAGTTTAAAAAATTGCTATGTAAGTTATGAATTTAAATGCTTCAGATGTAGATACAGTTTCAGTCTAGTTTAAAAAACCAAACCTAAGCAACAATAATGCATACAATAGAACAGATGTAGTAATTATTTAGAATAGAATATACTTTTTCAGTTGGATGGGACCTACAACGATCATCTAGTCCAACTGCTTGACCACTTCATGGCTTGCCAAAAGTTCCAGCGTGTTTCTAAGGGCATTGTCCAAATGCCTCTTAAACAATGACATGCTGAGGCATCGACCACCTCTCTGGGAAGCCCATTCCAGTGTTTGATCACCCTCTCGGTAAAGAAATTTAAAACTCTAGATCTCTTTTTCAGGTCTTCCGATTTAATTTGATTGTTACAGATACTAGAACAGTAAAAGGAATATGGGGACTGGGGAGATGACAAAACATAATGCTTTGAATTTATCTTGTCAATTCTTCTTGTCTTCTTTTAGGTAAGAACCAGAACAGTTGCTGACTGTGTGGCTTTCTATTACATGTGGAAAAAGTCAGAACGTTATGATTACTTTGCTCAGCAAACAAGATTTGGAAAGAAGAGGTATAACCATCATCCTGGAGTTACGTAAGTAAAATGTCCCTGGAATATGTTTTCTGTTGCAAATTGTAAAAGATAAGTTTTTCTTCCCATCATTGCAGTGTAAAGCTGCAGTGGCTATGGCAACTGAGAATAAATCCATCATCATTTTTAGGCCTTGTTTTCCTGTTAAATAGCCTATTATGAATGCCATATTCTTAAAGGGACTACATGGATCGTTTGGTAGATGAAGCAGAAGCTCTTGGTGGAGCAGTACATTCTTCAGCCTTAACATCTAATACTCGAACAGAAAGCATTCCTGATCAACAGCTAAGCATTCTGAACTCTATCACTGCCAATGAGTTGACAGGTAAATCACAGGAAAAAAACCAAAGAAAACCCACAAACTTTTTGTTGCAACTATATAAACAACTATTTCATTTACGTTTTATGTTCATCTGTTTTCCAGCACTGACAAACACTGTAGCTACAGTCTGTCACACTTCGGCTGTGAACTGCCTGGATGATGCCTTCCCTCCTATGGACAGCTTACCCCGAACACCAGTAGTTAATCATGTGCCTGTTGGAACAGAAGAATTGCTTAACTTGCCTAGCAATGGTGAAAGTGATTGTTTTAATTTATTTGAGACCGGCTTTTATCACTCAGAGTTAAACCCAGGGAACATGTGCAGTGAGGAGACAGAAAGACCTGCAAAGAGACTGAAAATGGGGATTGCTGTCCCAGAATCTTTCATGAATGATGTCTCTGTAAATAACCTTGGTGTGGACTTTGAGAACCACACACATCATATTGCCAGTGCCAAAATGGCTGTTTCAGTGGCTGACTTCAGCAGTCTATCTGCAAATGAGACAAATGGTTTTATAAATACCCATACTCTTCACCAACATACTGCCCTTCACTCAGAATGACTGTGGAAAACTAAAGAGTGGGTACTTTATGCAGTAGTAGTAAACTTGATGGGAACTATCAGGTTTGCTTAATCTTTCACTGGAAGTTTGAACTTTGACATCAGTGATGTCTTTTTATGTATAGAACTATATCTTGATTTACCAAGAGTAATTTCTTTTTTCAGTCCATAAATGTGGAAATGTTTGGCAGAGTTTGGAACTAAGAGAACTCTGGTGCAGCTTTAGGCTCTGCTTCAAATTTATTTTAAAGTCTGTAGAGAGGCCACCATTTCAAAACCAGCACGGAAGTTCTGAACTGATTGGAGTGGCTTTTTAGTCAAAGTTACTTTTGCCATAATGGATGCAGTGTAATAACAGTGTTTACAGGTACCGTTCCTGATCCCTGCTCAATGTAGCATTTTAATTTTTTTTTTCTTATACAGGCAGGGATGGATTTCTTTAACTTAAGCTGCACAAACATACAAGGATGTTTTTTAAATGGAACCTTCTCTCATGTGATACTAAACTAGAGCACTTCAGTTTAACAAAAACCAGCAATTTCATCTTGGTGGAAGCTAGCACAAGGGACATAACATGAATAAATTATGATGACCTACACTTGGAGGCTGTTGCAAAATTATAGGCTGTGGCTACCTTACACAGAAGTAATTATGCTGACAGAGGTATCTGTCTACTTTAAACTTACTGGCTTAAACAGATATATTTTAGGCTATTGTATTCAGATGAGTTTTGTCCACAACTTTGAAGATTAATGCAACTGTGTAACAACTTTCCTAAGGCAGCTGATGTATAAAGCTACAGTCTGCACACCTTAGGATTTACCACTAAACTGTCTGCATTTTGGAAGTCAAATTGTTTGGAGCACTGCAGTTCAATGTGTTACAGTTTTGAGGGGCTATCTAGTTTATATAGAAGTAGTAGAACCTTGAAGTATGTATTTGAAAGTTTTTCTTCAGTGTGGATTGCATTTATTTGTTTAGCAAGTCATTAGCTCAAAAATAGCACTTCACTACTTTTAGTCAAATAGAAAAGGATGAGTAAAAATGTCTCCCATAAAAGCAACTATTTAAACTCAATACATTTTTATTTTGACCATTTAATGCAATTTAGCCATTCATTAAGTTTTCTTTAAAATGTTAGCTGTAATTCTTGTGGGAGAACATCAGTAGGATTACCCCTTTCCCTCCATACTTTTTCTTTGCATTGTTCATATTACAAATTTAATTGCTACAAACTTGTTTTGATTATTAAAGTGATTAGGCTTGCATTGTTGATATTTGTACTAGTTGCTTCAAGGTTATGCTGAGTAATTAGAAAGTAGCGACCTTAATATTTGAAAGGGAAGAGGGTATTTATTATGCTTACTGTGAATTGCATTTACATCCTGAGTTATGGATGCAGTGTATGGAGTTTTCTTTACAGCACTGCAATGAAGAGTAAAGCATTTATGCAATAGCACATTTATCATATTAAAACAAATTAGTTTATCACAGTGGACAAAAGTAAAGATAATTTCGTAATCAGTTCTTAACTTATGCATCTGAAATATGGAATTCTAGTAAGTACACAATAAATAATGGATAGCCTTGGCCCTGTGTTGTATTCTGACATTTTTAGCCAAGTTGTCAGCTTCTTGCTGCTGTGTTTTGTGATAAACTGTGTACCTTGTTTCTTTTCTTTATGAATCAACATATTTTATGTAATTTTGTAAAATACTGGTCATAATCCTTCATTGTTATACATTCAGGTCTATGGGTTTACATTGAGTGGCTGGTCTGTATAAAAATCATTATACAAAGATGACTGAATGCTTATAACAGTTGCATTTAAATGAACATGCCCATTCTCATTAGCTGATGCAGTAATATATTGAATTTATCTATGCATTGCTGGGCTCTTAATGTAGACAGATACTTGTCTAAGGCTTGGGTTGTCAGCAAGTTGAATGGACACTTTAGTTATTTAATAAAGACTTTTGACCAAAATTCAGAAAATTATGGGAGAAAAATTAATTTCAGCTAGTCTAATAAATTTTTAAATGCTGATCTTATTTAGCTTGTTGGCTAGCTAGCTGTTATTGTTTACTTTTAATTCCTTGTTAAAATGAGGCAATAATTTGCAAGATTTTGTAAATATTTATTCATATCTTTTTAGATATCTATTTCAATATTTTCTGACTACTTGTGTGTATAGTAACATTTTTGTGCATGCTTGATGTGACATTCATAAATTTGTACCACGATAACTTTATCCATGTAAAATAGCTATTTATTGAATTTTTCATTTAGAAGCTGGACTTAATTATTTTTCTCTCAGTTGAAACATTTAAAATGGAGAACTTGTTACTGTTTATTAAAAGAATTGTCTTTTGAAAGTCAGCATGAAAACAACTGAATTGCAACCATATGAAGAAATTATATTACCTTGGTTCTTTGATGGTGAAGCACAATTCTTATAACAAACTGTGATGAATTCTTTGTCCTCTGCTATACTTGTTTTTCATGCAAACAAACCAAAAATCCATAACGGGAAATTGCAGTGTTGGTAAATGTATCCTTTTAATGTACAGGGAATCTGAAGGGGATAGCTGATTCATTTAGAAGTGTAACTTGGTGCTGTGATTATAGCAATACTTTTACTTTGGTTACTCATATGTCATCTTCTCATGTTAGGTTTTTAAAGGTTTAGTTTTCCTCTTGCCATGGTCAAAGTACTAAATTGTGTACTATTAGGTCAATGAATTGTGTAATTGTTTCCTGGTTTTAACTTTTAAAACTGAGCATCAAAAATGTATGAAAACTTCAGATCAAGTAGAATATAATGATAGTACTTAATTTAACCAAAGTCTTTAGGTAAGTATTTCAACTTTGAATGTAAACTAATGTATGAACTGACCAACAGGGACACTATTTGCCCAGCACTACAAGCACATTGTCTACAGATGGGGAAACTAAATACAGTAATTTATAAAATAATGACAAGGTTACTATTTTTTTATTCCTATTTTTCATTGGAAGAAGGAAAATGCTATCAATTGTAAAATACAGAAGGTATGGTTATAGTCCTCTTAATAAAACAGATTCCAGTTATTCGAAGTACCTTGTGCATAACAACAAATTTTGTGACAATCGGGACATTAATTTAATATCAGATGTTCAAGAGGAAGTTGCTATTGTTGCATTGGTTTTAATATTTGTACATAAACACTGATTTTTATTTTTTTTAACATTATTTTCTATTTGTTGTACTTTAATACCTGGTGTACAATTCCAGAAATAAATGTCTGGGAACTTTTCTTTATTTGTGATGCAGATATATGAAGAGCTTGGTTAGCTACTTTATTTTCAGAAATACACAGCAATACCTCTGAACACATTTTAAGATACTCTGGGTCCTCTTGAAGTGCACACTACCCACTCTATAAGCAGTTGGGAGAAGTCTCACATACATTAATTACCCTTTGCTCTTGCAGAGGACTTCAACTTACCAGATGTCTGCTGAAAATACAATGCAGGGGAGAGGAAACAGTGTAGGAGGTGGTGTGGTGTGGTGTGGTTTAACCCCAGCTGACAACTACGTACATGCAGGAATAACCCAGACTGTTTTCCCCAGCATGTTTTTAATGTGCACTACAGGAACTATCCCCTTCTACAGTATATAAAAGTTTTGATTGGGCAAGGCCAACCTGCTTGGCAGATCCTCTGGTGTTGACTAACCAGATGCCTTTTGTTAAATGTGTATTCCAATGTTTGAAGGTCCCACCAACCATTGCTCTTAGTGTGATCTTTAACAGTCCATTATATTTTTCAATGTTTTTAGAGGCTGGTGCATGATAGGGAATGTGATACACCCGCTCAGTGCTATATTCTTTGGCCCAAATGTCTATGAGGTTTTTTTCAGAAATTAGTCATGTTATCTGACTTGGTTCTTTCTGGTGTGGCATTTTGCCATATGACTTGCTTTTCAAGGCCCAGGACAGTATTCTGGGCAGTGCCATGGGGCACAAGGTATATTTCCAGCCATCCTGTGGTTACTTCCAGCATTGTAAACACACGGCACTTGCTGTCATGGCTTTGGGGGAGTGTGATATAGTAAATCTGCCAGGCCTCTCTATCTCGCTATAGAGTGCGACACAGCACAGAGCACCCAGACTCCATCAGAAGGGTGTATGAGAGAGATTTATTACAGCAATCTTGTTTCGGCAAGAACCCCTTGTGTGAGGACATGAGGCTTGACTCCATTTTCATCAGAAGGCTGATTTATTATGTTATATATTATACTAAAATACTACATTACAACTATACTAAAAGAACAGAGAGAAGAGATCAGAAGGCTACAAAGACAAGAATAGCATAGGAATGAATAACAAAAATCCTGTGACTGCTCACAGCCTTGGCACAGGTGGCTGTGATTGGTCACTGATTTAAAACAATCCACATGGACCAATGGAAGATGCACCTGTGGCATTCCACAGCAGCAGATAGTTATTGTTTACATTTCTTTCCTGAGGCTCTCAGCTCCTCAGGACAGGAAAAATCCTAGCAGAGGCTTTTTCACTAAAATATCATGGCAACACAGCAACATGTTGCTTTTATAGTTTTTCAAGATATTTACATTTACCTAACAGAAACATACATTGCCCATTGGTAATAAAAAAGAAACAAAGTTCCCAGTAGGTAACCAGGGAGCCACTTCATTCTGTGAGCCAGCTAACGTCAGTATCTTTTAATTTTCCCTCTTCCATCACGTTGCCATAGTGATAGCCTTGGTGTGTTCCTTGAGAGAGATACGGGGCTTTCTTTATCTCCGGGAAGCTTTTGCTGGCTCACAAGAACAGCACAAAATGTCTTTCCCACATCTCTATACTTATATTTCAGCCATTGTCCTCTATATCACAGAAGCTTTAACCACTTGGCCCTGCTTGCTTGCAGTGCATGTTTCACATTCATGGATAACCTGTGTGATAGTGTGTGGTAATCGGCAGAAGAAATGCGGCACTCAATGTGAGTGATCAGCAAATCTCAAAACTTTATTGATAGGCACATACATTTATATTGGTGTTAATGAGGTTAATACATATTACAAAAGGTGAGCTCATTATTGGTTAGTTACTTATCAGCTAACTACGCCTACCTTAGCATTCTTGAGGCTACTATGTTGCAGCTGTCCACATATTTTCTTCATGTTTCTAACTAACGATCCTCTCCCCCATCCTGGTGTTGCACCAAGGGCACAGTGCCCTTGCCTGATTCAGACACTGACTGCTGGCTCCTATACCCATCTCCTTCATCCCTAACTAACGGTATTATGTCAGTGTGACTTTTGTCAGCTAGCCAGCTGTTCACAAAATCCTCCACACTTCCCCTGTTTTTCTGTTGCACAGGCATAGTCTGATTAGATGCAGCAAATATCATTCTTTGAACCATGTTCTGTAAGCACATGCAAAAACAAGGCAAAACTAACACTACTAACAAAGCTATAATGCCTACTATAATGATGACTCTAACAATAGAGCGCAACCATGATCCCAAGCCTAAAGATTTGAGCCACTCATCAATACCAGAGCCCGATTCTACCTGTAAGTTTCCAGTTAACCTTCGCAGCTCAGAGAGCTGGGAGTGAATGGACTGGGAATGATCAGAGAGGTTCATGCAACACATGCCCTCAAATTCTTCACAACCATGGCCTTCTGCCAGTAAAAGGAAGTCAATTGCAGCTCTATTCTGGAGCGTTGCATGACGAATAGAATCAACATCAAGCAAAAGGCTAGAAAGTGCTAAAGAGGTGGCATTAGTTTGTTTAGCAAGCCAGCATCCTAGCTTGTTTAAAATGGCATGGGCACCTGCTGCTGATACCCCTGGAGCTAAAAAGGATGCTGCCACTATGGCCCCTGGGGACCAAAATTTTACATCATCCATGCAGCACACTGAGTATTTTGACACTTAATACAAGCTAATCTCTTAGGCCCTCTATGATAAAACGTATGAAGTGCCGGAATCAGGCTTAGTATACTGTCCAGAGATTGACACCGATCAATTGCTCGGTCAATGGCAAAGCTACACTGTCCTTTCAGCTTGAGAAGTATCGGTCGAATGGTGATCAACAGCTTCGCCTCCACTCGCCGACGGTCCTCCTCGCTCAGTTGTCTGGGGTCTGGTTCCATCTAACACAGCTGCTCGGGTCCATTTAGCAGGTACCCACAAGGATCCTGTAGGGGTAGAAACACAAAGATATCCGCAGCCCCAGTATAATACCTTAGCAGGACCTCGCCATTGTCCTGTCTTGGGATCTCTATATTTTACCCATACGTCCTGCTTCACACTATCTTTCTCTGTTACATAATGACGAATTACAGCAGGAACTTTGCTTTCCCCAAAAACACACAGGTGATTTAAGACAAATAGACACTTTAGCAACCTCTCTTGCGGCTCTCTAATATCTTTGTATTTACCTAGATATTTTTTCAAGGTACCATTAGCTCTTTCTACGATCGCTTGTCCTTTCGGGGAATTAGGGATGCCTGTCACGTGTTCAATCCCCCACATTTGCATGAACTGTTTTATTCTTTTGCTGCAGTAGGCAGGCCCATTGTCTGTCTTAATATGTCGTGGCACTCCCATTACTGCAAAGCAGCTACTAAGATGCCTCTCCACATGCCCTGCTTTCTCACCAGTCTGTGCTGTGGCCCATATAAAATAACTATAGGTGTCTATAGTAACATGCACATACTTTATCCTTCCAAACTCAGCAACATGTGTGACATCCATTTGCCAGGTCTCATTTGTATTCAGCCCTCTGGGGTTAACTCCTAGACCTAACCCGCAGCCCCCATTATGATGACTACATATGGGACAGGCTTTGACTATTGCCTGTGCCTCTTCCAGAGATATCTGAAATTCTCTATGGAGGCCTTTTGCATTTTGGTGAAACATGGAGTGTGCCTCTCTGGCCATAGTCTGCCTGGGAATTGGAGTCACATGTGTGATTGAGACTAGCTTATCTGCTCGTGCATTACCCTCTCCCAGACCAATATCCCACTTATGACTTCTGATATGAATGACAGAGAAAGGATACTTCCTCAGTTTAATTGCCCTCTGTAACTGTATAAACAGCTCATGTAACCTCCTGTTTTGAACCTCTTTTATAGAGGCATCTTCTATTCGCTCGCATACTCCAGCAACATACAAAGAATCTGTCACTATATTGAGGGGCCCAGAAAAATGCATCAAGGCCCAAACAACAGCCAATAACTCCATCGTTTGTAAAGTATCCAACTCGGAGGCCTGGAGAATCTGATGGTGCCATTGTCCCTTTTCCTGCCAGGTTACTGCAGCAATTCTGGATTTTCTTCCCGCATCCGTGTAGGCTGTTATAGCATCCGACAGGGGTTTCTGTGACCTTTTTTGGGCATTGAATCCTGCCCCATTGCCCTATCCAATTCAACGGTATATTGGGGATATCATCAGTGGCAATCACACTTCCGGCTCCCAACAGTGCCTCTTGTAATTCCATACTGTTTAACAGGTACCAGGTCAATGTATCTTGCTTCATTGGTACCCGTATCTGATCAGGCTCCTTTCCCATGATCTGTAGTGTCCGTTCACGACCCTTCTTGAGCAACTCAGCCAAAATTTCAATTTTTTGAAGAAGGGTTTTATGCTGTTGAAGTGGAGGAGATATCCATTCCAAGGCCCACACCTCCCCCGTTTTTCTGTTTTGCTGAGTAAGTGCACCTAGTAAGTATTTAGTTCCACACCAAACTGTCAGCTGTATAGGGAGGTTAAGGTCTCGTCTCCGGACACTGCCCTGTGTCACACAGTCCAATAGCTGTTGTAGTGTCCTAACCTGCTCAGAGGTTATATGAACAGGCTGTGCCGGATCAGTTCCTTTTAGTAAGGGTCGAAGTTTATCTAATAGCTCATTCGGGATGCCCACAATAGGACGCAGCCATTGTAGATCACCAAGTAACCTTTGGGCATCATGCAATGTATGTATTTCAATGTTTAATTGCAGTTTCTGGGGGGTAACAACCTGACCAGTAAGTGTCCATCCTAGATACTTCCAGGGTGCAGATAGTTGAATTTTTTCAGGAGCTACAACCAACCCATGTAATTTCAGAGCATCATGTATTTTTTGAATTTGTTGACCTGTAAAAGGTTGCTGCTGAGCAAATAGAATATCGTCCATTGTGGAGGATTTTGTGAACAGCTGGCTAGCTAACAAAGGTCACACTGACATAATACCGTTAGTTAGGGATGAAGGAGACGAGGATAGGAGTCAGCAGTCAGTGTCCAAACCTGGCAAGGGCACTGTGCCCTTGGTGCAACATCAGGATGGGGGAGAGGATCGTTAGTTAGAAACATGAAGAAAATATGTAAACAGCTGCAGCATAGTAGCCTCAAGAATGATAAGGTAGGCGTAGTTAGCTGATAAGTAACTAACCAATAATGAGCTCACTTTTTGCAATATGTATTAGCCTCATTAACACCAATATAAATGTATGTGCCTATCAATAAAGTTTTGAGATTTGCTGATCACTCATATTGAGTGCCGCATTTCTTCCGCCGATTACCACAAATGGTGACCCCGGACGTTAAATCGGTAACGGCAACCACGGTGGATCGGTGTGTCGTTGTCGAGGCGGTCACGACACAAAGCAGGGACCACAAGCAGTTTCAGATGGCAACAGTTTATTATCGAACATGGCTGACCTTTTATACACTTTTTAATTGTTTATGCTTCTTCTACCCTAACTATTGGATACAATAAATCAACATAACACCATTGGTGAAAAGTTACAGTGACTTAACTAACTTTCTAAATATACTTCATGCAGCTGTGAAGTTCTTATCTTTCTTCAGTCCCTCAATTCTCTTGGTCTCCTTGGTTACAGCTTTGGAGAGAGGTCCTTATCAGCTTCTTCTTTCTTCTCAGCTTCTTCTTGCTCCTTTAGCTAACAGGCCCGCTGTTAGCCCCTTCCACAATTCCCCCTTTTTGTTTTTAAACACAGCTGCTATGGATTTTTGCAGGGCCCTTTGCAAAAATCCAAGCAGAGAGGGGAAACACAAAACAACAATCACAACCATCAACAAAATCAACATTCCCATTCTTAATACAATCATTCCTGTCTTTCATCCATCTATAGGTGCTTTAAAATTTCCTAACTACTTTATCCCATAAAGCCGTGAACTATAACCACCCCAAAGTGTTCAAAAGGAGCTGCAGGAATACTAGAACAAAGGTTCCAAAAACCTGCATTGTCTCGGTCAGCCTAAACCAAAACTACACCCTTTAATTACTATGAAAGCACATGAAGAGCAATGAAATACATATCCTGATTTATATATCTAGATATAGCCTTAGCCGGTGTCATCCGCACGTTCTGCTTCAGCTGCGGAGCCATCCGTCTTGTCCCTGCCTGCTCGCTCCAGATAAGGTTTGACACAGCGAGCAGGAACCCATCGAGGACCATTATCTGTCAAAACACAAGCATAACCTCTTCCCCAGGTTACTAATTCCACTGGGCCAGACCACATGCCAGTAATTAAATCCTTGACCCATACCTTAACATTTCTACGGAGATCTGGTTGCCTAGCATTCAAAGAAGAAAAATGGTAAAAAATTGGAGATAACTGTGAGTCAGGTAGGGGACGCAAGAAGTTTAACACATAAACAGCTTTATCTAATCTCACTTGAGGTGACTCCTGTTGCATTCCCCCTTTTTGTTTTTGAACCTGACGTTTAAGAAGACCGTGAGCTCTTTCAATAATTGCTTGGCCTGTGGGGACATGTGGAATACCTGTTGAATGTTCAATGCCCCAAGCACGAAAGAATGCTTGCATTTTTTGCGAAACATATGCTGGGCCATTATCTGTTTTTATGTGACACGGAACACCTAGAAAAGAAAAGGCGTGATAAAAATGACGAATAGCATCACGAGTTTTTTCTCCTGTGAATGCTGAAGCAATCATTGCATGAGAAAAGGTATCAACCGTAACATGGACATACTTAAAGCGACCAAATTCTGGCATTTTCGTAACATCCGTCTGCCATTCCTCTAAAGCGGAAAGACCCCTAGGGTTGGTACCATAATACTGAGTGACATGAGTCATGTGACAGTCAGGACAGGAAGAAAGAATTGATCTCGCTTCACCAGGAGACAATTTAAATTGCTGCTGTAAAGCTCGAGCACTTTGATGAAAAAATTGATGAGACAAAATTGCCTGCTGCAACACATTAGGTATGGTTTTGATTGCAGCAGCAGCTACTAGAGAATCTACATAGGCATTGCCTTCAACAAAAAATCCTGGTAACGATGTGTGGCTGCGAACATGCATGATAAAATAAGGATGTTTTCGAGCACCAATGACTGTCCATAACTTCATTAACATGGTAAACAATGGTTTCTCTTGGATATTATACAACACTGCTTGATCTAACTGCTTAACCAAATTGGCAACATAGATAGAATCAGTGACTATATTTAGAGAATCAGGAAATAAAGTGAAAGCCAAAAGAACAGCACAGAGTTCAACCAATTGAGGAGATCCCTGCTGAATCATTGTCTCATATTCCCAGTGGTCATCCTTTTTCCAAGCTACAGCTGCTTTTCCGGTTTTCCCGGACCCATCTGTAAAAACCGTTACACCTTCCACTGGAACAGGAGAACAAATTTGTTTTCCTTCAAAAGGAATCTCCTTGGTCAGTTTTAAAATTGGATGAGAAGGTAAATGATATTTTATTTGGCCTGTAAAACAAGATAAGGCAGACTGTAATTCATGATTATTTTGAAAGCACCATTCAAAATACCACTGTTGCACAGGTATCACAATGGTCACAGGGTCGTGTCCCAAAATTTCATGACAACGCCTGCGGCCCTTGATGATAATATCTGCAAAAAGCTCATAAAGTCCTGGAGCTGTTTTCCGAGATCTGAAAGACAAAAATATCCATTCCAAAATATGCAGTTGATCTTCCCAATTATCACTCCATTGACACAGTATTCCACATGGTATTTCATGGTCTCTCAAAATAAACAATTGGACACCAACAGAGGTATCTATTGATTACACGTATTAATTACATTACCTCAGAGGAATTAATACTATATTGAGCTACCTTCGACTGGAGATCTTGTACAACTCTAGGCAAAGACATGATGACTGTCATCCTGCCTTGCTCCAGGAGCTGCTTTAAAAACTGGAAAAGCCATAGGGTTAGTACAGGCAGCAATTGCATCAGCACTCTTCTCCTGAGGTACTTTTGGAGGACCTAATCTTTTTATTATGTCCCAATTATTTTCTTCAACTGCTTTTTTTCTAACAAATTCCCAAAACTCCTGAGGATGTCGAGGAAGCACAGTTACTTGACATGGAGGCAAAGTCCATGGGGCAGTAGGGCTAGAGCTATTAAAAGGTAAACTGACAACAGTTCCTTGCCCCAACTCAGGTGTTACTGCGGGTGACTCGTCACTTGATTCGCTGTCACTGCTAGGTAACGGAGGATACGACCTTGCAGATTGTTCATGCAGTTGAAAGCGAAGCGGGGGGGCAGATGGCTGGACTAGAGCAGAGGGAAGCGGGGGGGCAGATGGCTGGGTTTCTCTCTCTGCTAAAGACAGTTCAGCTAGCTGGCATAGCGGTGTATCATATACAGGCACCATCGCGAGCTGCTGCGCAGGTGTGAGATACAGAGGTTTAGGAGTCTGATAAGGAGATGCCACAGCGGTTTGCCCAGAAGTTTTGGCAGTTCTCCCAGAAGCTTTGGCAGCTTTCCCAGAAGTTTTGGCAGCTTTCCCAGAAGCTTTGGCATCCAGCCCAGAAGCTCTGGCAGCTTTCCCGGAAGCTTTGGCAGCCGGCCTAGAAACTCTGGCAGCTTTCCCGGAAGCCTTGGTAGCCTGCCTGGCAACTTCCACAGCACCTGCACCTTCTTCAAGGACAGTTTCAGCAAGTTCCCCATCAGAGGCCCCGTCTGCCTCATCCCCCCCGTCAGTTTCTATTATCGACCCCGATTCTTCGTCCACATCCCGCTCTGCTTGTTTCTGCTCTGTTTTCCATTGTTTCAACGCCTCAAAGAGCGATCCCCAGGTAACAGCTAAATCGACAACACTTTTATCTCCCGCTCGGATAACTTCCCACAGTCTGTCCCCGACTTTTTTCCATGCCTTAACACTAAATGCTGTACCAGGGTCCGTGCCAAAACCCTGTGATTTAGCCCACAGCAATAAACTTTGAAGGGCATAGTCTGAAGTAAAGATTCCCTTATTTCTTAACAAAACTTTCCATGTAGCCAAAACACTTTCTTCCTCTTTAGATAAATTATTTCCCATTATTGCTAGTTGGTGGCTCACCTAATTCCAGGTGTCTTGATAGGAGAAAATCAGGTCCGGACCTCCCTGTGGCTTTCACCGGCCACTCTCAGCTACACCAACGCCGCCTCCCCCACTACGTCCCAGTGGGTCACGGTTGCCAATTGCTAGGATCCCGAGTATCTTGTTAAGGGTCTTGTACCACGTCAGGGATCACCAAATGTCGTTGTCGAGGCGGTCACGACACAAAGCAGGGACCACAAGCAGTTTCAGATGGCAACAGTTTATTATCGAACATGGCTGACCTTTTATACACTTTTTAATTGTTTATGCTTCTTCTACCCTAACTATTGGATACAATAAATCAACATAACACCATTGGTGAAAAGTTACAGTGACTTAACTAACTTTCTAAATATACTTCATGCAGCTGTGAAGTTCTTATCTTTCTTCAGTCCCTCAATTCTCTTGGTCTCCTTGGTTACAGCCTTGGAGAGAGGTCCTTATCAGCTTCTTCTTTCTTCTCAGCTTCTTCTTGCTCCTTTAGCTAACAGGCCCGCTGTTAGCCCCTTCCACATCGGTGAACGAGTTCGGGTCCTACAGCAGCAAGGACGGCGAATAAGCACTGCTGAAAAAGCGAAAAGTGCCGCGCCCTGGGTGACCTTATAGAAGAGCCCGGCCGATACGTGCTGCCGAGACCTTGAAGGGCTGCAAAAACGTCGACGTTCTCAAAAATGGAAATGGAAATGGAAAGGCAAGCAGCATATGATTTATTTACTTGCTTTTTAAAAAAGCGTCAGGTTAAGGACATAGACTTGCAGAAAGAGCTCCCACAGTTGTTAGCTTACGGGTATGCACAAGGAGTTTCTCAAAATCCTTATACAGTACATGAATTAACAGCGTGGCGTAAGTTCGGGACCAGGAGGGCAACAGGGGCCGCGGGAGAGCCCGGGGCAGACGCGGCGGCAAGAACGCGTGTGGCAGTGGTGGCATGCTCGGTGCCGGCGGCGGGCACGCGCACCGCGGGTCCAGTGACACGCACGGTGACAAAAACTCGCACGGCAGCTGTCCGTGGGGAAAGCGCACAGATCGCGAGGGAAGTGCCAGCCAGGGCCGGGCCAGACAAGGCGAGACGCGGGGACCGAATATGCGGCAGCGACAAGCGCAGTGCCAGTGGTAGCGGCGGCGGACGCGCAACAGTAACGCGAAACCCGAAAGCTGGAGCTGGGAGGGCTTTTTCACTTTTTGCAAGCGCACAAAAGCACCAGCGGTGTGGGACGTGCTCCCGCTGGCTGTGGGTGTTGGCGCAGAGCCAGAGGGAACCAGCCCGAGCGGAGCCCCAGGCAGAACGGAGCCCAAAGGAGATCGGGGCTGCGCGGGTCCGGGCGAGGGCGTTCCTTTCCGCACCCCCGGGATAGCGCAGACTGAGGCTCTGCTGGAGCAGGCGGAGATGGGCGCGGGCTGACTTTCCTCAAAACACCGCCCTGTCACAGCTGCCTAGCAACCACAGCAGACAGCCCATCGCAACAATTCAAACAAGTGTCTGAGAAAAAACAGGTCAGGAATTTTCTTCAAGATCAGGATGAAAAACTTCTGAAAATTCACACAGTGCTTCATCCAGATGTTATACGGGGCATTTTACCCAACTGTTCCACAGGCTTTACAGTTTGTTTACCAGTTTTTTGGGTTTTTTTTGGTAAATGTGTTTGCTTTTTTAAAACTGTTAGAGTATTTGGGTTTGATTGCTTACAGTTTGATGACTTCATTGCCTTTCCCTTACCTGAGGCAGGAACAACCTTTTAAGGGAACAAAATCTAAATAAACTTCCTAGTTTCTTTTTGGACTACATGTGAGAAGATTTAAACTGTAATATTTCTGTATACTATGGTCTTTATAGTCTTTGCTCTCTTCTATTCATTAAGAGATGGCATTAGATAAATGGATGTAAATGTGCTAATTGTTTTTGTACTGTCCTTATTTTAAGTGAAATGATTTGTGTTTGAAATTATCTGTCATCTTTCTCAGTTTTGTTTTAAAATATCTATGCAAACTGTCCAGCCTTACCAGCCTGTTATCCTTCAGTTAATGATTGTTGTCAATCAGTAAGAAATCTCAGTGTAACAAAATGCCAGCTGGATTCAAAAAAAAAAAAAAAAAAAAAAAAGGGAACTGCTTCTATTGTAAAAAATTATTCCCAGGGAAACAAAATGTCGTGTAAAGATGAAAGTATTAGTAAAGATTTAATTACCCAAGGTGTCTTGGAAGACAAAGCATTTGGGAAAGGTCAATCAGACCCTGTTGTGGGGTCATCAGTTGATTCCCCAATGATTCAAAGTTTTAAGAATTATTTATATTAAGTTTATAACCTTTGTTATTTTCAGTTTTTGTAAGTAATGCTGATAGATAGTGATTGTTGTTAATACTAGATGAATACTTTGGGAAGGTTGTCTTAACCCCTTCAAGAACTTCTTGTTAGGGAGTTTTCAGATTTTTGTGATGAGAGTTGTTGTTGGTGTGTTGTTGTGGTGTTTGCAGCCGGCTTTCATGTGTTTTTCTATTTTTTTTGTGTGATCACCTGCAAGACATGTGTCTCTTCAGAATCCTGTCTTTTTATTTCCTAACTATTTAGATGTTTCTGAGGGTTTTTATCCAAATTGCCAGTTTTGTGGTTCTTTTAATTATTATTACAGGAATACTCCAGCAGAGAATTCAAGAAGTTTGCTGTGTTTGGAAAATCTCTGTCTTGACAGAAACTTCAGAAGGATTCAATTGTTTGATAATTTAATTGGTTTGTAACCCTAAAGTTTTTTGTTTATAAGGATTGTTTTTAAAAGTCCTGTTTAAAAAGTATGTTAAGTGACACTCACCAATTAGAGTTCGGGCTCTGGCCAAGCTCTAGCTCTATTTGAATGGAGTGATTCACAATCAACCCAGATGTTTTCTGCATCAAATAGTATTCAAGTCCTTTTGACTTGGCAATTTGACCATCTATGACGGCTGAGCCATTTTCAGAGGTGATTTGGAGAAACATGAATCCGGACATGATTTCTCCAATTCTCTGTCATTTTAAGGTTTATCAGCTGTCACAGACTCTGGGATAAGAGTTCAGTGTTGTAGTGTTTGGTAATTTTCTGATTTTGTATGTGTTGTTGATTGTGTGTATTATCTGAATTTATTCCTAATTACTCTTATCTTAACATTTCTCTATGTAACATTGCAAAATGAAACCAGGACCCATTCTTCACCTCTAAGATTTTGAGAAAATTCTTCATTCCTGCGGGGACGTGGGATTTGTTTGTGTTTTAACAGGTGCAAAGTCCAGATGGATTTCAATGAAGAATGTGAAACTTTATCAAGAGCAAGAGAAACGTTGACCATTCAACAAGCAAAGAAGACAGACAGATACTGGACTGTGTGACACAGGGCAGTGTCCGGAGACGAGACCTTAACCTCCCTATACAGCTGACAGTTTGGTGTGGAACTAAATACTTACTAGGTGCACTTACTCAGCAAAACAGAAGAACGGGGGAGGTGTGGGCCTTGGAATGGATATCTCCTCCACTTCAACAGCATAAAACCCTTCTTCAAAAAATTGAAATTTTGGCTGAGTTGCTCAAGAAGGGTCGTGAACGGACACTACAGATCATGGGAAAGGAGCCTGATCAGATACGGGTACCAATGAAGAAAGATACATTGACCTGGTACCTGTTAAACAGTGTGGAATTACAAGAGGCACTGTTAAGAGCCGGAAGTGTGATTGCCACTGATGATATCCCCAATATACCGTTGAATTGGATAGGGCAATGGGGTTGGATTCAATGCCCAAAAAGGTCACAGAAACCCCTGTCGGATGCTGTAACAGCCTACACGGATGCAGGAAGAAAATCCAGAATTGCTGCAGTGACCTGGCAGGAAAAGGGACAATGGCACCATCAGATTCTCCAGGCCTCCGAGTTGGATACTTTACAAACGATGGAGTTACTGGCTGTTGTTTGGGCCATGATGCATTTTTCTGGGCCCCTCAATATAGTGACAGATTCTTTATATGTCGCTGGAGTATGCGAGCGAATAGAAGATGCCTCTATAAAAGAAGTTCAGAACAGGAGGTTACATGAGCTGTTTATACAGTTACAGAGGGCAATTAAACTGAGGAAGTATCCTTTTTCTGTCATTCATATCAGAAGTCATAAGTGGGATATTGGCCTAGGAGAGGGTAATGCACGAGCAGATAAGCTAGTCTCAATCACACATGTGACTCCAATTCCCAGGCAGACAAATGAGACCTGGCAAATGGATGTCACACATGTTGCTGAGTTTGAAAGGATAAAGTATGTGCATGTTACTATAGACACCTACAGTCATTTTATATGGGCCACAGCACAAACTGGTGAGAAAGCAGGGCACGTGGAGAGGCATCTCAGTAGCTGCTTTGCTGTAATGGGAGTGCCACGACATATTAAGACAGACAATGGGCCTGCCTACTGCAGCAAAAGAATAAAACAGTTCATGCAAATGTGGGGGATTGAACACGTGACAGGCATCCCTAATTCCCCGACAGGACAAGCGATTGTAGAGAGAGCTAATGGTACCTTGAAAAAATATCTAGGTAAATACAAAGATATTAGAGAGCCGCAAGAGAGGTTGCTAAAGTGTCTATTTGTCTTAAATCACCTGTGTGTTTTTGGGGAAAGCAAAGTTCCTGCTGTAATTCGTCATTATGTAACAGAGAAAGATAGTGTGAAGCAGAACGTATGGGTAAAATATAGAGATCCCAAGACAGGACAATGGCAAGGTCCTGCTAAGGTATTATACTGGGGCCGCGGGTATCTTTGTGTTTCTACCCCTACAGGATCCTTGTGGGTAGCTGCTAAATGGACCCGAGCAGCTGTGTTAGATGGAACCAGACCTCAGACAACTGAGCGAAGAGGACCGTTGGCGAGTGGAGGCAAAGCTGCTGATCACCATTCGACTGATACTTCTCAAGCTGAAAGGACAGTATAGCTTTGCCATTGACCGAGCGATTGATCGGTGTCAATCTCTGGACTGTATACTAAACCTGATTCCAGCGCTTCATACGTTTTATTATGGAGGGCCTAAGAGATTAGCTTGTATTAAGTGTCAAAATACTCAGTGTGCTGCATGGATATTGTTCTTTTGCGGGGGGTGTCAGCAAACTAAGTGGGTGCATCAGTCCCAGTTACCTGAGCTGTGGTGCAGAAGCTGTGCATTTTATTGGCAGCGGGATTCCTGGCAAGCAGAACTCCAGGCCTTTACAGGGTTACCTGGCTGCCAAGGGTTACAGTTGTATGAGTCCCCAGAACAGAAAATTCTCGCATGGTTTAGGTGGGAAACCCAGCACTTTGCCAGACGCGCTTTAGGGCAATCTCAGTCGTGTGTCTTACAGTCTAAGTGTGGTCGGGACATTCCCCTCTCCCAGCTAGATGTAGTAGGTCCGATTCTGAGGGATCAAGATCCTAACCAAGTGTGGGACGATTGTTTAAGAGCTCTAAAAAGATTAAGTCTGGGCGGCTCAAGAAAGAAAAGGGGGAGAGGAAGGAAGAGACATTCTTAACGGCTTGTGGGCAACCTGTTAATTCCCCAAATGTCTGGATGGTTCAAAACAGCGCCCAGGAAAATCAGGGTGATGTGGCAGACTTATGCTGCTGTTTTACTCGTATTTGCTCTCTTAATAGACAGCCCAGACATTGCCAAAGGAGTGGGAACCCACCAAGCATGGGCCCCACCTCAGCCCAAGACTAATATCTGGATCACCATGGCAAATTTAACTAACCAGGAGGCTATTTGCTTGTCGTTATCTTCTCTCGGTAATCCATTTACAACCTGTTTGGTTGGACTACCGGCAGATCCCTGGCCATGCCCATCGAAAATACCCACCTGCAAAACCAATGACGCCAGGGTCAGTGTAGATAACTGGGACCAATGGATTTCTCATTTTCCTATAGCACCACAGGAACCCCAAGAGTTGGAACTGTTAGGCTCAGTGATGGCGGATGCATGCCTTAGGTTTAAGCATAAAAGTCAGCTGCCAGCCAAAAACTATTCTACTATTGTAACCTCCAGCATGGCCATTTACCGTAATGCAACAACCTGGTGCAATTATACCACAAAGAGGGTGTCGATCTCATCAAATGACCCTATTCAATTACCAGCAGGTTACTTTTTAATATGTGGGGATCGTGCTTGGCCCGGTGTCCCATCGCTGCTGAGCGGGGGGCCATGTACAATTGGTCGCTTGTCTCTACTCACACCCAATACGTCAATGATCCTTAATATGAGCCGTTGCTATCACAGAATTAAAAGAATGGCCCATGCGTTTGCTGCTGACTGCAAAGATGATGTAAAATTTTGGTCCCCAGGGGCCATAGTGGCAGCATCCTTTTTAGCTCCAGGGGTATCAGCAGCAGGTGCCCATGCCATTTTAAACAAGCTAGGATGCTGGCTTGCTAAACAAACTAATGCCACCTTTTTAGCACTTTCTAGCCTTTTGCTTGATGTTGATTCTATTCGCCATGCAACGCTTCAGAATAGAGCTGCAATTGACTTCCTTTTACTGGCAGAAGGCCATGGTTGTGAAGAATTTGAGGGCATGTATTGCATGAACCTCTCTGATCATTCCCAGTCCATTCACTCCCAGCTCTCTGAGCTGTGAAGGTTAACTGGAAATTTACAGGTAGAATCGGGCTCTGGTATTGATAAGTGGCTCAAATCTTTAGGCTTGGGATCATGGTTGCGCTCTATTGTTAGAATTATCATTATAGTAGGCATTATAGCTTTGTTAGTAGTGTTAGTTTCGCCTTGTTTTTGCATGTGCTTACAGAACATGGTTCAAAGAATGATATTTGCTGCATCTAATCAGACTATGCCTGTGCAACAGAAAAACAGGGGAAGTGTGGAGGATTTTGTGAACAGCTGGCTAGCTAACAAAGGTCACACTGACATAATACCGTTAGTTAGGGATGAAGGAGACGAGGATAGGAGTCAGCAGTCAGTGTCCAAACCTGGCAAGGGCACTGTGCCCTTGGTGCAACATCAGGATGGGGGAGAGGATCGTTAGTTAGAAACATGAAGAAAATATGTAAACAGCTGCAGCATAGTAGCCTCAAGAATGATAAGGTAGGCGTAGTTAGCTGATAAGTAACTAACCAATAATGAGCTCGCTTTTTGCAATATGTATTAGCCTCATTAACACCAATATAAATGTATGTGCCTATCAATAAAGTTTTGAGATTTGCTGATCACTCATATTGAGTGCCGCATTTCTTCTGCCGATTACCACAGTCCATATAATGATAAATGATGGTTTCGGACCAGGCTTGCCGTAAGGGTTGTAAAGCATTGTCAACATACAATTGACATAAGGTGGCGCTGTTTCTCATACCCTGTGGAAGATTAACCCATTCAAACCTCTTATCTGGCTCTTCCCTATTTAATGCCGGTAAAGTAAAAGCAAACCTTCGGGTATCTCTAGGGTGAAGAGCAATAGTAAAGAAACAGTCATTAAGATCTACAATTAACAATGGCCAGTCCTTTGGCAACATTGCTGGGTTAGGTAAACCTGGTTGTAAGGCTCCCATAGGTTCCATTTGTTCATTTACAGCCCGTAAATCATGTAGCAAGCGATACTTTCCTGATTTCTTTTTAATGACAAAAATAGGTGTATTCCATGGGCTGGTCGACAACTGTAAATGACCTTGCTTATATTGTTCTTGTACTAGCATATGTGCTTGTTCCAGACTTTCCCTTTTTAGTGGCCATTGCTTAACCCACACTGGGACATCCGTGGTCCAGGTCAGCGGGATCGGGAAAGTCCACGCAATGGCCACTAGCCCAAAGGGTGCTCATTTGTCAGCACTATTCCCAGTTGAGCCAGAATTTCCCGACCAATGAGGCACTGCACTGTAGGGGGTAAGGGTACAATTGAAAAAACATTCTGTAAAGTTTTTCCATCAATAGTTACAGACAACATAGGTGACTTTCTTGCAAGTGTTAGGCCCCCAACCCCGGTAACTGTCATTGTGGTTGGCTGTAATGGCCAGTTGTGAGGCCAGTAATCTGGACTAATAATGCTGGAGTCCGCACCAGTATCTAATAAACCTTCCAAGGTTTGTCTCCCCCCCAGATGCTCTATTATTACAGTGCGCTTAGGCCGATCATTCAAATTCATTGTTAATAAAGTAAGTCCTCCAGTGGAACCAAAGCCTCGTTCTCCCCTCGACTGTAATTGACGAGGGGGCAATGTTTTAGCAATCTGCTCCAATGGAACCAATTGGGCTATCCTCTGCCCTTTCTCGATTCGTATCGGTGGAAAAGGAGTATGTACCATGACATAAATTTCCCCCGTATAATCAGCATCTATTACTCCAGTTAAAACAAATAATCCCATCATGGTGGCCGACGATCGTCCCAGAAGCAAAGCTCCCATAGGTTTTCCATCAGTGATGATCGGTCCCTTTATTCCAGTCGGCACCTTTTCCGGTTGGGTGGTCATCAGTGTTACTGCTACTGAGGCTGCCACGTCCAGCCCGAGGCTCCCGGCAGTGGCTGGCTGGAGTGCAGCTGGGCTGAGGTGTGGGCAGCGGCTACTTGTGTCTGGGCGCGGCGGCTGTTGAACGCGCTCGTCTTCATGTTTCCTGAGCGGTGTCGGCAAGCTCCGGTGCTGTGGGTATCTGAGCGACAACTCTGGCACCAGACGCTAGCTGTCTGACAGTCTCGTGGTGTATGTCCCATGCCTCCGCACCGGTAACATTTAAATCGGCCAGTAGATGGAGCCCGTGGCTTATTTGTAGCCGCCGCTTGTAGGGGTGCAAGAGCAGCTAATACCTGACTCTGCGAAGCTGCCGCTTGTTTTTGTAATCCTACACCTAACTCCTTAATAGCTTCTACTAACATCACTTGATTCCCTATGGGCATATTTGCCAATCTTTCTAACGCTTCGTCTATAGACCAATTAGCTCCTAAGGTATTTAATACATTCTTCGTAGCCTGGTTACTATTCTGGAGTGCACATTGTTTCAGTAAAGCACCTGTCATAAAATCAGGGACTCCCGCCCGTTCGATAGCAGCGGCTGCCTTATCTATAAAAGATTCAAATGATTCATCTCTTCCTTGCTTTATTCCCATATAAGAGGGGACCCCGCCTGGCTCTTTTACCCTGTCTATGGCCATTCGTACTAAGCGCATAGCCTCCCGACATTTTTCAGGACCAATTAATGCCTGCTGCTCTGTACGAAGAAAAGCTCCTGAACCCATTAGCTCATCCAGGGTTATTCCGTGTAACGGGTCGCCTTGCTGCCGTTGTGTCGCTACACATTCCTGGCAAAGTGCCTGCCAGTGTGCATTAAACAAGAGCTGCTGATGCTGAGTGAAGATAAGCTTCGCTACTCCTTTGCAATCAGCCGGCAGTAATACCTGAGTCCCCCAGATGTAATCAAGTATCTGTTTTGTGGGTTCACCGGTCACCCCAAACTGACTAACTGTGGACCGTAATTGTGACAGCAGCTTCCAGTCCAGCGCTGTAATTGTGGCTTCATATCTGTTCCCCTCCAAAGGCGAAAATACCACCGGACAAGCAACCTCCATCGCTGCAGCTATAGCTCCACTATCCCCTGAATCCAAGATCTCTTTTGCTACCGCCGCCCATGCTTTCCTTCGCTCCCTTGCGATGGCCCCCGCTAGGTCACTTTTTGCCCTAGGGATCGGCTCATTACAAGGAGGAGGAGACGGAGGGTCTGGCCATGGCACAGGCGGTGCGGATGGTGCTGTTACAGCATCCGCGGGGGGTGAGCTGCTGCTTGAAGGAGGAGCCGATGTTGGTGGCAAAATGACTGTAGATGTGGTAGGGGGTAACGGACAGTCGTAGCAGTCCCCATGACTCTTATTCTTATCATATGCCACGCTAGCTTGCTGCGCAGCTTTCTTTTCTACCTGATGTTGTAATAACTCATTGTGCACGACTCGCCATAGCTTTCCTAACTTCCTTGCAGTTTTATCCTCATCTATAGCTGCCTCCCACAGCTTGTCCCCGAGCTTACGACACTCTGTTAATTCATGCACTGTATGGGGATTTTGAAAAACTCCTTGTGCGTACCCGTAGGCTAACAACTGTGGGAGCTCTTTCTGCAAATCTATGCCCTTAACCTGACGCTTTTTTAAAAAGCAAGCAAATAAATCATATGCTGCTTGCCTTTCCATTTCCATTTTTGAGAACGTCAGCGCTGTTGCAGCCCTTCAAGGTCTCGGCAGCACGTATCGGCCGGGCTCTTCTATAAGGTCACCCAGGGCGCGGCACTTTTTGCTTTTTCAGCAGTGCTTATTCGCCGTCCTTGCTGCTGTAGGACCCGAACTCGTTCACCGATCCACCGTGGTTGCCGTTACCGATTTCGCGTCCGGGGTCAATATGAGTGATCAGCAAATCTCAAAACTTTATTGATAGGCACATACATTTATATTGGTGTTAATGAGGCTAATACATATTGCAAAAGGTGAGCTCATTATTGGTTAGTTACTTATCAGCTAACTACGCCTACCTTAGCATTCTTGAGGCTACTATGTTGCAGCTGTCCACATATTTTCTTCATGTTTCTAACTAACGATCCTCTCCCCCATCCTGATGTTGCACCAAGGGCACAGTGCTCTTGCCTGATTCAGACACTGACTGCTGGCTCCTATACCCATCTCCTTCATCCCTAACTAACGGTATTATGTCAGTGTGACTTTTGTCAGCTAGCCAGCTGTTCACAAAATCCTCCACAATAGTGTCCATGGGCAAGTTGACTCCTCCAACTAAAAGTTGCATCTCTTCCGCTTATGTTGCCAATCCAAATTGACCTGAGCCACTTCAGTCCCAGCACCCTGATCCACCTGCTGATTGTTCCCATGTTCTTCAGTGGCCTGACTCTTAAGTACATGAACATCTGTGTGATGTACTTTCACAACCAGGTTTTCCACCCAGGCAGCGCTATCATAGAATCATATAATGGCCTGGGTTGGAAGGGACCTTAAAGATCATCTAGTTCCAGTCTCCCTGCCAGGGCCAGGGACACCTTCTACTAGACCAGATTGCTCAGCGCACTGTCCAACCTGGCCTTGAACACTTCCAGGGATGGGGCAGCCACACCTTCTCTGGGCAACCTGTTCCAGTGCCTCAGCACCCTCACAGGGAAGGATTTCTTCCTAATATCTAATTGTCATGATTTGATATTGGTTAAAATATCAGGTACTCCTGAAAATTATAACAAAGGGTTCATTACTTGAGATAAGGATTAGGAGAAAACACTTTAAGGTCAAAACAGGCTCAAACTTGAAGGTATTAAGTAAATTTATTATTAACAGAGTCAGAGGAGGATAATGGGAAGTAAGATAAGCCCTTAAGCACTTTTTTTCCCCCCAGCCCCTCCCTCCTTCCCACTGAGAATGCAGGGAGACAGGGCATGGGGGTTTTGATCAGTTCACTCAAAATCTTTCTTCAGTTTTCTTAGGAAAAGGAGTCTTTTTTCTGTTATGCTGTGGGGTCCTTCCCACGGGACAGTTTTCTGTGAATTCCTCTAGCATGGTTTTAATTTCATGAGCAGCAGTACCACCCAACCTGCTGTAACGTGAATCCCTCCCATGGGCAAAACAGTCTTCCCAAAACTGCATGGTGTGGGTCATTTAGTCCATGGGGTGTAGCCTTTTAAGGATGAGCTGCTCTAGTTTGGAAACAAGGGCCCCTTTTCTCTATCTCTGGAAGCAAAGGCCCTCTCTCTCTGTTTGGGTCTCTCACTGGATTACAGTTTTTTTAGCATCCACCTGCTCTGGCATGAGCATCTTTTCCCACGGGCTGTGAATGGATCTCTGCATCCCCTCATGAACTTCATGGATTACAGGTAGACTATTTATTATGGTCTTCACCATGGCTTGCAAAAGAATCTCAGCTCTGATGTTTGGACCACCTCTTCCCACTCTTTCTTTTCATTGACCTTGGCGTCACCACGTTGGTTTTCTACACGTCCTCACTTCCTGCTCTTTTCTCCAACTAGGAAGAAAAAACTAGTGCTCAGAAGTACCACTTCCAACAAATTTTGTCAGTTCAATGATTTTTGCAGGGTCTTACAGCGCTGAGAAGTTGGTTTTGTCAGGTTCCACATCAGGGAATTGGTTACCCTGTTTCTGCTGCTAGCCACATGGTCCCCGCTGTGACTGCACAGGTGGTGCCAGCAGCCACGCCACCAGTGCCATTCAATGCTTCTTTTCATGTAGAGTGCCAGGAAGGAGAAGACACTGCCACCGCTCCTGCCCTTCTGCTCATGGTACAGATGGCTACGGGCAGCCAGGCAGGCAAAGCTCACTGCGGGCCACGCCGAGATGGTGGCGGCCACATGGCCGTTTCAGCCATATGGCCACACCTGGCACCAGGATGGTCCCAGTGGCAGTGCTTTAGAGCCATCAGAGATTGGTTCTGTCAGACACAGTGGAAATTTCTGGCAGCTTCTCACAGAAGCCACCTCTGTGGCTTCCCCCCCAACCCCCCCCCCCCCCCCCAAAAAAAAAAATCAGACTCTGTTAAACCAACACATTAATCTAAAACTATTGTCAGGTTAAAGCCATTCCCCCTTGTCCTCACTCCAGGCCCTTGTAAATAGTCTCTCCTCATCTTTCTTGTAAGCTCCCTTTGGGTACTGAAAAGCCACAAATAGGTCACCCCAAAGCCTTCTCTTTTTCAGGGTGAACAATCCCAACTCAGCCTTTCCTCATAGCAGAGATGCTCCATCCCTCTAATCATCTTGGTGGCCTCCTCTGGACTTGCTCCAAGATTTATGTCCTTCCTGTGCTGGGGACCCAGAGCTGGAGGCAGCTCTGTAGGTGGGGTCGCACCAAAGCAGAGCAGAGAGGCAGAATCTCCTCCCTCTCCCTGTTGCCCATGCTGCTTTGGATGTAGCCTAGGACGCAGGGGGTTCCTGGGCTGCAAGTGGACATTGCTGGCTCATAGGAATACTTATCACACAATATGCTGAGTTGGATGGGACCCATAAGGATTATCGAGTCTACCTCTTGGCCTTGCACAGCATCATCCCCAAGAGTCACACCATGTGCCCAAGAGTATTGTCCAAACGCTTCTTGAACTCTGTCAGGCTTGGTCCTGTGACCACTTCCAGTGCCCAACCACCCTCTGGGTGAAGAACCTTTTCCTAATATCTAACCTAAACCTCCCCTGACACAACTTCCGGCCAGGTCTCCACAGAGAGGAGATCAGTACCTGCCCCTCTGCCTCCCCTCATGAGAAAGTTGTAGACTGCAATGAGGTCTGACCTCAGTCTCCTCCAGGCTGAACAAGCCAAGTGACCTCAGCTGCTCCTCATACGGCTTCCCTCAAGGCCCTTCATCATCTTTGTTGCCCTCCCTTGGACACTCTCTATTAGCTTTATATCTTTCTTATATTGTGGTGCCCAAAACTACCCCCAGGACTCGAGGTGAGGCCATCCCAGTGCAGAGCAGATTGCGACAATGTCTTGGTTTGAGACAAATTAGGAGGGAATGTCCTGAGATGAATGTGTCCTCCAATGGAAGGCCGGTTTCAGCAGCCCCTCCTCCACAGGTTCAAAAGGAATTTCTTGGAGGAAAGTGAAAAAAACTCCAACCTGTTTATTTGACACACAGGCACGAAAAAGAAAATGAATAATATTAGATATTAAACCTTCTCATTGTGGGGAAAACTGGTGGATTTTTTTAGACCCCTGCTCTTGCTCTTCCAAGATCTGGAGCCAGGGTGTGGCATCCCAGGGCCTCCCCTCTGGGCCGCAACATGGGCCTCCCGGAGATGTTCTGGTGTTTCAGACCAGAACAGAGCTGAATAGTTCCAGAAGAAGAAGCCACAGTCACAGGAAAAATCTTCTTGCCTCAGCTAACAAAAAAGAAACTAGCTAAAAAGCAAAGATGTTCTCTGTCTATCTGTGCTAGACAACACAGCCGAGAGAGAACCCAGGGGAGGATGTGCGAAAACCTCGCTGAAAGAATTCCACTGGTCCTCCCCTTTTCCCTGGGCCTAGCTTAAAGCTACAGGACCCATGTCTGGGCATAAAGCAGATGATAGGGGATACAGTATCATAAAGTCACCCCAAGACAGACAATCACCTCCCTTTAACTGACTGGCAATGCTGTGCCTGATGCACCTCAATACATGGTTGGTCGTCTTGCCTGCCAGGGCACTGCTGACTCATATTCAACTTGCCATTGACCAGGACCCACAGGTCCCTTTCCGCAGCACTGCTTTCCAGCATCTCATTCCCCAGTCTGTCCATACATCCAGGGTTGCCCTGTCCCAGGTGCAGAATCTGGCACTTGCCCCGTTGAACTCGATATGGTTGGTGATTGCCTAGTTCTCTAATTTGTTGAGGTCTCTCTGCATGTCCAGCCTCTCATCCACCAGCACCCTGACATCCTTCTTGGTAGGGCTGCTCTCAATCTGTTCATCCCCCAGCCTGGATCGATACTGGGTGTTGCCCCAACCCAGCTGTAGCACTTTGCAATTCATGAGATTCCCATAGATGAACTTTTCAAGCTTGTCCAGGTCCTTCTCAATGGCCCCATCCTTCCCGTGTTTCATCTGCACCTCTGAGCTTGGTGTCATCTGCAAATTTTCTGAGAGTGCCCTTGATCCCTTCATCTGTGTCATTAATGAACATATAAGACTGGTCCCAATACGGACCCCTGAGGGACACCAATGGTCACAGATTTCCATCAGGACTGAGCTGTTGACCACTACCCTCTGGATGTGACCATCCAACCATTGAATACACCTCTCCCCAGTTTTGAGAGAAGCATGTTATGGGGGACTGTGTCAACAGCTTTACAGAAGTCTATTGGAGATTGACCAATATTACAGACCGGACTGCCTTGGTCTGTCTGGCCTCAGCTGCTGACCAAATAGCAGCACCTGTGGAGTTTTCTCCCCAGAGACGCTATTCAGTTACCTGTGGTCACAGCTGGGCACGTGGAGACAAGTCCAGGCATGCCCCGAACTCCAGAGCTTGCGGCCTGGAACTTGTTGTTGAGGGGGTCACTCCTCAGGCCTTCTTGAGCTGGAGAAACCCTTAAGGCGAGGTGAAGAAAGGAGTGGGTCCTGATGGAGAGTTTTTAATCTAGAGTTTTTGTAGCCATGATATTTTAGTGAAAATTCCTCTGCTGGGATTTTTCCTGTCCTGAGGACCTGAGAGCCTCAGGAAAGAAATGTAAACAATAACTATCTGCTGCTGTGGAAGGCCACAGGTGCATCTTCCATTGGTCCATGTGGATTGTTTTCAATCAGTGACCAATCACAGCCACCTGTGCCAAGGCTGTGAGCAGTCACAGGTTTTTTGTTATTGATTCCTATTCTATTCTTGTCTTTGTAGCCTTCTGATCTCCTTCTCTCTGTTCTTTTTAGTATAGTTTTAATGTAGTATTTTAATATAATATATAACATAATAAATCAGCCTTCTGATGAAAATGGAGTCAAGCCTCGTGTCCTCACACAAGGGGTCTCAGCCAAAACAAGAATTGGTGACCCCTGGACATGTGAAACTGATGGTCACCCCAAGAGTGACCACAGAGTCCAGCCTGGAGCTGAAGAAACGAGACCCTGAAGATGGGCAGAGTTAACAGCCAAGGCAAACAGGAGAACCTGTTGGACTTTCCTGGACATTGTGTCCAGAGACCGCAGAGCAGCACAGCTGCACAGCTGGATCCACAAGGACACTGTCTAAAGGTACTGTTATTTTTTCCCTTCCTGAAGATCCTGCCATTCGTAGAAGGTGGGAGGAAAGTTGGAAAAATGTACCTTCGGAAGCTCAGGTTCCGTTTACTGAGTCAGAGGAGAAAGTTATTAAACTCTGGCACAGATGGGGACGCGAGGACGGAGTTAATGGTCTGTGGGAGAGACTGTGTGTTGAGTTTTTCAGATGGGCAAAATTTCAAAGATTTTTTACAAATGTAGCATACTCCCTCGATTTAGATCTTTGGGAGTTCTTGGAGGCTGCTTTTCAGTGGACAGTGCACCAGGGTGTTCAACTCCCAAGAATGTTTCTAGTGTCCCGATTCGTCTTCTGTGTTTTGAGAAAAAAGAAGGCTGCGGGGGACGTCGTGGCCTGGCGCGGTCGCGCTCCGTTCCCACCAGGTTCGGCACGAGAGGAGCCTCTCAAAGAAGATGAACCACGGGTTCGCAGCCCCCCCGCATTGCCCACGGCTGAGCAAAAGTTTTTCTCCGCTCCCTTGGAGCATGAGCAGACAGAGCTGCCTTCCCCCCCTGCTCCTTCTCTTGGGGGGGATGGGAAGCCGGTCCCGCCGCTTTCCGGGCCGGCCCCGCCCGCTCCGCCGCAGAATTCTCCGCTCCCCCCACCCTGGGGGGATGCGGCTCCGCCTCAGCCAGCCCCACGGGAGGCACCGGACCCTGTGGCTCCTCCCGCGGCCCCGCCGCCACCTGGGCCAGCTCCGCTGGCTCCGATGTCTGCGCCTGCGCTGCAGTGTCCGGACCCCGAAGGAGACTCGGCTGCTGCGCCCGGCCCGGTGGGGGATGCGGCCCCGCCGCTCGTGCCGAGCCCGCAGCTCCCTGCCGACCCAAGTGCAGTGCAAGAGCTTGCCGAGAACGGTGCTGAGCCCACGGGACCGCCTCAAGAGCCGACACCAGCGCCCGTGCTGCCCGCACCACCCACCCCAGTTGTCCCGCCGGTTTCCGAAGCTCCGTCATTCGCATCAGACCCTGCGAAGAGCCTGTCCTTCCGTGGAGGTGGCATGGCCCGCCAGCTCACCGCAGGAGCAGTTCGGCTGGCTGTGTTCAAAATCAGTGTGGTTTCTGGGTCATTTCATGTGTGGTCGGGAGCTTCTCCCTGGGGGTTGTGGTGCCTGCCTTCCCCCGAGCGCCCCAGCGGCGTGGGGGAGTTGGCTCCTGTGGCATCTGCCTCTGGTCCCCAGCCCAGAGGGGATGGTGGTGCCGAGGGGCAGAATGCAGGAGAAGTGGCATTTGCATTGCAGGAGCAAGAGACACAGAGCAAAGTAAGCATTGCTCGCTTGCTCTGGGGACAAGAAACCCTCAAATGTGGGATGAAAATTCCTGAGAAAGCTTCTCTTCCCCAGCTGCCGGTGTGCACCGGTGCTGCTGGGGGGAGGAAGCATTGGGTCATTTCTGCTCTGCAGACACTGGCAGCATGGTCCTGCCAGGTTCTGAGCACACAGAGCCCGCCTCACAGGCTGGTTCTGGGCCGTTTGGCTCATTTCCCTGGGCCAGGGCCACCGCCCCGACCAGTGCTGGGTTTGGGGACTTTGCTTTCCCCACAGGGACCTGGGCCACCGTTCTGTGGGCCAGGTCTGGGTTCTCTGGTCCGTCCACCAGGACCAGGGCCACCCAAGGGTTCTAGAGACCCTCTGCTGCTGCTACTCTTCTTTTGGAAAAAAAAAAAAAATAAAGAAAAGTGGAAAGAGCTAGCAGCTCAAAAGCATTGAAAAGCCAAAAATTAGCCTCAGCCCAAGTGGTTCAATGAAGGGCTGTGGCCAGGGCATTTCAGAATTTTCTCTTTGAATTGTTTTATGACTGTCAATGGATTTTTGATAATTCTTGTTTTCTTTAGCAGTTCTTTGTTTCAGAATTCTGCAAGCCTGTTTCAGGACCAAAAAGGACTTCCAGAGATGTCAAAGAGGAACATCTTCAGTCCATGGACTCTGTCCTGAAACTCAGCTGTTTGGACTTGAAACAATGAACTTTCTTTGCATGAGTTTTGCATTTTCTTATAATTTTTAAGATTGTTTTAGTGATATGATAGAATTTGATGTTTGATAAGTGAAGAATTTCCCTGAATGTTTTACAGGTGAAGAATTTCCCTGACCATTCCACATCAGCAGTTGATTGAGATTTTGATTAGCAACAGATGAACCTCAAGTGGTGTTTGTTCTCTCTTCTGCAAGGGCCCAGTAGAAGAGATTGCAAACATTTCTTTTTCTCTTTAATTTAATAAATTTTAAAGGGTGAGATGTAGCCATGATATTTTAGTGAAAATTCCTCTGCTGGGATTTTTCCTGTCCTGAGGACCTGAGAGCCTCAGGAAAGAAATGTAAACAATAACTATCTGCTGCTGTGGAAGGCCACAGGTGCATCTTCCATTGGTCCATGTGGATTGTTTTCAATCAGTGACCAATCACAGCCACCTGTGCCAAGGCTGTGAGCAGTCACAGGTTTTTTGTTATTGATTCCTATTCTATTCTTGTCTTTGTAGCCTTCTGATCTCCTTCTCTCTGTTCTTTTTAGTATAGTTTTAATGTAGCATTTTAATATAATATATAACATAGTAAATCAGCCTTCTGATGAAAATGGAGTCAAGCCTCATGTCCTCACATAAGGGGCAGCCTAAACAACAATCTAGATAAGGTGATTGAGTGCACCCTCAGTAAATTTGTAGACAACACCAAGTTGGGCAGGAGTGTTGATCTGCTGGAGGGTAGGAAGGCTCTACAGAGGGATCTGGGCAGGCTGTATTGATGGGCTGAGGTTCAAGGCCGAGTGCCGGATCCTGCAATTGTGTCACAACAATCCCCTGCAGTGCTACAGGTTGGGGGATGAGTGGCTGGAACACTGCCCAGAGGAAAAGGACCTGGGAGTGCTGGTCAACTGCAGCTGAACATGAGCCATTGTGCCCAGATGGCCAAGAAGGCTAATGGCATCCTGGCTTTTATCAGCAATAGTGAGCCCAGCAGGACCAGGGCAGTGATCATCTCCCTGCAGTTGGCACTGGTGAGGCCACACCTCAAGTACAATGTCCAGTTTTGGGCTTATCACTACAAGAAGAACATTGAGGTGTGTCCTGGGGTGACCGTATGGCCCGGTATCCCCATTGTCTGTCTTTTTGTCCAGATATATGTCTTGTGCCTTTAAGAGCGAAAAAGTGGTATGCTTTTTCAGTGTGTAGTTTGTGTGTGCAGAAGCTTTGCTTCCTCCCCAGGGATTCCTTTATCTTGGCTGTTGTCTGCGGCGCCAACAGGCAGAGAGTTGGGGGTTTTTTTCCCCTTGCTTTTAAGCTAGCTTCTAGTTCATTAGCCAAGACAAAAATTTTCCTGGACTGTGGCTTCTTCCTCTGGAACTGTTCAGCTCTGCTCAAGTCCCGAATACCAGCAGGGGGAGCCCACGCTGGTGGGGAAGCCCCCCTGGGATGCCACCCTGCCAGCTCCTAGCCTGGAGGACGCCATACCTACAGGAAGGACTTTTGGACTCTGGATCTCTGAACCTACAATCTCTTCGGAGCAACAAGAGATTTTATTGTTTAATATTATTCATTTTTTCATGTTTATGAACACTCTGCTTGTTAAAGAAAGAGTTTTTTCCACTTTTCTCCAAGGGGATTTTCTCCCAAACTGGTTGGGGGAGGGGCTGCTGGAATCTGCCTTTATAGAGGAGACATCCTTTTGAGAAGTTTCTTCCCAAATCTGTCTCAAACTGGGACAAGGTGTTAGAGTGTATTCAGAGAAGGGCAACAAAGCTGGTGAAGGGTCTGGAGCACAAGTCTTATGAGGAGCAGCTGAGGGAGCTAGAGTTGTTTAGCCTGGAGAAAAGGAGGCTCGGGGGAGACATCAGTCTCTACAACTACCTGAAAGGAGGTTGTAATGAGGTGGGTGTCGGTCTCTTTTTCAAGTAATAAATGATAGGATGAGAGGAAACAGCCTGAAGTTACACCAGGGGAGGTTTAGATTGGATATTAGGAAAAAATTCTTCACTGAAAGGGTTGTCAAGCAATGGAACAGGCTGCCCAGGGAAGTGGTGAAGTCACCATCCCTAGAGGTATTAAAAAGATGTCTAGATGTGGCACTTGGGGATGTGGTTTACTGGTATACTTGGCAGTGTTAGTTTGGGTTGGACTCTATGCTCTTAAAGGTCTTTTCCAACCTAAATTATTCTATGAACAAGAAGAGAAAAAAAGTAATATGCAGAGATGCCTGTAAAGTAGTAAGTAGTAATTTCCCTCAAACACTAAAACATTATGGCTTTAGTATAGCAAAATCTTAGATGGGACTTAAATGTAGCTTTAGAGTAATGTAACACAGCAATGTTATAGATGAGTAATGTAATAATTGGCTCTCACAATTAAGGGATAGATATTATGTGGATGTTAAAATGTATAGTAATGTTATGGTAATATGTCCTCCTATAGTCCTCTTTCCCCTCCCCCTTCTAATAGCCTTAGTAGTTAGGACATTTGGGGAGGGACAGCTTGTTACCAGGAGGACCGGAGTAACAACACCTGACCTCCAATCAAGATGTAAGAAAGTAATCTCCACCAATGGACAGCAGAGAAGGAGTTGAGTGACAAAACTTTGGAAGGGGCTAAGGGTATAAAAGGCAGAGCATCCATTTTGTAGGGGGGCATTTGGCTGATAGTCACAGGGGGTCCCAGCACTGTAATTTTTCCTTATGTAGTCCTTTTGTTGTATTTTTTTTTTTTGTTAAGGTTTAAAAATTTTAAAAGAGAGCAATCGTTTCTCACAGCAGTACAACCCAGTGTTCAAATTACATGGTAACATTTAGGGAATACATTCCCGCTCTTTTGTGTAAGGAAACCTGCCCAAATTCTTCAATCCATTTCAGGTTAAATTACACTATTTGAAATGTTTTTTATCTTTTGTTTTCTTCCTTTCCTTCAAGAAAATGAACATTAATATTGGACCTCAAAAAGCTCTGTATTATTTCTAAGGTCTTACATATCACTTCTGTCAAAGGCCAGCATTATTTAATGCTGTGGTTTCCTAGGCCCAGCATGCTTTGCTTTTGCAATAGATGGCACAGTAGCACTTCAGGGAAAGAAAGGATTTATTTATTTATTTTTAAATAGATAGGAGTGCAAGCTGGTATAAAATCAAACAGCAAAAGCAGTAATTTGCCAAGTAATTTAAATGAGCTTTGCTTCCCTTTCTTCATGAACTAAGAGGCAAAATCAGTGTCTTCAATGATGGTTGATACAAGGTGTAAAACAAAATACCTATCCAAAATACCTAAACTTCTCTTTTTCCAGTTATTTAGCATAAAGATCAGTGTTGTTAGACAAAAAAATCATAATGACTTGTAGCAGGCACAAGGCCTGTATGGCCTCCTTGGCGATCAGAGGCCTAAGAGCTAGGAAATGCCGAGTCAGCATGACTGAGCTTTAGAAGCCCCTCTCTTCCTCCTTTCGGACCCTGCTTATCTCCCTGAAAATCCATAGGTCACTTTCCCCTGACCCTTACTATTGGACAGTTTTCAAAACCCCTGTAGGGTATAAAAACCCCTAATTCTGCCTGGTTCGGCAGAAGAGCTGTCACTGGACCCTTTGCGGAGACCCGAATAAAAGAATCCTGCGGAACCCATACAGCGCTTCTCATATCTCTCTCCTCTGCATCTGCTGCTGCGGCACCTAGCAAGCTACGAGCTGAAATCACGAAGAGCTGATTATCACTAAGAGCTGCAAATCACTCTAGCTTGCCTAGGTTGCCTGAGCCCCCCGCTGAACTATCCTGGCCGGCCGGCATTCCCTGCTGGGCTCCTGCCCTGAGGGTAATGACCCGGCCATAATGACTAACTGTCAGAGACTGAAATGTTATGGTTTATGGATTAAACATTTTTATGAAGGACTTTTGCCTATAATAGCAAAACTGTATAATGAAGCTGCTTGACTGAAGCCCACCCTGAATGGGCTGCCTGACTGAAACCCTGAACTGTGAGTTAAACCACCTAAGGGATGTAGATAAGGAAAGTGCCACTATTGTTCAAAGTATCTATGAAGTAATGGATAAGACATATAGCAACATATAAGACATATAGCCCCAGGCTTATATGTTGCCACGTTTGCACACAATCCCCCCCAGCCCAGGAGGGGAGGATGAGAGGTTTTGGGTGTATAGCAAAAAAGCCTCTTGTCAAAGGCAGTGAATGCCTATCTGCTGCACAGACTAGCTCAGCTGTGGAGGGACCCCCTCACCCCAGGCAAGTCACATCTATGAGACATTTACATGAGGGACAGCTGAAGGGATGTCATGGCCCATCAAAAGCCCCCTGAACAGTTCCCCAGACCCTGTACCACAGCAGTGCATGTGATGCAAAATGATGCAACAGATCCAGTCTTGAAAGAGACAGTGGAAAACTAGCCCCCCTCAGGGGAGGCACCTGCGCATTCCCACCTGGCCTAAACATATATTAATCCATTGGATTCTATACTTTTTGGTATAGATATATGTGGGGTTTCAGCTAGAGAGCAAGGCTGAAAATGACATAGATGTGCTAATCTTGGTGGGATGGAAACCATAGCAACAATAAATAGGAATGTGAGGGGGGAAGCAAAAAGGAATGTTATACTTTGTTTTAGAGTAGCCAGGTAGAACTGCAACTGCAGAACTGTGGTTAAGCAACATAGTTAAGAGACATGAGTGATGTAGTTATTGTTTAGTAGTGGAAAATTTTAGCTGATGCTGTAAAACTATATAAACCCCGCTACACAAAGAATAAATGGCTGCTTCTTGCATACAACCCAAGAGATGCCCCGTCTTTTCAATCAATTGCTGTCACCTCACCACCAAGAAGACCAGATGGAGGGGAGCAATGAGATGTCTTTGGGACCCATGAAGGAGTAATATCTTTCTACTTAATCTGTCTCTGACACTCTCCCTGTCTGTCCATCACACACCTCCCCCCTTTTTCTCTCTTTTTTTCCCCCCTTTTTTTCTCTTTGCCTCTTTTACTGTTAAGTAAAATATATCAATTTTTTTATATCAACATTTAACCTTGTTTGCCTTTTGTGAGAAACAATTCTCTTTTAAAATTTTAAAGGTCTATTAAAACTTTATAAAAAATACAACAGAAGACTGAATAAAGAAAAATTACAGTGCTGAGAGCAAAGGACTCAACCGCCATGTGCTCATCTACAAAATGGATGCGCCACCTTTTATACCTCTAGCCCTCCCAAAGTCTTGTCAGTCGACTCATTTTTTGCCATCCAGTGGTGAAGATCACTTTCTTACGTCTTGATTGGAGGTCAGGTGCTGCCATAGTAACAGGCCGACCCTCCCAAATGCCCCAACTACTAAGGCCATCCCGTGGTAACAATGCAAGGGGGAGTGGAAACATAACTATACATCTACAAAACTTCTCTTAACATATACATAATATTAACCCTTTAATTTTGAGAGTCAATCATCACATTACTCATCTATAACACTTTAAAGCACATTTTGGGGAATATTTTGAACCTCAGGATTCATAAACCAAAGAGAGCTCACTTTGCTCCTCTGTGATTAGAGCGGATGGCAATACTGACCCCATCTAGTCTTATCTTGTTTTGATGTAACTAATTATTAGCCATGCAATACTGGAGTAATAAAAATGGTTTTAGTATACTGAGTACATGTATATACAGTGTAAACCTCTGCAAAGCCTTTTAGCTTATTTCTTGATCTTTCAAGCACCTGTTTTCCTGCCATCCCAAATCAACAGGGATTACCTCCTAGAGAATTGCAATCAACTCTTATCACCAGCTTTACCTTTTGAGGTAAGAAGTCAAATGTCAGAGCCTTGCAAACCAATTTTCTTAAGAAGATTGTGGTGAGAGTAGTTGGGTGTCTCTTTATGCAATCTCATTTATTCTAAAATTTTATTTCACTATCTGAACAGCAGAAGCAAGCCCTCACAGTTTCCAAATTGTCGGGGAAATTAATCCACAAACACCAGAGGTTTATGTCCAAAAACAAGACCAAGGAGTCCTGTTACTTTATTTGAATAAAGGGAGAGGCCATGGGGCAATTCCCCTGGGGTCTCTCAAATTTTTGGATGACACAGCCTCCTTTTTATCCTAATTTCCCGACCACATGTCCCTCTCTCTTCCCCCATTGGCTGAGGTACTTGAGAGGTACAGACTCCCCGAAATGCCTAATACCTAAGACCCCCTTCTAATGTATAACCCCCCCTTGTCTTTTCCTTGTGTCAATTAATGGAATTCCTTATGTAATTTATGGTTCTTCCCATTGTTTCTTTTGTCTCTCATTATTCAATTTTATTTATCAGCAGACCTACAGTTTGTTTGTAAAGACAAATCTCTCATTCCATTTATCAATCAGTGGACTCCTTCCCATTGTTTCTTTTATCTCTCAGTATCTAGCTTTATTTACCAGCAGATCCACAGTTTGTTTGTTAAGACAAGTCCCTCATTCCTTTCACAAATCAATACTGTAGTGTCAAAAGCTCCCTTCTCCTGCTAAGGAGGCACATGGATTCAGCCCAACATGCTTAAGCTTTTCAGCCTCTCACCCCCCCCCCCCCCCCCCCAAATTGGCAAGCTACATTTGAGTGTTGGTGCCTGTAATTAGGGACTCCCTCACTGACAGCACCATGACTGCCAGACATTTACCATAGGAGTGAGAAGTAAGTTTGGACAAATCCAGGAAAAATAAGCCTAAAACTCTTCATGCACTAGTGAGTCTTTCCCTTTTTCCCATACACTCATGGTTTAGCTCTTATGTTCATGATCCTCACTGAGGATTCAAGCCAGTATATCCCAGCTAGTGACAGAAACATAGAAATTATGTTCTGAATTAGTACAATATTCCAACATGTGCAGACTATAGGCCTGAATCTGTGAGAAGAACTTTACAGACCAGGCCTATAAGTTGAAAAAAACCTCTATTCCCTCCTGCCCAGTTACCATGTTGTGCTTCTTGCTCAAAAGTACCACCTGACTATACCTGCTCCTCATGCTAGGTTTTTCATTCTCAGTGAGTTGTAAACATAATTTCCACAGTTTTCAGACAGGAATACACTTTCAAATCCAGTCATTTAATAATTAACAAGCATATGATGAGGCAGCTGAAGTAATTTATGCCCTTTCATGACACCATCTCAGCCTGGAGAAACATAAGCAGCACCTGCTTTGTCTGGTATGCTGAGACTAGTATTACCCACCTACCTGTAAACCCTGACCTCCTGAGCTATGCAACACTGCAGGCACCCTGAAAACCAGTGTCTGCTTCAGAGATTAAGAGATACCCTACAACCTCCTACCAGCGAGCTGGGGAAAAGGCCCAGCTCAGAAGAGAAGGGATCCTCAGAGTGATGGGGGAGTTGCATCCTCTTCAGTAGACTGGAGATCACTGCCCGCTCTGATCTGGTACCACAGTGAAGATGCATCAAGGACTGCTACCAGAAGATGAAACACAGTGATATAGGGAACCTATAACTAAACTTATGGAACTATAATTTGCTGTGTAATCAAGTGTGTTAAGAACAGATAATCCTTTGCTATACAACAATAGGATTTCACCTATTAATTAAGACTGATAAAGCAGGAACTAGTACTTTAAAAACCGGTAAAAACTAGATCTTTAGTTTGCACTGTGGCCAAAAGCCTTGAAGGACAACCAAACACCAAGAGAGCCTGTGCAAGGACCAGGTTCATCCAGAGGACATGGTGAGGATGACTACTTATTTCATCCATCGATCCCTGCCCAAGACTACCAGAAGATAGTGAACAAGCCCAGAATAATGAAAGACTGATTAACATATGAAGCAAGAGTAGGCGGGGATAGGTCATGAATATGTATAGGCAATGTTGAAACTTTTGTAAATATGTATGATCTTAAGTGTATATAAACAGAGCGTCTGCTCTGTTTGGTGCTCATGTTTGTGGTGTAGCGATCCCCCGTGCGCCCAGTGCTGAATAAACATACCTACTTCGCAAACCCACTGGTTGTGGAGTCTCTATTCTGCGTGTCACCACCAAAAAAGGACTTTCACCATCTGCTTGTGTGCCTCAGGGAAAACCCCGGGATCCTGAGCCCTTTCCTCCTCCCAGGGAGACTCTCCCTGCCGTGTTCAGGAGCTGGGCTGCTGCTGCCCAGCCCCCACTGTTTCTTTGCCACTGCTCTGGGTTTTAGCTTCACTGTAGCTCTGCACCCCCTGCCTACCAGAACGTCCTGCAGTTCCAGCTACAGCTGTGGAGTTTTTGGATACACCTTGTCTACCACTCCGAGATTTTGGTCATCCCTGCTGTTCCAGCTTGCTGCTTCCAAGATCCCTGCTACAGCTGCTTTTGCTATTCAGAGGGGCACTGAGACCCACTGTCATGCTTGAGTCAAGAACGACACAAGAACAGATGAACGACCCAAATGCAAGAGGAAAAAAGAAGGGCTTATTACAAAAGATACTTCGGTTTTTATAGACTGATAAGATACATTCAACTTGATTGGCTAGTTAATAAAAAACATCTTTCTCACACACCGTCCTTGAGAAGAACAGGAAAACAAGGTGGAAAAACACCACATGTAGATTATTTATGCTAACAAGTTTATCACATTCCTACAACTCCTTAAAAATTTTCACAAGCCACTGTGAGAAACGATTGCCGTTTCCCTCTCCCTGACTGGCTGGCATCCACAAGCCACTGCCCCTGGGGGTTTGTAATGGAAGCTCCTTTTCCATGCCTTCCACCTGCTGTGCCCACCATCCTCCATGTGCAGAGAGATGACCGAAGTCACACCAGAGTGCCCCCTGCAGCTGCAGGGGAATAATTGCACCCTCCTGCTTGCCAGGAGCCACCAGCGCCCCTGCCGGCTGCAATAGTAACTACACCAAAGGAGAAAGTGCCTGCAGTGGAGAGAAGGCTGTTACTGGGTTTCTGGTTTTGCTTGTTGTTGCTGCCATTTTTATTGTTTGTTTGCCTTATTATCCATATACATGCTAGTAAATAACTGCTATTCCTTTTCCCATATCTTTGCCTGAAACCCCCTTAGTTTCAAAGTTATAATAATTCAGAAGGAAGGGGGTTATATCCTCTATTTCAAAAGAGGTTCCTACCTCCCTTGGCAGACATCTGTATTTCAAACTTAGACAGATGTGTGCATGTAACTGCATTCATGTGTCTGTGATGAGAGCTTTTGGAGGGGGTTGCTTTAGGAGGTTGGTTTTGTACATGTTTATAATAAACATTTTGTATGCATGATATGCATATTTGGGTTATTAGCATTTTGTATGCATCTGTTTTACTTGTATTTCTGAATCCTGAATATAATAGCTCATTGATTGCTAATTAACTACATGTCGCTAATAAATTAACAAATTCCTCCAATCCTGATTTTTGTATATAATATGTGAACTGAGCATTTTTTTCCAGTGATAACATATCATGTTTAGCAGAACTCTGAGGCCAGTATATGGTTATTGCTGCTGTACTGTAAGCACATCTGTGGATTACAACACCACAGGAGAGAAAGGACAGCTTTTGCTTTCAAGTAGTAGCAAAGTTAATAGCTAGGAAATAAATAAGTTGTTTATTTATGGTGAGATCTAGCCGGTTTCTGAAATGCCTGCCATTGAAACTTTAAAAAAAATTGTCTACAGTTACAATGAAAATATCAAATAAGGGTCTTCGTTTCATATCAGTTAACTTATAGTAGTTCTTGAGGAATTCAAAGGACAATCCTTCTAAAACAAGGAGCTTGATTAAGAAACATGATTCAGGAATGAAAGGTCATAGTTCATTCATTATGACTTGAATAAAAGGGAAAGGGTTACTAATGGTAATTAATAATGCACCAAGAACATCTCCTGTGAGACTATATGCAAAATGCTACATTCTGGAATTCTATGATAAACAAATTCTTCAAAGACAGTCTTGATTAAAACTTCAGAAATAAAAGAAATAACTGACTAATATTTGGAATCAGTTTTCCTTTAGTTAGATGACATATTTATGTTTCAACTTTAAGCTGTAATAGTATTTCTAACCATTTCAAGTGTGTAACAATTTCATAAGCTTTAGTTTTTAAAATATTTGACAATTTAAATTGAATTAAAGTTTTAAATATCCCCAAATAAGAAACCATATGTGAATAAATTTTGATCTTTTAGAGCTTTGTTAAAAAGCCACAGTTATGTGTACAGTATCTCAAGACTTATCTGTGTTGAGACATTTAACACTGAGAAAATAAGATGTTGTCTTAGGAATAGTTGTGAAGCACAGTTGTGAAATCATTAAATAGTTAACTTTTAGTTGTGGGATTCACATTGTCTGAACCTGAGAGAAACAGTGAGAGAAGCAGAGAAGAGAATGATCAAAACAATTCTTATCTCATTTGCTGCGCCTGTGTTGTGCCAAAGTAGAATGCAATATGGACATTGTTTACCCAAAGTGATGGTGTTTTGTTTCCTTGGCCTATCAGGGTCAAGTGCGTGTCCTGACGGTTGGTCAGGAGACAGTTACAAGATTTTGTTCAGTTGAGTGCTTGTGCAGCTTCAGTTTTGATGTAGTGTAATATAGTGTATTATATTATAGAATAATAAAGTAATTAATTAGCCTTCTGATATAATGGAGTCAGATGTATCATTCTTCCCAGACGTCAGGCAAAAGTTCACTGATATTTAGTCATCAGGACTTATTATTTGCAAGATTGCATCTGCATCTTAATTTTCTTTTTTATGTTGACTCATGCTGCAGTTTTATTATTTCAATTTTAACTATTGCAAAGATGCTGGTGTGTCTGGAGAATAACATTTTTTTCACTTCTAAGGGGAACAATTGAAATGTGATGTAGCGTATGAATGCAAGACTCACAAGCTGAGACCAAATGAATCTGGTTATTGCAGTTAAGACAGTACTTATATTCTTCATGTGAGAATCTGTGTTCAGTTCTTTGCATGCAACTTGCTTTCAGGTTTGAAATAAATCCATTGGCCTGACAGTTTGTTATTTTTCCCAAGGTTTGCAGGCTTCGAAGAAACAGGACACCTTTCCTGTTTTCAGATCATGTGTAATCTGCTTCCTTTTGTGCTTCTCAGGGCTTTTCTGCAGTGTCAGGCTTCCTGTTCACTCACAATGTGATATTAAGCAGATTGCATAAAGACTAATTCTATTGGTCCATTGGCAAACAACTTTCTTCCTACTCAATTTCTGCTCTTTTGGCATTTGCCAGGTAGTGCCTCACTGTGAGGTGGCAGTTCAGTGAGGAAGAGTTTTTTTGTGTAGGCACTAATTTTGCCAATGACTAAACATTTCTGATGTTGTAATTCCATTTATTTCTGATTGTGGAACACTGACTTCCACAAGATCATTCCACATTTGTTTCCTCATCACATGTGAGGTAACTGGTTTTTGTTTTGCTGGCTTATTTTTATTCACCACCTGCACAGCTGGTTCTGAAATTGCAAACCAAATTTCCCTTGATGTATTTGCTAGGGCACCTATATCAGCAGTAGCATTCATGACTGCTGCTATAATCAAGGGGTTCAGTGAAATAGGCATCCCTCTCAAAAGCTGCATTATGATACTTTTTGTTACTGCTGTCCCATCTGGATTAGGTCCTGTAATTAGCACAAATAATCCCCATCTGCTGCAAGAAACTAATACCTTCTTCCATTGTACACCACTTTCCAAGGGATGACACTAATTTGGCAGTATCTGCATATGCTGTTAAAACTGCAGCACACAACCACTCATATAGCATAGGTGTAGCAACATCCTGCCTGTCAGGACCCTTGATATTTTGTAACTGAGCATATCCCTGTTGTATCTGATTGTCACTGACTGTAGGACTTAACAGATGTTTTTTCACCAATTAATAAGTGGATACATGCAGCACCACTATCCCAAGCTCACAAAATCCACACTAAGATGGCTTTCCCTACACTTTTGCTGATAGATCTCTAAAAGTTCCCTTAACTCCTTCAGGGTATGTGTGTGTGATCTGTACCTCACCATCTGGCAGATCGTGCTGCCCCTCCATTTGTATGAGGGGTAGCAGTTCTACCACCTCCTCATCTGTTAAATCTGTCTCAAACTCAGTCTTGGAATTCGAGGACTCACTCCAAATATTTCCATCCCATTGAAGATTTCATGGTGAGAGCCTGAATTTGGGATATCAAAACCTTGCTTCTCCCACGTTTGTGCCTTCATTAGTGTCTTGGTTACAGAGAAAAGAGAGTGGAATTTATAGCACTGTTTATTTCATACCACCCACCTCATTGCTGGGGCAGCATGGTTTTGGCAGGAAAAACCCAGGGCCAGAAACTGGAAATTCTTTGTTCTAGTCTTGGTCGCTGAAGTGCAGTGGACTGTCCCCTTAAACTGCAATGAACTTGATCCCTTCTACTGCTCGCTGGCTTTTTTCCCTCCTCCCATTTGTCCTCCAGAGTGCTACTATGGAGTTATGGTGTTGAAGTGGACAGCTTTGAGAGGCAGAGCAGTTCAAGCAACTGCAGAGGACCAAGTTCAGCCAGCATCTGCACAACCCCTTTATTCAGACAAACTAGCTTCCAGGTTTTGTGTACTTTCTGCTATTGGTTCTGCTGTGGTTATTGTGATTTTAGTAAATTGGTATTTTCATTTTATAATCTCTCCTTATTGTCCCTCCATTAATGGAAGGGGCAGGGGAAAGGGAATGGCTTATTCTGAGTTGAGTTCCCAGATGACTGTTAAAACCAGCACATCCAATTGGCCCCCAATGTGAGGCTTGAGAGAGAAACTAAAATAACAATTTTCATTGAAGCACTTGTGTATTGGGTACAGAAGTCCATGGTTACAATGTTGCTTCATCTGCTCATGGGGGTGCGGTACCTAGCCCCGTATATATTCTCATATGCAGTCCTTGTGATAATATTTGTCAAAGTAGGGAGAGGGATAAGGGTTGCTCTGTTGATGTACAGTGTGACATTTGTTTATGATATGATAACATCACAGGCAATGAGGGTTATTTGGTGAGGAAGAGGTTTTACAGCGACTTCTGTAAGCCAGAGAGAAGTTTGATAAGAGGATCCATGTTTACCCCTGAAAGAATTTTCCACCAGGGTCATTGACATAGAAACCAAGAAAGAAAGAAGAATAAATAAGAGAAACCTGCAACCGTCTATTCCAATAAGCACTTTGTTTGTCTTTCATGACCAATGAATAAAGTGTAAACTCATGAGTTCTGTAAGAATGTATAAAAAGCATGCATGATATAATAAAAACGGTTTGAAGCCTTCTGAAAATGGAGTATTGCTTTGTATTGTGACCATCTCAACTACAACAAATGGTGACCAATGACCGTGAATGCAATTGGGCTGTGGGGCAAGGCACAGCCAGAGACGGGGCCCAGTGCAGCTTTTGAGAGCAGCAGGGAGATGGTGCCAGTCCAAACGAGACTGATTTTGACACCCGGAATAAAGGTGTGCCACTGAGGAAGATGGGGAGCTCCAGTGAAGCGTAAAGCAGCGCAGGGAGCTGCTGTAGATCCGGACTATAGGGCCCACCTCGGCCGGGTTTCAGGGTATCCCTGGCTGGCTGCCCCAGAGTCCAGATAGCACAGTCCTGTTCAGCACAGCCTGTCCGAGTTCCCAAGCAGCTCCCAGCCACAGGCAACCTTAGCAAGCTCAGCTCTCAGTGATTTCAGCTCTTCAGCAATTATCAGCTCATTTGTGATTTCAGCTCTTTAGCTTGCTATGTGCCTTTGGCAGACGCAGGGAGAGAGAGAAGTGCTGTATGAGGTTCCACAGAGGCGTCTTTATTGGGGTCTTCTGCTAAGGTTCTCAGGGACAGCTCTTCTAAAAACTGGGCAAAAGTAACTCTTCATATAGGGTACAGGGGTTTTAGAAATTGTCCAATAGTCAGGGTCAAAAGGCAAGTGACATATACTATTACAGAGTGTAGGAGTGTGCCCCCTAATGGCAGAGTGGCAAAACTAGTCTTTGTCCCTCAAAAAAGGAAAGAAGCTCAGAAGTTTCTCTCAACGATTAGGTGAAAAGTCACCTCATAGGACCTCAGGGACTTCACCAAAAACCTGAGGACATCTAATTGGATAGAAGCCAAAAAGTTCCGTCTGACCCATCAGGTAGGAAAAAAGAGAACAAAAGAGCTAAAGTGCTTTTGTGAGGTGTTTTTACCAGGAGCAGACCTCTGCACCTGGCTCGAGTTTTTCTGTTTGTTATTTTGCCTTTTATTAAACCTTTTTTGTTTCTAATACTGCAGCAGAAGTCATCCTGCTTATTTTATGCCCCCAAAGTAATAGCTAAGCGATATTTGGGTGTATTATATTTCTTTTGAAGGCTTATGAGACCTAGCCCAAGAAAAAGAAACATAATAACAGAGAGATAAGCAAGGGTCCGAAGGCGGAAGAGAGGGGCTTCTAAGGTCCAGTCATTATGGCTCAGCATTTCCTATCTTAGGCTGCTGAACGCCATGGAGGCATTGCAGGTCCTGTGCCTGCTACACCAGACTGAACTTTGACACCTGGAAAAAATGTGAGCCACTGGGGAACATAATGGAGAATCAGTTAATAAGGGAAGATAAACTGTTTTAACGTTTTGCTGAAGAAGAAGGATTTTCAAGCTTTTAATTATGCCCTTCATGGTGTGTTGTTACTGTTATGAATAGAAAGTTATCTATATTTTTTTTAGGTTGCAGAGTTAAAAACAAGTCAGACCAGTTGCTGTAAGCTAGTTTCACTGCGAAAGAGGAATTCTTCAATTACCTGTTAATGGCTGGTGATTAACCATTGTCCCCCTGATGCTGGCCGCTTGCCAGGGAAGGACACCAGGACAGACCCTCCAGGTACGAAGAGAATAGGAGTGACATCAGAGCCAGTATGCAGATGAGAAATGCATTGCGCCCCGAATTTTTACAGTTTTCCCAGGAAAACCCCTAAAATTACGAGGCAACAAGTGACCTAAGTGACGTCTAAGGATGGGAGCGTAGTCCCGTACCTGCTTGGATCCTTTTTGCTTCTCACCCTAACCTGAAAAGATGTTGATTAAAGAGACGCCCCGGGGTGTTAGACAAAAAAGCAGGAATCTACTAATCTCCCGTGAGGACAGAATCCCCAGCTCTGCCTGCAGACCAGCTGACAAAGCTTCATCACCCTCCTTCTCCATGCCACGCCTGGGAGCAGCGGTGGTATGGGCGGGACCCGTCGATTTCTCCCCACCTGAGCTGATTCTTCTTAATAAAGGCATTAAAAAGGAGAAAGATCTCCTGCCCATTTATTTCAGCTTGGGGGACTCGTCTGGGATAGCCACGCCTGAAGAGGACACCAGGACTGGGACAGCCGCCCACCCTGGACCTGCAGGACAGCTGGCTATCAGGACCAAAGATCGGCTTGGGACAGTGACACGGAGCAGCACCGGATTGGTGAGAATATCCGGCAGCGGAAGAGGGAGGCGAGCGAGTGTGTGTGAGTGAGACAAGGGCCGGCAGCTCGGCCCCTCGAAGCGAGTGAGGACCCTTCAGTACCGCGGTTCTGCACCCCCGCGAGGGGGCCGGCCGGGAACAGGGGGAAGCAAGTGGAATTTGTGATTGAGGCGCCTCCAGAGGGGTAAAGAGGACCCCCCTCTGGGCGTGCGGAGGAAATAGCTGTGTGAGTGGCACGCACCCCAAAAGCCCTGATACAGGTCCTAATGAAGGAAGTTAGGCAATTTAGAATATCAGGCAGTTTTGTCCTGACAACGGAGGTCAGGCACACCTCAGAGGCCAGGGTCTCGAGGTTTGGTGGTTGAGTCTCAGCAGAGGAGGCCAAGGTCTCTCTAATCCAGACGAAGAAGGTCAGGCAAACCTCAGAGGCCAGGGTCTCGAGGATTTTTTTTGTTTTGTTTGTTTGTTGCGTCTTGGCAAGAGAAGGCCAAGGTCTCAACAAAGTCCTGACGAAAAGGGTCAGAGAAATTGGAGTTTTGGCAGGAGGTCGAGACTTCTTAAATAAGATATATTTCCTTTAGAGAAAAAGGCATCTTTGTGATTTGTTTTGAGGCAGAAAAAATGGGAGGGTTCAATAGTAAGAAAAGTGGCCAAAGACTGAGGAATATACCTCCCCACAGTCCCCTAGGTGAACTATTAGAGAAATGGGACTCTATAGAAGCCACAGAAGGATTAGATAAAGTTAAGATGATTCACTACTGTTCAGAAGTGTGGCCAGAATTAGAGGTGCAAGGAGGATGGCCGTGGTGTGGGACAAAAGACAAGTGGATGTGTCAACAGCTGAGTAACTATCTGACAGCTCGAGAAGATACTGATCCCGAGCAATTATTATTTGTCGCTTGTTGGTTGAAGGCCATCGAGAATGAAAGAGTGCAAATTTGTAAAGTGCAGAGCAAGAAAGAGGGGAATGAAAGAGGGGATGCTGGAGTTAAAGAAATTGGTAAAAGGTGGGACCCCCTAGACTACTTGCCTCCTGATGCCCCTCCACCTTATAATCCTCTCCTTCAAGCACCTCAAATAGCAGATCCAGTTCTTCTCCCAGCTGCCATGGGGGCCATTCCCTCACCACCCCCTTCGACTCCTTTAGCTGCTTCTGCACCACCACTAATACCCACTCCATCTGCTGCATGCTCCACCCCTTCTCCAGCTCCACCTAACATGCACCCAAGCTCTTCTCCCCCTCCTACTGCTGTCCCTCCACCTCCTCCTAACTGGGACACAAATGCTTCCTTATCTAGTAACCTCTTATCACCAAATACAGCTGTGGACCTACAGAAGGTCCAAGTTAATTCTAATACCCCTCAAATGAGTAATCTTGTGTCTGAAGATGGGCCATACTGTGGTACCCGATCCAAGACCTCCAAGGTAGAGAGTCTTTTACCACTTAGAGAAGTTCCTATGGGAGGAGTAGCGGGAGGTGTTGGTTTTGTGAATGCTCCTCTAACTGCTTCTGAGGTGAGAGGATTCAAGAAGGAGTTAGGGAATTTAGTTGAAGACCCCGTGGGCATTGCTAACCAAGTGGATCAGTTCTTAGGTCCAAATATCTACACTTGGGGGGAGATGAATTCCATTCTAAATATATTATTTTCCCCAGAAGAGTCCCAAATGATTAGGGCCGCAAGCATAAGAATTTGGGAAAAAGATAATCGTCCAGGACCCCAAGTGCCATCAGGTGAAGACAAATTGCCACTAGTGGATCCCAATTGGAACCCTAACCAGGAGGAAGGGAGGAAAGCCATGATGGAGTACAGGTCTCTGATAATTTGAGGGATCAGAGAATCAGTTCCCAAAGGAAATAACACAAAATTGGCATTTGAGGGAGCGCAAGAGAAAGATGAAACTCCTGCTGCTTGGCTTAATCGCCTAAAGCAGAACTTTCAGTTGTATTCTAGAATAGACCCAGACACCAAAGAGGGGGAAGTGCTATTAAAGGTCCAGTTTGTTACTAAATCTTGGCCTGATATACGGAAAAAACTGGAAAAGATTGACGATTGGCAAGAAAAAGACATTAATGAGTTATTGAGGGAAGCATTGAAAGTGTATTTAAGGAGAGAAGAAGAAAAAGCAAAGGCCAAAGCTAGGATCATGGTTGCTATAGCCAGAGAAAGTGTGGGGGCAAGCAACTCTTTCCCACTGTCCAAGGTAACAAAAGAGTGGGGGGGTCCACCACCAGGAGCAGGCAAGGATAGGCCAGTACTGTCAGGGACAGGAGGCATGGAAAGGCCTCGAGTCCCTTTGAGTGAAAGCTGCTGCTATTACTGTGGAGCAACTGGACCCCCCCCACACTGTTCAACCTAAAGTTGTGAAACCTTTGCTAGCTGATCAAGATAGCAAAGGAAGCAGCTTTAGAACCTGGGGATCTAGTAAAAGTTTTAAGCAGAAACCACACCCGAGTAGGGAAAAAGAAGAGAAGAACCCATATTTTGTTACGTCAAGGGCAATGGGGGAGTGGTTAACATCAGACGGACGGGTGTTTCTAAACAAAGCTCTTGCTGGGATGGTGCTTACAGAACTACAGAAATTAACCCACTGGGGAGTCCAAGGACTATGTGATTATTTCCTAATAAATAACCTGTGCATAAGCGTATATGACCTAGCAAAAACAATTATAAAAGAGTGTTTAACTTGCCAACAAGTGAACCAGAAGGGAATGGTGAATACCATAGACTCAGACCGAGGTCCACATTTTGTGGCCCAAACATTGCAAATTATAATTAAAGCTTTAAGAAAAAAAATGAAGATTGCATGCTCTCTAGCATTAATTGAAGAAACAAAAATGAATTGGCTAAAGTGTTGTCCCCTAGCGCTTTTGCACATCAGAACAAGACCCCGGTCTGATATAAGGATTACACCCTATGAAATGATGTTTGGACTGCCATTCTTGTTAACACCCTCTAGCACAGGAGACTATCTGCAAGGAGAAGAGGTTACAAGGAAATATTTAGAAGTCATTGGAAGAACCCTAGAAGGACTTAGAAAAAGAGGATACCTCCCCCAAACCTCCCCTCTTGATACAAAAGCACACGACATCAACCCAGGAGATTGGGTTTTAATAAAATCCTGGAATTATAGACCATTAATGCCTAAATTTGAAGGCCCCTTTCAGGTACTTCTCATCGCTAATTCTGCTATGTGAACCAGAGAAAAAAGTTGGACCCACATCACGAGAATTAAAGGACCAGTCCCACCCCCGAGTATTGGACAAGATTCGTCAGTGTCTCCCTTTGGTATTGGACCAGATTTCACACCACTCTCACCCCCGGGCATTGGACAAAATTCGTCAGTGTCTCCCTCTGGTATTGAACCAGATTCTACACCACCCTCACACTCTAACTCAGGACAGGATTCAACCGCATCAGGAGTTAATTCAGCTGAGTATACTATTATAAAAGGACCAAATGACTTAAAGTTGACATTCAAAAAGACTGATGAACTGCATAAGGAAAAAGTTTAGAATCATGACATGTCTTGAAGTGTTTTAAGAAATTTGTAAAAGTTAAAAATTGTTAATAAGTAATTCTGGTTAAGTCATCCCAACTTAGTACCAAAGACCCCAGGTTAATCTTCTGCAGAGTGCTCCCCTAGGAGAGACCAAATTAGCAGGGACAGATCAAGAGAGGTTTAACCAGAGGAGCAAGAGACTCTAAAGAGCTTGGAGACTTCTTCTCAGTAAAATCCTCAAGAGGCAAGGCCGGGTGGACAGGCTGTGCAAGATGACCCATACCGGACTCTTGGGAAGGGTAGTAGTGATGGCTCTGATTGCTGGTGGTGCTCTGGAGAGCCCAGGAGAGCTGTGCAATGAGTACTACCAACCTCTCTATGAGAAAGAAGTAAGCTCCTTGCTGAGAGTCCACAACAATTCTGTTAACCTCTCCCAATTGATCCTTTATCAAGAGAATAAGAAAATATATTGGATGGCCCGGAACACCGCCACCTTTAGGCAGCCACTCCTGGGAGAGCACCCTGTAGGAGAGTCCTGGTGGTGCTTTGAACGTGATACTACTAAAGCAAGCCTGGTAAATCTGGTCAAAGGAAAAGGTATTTCTAAATATTGGGAGGGCAGGACAAAAAGTAATATCTTTCAGGAAACCCCTAAACACCTGTTTTGGGTCAATAGTACCACAGCATCCACTGAATTGCCAAGAGACTGGTCTAGTGGTGGCATCATTAGAATTATAAAACAAACTGTCTTTATAATACACAAAGAATCTGGATCAAGTTTAAGAGTTCCTATATATGAGGATTTAAGAAAAACAAAACTGAAGAAACAATATACGTTAAACAAAATTTTGAAACTACAATCAGAATTAGAAGTACTATCTAATCAGACTGCATGAGCTCTAAATCATATTAATGACCAACTCAACCAAACCAAAACAGTAATTTATCAAATCAAATTAATTGTAGCAGTCATTAGAAACACCTTAAACGAAATAAGAAAACTAGCATATGTAAGAAATCAAAGGACTCCTACACTTGATTCCAGTTGGTGGGATAATCTATGGACTTTCAAAAAAAGTGGGAAAACTATAACCTTCACTGAGTGTACACTTGTTAGTTTGTTCTTATTTCCATGTTTAACAAAAATAGTGACATCTGCTGTACAGAATAACCTAAAGATCTCTAAAGAAATTTACCTGAAAAAACAAAAAAAAGTAATATGATCACCAGAGTGCTCAGGAAATTTATAATCAATACAAAAAATATAGGAAATTCTATGTTAATGAGCCAAAAATTATAAGTTGATGCAAGCTTAAGCTTAAGCCTGATCAAAGAAAAAAAGGGGGGGACTGTTATGAATAGAAAGTTATCTATATTTTTTTTAGGTTGCAGAGTTAAAAACAAGTCAGACCAGTTGCTGTAAGCTAGTTTCACTGCGAAAGAGGAATTCTTCAATTACCTGTTAATGGCTGGTGATTAACCATTGTCCCCCTGATGCTGGCCGCTTGCAAGGGAGGGACACCAGGACAGACCCTCCAGGTACGAAGAGAATAGGAGTGACATCAGAGCCAGTATGCAGATGAGAAATGCATTGCGCCCCGAATTTTTACAGTTTTCCCAGGAAAACCCCTAAAATTACGAGGCAACAAGTGACCTAAGTGACGTCTAAGGATGGGAGCGTAGTCCCGTACCTGCTTGGATCCTTTTTGCTTCTCACCCTAACCTGAAAAGATGTTGATTAAAGAGACGCCCCAGGGTGTTAGACAAAAAAGCAGGAATCTGCTACTCTCCTGTGAGGACAGAATCCCCAGCTCTGCCTGCAGACCAGCTGACAAAGCTGCATCACCCTCCTTCTCCATGCCACGCCTGGGAGCAGCGGCGGTATGGGTGCGACCCGTCGATTTCTCCCCACCTGAGCTGATTCTTCTTAATAAAGGCATTAAAAAGGAGAAAGATCTCCTGCCCATTTATTTCAGTTATGGAAAAAATCATAGGACTTTGAAATGATGCCAGTACTGCACTTAGAGTATAGAAGACAGAACAAGAAATGGGAGTTGATGAGGATCAGCAGAAAGATGGGATTGAGCTTCAGAATGTTTTTCCCTGATGTGAAAAACGCCATTCACTTTTGTTAAAATTTCAGGCGTTTAATAGTGTGAAAAATGCCAAACACTTGTTTTTAAAATTTTTTAAAGTTTAATCGTAATAAAATGGTTATAACAATAGTAATATGATTAGAGCAATAAAATTTGAACAACTGGGATTGGGACATATGAGACAATAAAAACAAAGAGATATGGATGTTCGGTTACCTTTTTCTGGGCAACACAAGCCCAGAAAAGGACCCCCGTTAACAGAGGATTAACCCTTAAAAACAATCACCTGTTGCATATTCATACACCTCATATATGATGCATAAATTCCATTCAAACCCAGGACTTTGGTCATTGTCAACTTCTTCCTCTGAATCCTAACAGTGCCTTCATGTCTGAGCGAGGCAGGAAGAAGTTAGTTTTCTGCTGATAAGGGAGCAATAAATTCTCTTTCTCTGGAAGATTTAGGAGTCCTGTGACTGCTATCTGGTGCGAGTCCATTCTTTTAAAAAAATATCATACATAGCATACTTTCTATTTTAACATTATGTTATAACCTAAAACTATATTTAACACACTACTTAAGAAAATTAATACAGCATAACTTTCTAACATAACACATAAAATATTCATTTTAATACTTGCGAAAAGCCATTCATAAAATACACATTTTTCACAATAATAATGAAAATAGTAATAAAAATTAGGACAATAAGAGACAATAAAAAGCAAAGAATTACGGACGTCTGGGTGCCTGGCACTCCACCAAATGGCACACCTTGCTAACAAAGGATTACCCCTTTAAAAGCAATAGCCTATTTCATATTCATATATTGAAATAATTGGGGCAGGAGATCTTTCTCCTTTTTAATGCCTTTATTAAAAAGAATCAGCTCAGGTGGGGAGAAACCGATGTGTTGCGCGCCCACGCCGCCGCTGCTCCCAGGAGTGGCATGGAGGAGGAGGATGATGCAGCTGTGTCCACTGGTCTGCAGGCAGAGCTGGGGCTTCAGTCCTCACAAGAGATTAGGAGATTCCACTGTTTCGGTCTAACATTTCAGGTCCTCTCTCTAGTTAACATCTTTTCAGGTTAGGGTGAGAAGTAAAAAGGATCTTAGCAGATACTGGACTAAGTTCCTCACATTTAGACATCACTTAGGTCTTTTAATTCTATGTTGGCTTGTTGTTTTTAGGGTTTTTTTCCTGGAAAACTGCAAAAAATTTGGTGAAATGAATTCTCATCTGCATACCAGCTCTGATGTCACACCCTTCCCCTGCTACTTGCAGGGGTTCGGTGACACTCCCTGGCAATCAGCCAGGCTGATCACCAACCATTAACAGGTAATTTAAGAAGAACTCTCAACAATAGGTGACTGCAACATGAAGCTAACAACAGCAACTGGTTCAACTTGTTTTAACTCTGCAACCTTAAAAAAAATAGATAACTTTTTACTCATAACATATATCTCATAAATTATTCAAACATTCCTTTCAAACTAGGGTGTTTCTGCTTAATTTTTGCTTCCCCCCACCCCCATCTTGTAAATCAACCTTCTTGGTTCCTCGAAGTCTGAGCTTTTCCAATAAGGAGGCAATAATTCTTCTCTTGGGATCTTGGTGTCTGTTGCTGTTATCTCTATCCAGATAGGATAATGTGAAGAATTTCTTGGTTATCTTTTTCATTCCTTGAGCTAGTTACAAAAAATATCTTACATCACATAGTTTCTATTTTAATATTATGCTATAGCCTAAAAACTATATTTACCACACTACTTAAAGGAGATTAATACAGTATTACTTAAAAGAGATTAATACAGCATAACTTTCCAACATAACACATATAGTATTCATTTTAATATTTGCAAAGAGCCAATCATATAATATGCATTTTTCACACTGAGAAGTCTGCTGGAGTTGCTTTTGTGGGGATTTCTCCAAGGTCTGTTGTCATGGGACACGGGCTGGTGGTGCTCCTCGGTGTGTCTCTGAAGGGCTTTGTTAAGCCTGTATGCTTTTCTTTGGCACAGCGATTAATCAAATTGAATGGTAATTGAAAATATGTTACTTGTGCCGAAACACATTCACAGAAGAGACAAATTGAAGAACAAGCCAAGCTGTTTGTCCCTCCACTCCCACCCCAGTCGTCTGTCCCTCCACTCCCTCCCAAACTGAACAAATGAATGGATTCATTAACTCTGTATTCTTCGTTGCCTGAAAAGCTGGTAATAAGATCTCCTGGAGGAGCCTCTGCCCTTTACCCTCCCCACCCTGCGCCAAGAGGCTGCCGGCACCACGGACAGGGTGCTGCGGGTGTGGGGGAGGCACGCGACTGTTTGGGGCCCTCCCTCGAGCCCGGTGAGACCCCCCTCGTCCCTTGCTGCCCTTTCGGAGGCTGTGCCGGGGGGGGGGGGGGGGGGGGGGGGGGGGGGGGGCCGCTGTGTCTGCTGCAGTTGGAGGAACTCTGTGAGGGCAGGGCTAGAGCCATCTTGTGCCCTTTCCCTACCTGCCTTCGGCTGATGTCTGCCTTAGGCCCCTCTCAGGACTTTCAAAAGTGTTCGGAGCTGCTCAGAGCACTGTTGCCACTCCACTTAGAAGAAGCTGGATCCCCCCCTCACCGAGGCCCTGATGTGGCCTGATGGCACCCTGGGGCCACTGGTTTGATGGGACATAAATATTTTGCACAACAATTACAAGCTTTTCCAGCACTTCAAAGATAATAATTTGTGAACAATTCTCAGGAGCCACAAGGCTCTGCAGGGATGAGTAATTTTAACACTAATTGTTAAAAATAGATTATAAAATAGTTGATAATTGTTAAGCATGTACTGTTAGTTTGGTTATTGTAAAAGGGGTTAAAAAGGTAGTTATAAGAAATACGGTACTCAACATACCATAATACACCGAAGTAAAGTGCACCACCCGCCAAGTGAAATGAGCCAGCCTGGACAGAACTGTAATGGGCCAATCAAGAGCCTTAAACCTTCATGCAAATGAAGGATCCAAAAAGAAACTAATCCAAATGGACAAAAAACAGGATAAAAAGGGGCATCTGACCCACTGAATGTGTGTCACTTCACCTGGAACATTGGGGACATCTCTGCTCAAGAAGACCCAGCGCCAGCGCTGCATCATCCTCGATGGGAACGCTCCTGCTCAGCCCGCGGGTCCCCTTGCTTTAGGCCTTTCTTTTTATTATAACAAATGCTGAAATCACTTATAGTACAGGGAGTCTGGTCCCCTTTTTAACACTAATGTGAAAAACACATTTACTCTCCTGTGAAAATTTAAAAAGTTTAAGAGAGGACAATAGGAGACAAGGACTGTAAAGCAATGGTCATTAGGGCTGGGTGCATCTAGGCACTCAGCCAAGACCACACCATCACCTTTGGGGATACCCCTTAAATACCTTTTCCATTATATCAGCCCATTGCATATTCATAGACCCTTATGCATATCCATAAACTAGTTTACATATTCCAGGAACTATTTTACGTGGCCCCTCCTTGGGTCTGCCTTTTTAGGGCATGTTCTAGAGTGTTTCTTGGCTGTGGTTTTGGCTCCTTCTCCTTATCACATCCAGTTTGGGCCTTGGTCCATACTTTCTTCAGACAGCAGATGCTGCTAGTTGGCATATCAATAGCAGGGTCCACATTGTTACCCCAACCAAACAGTTCACTCATAACTATATCAGCTACCACTACTAGTGTGTCTAGGTTTTTGTTAATAGCAGAAATAAAAGCAAATTTATTTTAGGATTATACATATAACATTCATCCTACTATTTTTGAAAAGCCAACAAAATAATATGTATTTATAAAACTTCACAACTTTTTTTGCCTCAATTATGGCCTGCCACTCAAGCAGGTTTTGGAATCATGGGGCTGGGTGGCTCTACTACAGGTGGTCTGTCTGCTATTGTGATTAATGTAAAAAATGCTGATGGCCAACAAGCTGACATCAGGCCTTATGTTGCCAATACCCCATGTAATTTATGGGGGAAAGATTGTTTATCCCAATAGGGTGATAAATTTACTACGGAATTTTAGTAGGGACCACTGTGATGCAAAGCCTTAAATGTCCAGTTGTAACCTTGACATGGTTGACAGATAAACCTGTCTGGATTGACCAGTGGCCCCTTCCTATTGAAAAGCTTACTGCCCTGCAAGCATTAGTAGCAGAACAGTGGTAACCTGGACATATTGAAGAGTCATTTAGCCCATGGAATACCCCTGGCTTTGCGATAAAAAAGAAATCAGGAAAATTATCTACAGAAAAAAAATGCTGTAATGGCTACAGTGGGACCTTTACAACCAGGTCATTTAACACTCACAATGATTCCACAGGGATGTGAGATAATTATAATTGATTTAAAAGATTGCTTTTTTACCATTCCATTGGCTGAACAAGATAAGGGAAAAATTGCTTTTACTGTACCCTCTTTAAATCATATTGAACCTAATAAAATATACCAATGGAAAGTTCTAATGGTTTGTGGCACAGGCCTTATCAAAGGTGCGCGAGCAATTTAGTAATTGCTATTGCTATCTTTACATGGATGATATCTTGTTGGTTTCTAATGATAAACAACAGTTGTCAGATCTTGAACAATGTGCTGTAACAAATTTGAAAAGTTTTGGGTTTAGTTATTGTCCCAGAGAAAGTATGAAAATAGATGAAAATATTTGGGGTTGATAATAACCAATACTTGGATTATGTCTCAACCTGCAAAATTAGACATTGAAGTTAAAACTGTTACTGATGTATAAAAAATGGTTGATGCAATAGGTTGGATTAGGTCATATTTAGGGATAAATAATCATCAGATGCAACCTTTATTTGAATTATTGTCAGGGATTGCTTCTTCTACTGATGAGAGAGATTTGATTGATGCAGTAAAAAAAAGGACATGGATGAAGTTGAATTAGCTTTGACATGCAAACTTGTTAACAGGATAAATACTTTTGTTGGTGTGTAATTATTTATTTTGAAAGAACAAAAATACCATGTGGAATATTGTGTCAATGGAATGATGATTGGGAAGATAAATTGTATATTTTGGAATGGATATATTTATCTTTCAGATCCCAAAAAACAGCTTCAGGACTTTATGAGTTTTTTGCAGATACCATCATCAAGGGTCGTAGAGGTTGTCATAAAATCTTAGGCCATGATCCTGTAACTACTGTGATATCTGTATAATAATAGTATTTTGAATGATGTTTTCAAAATTATAATGGATTGCAATTTGCTTTATCTTATTTTACAGGTTAAATAATGTATAATTTACATTCTCATCCTATTTTGACTTTGACTAGGGACATTCCTTTTTAGGGGAAACAAATTTGTTTTCCTGTTCCAGTGGAAGATACAGCAGTTTTTACAGATGGATCAGGGAAAACTGGAAAAGCAGCTGAAGCCTGGAAAAAGGATGATCATTGGGAATATGAATTTATTATTTGTAAAGAGTCTCCTTAATTGGTCGATGTGGATTCCCTTGTGGCTGCTTTGGCAGTAAAAACGTTACCTAATGTGTTAGCTCATCAATTTTTTCACCAAGGTGCTTAGGCACTATGGCAATAAGTTGTCACAAAGTGAAGCAAAATCAATTATTTCTTCTTGTCCTGATTGGCATATGACTCATATTTCATAATATTATGGTACCAATCCTAGAGACCTACTCCCTTTGTAAGAATGGCAAACAGATGTTATAAAAATGCCTGATTTTGGCCATTTAAAGTTGTTTATGCTACAATTGACATATTTTCTCATGCCATGGTTGCATTAGCACTGGCAGGTGAAGCAGTTTGGGATGTTATTTGTCATTTTTGCCATGCCTTTTCTATTTTAGGTGTTTCATCACATATAAAGACTGATAATGACTCAGCATATGTCTTAAAAAAAAATAAAATCTGTAGGTTTTTTTTTTTTGTCCTTGGGGTGTTGATCATTCCCCATATTTCAATAGGCCAAGTAATTTTTGAATGTGCTCATGGTGTTTTGAAGCACCAGGTTTAAAAATAAAAAGGGTGAATGTATAGGGAGTTACCTTAAGTGAGATTAGATAAAGCTGCTTATGTGCTAAACTTTTTACATCCTGTACTTGATTTACAATTGTCTCCTATATTCTATAATTTTTCTTCTTTGAATTCTAAATAGTCAAATGTTCGTAAAAATATAAAGGTATGGGTTAAATATTTGATTACTGGAAGGTGGACTGGCTCAGTGGAATTAATAACATGAAGGAAGGGACAGGTGTGTTCTGACAGAGAATGGTCCTCGTTGAGTTTTTGCTCATTGTGCTCTTATCTGGAGTATATAGGAAGGAACAGGATGTGTGGTTCCACAGCTGAAGTAGAATGAGTGGGTGACACTGGCCACTAGGTGGATTGAAGCATGGACCCTCAAAGAACATGCTGTGAAGATGATAATTCAAGGCAGAGCAAATGGGGATATTGACTCACACTGAAAACTCGAATTTAAATTGGTGGATGTTACCTTTACTTTTGTTCTTTGTATTTTTCGACAGAGAGGTTGGTAGTGCTGAGTAATGTGTCTTGTACCATTTCCCTTTGCATGGCACCGACATTCCCAAAATAGGGGAATTTATTGTACCTAGGGGAGAAGTGTTGCCTTTGCATAGGGGTGAATTAGTAGTTAAGGTTCCACACTTTGAACAAATAGGTTAGTTGCCCATTATGACAGCAGCAACCAGTTGTAAAGTTAAGTGGATGCTACTTAGAACTAAATGGTGACTAGGCAGATGACTTGGTCTCTAATTCTGTGTGGAGAAAAATCTATTCAACTAAACGTGAAAGTGTCATCCTGCCATAAATGTGTCATTAAGGGACTGCAGGGTCTCTAACAGCATTTGAAAATTCATTTTCTGTGTGCCTTGTTGGTACATCTGTATTGTTGGTGCATGGTTATGAACATCAGGATTTTGAGGGTATGTGTTGTATGGGCTTGTTAGATCATGATGGATCAGTTCACGGGAGTTTTGGACTTGAAGGAAGAAGTTAGTAATTTGCAGGTGAATGAAGCATGGAAATGGTTGAGTGGTTTCCTTGTAAGTTGGGATATTGCTGAATGGCTTGCGGTATTGTTGGAAGTTGGTGAGAGGAATGACGGATTTGTCTTTACAAAAAAGCTGCGGGTTTGCTGTTAGATAAAACTAGCACTGAGAGATAAAAGAAACATTGGGAAGGATTCCACTGATTGAAGAATGGAAAAAGATATTTGCCTTTAAAAATAAACTGTAAGTTTGCTGAAAAATGAAATTGGACATTGAAAAATGAAAGAAACAATGGGGAAAAACCCTAAATTCCATAAGAATTAAAAGGGGGGGGGGGTTATACATTAGAGGGAAATCTCTGGTATCAGGTGTTCCAGGAAGTTTGTACCTCTCAAGTACCTCAGCCAATGGGGAAAGAGAGAGGGAAATGCAACCCGGAAATTAGGATAAAAAGGAGGCTGAGTCCTCCAAAAATTTGAGAGACCCCAGAGGAATGCCCCATGGCCTCTCCCTTTATTCTAATAAATTAAAAGGACTCCTCTGTCTACTTTTCTGGACATAAACTGCCGATGTTTGTGGATTAATTTTCTTTACAACTGAGGACTCATCCTGGGATCTTTCCACTGTCTGGGGTGGAGGGCAGCGAGCAGAGCTGAAAGCACGCCTCACCCAGTTTGGGTGATCAGCTCCCCTTGGTAGTGGCCGGCACTGGGTGATTGATTGGGTTCCTGAGACTGTCCAGGAGACAGACGAGTGGCGGACCAGGGGGGTCTATGAAGAGTCCACAGGGAAGGACCACTGAAAATCTCACTGGTGAGTAATATGCAATCTTCGGGAAGCAAACCTGGGAGGGCACCCATGGAAGGTAGCACAGGTGAATCAAGGCACCAATGGAGGGTTCCAAGGGTAAAGCCGGGAAGGGTCCTCGGCAAAAGGGATGATGATCCGATAATACCCTCGGAGAGTCCCCTGGGGAGAATGCTGAGGTCTTGGAACAGATTACACATTTACCCAGAAGTAACTATGGAGATCTTGGTAAAATATTATTTTGTGCGGCCAGAGTATAAGTTGCCAGAGGGGCTTATATGGCCACCTAATGGAACAGATAGAATTCATTTGTGTTGAATTTTGAGGATGTATTAAGAGGAGAATTAGAAAGGATGGATTGAAAGGGAATGTGGATTGATATGGATTAGGCAAGCAACAGGAGAAATCTATGTGTTAAGAAAAAAGGAAGAAGAGGGAAAACGGGAGGAAGATGAAAACAGTGAGGATTGGGATGTTTTTCAGCACAGTCCCCTGTCTTGTCCTCCAGAGTTGCCAGCTGACCACGGGCCAGCTTCAGGTCCCCTATATCCTAAACTCACGGAGCAAGGGGATCAGGGAAATGCTGTTCCTACAGCCCTACCTGAGAATAATGATGGTGTGGGGGGAGGGGAGCAGCATATCTGTCCTAGGTGACATTATGATGCTTGTATCCCCAATCATGTCTTCTGTTTATGATGGATATTGTATCACGTGCCTTCAAAACTGGCACTGAGAGCGAAGGAGAGGAGAAGAAGAAGCACGACGTTTGTTATCAGAAGCTGCACTCACTCATCTAAAAGCAAAACTCCTCCACATTCTGCCCTGGACTATGTTGTCTGGGCACAGACAGAGCAGAACAGAGCGCTCCTTTGCTTTTTAGTTAGTTTAGCTAGCTGAGGCAGAGAAGTTTTCCCTGGTGTCCTGGTTTAGGGCAAATTTGGGAGAAAACTTCCAAAGGGGGCCCCTCCAGATAGCAAACCCATACAGTCCATCCCCCAAACCGGTTCAGGAAGGATTCCTTAGAGACAAGTGGAAAGAACCTGTTCATTTAACAGGCAAAGCACTCCCCAGCACAAAAAATGAACAATACCAGATGACAAGACACTTTCACCACTCCGAAGAGATTAAAAATTCAGAAAAAGTCTCCCCTGTTCTCTGTTATCCGTCCCTCCTGCACTGGGGATGGCTGCTGCAGGCCACAAAGTGCAAACTCTCGGTGTTTCCCAGGTCCCAGTTCGGAGCAGGTTTGAATGCTTCCAAGAAAAGGGACAGAAAGGCAGTAGAGGGAAAAGTCGGACTGCCTAGATAAACTAACTAACAAGCAAAAGCAGGAGCAAAAGCAGGAGCAAGAACAAAAGCGAAAGCTAAGAGCAAAAAGCAAAAGCAGCACTATGTACTGCACCACAGGTGTCCCGCCGACCATGGGGGAGTGAGAAGGCTGATAACAAAACAAAACTTCCCTTTTCAGAGCCAGTCTTGAAGGCACAGAATATAATATCCAGCATAAACAGAACACATGACTGGGGATACAAGCATCATAACATCACCCTAGGACATTCCACCCCTTATCCCCATATCATCAACATACTACCAAACACCATGCATTTTATTAACGTAAAACTTCCATCTGTTCCCCCCCAAAATACAAGCAATACCCATTATGCCCCCCATTGCATCCCCACACCAGACCACTGAATCCAGGCCCCATACCACAGAGCTGCAGGATTCCCCACTTTCATTTTACTCACTCAAAACTCCATCTTTCACATGCTCAGACCTTCGACACTTACACATTTCCTTCTATCTCATGTCTGTGTGGTTTAATGTACAGACAATGGCAGTAACATCCAATAAACAGTGATATTTGCATATCATCCTCACCCCACAATCAGATCTCCCTGAGGTACACATTGTGTTGTTCCATCTCTCTGCATTATCCACCATATGCAACCTGGTTCCTGAGCAAAGATAACTTCATTAATGGGTTTGTCTGTACTTGAGGCAGCATTAATCCACACAGTCTTCCCTAACAAACCTCTGACATGTTCCACTGGGACTTTATCTCCATCTATTATATTCAGGGACTCAGAATGGGCAGGACCTGCTTGGTTGGTGGAACCTCGGGTGTTAACAAACCGGGTGGCCTTTGCTAAATGCTGCTCCCAGTTTTTGAAAGATCCCCCACCCAAGGCTTTCAAGTGGGTTTTTAGTAGTCCATTGTGCCTCTCCACTTTGCCTGCAGCTGGTGCATGGTAGGGGATATGGTACACCCACTCAATGCCATGTTCCCTAGACCAGGTGTTGATAAGGCTGTTCTTGAAATGAGTCCCATTGTCTGACTCAATCCTCTCAGGGATGCCATGTCTCCATAGGACTTGCTTTTCAAGGCCCAGGATGGTGTTACAGGCAGTAGCATGAGACACAGGGTAGGTTTCCAAACATCCTATGGTGGCTTCTACCATTGTGAACACGTAGCGCTTGCCTTGGCGTGTCTGGGGCAGTGTGATGTAGTCAATCTGCCAGGCCTCCCCATACTTGTACTTGGACCACTGCCCACCGTACCATAGGGGCTTCACTCGCTTGGCCTGTTTGATGGCAGCACATGTCTCACAGTCATGGATAACCTGTGAAATACTGTCCATGGCTAAATCCACCCCTCCTTTCCATGGCCACTTATAGGTGGCATCTCTACCCTGATAGCCTGAGGCATCATGGGCCCATCGAGCTAAGAATAACTCTCCCTTTTGTTCCCAGTCTATCTTGGACACCCCTATCTTTGCAGCCTGGTCTACCTGCTGATTGTTTTGGGGTTCCTCATTATCTCTACTCTTGGGCACATGGGCATCTACGTGGTGGACTTTCACAAGTAGCCTCTCTACCCTGCTAGCTATGTCTTTCCACTCTTCAGCAGCCCAAATTTGGTTTCCTCTACACTGCCAGTTAGCCTCTTTCCACCTCTCCAGCCATCCCCTCAGAGCATTGGCTACCATCTATGAATCAGTGTAGAGGTAGAGCTTTGGCCACTTCTCTCTTTCTGCAATGTCCAGGGCCAGTTGAACGGCTTTGACTTCCGCAAGTTGGCATGGTCCACCTTTTCCTTCAGTGGCCTCTGCCACCTGTCATGTGGGGCTCCATACAGCTGCTTTCCACTTCCGATTCATTCCTACAATATGACAGGAACCGTCAGTGCATAGCATGTTTCCTCTGGTGGCAGTTGGTTGTATGGAGGAGCTTCTTCAGCCCATGTCACTGGTTCTTGTCCTTCATCTGTGACACCAAAATTTTCACCTTCGGGCCAATTTGTAATTACTTCCAAAATCTCAGGGTGATTAAGTTTGCCAATTGCGTGATAAAAACAATCCACTAGCTCCATGTAGCACTGGTGGCATGGTCGATGGAGGGAACCTTGCCTTTAAACATCCACCCCAGCACCGGTAGTCGGGGTGCCAGGATGAGTTGTGCTTCTGTACCAATCACCTCTGAGGCGGTTTGGACTCCTTCATAGGCAGCTATCACGGCAGTTTCCCACCGGGCTGATGCCCAGTAAGGTGCCGGAGCCAGGATAACTCAGTGGAAGCTCAACCAACCTAAGCAAGCTGTAGTGATTTTCAGCTCTTAGTGATTATCAGCTCAGTGATTTTCAGCTCTTTAGCTTGCTAGGTGCCACAGCAGCAGACGCAGGGAGAGAGAGGAGAAGCACTGTATGAGGTTCCGCAGGATTCTTTATCGGATGTTCCGCGAAGGTTCCCAGTGACAGCTCTTCTGCCGAACTGGGCAGAATTAGGGGTTTTTATACCCTACAGGGGTTTTGAAAACTGTCCAATAGTAAGGGTCAGGGGAAAGTGACCTATAGGCTTACAGAGAGATAAGCAGGGTCGGAAAGGAGGAAGAGAGGGGCTGCTAAGGTCCAGTCATGCTGACTTGGCATTTCCTAGCTCAGGCTTCTGACCTCCAAGGAGGCCTTGCAGGCCTTGAGCCTGCTACAGGCAGCCAAGATTTCTTTCTCTGTTGGGGTGTAGTTGGCTTCAAACCCTCTGTAGCTTCCACTCCAAAATCTTAGTGGTCGGCCTCGAGTCTCCCCAGGCACCTTCTGCCAAAGGCTCCCGGACAAACCATGGTTCCCAGCTGCAGAGTAGAGCATGTTCTTCACTTCTGGTCTTGTCCTGACTGGGCCAAGGGCTACTGCATGAGCAGTGTCCTGCTTAATGTGGGCAAAAGATTGTTGATGCTCAGGGCCTCAGCGGAAATCGTTCTTCTTGCGGGTGACCAGGTAAAGAGGGCTCACAATCTGACTGTACTCAGGAATGTGCATTCTCCAAAAACCTATGGAGCCTAGCAAAGCTTGTGTTTCCTTCTTATGGGTTGGTGGAGACATAGCTGTGATCTTACTGATGACATCCATAAGAGTCTGATGCCATCCATCTTGCCACTTTACTCCTAGGAACTGAATCTCATGAGCTGGTCCCTTTACTTTGCTCTTTTTGATGGCGAAACCAGCTCCCAGGAGGATCTGCATGATTTTCTCTCCTTTCTCAAACATTTCTGTGGCTGTGTTCCCCCACACAATGATGTCATCAATATACTGTTCTGGAGCCTCACCTATTTCTAGTGCAGTCTGGATCAGTCCGTTGCAGATAATAGGACTGTGTTTCCACCCCTGGGGCAGTTGGTTCCGGGTATACTGCACTCCCCTCAATGAGAAAGCAAACTGAGGCCTGCATTCTGATGCCAGAGGAATGGAGAAAAATGCATTGGGAATATCGATAATGGCATACCACTTTGCTGCCTTGGACTCAAGCTCGTGCTGGAGCTCTAACATGTCTGGCACAGCAGTGCTCAGTAGCAGAGTCACTTCATTCAATGCACGGTAGTCCACAGTCAATCTCCATTCTCCTTCAGATTTATGCACAGGCCAAATGGGGCTGTTGAAGTGTGAGTGGGTTTTGCTGACCACCCCTTGGCTCTCCAGCTCTCGGATCATCTTATGGATGGGAATCACAACATCTCTATTTCTTCTATACTGTTGGCGATGCACTGTTGAAGTGGCAATTAGTACCTGTTGCTCTTCTCCCTTCAGAAGTCCTACTGTAGATGGATTCTCGGACAGTCCAGGTGAGGTTTGGATCCCTTGTTCTATGGTATTCCACTGGGTTTGCTGCATATAGAGATCATCTGCACATAGGTATCTTTCTGCTACACTTTCCAGGACCCGTGCCCAGAGGCTGTGAGGGCTAGCCCCCCTCATCATTCCTTTGTCAATGATGGGATCATGTGACAGGGATCTCAAATGCCTGGCCTCAGTGCCGTCCAGAATTGTAGCTTCCCCTGCAGCATCCCAAAGAGGGACTAACCAACTAATTATATATTCATCAGATCTTCGGGTGTAATCCTTTCTTAGGCCACAAAGGTCCTTCAGGGAAAAGGACTCAGTATTGGCTTCTGATCTTGTGCCAGATGCTTTGACTCCTGATTTTATGTCAGGGAGCATTCAGGGTCCTTCTCCTGCATCATCATCATCATCATCCACTGGTTGATCGGTCTTGTCTGTGCACTTTCTGCTTCTCATGCTAGTAGCAACAGCCATTGTTTGAGGCTTACTGTCTGGTTTAGCTACTGGCTTCGAGCCTGGGGTGTTTGCTGCAGCCTGAGTGACTGGGGTAGCTGTTGATTTATCTCCCTGTTCCCCTTCCTCTCTCTGCTGCTTTACAGTATCTAGCAGTGTGCAATAAGCATATGCCAGGGCCTAGCTCACTGCAAGGATCTTTTTCTCCTTAGGGTCATCATGGCACTTCTCTTTCAGGTATTTCCCCACCTCAGCTGGATTCTGAATTTGTTCATATGGAAAGTCCCAGACTATAGGGTCAGAAAATTCCTTCAGGATTTGGCCCATATCCTCCCATTTCCCACACCACTCAGGATTTTCCACGCCTGGGTTTACACAAGGGTTAGGGGTCTCATCAGCCCCGCTAGAAATCTCAGCCCTCATTCTAGAGAAGCTGCAGACTGTATAGAGGAAGCTTACCAGATGAAATACCAGGAAGATGGTCTCTTTAACATTCAGGGGAAACTGAACATTTTCCAATAGGGATGTAACAGATTCAGAGGAGAAGAAGGAAAGCAAAGGCTGAAAAGCCTCATCCCCTGCTCCTCCTCTAACAAACTGTGTGTATAACCATAACCATGAGCCATACATACCTGAAACAGACTCCAGCACCTTTATAAACTTCCTACAAATCATTGCTACCAAGCACAGCAGGATAGCTATTCTAGTCAGTGCCCCTCTACTGCAAAAACTGCATATTACAGACAATACTGGAGCTATTTCTGGATAAGAAAACAAACCTAGGGACCATAGAGGTATTAAGACCTCAAAAAAAACCTAGGGACCAGAAACGCATGCAAGCCTCCACCCCAAGAGACCTTATGAATTCAAGCAACATGGCTACTGAAATAAAATAGGGCAGGAGATCTTTCTCCTTTTTAATGCCTTTATTTAAAAAATCAGCTCAAGTGGGGAGAAATGGACGGGTCGTGCCCCCACCACCACTGCTCTCAGAAGTGGCATGGAGGAGGATGATGCAGCTGTGCCTGCTGGTATGCAGGCAGAGCTGGGGCTTCCGTCCTCACAAGAGATTAGGAGATTCCGTCTTTTCAGTCTGACATTCAAGGTCTCCTTTCTAGTCGACCTCTCCTTAAGTTAGGGTGAGAAGCAAAGAGAATCCCAGCTAACACGGGATCAAGTTCCTCACCTTTAGACAACACTTAGATCTCTTAATTCCATGTTGGCACGTTGTTTTTAGGGGTTTTTTTGCAAGATTTGGTGAGGGGGCTTCCTCATTTGCATACTAGCTCTGACATCACCTCCCTCCCGCTACCTGCAGCCTTCAGGTGTCAATCCTCCGGAAAGGAGCAGGGGGACAATTGAGTTGATTTTTAACCGTTAACAGGTAACTGAAGAAAAACTATTAACAACAGATGATTACAACATGAAGTTATTAACAACAGCAATTGGTTTAACTTGTTAACTCTTCAACTTTAAAAAATGGACAACTTTTCTACTCATAACAGCTACTAACTGCTTAATACCAACACAGAGTAATTGCAGCCAAAATACAATCAGAATAGGGTTTTTCCCACTCTCTTGAGCCACACGTTGGGACCCAATAATTTGTCCTGGTTTAGGGCAAATTTGGGAGAAAACCTCACAAAAGTGACCCACCAGAAAGCAAACCCACAAGGCCCCACCTCTCAACCAGTCCGGGAAAAAATTTCCTCGGAGAGAAGTAGGAAAACCCTGTTTATTTTACAGGCAAAGCACTGCCCTGCACAAAAAACGAACAATACCAGATGACAAGATTTATTTGCCACTCTGAAGAGATGACAAATTCAGAAAAAGTCTCTCCTGTGGGTGGTCGCTCTGTTATCAGTCCCTCCGGCACTGGGAAAGGCTGCCGCCCAGAGTAAGCCCTGGTGGGTCACAAAGCTCAGGCTCTCGGTGCTCCCCGGGTCCCCAGTCCACAGCAGGTTCAAACAGTTCCTAGAAAAGGGAAAGAAAAAACAGTCCAGGTGTTCTGGGGGTGACATTATGATGCTTCTATCCCCCGTCGTCTGTTCTGTTTATGCTGGATATATTATGTTCTGTGCATTCAAGACTGACTCTGAAAAGGGAAGTTTTGTTATCAGCCTGCTTACTCCCCCAACAGTTGGCGGGACACAGGCGGCGCAGTACATAGTGCTGCTTTTGCTTTTTGCTCTTGCTTTCACTTTTGCTCTTGCTCCTGCTTTTGCTTTTGCTTGTTAGTTAGTTTAGCTAGGCAGTCCAACTTTTCCCTGTACTGTCTTTCTTTCCCTTTTCTTTGAACCATTCAAACCTGCTCCTGACTAGGACCTGGGAAACACCGAGAGTTTGCACTTTGTGGCCTGCAGCAGCCATTCCCAGCACCGGAGGGACCGATAACAGAGAGACCACTCCCAGGAGAGACTTTCTGAATTTTTAATCTCTTCAGAGCAGTGAAAGAGTGTTGTCATCTGGTATTGTTCATTTTTTGTGCTGGGGAGTGCTTTGCCTGTTAAATGAACAGGTTCTTTCCACTTGTCTCTGAGGAATCCTTCGCAAACCGGTTGGGGGGGGGCGTGTGGTTTTGCTCCCCCCCGGAGCGGCAGGAAGGGAGAATTCTGTGGCGGAGCTGACCGGGGATCTCTTTCTGCATCCCGGCTCGCATTCCAAATGGAAGCCGGGCCATCCGGAGGCGGCGGGGTTGACAGGTCCGACCCACACGCCTCACAGGGAAAAGGAGGAGGGCGTAGAGATGGCTCCTCTTGCGCATGCTCCAGCGACTCAGAAAGGTACTGCGCTGCCGGCGCCTTGGGCAAAGGCCCCTCCTCCACGGGGGAGAGGAAGCCAGCGGGGACCCTCTCAGGGCGACGCCGTCCCCGCCCGGCAGTGGCGGGACGGCTGATGGCCTCTCACGTGGGGCGGGGCGCTTCCTTCCAGGGATTATCTTCCCCAGAACGGAGGAAAGCGCTGCATACACATGAAAATGCCGATGCACCCCCATGCCCCTGTCGTACCAGTCCCAAAAGTAGTGGTTCAGAGGCTACCAGGCTACGAAATTCAGTCAGGAGCTTGTGCCCATAGGAAAGCCATGGTGTCTTGCCCATTCGAAAAAGTCACAAAGTTCTTCCGTGGACACACAAACTCCGTGGTCACAGACGAGGCTCCTCCATATCTTAAAAGTGAGTCTCTCTCTCCCTGAAAATCAAGTGCTCAAATCCACAGATATCTCTCCCCAAAGTCAAAGCCCACCCCAAACTGGGGCAGCGCCTGCCGGAAGAATTCTCCCCAACCCTGCCTCTAAGGCTACGGGGCCAAACACAGCTGGAAAAGACCGGGTCTCCTCTCTAGGGAGATGCAGGGAAGGTTTCTACCTTTCCGGGGAAAGCAGTCAGCAGTGTCTGGTTTCAGCAGGCTGCTCGGGGTCCGTGGGGTCCTAGAGGCTGTCCCCTGCAGCATCTCCTGTCCCTCCTGCGAAGGCTCTCCGGACACGCTTTCTGGGAGGAGTCAGCAGATTCTCCCGTCTTCAGCCATCAGGGTCCTGGATCTTCAGCCCAGGCTATAGCCAACATCGGGTTCACCACTTCTCGGTGATATTTTTCCCTACGTCTGGGAAGAATGATGCATCTGACTCCATGATATCAGAAGGCTAATTAATTACTTTATTATACTATATTATTCTATATTACACTACATCTAAACTGAAACTGTACAAGCACTCAACTGAACAAAATCTTGTGACTGTCTCCTGACCGACCATCAGGACATGCACTTGGCCCTGGTAGGCCAAGGAAACAAAACACCATCACTTTGGGTAAACAATGTCCATATTGCATTCTACTTTGGCACAATACAGGCGCAGCAAATGAGATAAGAATTGTTTTGATCATTCTCTTCTCTGCTTCTCTCACTGTTTCTCTCAGGTTCAGAGAATGTGAATCCCACATTTTTTTTATATGAAAGGTGTTTTTGTTAATTAGCCAATCAGGTGAAATGCATTGACTAATTGACCAGTCTGGTCTATCTGTATCTGAACAGTGTATAAAAGAGAGATTTTCGAAGTAAAGCGAGATGCTGTGCAAACCAGCCTTCTGGTGAGTCTTTGTCATTTCTTACTCAACAGTGACAACCAGATGCCACTCTGCCATGTTCCTTTGGGAGGTCAGGGGGGATGGTTTGGGTTTGTAATTGTACCACTTATTACCCAGGATATGAGAGGGTTGAAAAAGGAATTACCCCCATATTTGGATGATCCCATAGGGGTGGAGGAAAAGATAGAGAAATATTGGGAAATGTGAATTATACATGGAAGGATTGGTATTTTCTTTTGGGGATTTTGTTTGGGTCATCAGAGAAATGAATGATTTTGCAGAAAGCTTGGCAGCTGTGGGAGGATTAACGTCCTCAAGCAGTGGGGGGGGGGGGGGGGGGGGGGGGCTGGATCTAATGTACCTGCAGTGGATGATGCCATCCCCCAGGCTAACCCCAGTGGGACCCAAAAAACCAGGCCAGTCTGGCTCTCCTGCCTGATTACCATGCTTATTTGATTAGGGCAACTAAATCAGCCACTCCCAGAACTAACAACATAGCTAAGGCTATGTTGTTAGAACAGGAGAAACATGAAAGCCCTTCTCATTGGTTGGAAGAGATTAGGGATGCCTTGCAAAAGCATGGGGGAATGGATCCTGAGGCATCAGCCTTTGACACATTGCTGAAGGTACAATTTGTTACTAAAGCCTGGCTTGATATAAGGAAAAGAATACAGAAAGATGAAGAGTGGCAAAATAAGCCTCTGGAGGAATTGATTAGAAAAACACAGCAGATATATGTAAGAAGAGATGAGGAAAAGGTAAAAGCTAAGGCAAAGATGATGGCAGAATTTTGCAGCCCCGAAGAAATAAACCCCAGGGTCCAAGGGGTCCCCTGGGACAGAGGGGACTGGGTCGGCCACAAGGAGATGGCAGAGGCATTCCCTCCTCGGCTGGGGAAAGCCAACCCAAACAGTGGTTGGGGAGGAACCAGTGCGTAGTCTGCTGGGCAGAAGGGCATTGGAAAAGGGAGTGTCCGCAGAGACAGCTGGACCCTCAGGAGGAGGAAGTCCAGAGGATAATGGAAATGGATTGTTAGGGGTGTCAGGGGCTCCCATTATATCAAGGATGCACCACTCTGGAGCCCTTGATATCTTGTAAGGTTGGTCCGGATTGAGAGGAGGTGTGTTTTCTGGTAGACACAGGGGCCTCTCGATCCACCTTGAATTTTATACCTAAGGAGGGGAAATTGTCAAAAAGATCATTGGTTATTCAAGGAGTGGGAGGGATGAACAAGTGCATTTTATTCAAACCATAATAATAGATGTGGGAGACAGGTTTGAAATGCATGAATTCTTGTTTGTTCCTAATTGTGATTGTAATTTACTGGGAAGGGATTTGATGGCTAAAGTGGGAATGCAAATTAATATTGTGAAAAATTATACAGAGGCTAACACTGTGGTAACTTTGTGTAAAATGTCTGAGAAGGCTTATGCTGAAATAAATCTGGAAGTGTGGGCAGCCCCAGGGGAAATATGGAAAACTAGACATAGAGCCTCTCCAAATTACTTTGAAACAACCAGGACAAGTGGAGTCTAAAAAGCAATACCCTCTTTCAAGGGAGGGAAAGAAGGGGTGACAGCCTGTCATTGATTCCCTGCTAAAGGCAGGTCTTTTGGAGCCACGTGTAACACCCCTATGACACCCCTATAGTACTGGTTAAGAAACCAGATGGAACCTACAGAATGGTGCAGGACTTAAGAATGATAAATGAAATTGTCAAACCAAGGCATCCCACAGTTCTGGATCCCTATACAATCCTGAATCAGATCCCTTCTTCACATCAGTATTATTCAGTACTGGATTTGAAGGATGTTTTCTGGGGGTGTCCAATTACAGAAGATAGTAAACAGTATTTTGCCTTTGAGTGGGAACAGGGGGAAGGGGGGGAAATGGTAAAACAACAATTGACATGGACAGTTGTCCTGGGTTGACTATATGATGCTTTTATCCCCAATCATCTTGTTCTGTTTATACTGAATAATAAGTTTTACACCTTTAAGACTCTCTTCCAGAGAGTGAAGAGGGGGGGGGAAGGGGGAAGGAAGAGCGCGCAGTTTGTTTTCAGACTGCACTCAGTCCTCCACATTCCTGCTCCTGGACTGTGTTATCTGCAGATGGACAGACAGCAGGACAGAGCTCTTTTTCCCCCCTTTTTTTTACTTTTAGTTAGTTTTAGCTAGCTGAGGCAAAGAAGTTCCCTGGCTGTGATTTTCTTTTTTTCCCTTGGACCTGTTCAAGCCTGCTCTGGACTGAACACCCAGAAGAGCACCGATAGCTCCACCTGTATCCCCCTGGCCGGGCCTGGGCCGCGGCGTTTTCAGCACCGTAAGGACTGATCAGAAACTGAGTGAGCCGAGCTGCAACCCGGGGAGGGGGACTGTTCTGAGTTTGCCATTTTTTTTCTTGAGGCAGCAAGAAGTTTTATTGTTTAATATTGTTTGAGTTCTATTGTTTAATAAACAGGTTTCTTTCCACTTTTTCTCCAAGGAAATATTTTCTCCCGAACTGGTTGGAGAGGGGAGGCGCAATTGAATCTGCTTTTGTAGAGAAGCCCCTCTGGAAGTTATCTCCCAAACTTGCCCAAACCCAGGACAAATATTGTTAGTGGCGCCCAACGTAGGGCTAGAGAAAGTGGAAAAAACCCTTTATTGATTTCAAGTTAGTTGTGCTTGCTGTGTAGTAGGTTAAAGTAGCCAGCAGCCATGTTACTTGAATTTCTAATGTCTCTTGGGAAGGCCTTTATGTGGCTCTGGTCTCTAGACCTTTTTGAGGTTTCAATACCTTTCTGGTCACTAGGATTATTGTCCCTATCACGTAGTTTTTGCAGTAAAGGGGCACAGATTGAAATTGCTATTGTGCTGGCCTTGGTGATAATGATTTATAGGGCATTTACAAAGATACTGGTGTCTGTTTACGATATGTATGGTTTATGGTTTCTTCGTCCTACCCTGCATCCCAGTTCTAGCAGTATGTTTTGGGAATTTATTAGTAATTGCACCCAGCTAGTTAGAGGAGGAGCAGGGAATGAGGCTTTCCAGACTTTCCTTTCCTTCTTCTCCTTTGAATCTGTTACGTTACTTTTTAAAAATGTTCAGTTTCCCCTGAGTGTTAAAGAGAGCATCTTTCTGATATTTAATCTAGTAAACTTCCTCTATATGGTCTGCAGCTTCTCTAGAATAAGAGATGAGATGTCTAGAAGAGCTAATGAGACCCCTGACCCAAAAGCAAACCCAAGTGTAGAGAATCCTGAGTGGTGTAAGAATAAGAAAATATGAGCCAAACCCTGAAAAAATTCTCCGACCCTGTAACCTGAGATTTTCCACGTGAACAAATTCAGAACCCAGCTAAAGTAGGGAAATACCTAAAAGAGAAGTGCCACAATGACTCTAAAGAGAAAAAACTCATTGCAATAAGCTAGACCCTAGCATATGCTTATCACACACTGCTAGATACTGTAAAGCAGCAGACAGAGGAAAGGAGACAGGGAGATAAATCAGCAGCTACCCCAGCTACTCAGTCTGTAACTAAAACAGACAGTAACCCTAAGCCACTGGCAGTTGCAGCAGGAAAGAAGCACACAAAGAAAACTAATCGGGCAGTGACCAATGATGATAATCCAGAAGAAAGACCCTCAGCAGCAATTACTAATACAAAAGCCACAGTTAAAGCAACTGACACAACAGCAGCAGACACTATTGAGTCCTATTCCCTGAAAAACCTTTGTGGCCTAAGAAAAGATTACACTCAGAGACCTAATAAATCTATAATTAGTTGGTTAGTCCGTCTCTGAGATGCTGCAGGCGAGGCTACAGTTTTAGACAGTAGTGAAGCAAAGCATTTGAGATCCCTATCACATGATCCTGTCATCGACCAAAGCATGATGAAGAGGGCTAACCCTCACAGCCTCTGGGCACGAGTCCTGGGAAGTGTAGCACAAAGATACCTGTGTGCTAATGATCTCTACATGCAGCAAACCCAGTAAAAAACCATAGAACAAAAGATTCAATGCTTGAAGGAAATAGCAGTAGCAGAAATTGTCTTCTCAGATGACATAAACACTGTAAATCCAGACTTAGTACCATGTACATCCGTGATGTGGCGAAAACTTGTACGACTTAAGCCACACGAATATGCTTCTGCTTTAGCCATAATGAAGTGGGATGACAGTAAGGAGACTGTGCTATACATGGCAAAAAAGCTCTGAGCATATGCAGATCCTGTACACAGCCCAACACATGCCTGAATCGCAGCGGTAGAAACACGTCTGCAAAGATTAGAAGACAAAATAGAAAAGAATCATAAGAAGCTCAGAGAAGAGATTAAAGAAAACCTTCTCCAAATCTCAGCAATAGAGATCAGAAGTTCTAGTACCCAACACAGACGTTCCCCAGATAGAGAAAGAAAGTACATCCCACGAACTGAACTGTAGTTTTCTTGTGCGATTGTGGAGAAAACATGAAGAGATGGGAAGCCAACTGCTGCTCTGGCCAAACGGGTTCATGAACTGAAGACTCAGAGAAGAAATTCCAAAAGAGAAGCAGCTCCAGTGACCCGTAACCAAACTGCCATATATAATAATAGTGCCAATATTTTCGATCCCCTTAAAAGAACCTCCAAGACATATGCCCAGGGAAAGAAAGATAACCAGGCTTAGAAGGGCCCTGCCTCTAGCCAAGTAGAGGCTAGAGAAAACCGTGTTTTTTGGACAGTGCAGATTCGTTGACCTGGCACATCTGAACCACAAAAATATAAAGCTTTAGTTAATACTGGTGCACAGTGCACATTAATTCCATCAAGACGTGAAAGCAGAATCTGTTTCTATTGCCAGTGTGACAGGGGGATCACAAGATTTTACTTTAGTAGAAGCTAAGTTGAGCCTGACTGGAAATGAGTAGAAGAAACACCCTATTGTAACTGGCCCAGAGGCCCCATGTATTTTAAGCATAGATTATCTCCAAAGTGAGTATTTCAAAAACCCAAAAAGACTCAAATAAGCATTCGAAATAGCTACTGTAAAGACAGAAAGTGTCAAGCAATTGAATGCCTTGCCTAGACTATCAAAAAACCCATCTGCAGTAAGACTCCTGAGAGTAGAAGAGCAACGAGTGCCAATTGCCACCTCGACAGTACACTGCCGACAATAGAGAACTAATCGAAATGCCGTGATCCCCATCCACAAAATAATCCCTGAGCTGGAGACCCAAGGAGTAGTTAGCAGGACCCACTCACCTTTCAACAGCCCCATCTGGCCTGTGCGTAAATCTGAAAAAAAAAAAAGATTGACTGTAGACTATCGCGCCTTGAATAAAATTACTCCACCACTCAGCGCTGCTGTGCCAAACATGCTAGAACTCCAGTACAAGCTAGAGTCCAAGGCAGCACAGTAGTATGCCACTATTGACATTGCCAATACATTTTTCTCCATTCCTCTAGCAGCAAAATGTAAGCCTCAATTTGCCTTCACCTAAAGAAGCGTGCAGTACACTTGAAACCGGCTGCCCCAAGAGTAAAAGCACAGTCCTACCATCTGCCATAGACTAATTCAAAGTACACTAGAAAAGAGTGAAGCCCCAAAACATCTGCAATATATTAATAACATCATTGTATGAAGAAAGACGGCAGCAGAAGTGTTTGAGAAAAGAGACAAAATCATCCAGATTCTCCTAAAAGGCAGCTTTGCCATCAAGAAGAACAAAGTCAAGAGACCTGCTCAAAAGATCCAGTTTCTGGAAATAAAGTAGCAAGATAGACAGTGTCAGATTCCCACCGATGTCATCAACAAAATCACAGCTATGTCTCCACCATCCAAAAAAAACCAAACCCACAAGCTTTCCTAAGCGCCATAAATTTTTAGAGAATGCACATTCCTGAGTACAGTCAGATCGTGAGCCCTCTCTATCTAGTCACCCGTAAAAAAACCACTTTCCACTGGAGCGCTCAACAGCAACAAACCTTTATCCAGATTAAGCAAGAAATTGCTCATGCAGTAGCCCTTGGCCCAGTCAAAACAAAACCAAATGTGAAGAATGTGCTCTACTCTGCAGCCGAGAACCATAGTTTGTCCTAAAGCCTGTGGCAAAAAGTACCTGGAGAAACTCAAAGCTGACCACTAAGATTTTGAAGTCAAAAATACAGAGAGTCTGAAGCCAACTCTACTCCAACAGAGAAAAAAATTTTAGCAGCCTATGAAAAAGTAAAAATACCACCTATAAATAAGCACGAGACCAAAAAGTAGATTTAACCATAAACAGTACTTCTCAAGTTATCCACGACTGTAAGACGTGTGCTGCCATCAAACAAGCCAAAAAAGTAAAGCCCCTATAGTATAGTAAACAGTAATCCAAGTACAAATATAAGGAAGACTGGCAAATTGACTACATCACACTGCCCCAAACATGCCAAAGTAAGTGCTATGTGCTCACAATAGTAAAAGCCACCACAAAGTAGTTAGAGAGCTACCCTGTGCCTCATACTACAGCCCATAACACCATCCTAAGCCTTAAAAAACAAGTCCTGTAAAGAAATAGTACCCCTAAAAAGATTGAGTCAAACAACAAAACTCATTTCAAGAACAACCTTATCAGAACCTAAGCCAAAAAACATAACATTAAGTGAGTGTACCGTATCCCCTACCATACACCAGCTGCAGGCAAAGTAGAAAAGTACAATAGACTGCTAAAAACCACCTTAAAAACCTTAAGTAAGAGATCTTTCAAAAATTAAAAGCAGCATCTAGGAAAAGCCACCTAGTTAGTTAATACCCGAAACTACTAACCGTATAAACCCTGCCCAATCTAAGCCTTTACACAGAGTAAATAAAGACAAAATCCCAGTAGTACATGTCAAGAGTTTGTTAAAGAAAACAGTTTAGATCAATCCTGCCTCGAGTACAAACAAACCCATTCGCAGAATTATTTTTGCTCAAGGACCAAGTTACACATAGTAAATAATGCAAAAAGATAGAAGAACACGATGTGTACCTCAGAGAAATCTGATTATTGAGTGAAAACTATGTATAAATATCACTGTTTGCTAAATGTTACTACCATTGTCTGTGTATAGCTGTATATTGGATGTATAATGTGTTGTATTGTGCTTTTTGTTTTATTAGTAGGTTTATGGTTTGATTTGTGATTTGGTGGTTTTCCTTGGTGCTGTTTTCCTTTTGTCTCTGTCTTTTCCCAGTTATTTCATCAGCCAGTTTCTAGTTTCAATTTCTCCAAATTTTAGCTGTTTATTGAAACCACTTTTCCTCCCTTGGAATTGTATTGGTTCACTGCCATTATCTCTGCCTAGATTTTTACTCCCAACTCTCCTGATTTGTTGAGAGTTGTGCCTTCCCCTGAGACCTGCCCACACTTATAAGTCTTTGTTTGCCCCTTGATTGGGGTCCCAGGAGAGGAAAAGGGGAAGTTTACCATCAAATAAAGTTTCCCTGGGACCCGTGTGCGCTGCCTGTGTTTTATATTGCGCCAAAAAATTGACAACTGGGATTCAATGGAGCTCCAGGGGGAACCTGCCGCCCTCCCCCTCTTATCATCAGCTAGCCGGGGAAAGAGAAGCAGCAATAATGTATGTGTTTGTAGAGTTAGAATATATATTAGTTTTAGTAATAAACTGACGATATGGAGATAAAGAGTAGAATATCCTAAGTTAACTACATGATGTTTTTATCCCCAATCGTCTTATTCTGTTTATACTGAATAATAAATTTTACACCTTTAAGACTCTCTTTCAAAAAATAAAGAAAGAAAAAACGCGCAGTTTATTTTCAGACTGCACTCACTCCTCCACATTCCTGCTCCTAGACTGTTATCTGCAAATAGACAGACAGCAAGACAGAGCTCGTTTCCCCCCCCCCCCCCCTTTTTTGCTTTTAGTTAGTTTTAGCTAGCTGAGGCAAAGAAGTTCCCTAGACCGTAATTTTCTTTTTTTACCCTTAGACCTGTTCAAGCCTGCTCTAAACTAAACACCCAAAAAAGCACCAGCAGCTCTACCTGTAGCCCCCTGGCCAAGCCTGGGCCGCGGCCTTTCCAACACCAAAAAACTAATCAGAAACTAAGTATGCTGAATTGCAACCCAGAAAAAAAAACTATTCTGAGTTTGCCATTTTTTTTCTTAAAACAACAAAAAATTTTATTGTTTAATATTATTTAAGTTCTATTGTTTAATAAACAAGTTTCTTTCCACTTTTTCTCCAAAAAAATATTTTCTCCCGAACCAGTTAAAAAAAAAAAAAAAAAGCAATTAAATCTGCTTTTATAAAAAAGCCCCTCTAAAAATTATCTCCCAAACTTTCCCAAACCCAAGACAACAGTCTTTCCACAGGGATATACTGAGTGACCGGTTTTGTTTGGGCAAGCTTTGCAGAAAATATTAAGAGAGTTTACTCCACCCTCAGGAGTTAGGTTGTTGCAGTATGTGGATGACTTGCTTTTATCAGGGGAACATGAAAAGTGGTTGAGGAGGCTACTGTAAAGCTGCTTAATTTTCTTGCTAAAAAAGGACTTAGAGTGTCTGAAAAAAAGGCACAGTTGGTAGAGAAAAAGGTCAAATATTTGGGACACATTCTGACTGGAGGGTTACGGTGTATTGATCCAGACAGAATACAAGGGATTTTACAAGTACCATTACCCCAGACAAAAAGGAGTTATGGCAGTTTTTGGGATTGGTGGGATACGGCAGAGGATGGACTGAGGATTTTTCTCTTGTGGCCAGACCTTTATATGACTTTTTAGTCCAAGATAGTCCTAATGTTGTGGTAGGGACACCAGAAGGAGAGCAAAGCTTAAAAAAGTTAAAAGACAAATTGGTTAATGCCCCAGTCTTAGCTCTTCCAGACTCACAAACAGAATTTGAACTACATGTGGATGTTAAACAGGGTCATGCTAAAGGAATTTTGGTGCAAGAGCATGGAGGAACAAGGCAGCTGGTTGCTTATTTTTCAAAATTGTTAGACCTGGTGGGCAGAGGCTGACCCCATTGTCTGCAGAATTGTGCAGCCACAGCTCTGGTGGTGGCTGAGGCCCAAAAGCTGACAAGGGGAGGGTATCTGATTGTTAAAGTTTCACACCAGATTAAAGCTTTAACTGAGACAGCTTCTAAGTGCATGACCAGCACGCGGTTATTACAGTATGAATCTTGCTTAATTGAGATTTATAATTTAAAAGTGGGTGTGAAAAACGCCAATCACTTGTTTTTAAAATTTTTTAAAGTTTAATAGTAATAAAATGGTTATAACAATAGTAATATAATTAGAGTAATAAAATTTGAACAACTGAGATTAGGACATATGAGACAATAAAAACAAAGAGTTACAGACGTCCGGATACCTTTTTCTGGGCAAAATAACCCCAAAAAAGGACACCCCTTAACAGAGGATTAACCCTTAAAAACAATCGCCTGTTGCATATTCCTACACCTCCTACACAATGCATAAATTCTATTCAAACCCAGGACTTTGTCTGGTCATCGTCACCTTCTTCCTCTGAATCCTAACCGTGCCTTCATAGCAGGAAGAAGTTAGTTTTCTGCTGATAAGGGAGCAATAAATTCTCTTTCTCTGAAAGATGTGGGTGTCTTGTGGCTACTATCTCGCTGCGAGTCCTTTCTTTTTAAAAAAAATATCTTACATAGCATACTTTCTATTTTAACATTATGTTATAACCTAAAACTATATTTAACACCCTACTTAAGAAAATGAATACAGCATAACATTCTAACATAACACATATAATATTCATTTTAATATTTGCCAAAAGCCAATCATAACATACGCATTTTTCACAATCCCCCCTCTTATTCTTTGTAAATCATTTGGCTTGAGCAATATCTATTGTTTACTTGGATCTTCTGGACTATGCTGGCAAAATAAAAGAAGGGATTACACAAGGAAGAAATATCAAAACAGTTGTAACACATAAAAGGAAAAATCTTAATTTCTTTTATCATCTCATCTCTAATACATTACTCCACCAGTGAGGTTTTAACACTGTTTTTGTAATATCTTTTACTTCTCCTGGAATGACTTTTCTGTGATCATCAATTTTCAACAATCTGATATATTAAACTTTCCACAAACACCCCCTTCTTTAGCCAATACATAGTTCAAATCAAACCTATTCTGATACACTACAGTTTTTGTTTGGGTTTGCTGACTTGATATTAATTCTAATGCCTGAGCAGCTTTATTTATTATCATTTCTATAACTGCTTGGAGTCTTATAATACGACTCAACATATAATTTGGGGTCAATACAGAGTTAGATTGCTGTGCTGGTTTTACTCTTTTATTTGCTAGAAGTTTTTTTTTACCGAATCCTGAACCATATCTTTAAGATTAAATGTAAAACAATCCATCTCTCTCCTTTTGGACATTCAATTCCCTGTCTATTACCACTTTTTCCTAAGTTTCTTGCAATCCAATAATTTTCTTGGTTTTGCCTATAGGTTCTTAATTTGGATGGATTATAACCGTTGACATGGGTGTGTGTAATAAAAGATGAACTTTGGTTTCTTTCCATGTGATGCTTTCTGTAGCATTTGTGATATGATCTTACTGGTATCCCAAAAGGGAAAAGACAACAAATGAGTGCCAGAAACAGGAATAACAGAGGTCCAGTATGGCTTATACTCCCACCTCCCATGCCTGTGGAGTTGCAATCCACAGCAGGTGTATTTGATCTTCTTGGTGGCGAAATACAGAGGCCAATCTGGTCTTGCCCTCTATTTCCTTGTCACTTTCTCTTAGCTAATTTCCAGGCAAATCGTTTTTGCCACCCCTTAACTGTGGTTTCCTACTGTTCCTCAGGCACTTCTCATTCAGCAGGCACTAATAATTCCCATCCACAAAACAAAGTTCTTACTTTAACACTTCTTGCAACAAGACCATAAATTTTGTGAACCACAATACTAATTATTCTCACAATTCAAACATTTATTTATAACCTAGCTAGCATGTTCAGTATCAGGATGAATCAAATAAAGTTTACAGTATGGTACTGGTGGAAATGGTGATTTCCCTTCTTCCCTGTACAATTCACAGGCTAGGGTCAGAATATAACAGCTCTTTGACCAAAACAGTCCTGATCCTTCTGTTTGAAGTATTCCTCCCCAAGGAGATGTTTTATTTAGGCAGTGCTTGAAACCAGTGATGTAAACTTTGCCTTATTTCTTAATTGTTATTCTTTGTACATTTCTTGGATCATGTGGGTTTTCCCAAATCATTACCACTCAATCCCCGTTTGACAGTCAATTCGGTATCACCCGGTTTAAATGTGATAGTCCATTCTTCAGGTTCCTTCACAAGTATTTTGATTCTGCTGACATGAATTCACTCTCTTTCCATGGTTCGGATTGCTGTTTCTGTAGTACCTGGAAAGGACTTATTAACAGCATAGTAATAAAAGAAAGACAATACTGCATTAACTTTTACCATTAGCTTTCTTCAAAACTTCCTGGGTTTAGCTAAAAGCTTTCTCCACAGCTGCCTCTTCTTCTTGTATCCAGCTGTGCTAATAGCTACAGAGGCAAATTCTTCTTTCTGTGAACTACAGTTAGTTAAATAAGTAAGGCCAGACTGATTTTAATGCGAGATGTATCACATCTATTGCTTTTTACTTTTTGGGCACCATTTAACTGTTTTAGCCTTACAGACGCATTCCTCAGAACAAAAGCCTCCTCTTTTTAACAGCAAGCAAAACAAACAAACAAACAAAAAACCCCCTTACTTAAAAAATAAACCACTCTGTGAGTTTTGGAGAGTCAGCAATCTCTGTCTTGATTTTATCTCTTTTAGTGCTGTCCCTCCTCCTCCTCTTTTTCACAGCATTGCTGTCAAAGCTGTTCCTCGCCCTTCCCCTTGTTTCTCTTTTTCTCTCTTTTTCTTTTTCTCTCTCCTTTTCTCTCTCTCTGTCTCTCGACCCACTTTATGGGGCCGATGCTGTTGTCCTGGACTTGGGACCCCGATAGTCTGGGAGCCACCCTGGCAGTTCTCCCACTGAGCCAGCCCACTCCTGGCTGGCAAACCTGTGTAATCTGCTCCCAGCACTGCCGACGGGTCACCTACATTAATCGGTCCCTGCCACAGACCCTGAGACCCTGCCGCTCGTATGGGAGAAGTCAAACATCTTGACAACCCCAAACTTGGTGTCCCCAGGTGCTCCTGACATTCTTTTTCTTTCCTTAGTCAACATATCCTCTTTTCCCTTCAAGGAGGGCCCGTTCTGCTAAACCTGTTCCGGACCCCAGTTCGGCATTGAGCAATCTCCTAACAACCATGTCTTAAGACCCTTCCCTGCCCTTCATGCAGAAACCTCATTCATGCTTCTGTTCTCTTCTAGCACCAAAACATCACCACATTCCAACATCCCAGAGTCTGCTAATCACCCCTACACCTTCTTCAACTTTCCTCTTTCTTTTCTTCCTTTCTTTTACTAGGGTTGCAGTAGCTGTTATAGCTTAAATGCACAGTGGCCAGCTGTGGCTTACTGGGTCTAACATCTTTGATAAATAAGCTACTAGTTTCTTTACTCCTCCCCGCTTCTGAAATAAAATTTTATGAGCTAGTCCATTTTCTACATTTATGTACAAATTAAAATGGTTTTTCTAACAATGGCAAGCTTAAAGCTGGTACTTAGGCCAGTTTTAACTTCAACTCTTCTAATTTAACCTCATTTTCCTTGGTCTATTTTATATCATCTCCCTTTGTCAATTTTTTTTTTCCATATAAAAATTTTACTGCCTGTGTATACCCCTCAATCCATAATTTACAATATCTCAATAATCCTAGTAGTTTTCTGATCTCCCTCTTTGAAAAGGGAGGGGGGAAGGGATAAAATTCCTGCAATTCTCTCATAGTTGAGTTTCCAGCTACCTTTATTTATTAAGTATCTAAGATATTTTACCTCTGGTTCTACAAACTACAGTTTCCCTCTTGATACCCTTAATCCTTTTTCCTCCAGAAAATTCAAAAGCTATATAGTAGCTTCTCTAACTTCAACTTTCGTTTCTCAAAAAAATAGTTTTTATTGGTCTTCTTTACTGGGAGAATAGAGGTATTATGAGAAGACATATAAAGTTCTAATATCTCATATTTTATAAGTTCTTTTATTACTAGCTTCAGATTTTCCCATCCTTCTAAAGATATGGCATATTGACATAGACATATGGGACAATTTTCTCTCTCAATTGTAACCCTTATGGGTCAATATTTAATCCTCCCCTATTTCTTGCCCAGCCCAAACTTCCTTTTTAATTTTTTTATTCATCCTTTTGGCCTAACTTAAAAAAACTCTAGCTGTCATTTTCCTATCTTCTGGTATAACCCCTATTCCTAATTTCACTTGTAAGTCTCTTCCCAATAAGTTGCTACCTGCCCCTGGGACCAATAAAATATCTCCCATCTAAATTTTAATTTCCCCCTCAATTACCATATCTTTAATGACAGGAACTGTGAAACTCTTTCCTTTTGTTTCTGTTGCTTTTACAGTGCCTTTGCTTACACCATAGCCTTTTTGGAATATTTAACAGGCAGGTTCTTTCTGCCCCTGTGTCTACTACAAATTTCAATTCTTCTTCTTAGGGACACACTTTTAAAATTATCACAGGCTCCAGATGGTATTTGTCCCCTAAAAAATAGACCTATGACTTCCCTATTCCTCCTCTGTGCCCATCTCTTTAAAGATTTTCAGATCTTTCGCCTGCTTAGGACAATTTTTCCTATAAGGCCCTTGGCCCCCACAGTAAAAACAGACATTTCTGGAATGCGCCTGAGACTTGGTTTGTATTGGGATTCTATTATTTTCCTTTCCCCTGTGTCTACCCCCTTCATATTTAGCAGTAGTGCCTGTGTGGTTTTGCTTTTTTTTTTTTTTCTGGAAATTGTTTTCTCGAATGGTGGCTACCATAAGTTTTGCTTTCAGTGTAGCCTTTTCTTCATGTCTCCAGACATAAACTTTATAAGCTTCCTTTAATAAATCATCCAATGATCTATTATGCCAATCCTCAATTTTTTCTAATTTTTTTTTCTAATATCTGGCCAAGCATTAGTAACAAAATTAATCCTTAACAAAGCTCTTCCCACATCAGTTTCAGGGTCTGTCCCAGAATATTGTTTCATATTTCTCCTAAGTCTGTCTACAAAATTAAGTTGGAGTCTCTTCTTTCCCCCTTATAAGACTTTATTGCATTTTGCTCTTGGGGTGCTGCCTCTTTTATTCCCTTGATTATTAAATTACAATAGTCATTCATTTCCTCCCCTAGCATGTGGTATATTATTTTTCTTCTGGATTAAATGTTTTTTTTTTGTTTTTTTTTTTTTTTTTTTTACAAATAAATCCAGAGCTTAACAAATCCAAACTTCTGCTTGGATACTTTGATATGGTCGACAAGCTAACTCACGACCTCCTCATGTAATTTTTCTCATCACCTTTTTATTTATCCTTTGGCAAATTATACATCTTTCAGTTACTTGCTTTGCTACTCCAAAAATCCCTATGCATGCATAGTTCCTTAAAAAAATGATCACAAAAAGCTTGAGCACCTCAGTGGGTTTTTTGGGTTTTTTTATGCATATCTTCTAATATTCCCTACTAAGCATTTTATTAAGTAATTGTGTTCCATCAGGAAGTTTCTATTTCCCTTATTCATCTTGTTCATCACCTATCTTGTTTAATTCTTTTTTCTCTGCTTCCCTAAACTTTGGAATTTCCAGTGCTTCCTCATTTGGAGTTAATATTAACATAACTCTTTCAGCTCCATTTTCTGCTGCATCTTTAGATTCCTGATCCGCCAAATTATTTCCACTCATTTATGTGGTCTTAATCTTTTGGCGTCCCTTAATGCGTACTATAGCTATCTTCTCAGGTAATTTTAATGCCTCTAAAACTACTAAAATGACCCCCTCATGTACTAATCCTTTTCCTCTGGAATTAAGTAGTCCTCTTTCTTCCCAAATTTTTCCAAAGGTATGTACTACTCTAAAGGCATACCTTGAATCAGTATATATAGATTTCCTTTCTTGTTTGCTAAATATTCCCGTGCTCTGTTAGAGCATATAATTCACAGGTTTGAGCTGACCAGTTTGATGGTAATTTTCCTTTTTCAATACTTTGCATGTATTGTTTTTTTCCCGTCAACTACTGTATATCCTGTATTGTCTCCTTTTGCAAGGAGTTGTATCTCTGTTAGCTAACATAACTCCCAAAGGGCTATCTTGGAGTATCTATGCTAGTATGCGTACATTCCCCCTTTTTCCTGTACCCACCTTACAGGTTTTCTGTTCCACTTTCAAGATCTTATCTATCCATCCCCTGCTTCTGTTTCTCACTTTCACTAACAGCTTAAATACCACTTTTCTTTCAACTACGCATGCCCAAAAATAAAAAAAACCCCTTTTTCTCACACTACTTTTCAATACATGCACCTCCCTTCAAGGAGATATGGTAAAGCTTAAAATATATAATCTACATTACATATATTTTCATTTGTCTACATTCACTCACTTATATTTTTCACTCACTTTCACACATTCTTTCACACCCTCAGGACACAAAGCGGATCTCTGTTGCCAGGGAATTGCGGCTCCCTGTGGCCCCCCTCTCGCCTTGGGGTTGGCCTCCGTATTTCAGTATTGCTGGGCCTCCTGGAAGGGCCCTGACTCTGGTGCCTCCAGTGCCAGTTCACATGTGAGGCTGTCTGCGTGTCTCTCACACGCTTCAGCCATGGCCCTCTCCACACACCTGGGGATCAATGGCTTGATTGCGGGTCACATATACCTTCTGCCACAGCTCCCATCCGCCCGGGGACCAATGGCTTATTTGCTAGTCACATATACCTTCTGCCACAGCCCCCACCCGCCCAGGGCACAATGGCTTATTTGCGGGTCACACACATACGTTCTGCCACAGCCCCCCCCTTCCCAACCGCCCAGGAAGTTGAGGCTGATTCTGTGTTTGACTCATGCTCACACACAGAACAAGACAACAATAAGGTACCTTTTAATTTCAAATCACCTATTACAATTTTAGGTGTTACTGGCCAGTCCCAGTGCTATTGGATATCCCTCAATCCAGCTGTGCTGTCCAACCCCAGATTCTCTCGGGAATTTTATCCCTCAATCCATCTGTGCTGTCCAACCCCAGATGCTCTCAGGCATTTTTTCCCTCAATCCAGCTATGCGGTACAACGCAGATGCTCTTGGACTTTTTTTTTTTTTTTTTTTTTTTTTTTGGCTGTGTTGTCCAACCCTGGATGCTCTTGGGCATATCCTCAACTGGCAGAATTCTGCTCAACCCTAGATGTTCTTGGAATGTAAAACCCTCAACCCAGCAGATTTTCAGGGGTCCCTCTTGTCCCGTTTCCTAGTGGATTGGGCTAGGAAACTCTGCTCCCTTCCTTCAAGGGGTCCAACCCCTCCCTGAGACCCAGTCCCAGTTACCCCGGGGTATTCTCTCACTCCTTTTAACATTCACTTTGTCTCTTTACTGGCTGTTTTCCTCGTGGAAAGACAGAACTGCAGCGTGGGAGACTCCACACTCGGGTAGCAGGTCTGGGACAACCAGCCCGCCTCTCATTCGCACACATTCATCCCCCCGTACCTGCCTCCCGGAAAAGTACTTACCAATCTTTTTTCCTTTCCGGGTTCTTCGTGCGCACTACTACTCTTAGGGGGCCAATTACCGCGGTTTATAGAAAGGGAGTCTTTTCCCCTTCTCTTTGTTTTATTGCCTCCCTTTGTCCACCGATTGTAACCTGCGTCTGTCAGTCACACCAGGGGAAACAGAGCGAAGCTGCCAAATCGGGCAGGGCCCACCTTCCTCACTCTGACTCTCCTAAGGCACCAGCAGCGAGGTGTGAACCATCCTCTGCTACCACAATTGTGAAAAACGCCAATCACTTGTTTTTAAATTTTTTTAAAGTTTAATTGTAATAAAATGGTTATAACAATAGTAATATAATTAGAGTAATAAAATTTGAACAACTGAGATTAGGACATATGAGACAATAAAAACAAAGAGTTACAGACGTCCGGGTACCTTTTTCTGGGCAAAATAACCCCAAAAAAGGACACCCCTTAACCGAGGATTAACCCTTAAAAACCATCACCTGTTGCATATTCATACACCTCATACATGATGCATAAATTCCATTCAAACCCAGGACTTTGTCTGGTCATTGTCAACTTCTTCCTCTGAATCCTAACAGTGCCTTCATGTCTGAGCGAGGCAGGAAGAAGTTAGTTTTCTGCTGATAAGGGAGCAATAAATTCTCTTTCTCTGAAAGATGTGGGTGTCTTGTGGCTACTATCTCGCTGCGAGTCCTTTTTTAAAAAAGTATCTTACATAGCATACTTTCTATTTTAACATTATGTTATAACCTAAACTATATTTAACACCCTACTTAAGAAAATGAATACAGCATAACTTTCTAACATAACACATATAATATTCATTTTAATATTTGCGAAAAACCAATCATAAAATATGCATTTTTCACTGCTTGATAAGTAGATCACTGAAACTTTAAGTTTTGTTAAACTAACCCTGATAAGCTTCAAAGCTTCAATGAACAAAACCTGAGGGAGTTAAGACTGAACACCTGCAATCCAAATTTTTTGGCTGTACAAGGACATGTTGCGATAACCAAAAGATAAAGAAGCAACTAACAAAGATGAGCCAACATGTGCTGGAAACTTCCTGTCTGAGAAAAAGATGATAAAAGGACTGAAAAATGTGGATTAATTAGCATGAGAAGCAAGAAATTAATAACCAATAGAGGACAGAATACTAATTAAGGGAATTATGTAATATAGACCCGATGAACATTATTTCCTTGCTAAAAATGTCTAAATAAGTCACAAGTTTTGAAAGTGGCATGTGTGGCTGGACATATGCCCTAGACACCCTGGCTGGGAATAAAGTAATGCCTACTCCCTAATTCCAAAAAAATAGTGTTAGAGAATCTCATTTATCCCAATGTTTTCAGGAACATCACCCTGCCTGCCCTCTGGCAGAGGTGACATGTTGTGCCTTGTTAAAGAAGAGTTCAGGCCCTGAGTTCTGAGGAAGAGTTGGTTTATTTCAGCTCAAGCTGGGTGCATCCAGAGAGAGACCCCAAACAAAGAAATCCCTCGGCCTTTACAGTCTGTGCACATGAGCTTCACACGTTCGTCACGTGTGTCTTAGTCCAATGGCAATTTATGATTTGGGGTCTTCTAACACATAATTGGATTCTTTCTCCATATCCACATGGGCAGGCCATTAGCTGCTCTTATCTTCCAGCTTGATGCAGCCTTAGACCTCTCCAGGGTCTCAACCCTTATCTGAAGGTGTCCAGTTTGTCTCTGTTTCCTTCCCTGCTTAGCTGTTCATGGTAGCAAACGGATTTCATTTAAAGTTCACCTATACCAAGCTTTTGAGCTGGGCCCCACTTGAAACTGGCACCTCTGTTACTGAAGAGCGGCTGCAGCCATCAACCTTGCTCCTGCCCAGACAAAGGAGGAGAAGGCATCCTTTCTCATGTTCATTAGCAGTTTGTATCTGTGACTGCAGCTCTAGCAGTGAGGAAGAGAGGGAGCCCTTTGATCCAGGACCGATAGATTCAGATTATGAGTCTGCTCCATTCCCTCCTGACTGTCCTGATAACTGGATACAGTTAAAGGCTCTTGGGGGAGGGACCCCCAAACATGCTTCAGATGTGGGACATCTGGGCAATTGAAAAATGACTGTTTTGCAAAGGGAGAGGCCAGATCCAAAACTCCAAGTATTTGCCCTCGGTGCCGTAAGGGAAGGCATTATGCTAATCAGTCTTGGTCCAAGTATAATTTTGAAGGGTGTCCAATATCGGGAAACCGGAACCTGAGCACGGAGCAGCACCACACAAAGACACAAATGCCCCAACCAATGCCTCAGAGTGGACCACTGCAAGCCTCAGCCCAGCCACCACCCCAAGCAACCTTCGCTGCACCACAAGCAGCCCTAGCAGGACTATTGCCGACCTACGTGTAGCCACCCCAGGCAGCACAGGACAGGACATATCAAACAATATCACAGTAACTTTACTTGATTCATCTGTTCATTTTCTTCCCACAGGAGTTTTTGCTTTGATTATAGGCACATCATCCACTTTGATAACAGGTGTGAGAAATGCTACTCACTTCCAAAAATTTAAAAGGTTTATTAAAACCTTATTAAAAAATACAACAGAAGACTGAATAGAGAAAATAATACAGCACCAAGAGCAAAGGATTTTGCCCCACCATGTGCTCATCCACATAATGGATGTTCTGCCTTTTAACCCTTTAGCCCCTCCCAAGGTCTTGTCAATTGACTCCTTCTTCACTGTCCAATGGTGATCACTTTTTTACATCTTGATTGGAGGTCAGGTGTTGCCATAGTAATGAGCCGACCCTCACAAATGTCCCAACTATCCAGACCATCCCGTAATAACAATGCAAGGGGGTGAAAAGGGGGATGAAACATAACTATCCTCTTAACATATACATAATATTTGCCTCTTAATTGTGAGAGTAAACCATCGCATTATGATCTATCACAAACCCCCCTTTTCCTTTTCTATAAGTCATTTGGCTGGAACAATTAACTCAAAAAAATTTTTCTCTCTTCAATGAGTCATACTAGCATCTACTGATGTGGGCAAGGACAGTGGGAACCAAAGAAAAAATCCCAGGTTTTCCCTAGACACTTATTTGCAATGAACAAAAGGATATCACAAAGGTCTGGTATGGCTTTGACTCCCATCTACCGTGCCTATGGGGTTGCTACCCATAGTAGGTGTATTTTAGGGGTGAGTACAGAGCCTAAGTCGGTCATGACCTCCAGTGCCTTTTGTATTAAAAAACAATTGAAGAATAATAGAGGTCCGGTATGGCCTTTTTTGCCCCTACCTTACCATGCCTATGGGGTTGCTACCCATAGCAGGGCTATGGAATATTCTTGGTAGCAAACAAAGGGGCCAACCTGGTGTTGCCCTCCATTCCTTGTCTTACTTTACTTGTGGTTCTTAAGGAAGCTGCCCCATTACCTCTTACAGTTCCTTGGGAACCTCCCCTCAACAGATGCTTGTAATTCTCATCTATCAAAATGGGAAGACAGCCCTCGAGCTGGCTGGTGGAAGCTTGACTACTTTTTGGACATCTTGTTTTTTCTCTGGTTGTCTCTCGGTCTCTGCTTGACAGTCAGTCTTGTCTAACCTGCTCTGGATATTATAGTCCATTCTCTGGGTTCTTCTATTGGGCCTGTAACTGTTGGCATGAGTTCATCCCCGCTCTGCAGTTTGCACAGCCAATTCAGTGGTGAGCAGTACCTGAAAGGGACCTTCCCACTGAGGAGTCAGAGGCTGATCTCTCCATGACTTCATCATTACCCAATCCTCGGGATTAATATTATGGATTCGGAAATCCGGGGTGGTAGTTTGAGGAATTGCCCCTTTATGTCTTAGCCTTTCTAAAGTTTGTGCTATAGACATAACATATTTTTTGGCATTGGTTTCCTCCTCCTCATAGATGGCAACTTTCTGGGGCAAGGTCAAGAAGGTTAACCCAAACATCATTTCATAGGGTGACACCCCCAGATCTGACCGGGGTTGGGTTCTAATTCTTAACAAGGCTAGAGGGAGACATTTTATCTATGACATCTGGGTTTCAATCATCAGCTTAACTAGAGTTCTTTTAAGAGTTTGATTCATCCTCTCCACACGACCAGAACTCTGTGGATGCCATGGAGTGTGTAATTCCCATTTCACTCCCAGGGCTTGAAGAACTTTTTGCAATATCTTAGATGTGAAATGAGTTCCCCAGTCTGAATCAATCCTGTTTACCATGCCATATTGGGGAATGATTGATTCTAGAAGTGTTTTACTCACAACATTGGCATTGGCTTTCCCAGTGAGTGCTGCCTCAACCCAATGAGTCAAGTGATCTACTATCACTAGCAAAAACTTCCACCATTTTACCTGGGGAAGCTCGGTAAAGTCTACTTGGATATTTTGAAAGGGCTGTAAGGCTAGTTCTCGCCCTCCTCTGGGTGTTTTCCTCATGACTCTCCTATTCACTTGTTGACATATCACACACTGTTCAGTTACTTGCTTAGCTATTCCAAAAATTCCTATGCAGCCCCAGTCCCTGAGAAATTAATCGCTTAGCGCTTGAGTATCCCAATGTGTTGCACCATGTATGCCTTCTAGCATTTTCTTGGCAGGGGGTTTATTCAACATTTGCCTCCCATCTGCTAATCTCCACTTCCCTTTGTGATATTTTTGTCTCCTATTTTAAGGAGTTCTTCCTCTTCTCTCCCACTGAATACAGGGACTTGTTGCATTTCTCTCATGGGGGTTAATACCATCATTAGTTTTCTGTCCCTGATTCAGCTGCATTTTCAGCTTCTAAATCTGCCAATATGTTCCCTTGTGCCTCTTGAGTCACCCTGTTTTGACGTCCTTTAACATATACCACTGCTACTTTTTCTGGTGATTGTAAGGTTTCTCGCAATTCTAAAATAAGTTTTTTGTGAATCAGTCCATTTCCCTTTGAATTTAATAGCCCCTTCTCTTCCCAAATTGTACCAAAGGTATGCACTACTCCAAAAGCATATGTTGAGTCTGTATATATTGTTCCCCTTTTCTGTGCTAATATTTCCAGAGCTCATTTTAGGGCATATAACTCACATGCTTGGGCTGACCAGTTGGAAGGTAACTTTCCCTTTTCTATGGCTACTAACTCTTCATCTACTATAGTGTACCCTGATACCCAGACCCCTTGATTACCTTTGAAGATCCATCAACGTACAATTGTTTCCCTCCTTGGAGTGAATAATCTGTTAGGTCCTCTCTTACTTTGATAGTTTATAACCTCTAGGCAATTATGTATTAATTCCTCACCTGGTTCTCCATACAAATACTGGGCAGGGTTGAGTTGGTTACTTATGATTAGCTCTAAATAATTATCTCTTAACATGGCTTCATACTTTAACACTCGGGAATCGGTAAGCCATTTCTCAGCCTTTTGGTTTATGACACTTCTAACTGAGTGTGGGGTATATACTTTCAATTTTCCCCCAAAGGATAATTTTTTGCTTTCTTCTATGAGTTTGGCTGTAGGAGTGAGACTATCTCTGTAATTCTCTTAGGGTTCAGTCACTGGCTTCCGTGACAAATCACATGTCCTAGGTATTTTACTTCCTTCTCTACAAACTGGAGTTTCTGTCTTGATACCCAAAGTCCGTGGTCTCCTAGAAAATTTAACAGTGCTGTGGTCATTCCTGGACTTACTTTTCTTCCCATCTTGAAAGAAGCAAATCATTTATATATTGGATAAGTTTTATCTCAGGTTTGATGGAGAAAACTTGTAGTACTTCTCCTAGTGCTTGACCAATAGGTTTGGGGATTCAGTAAACCCTTGGGGTAACCTAGTCCACTGAAGCTGTTGCTTCCTCCTGGAATTGGGGTCCTCCCATTCAAAGGCAAATATATCTCTACTTTCTCTGCTAGTGGGCAAGCCCAAAAATCATCTTTTAAGTCTGTCACACTATACCACTGATGTGATGGGGGGATATATCTCAGTTGTGTATATGGGTTATATGGGTTAGGCACTACTGGGTACCGATTCACTGTTCTTTTGTTTACTTCTCTTAAATCTTGGACAAGCCTCTAAGTCCCATCTGACTTCTTTACTGGTAATATGGGTGTATTATGGGGGGACATACATGGTTCTAAGGTCCCGTCCTTAAGTAGGTCCTGGATCACTGGCTGTAGTCCTTGTCTCCCCTCCAGGGAGAGTGGGTATTGTTGCACCCAGACTGGATGGCTCTCATCAACTATTTTTATTAATATAGGTTTCATGTTCAATTTACTTTGATTTTTCAGTTTTGCCCACACTATCTCATTAATTTTGTCCTCATCCTCTTCCCCTAATTAGAGAAGCTTAACCACCATTTTTCCTTCCTCTGGGAGTACTCCAATGTCTAACTGCACCTATAAATCCCATCCTAATAGATTGCACCCTGCTCCTGGAACTAATAGAACATCCCCGATTCCTACTTTATTTGCCCCTTCAAACTTTACTTCCTTTATAACTGAGACTTTGAACCCCTCCCCTTTTGCACTTACTACTTGCACAGTATCTTGACCCTTTCTGTACCCCTTTGGGATTCTACCAACACAAGTTCTTTCAGCCCCTGTGTCTACTAAGAATTAAAATTCTTCCTCCTGACGGCCTATTTTTAAAGTTATCAAGGGCTTCTGATGGTATTCTGTCCCCAAGAGGTAGAGACCCTGACCCCTAATCTTCTGCTTCTCCTTTTTGCTCAGTGTCCTAGATCCTTAGGTCCTTTTCCCTCTGGGGTCAATTCTTTCTGATATGCCCATTCTCTTTACAGTAAAAGCAAACTGGTCCTAGGTTCCCCTGTTTCCCAAACTCTCCTCTTTTTGTCCAGTCCCAAGGAGCTGCATCTTCCCTCTATCTATCTTCTCACACCTGGAGTACCCCTCCCTTACATGGGTAGTTCTTTACGTGCTGGTTTTCTTCCCTAAAGGCAGTTACCATTATCTTGGCTTTTGCTTTGACCTTCTCTTCGTCTCTCTTTATATACACTTTCTGTGCCTCTCTTAAAAGATCTTGTAACCTCCTTTCTTGGCAACGATCTAACTTTTCTAACTTTCTCCGTATATCTGGCCAAGCGTGTGTAACAAAATTTATCTTTCATAAGATCTGTCCGGCCACTCTATCAGGGTCAATCCCTGAATATTGCCTCATATTCCTCCTCAGTATTTCTAGCCACTCTGTTGGGATTTCTTCCCTCTTTTGCCACTCATAAAAATCTTTATGAGCATTTTGATTACATGGAGCCACCTCTTTGATACCTTTTATAATTAAAGTTCTATACTCTGCCATGTCTTGCCTTCCCCCATTGCTGTTGTGGTCCCAAATGGGGTGAACTGTGAGCATTTTCAGGTCCCCAGGAGGTTCTTGCACATGCTCCCTTTCCCATATCTGTATCCCAGCTGCCCGTATCATCTGTCTTTCCACTGGTGTGAACAACATGGTCATTATTGATTGTATTTCTCCCCATGTATAAATATTGGGCCCCAGAAACTGGTCTAACTGTTCTGCTAATTCAATGGGGTCCTCTAGTAGTAATCCTTTTTAATTCTTTCTTGAACATCCTCACATCAGAGGAACTAAGAGGTACGGTTACAAACCCAATTCCTTCCTGCACCCCACCCAATGGTACTTCCCTCAGGGGATATAATCCCTCTGCTTGGCTCCCATCCCCTGATCTGCCACCCTGTTTCTTGTGGATAGATAAAATGTAGGAGAATAGAGATAGTGGTGAAGGTAATCTCACCCCTAAGGAGCTACACCTGTGCTAATTATCAAGCATGAAGAACAAGCCTGCCCTTAATAGGCCACAGCTGGATCCAATTAGGAGGGGTATTGTAAAAGAGTAGGTTGGCTGGTTGAGATGTAAGATGTAGTTTGTTGGCTGTGCAGAAGAAGAGAAGAAGGAGTCAGTGCTGTGAGGAGCTGCCCATGAGAAATCACCAAGAAGGTATGAAACCTTTGCAACAAGATGGCAACAGTTTCTGGTGTTTTGACTAGGCCCATCAGGGGGTAGGGGAGGTGCCATTGGGGCTACTGGAGGTGGGGGGGCAAGTGTTCTAACAGGTCCCAGTCATTGTTTTCTGATACTTTAATCATGCTCACATTAGAGGGTGAATTCTCCCCTTCCCATCAGGCAGGGTAGTCACTCTCTTCCTCATTGAATGGTTTCTTAGCTCTTACATGGATTTTTAAAGCCCAACATATCTATCCTTCATCTGATCCATATCTCGGCAAGTGTACATGATCGCTCCTAATTTCCCTTCTGGTCCATTCATGTAGTACTGAATCATTTTGAGCTCGTCCTTATCTCTGGTATTTGGGTCATATTTCCATCGGGCTAGTTTCCTTCCCAGTGGACTATCTGGGGGTATACCTATTGGTACCTCCTCAATTTCTACTTCTCCCATTGGGGATTCCCTACTCTCCCATAGTCCCATCCTGACCAGCCAACCACAGGCCCTTCTGACAGAGCCCGCCTTTCCAACCACAGGCCTTCCTGACAGAGCCTGCCTCCATAAGAAGGAAAAAGGAAAGTGGGGGGAAAAAAGAAACAAGGAAAGGGAAGAGAGAGGAAAAAACCCCCTTGACTTCTCACAAATGGAAAAACCACTTATGATTAAGGGACTTGGGTATCACTGTATTGGTGTCTGCCCCTCCTCTCCTCCTTGGTTCAATGCTCTGGTCCCAAGGTCGCACTCTGCTCCCTGCCCTGCCTCACTCAGCTCGGCTATGGCTGTGGCCTTACCCTGACTTTCCCACTTTGTTCAGCAGCTCCGCCCCACCGCTATTCAGCTTGGCAGCTGGCCTGCCCTGACTGTCCCACTCGGTCTGGCCTTGACTGGCTCAGGAAACCACAGCACTGGCTGCGCACCGGAGTCAGTGCCTCTTCAGGCACTGTGCAAGATGACACTCCACGTGGAGCCTTACACCGACTCCCCTTTGTGTAGGTGGTTGGGCCCTCTGTCCTGATGCAAATGAGGTCCTCCCCACTCCAAAGTCCCCACAAATCCTTCAATCTCAAGTGTCATGCTGCCCACAGGGTCCTCATCTACGGGGTCCCTGCTTTCCTCCCCCCATGTGTCCCGCCTTTTAGTTCCAACCATCCAATACCCTAATGCTTCAACGGACCAGGACGGACTCTGTATGTTAGGGATATGGTAGAAATTCATGCCTATGAAATATGGATATATGTATCAAACATGTTATTAAGGGGGGGACCAAGGTTTAATTCTAGAATGATGAAACCGCAACTGGCTGACAAGGGTGGAACTTGGCATTAACATACGAAGGAAAACTTGGCTGCACAGGAGATGGTCGTTCACGGTGGCATGTACCTGAGGATGCCCAATGATGATGGCCCATGAAGATACACATCTAAGATAACCAGGGCCATCAACACCTTCCACCTGAATACAGGATTCTGGGAATTGGAGGAGGAACATAAATTTCTTCCCGGACGAGGTTTTGTGCAGCTTTGAGTGAAGAAGGAAACCAACATGAATATGATGAACTTTGAAACGAGACAAAGGGACTCTGCTGCGGGCAAGAAAAAGAGTATAAGAACTGTCCCTGTGGAGCAGCAAGTGTGGACAAAGGGGGATTCGGTGCGATAGAGGCTGAATCTGTAATCACCCAGCCTGCATCCTGGGGTCTGCGCTGTCATTTTTGATTGGTGGCTGTCTGGACTGTAATATGGTCACAAATAAATTTTTATTTTTATTACGATTGGGTCCATTTTTATTTTTACTTATAACACTGTATAATACTAGTGTGAAGCTCACTTTCATACACTGGAATTACTGAGTTACAATCTGGCCAAAAATAGTTATGAGGATTGTGAAAAATGCATATGTAATGATTGGCTTTTGGCAAATATTAAAATGAATATTATATGTGTTATGTTAGAAAGTTATGCTGTATTAATTTTCTTAAGTAGCGTGTTAAATATAGTTTTAGGTTATAACATAAGGTTAAAATAGAAACTATGTTATGTAAGATACTTTTTTTAAAAAAGGAAGAACTCGCAGCGAGATAGCAGCCACAAGACACCCACATCTTTCAGAGAAAGAGAATTTATTGCTCCCTTATCAGCAGAAAACTAACTTCTTCCTGCCATGAAAGCACTGTTAGGATTCAGAGGAAGAAGTTGACAATGACCAGACAAAGTCCTGGGTTTGAATGGAATTTATGCATCATGTATGAGGTGTATGAATATGCAACAGGTGATGGTTTTTAAGGGTTAATCCTCTGTTAAGGGGTGTCCTTTTTTGGGGTTATTTTGCCCAGAAAAAGGTACCCGGACGTCTGTAACTCTTTGTTTTTATTGTCTCATATTGTCCAATCCACTAAGAAACAGGACAAGAGGGGCCCCTAAAAATCTGCTGGGTTGAGGGATTAACATTCCAATAGCATCCAGGTTTGAGCAGAATTCTGCTGGATTGATAATATGCCCAAGAGCATCTGGGGTTGGACAACACAGCTGGTTTGAGGGATATCCAATAGCACCGTGACTGGCCAGTAACACCTAAAATTGTAATAGGTGATTTGAAAGTAAAAGGTACCTTGTTGTTTTGTTGTGTGTGTGAATAGGTCAAACACAAAATCAGCCTCAACTTCCCGGGTGGATGGGAAGGGGAGGCTGTGGCATGAAATGTAGGTGACCTGCAAACAGGCTATTGTCCGCCAGGGCATGTGGAGAGGGCCGTGGCTGAGGAGTGTGCATGATACACAGAGAGCCTCACAGGTGACTGGCACCGGAAGTGCCAGAGTCAGGGCCCTTCCAGGAGGCCCGGCAATACTGAAACACGGAGGCCAACCCCAAGGTGAGAGGGGGCCATGGGGACCCGCAATTCTCTGGTGACAGGGGTCTGCTTTGTGTCCTGAGGATGTGAAAGAATGTGTGAAAGTGAATGAGAAATATAAGTGAGTGAATGTAGACAAATGAAAATATATGTAATGTAGATTATATATTTTAAGCTTTACCATATCTCCTTGAAGGGAGGTGCATGTATTGAAAAGTAGTGTGAGAAAAAGGGGTTTTTTTTATTTTTGGGCATGCGTAGTTGAAAGAAAAGTGGTATTTAAGCTGTTAGTGAAAGTGAGAAACAGAAGCAGGGGATGGATAGATAAGATCTTGAAAGTGGAACAGAAAACCTGTAAGGTGGGTACAGGAAAAAGGGGGAATGTACGCATACTAGCATAGATACTCCAAGATAGCCCTTTGGGAGTTATGTTAGCTAACAGCTAGGAGGTCCGCTAGGGCAGTTGAGGTCAAATTGGCTTGCTTCGCCACCCAGCACTCAAGGTGTCCCAATTCCCTTAGTGCCTTTGCTGCGGCCACCCACGGCAAAAACACCGAAAGTGCAATGTTTTTGGGTTTAGACCAATGTACAATTTTGGCGTCACACTCTGAGTCAAATTTGCGGGTGTCTCTTTTAATTCGGGCCGAATTCTGTGTGACATTTTTATTTTTCCAATCCAAAATTTGGGTGTAGTTGGGGGTAAGCAGCGTCAACCGCCCGAAAGTGCAGGGCCCTCCGGATAGACGAGAGGGAATGCCAGCCCACGCTTGGTCTCTGCACATCAGGAACACGCCCTTAGGGAGGATTCAGGGTTGCCCGTAGAATGTGGATGGAGCTCTGATTGCTGCAACGTGGTCACACCAGTTGGCGGCAATATACTTCTTGTTTCCCTGGCGGACCTCTTGATATGGGCTCTCCCCAGGGTAGGGAACAAACTGAAAGCATAGGGAGGCGCAGGCAGAGCCGAGCAGATCGAATTGTGTGGGTTCTTCGGGGGCGTGTTGGAGTACTGTAAGGACCGCACGCCACAAGATTCTAGGTTCGGGACGGGGATCAGGGGCATATTGGGGGAGTAAGGACTTTAGGGTGGGGGAAAAGGGAGGGGGAAAATCATCAACCCCGAATGGGATTCCCACGAGGCAAGTCGAGAGGGGGTCTGCTGCAGAGGTCGTGGACAGGCACAGGTGGTCTTGTCCCATTGCCTGAGCCAAGGTCCGCCAGACGTTCGCCTTCGGTTGGGGAATGATCCACGTGTCAGCTGGGTGGGTCATCAACAGAAATTGCATTAGGATGAGGGAGAGTCCAACTGAAATAAACGGAGAAAATAAGTTAATAAAGAAGGTTCTGGTGAGAGTGGTTCGGTCTGGGGGGGGCCGGACAGCGGGACTTCTTTTCTTTTCCGTCGCCACACTGCCTCCTCCACCTGTGTAGTAGTGCCGATGTTGTGGGCTTTTCCTGAAAGGTAGGGCTTCACCCATTTTGAAGGTACCCACTTTAACCCTGTGGGGGTGGACACGCAAGCGTATCCACGACCCCACGTTATTAGGTCAAAGGGGCCTTCCACCTTCCAGGTTTCCAGATCTTTTACTAACACAGGGGGTTTCGCCCTCAGGTGCATGTCCTTGTAGGTGCTAAAGTGCCTTGTGATGGGCGGGTTCAGGCACTCAAAACTGCAATTGAGAAAGTTGATGGTAAACAGAGCCCTGGTTAACCGGATCTGAGGGGACTCCACCTTCATAGCCCCTTTTTGATGTTCTAAAGTCCTTTTGAGGCTCTGGTGGGCCCGCTCCACCACTGCTTGTCCTGTGGGAGAGTAAGGGATGCCTGTTTTGTGGCTTACCCCCCACTCCTGCAGGAAGCTCCGGAATTCCCTGGAAGTATACCCTGGCCCGTTGTCAGTTTTGATCACCTTGGGGATGCCCAGCACGGAGAAGGCATGCAACAGATGCTTTTTGACATCTGCAGCCTTCTCCCCTGTGTGGGCGGAGGCGTAGACGACCCCAGAAAAGGTGTCTACAGAGACATGCACAAACCTGAACTTGCCAAACTCTGGGATATGTGTGATGTCCATCTGCCAGATTTCACAACTTTTAAGTCCTTGCGGGTTGGTGCCGGCGGCTATGGCTGGTAATTGAAAAGCCTGGCACTGTGGGCATGTGGCCACAATCGCTCTCGCTTGATCCCTTGTCAGTTGGAATTGACGGACCAGGCCAGGAGCATTCTGATGGAATCGTTGGTGGCTGAGCTTTGCCTGTTGAAAGGCATCTGGGAGCGGGGCCATCTCAACCAGGGCGGCTAGGGCATCGGCACGCCTGTTGCCCTCCACGATGAACCCCGGTAGGTCAGTGTGTGACCTTACATGCATCACATAAAAGGGTTGCTCTCGGTGGGAGACTAGATCTATTAGTCTCGAGAGCAAATTGAACAGAGCCACGTTGGAGACTTCTTGAAGAATTGCGCTCTCTGCTCTAGAAACAACACCGGCAACATACGCAGAGTCGGTCACTAAATTGAATGGTTGAGAAAACCTTTCAAAAACTCTGACAACTGCGGCCAACTCGGCAATTTGAGGTGGGCCCTCAACCCTTACAATATCTGTCTCCCACTGCTGAGTTTGAGGATCCCGCCAAGTCACCACGGACTTGTGGGATGCTCCGGACGCATCTGTGAAAACAGTCAGAGCTTTCAAAGGCTTCCGACTCTGAATGGTTTTAAGTGAAAGCTTAAATGACATCTCCGAATTAAACCATTTGTGGGCCGGTTTGTGAATAGAAATTTGTCTGGTGAACGAATCTAATGCAAATTGAAGAGCCTCATTCTCCAAGAGTAAATGCTCCAACATGGCCTTTGTTAGTTGGCCCGAGTTCAAATTGATAGGAATGTGAATGCATGTAAAATCAACTCCAGCCAGTTCCCAGATCCGGAGGTGAGCCTTCCGGATCAACTCAGCTACCAACTCTTGTGGCTGTGTCATCCTCTTGGACCTATGATGGCTGAGGAAAACCCACTCTATAATCAAGAGAGGGTCCCTCGAACCCTGGTCCTTAGATGTTTTTGTGGATGACTCCCACTGAAAAATCAACCCGTGCAGGTGTGGCAGCTTTCCCAGAATAACGTAACTGAATGGCAAGTCTGGATTATAACGGTGTGCCTGTCTCTGTGATAAAATGTTTTGCACCTTTTCCAAGGCTGTGGCGGCTTCCTGGGTAAGGGTCCTGGGAGAACTAAGCTCCTCTCCCCCTTTCAAAAGATTGAAAAGGGGGGCTAGGTCTTCCGTAGGAATACCCAGCCAAGGTCTCACCCAATTCAAAGACCCACACAGCAGGTGGACATCGGCCAAGGTTTTAATTTGGGTGTTAAAAGCTAATTTTTGCAGAACAATGGTCCGCTTAGTGATTTTCAGGCCAAGGTATTTCCAGGGTGGCATCCTTTGAATCTTTTCTTCCTGGAGCTCAAACCCTGCAGAAGTCAATGCTTCAATTGTCAGGACAAGTGCGTGGGTAAGTGCGCTGTCGTCAGGTGCACACACCAAGATGTCATCGATGTAATGTAATATGATAGAATCTTTTGCTGCCTCTCGAACAGGGGACAGCAAGGAAGAGACATACTATTGGCAGAACACAGGGCTGTTTTTCATGCCCTGAGGAAGGACCCGCCAATGATACTTCTTCCTTGGGGCTTCTTGGTTGATGGTGGGAACCGAGAAGGCAAAGTGCGGGGCATCGTCAGGGTGTAAGGGAATTTGAAAAAAGCAATCCTTTATGTCTAGTATGGCCAATTTCCAATTTTGGGGGAGCATGGTTGGGGACGGCATCCCTGGTTGGAGAGCGCCCATGTCTTCAATAATATTGTTAATTTGGCGAAGGTCGTGCAAGAGCCGCCATTTGTCTTTGTTGGGTTTCTTAATGACAAAGACAGGGGAGTTCCACGGTGACGTGGACTCCACTATGTTACCCTTATCTAGCTGCTCCTGTACGAGCTCCGTGAGTGCCTTTAACTTCTGTTTGTTGAGCGGCCACTGCTCTACCCAGATAGGTGAATTTGATTTCCAAGTCAATTTTTGGGTAGGGCACTCCTCAGTGGCCGCTACTGAAAAAGCTGAGGAACCTTAGGTAAGTCAATTGTGGCACCCCATTGGGCCAAAACATCTCTACCTCACAGGGGTTACGTATAATCTAAAACGAATGGGCGAACAGAGGCCAATTGCCCATCCGGCCCCGTAATTTGTACCACGCTCTTTGATTGCCGGGCCAATTGAATGCCCCCTATACCCTGAACTCGTCCGCCTGCGTTTTGCAATTCCCATTGTGACGGCCATTCCCTGGCGGGAATGATCGTCACATCTGCCCCTGTGTCCACCATTCCGTTCACCCTGGTGGTTTGGCCATCCCTGCTCACGTTGCATGTCAAACGTGGCTTTCCATGCCCTACCGTCTGTGACCAATTAATGTTGTAAGTTGGTAAAGTGCCATGCAGCGGTAGGGGTCTCTCACATTCATAAAATTCAGAGAGAGACACAGGAATGGCCTGGGCGATCAGCTGGCCTTTGGCCAGGGAGACCGGTGGGTGTACGCAGAAAAGCCCGATGGCAAAGTTCTGAATGCTGGACGGCAGCAACCCCGGAATGATAGTAATTTCTGGGGGTGTGAATTTGGTGTCTCCTACGACAACACACTTACTTTGGATCCGGTACCAAGTACCTGGTGCCTGAGGTGCTACCATCACTAGGTGGCACTGGGAGTTTGTGATGTTAAGGTCCTCAACCAGGTGCAACCTGAAGGGTGAAACCAAAGAAGAGGTTGTTAGCGATGGAAAAGTTAAGGTTGATTGTAAAGTCAAGTCCAGTTTAGATAGTCGTGAAATCGGGTGAGCAGACTGGGATCCCCTCCCCAAATCCCCCTTTTTTGGTCGTATGTCACCCGCCCTATTTTTGTCATCACGCAGGGAGGGGCTGCGCTCATGTTTTAGTTTTTTGGATTTTGATGGAGTCCCTCCTGAGATGCCATCTGCTTTCTTCGGAACTCATAGAACTGAGCCCGAAGCAGACAGTCCGGCATCCAATGGTCCAAGCTTCCGCACAGGTGGCATTGTCCGTGAGGTGGAGGTCTTCCCTGGGTGGGAGTATGCTGGGGCTGTGCAGGCATCACATCTGCGAAGGCAAGTGAGTCTGCGAAAGACACTCGGCGGGACGGTGGTTTACTTCCGGCGTCTTCCTTGGTGATAACCGGAACCTTCCTCTGACATACTTCAATCATGGATTGAATTGTCGGAGGGTCCAACAGGAGGCTGAGAATGGCTGCTTTGCAGGTGGTGTTTGCATTTGCAGCAGCCATCTCTAGAAGCACCTCGGGTCGAGCGCTCTCGCTTAGGACCTGTTGATCGATGGCCCTGCGGAGATGCTCGACAAATATTATAAAAGGTTCCTCACTACCCTGGATAATCTTAGAAAATGTTATAGTGGATGTTACTGTTTTTAAAGAAAGGAAAGCCCTCTCTGCCACCTTAGCACTTTCCCGAAGCACAGCGCGAGGGATGTCCCTGGCTTGAATCGCCCCATTGGCCCAATTCCCAAGTCCAAGCAGGTGTTCTGTGCAGACAGCTTCACCACCAACTATTTTGCTGGTCTGGGCATCCGCCCACAAATCTGGGAGGATGTCCCTGACCCCCTTTTTCCATGCCTCCTCCCATACCAGGAACTCGGTCGGGTTGAGGAGGCATGAAAAAAGCATCCGCAAATCGGCGGGAACAACATTAGTTTCTAATAAAGAGGCCCAAAGGAGTCCCTGGAAATATTCACTCTCCCGGGAGAAATCCTTTTGAGCCTTGCACAGCTCCTTGATGGTGGAGTGGGGGAATGGGGACCACTGCGCTTTAACAGGTCCCTGTCCCTCCTGCTGGTATGTGACAGGGGCTGCAGTGATCACTGGTGCAAGCCCTGTGTTCCAGTCCTCCAACCCCCCCCCCCTGAACCGGGTCATGGGAAGTGGGAGGTGGGGCGTGGGAACCAGAACAGGGGAGGGAGGAGCATTGCGTGGGAACCTGGGCGGAGTCGGGAGCCTGGGTGGAGTTGAGAGGTGGGACATGCTCCGCCTGTGGGCGGTAACTTGGGGGTGGGGCTAGGGGAGGAGGAAAGGGCAGGGAAGGGGGTGGAGGAACGAAGGGTGGAGCGAAGCAGGGGTGGGCGGGGTTTTGCAGGGGAGGGGAGGGGAGAAAAGGGTTGGAGGGAAAAAGAAAAGGATTGTGGGAAGAAGACAGTGTTTTGGCGGGAAAAGCCATGTGGCCACCTCCATCTTGAGCTCCATGGGAGCCATTTTGGGACAGGGTCTGAGAGTTGTCACCCTCTGGGACTACGAACTCAACTTTGGGTTTGACAACCGGGGACTTCGGGGTGGGGGAAACAGGGTTCGGGGAAGAATCCCCCGAAGTCTAGCCAGGACTTCGGAGGTGGGGGGTTGGAGGACCCTGAGGAAAACCCGGGGGATGGCAAGAACCCGGCACTGTGCCTGTGTGAGCTGTTCCCCTCAGGATCCCCTTATTCTGAGGTACAGAGGAGGTGGAACAAGGGTCTAGGGCTTGGGGACAGGGTGAACATGAACCGGGGGGGGGTTGTTTCCTCACTTTCGCTTGTTCTTTTAAAGCTGTAATAATTTGGAAGCTCCAATAAACTAACTTTTTACTCTTTGATTCCCCCTCAGAATCCAATTGAGATAATTTTGTTCCAACCAAATTCCAAAAATATATCCTATGAACCATTTCGGGGGTCATCTGAGGAAACTGAGCAAACAACCAGATTATCAACTGTTTTAACTCCCTCTTAATTAACTTAATTTCCCTCCCCCCAAGGATAGCTGCAACTTGGAGATAAACTCTTTTCTGCTGTGTCGACAGTTTAGCACCCGTGCCGACACAGCAAACCCACCCCTTGGAGTGAAAATAAATATAACACGAAGAAAAAAAAACGTCAGACACCAGCCCTAACCCCACTGGGTCTGGGACGAAACCACTGACCCGACCAGACGAAACCGGGGGGGGTTAGGCGAGGGGGACCACCCGAAGATGGGGAGCTGGGGGTACTCACCCTCTGACCAGCGACGACTGGGATAAAACTCCAAGGGAGAGACTTCGCCGGGGACCGACTCCGGGGTGCAGGAGCTGACGGTCCCGTCCCGATCCGGAGCGCCGCCTCTAAAATGGGGTCTGCTCACAGACAGGGTAGTCTGACGTCCACGGAGCAACCGATGAACCAAGCAAGAAGGGCAAAACCTGCCCGCTGGCCACTGACCTCCTGCCGTGGGGTCCGGGGGTGTCCACAGCCCCCACGGTGGACGCCAAGACTGCCGAGCTGCTGTCCAAATTTTTTCTCTACTCCCCCGAGCTGGGGAGGAGTCTGCACCGGCCAAACTGTGGCACAGCAGCTGACAGCCGGGGGGTGCACTGCCCAGATGCGCCGGGGGTGTCCGGGGAGCGCCTCAGCAGGAGGCAGCAGTGATCAGCAGGAAGGCGAAGTAAGAAAAGATGGACTTGTCTCGGGGGCAAAGTCCAGAGTTTAATGTCTCCAGGGGAGTCCAGCCGAGTCGAGACCACGAGGTGGGGGTACAGCTGATTATAAAGGGGGCGGAACATACAACACATCAACCAATGAGGGAGAACTTGGGAGGGAACAAACTCATGAGAAACATGCCGGCTAGCCAATAGGGAATGTGACAGGGAGGGACTCTTGTTCCCGATCCAATCACCCACCGAAGAGGGGAGAACTTTCTGGAAAGAGGGAAGGGGACAGTGGGTGATGGACAGGAACTCAGGGAGGGATTGACAGAGGGTAACCAGGGGAACAGAGGTGGAGACAATAAACTGACACTCTCAAAAGGTGGGGTTGCCAGGGGAGGATGGGGGGGGGAAACCCCAGGACCGAACCATTATAACTTTAGGGGGAAACAGAACAAACCAAATGAACCATGCACCACAACACAAGGTGTGTCCAGCCGCCGGCAGACCACGGCTGAGGTTTTAACCCCGTTGGTGCTGAAACAATGGAAGCTGTAAAAAACACTGATCCTCCTCAGCTAAGAGTTGAGAGGAGACAGAGGATGGGGAAATGAGAAGAAGGCTTGAGTGGGTGAAGAAATGCCAGCAGATGAGAAGCACCCTAGATGGAGGAGATGATTTGGAGTGGCCTTTTGGCTGGACTTTTTTCTTACATGGCCACGGGACGGAACCAATTTCTTCCTGTAATGTAGAGACTGCACCTTGGGGGAGATGGTTGGCCAGAAACCAGGAGTGACAAAGCTGTTATGAGAAGTAGAGGCAACAGAGACTGATGGGGAGGGTGTGGTGGAGCCCTCTGCCTTCAGCGGAGAAGGATCTCTGTTCATGAGGCCCCTCGGCCCCAGGGGGTGAAATATGGGGGGGGGACAGGTGTCCCAAAGTTGAGAGGTGAAGCAGTGGCGAGAACAGAGATGGCTGAGAAGGGTGTGAGATGCCCTCTGTCTTCAGTGGAGAGGAAAATCTCTGTTCATGAGGCCCCTTGGCCCCAGGGGGTGAAATGGGGGGGACAGGTGTCCCAAATGGTGAGAGGCTGCCACTTCTTGGAACTGGGCAAGGCATTCTTAAAAGGACCTAAGAAGCAGTTTAGATCCATGGACAGTGGTGAGAACACTGGACATGGAAGGGAGATGGTCACCACGGCATATTCTCTCCGGGCAGCTGCCACGTGTGACATGGAAGCACAGGAGGTTCCAACTGTGTTTCCTGGGGAGGCCCATGGTGCAAGAGGGAGACTCCTCTCTCCTGGTGAACTGGGGGGAGGTTGTGTGAAGGATGGTATTGGACTGAGAATTGAGTGTTAGAGGGGATTGAGTGTTAGAGGGGTGGGGGGAGGAGGAGTGTTTTGAAGGTGTTCCATTGTGGATTGCTGTGTGTGGTTTTTTTTCCTTTTTTTTCCCTTTTGTCTCTATGCTGTAGATTAATAAAGTGTTGTCTTTTCCCTCCATTCCCAAGTTGGAGCCTGCTTTGCTCTGTTTCTGGGTCACATCTCACAGTAACCATTTTGGAAATATACCTTTCATGGGGGCCCTGGCATTGTGCCAGGGTCAAACCATGACATCCCTGCAGCTCGAATCAACTGTCTTTCTTCCATCGTAAACAAAAAGGTTTATTATAAATTACATTTCATCTCAAGTATAAATATTAGGCCCTAAAAACTGGTCTACTTGTTCTGCTAATCCAATAGGGTCTTCTAGTCGACCTCTTAATTCCTTTGTGAATGCTCTCACTTCAGAGGAATTGGGTGGGACAGTGACAAACCCAATCCCCCCTTGTGCCCCTCCCAATGGAACTTCCCGGAGGGGATATAGTGATACTGCTTAGTCTTCCCTTTGTAATTCCTTCCGCTGAGCCACTCTTCGCTGCGTATTTTGTTTAGGCCCATCAGAGGGTGGAGGGGGTGCATTAGGTACTGGCGGATATTGGGGCGGAAGACAGTCTAAGGGGTCCCAATTTTTGTCTTCTTCTAATTTAAACACCTTCACTTCTCCCAGAGAGTTTACCTTCCCCCAGCAAGCAGCATAATCCTTTTCTTCTTGGCTGATAGCTTTCTTGTCATTTACATAAGTATTTAAAGCTTGGCACAATTCCCTTTCAAAAGACCCATGTAGGGGCCAGAATAGATGGTCCAGTTTTATATCTTCTTTGGCCCACTCAATCATACAATAATGTATCATTCTGATCTTATTTTTATTCTTTGTGTCAGGGTTATGCTCCCACTGTGCCAATTTTATTCCAAGGGGGCTATGGGGAGGTATATCCATCAGTGTTTTCTCTCTGCTTGCTTTATGTCCCATTCTTATTCGTTTGTCCTAGCACCTCTTGCACCACCCCAGTGGCCATTCTTCTTTCTTAGTTTCCAAGCAAATCTAACTACGCACTCTTTACAGGTTTTTCCCCAATTGTCCTCAGATATAGTCTAAATCCTGGGAGCTAAATATTGTCTTCCACACACTAATGATCTCTGCCTGTCGTGACTCAGCTTCTGCTTCCCTCCAGGCTTTTCCTAACCTTGGGCTACCTACTTCTTAGTGTCCTACAGAAATGAAAAATGTATTGTCTGAAATCTGGTTCTCAATTCCACCCTATGACACTCCTGACACCAGGCACTCCTGCGAGATGCGGTATAGTATCACCTCTTATGATAGGTTTTACACTCACACAAGACCCAAGGCTCACACCCAGGTCCGCAACTGAAACACAAAATTGCACTCATACAAGCAACACAAAATTTTTATTATACAACAATACAACAAGCGCTTTGCCTTTCTCTGGCCACCCTGGTCACCCAGGGAACAGAACCACAGATCCAGGCTCTTCACTCACCTTGAAGTAATAGTACGTCTCATTCATCCAGCAGTTATACTTGTCAGTCACACGAAAAGAGGGACACAGACATACACCTCACACACATTTACACAATAATATGGTGTCCTAGGGTGATGTTATGATGCTTGTATCCCAAATTGTGTGTTCTGTTTATGCTGGATATTATATTATGTGCCTTCAAGACTGGCTCTGAGAGGGAAGGCAGGGAGAAGAGGAAGCACGGAGTTTGTTATCAGAGGCTGCACTCACTCCTCCACATTCTGCACTGGACTGTGTTGTCTGGGCACAGACAAAGCAGAACAGAACCCTCCTTTGGTTTTTAGTTGGTTTAGCTAACTGAGGCAGACAAGTTTTCCCCGGACTGTTTTTTATTTCCCTTTTCTTGGAACTGTTCGAACCTGCTCCGGACTGGGGACCCGGGGAGCACCGAGAGCTCACACTTTGTGGCCCACCAGGGCCTACTCTGGGCAGCAGCCTTTCCCAGTGCCGGAGGGACTGATAACAGAGTGACCACCCACAGGGGAGACTTTCTGAATTTGTCATCTCTTCAGAGCGGCAAATGAGTCTTGTCATCTGGTATTGTTCATTTTTCGTGCTGGGGAGTGCTTTGCCTGTTAAATAAACAGGGGTTTTTTCCACTTCTCTCTGGGGAAATTTTTCCCAAACCAGTTGGGGGGAGGGGTTATGTGGGTTTGCTTTCTGAGGAGGCCCCCTTTTTGAAGTTTTCTCCCAAATTTGCCCTAAACCAGGACATATAGTACTCTTGTTGTTGAGTGTGTTCTAATATTCCTTTACAAATGCTTATTAGTTACACAATGCCCTACTTCCAAAAAATTGTCTTAAACTCCTCTAAAATTCCCCAAACTTAAATTTTTCTTCTGCTGCTGGCATACTTATAAAACCCCCAATTGTATAACAGCACATAAACTTCAGAGGCCCTGCTACAAGGTTCTTAAAAGCCCTGTTGTCAAGCAAGACCTAATCAGCTTCCCAGATCTCTCAGGCAGCGTTTATCTACTTAGCAGCTAAAGCAGTCATGCCTCAAGGATATACTGGAGCTTATGCCCTCAGCCTCTAGCCTTATGCAGGCTTTATGTCAACCTTTTAACTGTCCTAACCCTCCAATATAACCTAGATTCCTATTGGCCGACACACATGGGTCAAGTGCAGTACTACCTCGGAATTAGGATTTCTGCAGTCAAAATGACAGGCAATTCCTCTCGTCTTCAATCCCTTAATTCCTGTCTTAACCCCAAAGTGGCTAAAGCTGCCCTTATTCCGGGTTCTCACTCAGCTTCTGACATTCAGTTCGCATCTTTTCCAGCTGCCCCAGTTGCCCGAGAAATGGAAACACAGCTTTATTTGGACTCCTCACTTGCTTTGTGGATCAGAGCTGCCCCGTCCACGTCTCAACCACACACACACACACACACAGATTTTCCCCCGACTTTTTTTTTTCTTTTACGGTATACTCACCTGTCCGAGTCTTTGTGCACAGATTTAAAAGTTCCTGCAGTTTCTTTGGGGGTTTTACCTCCCTTTTCTTTTTGTCTCTTTTTATCCCACTGACCAAGGCTTAACCCACGGGCCCCTGTAACTCAGTGGGGCGCCCCCGACACGATCCGTCCTAAGGACGTGATTCGTGAAGGTTCTTTTTCACTGATCTCAGGGTGCAAAAACTGACACGACAAGGGGATTTGCAGTAAAATCAAAATACATGTACTTTTATTAAATAGCCATAGAGAAGATGCGTTAGAGAGAAGGGGAATGAAGAAAGGGAAAAGAATAAGGAAAAGAAAAAGAAGAGAGGGAGGGCAAGGAAGTATATAGCTACCAGACGTGCGGATGACAAAGTCCCTCGAAGTCCGGTCGACGAAGAGGCCTGTCGTCTTCACGTCAGGGGAGATCTCAAAGGTATCAGTCAGCTCTAACCTTTTTTATAGTCCTTTTGAAATGGGGGAAGGGGACACATTTCAAAATAGTCTATTGATAAAGGGTACAAGGAGTCCATCAGTAGTCCATCAGGAGCAGGTGTCGTCAGCAGCAGTTGTCGTAGGCAAGAACCATTGTCTTCTCGGTCCAGTGGTCGCTTGCAAAACTTGCTTTGGTCCCCACGCACGCCTTCCCTCACCCTACGGTGGGGATTTCAGTCTCAGTCCTTTTGGGAAGAAGAGGGGAGCTTTTCCATGTAGGGGTCGCATGTCTCAGTCCTTGAGGGAGAACCTTCTCCCATCTCAGTCTATCTGTCACGGTGGTTGATGTACAGTGAATGGAGGGTCCTTTTGGGGTGACCTCCAGGAAGGTCATTCCAGAGAGAAAGTCCAGCCAAGTCAGAAGGGTGGAGAAATTCCAGCACTAGCGTTGCTAGGTGATGCAGGCGAAGGAGAGCACACTGCCCCTTCTTGGGTGCAGTGTTCCATGAGTTGAGCAAACACACCCGTAGGCAATAATCTGGCTTGGTGGACCAGACAGACCTGGATTTTCAGAACAGGATCTTTCCCTTTCCCCGGTGGTCTTGGCTTTCATGACGATCGAGAGGCAAAAAATGAGGGAAGTTTCGGACAGACTCTCACACCCCCCTCCTGGGACCCCCCAGAGTCATGGAGACTCGGAGTCTTATCTCAGTGGAACCTCCAAAATTATGAAAAATGGAGTTCAAGATAAAGAATTTTTGTAAAGTTTAATATGGGACAAAATAAGAGACAAAAACCCAGCACTGGGGTGATCCTGGCAGACAGCCAAATAACACACCTGTACATACAGACAGTATTATATTTATATGGAGACATGGACAATACACTATGTCCCAATTTTAATTGTTCATCAACATGCTTTTCAGCTTGTGTCAGTATTTCCCCTTTCAAGGGCCACTGATTAACCCAAACAGGTGTATCTGTTTTCCACCACAATTTAAGCAGGGGATTTACATCAGTGACCCATTTGTTAAATTTGCTGCATTTACCGCAAAAGTAATATTCCATGCATGACGTCACAGCGTAAATTGAGAAGGCAAAACAAATGGTTGTAAAGTTACTTGGCATCCGTTTGGCCCTGTGACTGTAAGAATAAGTGCACTTTTTTTAGGGGCTTGATGGCCCCTGATGCCTTCCACTAAGGCATCTGTTTTAAGAGGCCACCGTGGGGGTGATGAAGATGCTGAAATGATGGAAACATCTGCACTGGTGTCAAGTAAATCCGTAAAAGATTTCTTATTTAATTGTAAAGTTAGTAAGCGCTTTTCACTTGTAATTTGCTGGAGCTAGTGAAAATGGACAACATTGGTGCTGCTGAGCCCACCAGTTCCTCAGACTGCGTCTTTTGCTGATGGAACAAAAAAGGAAGCAATAGCAACTGTGCAATTTTTTTGGGCTTTGAGATAAAACAATGTGGGGTGTTAGTTGAAACCATCAATTTAATTTCCCCAAAATAGTATGAATCTATTACACCAACATATATTATGAGACCACTCTTTGTGGCGCATGATCTAGAAATTAAAAGTCCAAACAATCCTTCAGGTAAAGGTCCATAAACCCTGTATTTAGCACATGAATAGCCAAATCTGTAATTAGGGCATTGTCTTAGGGGGGTAAGTCTAAATCTGTATTCCTGTGGGTGCTGGCAAGGAAGGAGAAGATTGAGACTCCTGGGTTTGGATTGCAAAGCCCCTGTTGGTTTGAGGGGCTCCGGGTCCTGTGCCCCACTTCCCGTTTCCCTTCTGCAGGGTGAGAGAGTTACCATCTTTATCAAATTTTGACCTACATGCTTCACTCCAATGGTAACCTTTTCTACATCATGGATTCGGGGAGGAGGGAACAGCAGGGTGAGAGCGGTTCTTTGCTTTCCTTTGAATGGGACAATTTCTCTCTAAATGTCCCTCTTGTTGGCAATTAAAACAGTGGGGCCCCCCGTTTTCTTATGTGTATTAGTGGCTTGCTGTAAGGCAACAGCCAAAACAGACATGGTGCTCTTCTGTCCCCACATTCTGACAGGCTTTGATGTAGGTGCGTAAATTAGCACACTCATTCCTTACAGAGAGCAGTGCTTTCTGACAATCTGCATTAGCATTTTCAAAGGCTATAGTAGCTGCTTCTTCATTTTTTACTTATGGCTGTCTGCAGTCTATCAATGAATGTTACATATGATTCTTGAGGTCCCTGCCGAATGGATGGACTCTGGGATTCTTAAAAGAGCCTTTATGGCTAGCTCGGAGCTTTGCCATAGCACTGCACGAGCTAAATTAGCTTGGGCAGCATGGCTAGCATATGCGCCTTGCCCCAGCAGTTCATCAAGACCGCCTGTTTCTGCATTTGCAATATTATTCATAGTTTATACAGTAGCAAGATCTTTCCATTCCAACAGCCACACTGTACATTGTGCTGACATTAGTATAAGTTTAAAAAGCATTCATGAATCATTAGGAGCCATAGTATACCCTTGGTTAATAGAGTTGATCAACCCCATAGTATATTGTGTTTGGAGCCCATAGTCTCAGACAGCATTACAAACTCCTTTTACTAATTCACACGGAGGTTGTACATACGGAGGGAGTTACCTAGGCTGATAACTGTCAAGCATGGCCAAAACATGGGAATATCTCCCCTATTTAGGGCTTGTCCCCTGCTTTTCTCTATTAGCATTGGAAGTAAATGAGATTGCAGCAGTAAGTCAGGTAAAGGAATTGGAGGAGAAGGAGGATAAGAATTAGCTAATACCTGAGCCATAGTGGGAAATGCAGCAGCCACATTTTTTACAGGAGGTAAAAGATCAAGCCCCTTCTCAGCATCAATAGGACCCGGATCAAAAGGATCACCAGGCCCCTGAGAGTAATGGTGTCCCAATTCAGGTGGCACTTCTGCATAGACATGGCTAACACTTGAAGCAGTCTCCAAATTTAAAATATCTGTGACAGGGCACTCACAAACTTGCTCAGCAGGCTGCAAAGTTTTTAAGGTGGTATACACAGTTTTCCATGTAACTAACTGTGTTTGTTTTTCTCTGCCTGGTTTTTGGTAGCAGGGGGGCCACAAAGATGGCTCCTGTGAAAAGCTGCTAGAAGCTTCCCAATGTGTCTGGCAGAGCCAATTCCTGATGGCTGTGAAAATGGACAGGCTGCTGGCCAAGACTGGGCCAATTCAAGAGGTTGGTAATGCCTCTGTGATAACATATTTAGGAAGAAAATCAAAACAAAGTGGGGCACAGTTTTTTCTTAGCCAGAGAAGAGGAGGAGGTGAGAACATGTGAGGGAAAACAACATGGAGACACCAAGGTCAGTGAAGAAGGAGGGGGGAGGAGGTGCTCCAGGCACTGGAACTGAGATTCCTCTGCAGGCCATGGTGATGACCATGGTGAAGAAGGCTGTCCCTCTGCAGCCCATGGGGATCCACAGGGGATGCAGAGATCCACCCACAGCCCATGAGGGAGGTGCCCACACCAGAGCAGATGGATGCCTGGAGGAGGCTGTGCTCCAGAGGGAGATTGGTGGAGAGACCAGGCCCCTGCTTCCAAGCTGGAGCAGTCTGTCCTCGGAGAACTGCACCCCATGGAAGAATGACCCATGGCACAGCAGTTTTGGGAGGACTGTTTGCCCGTGTGAGGGAATCACATTGCAGCAGTTTTGGCAGGACTGCTGCACGTGACATTGGGAGCCATGCTGGAGAATTTAACAGAGAACTGTCTCCCATGGGAAGGATACCACAGTGAAGCAGGGGAAGGACTCCTCTCCCTGAACAGAAGAAAACTTCAGGTGACCAACTGACCAAACCCCCATGCCCTGTCTCCACCTTAAAAAAGGTGGTTTTTTAAAGGCTTGTCATGGTTTGACTCTGGCACAATGCCAGGGCCCCCATGAAGGGTATATTTCCAAAATGGTTGCTGTGAGATGTGACCCAGGAACAGAACAAAGCAGGCTCCCATTCGGGGATGGAGGGAAAAACACAACACTTTATTCATACAAATCTAGAAAGGAACACATACAAAGCTAAGAATGAAAACCTTCCAAATACATTCCTCCTCCCCCCTCCCTTTTCTCCACAGATTCACCACCCCTCAAACAATCCACCCTCAAATCCATCAGGGAGAGAGAAGTCCTCCCTTGCCTCCTAGGCTTCCCCCGGAAGCACAATTAAAACCTCCTGTGCTTCCATGTCACCCATGGCCCCACCCAGAGAACATCGGCCCTCGTGACTTCTCCCCCCCATGTCCAGCGCTCTCACCACTGGACACGGGCCAGGACTGCTTTTAGGGCTCCCCGTTTAAAGATGCTCCACCCAGTTCCAGAAGCAGCAGTCTCTCAACTTCGGGACACCAGTCCCCCCCCAAATTTCACCTCCTGGGGCCGAAGGGCCTCATGAACAGAGATCTTCCTCCCCACGGAGACAGAGAGCATCCTACACCCTCTTCCGCCGTCTCTGTTCTCACCACTGTTTCACCTCTCAACTTTGGGACACCAGTCCCCCCCAAATTTCACCCCCTGGGGCCGAGGGGCCTCATGAACAGAGATCTTCCTCTCTGTGGAGGCAGAGGGCATCCTACACCCTCCTCAGCCATCTCTGTTCACACCGCTGCTTCACTCTTGACTCCCAGGGTGTTGCCTCCCCCTAAATACAGTCTCTGGGTCACAGGGAAAAAACACAGGTCTGTCCATGGCTATACAAGAAAGAGTCCAGCCCAAGGCCACTCCATCATCTCTTCCACCTAGGATTCTTCTCTCCTCTTCCAGCTTTCCTCACGCTTGCCCATTTCATCTCTCATCTCTCTCTCACCTCATTCTGATTCAGGAGGATTCAGTATTTGTAAGGTTTCCATTATTCTACCAAGGGGTTAAAATCTTCACTTCTGCCTGCCCAAGGACTCCCACAGCTGCCGCATCCCCCGCTTCTGGCCAGCTGAGCTGCCAGCACAGTCTCTGTCTCTCTCTCCGGGGGGGGGGCTGCCCAGACATCTCAAGTCTCTTCCACTCCTGCACGGTCTAATAACCTCCACCCCTGCACCTTTTGGGGCTCCCAGCCTCCTCCCCACAGGCCGCATGGCCTCACCCTCCCCCACCCAGACGCAGCTGGGCAGGGGAGAGGTCCAGACTTCACTCACCAACGCCGGATTCCCAAAGAGGAATTTCTCTGGGAATCTCCTGCTTTTAACCCCTGTGTGTTCTCAGAGGCGTATCCAAACCTCAGTGGCCAGCACCAGATGCCAATTTCGAATTTGGCCACTGATTGGTCTGACTTAGACTCCTCCAGAAACACACTTCCGGGCCAAACCATGACAGGGCTTAATTTACTTCTCATAATCCTCCTCTGACTCTGTTAGCAATAAATTCACTTTGTACCTCTAAGCTGAGCCCGTTTTGCCCTTGGAGTGTTTTTTCCTGGTCCTTATCTTAACTCATGAACTCTTTGTTAATTTTTCTTTCTTTCCTCTGCCCAGCTGTGGCAGAGGAGGGTGAGCAAGTGGCTTTCATGGGTTCCTGGCATTGGGCCAGCGTCAAACCAGATATCATCAGTGACTGGCTGTCCTTGTTTTTTCTGTGCCTCTAACTCAACTCCTACCCTTTCCCACACTTTAGCATTGTAGGAACCATGGGGGAGAATGCATTAGAGTTACTATTCAGCCATACTAATAAAGCAACTAACTTAACTTCTGGGGTTTTAAATCCCTGTTCTTTAATATTCTATGTAAAATTTCTAAATAAAGCTCATGCTTATGAGATGAAGACTGTCCCAAAGTTCTGCCTTGGCAGTCTTACCTGTTCAGCAGGTAGAAATGAAGGTTGGGGATCCCCTTTTCTCGTAACTCAGTTCGAACATGACGTTGCTACCAGAGTTTCACTGTTTGAGTCCCTGCTCAGGCACCATTTATAATGAATGAACACACAGATCCTGTTATAGTGCAACAGAATTGCTTTATTAAGCAAACTCAAATATTTATGTGCTTCTTCTGTTTACAACTTTAGGATCAAAATTATGCAGCCAGTGAGTAGGAGGTGAAGCAGAATGCAAGCAAATAGAAGAACAGATGTTTCTCACACATATACTGCCCAGACATGTCACAGCAACTCATTTTCAAATTGCTAATTAAAGCATTCTCACATAGATATTTATGGCTGGTCATGACCCTTTGGTATGCACTTTCTCATGAAGATGTTAAGGTCGAACAGCAGTTACTTCTACACTCACCAGGCCAGATTCTCACATATTCAATAGTACCCTGACAAGTTGTTCTTATGAAGATCTTTGGATACATTTTGGACTAAAGTCACATGCAAATTTTGGACCCAAACCTGAATCATGGTTACCAACTGTGCAGATAACAGGCACAAAAAACAATTTTAAACCACATCATCCTGATTTGTATCAGTCTCTGTTTTCCAGTTGTTTCAGAAGCAGAGGTCTTCTTAACTCTGGAGTAGTGAATTCAGGGTTCTCTGCCAGCACATTTGACGGTGGTGAGAGTAGTGAGGTCTTTGAAGGGTCCTCTCCACTTAGGTAAGTAACAAGGGTAAGTAACTGTCCCATCATTTAACACAGACCCAGTCTCCAGGCTGGAATAGGTGGGCAGGTGTGTCCAGTCCTAACGGTCTGGATGGCATGACAAATCGCTGGAGCTTCTGCCAAGTGGAACTTAAAACTATTAAACGCCTCTGTAAGCCAGTAAGGAAAGACTAACTTCCCCCTCATACCAATTTCTCCCGTAATATACACAATTTGATATGACCTGCCATGCAATATTTCATTGTCTCTCCACCTTGTTTCTATGCGGATTCTCAGTAAGGCTATAGGCAAGGCCTGAATATATTAGGCCCTTTATATTAGGGAGGGTTTTGATGACATGGGTATTGAAACTAATGACAATGAAGTTGAATGCCTATGGGTAAGAATTAAAGTGAAGGCCAACAAAGCTGACATCCTACTGGGCGTCTGTTATCGTCCACCCAACCAGGAAGAAGAGGTGGACAACTTATTCTATAAGCAGCTGGAGAATGTTTCAGGATCACCAGCCCTTTTTCCTGTAGGTGACTTTAACCTACCAGACATCTGCTGGGAACTTAATACAGCATAAAAGAGGCAGTCTAGGAAGTACTTAGAGAATGTGGAGGACAACTTTTTGTTGCAGCTGGTGAGTGAGCCCACTGGGGTTGGGACAATGTTAGACCTGTTGTTCACAAATAAAGATGGGCTGGTGGGAGGTATGGTGGTTGGAAGCTGTTTGGGGCATAGTGATCATGAAATTATAGTGTTCTCAATATTTGGTGAAATCAGGAGGAACATCAATAAGACTCTTACACTGGACTTCTGGAGGTCAGACTTTGGCCTATTTAGGAGACTTATTTGGAGAGTTCCTTGGAAAGCAGCCCTAAAAACAAAGGAGTTCAGGAAAGGTGGGTGTGCTTCAAAACAGAGATCATGAAGGCTCAGGAACAGACTGTTGCTGTGTGCTGAAAGATGAGTTGACGAGGCAAATGTCCAGCTTGCATGGGCAACGAGGTTTTGAAGGAACTTAGGAATAAAAAGAGGATGTATCATCTCTGGAAGGAGGATCAGGTCTCTCAGGAAGTATTTACAGGGGTTGCTAGGGCATGTAGAAAAAAAATTAGGGAGACCAAAGCTCAGTTCAAACTTAATTTGGCAACTTTTGTAAGCAATAATACAAAATGTTTTTTCAAATATATTAATGGCAAAAGGAAGGGTAAGACCAACCTTTGTTCTCTATTGGATGAGGGAGAGAACTTAGTAACTGCAGATGAGAAGGCAGAAGTGCTTAATGCCTTCTTTGCCTCAGTCTTTAGTGGAAAGATAGCTTGTCCTCAAGACAACTGTCCTCCTGGGTTGGTAGATGGTGTTAGGGAGCAGAATAGTCCCCCTGTTATGCAGGAGGAGGCAGTCAGAGACCTGCTGACCTGCTTGAATGTTCATGAATCCATGAGACCAGATGGGATACATCCCAGGGTGAAGAGGGAGCTGGCAGATGAGCTTGCAAAGCTGCTCTCTATCATTTACTAACAGTCCTGGCTCACTGGTGAGGTTTCAGATGACTGGAAGCTGGCCAATGTGACACCCATTCACAAAAAGGGTGGGAAGGAGGATCCTGGTAATAATAGGCCAGTTAGCCTGACCTCAGTAACCATTCCACAGTTTATACTGAGTGTCATCACGCAGCACTTAGAGGATGACCAGGGCATCAGACCCAGCCCGCATGGGTTTAGGAGGGGTAGGTGGTGTTTGACCAACCTGGTCTCTTTTTATGACCAGGTCACCTGCCTGGTGGATGCAGGAAAGACTGTGGATGTTGTCTATTTAGACTTCAGCAAGGCTCTTGGCACTGTCTCCCACAGCATACTCCTGGAAAAGCTGGCAGCCCCTGGCTTGGTCAGGAGCACACTTTAATGGGTTAGGAACTGGCTGGATGGCTGGGCCCAGAGAGTGGTCGTGAATGGTGCTGCATTCAACTGGCGACCAGTCACGAGTGGTGTCCCTCAGGGGTCTGTGCTGGGGCCAGTTCTGTTCAATAATTTTATTGACGACATGGATGAGGGTATTGAGTCTTTCATTAGTAAATTTGCAGATAACACTGTTGGAAGGTAGGATGGCTCTGCAGAGAGACGTGGAACGGTTGAATGGATAGTCAGAGTCCATTAAGATGTTGTTTAATAAGTCCAAGTGCCGAGTCCTGTATTTTTGCCACAATAACCCCCTACAATGTTACAAGCTGGGGATGGTGTGGCTGGACAATGCCCAGGTGGAAAGGGACCTGGGTGTACTGGTTGACAAGTGACTGAACATGATCCAGCAGTGTGCCTTGGTGGCCAAGAAGACCAACAGCATCCCGGCCTGTATCAAAAATAGTGTGGCCAGCAGGACCAGGGAGGTCATTCTTGCCCTGTACTTTGCACTGGTGAGGCTGCACCTTGAGTACTGTGTCCAGTTCTGGGCCCCTCAGTTTAGGAAGGATGTTGAGACTCTTGAATGTGTCCAGAGGAGGGCAACAAGGCTGGTGAGGGGCTTGGAACACAAGCCCTATGAGGAATATTTGAAGGAACTGGGGTTGTTTAGCCTGGAGAAAAAGAGACTCAGAGGTGACCTTATCACTCTCTGCAACTTCCTGAAAGATGGCTGTAGTCAGGTGAGGGTTGGTCTCTTTCTCAAGGCAGCAACTGACAGAATAAGAGGACACAGTCTTAAGCTGTGCCAAGCAAAATATAGTTTGGATATTAGGAAAAAGTTTTTTATGCTAAGAGTGATAAAATACTGGAATGGTCTGCCCGGGGAGGTGGTGGAGTCACCATCCCTGGATGTCTTTAAAAAAAGACTGGATGTGGCAATAGGTGCCATGGTTTAGTGGAGGTGTTAGAGCATGGGTTGGACTCGATCTTGAAGGTCTCTTTCAACCTAGTGATTCTGTGTGATTCTGTGAACCCATGTCATGGATGTTTTTGATAAATTTTACTCATCTGTGTTTTGAGGGTTCCATTCACATGTTCAGCCTTACCACCTATCTGGGGTATGCAGGGAACTTTCAGATCCCAAACAATTCCCATCATTTGACTAACGTCCCCAATCACTGGGGGACCAACCAAGTGACCTTGGAACCCCAGACCTTGGAATTATATGACTGAGCAAAACTTTCACCACCTCTTTTGCTGTGTTAGTGTGACAGGGGTAAACTTCAGACCATCCACTAAAGGTGTCAACCAACACCAACACATACCTGTATTCTTCTTTGCTTGATACCTCAGCAGAATATATTTGCCAATAATCTCCAGGAAAATCCCCGGCCTCTATTATTTCTAACACAACTTTTTTTGCTCATATTGGGGTTGTTTCTATAGCAGATTTCACATTCCCTTTTTATAGACTGTACAATATCAGTAATTTCCCTATTATTACCTTCTTCAGATGTTTCAAGAGGTTGTCTGTTTCCCTGTGGGTGCTTTCATGTTCTTGATGAGGTAGGACTACAATCTGTCCCTCTTTTGTAATAGTCCATTATTACAGCTGGGTTTTTGGGGTCTGTCGGACCCCAGCTGCCCTAAGTGTCCCGGATAGCGAAGTACTACTAAGCACAACCTGTTTAGGTGTCTTTGGCAGGCTCCCAGCCACAGGTGAACTCAGCAAGAAGCTCAGCTCTTTAAGTGAAATCAGGTCTTGGGTGAATTCAGCTCTTTGGCTATTTCAGCTCTTTGCTTGCTAAGTGCCTCAGCAGATACAAGGATGAGAGAGAAGAGCTGTGTGAGTTTCCACAGATGTGTCTTTATTGGCAGCCTCTGAGAAGAGTGACAGTGACAGCTCTTCTGCTGAGCTGGGCAGAGGCAGGGGTTTATATAGGGTATGTGGGTTTTGGGAAACAGTCCAATAGTAAGGGTCGAGGTGGATATGACCTATGGTCTTACAGAGAGATAACTAGGGTCCAAGGCAGAAGAGGGGTCTCTTGGTCCAGTCATCATGACTAGGCATTTTTTATCTTAGGCAACTGACTACCAGGGAGGCCTTGCAGATCCTGTGGTTGCTACAGTCCATTCACTTTCTTTGAGTTCAGCTTTTGTGCCAGAAAACTGATGGTCTTTCTGATCACACTTTGAGGCAAACCTTGACAAATCAATTCCCCTCTGTGACCCCACTGTTAAGATGTCCTTTTCTGCAGTACCTTTTACTGTTTTATCAGCAAAACAACTCTCTAATTTGGAAGTTGTTTCCTTGTTTGGATAAACTTTGCAATTCATAAATGTTACTTTGCAACACTTCCATATATTCCGTAGCAGTGCATGGATCTGCTCAGTATGTTTGATTCCATTCTCTTGAACAGTTGTCAGTCCTCTTTCCTTCTAGATTACTCCACTGACATACAGAGTAATAAATGCATATTAAGAATTACTCCATAATTTTACCTTCTTTCCTTTGCTCAATTCCAGAGCTCTCATCCGTGGAATCAGTTCAGCTTTCTGTGATGATACATTTGATGGCAAGGCCTTTGTCTCATTTACCGTCTCCATGGTTGTCACTGCATAACTTGTCATCTGTTTGCCATCTTGTATGAAGCTGTTCTTGTCTGTATATAGCTCCCAGTCTGGATCTTGTGGTGGCACATCCTTCAGGTCTTCTGGAATAGGTCTCTTGGATGGTCTGTGAACAGTCATACTCAGATACATTATCAGTTAGTGTCAGGAACAGAGACATACCAGGGCTGACAGCAAATGTTTTCAGAATAACATTACCCTGTGCCAGTAACATGGCATGGGATACATGCGGTTGGTGTTCACAGAACAAACAGTGAGTTGGATACAACTGTTGGATGCTGCAATTCTTGGCTGCTGGTCGAATGCAGCAATTCTTAACTGCTGCCTTCTCCAGTTCTCCAGTTCCTTTGCCAGCTGATTTCTGAATAAAGTTGGGCTGTTCTTTAAATCCTCAAGTAAGACTGTCTTGGTGAGCTGGCTCTTTCTCTCTGTTTCAGGATTCTTCCATTTAACAGCAAAGAGTCCTTGCTCTTTCTTATTCACAGGGATGCAGGAGAAAGTATTTTTAAAATTTAATTCAGTAAACCATCCTAAACTGTAATGACTGAGGTGTGGACTCAGATCAGCAGGGAATCTAAATTGCTGATTGTCCTGGGTTGACTATATGATGCTTTTATCCCCAATCGTCTTGTTCTGTTTATACTGAATAATAAGTTTTACACCTTTAAAACTCTCTTCCAGACAGTGAGGAGGGGAGGGAAGAAGCGCGCAGTTTGTTTTCAGACTGCTCTCACTCCTACACATTCCTGCTCCTGGACTGTGTTGTCTGCGGATGGACAGACAGCCGGACAGAGCTCCTTTTTTCCCTTTTTCTTGCTTTTAGTTAGTTTTAGCTAGCTGAAGCAAAGAAGTTCTCTGCATTGTAATTTTTTTCCTTTTTTCTTGAACCTGTTCAAGCCTGCTCTAGACTGAACACCCAGAAGAACACCGGCAGCTCCACCTGTGGCCCCCCTGGCCGGGCCTGGGCCACGGCGTTTCCAGCACCAGAGAGACTGATCAGAGACTGAGTAAACCGAGCTGCAACCTGGGGAGGGGACTGTTCTGAGTTTGCTTTCTTTAAAGCAGTAAGAAGTTTTATTGTTAATATTGTTTGGTTTCTATTGTTTAATAAACAAGTTTCTTTCCACTTTTCTCCAAAAAGATATTTTCTCCCGAACCGGTTGGAGGGGGGAGGGGCAATTGAATCTGCTTTTGTAGAGAAGCCCCTTTGGGAGTTATCTCCCAAACTTGCCCTAAACCAAAACAAATACAGTTAGTGGCGCCCAACGCGGGGCTTGAGAAAGTAGAAAAAAACCCTTTATTGATTGCAGATTAGTTGTGCTTGCTGTGTAGTAAGTTAAAGTACCCAGTAGCCATGTTATTTGAATTTGTAATGTCTCTTAAGGAAGCTTTTATGTAGCTCTGGTCTCTAGACCTTTTTGAGGTTTCAATACCTTTCTGGTCACTAAGATTATTGTCCCTATCACGTAGTTTTTGCGGTAAAGGGGCACAGATTAGATTAGCTATTGTGCTAACCTTAGTAATAATGATTTATAAGACGTTTACAAAAATACTGGCTTCTGTTTACGATATGTATGGTTTATAGTTTCTTCGTCCTACCCTGCATCCCAGTTCTAGCAGTATGTTTTAGGAATTTATTAGTAATTACACCCAGCTAGTTAGAGGAAGAACAGGGAATGAGGCTTTCCAGCCTTTCCTTTCCTTCTTCTCCTTTGAATCTGTTATGTCACTTTTAGAGAATGTTCAGTTTCCCCTGAATGTTAAAGAAACCATCTTTCTGGTATTTAATCTCGTAAGCTTCCTCTATATAGTCTGCAGCTTCTCTAGAATGAGAACCGAGATGTCTAGAAAAGCTGATGAGACCCCTGACCCAGAAGTAGACCCACGTGTAGAGAATCCTGAGTGGGGTAGAAAATAGGAAAATATGGGCCAAATCCTAAAAAAATTCTCTGACCCTATAGTCTGGGACTTTCCCCATAAACAAATTCAAAACCCAGCTGAGGTGGGGAAATATCTGAAAGAGAAATATCATGATGACCCTAAAAAGAAAAGAATCATTGCAGTGAGCTGGGCCCTGACATATGCTTATCGCACACTGCTAGATACTGTAAGACAGCAGACAGAGGAAGGGGGGCAGGGAGATACATCATCAGCTATCCCAGTCGCTCAGGTTGCAGCCAACACCCCAGACTCAAAGCCAACAGCTAAACCACATAGTAAACCTAAGCCAACAGTTAAACCAAACAATAAACCTCAACCAATAGCTGTTGCTACTAGCACTAGAAGTGGGAAGTACACAAACAAAACCGATCGACCAGTAGATGATGATGATGATGATGCAGGAGAAGAACCCTCAACATTTCCTGACATAAAATCAGGAGTCAAGACAACTGACACAAAATCAGAAGCCAATATTAAGTCCTTCTCCCTGAAGGACCTGCGTGGCCTAAAGAAGGATTACACCCAACGATCTGATGAATCCATAATTAGCTAGTTAGTCCGTCTTTAAAATGCTGCAAGCGAAACTACAATTCTAGACGGCACAGAAGCGAGGCATTTAAGATCCCTGTCACATAATCCTGTCATCGACCAAAGCATAATAAGGAAAGCTAACCCTCACAACCTCTGGGCACGGGTCTTGGACAGTGTAGCACAAAGATACCTGTGTGCCGATAATCTCTACATGCAGCAAACACAGTAGAAAACCATAAAACAAAAAATTCAACGCTTAAAGAAAATAGCAGTAACAAAAATTATATTCTCAAATGACATAACAACTAAAAACCCAGACTTAGTACCATACACATCTGTGATGTGGCGAAAACTGGTACGACTTGGGCCACATGAATATGCATCTGCTCTAGCTATTATGAAGCGGGATGACACAGATGAAACCGTGCTTGACATAGCAAAGAAGCTCCAAGCTTATGCAGATGCTGTACATAACCCAACACATGCCAGAATCGCAACAGTGGAAACACGTCTGCAAAGATTAGAAGATAAAATAAAAGAAAATCATAAGAAACTCAAAGAAGAAATTAAAGAAAACCTTCTCCAAATCTCGGCAGTACAGATCAGAGGTTCTGGTACCCAACGCAGACGTTCCCCAGATAAAAAAAAAAAGTACACCCCACGAGCTGAGCTGTGGTTCTTCCTGCGTGATTGTGGAGAAAACATAAAGCTATAAAATAAAAAATCCACCGCTGCTCTGACCCGAAGAGTGCGTAAATTGAAAGAAGACAGGGCTCAGAGAGGAAGTTCCACCACAAAGAAAGCAGCTGCAGTTACCCATAGCCAAACTGCCAAGTATGATGATGATGATGACATGTCTAATCCCCTTAAAAGAACCTCTAAAACATATACCCACGAAAAAAAAGATAACCAAGCTTAGAAGAGCCCTGCCTCTAGCCAGGTAGAGGCTAGGAAAAATCGTGTTTTCTGGACGGTGTAAATTCGTTAACCTGGCACATCGGAACCACAAGAGTATAAAGCTTTAATCAACACTGGTGCACAGTGTACCATAATTCCATCAAGACACGTAAAAACAAAATCCGTTTCTATCGCTAGTGTGACAGAAGAATCACAAGACTTCACTTTAATAGAAGCTGATGTAAGCTTGACTAGAAATGAGTGAAAGAAACATCCTATTGTGACTAACCCAGAAGCCCCATGTATCCTGGGCATAGATTATCTCCGAAGTGAGTATTTCAAAGACCCAAAAAAACTAAAGTGAGCATTTAAAATAACAGCTCTAGTGACAGAGGGCGTCCAACAATTAAATACCTTGCCTAAACTGTCTGAAAATCCATCTACAGTAAAGCTTCTGAAAAGAGAAGAGCAACAAGTACCAATTGCCACTTCCACAATACATCGTCGACAGTATAGAACCACTCGAAATGCTGTGATTCCCATCCATAAAATGATCCGAGAGCTAGAGAGCCAAGGGGTGGTCAGCAAGACCCACTCACCCTTCAACAGCCCCATCTGGCCTGTGCGTAAATCTAAAAGAAAATAAAGACTAACAGTAGACTACCGTGCATTAAATGAAGTAACTCCACCACTGAGCGCTGCTGTGCCAAACATATTAAAGCTCCAATATGAGCTTGAGTCCAAGGCAGCGAAGTGGTATGCCACTATCAATATTGCCAATGCATTTTTCTCCATTCCGCTGGCAGCAGAATGCAGGCCTCAGTTTACCTTCACCTAAAAAGGTGTGCAGTACACTTGGAACCGGCTGCCCCAGGAGTAGAAACACAGTCCTACCATCTGCCATAAACTGATCCAGAGTACACTAAAAAAGGGTGAAGCTCCAAAACATCTACAATATATTGATGACATCATTGTATAAGGAAAAAAAACAGCAGAAGTGTTTAAGAAAAGAGAAAAAATTATCCAAATTCTCCTGAAAGCCGACTTTGCCATCAAGAAGAGCAAAGTCAAAAAACCTACTCAAAAAATCCAATTTCTGAAAGTGAAGTAGCAAAACAAACAGCGTCAGATTCCCACTGATGTCATCAACAAAATAACAGCAATGTCTCCACCATCCAACAAAAAAAAAACACAAGCTTTCCTGAGTACCATAGGTTTTTAGAGAATACATATTCCTGAGTACAACCAGATCGTAAACCCTCTCTATCTAGTCACCCGTAAAAAAAACACTTTCCACTGAAACCCTGAACAGCAACAAACCTTCGTCCAAATTAAGCAAGAGATCGCTCATGCAGTAACCCTTGACCCAGTCAAGACAAGACCAAATGTAAAGAATGTGCTCTATTCTGCAGCCGAAAACCATAGTTTATCCTGGAGCCTGTGGCAGAAGGTGCCTGGGGAGACTCGAGGCCGACCACTGGGATTTTGGAGTCGAAGCTACAGAGAGTCTAAAACCAACTATACTCCAACAGAAAAAGAAATTTTAACAGCCTATGAAAGAGTCCAAGCCGCCTCAGAGGTAATAAGCACCAAAGCACAACTCCTCCTGGCACCCCGACTACCAGTACTAGAGTAAATGTTCAAAACAAAGATTCCCTCTACCCACCATGCCACCAGTGCTACATGAAGTAAGTAAATTGCTCTCATAACACAACACGCCCGTATTGAAAAGCTGAATCACCCTGAAATTCTAAAAATAATTACAAAGTGACCAAAAGGTAAAAACTTCAGTCTCACTAATAAAGAAAAACAAGAAGTGACACGTGCTAAAAAAGCTCCTCCATATAACCAACTGCCAACAGAAGAAACACACTATGCTCTTTTTACTGATAGTTCCTGTCGCATGGTAGGAATAAATCGGAAGTAAAAAGCAGCTGTATGAAGCCCCACACAACAGGTTGCAGAAGCCACTAAAAAAAAAAGTAGATCAAGCCAACTTGCCAAACTCAAAGCTGTTCAACTAACCTTAAACATTACTAAAAGAAAGAAGTAACCAAAACTCTACCTCTATACTGATTCATAGATAGTAACCAATGCTCTATAAAGATAGCTGGAGAAGTAGAAAAAAGCTAATTAGCAGCATAAAAAAAAACCAATTTAAGCTGTTAAAGAGTGGAAAAACATCGCTACCAAAGTAGGGAGGCTACCTGTGAAGGTCCACCATGTAGATGCCCATGTACCCAAAAGTAGAACCAATAAGAAGCACCAAAACAATAAACAGGTAGACCAGGCTGCAAAGATAAAAGTGTCCAAAATAAACCTAGATTGGGAGCACAAGGGAAAGTTATTCCTAGCTCGATAAACCCATAATACCTCAAACCATCAGGGTAGAGATGCCACCTATAAGTGGGCACGAGACCGAAGAGTAGATTTAACCATAAACAGTATTTCTCAAGTTATCCACGACTGTAAAACGTGTGCTGCCATCAAACAAACCAAGAGGGTGAAGCCCCTATAGTATAGTAAGCGGTGGTCCAAGTACAAGTATAGGGAGGCCTGGCAGATTGACTACATCACACTGCCCCAGACACACCAAAGCAAGCGCTACGTGCTCACAATAGTAAAAGCCACCACAGGGTGGTTGGAGACCTATCCTGTGCCTCATGCTACTACCCATAACACCATCCTAGACCTTGAAAAGCAAGTCCTGTAAAAACATAGTACCCCGAAAAAAATTAAGTCAGACAACGGGACTCATTTCAAAAACAACCTTATCAGCACCTAAACCAAAAAACATGACATTGAGTAAGTGTACCATATCCCCTACCATGCACCAGCTGCGGGAAAAGTAGAAAAGTACAATAAGCTGCTAAAAACCACCTTAAAAACCTTAGGTGGGGGATCTTTCAAAAATTAAGAGCAGCATCTGGCAAAAGCCACCTGGTTAGTTAATACCCGAGACTCTACTAACCAAGTAAACCCTGCCCAATCAGAGCCTTTACATAAAGTAAATAGAGACAAAGTCCCAGTAATACATGTCAAGAGTTTGTTAAAGAAGACAGTTTAGATCAATCCTACCTCAAGTACAGACAAACCCATTCACAGAGTTGTTTTTACTCAAGAACCAGGTTACACATAGTAGATAATACAAAAAGATAAAAAAACACGATGTGTACCTCAGAAAGATCTGATTGTTAAGTGAGAACCATGTATAAATATCACTGTTTGCTGAATGTTACCACCATTGTCTGTGTATAGCTGTATATTAAATGTATAATGTATGTGTTTGTAGAGTTAGAATATATATATTAGTTTTAGTAATAAGGTGACAATATAGAGATAAAGGGTGGAATGTCCTGAGTTGACTATATGATGCTTTTATCCCCAATCGTCTTGTTCTGTTTATACTAAATAATAAGTTTTACACCTTTAAAACTCTCTTCCAGACAGTGAGGAGGAGAAAGAAGAAGCGCGCAGTTTGTTTTCAAACTGCTCTCACTCCTACACATTCCTGCTCCTGGACTGTGTTGTCTGCAAATAGACAAACAGCCGAACAGAACTCCTTTTTTCCCTTTTTCTTGCTTTTAGTTAGTTTTAGCTAGCTGAAGCAAAGAAGTTCTCTGCATTGTAATTTTTTTCCTTTTTTCTTGAACCTGTTCAAGCCTGCTCTAGACTAAACACCCAAAAAAACACCAGCAGCTCCACCTGTGGCCCCCCTGGCCGGGCCTAGGCCACAGCGTTTCCAGCACCAGAAAAACTGATCAGAGACTGAGTAAACCGAGCTGCAACCTAGAAAAAAGACTGTTCTGAGTTTGCTTTCTTTAAAACAGTAAAAAGTTTTATTGTTAATATTGTTTAGTTTCTATTGTTTAATAAACAAGTTTCTTTCCACTTTTCTCCAAAAAAATATTTTCTCCCGAACCGGTTGGAGGGGGGAGGGGCAATTAAATCTACTTTTATAAAGAAGCCCCTTTAAAAGTTATCTCCCAAACTTGCCCTAAACCAAAACAAATACACTGATTCAACGAAACAAGCTGGTTTTATACACTTCTCCAAGACACAGTATTTCCTTATATGGTAATTCTCACTAAGCAACCTATCATACATTGCTATGTCAGCAACACACTTTCTTAATGTCCTTACCTGGGATGATCATGAACTATTCACTTGTCAGTCAGCTTCCAGCAGGCTCCTCTCTGCAGGGCTCTGCCATGTGGCACCTCCACCCCGCAAGGTCAGGTGGAGACAAGCCTCTCTGTGCTGCCGTGTGCTTCTCTGCTGCCATGGTATTCTGCAGGCACTTTCCACAACCTATAACTCAATTCCATCCTATCTCTTGCTGTTGGCGATGAAGAAAGATAGGCAAGACTGATTCGGTGATCAGAATCTGATTTTATTGTGGGATACAAACACATATAATATTTTAGGGAGACTATTAATGTGTACTACAATGATTAGGTTAAAATCACACACAAACTTATGCATATTACAGCATCTCTTGCTTTCCGAGTTTAATGAGATTTCCTTTTTCTGGTAAACCCATCTGATTTAATCTTCTTGCAATCTAGATCTAATTTTCAAAGTTCCATTTGCTTTTGCCAAGGCATTTTGTTTATCAAATCTCTTATGCTAACCAGGTCCAAAGTCCATCATCTGTCTTGTGTCCCCCAACATCTTAACATCTCTCCCTTTCCTTTCAACTAAAACCACTCCTTTAATGGCCTTAATAATTAATCTATGCACACATTGAAACGTATCATGATTAATACAATTATTATCAAAATGATCACATACATGTCTAAAAAAGAATCTTTTAGCTAAAAACTCCAGCCACTAAAAGGCTCAGGCTTGATCTTTATAAACTAAAAACATTCCTGATGGCAGCCGCAGGGGGGGATTACTGGATTTAGAGGGGCTTCTAGAAGTATAATTGCATCAAAAGGTTTGATTTTTATATACAGGGTGATAGGGAGAAACATTTTTAAAGTTTTAGACTGATTCCTTCCTGTGTATTTTAAAAAAAAAATCCAATTTCACATAACCCAGGAACTCTAATTCTTGGGGTTCCAAGAGTGTTTCAGGAGGGTAAGGGATTAAATGTAATGTGATTTGATTTGCTTTCAAAAATTATATGTGTAAATATTAGTGTAAAGTTTTGGAGGAGCTATACTCCCCCTTAATCTTTGTTTTTAACAACATGTGTGTTTCTCATTATGAACATGAAGGTAACATAAAAGCATAACAATATGTAACAAAACAAAAAACATACTAAGTAAAAATAAATCAGATAATACATACAATTAGTAGTACATGAAAAATACAATGGTGATTTAAAACAAGGCATTACAATTTCTTCAGTATTACTTAGATATTAATATTAATCTTAAATATTTCTTAACTATTACTTAGTACTATTACTTAGAGTCTGAAGTAATCAGCAAGCTTCATTTTTTAAACTGGGGGCTTAAAAATCATTCCTGGGTAAGATTTTAAGTTCACTTCAAAAGGAGGTTTAGCTATTATAGGTCCAAATTTGGCAAGTCAAAATTACTTGAGTATAATTTTGGTGTAGAAAAAATTCTCTACCAGTTAAGGCCAGGACATGGCCAGGATCCAGGCTTTTAACTGGAAGTGTCTCTTTAATATATTTTAGAAATGTCTTAGTAATAGTAGTTAGAAAAAAAATAATATATGTCTTATAAATAGCTATACAACAATATGTGAAGGTTTGCAAAGTACCTGGCTTTGTCATTTATTGTTAGTTAAATATTCAAGGGTACCATAGACAAATAGCAAATGAATAAAGTAATGCTTGTTATAAAAGTCAGTGAATTCACATTATAAGATTAACAGCATAATCAGGGTTACTAATATATCAGTAGAAACTTTCTTAAGAAATTGAGGTTATATTTTCCTAGACATTTATGCATGCATGACATTAAAGCAAAAAAGTAAAAAAGGAAGCATTAAACAACATAACTAATAACAGTCATAATATGGAACTGTCATTCAGTCTTCAGTATTACTTATTAAAAAATCAAATGGCAAAAATTGTTCTTATTTCTATAACAAAATAGCACTCTATTGTCATTTAAATGAGCAAATTTTAACAAAAATTCATTCAGACTTTGTCATTCACTTGTATAGCAAAGTGAATATTATAATATAATATGATGAATATGATATAATATTATATCTTATGATTCAAACAGGTATACTTCAACAAAACTTAATCAACTTCACTAAAACTTAACCTTAATAAAATATGCCTAAAAGAACTTAAAGTTAACATTACTAAGACTAAACAAAAATTAATCTTAGCAAGAATTAACTTATTTAAACTCTATTCTTACAAAAAGTTTAGTGAAAATTTGTCATATAACAGTTAAACATCAAAGTAAGCAACATGCAAGTAAACAACTGTACTGAAATATGTACAATAAAATTACCTTGTTAGAACTATGGAGTAAAAAGCAAGCACTTAATAAAGCTGACAGTGGAGTTTATATATTAATTATAGTTAAGTCTCAAATAACTATGGCAGATAAAGTTCAAGGTTTGTCTTGAATGTGAGCTAAAGAATCTTGAATTTATGACTTATCTAATTACTCTCAGTGAACTATGCAGTTTTGCTATGTTACTAATATGTAAGAAGACATCACCTCTATACAAACACCTTTGAATTTTTCTATTAACAATCCTGTTAAAAATCACAAATCACAAGTTACTAAAATTAGAACGTAAATCTTAACACTGGCTGGTGCCAGGCAGGGGTGCCACACCCCCTGCAGCATCTTTTAAAGATTGCTTGTAGGATAGATTTAAGTTTAGCTTAATAAAATAATGGGATATAAACATTGAAGGCTAAAATAGATGTACTGAAAGATTCACAACAAAATACATTATTTAAAAAACCACAAGGGACTGGTAATATAACCAGTTTGACCAGGGCTAGGTGTCCCTCAGGGCTTTAGATCTGTATCAAGTGTCCCTTTGGTAGCTGCTGCTTCTTCCAATGCTTGAAATCACCTGGGGCAGTTTAGCCAGGGACCATTGTGGGGGTGTTGAGTGTCCCAATGGCTCCTATACAAAATCTGAATTCATAAAAATTCCCCTCTGTGTTAACACATCCCTCCCCCACAAAACCAGGGGGACAGACAGCACAAAAAGTTTAACTGTGGCCATCTGCCCATTTCGCGCTGTTATTTGCACTGAGTGTTGGCTTTGCAGGTTTTCCACCCATGCCCCAGAGTACCTGAGGCACAATAATTAATGGCCAATTTGCTATTTGAGATAACAGTTACATGGGCTCCTGTATCAATGAGTCCAGTTAAGAGTATGTCTTTACCTCTCAATGTCACTTTGCATTGTCATGTTGGATGCTCAGATGTAATATGTTGTGTTCATAAAATCTGTGGGACCCCTGTGAAACCAAAACCCCCCATCTTCAGCTGTCAGGGGGTACAGATAAGGGTACTGCTGGAAAAGTATAAATTGAGCTATATTGCTCCTGGCCGGGACTACACAGGGTGGCTGGGGAGTCCATGCCATGAGTCAGAGTCAATAGCTCCAGGGAGAATGTGAAAAATGTATATTATATGATTGGCTCTTCACAAATATTAAAATGAATGCTATATGTGTTATGTTGGAAAGTTATGTTGTATTAATCTCTTTTAAGTAGTGCCGTATTAATCTCTTTTAAGTAGTGTGGTAAATATAGTTTTTAGGCTATAGTATAATATTAAAATAGAAACTATGTGATATAAGATACTTTTTGTAACTAGCTCAAGGAATGGAAAAGATAATCAAGAAATTCTTCACATTATCTTATCTGGATAGAGATAACAGCAACAAGACACCAAGATCCCAAGAGAAGAATTATTGCCTCCTTATTGGGAAAGCTCAGACTTCGAGGAACAAAGATTGATTTAAAAGATGAGGGGGGAAGCTAAAATTAAGCAGAAACACCCTAGTGTGAAAGGAATGTTTGAATCATGTATGAGATATATGAAAATGCAATAGGCTATTGCTTTAAGGGGGTAATCCTTTGTTAGCAAGGTGTGCCTTTTGGTAGCAGAGTGCAAGGCATCCAGACATCCATAATTCTTTGCTTTTTATTGTCTTTTATTGTCCTAACTTTGATTGTCCAAATTCTTATTGTCCTAATTTTTATTACTATTTTCATTACTATTAAACTTCTACAATTTTAGCAAAAGTGAATGTCATTTTTCACAATTGGTGCCATGACTTGGATCTAACACCTCGCTGTCCAAAACCTCACAGGATTCCGAGTGAGGGAGGCACCCTGTCAAGTTTGGCAGCCTTGCTCTGTTTCTTCTGGCATGATCGGCAGACGCAGGTTCCTACTGGTAGACAAAAAGACACAATAAAACAAAGAAAAGGGAAAAGGGTCCCTAAAACCATGGTAATTGGCCCCCTAAGACTAGTAGTGTACATGAAGACCCAGAAAGGAAAAAGGATTGTAAGTACTTTTCGGGGGGGCAGATACGGGGAGGTTGTGAGATGTGTGAATGAGACGTGGGCTGGCTACTCCAGACCTGCGAAGTGATCATGGAGTTTCTGAGTGCTGCGGTTCCATTATTTCGCGAGAAATGCGGCCAGCGAGGAAACTAAGTGAATGAAAAAGGAGTGAGAGAGACCCCCAGGGTGACTGCGACAGGGTCCCAGGGAGGGGTTTGACACCTCAGAGGAAGAGAGGAGTTTCCTGGCACAATCCACTAGGAAATGGGACAAAAGGAAGGGCGCCCTAGAAATTTTGCCAGGCTGAGGGTCTAAACCACACAAGAGACTCGGGAATGCCAAACTCAAGAGCATCTGAGCATCTAGGCTTAAAAGCTGCTAGGATGAGAATAGACACACTAGAGACTCAGGGGTGTGGGATCCAAGAGCACTTTGAAATGGCCAATATTTTAACAAGTGATTTGAAAGTAAAAGGTAACTTACTGTTGTCTTGTTGTGTGTGAGTGAGAAATAAAAGTGAGCAAATGTAGATGAATGAGAGTAGATGTAATGTAGATTGTTTATTTTAAGCTTCACTTTATCTCCTTGGAGAGAGGTGTATTGTATTGAATTGTATTGTGAGAGAAAGGGGTTTTTGTGTTGTGGAAAGAAAGTAGTATTCAGGTTGTTAGAGAAAGTGGGAAACAGAGGCAGGGGACAAATAGATATGATCTTGAAAAATAAGACAGAAAACCAGTAAATTGGGTACAGAAAAAAAAAAAAGGTACCAGCAGAGATACCCCAAGATAGCCCTCTGGGAGTTATGTTAGCTAACAGCGATACAAATCCTTGTACAAGGAGAAAAGACAAGGTAAAGATGATCCAATTTTGTATGATAGAATGGGCAAAGAAGGAAATAAGATCTGACCATGTTTATTGGCCTAGATACCGCTCTTTTGAAGTTTGGATTTGACAGGCTCTGAATTTATTTGTAAATTCAAAAGAACCATTTAATCCAGAAGAAAGAGAATATGCTGCATGCTGGACGGGAGATCGTAGGAAAATAAAAATGTTTAAAATATCAGAAACCCCCAGACAAAGCAAGAAAAGAAAAAGGGGAAAGAAAAGGGTTGGGAACAAGAGGAAAAAAAGAAAGATCCTTTACAAGTATTACCTCTTCCATTCCCATTTGTTCCCCCACCATTTGTGGCTGCATCACTTGCCCCAGCCCCAGCCCCGCCACATGCAGCTGCACCACTCGATCCAGCCCCTGTGCCAGCTCTGGCCCCGCTGGTGAATTTGTCTGCCCCAGTCCCAGCCACCTGGCCCACAGCTGCTCCGCCGGCTGTGCCGGGGGGTCCTGCCTGCCGCGTAGTCTGTGGCATTTTGTTTATCAAGTCTCTTATGCTAACTAGGTCCAAAGTCCATAATCTGTCCTGTGTCCCCCAACATCTCAACATCTCCCCACACTAAACAATCTGTTATCCTCATCCTTTTGCAAAATTTCAATAGATCCTTCTTGGGAGAATTTGGCAAATAAAGAAAATGATGAATCACCCAGTGTTTTCCTAATTCATATTTTAAAGATTAAAAGAAAGGTCTTATCTTACTCCTGAGGTACTAGTAGTTCTTCCAGTACCTTGACTCCCCTCTGCTCTGTGCAGGGATGGATGTGCAGCGAGGATATACCTGCCTGGGGACACCCCCAGCCTGTCCACTTTGCCCATGTTTGGTCCTTGCCGCCACCTCTTTTTGTTTCAGTGTCTATCTGGGCTGGTTTTGCAATAATTGATGTTATAGATGGATAATGAGATGGTTGGCTCTCGCAATTAAGGGATGAATATTGTGTGAATACTAAGAGAAGCTTTAGTGATGTATAGTTATGTTATTATAGTTTAGATGTCCTCTGTTTTCCCCATAGTTCCCTTTTCCACCTCCCTCTGTATTGTTGCCATCAGACAGCCTGGGTTGTCTAGGACAGGTAGAAAGAAGGTGTGCACATGTGCCCCTTCCATGGGGCAGGTGGGAATGGAAAAGCTTGTTGCTAATGGGGAGCGGCATGACAACACCTGACCCTCCAATCAAGTTACAAGAAAGCAGTCTCCACCAATAAACAGCAAAGAAGAGCTGACTGACAGACTTTGGGAGGGGCCAGGGTTGGCTGATGTAACTCCCAGGGGTATAAAAGATGGAGCGTCCATCTTGAAGACGAACCGGCCACATGGTAGGCAGCCACGAAGGCAGTTCCCAGCGCTGCAAATTTTTCCTTATTTAGTCCTTTTGTTGTATTTTTGTTAAGGTTTAATAAACTTTTTAAAAATTTCAAAGTAAACAGTTGTCCCTCACACTGATTTTTGGTGAAGAGGGAAAGTTAGCTACGGAAGTGATTCTCTGTGAGGACCTGCTAGCAGCTTTTTTCCGTGCTTGACAAAACCAATGGCTGGCCAGCTCTGAGAATTGGCACACTGCTTAGTCATTTTAAAAAGCTGAAAATGCCTCTATAATAACATATTTAAGAATGAAAAAAGTCACGGGAAGCTCTCTTGCTTCCTGCTCTTAACAGAGGAGTGGGGGGTCGGCCGGGGCCCTTTTCCTGGGGGTACCATCCGGGGCCCTTTCCCAGAGGGGGCCACTGGAACCCATCCTTGCACAGCTGCTGGGCCATGCTGCCAGGGACCATCCCAGTGCCACAAGGAACCATGTGGCCAGGGCGGCATCGCGCAGACATGGTTTTCTCAGCATGGTTCACAATAGACTTTATTTACTTAGCTGCTATTAACCAGCTGTGCTGCAGACAGAACGACAAAAGTGGCAGCAGCAGCTTTTCTTTTTTTGGCTTCCCACAAGAAGAACAGGTATGGAGTGGAGCCGGCAGTGGGCACGACTTGTGCAGTGCTGGTGGAGACCACGTCACCAATAGAGAGAAAAGCACGGCAAGCAATTTCCCCGATTTTGGAGCCTGGACAAGATTAACCTTTCAGCACTGCAGAGCTCTAAAAAAACTGTTTCAATTGATAGAACTTGAAAACAAATGAACCTACAAACACCAATTCTCTCCCTAGTCAGAGAAAAGGAAAAAGTGAGGACACATGAGGAGAACAATATGGCAACACTAAGGTCAGTGCAAAAGAAAGAGGGGGAGGAGGAAGTGCTCCAAGGGTCGAAGCTGAGATTCTTCTGCAAGCCTTAGTGAGGACTATGATACAACAAACTGTTTCCCTGTAATTCATGAAGTACATGGGTGTTGCCCTGTTCTAAGTTCTTCTAAGCCTTCTGATGTTTAGATTCTTGTAACGAACTTTCTCATACACTTTTATGTAAATAAATTATTGTTTTACATTCTTCTCTGGAGGAGGAGAAATTTGATGGACTGTTGTCTTGTCCAGTGTCATTGGAGAGGTAGCACTGTCATTCTCCAATCCACTGTCACTTTTGAAAATCTATAAATGTTGGAGTCAGAAAATAAACTCCCCTTCTTTTTACCTTGGAGGTTCCAGTGTGCATGTCGTTTTATTTCGTGTCCTAGAGTGACATCTGGTGGCCACCGTGGGTGGGACAGCCGTGCGTGAGGTCTTCTAGTTTTACCCCCCTCCCTGCTGTGGCGTGGTGACTGTGAGCTGTTTGGCATTTTGCCTGCAGCTCTTGTGATAGTGGCAACCCCTGTGGTTTCCATGGAGGATTGTCTGGTTTTGGACCTCTGGAAGGGTCTCATGGAGCGGAAATGGAGTTCCATTACCTGGAGTGATTTTTGAAAGATTATTTCTGTGGGCCAGAGAGCAAGGGTTTTTTTTCAGATCCTGCGGAGGCATTCTCCAGGGAGGTGTAGTGTCTCGTGGGAGAGCGCCTCATGGAAGCTCTCTTTGATGACTCTAGTATAGATGTGGGATCACTGCTGGTGCAATGGAAAAAGTTTGACGCGGTTTGGTGGGGGTTTGGATTTTGTAGGTGTCGGAGTTCCCAGGGGGACCCTTCCGTCTTGGACATGGGCCAAGGGGAATTCCAGTTTCTGGGAAAAGCAAAACCCTCCCCCCCAGGATGGTGAGCTGGGTGACGGTTCTGTCTTGGATGGCGATGTTTGTTCCCCCGGGGTGGATTGGATCCCTGGCTAGCTGGTTCCGCATGGCCAGCAAGTGGGTGGAGCCCCGCAGGCTTCTGGGAGCCCTGTGGAGCCGGCTAAGCAGACCCCACCCCTCCCCACGCCGCGGAGGCGGCGGGGCGGGGGGGAATCGCCCTCCCTTTGTGCCTTCCCGGTGCTTGGGTGTAGCTATGATATTTTATGAAAAATCTTCTAGCTGAGAAGCCTCAGAAAAGAAATGTAAACAATTAACTATCTGATGGCTGTGGAACGTGGTCTGGACATTGTTTACCAACAGGTGCACCTTTGATTGGTGCATGTGAGTTGTTTCTACTTAATAACCAATCAAAGATGCATCTGCATCGGACTCTGAGAGTCACGAGCTTTTGTTATAATTCCATTCCTCTCCTGTCTTTTCTAGCCTTCTGGTGCTTTGCTTTCTCTATTCTTTTTAGTATAATTTTAGTATATCATTTTAATATAATATCATATAAATCAGCCTTCTGAAACATGGAGTCAAGATTCTCATCTCTTCACTCGTCCTGGCACCCTCGAATACAACCATACTCGGGGGCTGCGGGGAGCCCCTGGCTCAGCCACCGCCTCTGCTTGAGTCTGATTCAGTGACAACGCTTTGTCTGAATTGTGGAGTTTCCACGAGATACCCTCTGAGCGCGGCGGGAGCGGGTTCATCCACTTCTGCCTCAGTCTCATCCTCGGGGGGCGGCTGCATCGACTGCCTGTGAGTCTGTGCAGCCTGCCGGGCATGTGCAGGCGGTATAAGCTGCCGGAGGCGGGGCCTTGGTCGGTGTTCCGTCAGACCCCGCCACGGTGGGCGGGCAGCCCACCCTGCTCCGCTCGGGGGGGGGGGGGGGGGGGGGGGGGGGGGGCGGTGTCCACTGTGAGGTTTCGCGTCAAGGGCGGGACCTTGATGGGGCGGTCCAGATGCCCCCGTGCCGCCCAGTGTGGCCGGGGTGCGGGGTGGTAATATACCCCGCGAATCGTGTCTCTCTCTGCGCCTCACCCATCCCCCACGCCGGAGGAGGGGGGGCCCCACGCAGGTCTCGCTCTGATCCGCACTGGGTTTGCGAGTCCTGCCTGGACCTGTGTCCGCTGGTGTGTCCTCTGCCCGTGCTGCAGCGGACAGCACTGCTTCTGCTGGGGCTGGTTCAGCCCCGCTGCCTCTGCCTCCCGCCAATGCCGGGGCTGCCGCGAGGGAGGACTCTGAGGTGTTCACTTTTAGCGCAAATGGTGACTTGGGCGGTGGGAGACCAGTGGTTCCTCGGGGCCGTGGACCCTCCTCGACAGCCTTATGGACACTCCCCCCATGTCAGGTGATCGTGCATCCGAGGGAACACGGGCAGTTCTGGTGAGAGGTCAAAGCTAAGGTAGAGGAAATGGTTGGTTGTGCCTTTGCGCAGCGTCTGCTGGATTGTGGATATGGCTCCTCTGGGCCTGGTGATGCTTCAGGGGGCACGGTGTCGGGTGGTGTTAAGCTGCCTCCCAGTCAGGCATCTGCCTCTCTCCCTGTGTGACCCACGGGATGGGACTTAGCAGGTGCTGCAACCTTACCAGGGGGTTATCAGGCTTTCCCTGTGCTTAGGGGTGTTACTCATAACACCTATCAACCTATATCATGGGAAGCTATGATGGAACTCTCTGATAAGTTGGACAATATGGTCTGGGGTCTGCTGAAGTCATGTAGCTGCTTCGAGTGCTTGCTGCTGATTTGCTGACACCTTATGACATCCGCACTATGGCATGTATTCTTTTTCCACCTGTGGAATTCAACAATTTTGAGTCTAAATGGACTCAGTTGGCAGCCAGGGTAGTGGAGCGGAATGCTACGCTGGGGATGCAGGATCCCAGGCGTGTGATTGGCACTGATGTGCTGTTGGGCACAGGCAATTATGCTGGTCCTAATGGGCAGGTTGGCTTCGATCCCCTTGTGCTCGATCAGTGCCAGACAACAAGCATGGCAGCGTTGGTTCAGACCATAGAACTGGCTGCTCCAAATGAGTAATTTGTGACTGTTGTCCAGGGGGCTGATGAGTCTTTCCTACAATTTGCAGGGAGGCTGACTGCCTCTGTGGAGAAGCAGGTGGCAGATCCTGAGACAAGGAAGCTTGTGATTACAAACCTTACGAGATGTAACTGCAATGACGATTGTAGGAGAATCATAGAGGCTCTTCCTGGTGATCCTTCTGTCTCCCAGATGGCGGAGGCCTGTGCAAAGATAGGCACCTCAGGTCATAAGATGGCTGCCTTGGCTACTGCTGTCCAGCCAGTCTGGGCAGTGCTGCACGGCAGGCAGCGACAGCAGGGGAATGCTCGGGCCAGGAAGAAACATGGAAAGAAAGCACAGAAGGTCAAAACTCCCATGTTTTTGTGTGGTCGGTGTGGAAGGCCGAACCATACTGCGAATGTCTGTAAGGCAACTGTTCATGTTAATGGCCAAGCTTTGTCAGGCTTGGGAAACGGGAAGCGGAGAGCGAAGGAGAGATGCGCCCAGGCACAAGCTTCTCTCCAAGCCCCAGAGCTGATGGAGGTCTGCTTAGCCAGCTTGCAGCCAGCACCTGCGGCTCAGCAGGTGTTGATGTCTGCACAGCAGCAACAGTTGTCTTAGAATCTTGCAAAATGCACAAGGTTCCCCTGGATGCCTTTGGTCCCTTGGGTGGGGGCATGAGTGCTCTCCTTATGGGGAGATCTAGTGCCACCCTTCAGGGCATCATTGTGCACATAGGACTCATTGATGCAGATTTCACGGAACAGATTTGTGCCATGGTCTCCACACCCATCCTCCCCGTCACTATTGATATGCGGAAACAAACATACTCCACAACTTTTGTGAAATTTATAAAGCCAGTATGTTTATTACAGCACTGGACGCATGTGGGAATCGTTCCCCTAACATGACATGCATACTTCTGGGAACTCCAGATCCTTTTTTGTCTCCCTCTCAAATACATATGCATGCAATTTCACAATAACTTCATACATATTCATTCTACTGATTTCATGTGACACTTGCCACTAATTCTTCTTTATCAGAAAGAACTTCTGGGTCAGGCTGCTCTACTCTGTCTGCCCCCCCTCTCCTCCTTTATCTCTTGTCCTTCAGCTGAAGCAGTCCCTCCGAGCACAGGCCCTCCGTGAGAACAGGCAGTCAGACTAAACAACAAGCTACAGACTTAACTCAAAGATGTACATTTCACCTAAATCAAAATGGATTTCTACTCTGGAAAATTTCCACTCTGTCTCACTATCCTGAAAGGGATGTGAATTGCTCAACTTGTGCCTTTTAACCCTTCTGTTTGTTGACCAGTTGCGTGGATATGGCGGCTTTGGATCCACTGGGCAGCTGTCCTGACCAAAGAACGTCCCGAGATGCTGTGTACCCTGTCCATCCCTGGTGCGATGCCATCAGGGATCCACCTCCACGGGCTTCTTGACAGCAGTGTGGATGTCACAGTTCTCTCCCTTGCTGCCTGGCCCCTGGAGTGGCCCCTGAATCTGGAGGAGACGCATGACGCAGGATTGGGAGGAATGGCGTAATGCTACATGAGCCAGCGGCCCGTACTGGTCGCGAAGCCGGAGGGACAGATGGCCTTGATTTGGCCTCATGTTACTTCAACTCCTGCTAACCTCGGGGGAAGGGGTGCACATTGGGACTGATTTTTGATGGGGGCCACTGGGATGAAGGGCGCAGAGTGTCCTATGCCTCCTATACAGTGGCTGGTGGACAAACCCATCTGGGAGAACCAGTGGCCCCTCCCTCAAGACAAAATAGTCACCCTTTGAAATCTGGTGCAGGAGCAGTTGGACCAGGGTCATCAGGAGCCTTCTACCAGTCCCTGGAACACTCCTGTCTTCAGCATCAAGAAAAAATCTGGGAAATGGAGGTTGTTACAAGACCTTTGAAAGGTCAATGCCATGATGGAAAGCATGGGAACATTGCAGGCGGGAATGCCGTCACCTACCATGCTTCCCGCAGACTGGCCAGTCCTCATTGTGTATGGCCGGGTCAATACCCTCAGGGCAGGAGCCCAGCAGGGAATGCCGGCCGGCCAAGATAGCTCAGCGGGGGGCTCAGGCAACCTAGGCAAGCTAGAGTGATTTGCAGCTCTTAGTGATAATCAGTTCTTAGTGATTTCAGCTCGTAGCTTGCTAGGTGCCGCAGCAGCAGACGCAGAGAGAGAGATATGAGAAGCGCTGTATGGGTTCCGCAGGATTCTTTTATTCGGGTCTCCGCGAAGGGTCCAGTGACAGCTCTTCTGCCGAACTGGGCAGAATTAGGGGTTTTTATACCCTACAGGGGTTTTGAAAACTGTCCAATAGTAAGGGTCAGGGGAAAGTGACCTATGGATTTACAGGGAGATAAGCAGGGTCCGAAAGGCGGAAGAGAGGGGCTTCTAAAGCCTCAGTCATGCTGACTTGGCATTTCCTAGCTCTTAGGCCTCTGATCGCCAAGGAGGCCGTGCAGGCCTTGTGCCTGCTACAATTGTGGATTTGAAGGATTGTTTTTTTACAATTCATTTGCATCCCGATTACAGACCAAAATTTGCCTTCTGGGTGCCAGCAATTAACAATGCTGAGCCTGCACAGCGATGTCAATGGAGAATTTCGCCCCAAGGCATGTGAAATTCTCCGGCCATATGCCAATGGTATGTGGCCCGTGCCTTGTCTGGAGTTCGCAAGCAGTTTTCTGATCATTACATGAACGACATTTTGGCAGCTGCATCCACCCAGGATGAGCTGCTGAGGATTCAGCCTCAGTTGCTTGATGCTTTACATTCTCATGGGCTGCAGGTGGCTCCAGAAAAGGTTCAACAACAACTTCCTTGGAAGTATTTGGGGGTCAAAATTCTGGAACAGACAATCCGACACCAGGAGGTGCAATTTGTGCATTCAGTGAAGACACTGAATGATGCCCAGAAATTGGTGAGTGTCGTCACTTGGTTACATCTGTACTTGGGACTGACCGATGCACAACTGTCTCCTCTGTATGATTTGTTGAAGGGAGACTCTCATCTGAAGTCGCCTGGCACATTGACCCCTAAGGCACATCAGGTGCTGAAGGTGGTTCAGAAAGCTGTTTCCCCTTGCCAAGTTTATCGCATTGATCCTTCCGTTGATGTCACTGTGTTCATTACCACTCCAGATTCACATCCCACAGGCATCATTGGCCAACGGAGTGACAAATGGTCCGATCTCTTGCACATCTTGGAATGGGTTTTCCTGCCCCATCAGCCACAGAAGACGGCAACCGCATTGTCTGAGCTAATGGCTCGCTTGATAATCAAATGCTGGCAATGGTGTTTGCAATTGATGGGTGCGGATCCCGCAAAGATCATACTCCCAGTGCAGTGGGGGAATTTTGACTGAAGCTTTGCAAACAGTGTATCCCTGCAAAGTGCTCTGGAAAACTTTTCAGGGCAGATCACTTATCATCTACCCAGCCACAAGCTACTGCAGGTGGCAAAATTCACACAAATCTCTTTGCAGCCCAAAAATAGTCAGGAGCCAGTGCAAGGACCCACTGTCTTCACTGATGGTTCTGGTAAACAGGAAAGGCCATTGTTACTTGGAGGGATGGATCTGGGTGGCAGGTCCTGGAAGGTCATGAGGATGGGTCGGCCCAATTGGTTGAATTGAAGGCTGCTGTCATGGCATTTGAGAAATTTTCCCAGGAACCTTTCAATTTGGTCATGGATTCTGCCTATGTGGCCAACATTGCACAGTGGTTGGGTCATTCAGTTTTGAAGGAGGTCAGTAATCCTGCCTTGTTTCATTTACTGAAGACCTTGTGGTGTGCCATTCAGGCCTGATTTATTCTATTCTACGTTCTGCATATGAGGAGTCACACCAATTTGCCAGGGTTTGTAGTGGAAGGTAACGTGAGGGCAGACAAGTTGGCTAACCCAGTGTGGGTAGCACTTCAGCCTGACGCATTTGGGCAGGCCAAGGCATCGCATGGGTTTTTCCATCAGAATGCACGTACCTTGCAGAAACAGTTTCAGCTGACGCCAGCTGAGGCTCGTGACATTGTCGAGTCGCATGACGACTGTCATGCGCTCGCTGTGCCTTTGCAGGCAGGGGTAAACCCCAGTGGCTTTAAGGCCTTGGAGCTTTGGCAGACCAATGTCACCCAGATTGCCGAGTTTGGCCAGCTCAGGTATGTGCATGTCACTGTGGACACGTTCTCTTCTGCAATGTGGGCTTCTGCTCACACTGGAGAAAAGGCCCACAGTGTCCTTGCCCACTGGAGGCAGGCCTTTGCCGTTCTGGGCATACCTTCTGCTGTGAAAACCGACAATGGTCCTGCTTACGCATCGCAGAAGGTGTGGCAGTTCCTGCAGTTGTGGGGTGTGCCACAGAAGTTTGGTAAACCTCATTCTCCAACTGGTCAAGCTATTGTAGAACACGATCATGGTACTCTGAAGCGGGTTCTTCAAAAACAAAAATGGGGAATGCGGGGTGAAACCCTACACAGTCGGTTGGCAAAAGCTTTGTACACCATCAAACATCTTACTGAGCCACAGAACTCAAATAATCCTGTAGATTTGAATCATCACCTTTCGTTGCAGGCTGCGGACAAGACACATCAGCCTCGAGCAAAGGTTTGTGTGTGGAATTTAGTCACCAAACAGTGGGAAGATCCCTATGACCTTATTGCTTCGGGGCGTGGGTGTAGGAGGGTAGGAGAGTGCCCCCTAATGACAGAGTGGCAAAGCTAGCCTTTGTCCCCCCAAAAAGGAAAGAAGCCCAGAAGTTTCTCCCAACGATCAGGTGAAAAGCCACCTTATAGGACCCCAGAGACTTCACTAAAACCTTGGGGTCACCTAATTGGATAGAAGCCAAAAAGTCCCGCCTGCGCCATAAGGTAGAAAAGAAGAGAACAAAAGGACCATGGGGCTTTTGTGAACGTGTTTATAGCAGGAGCAGACCTCTGTACCTGGCTTGGATTTTCTGTTTGTTATTTTGCCTTTTATTAAGCCTTTTTGTTCCTAACGCTGCAGCAGAAGCCATCCTGCTCATTCTTTGCCTCCAAAGGTAATAGCTAAGCTATCCTTGGTGTATTAGGTTCCCTTTTGAAGGCTCATAAAACCCTAGCCCAACAAAACAGAACCTAATACGTGGGTCCGCGTGCGTATCCACAGATAATGGGGTACACTGGGTACCTTCAAAGTGTGTTCATCCTGACTTGCGACCGCAGAGACAGAATCCGGCCAACAGGCAAAATGACCAAACTGAAAGTCATCAAGTGGGTGAATCATTTAGTGATGACTCAGATGCAGACAACGCGAGTGATCACTGCGATGATTCCTCCTGAGCACTTTTCATTTTTTCCTTTTCACATTGTTCATTTTTTTCTTTTCTTTTTAAATGGAAAAGGGTGAGATGTCACCCCGTTCTTCTAAGTTCTTCTAAGCCTTCTGATGTTTAGATTCTTGTAATGAACTTTCTCACACACTTTTATGTAAATAAATTATTGTTTTACATTCTTCTCTGGAGGAGGAGAAATTTGATGGACTGTTGTCTTGTCTAGTGTCATTGGAGAGGTGGCACTGTCATCCTCCAATCCACTGTCACTTTTGAAAATCTATAAATGTTGGAGTCAGAAAATAAACTTCCCTTCTTTTTACCTTGGAGGTTCCAGTGTGCATGTCATTTTATTTCGTGTCCTAGAGTGACACATGGGGGGATGCAGCATTCACCCACAGCCCGTGAGAAAAAGGCACTCATGTTTGAGCATGTGGATGCTGAAGAGTTGTGATCTGGTGAAAGGTTTAAACAGAAAGAGAGAGAACCCTTGCTTTCAAAGATAGAGGAAGAGGACCCTTGCTTTTATACTGCAACAGCTCATCCTTAAAAGCTGCACCCAGTAAACTAAATGGCCCACGAAAAGAAGTTGTAGGAAGTCTGCAAGCTGTGGGAGGGACTTCACATTGCAGGCAGGTTCCTGGCAGACTGTTAGCTGGGAAAATTAAAACCAGGTTGGAAAAGTTCACAGAGAACTCTTTCCCGCAGGGAAGACCCCATGGCATAGCAAAAGAGACTCCTGTCCCTAAGCAAACTGAAAAACAGATCTTAAAAAGTGGCAAACTGACTAAAAATCCCTTATTTTGTCTCCCTGTGCTGTCAGTGAGAAAGAAAGAAGGGCTGGGATGGGGGGAAAGGTGTTCTAAAGGTTTCTTTTAGTTCTCATTATACTCTTTTAATGCTGTTAATTTCTTTTTCCTTTATACCTTTTAAAGATTTGAACCTGTTTTGCCCTTAAAGTGTTTTCTCCTAATCCTTATCTCACCCCATGAGTTTTCTTTCCCTCTCCTCTGCATAACTATAGCAGAGGAGAATTAATAAATTATTTTCTTAGGTGCACTAGTGTTTGGCCAGAGTTAACATATCACACTATCCAAAACAAGACTTGTTACTATGGAAATTGAGATCAAACCATTCATCTTAGAAGCTGTGTTCCCACATACAAAGGTGACATCAGTTTCTCTGCGGGGCTCAACTCTGCCTCTGCCCCTGCCCCCTGCAGTAGCAGAAGCAGCACCCATCCACAGGTCTTGCACTCCCGGCCCCCTCTGGGCCCCTGCGGGCAGGGCCTGGGAGTGGCAGGGGTGAACCAGCACAGCAACGGCCACAGTTCTGGGCCAGGTCCCAGGACTGCTTCTTTGCTCCAGCTCCCAGTCGCTGCCAGGGCGATGGCGGGGGCCACCTCAGCCACAGCTCTCAGAGCGGCTGTTCGCCCCCATTTCCATCCCAGCTTGCCTCTCCATCTCATTATTTTGGTTGCAATTTCAGGAGTTACTCTTGCCCCGAGATCCCAGAAAAAAATGCCAAAAAATCCCTTCCTTGGCCTCAAAAGAAACTGAGCATCCTCTCAGACTGCTCTGCTTCAACTTGCTGAGGCTTGGGACCTCCCTTTCCACAGATGCAATACCATCCACATTCACCACAACAGAGGAAGTAGGGGCCCCTTCTGCAATGGCGCAAGCTGGACCTTCCCGGCTGCTCTGAAAAACCTGTCTTGTTTATGCCCAGTGGTCCCTAGGCAAGTACCACATTCTAAACCCATGTGTGCTAAACATGAAAACTTTTGGAGGGCCATTTGCTTATCTTCACCAATAAACAACCTCAGCCTGTAGCGAACACACACACATGTGTGAGAAATGAAGCTCACTCCTCAGTTGAATTTTTAGAAATTTAGTAGGGACAATAGGGGACAAAATCAATAAAGCAAAAGTAACAGCACTGGGTGCGTAGCCGTAGCCAGAGGCACACTGGCTAACCATAGCAACTCTACTAATATACCTTTTCTATTGCATTGGTTAAATACATATTCATAAAGGATGATACATATTCAAACATTTCTTTGAACTAGTTTACATGTTCCAGGAACTTTTTAGCATGGCCCCTTCTCTGATCCACCTGTTATAGGTAAAAATTGATCAAGCCAATTTAATAATCAAATAAAAAAATAGAATTTATTTCACGACCGATATACAGTCTCAACAGCCACAATCAAAGGGACAGCGTCGACCCCGGGTTCGGCGCTGGGTGAACACTGGTCCAATCTCTATCGCATCAGATCCCCCTCTGTTCACAAAGGCTGTCCCTGTCCGGGTAGCTTTTATACAGTTTATTCCACCTGAGGCGAAGCCTCTTTTCTTCTTTTCATGGCTTCACATATTCATGTTTTTTCTTTTCTCTGTGTTGAGCTGAACAAAACCATGTCCGGGAAACGATATATGTCAATCATCGAGTTACTGGAACCTGGCATTGAGATGTGTGCTCCTGATGGCTCTGGCTATCTGATTTGAGATGCTTATCGAGTGTTCATCGATTGGGTGTTTGCTAGACCATCCTGGAGAAGCGTGCAGAGCTACGTTCATTTGTTTGCTAATTAGATCTTTCTCTCTGCTGCCAGCTGTGGTTTCGCAATTTTGTGAAGCAATCTCCCCAGCTTGTGTGTTTGAAACCTTTAAGAAGATTTCTTACAAGCATAACATATTCCCTGTATATTTCACATAAGCACAAATTATTCCAAATCATATATAACACACCTTTTCAGAGCATGTGCAGTATTCTTGGTTGTGGTTTTGAGGGTTGTGTGTCACCCCCCGTGTATTGGTTTCGCATGGCCGGGTTTAAGATAGCAGGGGGGCCACAAAGATGGCTCCTGTGTAAAGCTGCTGGAAGCTTCCCAAGGTGTCTGTCAGAGCCAATGTCTGATGACTCTGAAGATGGACATGCTGCTGGCCAAAATTGGGCCAATGAGAGAGGCTGGTAGTGCCTCTGTGATGACATTAAGAAGAAAATAAAAACAAAGTCATGGGTTTTGCTTCTAGTCAGAGAAGAAGAGGTGAGAATATGTGAGAGAAACAACATGGCAACACCAAGGTCAGTGGAGAAGGAAGGGGAGGAGGTGCTCCAGGCACCAGAGCTGAGATTCCTCTGCAGGCTGTGGTGAAGACCATAGTGAAGCAGGTTGTCCCCCTGCAGCCCATGGGGATCCATGAGCTACACAGAGATCCACCTGCAGCCAGTGGAGGAGGTGCCCATGCCAGAGCGGTTGGATGCCTGGAGGAGGCTGTGATCCAGTGGAAGACACAATGGAGAGATGGCCCCTTGCTCCCAGGCTGGAGCAGCCTGTCCTTGGAGGACTGCACCCTGTGGGAAGAGAGCCACATCGCAGCAGTTTTGGGAGGACTGTCTGCCTGTGGGAATGACTGACATTTGCAGCAGGTAGGTTTGGCTGCTGCTCATGAGAGTGAACTCACACCAGAGAAATTCACAGAGAACTGTCTCCTGTGGGAGGGATCCCACGGCCTCACAGAGGAAGGACTCCTCTCCTGGAGCAGTGGAAGAAAATCTTGGTGATGAACTGACCAAAACCCCCATGCCCTGTCTCCTTACACTGTTGTTAGGAAGGAGGGAGGGGCTGGGGGGAAGAAGGGTTTTTAAGGGCTTATTTTACTTCTCATTTTCCTTCTCTGCTTCTGTTAGTAATAAATTTCACTTTGAAAATAAAGTTGAGCCTGTTTTACCCTTGCAATATTTCTCCTGGTCCTTATCTCACTCACTAAACTTTTGTTAACTTTTTTTTCCCTTTTCCCTCCTTTGCCCAGCTGTGGTGGGGGAGGGTGAACGAGCAACTCTGGTGGGTGCCTGGCATTGGGCCAGCGTCAATGGTGCCCTATTCCGTGGTTTCAGCAGGTGACAGTTGTTGATTGCCAAAGTGTCAGTAGCAGGGGTCCTTGTCATGCCCGTTCCTCAAATGTTATCTGATCATGCAGACAGTTTAGTTATTTCAAGTTAACCCCAAGTACTCTAAATCAACATCAGCTACTTCACAAATATGTCTGAGTTATTTTAATTATTGTCAGTTAGTTACAAAAATAAAAGCAGTAGTTATTATTTCAGAACTATATCTACTTCTGCAAAAGTTAACATTATATTATATTGCACAACACATAGCATCCACTTTAATATTTGCAAAAGACAAAACTATAATGTGTTTATCACACTCTTTCTCTCTTCCTCTCCTCTCCTCTCCTCTCCTCTCCTCTCCTCTCCTCTCCTCTCCTCTCCTCTCCTCTCCTCTCCTCTCCTCTCCTCTCCTCTCCTCCCCCTTCCCTTCCCTTCCCTTCCCTTCCCTTCCCTTCCCTTCCCTTCCCTTCCCTTCCCTTCCCTTCCCTTCCCTTCCCTTCCCTTCCCTTCCCTTCCCTTCCCTTCCCTTCCCTTCCCTTCCCTTCCCTTCCCTTCCCTTCCCTTCCCTTCCCTTCCCTTCCCTTTCTCATTTTTGGGTATATTTTGAACCTTCAAAGTTCTTTCCATTTTATACACAGAAACTTCCTTTGCCCTTCTGGGTTTAAAATGGATTGAAACAGGGTGACAAGGGGCTAGCATGGGCCAAGCAGAGCATGTGGCACCAGTCATGCTGGGGGTATCCTTGGGTGGGTGCACACCCACCGTGTGCTTGCCACTGCGCTGGGCGGCGGACAGCAAGCACACTTTTTCTGCGCTGCCAGGCTGGGGTCGAAGCAGCCAGTCCTGCCCGGCTGCATGGGTCTATGGGAATGGGGCTACACTATCTGCCCCCTCCCCTTTGCTACCCAAAAGGGAAAAGAAGGGGTTCGGTTATGGACCAGTTGCCTGGTGTGTCGGAATCAATGTGCCTTTTGCAAGAAACATCGGGTCCAAAGAGGAAGAAGTCGCATTTCAAGCTCCCTTAAAACAGGCTATAAGCAAACAGAGTCCCATTTGAATTAACACATTAGAAAGGAAACTGAGTCAAAATACTGTAATAGTGGTTAGTACCACAGGGATAAGTGAGATAAGACCTTTCTTCCAACCTTTGAAATTTGAATTGGGAAAATACTGGGTGATTCATCAGCTTCTCTATTTGCCAAATTCTCCTAAAAAGAATATTAAAATTTTGCAAAGGGGGGAGAATAGCAGATAATTCAAGAGGGTATAGTGTATTAAACTTTAAAAATATCTTCTCCTGCATTCCTGCAAATATGAAAGGCCAAGGACTCTTTGCTGTTAAGTGGAAGAATCCTGAAACAGGGAGAAAGAGCCAGCTCACTGAGACAGTCCTACCCGAGGGTTTAAAGAAGCGCTAAACTATATTCAAAAATCAGCTGACAAAGGAACTGGAGAACTGGAGAACTGGAGAAGGCAGCAGCTGAGAATTCCTGCATCCAACAGTTGCATTCAACTTACTCTAAGTTTGTTCTGTGGACATCAACAATATGTGCCCTATCAGCAATGAAGACAGAGAAAACTTTGAGATGGTCAAAGAATCCAAATTTATTGTGGGATACACATGCTTATATAGTATTTTAGGAAAGCTAGTAATGTTTTACTACAATGATTGGGTTAAAAATCACATAAACAAACATGCATTTTACATCGCTTGCTTGCAGAGTTTGACGTAATTTTCATTTCTGGTAAGTCCATCTGATTTAATCTTCTTGCAGTCTTGATTTAATCCTCAAAGTTCTGTTTGCTATTGCCAAGGCACCCTGTTATCAAATGTCATATGCTAACCAGGTCCAAAGTCCATAATCTGTCTTCTGTATCCCAATAGTGCCCTATGCCGTGTTATTGGAACAAAGTAGTGTTATTCTGAAAACATTTGCTGTCAGTCCTGGTATGTCTCTGTTCCTGACGCTAACTGATAATGTATCTGAGAATGACTGTTTACAGATCATCCAAGAGGCCTATTCCAGCAGACCAGACTTGAAGGACATGCCTCCAGAAAATCCAGATTGGGAGCGGTGTACAGACGAGAGCAGCTTCATGCAAGATGGCAAACTGATGACAAGTTATTCAGTGACAACCATGGACAAGGTAATTGGGAAAAGGCCATGCCATCAGATGTGTCATTGCAGAGAACTGAAGTGATTGCATCAACGAAAGATCTAGAACTGAGTGAAGGAAACAAGGTAAAAATATGGACTAATACTGAATATGCATTTAGTTGTGTGTATGTCAGTGGAGTCATCTGGAAGGAAGGAGGACTGCCAACTTATCAAGGTAATGGGATGAAACATACTGAAAAGATCCATGCACTGCTACAGAGTGTTTGGGAGTCTAGAGAAGCAGCTTTTATGCACTGCAAAACTCATCAAAACGGGAAAACATCTCCCAAATTAGAGAATCATTTTGCTGATTAAATAGTAAGAAGGGCGGCAGAAAAGGACATCTTAACAGTGATGCCACAGAAGGAAATTGGTTTGTCAGGGTTTACCCCGAAGTATGATCAGAAGGACCATCAGTTCCTTAAGTCTGAAATCAAGGAAAGTGAATGGACTATTACACCAGAAGGACAGATTGTAGTCCCACCTCATGAAGAACATGAAAGCACCCGTAGGGGAACAGACAACCTTCTGAAACCTCTGAAGAAGTTAGTAATAGAAAGGGAAATTACTGATATTGTACAGTCTGTAACAGGCAAATGTGAAATCTGCTATAGAAACAACCGTAACATGAGCATAAGAGTTGTGTTAGAAATTACAGTGGCTGGGGATTTTCCTGGAGATTATTAGCAAATAGATTTTGATGAGTTACTGTCTTGGTTTAGGGCAAATCTGAGGGAAAATCTCCAAAGGGGTCCATCTAGAAAGCAGATTCAAGTGGCCCCTCCCCCAACTAGTTCTGGAAAATATTTCCTTGGAGGAAAGTAGAAAAAAATGTTTATTTAATAGGCAAAGCATTCACCATCACACAAAAAAAAAAGAACAATAGTAAACAATAAAACTATATCTTGACACTCTGAAGAGATGACAAACTCAGAAAGTCCCCTTTGTGGGCTGTAGCTCGGCTGACTCAGTTTGTTATCAGTCCCTCCAACATCAGGAAATGCCGTGGCCCAGGCCCGGCCTGGTGGGCCACAGGTGTGAGGTCTTCTGGGTTTTCAGTCCAGAGCAGGTTTAAACAGGTCCAAGAAAAAGGAAAACCAAAGTCCAGGGAACTTCTCTGCCTCAGCTAGCTAAAAACTAACTAAAAAACAAAGGAGAGCTCTGTCCCGCTGTCTGCCCGTCCTCAGACAACACAGTCCAGGAGCAGGAATGTGGAGGAGTGAGTGCAGTTTCTGAAAACAAACTCTGGGCTTCTTCTCTCCCCCCACTTCACTCTCAGAACCAGTCTTAAAGGTGCAAAACTTATTTCTAGGATAAACAGACAAATGGGGATACTAGCATCATGAAGCCACCCCAAGACAGTTACCAAACAAAGAACGATACAGGTATGTATTGGTATTGGTTGACACCTTTAGTGGATGGTCTTAAGCTTACCCCTGTCACACTAACACAGCAAAAGAGGTGGTGAAAGTTTTGCTCAGTCATATAATTCCAAGGTCTGGGGTTCCTTTGGGGTTGGTCCCCCAGTGATCGGGGAAGTTAGTCAAATGTAGGGAGTTGTTTGAGATCTGAAAATTTCCTGCATACCCCAGACAAGTGGTAAGGCTGAATGTGTGAATGGAACCCTCAAAACACAGATTAGTAAATTTTGTCAAGAATCATGCATGACATGGGTTCAGGCCTTGCCTATAGCCTTGCTGAGAATCTGCATACAAGCAAGGTGGAGAGACAACGTAAGTCCTAATGAAATATTGTATGGCAAGTCATATCAAATTGTGTAGAAATTCATATATGAGGGGGAAAATTTACTTACAGAGGTATTTAATAGTTTTAAGTTCCACTTGGCAGAAGCTCCAGAGATTTGTCATGCCATCCAGACCGTTAGGACTGGACACACCTGCCCACCTATTCCAGCCTGGAGACTGGGTCTGTGTTAAATGGTGGGACAGTTACTTACCCTTGCAAACTAAGTGGAGAGGACCTTTCCAAGTCCTCACTACTCTCACCGCCGTCAAATGTGCTGGCAGAGAACCCTGAATTCACTACTCCAGAGTTAAGAAGACCTCTGCTCCTGAAACAACTGGAAAACAGAGACTGATACAAATCAGGATGATGTGATTTAATTTGTTCTTTTGTGCCTGTTATCTGCACAGTTGGTAACCATGATTCAGGTTTGGGTCCAAAATTTGCATGTGACTTTAGTCCAAAATGTATCCAAAGCTCTTCATAAAAACAACTTGTCACGGTGGTATTAGGTATGTGAAAATGAGGCCTGGTAAGTTTTGCCCTTAAATAAAGATTTGGCTTGTGCCCTTGTGTCACAATCGGCTCATACGAACAGGGGTCGTGATGGTCCGTTAGCTGATCTCAGAGTGCAAAAAACAACACCGAAAGGGGATTGCAATATCAATCAAAACAAATGCACCTTTTATTGAATGACCACAGCAAATGAGTTAAAGGAATTAGGAAAAAGGAAAAGAATAGAGAAAGAGAGGCTGAAAGAGAGAGGGTATAGCTACCAAATATAGAGATGAAGTCCTTGTGGTCCACTCGATGGAGTTCGCCTAGTCACATCGGGGAGATCTCAAAGTCCTGGTTAACTCATGGGGTCTATTATACTCCTTTGCCGAGGAGGGGGGAAACAGATCTTGAAATCGTCGAGGGGGAACAGATACAATAAAGAATGTCTATTGAAATCGCTGAGGGGTAAAAAGGTATTGAAGACAGGTACAGACAGTCCATGTTCTCAACAGGATAAGTCAATATCAACAGTGAGCGGGACCCATTGTTTCAGGACTGGTTTCTATGGGAAACCAGTCTAGGTCCAGTGAACACATCTGCAGGCAACACTTAGCAGGCATCCAGCTTCAGGCAGGCCAGCACCCCTGTATCACAATTATATGGGTTTCAGTCTCAGTCCTTGGGAGGGGGCTTCAATCTCTGTCTGTCACGGTGGTAGTGGGGCAGATGAAGGATTTTCCTTGGGAGGACTACCAAAGTTGCCCCAGCAAGTTCATTTGGCCAAGAGGTGGGGAAATTCATTGGCTATTGTCGCAAAGCAGGTATAAGCATATAGGGCGCGTCACCCCCTGCAGGCCCTGCTAGAAGCAGTGTCTGTAGACGCAGCTGCGAACAATCACTTGGCAGGCCAGAACTCTGCTCAGGGGCCTCAGGATTTTGGTGTGCATCCACCTCAGGCAGGCCAGAATTTCGATCAGGTTCTTCAGGGTCCCAATGTCTGTCCTTGGGCTGCAGGTGGATCTCTTCATCCCCCATGGATCCCCATGGGCTGCAGGGGGACAGCCTGCTTCACCATGGTCATTACCATGGACTGCAGAGGAATCTTGGCTCCGGCACTTGGAGCACCTCCTCCCTCTCTTTCTCCACTGACCTTGGTGACTGCATAGTTATTTATCTCACATATTCTTGCTCTGCTCTTTTCAGGTTGAAATTAAAACTGGACCACCAGTTTTGGTTTTTTTTTTTCTATTTCTTCTTAAATGTGTTATCAAAGAGGTGTTAACACCATTTCTAATTGGCTCAGCCTTGGCCAGCAGCATGTCCATCTTTGGAGCCACCAGGGATTGGCTTTGCCAGACATGGTAGAGGCTTCTAGTAGCTTCTCACAGAAGCCACCTCTGTGGCCCCCCTACTAACAAAATCCAGGCCATGCAACCTCAATACATTGTGGATGCACCATCCCTGGAAGTGTTCAAGGCCAGGTTGGATGGGGCTTTGAGTAGCTTGCCCATAGCAGGGGGGATGGAACCAGAGGACCTTTAAGGTCCCTTCCAATGCGAATAATTCTATTCCATTATTATTTTTATACCTTGAATTCATGCCACAAAGACTGTGTAGTTATACACAATGTGTCTGCATTTGAGTAACATGAAATCTTGAAAAAGTTGCTCTTTCAGTATCAGCAAAATAGATGCTCTAGGCCACATCCACAAAGAGGCTTTGTACACAGGTTGTCAGCATTACTTTGTCTGAATCTTAGATACGCAGGTCTAAAGATGGATTTAACAAACCAGCTTAGCATATCCTTGAATGATGAAAAACAGGCATTCCTGTCCAACATATTAGCTATGTCTAGGCCCAGCCAGGAAAAAATAGTAAAGGACATCTCTGTATCTGAAGTTCCATCTTCCTTGGATGCTCCCATTACCAGGACTTGCAACCTGCCATGCTTGAACTTAGGCACTTAAATCATTATTTTGGTCATGCACCAGGGACTATAGACATTGACTTTTTTCATCTGGTATAGTGGTATCTTCCTGTTATAAAATCACCTAGGGATTGAAGTCCCTACCTACAAAGTAAAATGTCTGGATCTGAGGTTCTCCCTGTATGAGGAATTTTAAATTCACAGGTCCTGTTTAAGATAGTACCATTAGCTCAAGATAAATTATAGAGATTGCTCTGTTCCTGTTAATGCTGTACTACTCTACATTAAGAACTGCAAAACTGTTGTAGCAAGAGAGCTCCCAAGAGAAAGTGTAAATATACTAAGGGTTACAGCTCGAGGTTGGAAGAAAGCCAGAAGACAAATTACTGCCTATGGCTGGGCTATTCCCCTCAGGGCAGAAGCCCTGCGGGGAATGCCGGCCGGCCAGGATAGCTCACGGAGGGCCAGGATCGCTCAGCGGGGGGGGCTCAGGCAACCCAGGCAAGCTATAGTGATTTGCAGCTCAGCTCTTTAGTGATTTCAGCTCTTTTAGCTTGCCTGGGGCCGTCAGTACCGCCGCCGCAGCAGACGCAGAGAGAGAGGGAGCAGCGCTGTGTGGGTTCCGCAGGGTTCTTTTATTGGGGTCTCCGCGAAGGGTCCAGTGACAGCTCTCCTCTCCCGAACCGGGCAGGGTTAGGGGTTTTTATACCTTACAGGGGTATTGAAAACTGTCCAATAGTAAGGGTCAGGGGAAAAGTGACCTATGGATATACAGGGAGATAACAGGGTCCGAAAGGCGGAAGAGAGGGGCTTCTAAAACCTTAGTCATGCTGACTTTGGTATTTCCTAGCTCAGGCTTCTGATCGCCAGGGAGGCCGTGCAGGCCCTGTGCCTGCTACAACTCCACTTTCTGTATTTAGAAAAAAGGCGTTCCCTATGGTTCTTTTAAAACAATGCACAAGGCATGAGAACATAAGTAACACGATGACAATTACAAGGAAAATCCACAACGTTCCCTTAACCAAAGATGCAACCCATCCCGTTAATCCCCATTGACCGAAGAGATCATTGACCCAGTCTGGGGTCTGTTCTACTTTTAAGTCCTTCACAAGTCCCTTCAGTTTCTAGATGTTGGCGTGGATGGATTCCGAGCGTGAAGAGAGATTGAAGCAGCACATCCCTTCGAAGTCCTCGCAGCCATGCCCGTGGGCAAGCAGCAGGAAGTCAATCGCTGCTTGATTTTGGAGTGAGGCGTGTCTTGTGGTTTCTTCTTCCTTTAAAAGATCACTCAGGGCAGCAGATGTAGCGTTGGCTTGCTTATTGAGCCCGCACCCAAGGTGACATTTCACCAAGGGCTTTAGCTGGAGCTGCCCATGGTAGGAATAGGGAGACAGCAATCTTTTTTGATTTGTTCCAATTGTAAAATTTGGGATCGCAATTTTCATCAAATTCCATGTAGGATCTTTTGTGGCGTTTTAATTTACTTTCTTTTTTTCCAATTATGTAACAAGGCGATATTTGGAGTGAGGGTGGAAAGTTTTCCAAGGCTACAGGGACCTCCCTGGAGCCGCGAGGGTATCCTAGCCCATACTCAGTCACCACAGATGAGAAACGTTCCCTTGGGTAGAACTTTGGGATGGAGAGAGGACACAGAGATCACACGAGCAGTGTAATTACACCAATCATGAGGGTTGTAGGCTTTGTTAATTGGTGATATGTCTTTTCGGTATGTGTTTTTGTTCAGGTCAATTTCAGGCAAATTATTCTTTGGACGTCTAAAGTAAAATTTGACACAGAAGGTGGCCTTAGAGGACCCCAACAGATCCAATTCCTGGGGTTCCTCAAGAGCATTGGGCAGTATTTTTGTCCACTCGTCCCAAGTTTCTACCTGGTGGGGTCTCTTACCTGTGGTGCGGAGAAGCTCTGAATTATAGGCGGGCCAGTCATCGGCTAAGAAAGGAATTCCTACTAGACATGTGGAAAGTGGGTTATCAACGCTCCCCATGGATAAGCACATGTTATCCTGTTTTAATGTTCTTGCTAAGGTTACCCAGACATTATGGCTCGGCTGTGGGCCGATCCAACCGACGGCACACGGCACGGTGAGGAACATCCAGGCAGCAGTGAGGACAGCGCCAACGGAGATATTTTTCATCTTTGGGCAGGAATGGGGCTTCTGATAGGGAATATAAGCAAAACTTGTTATTTTTATGGTAGGAGGGGAGGGTTAGGGTTCCTTTCCTGTTCCTTTCCTCTGTTCCTCCCACCTCCCCGCTTTATTTTTAGTTTTTTACTGTCTTTTTTTTTTTTTTTTTTTTTTCCTATGGTGCTAAGGGTGGGGGAGTAGGTAAAAGTTAGAGGCTTTTGGTAAGGGTAGATAAAAGGGATAATAGGGTTTTTTAGGGTAAAAAAGGGTAATAACATCTAATTCAAAGAACAGTTTGTTTTCAGGCTGTGCCTGGCCTAGGGTTTGATGTCACAGAATGTTGTTCAGCTTTCTGGTTTGTCTGCTGCTGTGTGATGGGACAGTCGTCTCCTCCACCTGTGGATGTTTGGCAACGTCTTCGTCTCCAGGCCGAGCTGGTCTGGTTTTGAGGAGGTCTTGTGTTTGACTCAGGAGGATTCTTGTCACTGCTTGTGGAAGTGGTATTTGCAGTGTCTAGGTATGGTTTTATGTTTTTTCCTGGGTACCATCTTGGACCAGATGGTAGCAGAACACACGCATATCCTCTTCCCCAGGTGATGAGTTCGAAAGGTCCAGAGACTTTATGTGTTTCTGGATCCTTCACCAGCACAGGTGGTTTCTCTGTGAGCTTTGCTTGGGTGGTATTTGCAAAGTGGCGAAGTATTGGTGGATCAGGCTCTGAGGTTGTACAGTTCAGGAAGTTGATGACATAGAGAGCCTTGCAAAGTCTTTCAACTGGAGAGGTGATTTTTGTTCCTCTCTGTTGCTGATAGAGGACTCTTTTGAGAGTTTGATGTGTCCTTTCCACGATGGATTGTCCTGTGGGGTTTGCAGGTATACCTGTCTTGTGTTGTATTCCCCACTCACTGAAGAACTCTTTTAACTTACGAGAGGTATAGGCAGGTCCATTATCTGTTTTGATCTCCTTTGGTACTCCCAGGGTAGCAAATGCGAGGAGAAAATGTTTTATGGTGTGCTGCGCAGTTTCTCCTGTATGTGTTGATGCAAATACTGCTCCTGAGAATGTATTGACCGATACATGCACGTACTTTGACCTTCCAAAAGGTGCAAAGTGGGTTACATCTGTCTGCCACAGCTGGCAGCTGTTTAAACCTCGGGGACTGACTCCCGTCCCCACAGATGGTATCTGGTAGTTTTGACAGTTCGGGCATGTGGCAACAATAGCTTTTGCCTGATCTTTTGAAAGCTTGAACATTCTGATAAGGGCAGGCACATTTTGATGAAAAAATGAGTGTGACAACTTTGCCTGGGCAAAGATGTTAGGGACATTAGCAGTCTCTATTGCCATGGCTAAGGTGTCTGCTTTCCTGTTCCCTTCTGTGATGAAACCTGGGAGGTCAGTGTGTGACCTCACATGCATTATATAGTAAGGTTGTTTTCTGTGGGAAATTAAGCGTGTTAATGTAGAAATCAATTGGTATAACTTTGGATTGGAAACCTCTTTGAGAAGAGCATGTTCTGCTCTCATAGCTATGCCAACAACATAAGCTGAATCTGTGACCAGATTAAAAGGTTCGTCTTTGAATTTCTCAAAGGCTCTGACAACAGCTGCTAACTCCGCAATCTGTGGAGATCCCTCCACTATTTTTATGTCAGATTCCCAATTTTGGGTCTTAGGGTCCCTCCATGTCATTACCGACTTGTGGGATGACCCTGAGCCATCTGTAAAGACGGTTAGAGCTTTGAGAGGTGTCCTACTTTGGACTAATTTTGGGGTCAGATGAAATGTTACATCACGATTAAAAAGCTTATGTTTTGGGATATGCACTGAAATTTGGCCTGTATAGCTATCTAAGGCATACTGGAGACTCTCATTGGTCTGGAGCAAATGTTCCAGATCCCCAGTGGTCATTGGCAAATATATGCATGTGAACTCACACCCTGCAAGGGAACGGAGGCGAGTTCTAGCCTTTTTTATTAAATGTGCCATAATTTCTTGGAAGGTGGTAATTGTTTTTGTGGGTTGGTTATTTGTAAAGATCCACTCTGTTGAGAACTTTGTAACAAGCTAGCTCCCAGCTAAAGCTCACAGTGAGATTAACTTGACCAAGATAGAAAATGAAGGAGTTGCTATCCCAATTAAACTGTGTCCTTGGCCCACGGATGAAGTAATGCACAGACACAGGTGGTGGAGCAAATAGCCTGGGAAAGTGGAATAGTTATACTAAAAACAGCACGTAGTTAGCTGATAGCTAGTTAGCCAATGGTGAGCTGGGATTTTGCACTATGCATGAGCTAATTAAAAGGTGTATAATAATCGGTGATTCGGGAATAAAGACGAGACTTGTCGATCATCATATGGTGAGCAAGTCTTCCTTCTCCATCAAATGGCTGACCCCGACGTCGACCGTAAGACGACTACGGACGGACACGGCTGCCACGGATGGGGAAGTAGGAGTGGGTCTCTCTGAAGCAAGGGGGGAGACGGCAAACGACCACTGTGGGGTCGCGGCCCTGAGACCTGTATAGACAGTCTCAGCCTACGTGCTGCCGAAGTCTGTAAGCCTTGCAACAGCGCTGATTAAAAATGGAAAGGCAAGCAGCATATGATTTATTTATTTGCTTTTTAAAAAAGCAGCAGATTAAGGACATAGACTTGCAGAAAGAGCTCCCGCAGTTTTTAGCTTGCGGGTGTGCACAAGGAGTTTCTCAAGATCCTTGTGCACTACATGAGTTAACAGAGTGGCGTAAGTTCAGGACCAGGAGGGGGGTTACGCGCGCCGCGGGAGAGCCCGGGGCAGACGCGGCGGCGGAAACGCGTATGGTAGCGGCGGTGCCAGCGGTGCGGCGGCGCAGCGGGCCGAGCGCTGCGGCGGCGGCATGCTCGGTGCCGGCGGCGCTCCCGGCGCTGCGGCGGCGGAGCGGACCGAGCGCTGTGGCGGCGGTGCGCTCGGTGCCGGCGGCGGTTACGCGCACCGCGGGTCCAGGGACACGCACGGTGACAAAAACTCGCACGGCAGCTGTCCGTGGGGAAAGCGCACAGATCGCGAGGGGGGTGCCGGCCAGGGCCAAGCCAGCCAAAGCGAGACGCGGGGGCCGAATACGCGGCAGCGATAAGCGCAGTGTCGGTGCTAGCGGCGGCGGACGCGCACCAGTAACGCGAAACCCGAAAGCTGGAACTAGGAGGGCTTTTTCACTTTTTGCAAGCGCACAAAAGCACCAGCGGTGTGGGACGTGCTCCCGCTGGCTGCGGGTGTTGGCGCAGAGCCAGGGGGAACCAGCCCGAGCGGAGATCCAGGCGGAGCGGAGCCCAAAGGAGATCACGGCTGCGCGGGTCCGGGCGAGGGCGTTCCTTTCCGCACCCCCGGGATAGCGCAGACTGAGGCTGTGCAAGCAGGCGGAGACGGGCGCGAGCAGACATTCCTCAAGGCACCGCCCTGTCACAGCTGCCTGGCAACCACAGCAGCCAGCCCATCGCAGCAATTCAAACAAGTGTCTGAGAAAAAACAGGGCAGGAATTTCCTTCAAGATCAGGATAGAAAACTTCTGAAACTTCACACAGTGCATCATACAGCAGATGTTATACAAGGCATTTCACCCAACTGTTCCACAGACTTTACAATTAGTTTACCAGTTTTTTTTGTAAATGTGTTTGCTTTTAAAAGTGATTGAGTATTTGGGTTTGATGGCTTTAAGTTTGATGACTTCACTGCCTTTCCCTTACCTGAGGCAGGAACAACCTTTTAGGGGGGCAGAGTCTAAGTAAACTTCCTAGTTTCTGTTTGGACTACATGTGAGAAGATTTAAACTGTAATATTTCTGTATACTATGGGTTTTATAGTCTTTGCTCTCTTCTATTCATTAAGAGATGGCATTAGATAAATGGATGTAAATTTGCTAATTATTTTGTACTGTCCTTAAGTGAAATTATTTGTGTTTACGATTATCTGTCATCTTTCTCAGTTTTGTTTTAAAATATTTATCCAAGATTCAAGGTTTTAAGAATTGTTGATGTTGAGTTTATAATCTTTGTTATTTTCAGTTTTTATAAGTAATGCTGATAGATAGTGATTGTTGTTAATACTAGATGAATATTTTGGGAAAGTTGTTTTAACCCCTTCAAGCACTTCTTGTTAAGGAGTTTTCAGATTTTTGTGATAAGAATTATTATTAAGGTATTGTTGTAGTATTTGCAGCCAGCTTTCATGTGTTTTTCTATTTTTTTTGTGTGATCACCTGCATGACACGTGTCTCTTCAGGATCCTGTCTTTTTATTTCCTAACTATTTAGATGTTTCTGAAGGTTTTTAGCCAAATTGCCAGTTTTGTAGTTCTTTTAATTATTATTACAGGAATACTCCAGCAGAGAATTCAAGAAGTTTGCTGTGTTTGGAAAATCTTTGTCTTGACAGAAACTTCAGAAGGATTCAATTATTTGCTAGTTTAATTAGTTTGTAACCCTAAGGTTTCTTGTTTATAACAGTTGTTTTTAAAAGCCCTGTTTAAAAAATGTGTTAAGTGACACTCACCAATTAGAGTTCGGGCTCTGGCCAAGTTCTAACTCTATTTGGATGGAGTGACTGACAATCAACCCAGATGTTTTCTGCATCAAAAAGTATTCAAGTCCTTTTGACTTGGCAATTTGACCATCTATGACAGCTGAGCCATTTTCAAAAGTGATTTGGAGAACCATGAATCCGGACATGATTTCTCCAATTCTCTGTCATTTTAAGGTTTGTCAGCTGTCGCAGACTCTGGGATAAGAGTTCAGTGTTGTAGTGTTTAGTAATTTTCTGATCTTGTATGTGTTGTTAATTGTGTGTATTATCTAAATTAATTCCTAATTACTCTTATCATTACTCTTATCTTAACATTTCTTTATGTAACATTGCAAGATGAAACCAGGACCCATTCTTCACCTCCAGGATTTTGAAAAGATTCTTCAGTCCTGCAGGGATGTGGGATTTGTTTGTGTTTTAACAGGTGCCCTGTCTCAGCTTGAAAAGAAAACGGGGGAGCTCAGGGTATTGGAGTGGCTCTTTCCACCGCTACAGCAACAGAGAACTGTGAGACTGAAAATTGAAATTATTGCATCCCTCATAAAGAAAGGACGTTTTAGGGCAATCCAAGTTATAGGAGCAGAGCCTTCCACAATACGATTGCCCATTAAAAAGGACACGCTTGACTGGTATTTGGTGAACTCTGGGGAGCTCCAGGAAGCCCTTTTAGGAGCTGGAGCTGTCGTGGAGACTGGGAAACTGCATCCTAGTCCCCTCCAGTGGATGACAGAATGGGACTGGATAACAAAGCCCATTCGGAGTCTGTCACCATTAAGGGGGGCTATCACGGCCTTTACGGACGCTGGTAAAAAGTCTGAGAGAGCAGCCGTGACATGGAAACAGTAAGGACAGTAGCGACAACATTTGTTAGATGCAGATGCCAGGGACAGTCTACAGACATTGGAACTTTTAGCTGTAGTATAGGCAATGATGAATTTAAAAGGTCCTTTGAATATTGTGACTGACTCCCTTTATGTAGCAGGAGTAGCTGCCAGGGTACTATACTGGGGGAGGGGATATCTTTGTGTTTCCTCTCCAACAGGACCCTTGTGGATCCCCGCGAAGTGGACTCGAGCTGTACCAGATGTTGAGGACCGTCGTGGCCTTGTCACCGAAGGACAAAGAGAGGGTGCACAACAAACTGACGCTGATATTTGCAACGCCTCCAGCCCTACTCTAACGACGCGCGATGTGCCTGCGTTCATCTCCCTGACGATTGGATCGAGTGGTGTCAGGACCTTACGGTAGAAGTAAAAGCTCCTCAGTCACAGCCATGCCTGGACTGTGGGGACAATAAATGCGCTGCATGGATCGCGCTAGACTGTGGAGGCTGTAATAAGGTGTTTTAGTTGGAGCAATTGACCGTTCGGCAAAACTGGTGCCCGAGCTGCCGATTCTCTTGGAACTTGCAGAACTCGTGGCAGCAAGCACTAAGGGATTTCACAGGCCTTGATTTGGGAAGATCGTTAGGCTTATATGAAGCCCCAGAGCAAATTATTTTGGCATATGTTACTTAGCAACTTAAGACCTTGTGTGAGCGAGCTGAAACAGGTAGTAGTAGCCACACTTTTACCTGGAGGGGCAGCTAATAAGGCCATGAATTTGGCCAAGCAATTAGGCTGCTGGGCCAAAGACGAATTAAACGCCACCTCCCAGGTATTGGACATGCTGTCTCAAGATGTGCAAAGTGTAAATCACGCAGTATTGCAGAATAGAACAGCAGTCGATTTCTTATTATTAGCTCAAAGCCATAGTTGTGAAGAATTTGAGAGTATGTGTTGTATGAATTTATCAGATCATTCTGTATCAATATGCTATAGAGATATTGTGTGATAGTATTGCTAATGCTTGTATTACCATGCTTGCTTAATTGCATACAAAGAATAGTGAGTCAGATGATGGAAAGGGCTTGGAAAACAACACTTCTGGCCCAAAAAGAAAACGGGGGAAATGTTGAGAACTTTGTAACAAGCTAGCTCCCAGCTAAAGCTCACAGTGAGATTAACTTGACCAAGATAGAAAATGAAGGAGTTGCTATCCCAATTAAACTGTGTCCTTGGCCCACGGATGAAGTAATGCACAGACACAGGTGGTGGAGCAAATAGCCTGGGAAAGTGGAATAGTTATACTAAAAACAGCACGTAGTTAGCTGATAGCTAGTTAGCCAATGGTGAGCTGGGATTTTGCACTATGCGTGAGCTAATTAAAAGGTGTATAATAATCGGTGATTCGGGAATAAAGACGAGACTTGTCGATCATCATATGGTGAGCAAGTCTTCCTTCTCCATCACCACTCCAGGATTAGTAGAGGGTCTCGAAGTTGAGTGTCCCATCGAAAAATCAGTCCATAGAACCTAGGTGCTTTTCCCAGAATGACGAACTGGAAAGGCAGGCTGGGCTCAAAGCGATGGGCTTTGCGTGAAGACAGGGCTTCCTGGACCTTGGTGATGGCATCTCGGGCCTCTGGTGTTAGAGTGCATGGAGAGTCCAGATTCTCCTTGCCCCGGAGAAGGCTGAACAGTGGAGCGAGGTCCTCTGTTGTAATTCCTAGCAGTGGACGTACCCAGTTGATGGATCCGCACAGACTGTGTAAGTCTCTCAGGGTTTTTGGGTCGTCTCGGATGGTGAGCTGCTGGGGTACGATGGTCCGTTCCCGGATCTGGAGTCCAAGTAAATCCATGGGTTGGTGTACTGTATTTTGTCCTCACGGATCTCGAATCCTGCCTTTTCTATGGTTTCAATAGTCCTTTTAACCGCTTTGTCCAAGTACGTTTTTTCTGGTGCACAGACCAGGATATCGTCCATATAGTGATGGATGATCGCACCTGGGAATAGGTTCCGAACAGGAGACAGGATGTGAGCAACATACCACTGGCATATACTGGGATTGCATCTAAGTCCTTGAGGAAGAAAACGCCAATGATATCTTTTGAGTGGGGCCTCTCTGTTAAGAGAGGGAACAGAGAAGGCAAACCGTGGAGCGTCCTGGGGATGCAGCGGGATGCTGAAGAAACAGTCTTTAATGTCAATGACAGCAAGTGTCCAGTTCCTAGGCAGCATCGATGGTGAGGGCAGGCCAGGCTGGAGGGGACCCATGTCCTCGATGACCTCGTTGATTTTGCGAAGATCGTGGAGGAGCCTCCACCTGTCCGTTCCAGGCTTTTGTAGTACGAAGACTGGAGAATTCCAAGGGCTGGTGGTCTCTACGATGTGGCCTTTGGCCAGCTGTTCATCCACAAGGGCATGTAGTGCGCGCAGTTTGACTTTAGAGAGGGGCCACTGCTCGATCCAGATCGGGTCATGGCATTTCCAGGTGAGACGAGGAGTGTCTGGCAGTGCGCACTCCTCAGTGGCCCCAATTAGAAATCCGGACTGGGAATACATAGGGAGGCTCCCCACTGACATAAAATGTCCCGCCCATACAAGGTGATGGGGGCCCTTACCACAAATGGGCGGATGGTTGCCAACTTGCATTCAGGCCCTTCGATGAGGATGTTGTTCTTGCTCCGCATGGAAACTGTAGCTCCACCGATCCCTGTGATCATGCCTAACACAGGTTGTAGCTCCCAGTGTGCTGGCCTTTCAGAGCAGGCGATGATGGTCACGTCCGCACCAGTATCCAGCATCCCTGGTAGGTGGACCTTCTCTCCTCTGCAGGTAAGACCGCACTCGATGACAGGCTTACTTGGTCCCACAACTTGTATCCACATTGCTGTGGGGTTGAGAGGAAGCTGTTCCCTGTGATTCTTAGGGAGTAGAAAGGCCTGTGCAAATGGGGTACCCTTTGGAAGAAAATATGGTAAGTCTGTGCAGTACACCTGGACAAAGATTTCTTGTCCCGGGTGCACTGTTTGTACTTCTGGAACAACAAATATTTCCTTTGGGCTATGGAGAGAATCACCTATAATTAGGATGTTAGAAGGACCTCCTTTTGGCCCACGTTTGCCTGTGGGAACACGATAAACATTGTCATTTTTAAAGTCAATGGACAGTGCAGTTACCAGCTGACGGCGCGTTCCCTTTGGTATTGCTCCGTGTGTTGGATCCTCCTCATGTGGTCTGGAATCTCCTGGGATGGTGCGTGACTGGGTCTGGATGGCCTTTGATTTGGTGTCCTTGCGTGGGGCCCCACCACGCTCCAATGGAAGTTTCCCGGACGTGGCTGATAGTGCTGCTGATTCTGGGGCCTTTGGTGAAAATAGCGAGGGTACCTGGGAGGTGACTTCTCCGGACAGTCCTTTATAAAATGTCCAAAATCTCCGCAGTGGTAGCAGCGGACCTGGTCTTTAGAAGCTATTACTGCATATGCACTAGAAACTCCTTCTGCAATACCCTTAGTAACTGCTTGTGCCACTGTATCTTCAGTGGACAAGTGGCATGTGCAGCTTTCCAGCATTTGCTCTATGGTAGGTTCTGTGTCTAAGGGTAAGGCTCTCAGAATTGCTTTACATTTTTCATTTGAATTACTCATGGCAAGTTTACACAACAGTTCTTTTCTTGCCTCTGTGCTCTCTATCTGTTTTTCCAGAGCATCCTTAATTCTATCCACAAATTTGATAAAGCTTTCATCTATTCCTTGTTTAATAGTAGAAAAATATTGAGTAGGGGTGGAATCAGCAGGGGTAAGGAGTAAGGAGGTTTTTGCTGCTATAGCCACGTCTTGTAATGTTGCCTTAGGTAAAGTATCAGCTTGGTCAGAGGGTTTTTGCAAATCCCCTTCACCAGCCAGCTGTTCGAGTGTAAAATTTGACTTATCAGCATCTGCAGCATAGTTATCTGATAATGTTTTTAATTGCTTTTTCCAATGCCTTTCCCAAAGCATGTACTCGGCGGGAGAAAGGAGGCACTGGGCAATATTTTTAATATCGTGGGGTACCAGAACATGTGCTGAGAACGTAGCCTCTAGGAAATTTCTAAAAATATGTGAACTTCTGCCATGTTCTGTGGCTGTATTTCTTAATTGCACAAGTTCTTTATTTGTAATAGGTTCCCATGTCTTTCTAGTAGTAGCACCTCCTCTTTTTCCCTTCTTATAATCTACTGGAAAGGCAGTAATTCTCTGAGCTAACTGCCAGTCCCCTGCCTGTGTGGCTTCCATTTTTATTTTTGCCCAAGGATCTACATACTCTATTTCCAAATCAGAATCGCTGTCACTGCTGTCATCAGATGACGGCAAGTGAGAGCTATCAGGCCTTGCCTTATGCTTTTTATGGCTGGCTGGAGTAGCATTTGGCAGAGGTGCATGTGGCTGTGGAGAGTGTAAGGCAGCACATGGCGGAACGTGGCTACAGGGAGGCAGCATGGCCGGGGCGGCCGTGCAATGTGTGATACAGCAGGCACAGGACTGGGGGGCGTGGGGAGGGGGGGCAGAACTGAAGGAAGTCTGGGGGGTCCCGACTGGGGGCTGCGGAGCGTGGGTATGGGGGCAGGGGGTGTGCGGGATGGAGGAGGTGGCGGGACTGGAGGAGGGTGCCGCAAATACAGGGTGGCTTGGGTCTGGGGCGAATACGCGGGCAGGCATGATTCCGGCGGCAGGCAAAAGCGCGATGGTGGGGGGGGGCGCGGGTACGCAGGCGGGCTGGTCCGGTGCCGCAGCAGGGATGATGCCGGGGGCAGGGAAAGACGCGATGGTAGCGGGGGGGGCAAGGGTGGGGGAGGGAGTGGGGGCGAGCGCGGCAGGGACAGGAGGGACGGAAAAGGGGGTGGGGGGGGCCCCAGCAGGGTCGGGGGGAGCAGGGGGAGGGGTGGGGTTCGGGTCGGTCCCGGCGGGAACTGGCGCAGATGCTCTCGGAGATAACGCAGAGCAGGGAGGCGCGCAGGGTGTGGCTCCCGGGGGGCAGGCGGGGGGATAGAGGGTTTGGGGAGGGGCCATGGGCGCCCTGGGGTCGGGGGATTGCGGCACAGATGGCGGGACCCTAGGACCCAGAGGAGTGCTGGATTCCAGGGTGGAGGGGGTGTTATCTCCTCCATTAGCATTTGAAATAGGCGCTTCTGTTAAGTCAGATAAGGACTTTTCGTTTCATTCGACAGAATTTAGCCCTGAAGTTACAATCTTTTTGTTAGTTTTTTCTACAGATTTAGTGATAGCATGAAACATAGGTAAAAACCGGGTTACAGAAAAGTCTTGGTTAGTTTGAAACTCATATATCGTGGTCCCAATTGTATCCCAAAAGGAGTCTAAGGTAATAGTCTGTGTATTAGTATCTGGGAAGTGGCAGAGAATCCACTTTATAAATTTTTTCAGGTTAGTTTTTGAAAGGTTACCTTTAGAAAAAGAAAAGTTGTTAGAAGATAGGATTTCTAGGATTAGGGAATATAAATCTCTCTCGTTCTGGGATCGCTTAAACGTACTAAGCTTTAATCCCATTTTTCAGTCCCCCACCAGCAGAAAAAAGACAAAAAAAAAAAAAGAAAAAAAACCCAAAAAAAAAGGACCCAAGGAAAAATATTTTTGCACGCAAGAGAGGCTGTGTTAAACTTACACTTTTTCAGCCTGTTGTGGGTCAAAGTTCTGCTGGGGGTCGTCTGCTCGTCAGCCTCCACGGACACTCGCGTGCCCAGGTGTCGGGGTGCGGGTCGGCTGACCTCCTGTCCAGAAGAGTCCTTCTAAAACGGAGAGCTTCTCCTTCCAGGATTTCTGGCGAGCGGAGGCAGTGACAATTTCACGAAGAAATGCTGCTCCTCTGAAATGCCAGGTCTGGCATTCAGTTCCGCGGCCAGGCTATCACGGCGGTTCAGATGTCGGCCCAGGGGCCCCTCGCTGTTCGGGCGTCCGCTATGTTCGGTGCGCCAGCTATGGCTGGGCTATTCCCCTCAGGGCAGAAGCCCTGCGGGGAATGCCGGCCGGCCAGGATAGCTCACGGAGGGCCAGGATCGCTCAGCGGGGGGGGCTCAGGCAACCCAGGCAAGCTATAGTGATTTGCAGCTCAGCTCTTTAGTGATTTCAGCTCTTTTAGCTTGCCTGGGGCCGTCAGTACCGCCGCCGCAGCAGACGCAGAGAGAGAGGGAGCAGCGCTGTGTGGGTTCCGCAGGGTTCTTTTATTGGGGTCTCCGCGAAGGGTCCAGTGACAGCTCTCCTCTCCCGAACCGGGCAGGGTTAGGGGTTTTTATACCTTACAGGGGTATTGAAAACTGTCCAATAGTAAGGGTCAGGGGAAAAGTGACCTATGGATATACAGGGAGATAACAGGGTCCGAAAGGCGGAAGAGAGGGGCTTCTAAAACCTTAGTCATGCTGACTTTGGTATTTCCTAGCTCAGGCTTCTGATCGCCAGGGAGGCCGTGCAGGCCCTGTGCCTGCTACAACTGCCTTTTTGTTTTTTACTTTGACTCATCAGTGCAAAATACAGAAGCAATATCCCATGCAAGCAATTCAGAGTAGTCTATTTTGAAGGTGTAGTGGTGTTACAAATGGAGAGGGGAGTTTTAAACAAGTTTCTGCCTTTGTCCAGGCCTTTGGCAGTAAACAATAACTTTAATGAGGCGGCCAGCACCCCAAAACCCACTTTGGTTGCAAATTCTTAATAATGACTGATCAGGCCTATTACAACATGGATTATTTATTAAACAGACCAAAGAAAAAAAACAGATGCAAGACTTGAACCAGACTTCTTACTACACAGGATAAACAAAGAAACACTGCTAGTAGATAACATACAGTGCATGATTAAGGTATCCAATTTTACAGCTAGCAAAGAAATACTATAGATTAGGATTCAATGTATCTTACCATCCAATTGCCGATGGGGCATACATTCAAATCTTTCCTCTCAATTTATGGAAACGTATCTACAAAGATGCATTAAAGCTTTGTAGGAGAAGCCCTACACATTTCTAGAGAGTGTCTAAGAGGCTTCTATCTCCATAATAATTTGTGTGGCTTTTATAGTCACAAAGAGTCGTGTCTCTTGGTCAATGATATTTATTTTCCTTTTATCTCTTCCCACAACTGGTCTCCAGACCAAGATGTTGATTCTTAGTTGGGGGGGGGGGGGGGGGTCTCAGCCCTTTTGGCGCCAGAGATGACGCCCTGCCAGGAATTTCACCCAGCCTGGGTTATCTCTTCCATATGAACCAACCATCTGTGTTGGGGGGGGGGGGGGGGGTGGCATCCTGCCACAAGTGGGTTGATGCTGTCTGGATGCCAGGCACCCACCAAAGCCACTTTCTCTCTCCCCTCCACAGCTTGACAGGGAAGAAAAAATATAACAAAGAGTTCATGAGTTGAGATAAGGACTGGGAGACATCGCTCATATAATACCATCATGGGCAAAACAGGCTCTAATTAAAGTTATTAATTTAATTTATTATGAACAAAATCAGAGCAGGATTATGAGAAGTAAAATAAACACTTTAAAACATCTTCCTCCCACCCCTCCCTCCTTCCCAGCTCTACCTCCTACCCCAGAGGCAGAAGGAAAGAGGCAATGGGGGTTATGGTGTGTTTATCACCCGTGGCTTCTCCCATTGCTCAGGGAAAGGAGTCCTTCCCCTGCTGCACCATGGGGTCCCTCCCACAGGAAACAGTTCTCCATGAACTTCTCCAACATGAGTCCATCCCACAAGCAACAGTATCCCTCAAAATTCTGCACCTTGGGGCACTTTTCCACAGGGTGCAGTCCTTCAAGGACAGGCTGCTCCAGGAGGGGCTCCTATCTCCACAGGACTCCCATGGGGTCACAGCCTCCTCTCAGGCATCTAACTGCTCAGGCGTGGGGCTCCTCCACGAGCTACAAGTGGATCTCTTCATCTCCATGGATCTCCATGGGCTGCTGGGTCACAGCCTACTTCACCATGGGCTGCAGGGGAATCCCAGCTCTGGTGGCTGGAGCACCTCCTCCCCCTCCTTCTTCACTGACCTTGGTGTCTGCACAGTTGTTGCTCTCATGTTCTCACCCTGCTCTTCTCTGGTGGCAATCAAAACTGCGCACATCTTTATTTTCTTTCTTCCTAAATATGTTATCGCAGAGGTGTTACCACCATTTCTGATTGGCCCAGCCTTGACCAGTGGCACAGCTGAAACAGGAAGTTGGAAATTTAACTTGGGGTAGAAACCAATTTTGGATTTTACTGGAGTCTACTTGTTTAGTCTTTTAACTTGTGTGCTCACAAAAAGGCCTACAGAGAGAACAAAGAAGATTCAAGACTACTTAGAAAAGAATGCAAACATCCAAGCTAAAAAGAGATAAGAAGAGGCCCCACCGACCTTGAGGCTGAAGCAGACAGAAAAACTGAATCTGGGTTACAAACACCACATTACAACTATGCGACTGAAAAACTGCACAGGCTCATAAAATTGATAAAACAGTTTAATGCATATGCATAGGTCTTTTACGCATATGCAACAGATTAGAGGATAGAAATTTTTGGGGATGTGCATATCCTTGGAGACCATGCGTCCAGCGCTGAAATAAATCATACCAACTTTACAACTTTTACAAGTTGTGGAGTTTTTCTTTCTGCAAATCACAGCTGTCTTTGAAGGCACCAGGGATGGGCTCTGCCAGACATGGAGGATGCTTCTAGCAGCTTTTCACAGAAGCCACCCCTGTAGCTCTCCCTGCTACCAAAACCAGGCCATGCAAACCTTATATAGAAGGCTTCCTTCTTTGTCATGTTTATTGACTGCCAGCCTTATCCCCTGGAGAGTTAGTACATTCTGTCCTAAATCTTTCAGCTTTCTTGGCTTTTGGGAGTGCAATGCACTCTACACTGGCTGTTCATCTAGAATGGGCTACTTACTGATATTCTGTTTATATGGTTGTGTTGATCTCACAGAGGTTAATGAAGCCCTGACCAGATCATTTGCATTAATAATAGCATTTTTAGTGTGAAACTAGGGGGCAGTACTGGCACTGGTAAAGCTACACTGTGAATACTGTGTTAATTTTTGAGCCCCTGATTACAACAAAGTCATTGAGGTGATGGAGCACATCCAAAGAAAGGTAACAATGCTGGTGAAGGGTCTAGAACACAAGTCTTAAGAGGAGCAGCTGAGGGAGCTGTGGTCATTTAGACTGGTGTGTTTGTTTTGCACAGGCTGGGTTTTGGTAGCAGGGGGGGCACAGAAATGGCTTCTTTAAGAAGCTGCTAGAAGCTTCCACCATATCTGGCACAGCCAATCCCTGATGACTCTGAAGATGGATGTGTGTCTTGGTTTGAAAGGCAGGTGTCTGCTAAGGAAGGCAGGAGCCTCCACTGAAATGGAAAATATGACCCTCCTCCCTCCGAATTATTGCAGTTTTGAAATTAAGGGGCTTTCAGACAAAGATATGGGAAAAGGAATAACAGTTCTTTACTAGTATGTATAACAAGGCAAACAAATAACAATGGCAGTGACAACAAACAGAACCAGAAACCCAGTAACAGCCTTTTTGGCTGCAGGTACTTTCCCCTTTGGTATAGTTATGGTCACAGCCTGCAGGGGCACTGGTGGCTCCCGGTGGGCAAGGTAAGTGCAGTGATTCCCCCATGGCTGCAGGGAGTGCTCCAGTGAGAGTTTGGGGATCACACAATAATGGAGGCTTGACCAAGACAGGAAGCGATTGAAAAAGAGCTTGCTTTACAAACTCCCCAGGGGCAGCCAATCCCAGTTCCCCAGCAGAACTCTGGGAAGCAGCAAGATGGAATGGCAGGAATGAGCAAAAAATCCCGGGGTGGTAGACGAGATGTATCAGAAGCTCTGCAGATATAGCTGGAACTGTGGGGCGTCAGGGCAGGGCTGGAAACCTCAGGACATCTCAGCAGAGCACGGGTGCAGAGCTAAAATGTAGCAAAAACTCGGAGCAGCAGCAAAAGAATGGTGGGGCCCAGTTAGCAACGGCCCAGCTACCAAGCAGATAGTGAGATTTCTTTTTTTTAGTGAGGTAGGGTGTTAATAAGGTCTCAGTTCAGTGGCTGCTCTCCCAAGCAAAAGGCTCACCCCACGGTAGAAGCAGGACTGAGCTGGGCTCTGGCGGCTACAGTGAGCTCCCTCCCCCAAGCAGTAGCTCCTACTGTCCTCCTCCGAAGCTGAGAGAGAGTCAGCAGCTGCCCCAGCCCCTTCTTTCACCAGCCCAAATCTTGCAGTATCTCTGCCCCTCCAAGAGATACCTGAGATAAGAGAAGTTCAGCCAGATGCCCTCCTCCCCTGAGCTTGGCCACTATGTTTGTCTCTCTTAAGTACCAGGTCATTATTTTTTCCTAGCAACTTATAGGACAAAATTCCATGAGGGGAAAAAAAAAAAAAACAACAAAGGAAATACCCTGTTATAAATGCATATTATAATATTGGCTTTTTGCAAATATTAAGATGGATGCCACATGTATAATGTTAAAATAACTTTGCTATAAAAATAGAATTTTTATTTCTGCTATTAACTAAACTTAGTAGTGAAATAGCTGGTATATTTATGCTTGTGATAATTGAACTGCCTGCTTCGTTGGGATAGCACCCACTGAACATATGATAGAGATCCCTGCTAGTGATATGACAGTTATCAGCACCTACTGTCTGTAGAAAATATGGACCAAAGCCCAAACTGGAGGTGATAATAAGAACGGACTAAAACCACAGCCAAGAAATGCGCATGCTCTAAAAAGGCAGACCCAAGGAGGAGCCATGCTAAACAGTTCTTGGAACATGTAAACTAGTTTGGGGAAAAGTTTAAATATGCACAATTGTTAATGAATATGCAATAGGCTAATGCAATAGAAAAGGTATGTAAATGGCATTTCTGAAATAGCAGGTGTGCTCTGGGCTGAATGCCAAGGCCCCCAGGACATAAAACCTTTTCTTTATTGTCTTTGTGTCCTATTGTCCTTTATTAAACTTTAAAATTTTTTCAGGAAAGTGAACCTCATTTTTCACAATTGGGTGCTTCGTCCGAGATATAACACCTTGCCTCCAACAACCCAGGAAATCCCGAGCAGGGGAGGCGTGCCCCGCTGAGTTCAGCGGCCTGCTCCATTTCTTCTGGCGTAATCGGCGGTACTCGCAGGTCAACATGCCGAGGACAACAAAAAGACAAATAAAGAAAAGGAAAAAGTCTCCCTGAGAACCTGTGGTAGTTAGTCCCACAATTCTTGTGTACAAAGACCCGAAGAAGAAAAAGGATTGTAAGTATTTTTTGGGGGAGCAGGTATGGGGGGTGAATGGTGTGTGAATGAGACATGGGCTGGCTATTCCAAACCTGCAAAGTGAGTGAGAAGTTTCTGAGGGCTGCTTTCACGAGAAAAAACAGCCAGCGAGGAGACAAAGTGAGGGATAAAAGGAGTGAGAAATTCCCCCAGGGTAACTGGGACTGGGTCTCAGGGAGGGGTTGGACCCCCTGGAGAAAGGGAGCCAAGGGTTTCCTAGCACAATCCACTAAGAAACAGAACAAAAGTGAGGGCCCCCTAAAAGTTGCCAGATTGAGGGACTGGAACACACAAGAGGCTATGGGAAGTGTGGGATACAGTATCCAAGAGAATCTGGGGTTGGCCAACAACATTTGATATTTTACAATACCTGTGGGTGGATATTATCAAGTGACTTGAAAGTATAGGTACCTTATTATTGTGTTGTCCTGTTGTGAGTGAGAATGAGTGAGAGAGACATATTAAAGAAATAAAAGTGAGTATGAATGAATGAACATATACATAATTTAGATTCTTGATTTAAAGTTTAACTTTATTTTCTGGAGGGAGGTTGATTGTATTATAGTACTGGAGAGGAAAGATTTTCTGTGCTTTGAAGGGTGGGTGGTATTCAAGTTGTTGGAGGAGTGGGTTGGAGCAGGGAAACAGAGGCCAGGGACAAACAGGTAAAATCCTGGGGAAAATGGGACAAAGAACCAGTAAGTCAAGTTCAAGGAAAAAAGGGAGTAAAAAGGTGCCAGCAAATATACCCCAAGATAGTCCCCTAGGAATTAAGTTAGCTAACTGGGATATTGATCCTTGTACGAAGGAAAAGGATAAAGTAAAGATGATTCAATATTGTATGACAGAATGGACAAAAAAGGAAATAAGACCCGACCACATCTATTGGCCTAGATATGGGTCTTTTGAAGATTGGATTTTCCAGGCATTAAATATATTTGTAAATTAAAAGGAACCATTTGATCCAGAAGAAAAAGAATATGCCTCTTGTTGGACAGGAGACACAGAACCCCTGGGGGTAAAAGTTTTTAAGATATCAGAAACCCCAGAGAGAGAAGAAGCAGAGAAAAAGAAAGAAAAAAGCTGGGACCCCCTGGAAATATTGCCCCCCCTGCCTGTGCCAGGAGCTCCCCCTCCCCTACCCGTGCTGGGTGCCTTCACTCCCATTCCTGCCATGGCTCCTCCCGAGCTGACTGCTCACACTTCTACTTCTCTCCCTTTGGCAGTTCCAGCTTCTCTCCCTTTGGCGATTCCGGCTTCACTGCCAACTTCTGCCCTTGTCTCTGTCCCCTTGGCAGTTCTGGCTTCAGTGCTGACTCCCACCCCTACTTCTCTCCCCTTGGCAATTCTGGCTCCCTCTGTGAACCCCTTTCCTAGCAGAGGGGCACCATATCAAAATACTAGGAGCTCAGTTAAAACCCAAAAGCATCTTAAAAATCCCTCCCCGATCACTACACCAAAACAAGGGAAAAGGGTTATAAAGATTGAAGAACAAAAAGGTTGGGATCAAGAGGTTCGATTATTCCCATTACAAGAATCACAGAATCACAGAATAATGAGGTTGGAAGAGACCTCTAAGATCATCGAGTCCAACCTATGCCCTACTGCCTTAACTAGACTATAGCACCAAGTGCCATGTCCAGTCTTTTTTAAAACATATCCAGATATGGTGATTCTACCACCTCCCTGGGAAGAGCATTCCAGTACTTTATTATTATTTCGGTGAAAAATTTTTTCCTAATATCCACCCTATACCTTCCCTGACATAGCTTGAGACTGCGTCCTCTTGTTCTGTCAGTTGCTGCCCAGTGGAAGAGACCGACCCCACCTGTCTACAACCTCCCTTCAGGAAGCTGTAGAGAGCAATAAGGTCACCTCTAAGCCTCCTCTTCTCCAGGCTAAACAACCCCAGTTCCTTCAAATATTCCTCATAGGGCTTGTGTTCCAAGCCCCTCACCAGCCTTGTTGCCCTCCTCTGGACATGCTCAAGCATCTCAACATCCTTCCTAAACTGAGGGGCCTAGAACTGGACACAGTACTCAAGATGCAGTCTCACCAGTACAGGGCAAGAATGACCTCCCTGGTCCTGCTGGCCACACAATTCCTAATGCAGGCCAGGATGCTGTTGGCCTACTTGGCCACCAAGGCACATTGTTGGCTCATATTCAACCGGCTGTTGACCAGCACCCCCAGGTCCCTTTCCACCTGAACACTGTCCAGCCACACTGTCCCCAGCTTGTAACGTTGTAGGGGATTTTTGTGGCCAAAATATAGAACTCGGCATTTAGACTTATTAAACTTCATGCTGTTGGACTCTGCCCATCCATCTAAATGATCTAAGTCTCTCTGCAGGGCCCTCCTTCCTTCCAATAGATTGACACAAGCTCCCAGCTTAGTGTCGTCTGCAAATTTACTAATGAAGGACTCAATGCCCTCAGCCACGTCATCTATAAAAATATTAACTAGAACTGGTCCCAGTACAGAGCCCTGAGGGACACCACTCGTGACTGGCCACCAGCTGGATGCAGCACCATTCACCACCACTCTCTGGGCCCAGCCATCCAGCCAATTCCTAACCCATCGAAGAGTGATCCTGTCCAAGCTGTGAGCTGCCAGCTTCTCCTGAAGTATGCTGTGGGAGACAGTATCAAAGGCCTTGCTGAAGTCTAAATAGACAACATCCACAGCCTTTCCTGCATCCACCAGGTGGGTCAACTGGTCATAGAAGGAGACCAGGTTGGTTATGACCTACCCTTCGTAAACCCATGCTGGCTGGGTCTGATACCCTGGCCATCCTGTAAGTGCTGTGTGATAGCACTCAGTATTAACTGCTCCATTATCTTACCTGGTACTGAGGTCAGGCTAACTGGCCTATAATTACCAGGATCCTCCTTCCTACCTTTTTGTAAACAGGTGTCACATTGGCCAGCTTCCAATCATCTGGAACCTCACCAGTGAGCCACGACTCTTGATAAATGATGGAGAGTGGCTTCGCAACCTCATCTGCCAGCTCCCTCATCACCCTGGGATGGATTCCATCTGGTCCCATTGATTTATAAACATCCAAGTGTCCCAGCAGTTCTCTGACTGCCTCCTCTTGGATAACAAAAGGACCATTCTGCTCCCTGGCACCACCTACCAACCCCTGAGGACAATTGTCTTGAGGACAAGCTGTCTTACCACTAAAGACTGAGGTGAAAAAGGCATTAAGCATTTCCGTCTTTTCCTCATCTTTAGTTACTAGGTTGCCTGCCTCATCCAATAAGGAACAGAGGTCTGTTACACCCTTCCTTTTACCATTAATATATTTGTAAAAACATTTTTTATTATTGTTAACAGAAGTTGCCAAGTTAAGTTCAAACTGAGCTTTGGCCTCCCTAATTTTTTTTCTATATGCCTTAGCAGCTCCCTTAAATACTGCCTGAGAAATCAGTCCCTCCTTTAAAAGATGATACATCTTTTTTTTCTTTCTAATTTCCTCCAAAACCTTGTTGCTCATCCAGACTGAACGTTTGCCTCATCAACTCATCTTTCGGCACACAGGGACAGTCTGTTCCTGTGCCCTCAAGACCTCTGCTTTGAAGCACATCCATCTCTCCTGAACTCCTTTGTTTTCAAGGGCTGTTTCCCAAGGAACTCTCTGAATAAGTCTCTTAAATAAGCCAAAGTCTGCCCTCCGGAAGTCCAGCGTAGAGATCTTATTGTTAGTCCTCCTTATTTCACCAATTATCGAGAATTCTATAATTTCATGATCACTGTGCTCCAAGTGGCCTCCAACCTCCACATTACCCACCAGTCCATCTCTATTTGTGAACAACAGGTCTAACATAGTCCCTCCCCTGGTGGGCTCTCCCACCAGTTGTGACAAAAAGTTATCCTCCACACACCCTAAAAACTTTCTAGACTGCCATTTTTCTTCTGTATTAAGCTCCCAGCAGATGTCTGGTAGGTTGAAGTCACCTACAAGAACAAGGGCTGATGATCCTGAAACATTGTTCAGTTGCTTATAGAATAAGTTGTCCACCTCTTCATCCTGCTTGGGTGGACGATAACAGACTCCCAGTAGGATATCAGTCTTGTTGGCCTTCCCCTTAATTCTTACCCATAGGGACTCAACTTCATTGTCATTAGTTTCAATACCTATGACATCCAAAACCTTCCAAATATAAAGGGCCACCCCTCCACCTCTTCTCCCTTTTCTGTCTCTTCTGAAGAGCTTGTAGCCATCCAGTGCAGTGCTCCAACTATGTGAGTCATCCCACCATGTTTCTGTGATGACAACTACACCATAGTTCTGCTGTTGCACCATGGCTTCCAGCTCTTCCTGTTTGTTACCCATGGTACGTGCATTGGTATACATGCACCTCAACTGGGCCACTGATTTCTCCCCTAACACAGTCTTACCACCCTTGGGCCTGCTTCCAGACAGCCCAGATGCATCCCCTTCTCCCTTCAGACCTAGTTTAAAGCCCTTTCAACAAGGTCTGCCAGTTCATGAGCTAAAAACCTTCTGCCCTTAACAGAGAGATGTATCCCATCTGATTCCAGTAGAGCAGGTGCCGTAAAAGTTGCCCCATGATCATAGAATCAGAAATTTTGCCAATGATACCAACTCTTGTGCCACTTGTTAATTATGTGAGTTCTCCTATTTCTTTTATCATTTTTCTCTGCCACCAAAGGGACTGAGCAGAACGCTACCTGTGCACCTGTCCTATCAACCACTTGACCCAGTGCCCTAAACTCCCTTTTAATCGCCTTGACACTCCTCTTTTCAATCTCATCACTGACAGCCTGGAGTATCAGCAGTGGGTAATAATCAGAGGGCTGAATCAGCCCAGGAAGTCTCTCAGTGATATTTCATACCCAGGCCCCAGGGAGGCAGCAGACTTCCCTGTGGGATGGGTCTGGTCAACATAAGGGGCCCTCTGTTCCCCTCAGAAGGGAATCACCCACTACGATTACCCTTATTTTCTTCTTGATGTTGGAGGTGGTAATCTGTTTTTTAGACGAGTCATAATTGGGAGGCTCACTGGGGAGATAATTTTCTTCTAAATCATCTCACTGGCTCTCTAGATCCAGGGCCTCATACCTATTCTGAGTTGGCACCTGGCTAGGGGATAGGGGGCAGGAGGGATTTTTGTTATTACCTCCCCGAGCAGGGACACATTTCCACTCCCCTTAGTCTGCCAGGTGCCCCTCTATTGCCTGAGAGAGGCATTTGAGTCCTCTGACTCTTGGTGGGCCTCCCTTAAAAATGTAAGCGCTGAACTCCACCAATCTACTTCCCTTTCACTATCCCTGATACTCCTTAATCTTTCAACTTCCTCCCTAAGCTCGGCCACCAGTGAAAGGAGGTCGTTTACCTGTTCACACTGTAGGCAGGCCTCCTCCACAACACCCCCTGAAACCACTGATAAGCTCAAACTCTCCACACAGGAATGGGTCTGTACAGACACATCCTTTTTGAAGGGCTCCACTTGGTCACATACACTTGTACCAACCACAGATTTTGACCAGGTTAAAACCATTATTAGGAGAAAACCCAAAATCAAGCAACCAATACAAACACCTCAAACAACACACAGCACACCTAACTAACAAGAAAACCTGTAACCCTACCTTCTTGCCCTGCCTGCGCAAACTGCTGTCACCACATCCCTGTTTGCCCAGTCCGGGTTGCCACGCTCCCTGGAGACCTCTTATAGCGAGTCACTCAGGAACAAAGGAAGCTCCACCTCCCACTCCTGAATGGCTCACAATGCCATTGTCTCATTACCAATGCCAATGAGAAGTACCTATGGGAGGGGTTCAAGGAGGGACAGGATTTGTGAATGCTCCTTTGACCTCTTCAGAAGTCAGAAATTTTAAAAAAGAGATTAAAGGATTATTGGAAGATCCCATAGGAACAGCTGAACAATTAGATCAATTCTTTGGTCCCAACATTTTTACTTGGGAGGAAATTCAGTCAATAATGAAAATAATATTCTCCCAAGAGGAGAGGCAGATGATTAGAGCTGCTGGAATGAGAATTTGGGAGAGACAATATCAACAAGGTCTACCAGGGGACCAGAAAATGCCAATAGCACCTCCTAACTGGAACCAAAATGAAGAGGCGGGGTGAGGACATATGAATGATTATCGTAATCTGATAATCAGAGGAATAGAAGAGGCAGCCCCTCGAGGGCAAAATGTCAGAAAAGCTTTTGAGGGGCAGCAAGGAAAGGAAGAAATTCCAACTGAATTGTTAGAAATGCTCAGAAAGGATATGAAACAATACTCTGGAATAGACCCTGAAACCATAGCAGGGCAAGCCCTATTGAGGGTTAATTTTGTCACTCATGCCTGGCCAGATATTAGAAAAAAGCTGGAAAAGATGGAGGACTGGCACGATGAATCACTAAATGACTTATTAAAAGAAGCTCAAAGGGTCTATGTACAGAGAGATGAAGAAAAAGCCAACATGGAAGCAAAAATTATGATAGCCACTATGCAAGAGAGTAAATTCCAGAGGAATCTGAAGCCCCCAGGTACCACTCCCAAACATTCCCATTTTAGAGACATGGAAAAGGGAAGAAACAGAACCCCAGCACAATCAAAATCCCAGAAGCAAACTAAAAAGGCCTGTTTCTATTGTGAGGAAGAGGGACACTTATAAGACAGAATACTCTCACCTAAAAAAGGATATGAAAATATTCCAAGAGATACACCCAGCAGAAGAATAGGGAAGTCATGGGTTCTATTTTCTGGGGGATAAGCACCATCTGGAGCCTTTGATAACTTTAAAAGTAGGCACCCAAGAGGAGGTATTAGAATTTATAGTTGATACTGGGGCAGAGAGAACTTATTCCAAGGGGATGTGATGGGAGTGATGACACTGTGAAGGTAACAGGAGCAAAAAGAGAAGGGTTTAAAGATCCTGTCATTAAAAATGTAGTAATTGATGGGGAAACCAGAATAGGGATGGGACATGTCTTATTAGTTCCTGACACAGGTAGCAACTTATTGGGGAGAGACTTGCAGGTGCAATTAGGAATAATCATACCAGAAGAAGGGAAGATGACAGCTAAAGTGTTAAAACTTGGCCAAGAAGATGAGGAAAAAATTAACAAAAAGGTTTGGGCTGGGGAAGGAAATAGGGGGGACTGAATATTGACCCCATAAGGGTCACGACCAAGAAAGAAAAATGTCCCATATGTGTTCGTCAGTACCCTATATCCTTCGAAGGAAGAGAAGGTTTAAAGCTGGTAATACAAGAATTGATAAAGGATGGGGCAGTAGAACCTTGTATGTCTCCTCATAATACCCCTATTTTCCCAGTAAAGAAGCCTGATGGGAATTATAGATTAGTACAAGACTTAAGGGAAATTAACAAGCGAACTCAGACCCATTACCCAGTGGTACCCAATCCCTATACTCTTTTACTTAAAGTCCCACCCAGCATCAGTGGTTTAGTGTAGTGGATCTTAAAGATGCATTTTGGGCTTGCCCATTAGCAAGGGAAAGCTGAAATATTTTTGCCTTTGAATGGGAGGATCCAAATACTGGAAGAAAGCAGCAACTAAGATGGACAAAATTACCACAGGTATTTACTGAGTCTCTGAACCTATTCGGACAAGTTTTAGAAGAAATATTACAAACTTTCCCCACTTGTTCTGGAATGCAAATTACCCAATATGTGGATGATCTTTTACTCTCAGGGGAAGCTGAAGTTAGAGAGGCTACTATAAAACTTTTGAATTTTCTTGGGGAAAAAAGATTAAGAGCATCAAAAGGGAAACTACAATTTATGGAATCATAAGTAAAATATCTTGGCCACTTAATAAGCAAAGGTAGCCAAAAGCTGAATCCTGAGAGGATTGCAGGGATTTTATCTCTTCCTCCCCCGCGCCCTACAAAGAAGGAAGTATGAAGGCTGCTTGGATTATTGGGATATTGTAGGTGATGGATCGAAGGGTATACGCAGGCAGTAGAATTTTTATGTGAATGTGGATGCTGACAGTCTGGTCAGAGAGAAAGTCAGATAAACTTTCCCAGGCATTCAGGCATTGCTCTGGGGAGATTTGAGAAAGCTCATAGAAAGGATTAAAATAATCTTTAATCTTTGCATCTGGTGTTTTGAACTTGTTGTTTATTAGTAAGATGTTTATGTTAGGGATATGATAGAAATTCGTGCCTATGAAATATAGATGTATCAAACATGTTATTAAAGCGGGGACCAGGGTTTAATCCTAGAATGACAAAACCGCAGCTGGCTGACAAAGGTGGAACTTGGCATTAACATACGAAGGAAAACTCGGCTGCACAGGAGATGGTCGTTCATGGTAGCATGTACCCGAGGATGCCCAGTGATGATGGCCCATGAAGATACCCATCTAAGATAACCAGGGCCATCAACACCTTCCACCTGAATACAGGATTCCGGGAATCGGAGGAAGAACATCTGTCTCTTCCTGGACGAGGTTTTGTGCAGCTTTGAGTGAAGAAAGGAGCCAACATGAATATGATGAACTTTGAGAGGAGACAAAGGGACTCTGCCGTGGGCAAAAAAAAGAGTATAAGAACGGTCCCTGCAGAGCAGCAAGTGTGGACGAAGGGGGATTTGGTGCGATAGAGGCCGGTTCTGCATTCACCCAGCCTGTATCCCAGGGTCTGCACTGTCATTTTGATTGGTGGCTGTCGGGACTGTAATACGGTCGCAAATAAATTTTTAATTTTTTATTTTTTTTACGATTGGGTCAATTTTTATTTTTACTTTTGACAGTTTACAAGAATGGTGTTGTTCCTAATTAGCCGATGATGTGAGGGGTGTTGACTGTGGACCAGTCAGGTCCAGCTTTCTCTGAACAGTCTATAAAAGAATGTGATGTCTAATAAACTTTGCTATTGCATTCTGAGAAGACCTTGGAATCTGTGTCACTTTATTCAGCCGTCCCTAATATAACAGCGACATATGAAAAATTGACAGAGGGAAACGATATAAAGTGGACCAGGGAAGATGATAAGAAATTAGAAGAACTGAAGTTGAAACTAGCCTCGGTACCAGCTTTGAGCTTACCTTCATTAGAAAAGCCCTTTCATCTGTATGTGATGCAGGCTGCTGCACTGTGCAAGGCTAAAACTGCATAGTTTTAGCTTCTTAACTGCGGCTTTTGGAATTGAAGCAATTTTGGTTTTGGTCGGCGTGAGGATTGTACTATGCCATTTTACATTGAATATGGGGGCCAAGCTAAGCACAGCACAGAAAGGCATGTATTATCAGATTATAAGAATTTTAGTTAGTGGAAATGTTTCCTTTTCTAAGGGAAAATTAAAGCAGTTTATATGCTGGCTGTTCCTACACTTCCCACAAGTTTCACCTGAAAAAGTCCACAATATCCAGTTTTGGGACGAAGTAGGAAACTAATTGATAACCTTGGGAAAGTCTGACGACACGTCCTCAGCCAAATCTGTGTTTTGGAGTTTACAAGTTCAATCAGCTTTGCTCAAACAAAAGGAAGTGAAGGAAAAGCCAAAAAAACAAGGAATGTACCTCTGCTCTTCCTGTTTCTTCCCACCCTAACCCTGAACCCTCTACCCCAAAACTCAGTATTTTAAAAAAAAACAGACACTGCTCACGCCCAGGGAAGCCAGCTCCCTGACCATCTTGAAATACCCAAGTTCCACTGTCCACAAAGTCCTGGCCAGACTGGGTGGAATTTTCCCCGAACCCCCGTGTGCCCATCTCAGAAACCTCAAGCACGTGTCAGTTTCTCAGAGAGCAGCGAAATTCAAAATGGCTCCCATTCCTCAGAGAACCCAGAAAATGGAGGAAACCACGTTCTGCCATGCCCTACCTGGCTTTCTTCTTCCCATGATTCCCCTCAGCATCCCACAAATCCTTCCTTACCCCTCACCCACCCTGATTCTGGTGACACCTTCCCTTCCCCCACCTACCTGCCACTCCCTCAACTCCACTCCTCTACCCCCCAGGGACGCCCCCTGCTGATGTGATGTCACCAGGCATCCCCACCCCCTGCCAACCCTTTGTCCCTGCCCTCTCTTCCTTCAGTGGGGGCACGCCCACTGCTTGTCCCTATAGCTGCACCAGTGATCCCAATGCTTCCAATTCAAAAGAAAAGGAGCAGGGAACTGAAGACCCAATACAGGGTCCCACTTTCTCATTTGCCCCTGTTACATATCAGCATGCAGGGCAAGGGGGAGGAGCCCCAACTGCTAATTGGAAAGCTTTTGGTTGAGAAATTATAAAAGAGGTCTGTAAAGATCACAAAGAGTATGGCCCACATAGCCCATACTTCTGTGCCCTTTTAAATGCTGAACTAGGCAGGCCTGTAGCAGTCCCACATGATTTAAAACAGCTTTTTTCATGCCTCATGACCTCTACAGAATTCAAATTATGGGAAGTAGCATGGAAACAACTACTGAAAGAGGCTCTCCCAGGCTTGCATGCTGATCCAAACACAGCAAAAGATGCTAATGGTATGCCGATTACCATTAATCATCTCTAGGTAAGGATTCATGGTCTTTGGCCCCAACCCAAGCTGCAGCAATCCCTGTTGAAGTCCTCGAGAGAGTCAAAAACACAGCTGAAAAAGCCTTCTTTACCCTTTCACCTGAAGGCCCTCTCGAGCCATATAGTAAAATCAAACAGCTACCATCAGAGTCCTTTTTGAAATTTGTAGAAAGGTTAACTAGAGCTATTGAAATCCAAGTTAACAAAGAGAATGCAAGGGAAGACATTTTAGAGGAAATGGTGTTCACAAATGCAAATGAGCAGTGTTGAGCTGCAATTCTAAGGTTACCTTTAGAACCGCCCCCCCCACCCAATAAAAGATATGCTTCTAGTTTGTAACAGGAAAGTGCCTCTGAGGAGTGTGGCTCAGGACACCAGACCAAGGCTGCTGCCAAGATCACCACAGGGAGTCGCTGTTGCCAGCCCAGCACTCTTTCCTTCAGCACAATGACACACTGGGCAGCAGCAAAGACCAGCAAGAGTTGACCCCACATGGCCATGCGTGCTTTGTAAGAATCTTGGGCACTGGGTTAACCAGTGTCCCCTGAAAAAACAGTTTGATGAATTTAAAAATAGCAGGGAAAGAGAACTACAAGCACTCCCAGGGGGTCAACAACAACAAAAAAACTGAATGGGGAGTGCCGCCAGCCTGCCAGGCACGCAGACACAAAAAGAGCAGGCCAAGGGAATGGGGGGAGCAATAAGGACCAAGCACGCAGTAACATTGAAATTTCTGTAAGTGAAGCAGATGCTTCAAGGACCACGTCTGCTGGTCCACCACTGAAAGTGAAACCAAATAACCTTTGCTATGACTTAGACAAACCTATGTTAACCACAACTTCTGTTAATGAGCCTTTCAGGTTGCAGCTGACAGAACCACTCCACCTGAAAGACACTGACTGGCATTTTGTGTCTGTCAACCCAAAAAAGCAGTGTACTTGGCACCGAATTTGCTGTAAGTACATCGTCATTGGGGACACCAAGCACACACCTCAAGAGATCTTAATTGCCCCAGGAATTATAACATCAGAACCTGAGCAATTTGTTCTCTGGCTGCACTGTTTCCACCCACCCCTGTTTCTTCCCAAAGGACAAATCATAGAACAAGCTATCCCGGTACTGAGTTTTCCTGAAGGCACCAAAAAACAAGGGCCCACAGTTGCAGGGGTCCAAGCTATTTGGAAGGACAAACCCAAAATCTGGTGTAATGTCAGAGGGAGTGGGGAGTCAAAACGCATTGAAATGCTCATAGACACAGGTGCGGACTGCACAGTTATCCCAACACAGGATTGGCCAGGACATTGGCCTTTGCAAAACGTGGCTGGTCACGTTCGAGGTATAGGGGGCATGAAATTGGCAAGACAATCTAAGAGCATTGTCCAAATCGAGGGTCCAAATGGACAATTGGCAAACATACGTCCGTTTGTATTAGATTATCCAGAGCCATTGTTAGGAAGAGATTTAATGACGCAGTGGGGAGTCACAATTGACATTCCAGACTCTCCACAGGATTTTTGGGCAGCGGTCACTGAAAAGCGCCCTACTCAAAAACTGAATTGGAAGACAGATAAACCAGTCCGGGTAGAGCAGTGGCCGCTCAGTAAACAAAAAACGAAGGTCCTTGAGGAGCTAGTGGAAGAGCAACTGAGAAAAGGTCACATAGTGGAGACCATGTCTCCATGGAATTCTCCAATATTTGTCATCCAAAAGGCTGACAAAAAGAGATGGCGACTCCTCCACGACCTCCGACAAATTAATAATGTAATTGAAGATATGGGTTCTGTCCAACCTAGTATGCCATCCCCAGCGATGCTCCCACAAGATTGGAAATTAGCTGTTATTGATATAAAAGATTGTTTTTTTCAAAGTCCCTTACACCTGGACGATGCACCATGTTTCGCATTTTCAGTCCCTACTATTAATAGAGAAGCCCCTTGGAAAAGGTACCTTTGGAAAGTTCTTCCTCAAGGATTGAAGGCCTCGCCAGCGGTCTGCCAATGGTATGTCTCTTCCTTATTGTCCCCAGGGCGTGCAGCTGCAGAAAAAGCTATTATCTATCACTATATAGATGATATTCTTGTGTGTGCCCCCAATGATGATTTACTTACCCACGCGCTTGATGCTCCAAGAAAAGAAAATTCAAAAGATGACACTTTGGAAGTATTTGGGCTTGGAAATTGGAAAAAAGACCATTGTTCCGCAAAAATTAGAAATCAAAACGAGGATCGAAACCCTTGTAGATGTCCACATGTTGTGTGGTTCTTTAAATTGAGTAAGACACTGGCTAGGTCTGACCAACAATGACCTTGCCCCTCTTTTTTATTTGTTGAAAGGGGGAGGGGACACAAGTTCCCCTAGGGCTGTTACCCCAGAGGCACAGAAACCTCTAGAAAAAGTTCAGACAGCAATGTCCACAAGACAGGCCAACTGATGTCGGCCTGACCTGCCATTCAAATTTATCATTTCAGGTAAGCTGCCACACCTCCATGGAATCATTTTCCAGTGGGAGCAGAAACAAACACCTAAGGCAAAAGAAACACCTAAAAAGGGCCAGGACCAGAGGGACCCTCTCTTGATCATAGAGTGGGTTTTCCTCAGTCACCAAAGGTCCAAGAGAATGACAAAGCCCCAAGAGCTAGTAGCAGAACTGATAAGGAAAGCTAGAACCCGGATTAGGGAGCTGGCAGGATGTGACTTTGAGTGCATTCACATTCCAATCGGATTAAAATCAGGCCAAATTACAAAGGCAATGTTGGAGCATTTGCTTCAGGAAAATGAGGCATTGCAGTTCGCTCTGGATTCCTACTCAGGACAAATTTCTATCCATCGACCTGCCCAGGAACTTTTTGAACAAGAAGTTCAATTTATTCTGAAATTAGAAAGCGTTCTAAGTAGGAGACCTTTAAAAAAGGCTCTGACCGTCTTTACAGATGCATCTGAGAGATCCCACAAGTCCGTTATGACTTGGAAGGATCCTCAAACTCAACAATGGGAAAGTGACATTGCTGAGGTGGAAGGTTCACCTCAAGTTGCTGAATTAGCTGCAGTTGTTAGGGCCTTTGAAAAGTTCTCAGAACCATTCAATCTGATTATAGACTCTGCCTACATGGCAGGAGTAGTATCCAGGGCAGATCAAGCAATACTGCAAGAAGTGTCTAACATCGCACTTTTTGAACTGCTCTCAAAACTTGTAAAGTCAGTTTCCTACTGAGAGCACTCATTTTATGAGAAGCACGTAAGGTCATACACCAACTTACCAGGTTTTATTGCTAAAGGCAACAGAAGGGCAGATGCTCTTGCTGCGCCTGCAGAGATGGCCCCTCTCCTAAATGTTTTTTAACAGGCAAAATCAGCCACCAGCTTTTCCACCAAAATGCACCTGGCCTAGTTTGTCAGTTTCACATCACTCAAGAACAGGCCAAAGCAATTGCAGCCACGTGCCCCAATTGCCAACAACATGCACTCCCCACAATATGTGTGGGAGCAAACCCGAGGGGATTCAACAGTTGTGAACTGTGGGAAACAGATGTAACATACATACAATCATTCGGATGGCAGAAATATGTTCATGTCAGTGTAGATACCTTTTCTGGAGCAGTCTATGCCTCTGCCCACAAGGGAGAATCATCCTCTGATGCAATAAAGCACCTGCTATAGGCTTTCTCATTCATGGGCATCCCCAAGGAATTAAAAACTGATAACAGGCCCACTTACACATCCAAGGAATTTGGAGGTTTCCTGCAGCAATGGGGAGTAGGGCACAAAAAGGGCATCCCCTACTCCCCTACAGGTTGAGCTGTAGTGGAAAGGACTCACTGTGATATCAAGAGTCCTGGACCAGCAAGATCCGGTCCTGAAAGTGGAACCTCCCCAAATCAGGTTATCTAGAGCATTGTTTACTATAAATTTTCTGAACTGTTCTTTTGACAGCCTGAGTCCGCCCATCGTACGCCACTTTGGGGGGAGCAGTCAGATGTCAGGGAAAGAAAAACCTCCAGTCTTAGTAAAGGATCCTGAGACTTGGAAGACAGTGGGACCTTACAAATTGGTTACATGGAGACATGGATATGCCTGTGTGTCCACCCCCTCTGGTTTAAAGTGGGTTCCTTCCAAATGGGTAAGGCCTTATGTCCCGAAGGTCTCAGGGAAGTCTTCAGAAGCACTCCAGGTCGCTAATGCTGCCTGGAGGAGAAAACACTGTGCGTGTTCCCTGGAGGAAATTCCAAGTCCACCTCCTATCTGGAATAGTTTGTAATGTAATTTTGTATTGTTTCCTTTTTCTGGTTTAGATCCCGCTGTTTGTGTGCAGTCTCGAGATGCCATGAAGCTGAGTCTGCTCCTTGCCCTACTTGCGATCATTCCGCCAGCGATCTCCTGGATAGTCCCTCAGCCCAAAGCAAATGTATGGACCACTTTGGCCACAGCCCTTGGACAGGATCACATCTGTCTCTCCACAGCAATGGCCTCTGACCCCTTGTCAACTTGCCTGGTGGGAGTTGCTTTTAAATCTGCATAGTTTCCAAAGGAAATGTGGCATGCTTTAAATGGAGTTAACTTACTTGCACCTCCTCCTGGTCACTACCCTGCTGATAATCCATTATTGTGTGGGCAAGACAATTACCAGTGCCAAAAAGAGAACCGCAAGAATTCCATCTCTTGGGCTCCATGAACGCAACCTTGTGCATTCACTTTAAATTTAATCCCTGGTTACCACATTTTGAAATGGAACTAAACACCTATCCTCATCCCAGCAACTCACAATATACAGACAAAAACTGGTGTAAAAACTCAGTCCTAGTCATGCACTCATCAAATGTTGATTATAAACCCCATGAACTCCCAAAAGGTGTGTTTTTAATATGCGGAGACAGAGCATGGGCAGGTCTTCCCCCTTGTCTGCTTGGAGGTCCATGGACCTTTGGCAAGCTAAGCCTGTTTACCCCAAATCGAACAAATCTAATGCATTGGCAAATAAAAAATGATACACAAATTGGCTATTCAAAAACAAGACCTAAGGTGATTAGACGCAGACTGTAATTCAGAAATTGTTCACTGGTCCAGACTTAAGGCCACCGCAATTACAGTCCTTCTGCCGTGGGTCTCTGCAGCAAAAAGCATGGGACAATTAGGCCGATTGGAATGTTGAGTTGCAAAACAAGCAAACCTCACTTCTACTGCCCTGAGCGACCTCTTATCAGATGAGGAAATTAGCAGGCAAACCACCATTCAAAACAGGGCGGCCATAGACTATCTGCTCTTCCTGCACAACCATCGCTGTGAAGAATTTGAAGGTCTCTGCTGCCTCAACTTGTCATTGAAAGCAGAGAACGTCCATGCCACGATCGACAAAATGAAAACCATGGTGAACAAGATCAAGAGAGAAACAGATGATTGGCTGAGTGGACTGTTCAAGGGCTGGGGACTCTCAGGCTGGTTGGGATCTATTCTGAAAACTGTGTTGTTGGTACTGTTTATACTAGTTATTGTTATTGTAGTTATTAGCATTGTTTTCAGGCTAATTAAGCGCATGTTTTACAAGTTAATTTTAAGCTCATCTTCCCCTCCTGAATTCTACCATTTGGAAGCCCCTAGGGCTCCAATGGAAGACCTGGAAGCCTCAGTAGAAAATACTGACCCTCCAGAAGAGGAGGAGCCAATTTACCAAGCGTGGTTTGGCAAGCATTCTGCCTCCCAAACCCAGTCCTCTTCATTTTAAACAAAACAAGGGGGAGATGTTGCGGTGTGTTTTCATGGTGTGCCTCAGTTTCCCCAGAAGTTTCCTCCCCCAGGTGGTATGTCAATCACCACCTCTCCTTTTCCCCACCCTTGACCCCTGCTGGGCACTGTCTATCAAACCAGAAATTCCAAGGGGAGCATCGAGTGATTGGCAGGTTCAAAGGATGGTCTCCACCCCCTGGGGGGCCCACCCAAGTGTCCCTCTCACCTGAGACCCCCTCCCCTCATACCTGGTTGGTGGTCCCTGTATTCCCTCCCCCTCTCCCCAGGTAAAAGGACAAGCACACCATGTGGTCGGGAGTTCTGTTGGAGCTGTTGCAGGATTCAGAGGCCATGCGGCCTGAAATAAAAACTCTGGATTAAAAACTCTCCATCAGGACCCACTCCTTTCTTCACCTCACCTTAAAGGTTTCTTCAGCACAGGGAGGCCTGAGGAGTGGCTCTCATCAATAGCAAGCTCCAGCCGTAAACACTGGAGCTCGGGACATGCCCAGACTTGTCCCCACATGCTCAGCTGCAACCACAGGTAACTGAATAGCGTCTCTGGGGAGAAAGGACCACAGATGCGGCTATTTGGTTCAGCAGCTAGGACCAGACAGGTCAAGGCAGTCCCGTTCAGAGATATTGGTAAACTCCAATATACAGGGGTGGTGGCTTCTGTGAGAAGTTGCTAGAAGCTTCCCCCATGTCTGTTACAGCCAATGTGAGCCAGCTCTGGGATGGACCTACCACTGGCTAAAGCTGAGCCAATCAGCAGTGGTGTAATGCTTCTGGGATAACACATTTAAGAAGGGGGGGAAATGCTGCACAACAGCAGCTGGAGATGAGCAGAATGAGTATATGTGAGAGGAACAACTCTGCAGACACCAAGGTCAGTGAAGAAGGAGGGGAGGAGGTGCTCCAGGCACCAGAGCTGGGATTTCCCTTCAGCCTGTGGTAAAGACCCTGGTAAGGCAGGCTGTGCTTCTGCAGACTGTGGAGGCCCACAGGGGAGCAGAGATCCACCCTGCAGCCCATGGAGGACTGCACTCCAAAGCAGGTGGATGTGCCCAAAGGAGGCTACAACCCTGTGGAGAGCCTTCACTGGAGGAGGCTCCTGGAAGGACCTGTGACCCCTTGAAAAGGATCCCATGCTGGAGCAAGTCTTCTGGCAGGAATTATGACCCCATGGGGAACTCACACTGGAGCAGTCCACTCCTGAAGAACTGCACCTTGTGAAAAGGACCTACACTGGAGCAGTTCATGAAGAACTGCAGCCCATTGGAGGCACCCATGTTGGAGAAGTTTGTGGAGGATTGTCTCCCATGGGTGGTACTCAATGCTGGAGCAGGGGAAGAGTGTGAGGAGGAAGGAGAAGCAGAGACAATATGTAATGAACTGAACACAACTCCTATTTCCAATCTCCCTGCATTGCTCTGAGGGAGGAGTAGAGAAAATCATTAATGAAGCTGAACCCAGGAAGAAGGGAGGTGGAGAAGGTGTTTTAGGATTTGGTTTTATTTCTAAGGAAGGCAGAAGCCTCCCCTGAAATGAAAAATGTAAACCCCCTCCCTCCAAATTATTATAATTTTGAAATTAAAAGGCTCTCAAGCAAAGATATGGGAATAGGAATAACAGTTCTTTACTAGAAAAACTAAAAAAATTACAAATGTAATAGTACAAACATCAAGAAAAACCCACTGACAGAGTCAAAATACAACCTGACACCCTGTGGGTCAGAGTGTTGGTAGCAGTCTGGATGGTGGCTGCATCTCACGATGGGATGATGCATTTTTTATCAGTCATGCAGTGACACTCAATGGCCCATTAACAGCATATGTCTCCCCAGAGGGAGGATTGGTTTCTAGAAGAGATAAAGAAAACTGCCCAATTAACAGAAGATAACTGCCACACCTCCTACAGATGGCAAATCAAATACACACATTATCTTGTAATCTAGGACAGGCCCATGCCCTGTTTTTATCTCAACCCATGAGCCTTTAATCATATCCTTTTGGTGAGCTCCTGGCATTCAGCCTAGGTCAATCCACTAGTGTAGGAGAGAGGTGGGTAGGACGGTTGGGACGGACAGAGACGAGAGATCTCTGAAGCTCGGTTTTGGAACTTGCAGTTTATTGCAAAGGGCGTGGGTGCAGGGGCCCTGCTTGAAGCTGCCAGCCGCAGCTCAGAGCAGGCCTAAAAGAGCAGCCCTATGGTTGATGCTTTGTGTGAGGAGACGTGAATCTTGACTCCATGTTTCAGAAGGCTGATTTATTATCTTATGATATATTTTATATTAAAATGATATACTAAAAACTATACTAAAAGAATAGAGAGAAAAGGATTCATCAGAAGGCTAGAAAGAACAGGAAAGGAGTGATAACAAAAGCTCATGACTCTCAGAGAGTCTGAGCCAGCTGACTGTGATTGGCCATTAATTAGAAACAACCAACATGCACCAATCACAGATGCACCTGTTGGTAAACAATGTCCAGACCACATTCCACAGCCATCAGATAGTTAATTGTTTACATTTCTTTTCTGAGGCTTCTCAGCTAGAATAGGAGAAAAATCCTAGCAAAGGATTTTTCATAAAATATCATGGCTACTGAGCCCCAAAAGAGAGAGAACGAGAGAGCAAAGAATAAAAGCAAGAGGGAAAGAGAGCAAAGTTCCTGTTACAATACAATAAATCTTCTTCTGTGATGAATATTCTAATTTTCACTAGCGAATCTAGTGCAAGATACAAATCCTATAGCATTTACATACACCCTATAAGAATCATTACATTACCATACTGTGTTACATTTTAAACCCTAAAAACTACTCTTTGGACCCCTTCTGCTGAGCTAGTAGGGTCTGCTTTGACTCTTGGACCTATCTGCAAGCAGAGGGTATTGTTTAATCAAAAGGGATTACCTTCAGCTGGCCATACTATTGTTTTCCAGTTGTTCAGTAACTAAGGCTTGGTATCTCAAAGCTTGCTTTCATTTCAATTTCACTTATAGTTTCCATATTCTCAAAATCTTTTGCTGGGCAATCATATTTATAAGGCTTTCCTGTTTCATCTTCCCCAACACACTAGTTCAGTCAGAAGAGCATGGGACTCAATTGCTAGGCTCACAACATTGGGTGCCAAAAAGGACTGTGGTGCGTTGACCATGTCTGGCCACCAGGTGTCCAGCAAGCTGCTCTATCACTCCCCCTCCTCAGCAGGACAGGGGCAGAGAAAATAAGATGAAAAAGTTAACTCCACCCCAGTCAAATCCAATACAAGCATGAAGAAGAAGGAGTGGCAGACAACTGTCATGAACTGACTGCAACCCCCTTTTCCCATTCCCCACCCATGCTTGGAGAGGGAGGAGGTAGAAAAGCTGGGAATGAAATAGTGTAGTTGAGGGTCAGAAGAAGGGGACAGAGGAACATGTTTTAGTTTTTGTGGTTTTTTTTTTTACCATCCTACTCTATTTTTAATAGGCAAGAAATTAAATTAATTTTCCCCAAGTTGAGTCTTTTATGTCCATGATGGTAACTGGTGAGTGATCTCTATGTCCTTATCTTGACCCACAAGCTTTTCTATCTTATTTTTTTCCTGTGAAAAGTGCATATTATATGGCTGTACACAGATATTTGCTATATGAATTATGTTGTATTGATTAGTAGTGCTGTATTAACATTTTAATAGTATGATAAATGTAGTTTTGTAGTAAAAATGTAGCTTTTGTAGTTAAAATAGAAACTATGTAGGTGGGATACTTTTTTAAAGAAAGGAATGAGGTACTCGCACTGAGATGGCAGCCACAAGACACCTAAATCTTTCAGAGAAAAAGAATTTATTGCCCCCTTATCAGAAGAAACTAACTTCTTCCTGCCTCACTCAGCCCTGAAGACGCCTTCAGGATTAAGAAGAAGTTGACACTGACCAGTGTTTGAATAGAATTTATGCATCATGTATGAGATGTATGAATATGCAACAGGCTATTGCTTTTAAGGGTTAATCCTCTGTTAAGTGGGTCCTTTTTTGGGCTTATTTTGCCCAGAAAAAGGTACCCAGACCGTCCGTAACTCTTTGTTTTTATTGTCGCGTATTGTCCTAATCCTAATTGTCCAAATTTTTATTACTCTAATTTTATTACTATTTTTATAACCATTTTATTACTATTAAACTTTTAAAATTTTAAAAGCGATTGGCATTTTTCACACTTCCCCTGTCCTGTTGATAAGAGGCAGTGGAAGAGTAGCTGGGTGGACATTTGGCAGTCAGCCAAGGTCACAACACACACACAAATGTAAAAATATCTGATTTTTGTGCCGGACTGTTGGGAGGAATGAGTCAAAAGCAGAAGACTGGCAAGGAGAATTGTAAATCTGTCCAGTGACCTTGCATCTGGGAATAACACTCAATAAGCCAGTGTGAGCAGCAGCTGGTGATCCTCTAGCATGGACTGAGTTTAATGGTTCCTGTCTCAGCTTGTGAACCTCTGCCTGCATGTTGTTTCAGGAATCCCTCAGTTAGTGAGGTAATGAAAATAAAATTATTCCTTGCATTCTAGATGTGAGTTTGTGGTTGTCCCAGCTTCCTGTCTTTGTTGGCTCACACATTTGGCATAGTTGGGAGGATCTGGGAAAAAACACTCCGTAGCTAGCAAAAACGTTGAGAACTAGGGAGGCTGCGATAGTGACTCCCTGCATTCTGAGCTGGCCCAGTACCGAGCACTGGACCTCCCTGTCCACTTCCTAGCTACAATGGCTCTTCCAGAAGCATGTTGGAACCCCAGTTACTGAGAATTTTAGACTTTCTGTGCTGACAGGCACTGACCCTCAAGAGAACACTGCATTTGACCTGAGGCTGTGGAGAAGGCTTCCAAAATTGAATGATAGAACTGGGATTATGGGTGTGTAGTTTGAATAGAAGTGTGTAATATCACATGGTGGAAAACTTAAAGTTTAAGGTTTTAGTATATAGTAATATATATCAAGCAAGATGGAAGTTTTAGGGCAGAGGCTAGTCCTTCTTCACCTTCTTCTTCATGGGTTTGGATGGTATTGTGTAATTGGATAAAAAATTCCACATTGCGGGCCATGGATCATTGGTTATTGGGTTAAAAGTAAAAATAATTTAGGTGCTATTTCTTAATTGGACATTTTATCCTTAAAAGGCCTTGTAGAGAGAGAGATAGGACTCCATTTTTAGTTTGTTAGTGTGAAGTGCTGTAGAACTCACGGTTTGTCACACTGTAATATAGATAAGAACTAATAAACATCTGAGTCTGAACATTTAATCCCGACCATGGCAAAAAGAAGTTAAGACTCCACAGACTAAAATAGATGATGGGGAGGTGGTTACCCCCAGACAATTTAGATGGCTGTGTGCAGATTGCCATAGAAAGCAGCATCAAAGCCTTCTCGCAAGTTAGCGGGGAGATTGGGATGGCTATTAGCTACCAGTCTTAAAGCTCTCAACCATGAGGTTATAGCATTGCAGAGCAAAGTGAGACAGTTGGAAAAGGAAGTGAGGACTTTACAAGATGCAAAGGCAATCGCACAAGAACTAATTACCCCTCAAGCAGAGTGGTCCTATAACCAGAAACAGACTGTAGAATGGCTGGTGGCTTGTATTGCTAACAAATGAAGGCACAGAGATGGGAAAAGTAAGGTTTTGATTTCACAAGTTCATGCTCTTACTATGAAATCCTCCAGAGATCCTGAGGAAAGGGATAGAAATAGCTGGAGTGAGTCCTTGGAGTCCAAGACTGAGTTTGAGCCAGATTTAACAGATGGGGAGGTGATAGAAGCATGACCCTTAATACAAGTGCAAAGTCAGAGGGATGTTCCAGACAGAGAGGTACAGATCACATGCACTTATACCCCTAACAAGTTAAGGGAATTTTTAGAGATCTATCAGCAGAGGAGGAAGAAGACATACTGGCATGGATTTTGTGAGCTTGAGATAGTGATGCTGCATCTTTCCACTTATTAATGGGTGAAAAAAATCTATTAAGCCCTATAACCAGTGACAATCACATAAAATGAGGATATGCTCAATTACAAAATATCAGGGGTCCTGCTGTGCAGAATGTTGCTGCACTTACATTGTATCAATAGTTGTGTGCAGCAGTTTTAACAGCATATGCAGATACTGCCAAATTAGTGTTGTCCCTTGGAAATTGGTGTACAATAAGGAGGTATTAGTTTACTGTGGCAGAGGGAGATGGCTCATGCACTAATTAGAATCATAAAATGGAAGGGATCTTAAAGATTATTTAGCCCAAAACCCCCGGTTGTGGGCTAAACCAGGATACTCAGAGCCCCATCCAGCCTGGGCTTGAACACCTCCAGGGATGGAGAGTCCACAGTCTCTCTGGGCAACCTGTTCCAGTGCCTCACCACCCTTGCAGTAAATAATTTCTTCCTAATATCTAATCTAAACCTACCCTCTTTCAGTTTAAAGCCATTCCTCCTTGTTCTTGTAAAAAGTCCTTCTCCAGCCTCATGTTGGGGGCCCCAGAGCTAGATGCAGTACTCCAGGTGAGGTCCCACAAGAGCAGAACAGAGAGCCAAAATCACTTCCCTCAACCTCCTGGTCGCACCTCTTTTGATGCAGCCCAGGATATGGCTTTCTAGGTTGCAAGAGCGCATTGCTGAGTCATATTGAGCTTCTCATTCACACACACAAGTCCTTCTCCCTAGGGCTAGTCTCCATCCATTCTCCACCCAGCCTGCACTTGTGCTTGGGATTGCCGTGACCCATGTGCAGGACTGTACACTTGGCCTTGTTGAACTTCACGAGGTTCCCACAAGCTCACCTCTCAAGCCTGTCCAGGTCCTTCTGAATGCTATCTCTTCCCTCTAGTGTGTTGACTGCACCACACAGCTTATGGTCATCCATAAACTTGTTGAGGGTGCACTCAATCCCATTGTCCATGTCGCTGACAAAGATGTTAAACAGCGACAGTCCCAATACCAACCCCCGAGGAACACCATGCGCCACTGGTCTCTACTTGGACATAGAGCCGTTGACCCCAAGTCTTCCAGTGCAACCGTCCAGCCAATTTCTTATCAGCTGAGTGGTCTATCTGTCAAATCTATGTGTCTCCAGTTTAGAGACCAGAAAGTCATGTGGAACAGTGTCAAATGCTTTGTACAAGTCCAGGTAGATGACATAAGTTGCTCCTCCCTTATCTGCCACTGTTGTAACTCCATCATAGAAGGCCACCCAATTTTTCAGGCGTGATTTGCCTTTAGTGAAGCCATGATGGTTGTTACAAATCACCTAATTTGTTTCCATGTGCCATAGCATAGTTTCAAGGAGGATCTGCTCAATGATCTTGCCAGGTACTGAAAGTGAGACTGTCTGGCCTGCAGTTCCCTGAGTCTTCCTTATTTCCCTTTTTAAAAATGGGGGATATTTTCGCTTTTCCAATCAATTGGAACTTTACTGGACTGCCATGACTTCTCAAATATGATGAATGTCTTAGCCACTTCTTCTGCCAGTGCCCTCAAGACCCGTGGATGTATCTTGTCAGGTCCCATGGACTTGTGCACCTTCAGATTCCTTAAATGGTCTCAAACTTGGTCGTCTCCTATAGTGAGTGTTTCCTCATTCTCCCAGTCCCTGCTTTCACCTTCTTCAACTCAGGCGATAAGGCTGGAGCACTTGCTGAAGACTACTGAGGCAAAAATAGTCCTTGAATACCTCAGCCTTCTCCGTGTCCCGGGTAACCAGGTCTCCTGCATCTTTCCTGAGAGGACCCACATTTTCATTGGTCTTTCTTTTATCACTGACATACCTATAGGTCATGGTTTGAGGCTGGCACAATGCCAGTACCCCCATGAAAATATACTTTCCCTAGTGGCTTTTGTGAGATGTGATCAGGAACAGAGCAAAGCAGGCTCCAACTTAGAAGTAAATGAAACAAACTTTATTAATTACAATAACTAAAAAGGAACAGACACAGCACTAAGAATGAAAACCCTCCTCCTCCCCCCATTTCTTCCACAGCATGAAATAACACCTTAGATTTCCACCCTGTGACCATCTCTCAGATAATCAACTTTCAGTCCATCACCACCCCTTAGATAATCAACCCTCAAATCCATCAGGGAGAGAGGAGTCACCCCTTGCACCATAAGCTTCCCCCGGAAACACAACTGAAACCTCTTGTGTTTCCATATCACTCGTGGCACTGCCCGGAGAACATCTGCCCTCGTGACTTCTTCCCTCCATGTCGAGTGCTCTCACCACTGCACATGGGCCAGGACTGCTTTTAGGGTTCCCCGTTTAAGGATGCTCCACCCAGTTCCAAAAGCAGCAGTCTCTCAACTTCAGGACACCAGTCCCCCGCAAATTTACCCCCTGGGGCTGAGGGGCCTCGTGAGCAGAGATCTTCCTCTCCACCAATCAGTGCTTGGATTCCTTCCAGTCTATCTTTCCCTGCTTCCACCCTCTGTCAGCTGCTTTTTTTTGCACCCTGCTCTCCCTCCAACAGATGTCTGGGTAGTTGAAGTCCCCCATGAGGATCAGGGTTTGTGAATGTGAGGCTGCTCCTATCTGTTTATAGAGAGCCTCATCCTCTCGTGTCGTCCTGGTAAGATGGCCTGTAGCAGCAGACCCCCACCATGAAGTCACATATCCCTGCCCTCCCTTTAATCCCAACCCATAAGCTCTCAGTCGGCTTCTCATCCATCCCAGGTGGAGCTCCATGTATCCTAGCTGGTCACTGACATAGAGGATGACACCACCTCCTTGTCTCCCCTGCCTGTCCTTCCTGAAGAGCCTGTATCCTTGCATTTCAAGTTTCCAGTCAGAGGAGTCATCCCACCATGTTTCCATGATGCCAATAAGGTCATAGGCCTGTGAGTGTCTGTCCGAAATTTCCCTCATTCTTTGCCTCTCAATCATCATGAAAGTTGAGACCACCAGGGAAAGGAAAAGATCCTATTCTGAAAATCCAGGTCTGACTGGTCCACCAAGACAAATTATTGTCTACCGGTGTGTTTGCTCAACCCATGGAACACTGCACCCGAGAAGGGGCAGTGTGCTCTCCTTCACCTGCATCACTTAGCAACACTGGTCCTGGAATTTCTCCACCCTCCTGACTTGGCTGGACTTTCTCTCTGGAATGACCTTCTCGGTGGTCACCACTAAAGGACTCTCCATTCCTCTTCATCGTACCACTGTGACAGATGGACTGAGATGGGAGAAGGTTCTTCCCTCAAGGACTGAGACATGCGACCCTTACATGGAAAACACCCCTCTTCTTCCCTAAAAGACTGAGACTGAAATCCCTACTGTAGGGTGGGGAAGGCGAGGTAACCAAAGCAAGTTTGCAAGTGACCACTGGACCGAGAAGACAATGGTTCTTGCCTACTGCTGATGGACTTTCTGTATGACGCCTACTGCTGATGGACTTTTTGTACACTTCTGTAGGAGTGTACGAGAGTGCCCCCTAATGATAGAGTGGCAAAGCTAGCCTTTGTCCCCCCAAAAAGGAAAGAAGCCCAGAAGTTTCTCCCAACAATCAGGTGAAAAGCCACCTTGTAGGATCCCAGAGGCTTCACTAAAACCTTGGGGTCACCTAATTGGATAGAAGCCAAAAAGTCCCGCCTGGCCCATGAAGTAGAAAAGAAGAAAACAAAAGAGCCACGAGGCTTTTGTGAAGGTGTTTGTACTAGGGGCAGACCTCTATACATTGCTCGGATTTTTCTGTTTGTTATTTTGCCTTTTATTAAACCTTTTTGTTTCTAACACTGCAGCAGAAGCCATCCTGCTCATTATTTGCCTTCAAAGGTAATAGCTAAGCTATCCTTGGGTGTATTAGGTTCCCTTTTGAAGGCTCACAAAACCCTGGCCCAACAAAACAGAACCTAATACGCGGCGCCCCGGACAGAATTTCTCATATTGAGGAAGATGGTCTAGGGATTTTTTGATTACCTCAATCAAAATAGGACATTTTTCCTTGGTATTTGAGTTTTTGGGGAAGCAGGCCTGCACCTGAGTTTTTTGACTCGTTAAAAAAGAAAACTCAGAAGAAGAGATTTGAGATTGAGAGCGAATCTCAAATCAAAGCCTCATACCGGTGAAGAGGAGGCTATAATTGGAGACGGGACTGGAGCACGCACCGCAAGCCTCAGAGGACTCTACCGATCAGCTAAGCTGAAACATTGTTACGACCCAGGATCCGAGAAAAAGTTTCATACCAAGAAGGACAACTGGAAAACTCGGTGAGTTCACCATGGGAAATCAGTTGTCTGTAGCCGAGCAGGAATTTTTTTTCATATTTCAATTATAAGTTAGAAATCCAAGATATTCAGTTTGACAAGAAACAGCTTAAAAAGCTTGTAAAATGGGTCTTAACAGAGTTCCCAAACTCAGATATGTCTCAGAAACTCGATCCAGACTTCTGGGATTCGGTTGGACTGAAATTATATAACATGGAAAAGAATAAGAAGTCCAACTTAAAGCTGCGTCCAATATTCAAGACGGTGTTAAAATTTGTAACAATGGAAAGTGAAAAGCAAGCAAAGAATGCACAAAAGCAAGCAAAGATCAGGGACAGGGCAGAATGCAGGCAGCAGCAGGACAGAGAAGACAGGAGAAAGCAGAGTTCTGAGGGGACCCAGAAGCCTTCCCTTATCCCAGTTGAGAAACCCCGGTGGAGGGGCTGGGGGGTAGCGAGGCCAGCCGCCCCCCCGCCCGCCCCGCCTTCCCCATCCCAGGAGAGAGGGGAGCAGGCGAGCCCTCGCCAGGATTGTCTGCAAAACCTGTCTTTCAGAAACACTACCATAGCTAAGTCCTCTGCATCTCCTCTCAAAACCTCGCTGTGGCGCTCGAAATCAGTGAATTTTGACAGTAAAATCGAAAAAAGCCGAGCCGATTATATCCATTCTGAGAACAAAAGACCACATGGCAGACTCCATTATGGCCCTGAGCCCAGCTCTGCCCTTCGTGGGCATGGCTCACCATCCTCCTCCAGCTCCCAGAAGTCCCTGGGTGGCTCGTCCCTGAGTTCCTGCCCATCAGAGGAGGGACACGCCCCTTTTGTGGGCAGAGCCGGTTCGGTGTCCCTGCCCCTGCTCCCCGCCCACACGCCGGGACGGCACGCCCCCTTCCTGACGAGTGTGGGAACCGGATATGATGCCCCGGAAGTGACCCTATCCAAAATGGCGGCACCCATGTTCGATAACTTGCCAGAACAAAAAGCAAATTATTCCTATGCTCCACAATGTAATTTCAAAAAATCTAAGGAAGAGTTTAACACACAAGGAGTCAATCACAGATACCTGGCAGAGGATAAGAAAGGATGCAGTTCAGGAAGGAGAGTGGGAAATTGCATCAAAGTTGAAGGTTTTTCCTGTGAGGTACACAGCAGGTCCTGCACCGAGAGGGACCTGCCAGCAGATCAATTTTGCTGAGTTAAAAGAGATTTGCAAAGCCTCTCGTTTGTATGGTAGAGATTCTGCATATTTCAGAAGTCTTTTACAGGCTACCTTTACAGCAAATATATTCACCCCACATGATTTAAAACAGCTCTGTACATCCTTGCTGTCCCCAACAGAATTTTCTCTGTGGGAACTAGCATGGAAATGTTTGTTAAATGACCTTTTAAGAGGTTATGCAGGAACTCCAGCCACTGCAAATTTGACTATAGATCAGCTCTCAGGTGAAGGAGCTAATACAGATCCTCAAACACAAGCCTGAACTCTCAATAAACAAGTATTACAGGATGTCAAAGAAGCAGCAAAAACAGCTTTGTTACAGGTTCCTGATGGCAACAAACCAGAATTAGATTTCACAGAAATAAAACAGGGAATAGATGAGCCTTATATTAAGTTTTTGGACCGTTTGAAAATGGCATTAGAAAAGCAGATTCCAATAGATCAAGCCAGACAAGAGTTATTTAAACAGCTTGCGATTTCTAATGCAAACCCAATCTGCAAAAAAGTATTATGTACATTGCCACAGGATCCTGAACTCACCCTGACACAGCTAGTAGATGCTTGCAACCGCCTTGGTATCCCTGAGCATGCAGCAGCCATGCAGGCAGAGGTACTGGCCAATGCCATCACAATAGCTCAAGAAAACACCCTAAAGCAGCAGGAAAAAGCAGTAGAAATGCAAACACAAGCCCTAGCAGAGGCTCTAATAGCATTCAAAGGTGCAATTGAAAACCAACAAATTCCAAGGGACATGTGCTATTCGTGTGGTCAGAGAGGTCATTTTAAAAGGGGATGTCCTAGGACCCACAGAAGGCCACTGCCAAGAAACAGTGGATACAGAGGTTTCTGTCACAATACTAAAAGCTTTCACCCAGCACAGGGTTGTTCGTACCATCTGCCGGGAAACGTGCAGCCAAGCACGGGGCAGTGGCATGCCATGACACAAGAACCACTGCACCAGAGGCCAGAGGCCATCACAGGCCACCAAGTTCAGAACTGCAGCACATCTTTGCAGGACTTCCAACCACAATGTCCCCAGGTACCAGACTGGAGCTGTCTACAGCCCAGCCAGTGATGCTAACCAATGCTATTGCTCACACAGTGTCCACAGGACAGCTGGGACCTGAACCACAACCACGTCAGTTCTTAATAGTGGGAGTGAACAGATCCCATGCAGAAGGTTTTTATGTCATTCCAACTGTGTTATCTGTCACCTGTTCACAGGAAATTACAGTGTTAGCTTTGTGTCCAGACCCTCCATGTTTTTTACCCAAAGGACTAACCATAGCGCAAGCTTTCCTCCTACCAGAGTCACAGAACAACACAGCTGTCATCGCTTGGACCAGGCACATCAGCTGCGGGCGGCCTCGACTCACCTGTGTCCTGAAGCACCTCGGGCAAGCCATGACCCTCACTGGCCTGATAGATACCGGAGCAGACGTCACTCTGATATCGAAATCGAAATGGCCACAGGACTGGACCATCGTGCCTACGCTGGATCAGCTGGCAGGTATTGGTGGTCACTGTGAGAGCTTTCGAAGCTCGCACTCAGTCACATTTGAGGGACCTGAAGGTTGTGTTGCCACCACAAGACCATTCATTGTAGGAGCTGATATAGTTCTTTGGGGTCGGAACATTTTATCGCAATGGGGTCTGAGGTTAGAAACTGGATTTTAACAAAAGCTGTTGATGGACATAACACTTTAAAACTGACATGGACATCTAATACACCCATCTGGGTCAGCCAGTGGCCCTTACCCGAAGAGAAACTTGCTGCTTTAGAGCAGTTGGTACAGGAACAGTTAAACAAAGGTCACTTAACTCCAACTACTAGTCCCTGGAACACTCCAGTTTTTGTAATCAAAAAGCCAAACGGTGGGAAGTGGAGGTTGTTGCAGGATCTCAGAAAAATTAACGAAGTAATTCAAGAAATGGGTTCTTTACAACCAGGTTTACCTTCTCCTGTTATGATTCCAAAAGATTGGAAGTTAACTGTTATTGATTTAAAAGACTGTTTTTTCAATATTCCTTTGCATCCAGATGATGCACCAAGATTTGCATTTTCCATCCCACCCATAAATCAGCAAGCACCTTTGAAAAGATATCATTGGGTTTCTCTACCACAAGGAATGCGCAATTCCCTGAGTATATGCTAGTGGCATGTTGCAAAAATAATTTCCTCAGTTCGTGCACAATATCAAAATTCTCTCATATTACATTACATGGATGATATTTTAGTAGCAGCAAAGGACCAAGCATCAATGCAAGAGACAACAGATCAGGTCATCTCAGCAGTGGAGAATGCAGGACTCACTGTAGCGAAAGAAAAAATACAGACACTTCCTCCCTGGAAATATTTAGGATACAGGATCACAGAACAAACAGTAACCCCGCAGCCACTCCAGCTAAGGACAAATCCAAAGACATTGAATGAAGTACAGCAGCTAGTAGGGACTCTGAACTGGCTTCGTCCACTACTAGGCCTTTCAAATCAGGACTTGGCTCCTCTGGCAGATTTGTTGAGAGGAGACACAGCCTTAAACTCACTGAGAGAATTCAACAAAGAAGCACAAAATGCTTTAGACAAAGTGATGAGAGCCATACAGTCACGTCAAGCTCATCGGTGTAATACTAACCTGTCTTTTTTGTTTGCAGTTTTAGGAGAGAGTCCACAGCTTCATGGTTTAATATTCCAGTGGGATCTAGAGAAGAAGGATCATCTGATAATCTTAGAGTGGGTTTTCCTATCTCGTCAGTTGGGTAAAACTACAACAACTTGCCCTGAAATTATTTCACAATTGATTATCAAGGCTAGATCTCGAATGCTTTCCCTTGCAGGAAAAGATTTTGCAGAAATCTTTCTGCCTGTCACATCCATCTATTTAGAATGGTTAATTCAAAATTCAGAAGTCATGCAATTTGCTTTGGAAAATTTTGCAGGAAAAATTTCAGTCACTTGTCCCAAACATGAGCTATTAAGTTCATCTTTAAAATTAATTCATAAGCCTTTAAGAAGTCATGCACCCCTCGAGGCAATCACATTTTTTACAGACGGTTCTGGGAAGTCTAATAGATCTGTGATTGCTTGGCAAAATTCAGAGACAAAAAAATGGGAATCAGATATTGAGGAAGTAGATGGTTCTGCACAGATTACAGAGTTAGCAGCAGTTGTACGGGTCTTTTCAAAATTCACATTTCCTTTTAATTTAGTAACAGATTCAATTTACGTTGCAGGTGTGGTGGAAAGAGCAGAAGGATCTCTGCTGAAAGAAGTTTCTAATGATCAGTTATACGGTTTGCTCAAACAGTTAATCCTACTTCTTTCCATTCGACAAGAACCTTACTTTGTAATGCACATTCGCTCACATTCTTCTCTTCCAGGTTTTTTAGCAGAAGGCAATGCCATGGCTGATTTGTTAGCCATGCCAATCCAGCACACACTTTCTAATGTTATTGAACAAGCCAGAATGAGCCATCCTTTCTATCACCAAAATGCACCTGCTTTAGTAAGAACGTTTAACATCTCTCAGAATCAGGCAAAAGAAATTGTTCAATCATGTCCAGATTGCCGGAAATTAGCTATACCAGCAATAGCAACAGGAGTTAACCCTCGAGGCTTAAATAGCATGCAGATATGGCAAATGGACATCACTCAATATCAGTCATTTGCAAGGTTCAAACACATACACGTATCAATAGATACCTTCTCAGGAGCAATTTTTGCTTCTGCACATCAAGGAGAAAAAAAGTAGAGATGTGATTAAGCATTTCTTACAAGCATTTGCATCCCTAGATATTCCTCAAGAAGTCAAAACTGACAACGGACCAGCCTACGTTTCTAATAAACTGCAGGAGTTTTTCAAAACTTGGGGTATCAAACATACCACAGGTATTCCACATTCTTCCACAGGCCAATCTATTGTAGAAAGAGCACACAGGTCATTGAAAATGATACTTGAAAGACAGAAAGGGGGGACAGAAGTGCTTTCTACAATAGAGAGGCTGAATAAAGCTGTATATGTTTTTAACTTCTTTAACAATTCTTTTATGGAGCAGGTACCACCAATTTTCAGACATTTCAGCAATACCAGTCAGGCAAAGCTCAAGGAAAGACCACCAGTCTTCATCAAAGATCCAGAGACAGGACAGATTTCGGTACCCCATCCTCTTGTAACTTGGGGCCGGGAGTTTGCATGCTTTTCTACAAATGCAGGTCTTCAATGGATCCCTGCAAAGAATGTCAAGCCACAGGTACAGCCGATCCGAGAGCAGCAGACCGCACCAGAAGAAGAATGCACAAACAACAGAGCCACAGCTAGAAGCAAAGACTTTTTTCTAAGTTTGCATTAGTTAAAATTGTTTACAAGAAAGTTTTGTACTGAAAAAGTTCTCTAGTTATTGTTGTGATAAAAAAGTTGTTAACCTACCTCTATGTAAAGTCATATATAGCCAGAAATTTGAAGCCTACCTGGAAAAACACTTCACCGAAGTTAAAATAGAAGATTGGCAACAAAATTTAAAAATTATTGGCATTTCAGTTTATAGTCCTTTCTCCTTTTTCTCTCTAAATGTATAGAAAAGGATGACATGTAGGAGAGTGCCCCCTAATGACAGAGTGGCAAAGCTAACCTTTGTCCCCCAAAAAAGAAAAGAAGCCCAGAAGTTTCTCTCAACGATTAGGTGAAAAGCCACCTCATAGGACTCCAGAGGCTTCACTAAAAACTCTGGGTCACCTAATTGGATAGAAGCCAAAAAGTCTCACCTGACCCATCAGGTAGAAAAGGGGAGGACAAAAGAACCAAAGGGCTTTTGTGAAGGTGTTTTTACCAGGGGCAGACCTCTGTACCTGGCTCAGATTTTCTGTTTGTTATTTTGCCTTTTATTAAACCTTTTTGTTTCTAACACTGCAGCAGAAGCCATCCTGCTCATTATTTGCCTCCAAAGGTAATAGCTAAGCTATCCTTGGGTGTGCTGGGTTCCCTTTTGAAGGTTTATAACACCTGGCCTGAGAAAAAAAACCCAGCAGTTTATGAGCTTTAAAGCCAAATCGTTTTACCAAGTAATGTCTGAGGCTAGTTGTAGAATATGAATCTTATGATTCTGTGGTCTAGGTTTATTGGACCTTTTTAGATGTAGTTCACAGGTATGCTCAGCTTATATTCCTTGTCTTCACTTAGTATACCAGTGTTGTTTTTCTTACTGTTTTGTCTTCTCTTAGATACAAGGCCAGCCTTTTAGAAGGCTATTATAGACAGTGTTCATACATTGGTCTTTCAGTTAAAAAAAATAAAATTAAAGGATGCCAAGGAAAGTAGGTTTAGTTCTGCTAGTTATCAAGAATACAGCTTTGGTATATTGGAGGGGAGAGATGTCCTGTTTAGAGTTGCTTTCTCAGTTCTGTATTTACTTGAATACAGTGTCCATATGTCTTTTTGTTATAGAACAGCATATTTCAGTTGGAAGGTGGAATGGGCATAATGGGAGCCTCAGAAAACGTTTATTAGAGAAGGCTTGCTGCTGAGTCACAGGGTGCAGAAAGGACTTCATTGCTTTTTAAACTCCTTCTCAGAGAGGAGTCTGGATGTGGTTGAAGCCACAATCTTGGCCCCAGACTTGGTCAACAGTTTATGTATAAAGGATTGCATAGGTATAATTGAACCTTTATACAACTTTCTCCCACATGTTAAGGATGGCAAAACAAATATATCTATATAAATTTAAAAAAAATAAATTTATTATAATAATGAGTACACAAAAAAACCTTAATCAGAATTATTTACTACACTGTGTGGATAGCTATAACTACTAGTATAGTGCACTACTTATTAAATAAAAAAAATTCAAAGCTGGCATAATGATTATTAAGTAGAGATTGATATTACTCACCCATACCAATGACTGTGAGCAAACCTTTCACTCATCTTCGAGGAGTAACCTTGAGGGGCATCCCCACTCAAGGGATGGATCTTCACATGCCTTAGGGAGGTATGGTAGAAATCCTTGCTGTGCAAAAGTGGTACTGGCCTTTTATAGTATAAAGCGATTGACTGTCAGTCATATGCATTTTTTAGATTGTTATCAGGCTTACTCAGCAAAATATGCTTTGTACTTTTTTTATTCACCGTACTTGACATGTAGCCATTTGTAGTGCTTTAGTTGGTTTTAGGTTTTGTGGGGTTTTTGGTTTTAATGCAAGTTTTAATACAATTTGACATATTTGCTGGTGGCAAAATAAGGACAATAGATAGTAAACCCAAAAATGTCAAATAGCAGATGTAATATGTATTCACTTCCCTGGTGCTGCATCAATGTCAGGGCAACATTAGAATATAAAACAAATTCCCACCTTTTAAAAAAATGTTTCTAGATGAAGTTTTTGGAGTCCTTCAGGCTGACAAAATTGAAACAGAGGCTAAAACTTCTCTCTCATCTTTGTGCCTAGGTATTGCAGGCCATTTTTTCCTTTGTACATGAATAGCTCTATTGACTGTAGTTATTTTTCATTCTCACTGGACTGTGCATGAGACTTGCAACTCCCCTTACATGTCCCTGATAGTTTAATATATGTTGCCGGTAGTCATTGCAACATAATTGAGGCATAACTTCCTACAAGATTATATCAGCATAGCTATGTCATACTCATGATGTTGTAGTACCACATTTTAAATGTGCGTTTCTTGTTGTTGAATCTGAAAATTTCTACTTGATATGAGATTGTGAAAAAGGTGTATTTTATGATTGGCTTTTCGCAAATATTAAAATGAATGTTACATATGTTAAAAAGTTATACTGTATTAATCATTTTCAGTAGTGTGCTAAATATAGTTTTAGGCTATAACATAATATTAAAATAAAAACTATACGATGTAAGATACTTTTTCTAACTAGCTCAAGAAATTCATCACACAGAGATAACAGCAATAAGACACCAAAATCCCCAAGAGGCCTCCATATCAGAAAAGACAAACTTTATTCCATCTCCTTCTCATCTTTGAGGCACCAACAGGGTTAAGGAGGAAAGTTGACAATAACCAGAGAAATCCCTAGTTTGAAAGGAATGTATGCATCATGTATGAGATATATGAATATGCAACAGGCTATTGCTTTTGAGGGTTAATCCTTTGTTAGTGAGCCATGCTTTCAAGAGGAAAGCATCTGAATGTTCGTAATTCTTTGCTTTTATTGTCCTAACTCTGATTGTCCAAATTCTTATTGCTCTAATTTGTATTACTATTTTTATAACCATTTTATTACTATTAAACTTTTAAAATTTTAAAACAAGTGATTGGCATTTTTCACAGAGATCTAGCAAGCTATTCTCTCACCATTTATCTCTAATGTAGAGGGGCTACTACTACTACTGCCATTAGTAAAGTAGATCTTTCTATGGACTAAGTCTGTATAAGCAAGCACAGCTGATAGTGGGGTTACTAGCTTCCTTTCTGAAGTATACAAAAGCAATGTAATAGAAGTATTTAAAATAATTGAGTGGAAAAGCCATGCTGTGAAAAGTCAGTGTCCACAAAGGAGACAGAGGAGACCTCCCACTTTATTTGAATAAAAGGAGTATACTAGGGCATACTCCATGGGGTCTCTCTCAGGGTTTTGGAGGATGCAGCCTCTTTTTATCCTAAACTCCTGACCACATGTTGCCCTCTTCCTTTCCCCGTTGGCTGAGGTACTACGAAGGTACAGACTTCCCGAACTGCCTACCACATATTCCCCTTTGAACATGTATTGTCATTTCCCCCCAAAGTTCAGAAGTTCAGACTGTCTGGGTTCTGCAGTAGACTTTGTGTGGACCCATTTATCCTATTACCCTAAAGTTCAGGAGTTAAGACTCTGGTCAAACTGTCAGGGTTCTGTAACAAACTTGTGTGGCTTGATGTTGGTAGAGACATTAAGACCCCTTTTGAAGACATTAACATCCATTTCTCCTAAAGACCCTCACCCATCCAGTCGTTTGTAAAGACATTAGCACCCGTCTTTCCTATCACAGTGAATAGTCTGGATGAGATAGACTAGGAACTTCCCTTTCTGCTATTTTTTTAGTAAAAGGACATGGCATTCTGTGAAATTAAGACAAGAAAGCAAATATTTTAGATTTGTGACTTCCATGGCCCTGGCTGCTCTCACAAAGCTGTCATTTGTTCTTGAACCATCTGTCTGCTCTTCAAAAACTTGTTCATAAGTCAGTGATTAAATAACACTGCTTCAGTTTTTCTGTTCTTTTTGGGGGTTGTTTTTTTGTTTGTTTGTTTTGTTTTTTTAAATGAGCACTTGCATAAAACCTATTCTACATATTCTCTATAGGCAGAAAGCCATCTTCTCCCACAGAGTAGAAAGAGTGGAAGACTTCCAAACAAAATCTATGGGGAAAGGTCATGGTAGAGGAGTGGTGTGAGGTTCTGGGTAAATCCTTTTAAGTGATAATTTTTGAGCACTGAGAGCATCCCTTCCAAATTTGATATTCAAACTTTCAGCTGTAAAAGATGAGTGTAAATTTGAGTAGTTTTCTGGAATTAATTGTATTTTTCTTGTAGTGCTTGAAATGTATGCTTTGGGAGGAACTGCTATTCTGTGTATGTGTTGAAGGTAACAGAGGAAACAGATTGATATACAGGAGATCTAGATTTGATTCCCTGCATTGATCTGCATGTGAAAAACGCCATTCACTTTTGTTAAAATTTTAGAAGTTTAATAGTAATGAAAACAGTAATGAAAATAGTAATAAAAATTAGGACAATAAGAAGCAATAAAAAGCAAAGAATTATGGACGTCCGGGTGCCTGGCACTCTGCCACCAAAAGGCACACCTTGCTAACAAAGGATTACTCCTTAAAAGCAATAGCCTATTGCATATTCATATATCTCATACATGATTCAAACATTCCTTTCACACTAGGGTGTTTCTGCTTAATTTTAGCTTCCCCCCTCATCTTTTAAATCAATCTTCTTTGTTCCTCGAAGTCTGAGCTTTCCCAATAAGGAGGCAATAATTCTTTTCTTGGGATCTTGGTGTCTTGTTGCTGTTACCTCTATCCAGAGAGGATAATGTGAAGAATTTCTTGATTATCTTTTCCATTCCTTGTGCTAGTTACAAAAAGTATCTTATATCACATAGTTTCTATTTTAATATTATACTATAGCCTAAAAACTATATTTACCCCACTACTTAAAAGAGATTAATACAGTATAACTTTCCAACATAACACATATAGTATTCATTTCAATATTTGCGAAGAGCCAATCATATAATATGCATTTTTCACATAGATAAGTCACTGAATTTTTCTAATTGTTTTATCTTTGGAAAGTAGCAAAATAAGGTGGTTTCTATTATTTTCCCTTTTGCCTTTCTAGAATCAATAAGTGCTTCATCAAAATCTTATTTGAGAAGAAGCACCTTTTGCTCAAAACTTGGTTTCACTTGTACAGATTGAGCAGGAACGGGGCGGAAAAAAGTAGTCTTGAAGGGGAGAAAAGAAACCTGAATGTAATGGACAGTTTATATATAATACATGAAAATTCTGAAAGCAAATCTAACGTTTTTTTTTAAAAAATAGCTAGTATCTGTAATTAGATAGTGAACAGATTTCTGGTTGTGGTTTCTGAAGATTTTTTGGTTTTGTTTTTTCATCCAAGGTATCTCAGCCTCTTGATCTTCCTCTTGCTTATAGACTAGAAAAGGAAAAATGCAGTTTGGAAAGTGCTAAAAAGTTTATAAAGCAGTACTGAATTTACCTGAACTGAAATGAAGAATACATCCTTTAGGAACCTGCAGAAGACCACCGTCAGAAGTGGTTCAATACTTCTGCACAATTTAGTTCATGGGAGCATAGGTAAAATTGACTGAAATGAGCTGTAGAAGAGGCTTTTAAAAAAACAACCAGCCCTCCTCCCCCACTTCTTGCAAGAGGAGAATTTAAAAAATTGTAATGTGCTGGCTGCATCTTATCACTATTTTCTATAACTTTTTTCACTAATGTGATACATCAGGTATCTTTCTGAGATTGCTTCAGTTGTTGCAGATGACAGAGAATGTTATCTATTTGCACTATTTATGAGGATGACTGACTAATGATGGCATTGTTGCATTGTTTGCTCATCAGATAGCTCAAAGAGATGTAGTCCTGTGTCAAAACACTAATTGGATAAACTGCCCACCTGATCATTTTTTTTCAGTAGTTGTTGATGCTTTGAACCAAGTAGTAATAGGGATATTACTTTCTCAAAAGTATATATTAAAGTTGCAACTATAACCTAAAAAAAGAAGAATTATAAAATGTCAAAGACTTGTCACTATTCACATCCCCATTTGAAACCATTGTCCTCTGCATCACTCAATAGAGAGGGTTAGGATCAGGCTATAATCTGAAATATGCCTTCTCCAAAAACACCATAATGCTTAAAGAAAGTGTGTTTCTTTTTTGTTAGTTGATGGAGACACAGTTGTTATTTTATTGATCACATGCATTGGGATATGGCAATGCTCATCTTGCCATTGTATTCCTAAAAACTGAATCCGCTGTGCAGGTCCATCGACCTTGCATTGTTTTATAGCAAAACTAGGGAAAAGAATAATCCAGATTATTTTGAAAGCTTTCTAAAACACATCTTCTGCTCTGTTGCCCTCCATGATGATATAATCAGTATATTGCAGGTGTTATCACAGAATATCTCAAGTTGGAAGGAACCCATAAGGATAAATGAGTCCAACACCCTGTTCCTCACAGGACTACCTCACACTGAACCATATGACTAAGAGCATTGTCCAAATGTTCCTTGAAATCTGTCAAGCTTGGTGCTGTGACCACCTTCTTGGGGAGCCTGTTCCATTGACCAACCATGCTCTCATCGAAGAACTTTTTCTTAACAATCAATTTGAACTTCCCGTGATGCAGCTTCATTCCATTTCCCACGTCCTATTGTTGGTCACCAGAGAGAGATCAGCACTTCCCCCTCTGCTGGCCCCCTTGAGGAAGCTGCAGACTGCAATGAAGTCACCCCTCAGCCTTCTCTTCTCCAAGCTGAACAAACCATGTGACTACAGCTGCTCCTCATAAGTCTTGCCCTTGAGGCCTTTTGAAATAAATGGGCAGGAGATCTTTCTCCTTTTTAAATGCCTTTATTGAAAAGAATCAGCTCAGGTGGGGAGAAATCGACGGGTCGGGCCCACGCCGCCGTTGCTCCCAGGCGTGGCACGGAGAAGGAGGGTGATGCAGCTTTGTCCACTGGTCTGCAGGCAGAGCTGGGGATTCCGTCGTCACGGGAGATTAGCAGATTTCTGGTTTTTTGTCTAACACCCCGGGGCGTCTCTTTAATCAACATCTTTTCAGGTTAGGGTGAGAAGCAAAAAGGATCCAAGCAGGTACGGGACTACGCTCCCATCCTTAGACATCACTTAGGTCACTTGTTGGCTCGTAATTTTAGGGGTTTTTCCTGGGAGAACTGTAAAAATTCAGGGCGCAATGCATTTCTCATCTGCATACTGGCTCTGATGTCACTCCTGGAGGGTCTGTCCTGGTGTCCCTCCCTGGCATGCGGCCAGCATCAGGGGGACAATGGTTAATCACCAGCCATTAACAGGTAATTGAAGAACTCCTCTTTAGGAGTGAAAATAGCTTACAGCAACTGGTCTGACTTATTTTTTTAACTCTGCAACCTAAAAAAAATATAACTTTCTATTCATAACACTTTCACCATCTTGGTCACCTTTCTCTGGACACACTCCAGTAGTGTGATGACCTTCTCATATTGAGGAGCCCAAAACTGCACACAGTACTCGAGGTGGGGCCACACCAGTGCAGTGTAGAGTGGCACAATAACCTCCCTCAACTGATTAGCTATGCTGTGCTTGATGCACCCAGGACACAGTTGGGCTTTTTGGCTGCCAGGGCACACTGCTGACTCATATTCTACTTGCTATTGACCCAAACCCCCAGATCTCCTTCCAGGGGACTGCTCTTCAGCCTCTTGTACCCCAGTTTGCATATATAACCAGGATTACCCTGTCCCAGGTGAAGAATCCAGCACTTTGTCTTGTTAAATTTCATACAGTTGGTGACTGGCCAGCTGTCTAGTCTAACCAGATGTCTCTGTTAGGCCTCTCCACCCTCAAGGGTTTGAACAGCTCCCCATAGTTTTGTATCATGGACAAACGTAATGTACATTTGACTCCTGCATGCAGATAATTTCTAAAAACATTAAAGAGCACTGGCCTTTAAATTAAGCCCTGGGAACCCCACTGGTGACTGGCCACCAGCCTGATGTAACCCCATTTACTATAATTCTTTGAGCCTGACCCATCAGGCAATTGTCTACCCAATCTATTGTGGACTTGTCTAGCTGTGTGCAGGGCAGTTTATCCAGAAGGATACTGTGAGAGACGGTATCAAAAGCTTTGCTAAAATCCAAACCTACCACATCTATTTACTTCCCTTTGTCATCTTGATGCGTGAACTTGTCATAAAAAGAAATTAAGTTGGTTAAGCAGGACTTTTCCCTCATGAACCTGTGCTGACTCTGACCAACGACTGTTGTCTTTTAAGTGTTTTTCATTAACTCCCAGAATAACCTTCTCCATAATTTTACCAGTCACTGAAGTAAGACTGACAGGCCTGTAATTACCAGAGGTTTCCTTACCTTCCTTGTAAACTGGGACTTCTCCAGACTCCCAAAGCTGTTTAAAAATAATGAAGGGAGGTCCTGTAATGACACTGATCAACTCTTTTATTATCCTGGGATTAATCTCATTGGGCCCCATAGATTTATGTGCATCTAGCTGGAGCAGCAAGTTTTGAACAAGTTCAGGGTTGTCTGGGAGTTTATCATCCCCGTCAGTCACAGTCTTCCAACACAGGAGCCTTATCCTTTTCCAGTGCAGTCTGGATCAGTCAATGGCAAATGGTGGAGCTGTGCTTCCACCCCTGAGGCAGTCAGTTCCAGGTGTACTGGACACCCCTGCAAGTGAAAGCAAATGGTGGCCTGCACTCTGCTGCCAAAGTGATTGAGGAAAATGCATTAGTGCTATCAGTTGTGACACTACTGGGCTGCCTTTGACTCCAGTTTGTATTGGAGTTGCAACATGTTTGGTACACCAGCAGTCAGTGGTAGTGTGACATCATTCAGACCATGAGAGTCTGCTGTTCCCCTCCACCCTCCATTAGATTTTCACATGGGTCATGTGAGACTATTAAAGGGTGATAGAATTGTGCTGATCATTCCTTGGCTCTCTGTCACTGTTGAGACAGTCACGACACACAGAATAACACTACAATTTCAGAAGGCTTCTCTCTGTTTATTATAACAGCATGCTGTCTTTTATACATTCCCAACAAAGTTTATACTTATTCATTGGTTACAATAAATCAACACAGTGCTCATTGGTACAGAGCAGTCTCCACCGCTGTTTTCAACTAATATCCAACTGCAGGTTTCTTTTGTTTACCTTTTTCTTCTTCTCGGTTTCCATGTCAACGACCTTAGTAGAATTCCTTTCAGGGTAAACTCGACTCTTATCAGCTTCTTCAACTAATTCTTCCTAGCTCACAGACCAGCTGTCAGCCCCTTCCACAGCTCTCCAGTTGCCAAATCAGCTTATGAATGGGAACCAGGGAGCTTTGGTTAGAGTGATATTGTTTCCAGTGCACCATTATGCTGGCAATCAGCACTTGCTGTCTTTAACTTGCAGCAACCCCACATCAGAATGATCCTCTGAGAGTCCAGGCAAGCTAGACAGCTGTTTAATCTCTACACTCAAGTCAGCTATACCAAAAGCCCACTGATGCTCTTTTGGGTCTTTGAAGTACCCTCTCCTGGGGTAGTCTATGCCAAGGATACATGGAGCCTCCAGACCAGTTACAATAGGATGCTTTTGCCACTCATTCACAATTAGGCTTACCTCAGCCTCCAATGCAGCCAGCTGTTGGGATCCCCCTCTTGCTCTAGAAAACAGATGGATTCTTCCCCTTTATAATCTCATGGTATTAGGGTACACTGTGCACCAGTGTCCACCACCGACTTATACTCTCATGACACCATGCCAGGCCATGAAACCCACACAGTCCAGTAAACCTGATTGCTTCTTTCTTCTACCTGTTCAGAGGCAGGGCCACTCCATTTCTGCTTAGAGTCTTCATTCCTTGATTTTTTGTAACTGCAAACCAGAAATCCCTTTATCAGGGTCAGAAGTACTATCATTGCCCAAGACACTGGTGCAGTAATGTTCCTGGATAGCTGTAGCAATTGAACAAAATGGACCATGTTGTGCAAACAAAGGCAGTTTATTACACTAATCACCAGTATTTATAGTTCTCTAACTTCTGCACAAAATTTTCCACTCAGACCCCCTTGCTCCTGTTCCCTTAGAAACACAATGTTTTCAGTTATCAAGTCCCCGTTACATCCTCTTGTGCCAGCAATGTCCTTGTTACATCTTCTCTCATCAAAGCAGTCAGATGTGGTGTCTTCACTTCTTGTTCTTGCCTTGAGTTTCTCTCTCCTGCAGCTTCCACTGTACCAGGGCCAGGAGGTCTGCAGCTTTTGTTACATATCACCTAGGTTTCAATTTCCATTTGTGCTGGTTTTGCATCATGGAAGTGATATTCTAAGAGAAGCTGCTAGCAGTTTTCTCTGTGTCTGGAAAAAAAACACAATTCGTAATTAGCTTTGAGAATTGATAATCTGTTAAACTACTGAGAAAGGTGATATGCCTCTGTGAACACCCATCTTAAAAACAAAATTTTCAGAAATTCTGCCTTTTCCGGCCTGAGAGCAGGTTACAGGGCCCACTCCCCCATCCCCCTTGTCTTGGCCAGGCCGGGAGGGGTCTGCCATGGGGCCAGGCCCCAGCGGATGCAGGGCAGGGGGAGGGGAGGCTATTGGCTGCTGAGATCCTAGCCACTTCCCCCCCCCCCCCTCCAGCGCAGCTGACAAAAAAAACAGAGGCGGTTCTGCAGCCAGGCCAGACCAGCTCGGCCAAGATTTTACCACCATTGAGATTCGCCTGCAACCACCGGGCAGGAGAGAGGAGAAGTCAGCGGGCCCCTGCCATGCTGAGTCCTGGCCTAGCTGCTGAAATCCTATCTGCGCCCTCAGCTCAGCAGAAGTTCCTGCAGTCCCCGCCACAAGCAACTGAGCCCGGCTGGGGTCACGTGACCATCTGCAGGCTCTGGGTGAGATATTAACTCTTTCAGTGCTTCAATCTTCCCTTGAGTGAGAGGACAAAACAAAGTGCAGGCACATAAAGAAGCAACGTGAGATCACTGCAGTCAGTGAAGAAGAAGTCAAGTCACAAATGGGAGGGATGAGGAGAAACCTTTAGTTTTAGGCTGAAAATCCTCTTATAAAGCTATAGAGAATAATGTAATTGATACATTCAGGCTCTTTTTCCCTATAACACATTGAAAGTATGGGGAGATGACGTGTTCAGCAAAGGCCTCCATGCTCAAGTAAGCAAATGTTGAAGTAGCTGTGATCCTATGAGAAGTTTAAACAGAGAAAGAGAGAAGAGTGATGAAGACCCTGTGCCCCCAGGGAGAGAACAAGAAGAAGACTGTTCCCAGAGATTATCTCAGAGATAGATTAAGAGAACCTTTGTTTTTGAATAGCTCATCCTTAAAATAGTACCCCCATAACTTAACATGGACCATAAACACAGCTGTGGGAAAAGCTGTGGAAAATGGGAGAGACTTCAGGAGTGCAGGCTTTCCCAGGTGGCTGCTATTTGTGGAAATTAGAATCCAGGAGAGAACTGTATTCTTGTAAAGCAGTCTCCATAAATTTACTGAAAGGACTCCTGTCCCTAAGTGAACTGCAGCAAGACTATTCTAGAAGTGATAAACTGACTGAATTGTTTCTGTACATTGTGAGTGAGAAAGAAAAGGTTGTGGGGGGACAAGAAGTGTTCTAAAAGTTTTATTCTGATTCTTATTATTCTTTATTTTAGTTACTGTTTATAAAGCTTTCTTTATATCCTTTAAAAGTTTTGAGCCTGCTTTGCCTTCCTCCTAATCCTAGCTCATAGCAGAAAATGAGTAAGTATATTCTAGTAAGTGCACTGGCATTTGACCAACACTAAAACCCACCACATTAATTATTGCATTGGCTGAGAAAACCCAAATTGGCGAACCAAAACCACTACAGAAAAAATTTGTGTTTCCACCTGATTACAAATTCACATCACACCATTATAACCTCTAAATAATTCCAATCTAGATTCTGCAATTTAATGGCTCTTTCTCCAAAATTAGCTGCCTTTTCTGGATTTTCTCTGTACTCCACAACTAAGGCTTTCCATTGTTGCAACTCAACAAGAAAAAAGGGAACCCTTATTAAGACAGGACCTTGGTTACCCATGGCCTGTCTTAAGGGAGCTTGCTTAACAGCATCTTCCTTTTTAGATCTAGTGTGCCTGTCAGGAAAATAAATGCACAAACATCAGAGGTTTATGTCCAAAAAGGAGACAGAAGAGTCCTGTTACTTTATTCGAATAAAGGGAGAGGCCATGGGGTATTCCCCTGGGGTCTCTCAAAATTTTTGGAGGACACAGCCTCCTTTTTATCCTAATTTCCTGGCTGCATTTCCCTCTCTCTTTCCCCATTTGCTAAGGTACTTGAGAGGTACAGACTTCCCGAATCGCCTAATACAGACCCCCTTCTAATGTCTATCTCCCCTTTTTCTTTTCCTATGGAATTTATGGTTCCTCCTATTGCTTTTTTCATCTTTCAGTATCTAGCTTTACCCACAGTTTGTTTGCAAATACAGCAGTGGAGTCAGTTGCATGGTGCTGCAGTAGTTTTTGTGTGCTTGGCTCTGGCATTTGGCTGCACCAACTGGATGGCTTTGAGTTCAGCAAGTTGGCTTGATTCACCTTCTCTTTCAGTAGATTCTGTGACTTGCCAAGTGAGGCTCCATACAGCTGCTTTCCACTTTCAGTTCATCCCTATAATGCAACAGGAACCATCAGTGAAAAGAGCGTAGCATGTTTCTTCTGATGGCAGTTGACTTTACATTGGAGCTTCCTCAGCACATGCCACCTGTTCCAGCTCCTCTTCATCAGTCAGAACAAAGTTTTCATCTTCAGGCCAATTTCTAATTACTTCCAAGATCCCAGGACGATTCGGGATTCCAATATGGGCGCGCAGTGTAATCAGGGCAATCCATTTGCTCCATGTAGTGTCAGCGGCGTGGTGATGGAACCTTTCCTTTGAATATCCACCCCACCACCAGTAGTCGGGGTGCCAGGAAGAGTTGTGCCTCTGTGCCAATCACCTCTGAGGTGTCTTGAACTCCTTCATAGGATGGCAGGATTTCCTTTTCTGTTGGGGTGTAGCTGGCTTTGGATCCTCAGTAGATTTGGCCCTAGAATCCAAGTGGTTGACCTCAAGTCTCCCCAGGCACCTTCTGCCAAAAGCTCCAGGACAAGCTGTCACAATCTGTCTTTACGAATGGGTTTCGTGATGATTTGTTAATTGATCTCAGAGTGCAAAAAACTGGCACAGCAAGGGGGTTTGCAGTGGTAATCAAAAACAAATATACCTTTATTGAATGACCACAGCAAAATGTGTTAGGGGGGATTGGGGAGAAAGGGAAAGAATAAGGAAAAAGAGAGGGAAGAGAAAGGAAGGTATATAGCTATCAAATGTGGAACGATGTAGTCCTTCAAAGTCCAGTCGATGGAGCTTGTCGTAGTCACATCAGGGGAGATCTCAGAGATGCTAGTCGATTCCAACATCTATTATAGTCTTTTTTGATTGGGGGAAGGGGACAAGTTTCAAAATCAAATCAAATGTAATCAAGAATAGTCTATTGAAGAAGGGTACAAATAGTCCATATTTTCAGCAGTAGGCGAGAACCATTGTCTTCTTGGTCCAGTGGTCACAACCTGCAGGCAAACATCTCGCTTTGGTCAGCTTGCCTCCCCCACACACCTCCCTCATGTTAGGGGTTTCAGTCTCAGTCCTTGAGAGGAGGGGGGGAGCTCCTCATAGGGGTTTCATGTCTCAGTCCTTGAGGGAGATGCTTCTCCCATCTCAGTCCATCTGTCACGGTGGTTGTAAAACACAGATGAAGGGTCTTCTGTGGAGACCACCAAAGGTTACCCCAGGAAAGTCCAGCCAAGCTGAGAGGTGGGGAAATTCCAGGGCTATTGTTGCAAAAAGCGGGTGCAGGCAAAGAAAGGGCAAGGTGCCCCCTTCTCCTTTCAGTAAGTTCAGTGGTCCATGTGATATGGCAAACACACCTGCAGACAATAGCTTGGTGAGCCACAAGCTTTGCTCAGGCCTCAGGATCTTGGTGGGCTGTTGCCAGGATTTTTCCTGTCCTGAGGAGCTGAGGGCCTCAGGAAAGAAATGTAAACAATGGCTATCTGCTGCTGTGGAATGCCGCGGGTGCATCTTCCATTGGTTCATGTAGATTGTTTTCAATCAGTGACCAATCACAGCCACCTGTGCCAAGGCTGTGAGCAGTCACAGGTTTTTGTTATTCATTCCTGTTCTATTCTTGCCTTTGTAGCCTTCTGATCCTTTTCTCTCTGTTCTTTTAGTATAGTTGTAATGTAGTATTTAGTATAATATATAACATAATAAATCAGCCTTCTGATGAAAATGGAGTCAAGCCTCGTGTCCTCGTCCAAGGGAACACAGTTTAAACAAGAATTGGTGACCCCTGGACGTATGAAACTGATGGTCACCCCAAGAGTGACCATGGAATCTAGCCTGAGGCTGAAGAAACGAGACCCTGAAGATGGGCAGAGTTCACAGCCAAGGCAAACAGGAGAACCTGTTGGACTTTCCTGGAGATTGTGTCCAGAGACCGCAGAGCAGCAGAGCTGCACAGCTGGATCCACAAGGACACTGTCTAAAGGTACTGTTATTTTTTCCCTTCCTGAAGATCCTGCCATTCGCAAAAGGTGGGAGGAAAGTTGGAAAAATGTACCTTCGGAAGCTCAGGTTCCGTTTACTGCGTCAGAGAAGAAAGTTATTAAATTCTGGTGCAGATGGGGACGCGAGGATGGAATTACTCATTGTCTGTGGGAGAGACTGTGTGTTGAGTTTTTCAGATGGGTAAAATTTCATAGATTTGTTGCAGATGTCGTATACTCCCTTGATTTGGATTTTTGGGAGTTCATGAGCGCTGCTTTTAGGTGGACAGTGGACCAGGGTGTTGCACCCCCAAGGGTGTATGCAGTGCACATATGGATTTATGTCTTTATTTTGAAATGGGGACGGGCTGCGGGGGACATCATGGCTCAGTGGCGCGGCCGCACTCCGTATCCGCCAGCTTCGGCACGAGAGAAGCCTCTCAAAGAAGACGAACCGCGGGTTTGCACCCCCCCCCCCCCGCACTGCCCACAGCTGAGCAAAAGTTTTTCTCCGCTCCCTTGGAGCAAACAGATCTACCTTCCCCCCCCGCTCCTTCTCTTGGGGGGGATGGGGAGCCGAGCCCGCCGCTTTCCGGGCCGGCCCCGCCCGCTTCGCCGCGGAATTCTCCGCTCCCCCCACCTCGGGAGGGAGCGAATCCGACTCCGCCTCGGCCAGCCCCGCGGGAGGCGCCGGACCCCGCGGCTCCACCCCAGTCAGCCCCGCGGGAGGCGCCGGAGCCGGCGGCTCCGCCTCAGCCGGCTCCGCCCGCGGCCCCGCAGCCGCCCGGGCCAGCTCCGCCGGCTCTGATGACTGCGCCTGCGCCGCGGCACCCAGAACCGCCTCCCGCCGATCCGCCCGTGTTGCCAGGCAACGCGATCAACAACAGTGATTCCCCGGCTGTGCTGCTGTCCCCGGGAGCTGCAGGAGCTGCCTCCGTGCCTTCTTCCTTTGCATCCCAGCCGGCAACTGAATTCGCAACGGAGCAGGCGGCGCCGGCGCGGGCCGACCCCGCTCCGAGCCCGCCGCCCCCGCCTGTCCCGCTGCTCCCTGCCGACCCAATTGCAGTGCAAGAGCTTGCCGAGAATGGTGCTGAGCCCACGGGACCGCCTCAAGAGCCAACACCAGCGCCCGTGCTGCCCGCACCACCCACCCCAGTTGTCCCGCCGGTTTCCGAACCTCCGTCATTCGCATCAGACCCTGCGAAGAGCCTGTCCTTCCGTGGAGGAGGCGTGGCCCTCCAGCTGACTGCAGGAGCAGTTCAGCTGGCTGTGTTCAAAATCAGTATGGTTTCTGGGTCACTTCGCATGTGGTCAGGGGCTTCTCCCTGGGGGTTGGGGTGCCTGCCTTCCCCTGAGCGCCCCAGCGGCGTGGGGGAGTTGGCTCCTGTGGCATCTGCCTCTGGTCCCCAGCCCAGTGGGGATGGGGGTGGTGCCGAGGGGCAGAATGCAGGAGAAGTGGCATTTGCATTGCAGGAGCAAGAGACACAGAGCAAAGCAAGCATTGCTCGCCTGCTCTGGGGACAAGAAACCCTCAAATCTGGGATGACAATTCCTGAGAAAGCTTCTCTTCCCGAGCTGCCGGTGTGCACCGGTGCTGCTGGGGGGAGGAAGCATTGGGTCATTTCTGCACTCAAGACGCTGGCAGCATGGTCCTGCCAGGTTGTGAGCACACAGAGCCCGCCTCACAGGCTGGTTCTGGGCCGTTTGGCTCATTTCCCTGGGCCGGGGCCACTGCCCCGTCCAGTGCTGGGTTTGGGGACTTTGCTTTCCCCACAGGGACCTGGGCCACCATTCTGTGAGCCAGGTCTGGGTTCTCTGGTCCGTCCACCAGGACCAGGGCCACCGAAGGGTCCTAGAGACCCTCTGCTGCTGCTACTCTTCTTCTTTTGAAAAAAAAAAAAAAAAAAAAAAAAAAAAGAAAAGTGGAAAGAGCTAGCAGCTCAAAAGCATTGAAAAGTCAAAAATTAGCCTCAGCCCAAGTGGTTCAATGAAGGGCTGTGGCCAGGGCATTCCAGAAATTTTCTCTGAATTGTTGATGACTGTAAATGGATTTTTCATGATTCTTGTTTTCTTTAGCAGTTCTTCGTTTCAGAATTCTGCAAGCCTGTTTCAGGACCAAAGAGGACTTCCAGAGATGTCAAAGAAGATCATCTTCAGTCCATGGACTCTGTCCTGAAACTCAGCTGTTTGGACTCGAAACAATGAACTTTCTGTGCATGAGTCTTTGCATTTTCTTATATTTTAGGATTGTTTTAGTCATATGATAGAATTTGATGTTTGATAAGTGAAGAATTTCCCTGAATGTTCTACAGGTGAAGAGTTTCCCTGACCATTCCACATCAGCAGATGATTGAGATTTTGATTGGCAACAGATGAACCTCAAGAGGTGCTTGTTCTCTCTTCTGCAAGGGCCCAGTAGAAGAGATTGCAAACATTTCTTTTTCTATTTAATTTAATAATTTAAAAGGGTGAGATGTTGCCAGGATTTTTAGTGAAAAAGCCTCTGCTAGGATTTTTCCTGTCCTGAGGAGCTGAGGGCCTCAGGAAAGAAATGTAAACAATGGCTATCTGCTGCTGTGGAATGCCGCGGGTGCATCTTCCATTGGTTCATGTAGATTGTTTTCAATTAGTGACCAATCACAGCCACCTGTGCCAAGGCTGTGAGCAGTCACAGGTTTTTGTTATTCATTCCTGTTCTATTCTTGTCTTTGTAGCCTTCTGATCTTCTTCTCTCTGTTCTTTTAGTATAGCAGTAATGTAGTATTTTAGTATAATATATATCATAATAAATCAGCCTTCTGATGAAAATGGAGTCAAGCCTCGTGACCTCGTCCAAGGGGCCCAAGATTAACCAAGAGTGGGCAACCAATTCAATCAAGACCAGGATTCCAAATAGGATCCTTTTTTTTTTTTTTTTGGTGGTCCATGTTTCTGTCCTTTTCACGACGATCGTGAGGCAAACGAGAGAAACTTTGGACAGAGACTTACACAAGCCACTGTTCCCAGCTGCAGAGTAGAGCACATTCCTCATCTCTGGTGCTGTCCTGAATGGGCCAAGGGCTACCGCATAAGCAATCTCCTGCTTGAACTGAGCGAAGGCTTGTTGCTGTTCAGGGCCCCAGTGGAAATCGTTCTTCATGTGAGTTATAAGGTAGAGAGGGCTCACAGTCTGACAGTATTCAGGAATGTGCATCCTCCAGAAAGCTATAGCACCTAGGAAAGCTTGTGTTTCCTTCTTGCTGGTCGGTGGAGATATCACTGTGATCTTATTGGTGACCTCGGTGGGTATCTGACGCCATCCATCTTGCCACTTTACTCCCAGGAACTGGTTCTCTGGAGCCAACCTTTGATCTTTACAGGATGAGGGATGGAACTTAGTAACTGCAGACAAGGAGAAAGTGTAAGTGCGTAGCACCTTCTTTGCCTCAGTCTTTACTGGGAAGACGGCTTGTCCTCAGGACAACTGTCCTCCTGGTTTGGTAGATGGCATCAGGGAGCAGAATGGTCCCCCTGTTATCCAGGAGGAGGCAGTCAGAGACCTTCTGACCTGCTTGGATGTTCATAAATCTATGGGACCAGATGGGATCCATCCCAGGGTGATGAGGGAGCTGGCAGATGAGCTTGCGAAGACACTCTCCATCATTTACCAACGGTCCTGGCTCACTGGTGAAGTTCCAGATGACTGGAAGCTGGCCAATGTGATGCCCATTCACAACAAGGGTAGGAAGGAGGATTCTGGTGATTATAGGCCAGTTAGCCTGACCTCAGTACCTGGTAAGGTAATGGAGCAGTTTATACTGAGTGTCATCACACAGAACGTAGAGGATGGCCAGGGTATCAGACCCAGCCAGCATGGGTTTATGAGGGGTAGGTCATGTTTGACCAACCTGGTCTCTTTTGATGACCAGGTGACCCACCTGCTGGATGCGGGAAAGGCTGTGGATGTTGTGTACCAGGACTTCAGCAAGGCCTTTAATACTGTCTCCCACACCATACTCCTGGAAAAGCTGGCAGCCCACGGCTTGGTCAGGAGCACTCTTCGTTGGGTTAGGAATTGGCTGGATGGCTGGGCATAGAGAGGGGTGGTGAACGGTGTAGCATCCAGCTGGTGGCCAGTCACGAGTGGTGTCCCTCAGGGGTCTGTGCTGGGGCCAGTTCAGTTCAATAATTTTATTGATGACATGGATGAGGGTATTGAATCTTTCATTGGTAAATTTGCAGATGACAATAAGCTGGTAGTTTGTTTTGATCTGTTGGAAGGTAGGATGGCTCTGCAGAGAGACTTGGAATGGCTGGATGAATGGGCAGAGTACAATAAGATGAAGTTTAAGACGTTCAAGTGCCAAGTCCTGCATTTTGGCCACAATAACCCCCTGCAACACTATAGGCTGGGACGGTGTGGCTGGACAGTGCCCAGGCAGAAAGGGACCTGGGTGTACTGGTTGACAAGTGACTGAACATGAGCCAGCAGTGTGCCCTGGTGGCCAAGAAGGCCAACGGCATCCTGGCCTGTATCAGAAATAGTGTGGCCAGCCGGACCAGGGAGCTCCTTCTTCCCCTGTACTTGGCACTGGTGAGGCTGCACCTTGAGTACTGTGTCCAGTTTTTGGCCCCTCCATTTAGGAAGGATGTTGAGATGCTTGAACACATCCAGAGGAGGGCAACAAGGCTGGTAAGGGGCTTGGAACACAAGCCCTATGAGTAATGACTGAGGGAGCTGGGGTTGTTTAGCCTGGAGAAAAAGAGACTCAGAGGTGACCTTATCACGCTCTACAACTTCCTGAAAGGTGGCTGTAGTCAGGTGGGGGCTGGTCTCTTTCACCAGGCAGCAACTGACATAGAGGACAGTCTTAAGCTGCACCAAGAGAAATTTAGGTTGGATATTAGGAAGAAGTTTTTTACAGAAAGAGTGATAAAGTACTGGAATGGTCTGCCTGCAGTGGTGGAGGAGTCACCATCGATGGATGTGTTTAAAAAAAGACTGGATGTGGCACTCAGTGCAATGATTTAGCTGAGGTGTTAGGGCATGGATTGGACTCGATGATCTTAAAGGTCTCTTCCAACCTAGTGATTCTGTGATTCTATTACAACATAATTTATTTTTCTATTATTTTGTTTCAGTCCCTCTTCTTGGCTCGCCATGGCTGGACCCTTGTTTACACAATTTACAGTTAGACACAGCAGTTACACTAAAGCCTCTTCCTTCCTATTGTGAAAAACACGTTCACTCTCCTGTGAAAATTAAAAAAAGTTTAATAAAGGACAATAGGAGACAAAGACAGTAAAGCAAAGATTACAGCTGGGTGGGTCTTGGCACTCAGCCAAGAGTACACCACCTTCAAGAATACCCTGTAAATACATTTTCCATTACATCAGCCTGTTGCATATTCATAGATCCTTATGCTTATCCAGGAACAATTTTACATGGCCCCTCCTTGGGTCTGCCTTTTTGGAGCATGTGTGTTTCTTGGCTGTGGTTTTGGCTCCTTCTCCTTATCAATTCCAGTCTGGGCCTCAGTTCATATTTTCTTCAGATGGCAGATGCTTATAGTTGGCATATCAATAGCAGGGTCCTCATTACATGTTCACTGGATGTTACCCTGACCAAACAGACAGTTCACTCATATCAGCTACTACTGCTACTATGTCTAAGTTTTTGTTACTAGCAGAAATAAAAGCAAAGTTATTTTAACATTACACATATAACATTCTTTCTAATATTTGCAAAAAGCCAAGTACATAATATGTATTTATAACAATCCCTCCTCTTCCCTTTTTACAAATCATTTGGCTTGAGCAGTATTTCTTGTTTTCCATACTCCATTAATTGCTTTTTTTTCATAAATCATTTTTGATTCCTCCAAGGGGTCTTCCATATTATTTTGTTGCTTTAACGCCATAATTTTTTGTGCAGTCCCAGATATAGTCAATTTTGGGTCTTTAGGCATTGTTACCACTTGCATGCCCTGCACTAACACGGTTGCTTCCAGCTGGGCTATGCCCAGTGGGCTGCAATGGTCTGGATAGCACAGTCCTTCTCAGCACAGCCTGTCCGAGTTCCCAAGCAGCTGCTAGCCACAGGCAACCTTAGCAAGCTCAAGTGATATCAGCTCATTTGTGATTTCAGTTCTTTAGCTTGCTAGGTGCCACAGCAGATGCAAGGAGAGAGAGGAAAAGGCTGTGTGAGGTTCTGAAGAAATTCTTTATTGGGGTCTTCTATGAAGGTTCTCAGTGACAGCTCTTCTGCTGAACTGGGCAGAAGTAGGTTTTATATATGTTACAGGGGTTTTGGAAATTGTCCAATAGTAAGGGTCAAAGGAAAGTGACCCATAGGCTTACAGGGAGCTAAGCAAGGGTCCAAAGGCAGAAGAGAGGGGCTTCTAAGGTCCAGTCATAATGACTTGGCATTTCCTATCTTAGGCTTCTGGCCTTCAGGGAAGCCTTGCAGGCCCTGGGCCTGGTACACTGCACTATGCTGGTGATTAGCCAAATAAAACAGGGGATCAGGCAAGGAAGAAATATCAAATCAGCTGAAGCACATAAAAGGAAGAAGCCTAGTTTCTTCCACCATTCTATTCCCAATATGTTATCCCACCAGCTAGTTTTTAGCATTGATTCCCACTTTTGGACTGGTACATGGGCTATTTTTCTGATATCATTGACTATATCTAGGACAGCATCTCCATTGTCATCTATTTTCAGAAAACAATCTGATGTATTAAATTTTCCACAAACACCCCCTTCTTCAGCTAATAAATAGTCTAATGCTAACCTATTTTGATACACTGCAGCTCTTGTTTGGCTTCGTTTCCTTGATATTAATTTTCTACAACTGCTTGGAGTGTTATAATATGATTCAGCATATAAATTGGGGTTCGATATCCCCAACTCCTATATTTTGCTCAGGTGGCTGGCCTGTAGCAGGCACAGGGCCTGCAAGGCCTCTCTGGCGGTCAGTTGCCTAAGATAAGAAATGCCTAGTCATGATGACTGGACCTAGGAAACGCCTCTTCTGCCCTCAGACCCTTGTTATCTCTTTGTAAGATGATAAGTCATTTTCGCCTTGATCCTTACTATTTGACTGTTTCCCAAAACTCCTATGCGCTATATAAACCCCTATTGCTGCCCAGTTCAGCAGAAGAGCTGTCACTGGGATCCTTTGCAGAAGATACCCATAAAGACATCTCTGTGGAACCTCATACAGTGCTTCTCCTCTCTCTCCCTGCATCTGCTGCTGCAGCTCTTAGCAAGCAAAGAGCTGAAATCACTAAAGAGTGTTGCCGTCTTGCTGCAAAGGTTTCATACCTTCTAGGTGATTTTCATGAGCAGCTCCTCACAGCACTAACTCCTTCTCAGCACAGGCAACAAACTTCATCTCCCCTCTTGGCCAGCCAACCTGCTCTTTTATAATACCCCTCTTAACTGGATCCAGCTGTGGCCTATTAAGAGCAGGCTTGTTCTTAATGCTTGATAATTAGCACAGCTGTAACTCCTTAGGGGCCAGATTACCTTCTATCTAACCACAAAAGAGCTGAAAATCGCCAAAGAGCTGATCTCACTTAAGAGCTGAACTTGCTAATATTGCCGGTGGCTAGGAGCCTGCCTGAGGGGCCTGGACAGGTTGTGATTAACTGGACTTCACTGTCTGGAACACCCATGGCAGCCGGGGTCGGGGAGACCCCGAAAACCCCGTAGCCACATTACTGGCCCATATGTTTCCACTATGCGTTCAGGGGGCCATTCCTCATCTCCCCGTTTTTGGGATCCCCCAATCAAGTCCCTTTTATTTCTTTTTAGGTCCTCATAAACTGGTACTCCTAATTGATCTCCATTTGTTTCTGGTAGAAGAAAGAATCATAGCTGTACAATTCCCAAAATGCAACTCCCTCTCTCACTTGCGGGGAGTCTTGGGTATGCTCTTTCCACATATCCAAAATAAGCCATCTGATGCTTTCCAATAATAATTTTTCTGTTGATTTATATTGTCCCAAAATTTGGATATTTCTGGGATCCCAGAATAAGGATTATTGTCTATATTATTACCATGAAAAATCCAATTTCGTTATTATATTTACAATTTCTCTTTTTCCTTTCTCCTCGAGTCCAATACTCAGTTGGTTTATCTGGGATCCACCATGTAAAAGTTCCATTGCTAACTTTATATGTCTTACAAGGAATATTTCCTACTTCATTAAGAAAATTTTTCCCAGTGCACCAGAAACACTCTTCCCCTATCACTGTTGCACTTAAAATCCCCCCTTCTGGTTGGTTTTCCTCCCTTGTATGTCTGGTTCCACTTAAGGAGTTCAACTGGGCCTAAGCTACTGCCTTTCCATGGCCATTCCTCTGACATCAAAGCTCTCCCACAAACCCAACAGTTGGTGATATTTAGTTTCTGACTTATTCTTTCCCCTAATTCCACAAATAGATTTTTCCCCAGTCTTGAGATATCTATTTCATTTTCTAATTGCTGTTCAAGTTTTGTATATAAATCTTGAAATGAAATTGGCACAGATTTTGATTGCTGCACTGGCTTTGCCTTTCTGCTTGCCAGTTTTTCTTTAACCAAATGTTGGACTTTACTCCCAGTAGCAAAAGTGAAACAAAGTCATCTCTCTCCTTTAGGACATTTACTTCCCAACCTGTTACCACTTGTTCCTAAATTTTCCGCAATACAGTACTTTTTCCCATTTTGTATACAATTGCCTAATTTGGATGGGTTATAGCAGTGACTGTTGATATGGGTGTGTGTAATAAAAAAGGAACATGGGTGTCTTTCCATATACAGCTTTCGGTAACATCTGTGACATGACTTTGCCGATATCCCGAAAGGGAAAAGACAAAAGATGAGTGACAGAAAAAGGAATAACAGAGGTCTGGTATGGCTTATACCCCCACCTTCCATGCCTATGAGGTTGCTGCCCATAGTAGGTGTATATGATCTTCTTGGTAGCGAGTACAGTGGCCAATCCAGTCTTGCCCTCTTTTTCTTTGTCACTTCCTTTTTGCTAATTTCCAGGCTGTTGGGAAGGATGAAAGTTTGACAAGAAAGTCTCACAGATATGTATGCTTAGCAGAAAGATTTTTGAATGTAGAAGCTGGGGAAGGAATTGAGATGGGAGCAAGTTTTGATATAGAAGAAAAGAATTGCTGAGCCAGTCTTACTGGATAACCAAGGAGGCAAAGGGTATGTTAGTTAGAAGGGGGTTTTTATGACTTAGAACAAAGGATAAACCCACCTCAAACAAGAAGATGTTTTTACCAAGCAGAAAGATAGCACAGGCAAACAAGTCAGCACATGTTGCAAGTAGAAAAAAGGTCTCAGAATTTTCCACTGCAAGAAAACTGAAAAAAAAACTTCTAGCTTAAACTGTAATGTACTAACATTTAGTGATTGGTGTTATGAATAGAAAGTTGTATTTTTTTTTAAGTTTCAGAGTTAAAAAAACCAAGCCAGACCGAGTCAGCCTCCTTTAGTTTCGCTGCCGAAGGAAAGCTTTTCAAATACCTGTTAATGGCAGGTGATTAACTGATTGTTTCCCTGATGCTGGCTGCATGCCAAGAAGATACCAAGGGAAACCCTCCAGGGTAAAGAGTTGGGCAGTGACACCAGAAACAACATGCAAATAAGAAACGCAGTGCACCCTGGATTGTTACAGTTTTACAGTTTTTATAAGAAAAACCCCTAAAATCACGAGCCATAAGTGACTTAAAGTGACGTCTAAGGATGGGAGCATTGTCCCGTACCTGCTTAAACCTTTTTATTTCTCACTCTAACCTGAAAAGAAACTGATTAAAGAGACCCCCCGGGTTTCTAAACCAACAAACTAAGGACTCAACGACTCTCCCGTGAGGACAGAGTCCCCAGTTCTGTCTGCAGACCAGCGGACAAAACTGCATCATCCTCCTGCTTCGTGCCACGCCTGGGAGCAGCGGCGGCGAGGGCGCAACCCGTCGATTTCTTCCCACCTGAGCTGATTCTTCTTAATAAAGGCATTAAAAAGGAGAAAGATCTCCTGCCCATTTATTTCAGCTTGGGGGACTCGTCTGGGATAGCCACGCCTGAAGAGAACACCAGGACTGGGACGGCCGCCCACCCTGGACCTGCAGGACAGCTGGCTATCAGGACCAGAGAAGATCGGCTTGGGACAGTGACACGGAGCAGCGTCGGATAGGTGAGAGTATCCGGCGGCGGGAGAGGGAGGCGAGCGAGTGTGTGTGCGTGAGACGAGGGCCGGCAGCTCGGCCCCTCGAAGCGAGTGAGGACCCCTCAGTACCGCGGTTCCGCACCCCCGCGAGGGGGCCGGCCGGGAACAGGGGGAAGCGAGTGGAACTGGTGATTGAGGCGCCTCCAAAGAGGTAAAGAGGACCCCCCTCCGGGCGTGCGGAGAAAATAGCTGTGTGAGTGGCACGCACCCCACAGGACCCCCCCTCCGGGCGTGCGGAGGAAATAGCTGTGTGAGTGGCACGCACCCCAAAGGCTCTGATACAGGTCCTAACGAAGGAAGTTAGGATTTATGATATCAGGCAGTTTGGCTCTGACAGAAGAGGTCAGGCACCCCTCAGAAGCCAGGGTTTCGAGGTTTGACTGTTTGAGCCTTGGCAAGAGAAGGCCAAGGTCTCTCTAAGTCCTGACGAAGGAGGTCAGGCGAACCTCAGAGGTCAAGACCTCGAGGATGTTTTTTTGTATTTTGGTTGTTTGTTGAGTCTTGGCAAGAAGGCCAAGGTCTTAACAAAGTCCTGACGAAAAGGGTCAGTGAAATTGGAGTTTTGGCAGGAGGTCGAGACTTCTTAAATAAGATATATTTCCTTTAGAGAAAAAGACATCTTGTGATTTGGCAGAAAATAATGGGAGGGTGCGGTAGTAAGAAAAGTGGCCAAAGATTGAAGAATATACCTCCCCACAGTCCCCTAGGTGAACTATTAGAGAAATGGGACTTTATAGAAAGTACAGAAGGATTAGATAAAGTTAAGATGATTCATTACTGTTCAGAAGTGTGGCCAGAATTAGAAGTGCAAGGAGGATGGCCATGGTGTGGGACGAAAGACAAGTGGATGTGTATACGGAGAAAACTGGAAAATATAGAGGATTGGCAAGGAAAAGATATTAATGAGTTATTGAAGGAAGCATTGAAAGTGTATTTAAGGAGGGAAGAAGAAAAAGCAATAGCCAAAGCCAAGATCATGCTTGCTATAGCCAGAGAAAGTGTGGGAGCAAACAACTCTTTCCTACAGTACAAAACCACACAGGAGTGGGGGAGTACACCACCAGGAGCAGGCAAGAATACGGCAGTACTGTCAGGGACAGGAGGCATGGAGAGGCCTCGAGTCCCTTTGAGTGAAAGCTGCTGCTATTACTGTGGAGCAACTGGACCCCCCCCCAAGACTGTTTAGCCTAAAGTTGTGAAACCTTTGCTAGCTGATCAAGATAGCAAAGGAAGCAGCTTTAAGACCAGAAGATCTGGTAAAAGTGGTTTTTTTTTTTTAAGCAGAAACCACACCCGAGTAGGGAAAAAGAAAAAAAGAACTCATATTTTGTGAAATTTAAAGTTACATCAAGGGATATGGGGGAGTAGTTAATATCTGACGGACGGGTGTTTCTAAACAAAGCACTTGCTAGGATGGTGCTAACAGAACTACAGAAACTAACTCACTGAGGAGTCCAAGGACTATGTGATTATTTCCTAAGAAATAACCTGTGCATAAGTGTATATGGTCTAGCAAAAACAATTATAAAAGAGTGTTTAACTTGCCAAAAAGGTGAACCAGAATGAAATAGTGAATACCTTAGACTCAGACTGAGGTCCAAATTTGTGGCCCAAACATTGCAAATTATAATTGAAGTTTTGGGAATAAAATGGAGATTGCATACTCGGTGGCACCCCCAGAGTTCTGGGAGAGTGGAACAAATGAACAAAATTCTCAAAAATTAATTGGCTAAAGTGTTTACCCCTAGCGCTCTTGCGCATCAGGACAAGACCCCGGTCTGATATAAGGATTTCACTTTATAAAATGATTTTTGGACTGTCATTCTATATAATTCTATAGCACAGGAGACTACCTGGAAGGAGAAGAAGCTACAAGGAAATATTTAGAAGTCATTGGAGGAACCCTAGAAGGACTTAGAAAAAGAGGATACCTCCCCCAAACCTCCCCTCTGGATACAAAAGCACACGACATCAACCCAGGAGATTGGGTTTTAATAAAATCTTGGAATTATAGACCATTAATACCTAAATTTGAAGGCCCCTTTCAGGTACTCCTCATCGCTAATTCGGCTGTGCGAACCAGAGAAAAAGGTTAGACTCACATTACGAGAATTAAAGGACCAGTCCCACCCCCGAGCATTGGACAAGATTCTTCAGTGTCTGGTATTGGACCAGATTCCACACCACCCTCACACCCTAACTCGGGACAGGATTCAACCACATCGGAAGTTAATTCAGCTGAGTATACTATTATAAAAGGACAAAATGACTTAAAATTGACATTCAAAAAGACTGATGAACTGCGTAAGAAAAAGTTTAGAATCATAACATGTCTTGAAGTGTTTTAAGAAATTTGTAAAAGTTAAAAATTGTTAATAAGTAATTCTGGTTAAGTCGTCCCAACTTGGTACCAAAGACCCCAGGTTAATCTTCTCCAGAGTGCTCCCCTAGGAGGGACCAAATTAGCAGGGACAGATCAAGAGAGGTTTAACCAGAGGAGCAAGAGACTCTAAAGAACTTGGAGACTTCTTCTGAGTAAAATCCTCAAGAGGCAAGGCCGGGTGGGCAGGCTGTGCAGGATAACCCATACCGGACTCTTGGGAAGGGTAGTAGTGCTGGCTCTGATTGCTGGTGGTGCTCTGGAGAGCCCAGGAGAGCTGTGCAATGAGTACTACCAACCTTTCTATGAGAAAGAAGTAAGCTCCTTGCTGAGAGTCCACAACAATTGTGTTAACCTCTCCCAATTGATCTTTTATCAAGAGAATAAGAAAATATATTGGATGACCCGAAACACTGCCACCTTTAGGCAGCCACTCCTGGGAGAGCACCCTGTAGGAGAAACCTGGTGGTGCTTTGAACGTGATGCTACTGAAGCAAACCTGGAAAATCTGGTAAAAGGAAAAAGTATTTCTAAATATTGGGAGGGCACGACAAAAATTAATCTCTTTCAGGAAACCCCTAAACACCTGTTTTGGGTCAATGGTACCACAACATCCACTGAATTGCCAAGAGGCTGGTCTAGTGGTGGCATCATTAGAATTATAAAACAAACTGTCTTTATAATACACAAAGAATCTGGATCAAGTTTAAGAGTTCCTATATATGAGGATTTGAGAAAAACAAAACTGAAGGAACAATATATGTTAAACAAAATTTTGAAACTACAATCAGAATTGGAAGTAATATCTAATCAGACAGCATTGGCTCTTAATCATATTAATGACCAACTCAACCAAACCAAAACAGTAGCTTATCAAATCAAATTAATTGTGGCAGTCATTAGAAACACTTTAAACGAAATAAAAAAAACTAGCATATTTACGAAATCAAAAGACTCCTACACTTGATTCCAGTTGGTGGGATAATCTATAGATTTTCAAAAAAAGTTGGAAAACTGTAACCTTCACTGTGGGTACACTTGTTAGTCTGTTCTTATTTCCATGTTTAACAAAAATAGTGACATCTGCTGTACAGAATAACCTAAGGATCTCTAAAGGAATTAACCTGAAAAAACCAAAAAAGGTAATGAAGCTTAGTAAATATGATCACCCAAGTGCTGAGGAAATGTATAATCAATACAAAAAATATAGGAAATTCTATGTTAATAAGCCAAAAATTATAAGTTGATGCAAGCTTAAGCTTGATCAAAGAAAAATAGGGGGGAACTGTTATGAATAGAAAGTTGTATTTTTTTTTAAGTTTCAGAGTTAAAAAAAACCAAGCCAGACTGAGTCAGCCTCCTTTAGTTTCGCTGCCGAAGGAAAGCTTTTCAAATACCTGTTAATGGCAGGTGATTAACTGATTGTTTCCCTGATGCTGGCTGCATGCCAAGAAGATACCAAGGGAAACCCTCCAGGGTAAAGAGTTGGGCAGTGACACCAGAAACAACATGCAAATAAGAAACGCAGTGCACCCTGGATTGTTACAGTTTTACAGTTTTTATAAGAAAAACCCCTAAAATCACGAGCCATAAGTGACTTAAAGTGACGTCTAAGGATGGGAGCATTGTCCCGTACCTGCTTAAACCTTTTTATTTCTCACTCTAACCTGAAAAGAAACTGATTAAAGAGACCCCCCGGGTTTCTAAACCAACAAACTAAGGACTCAACGACTCTCCCGTGAGGACAGAGTCCCCAGTTCTGTCTGCAGACCAGCGGACAAAACTGCATCATCCTCCTGCTTCGTGCCACGCCTGGGAGCAGCAGCGGCGAGGGCGCAACCCGTCGATTTCTTCCCACCTGAGCTGATTCTTCTTAATAAAGGCATTAAAAAGGAGAAAGATCTCCTGCCCATTTATTTCAATTGGAGAATACTAACATGAATATGGTAATTGTATTAGTTATGATAGGCTATAGATAAAGGTTAAGGTATAGATTGGTTCTACTGTATTAAGATGCTCAGCAAAGAAAAGTATATAATGCATTTGTAACCTAAACTAAAGGGTCTCCAGGCCTGCCTGCAGCTGCAGCTGACAGCTCTAGGCACAGGCTCTGTCGCCCACGACCCTGGACTGCTGTAACATCTTGCATGTAATAAACTGCGTTTTGGAAGAGCCACCTGGAGTCCTGCATCTCTCATTTAGGCTCTTACACCAGGCAAATTGTTTTTGTCACTCCTTAACTGTAGTTTCCCATGACACTCCTTAACTGTAGTTTCCCACCGTTCTTCAGGTATTTCCAATTCAACAGGAACTAATAATATCCATCCACAAAACAAAGTTATTATTTGTGGATGTGACAGCCTGGTCACAGAGCGAGAAAACTGGATAAGTTTTCCCAGAATTGGCCTGTGAGACTTTAGGGAGCTGAAGATAAACAATGATAGCTTATTATTATAAACAACCTGCAGGTGTTGTTTTCCTACTCTCTGTTTTCTTGTTTTTCTCAAAGATTGTTTATAAGAAAGGCATTTTGTTAATTAGCCAATCAGGTGAAATGTATTGATTAATTGATCAACCAGGTCTATCTGTATCAGAACAATGTATAAAAGAGGATCCGAAGTAAAGATGTGCTATGCTGTGCAAACCAGCCTTCTGGTGAGTCTATGTTGTTTCTTACTCAACAGCAACAATTATTTCAGTTATTTTGAGTTCTATCTGGATAGAGGATAGATTTGGCACTCAACACTTCCTGCAAGGAGACCATCGATTTTGTGAACTAGAATGCAAATTTTTTCCCACAATTTAAACATTTACATTTAACCCAGCTAGCATGTCCATTATTTGGATGAATCAAACAGGGTATACGATATGGCACTGATGGAAGTTGTAATTCCTCCTCTTCTTTGTATAAGTCACAGGCTAATTCAGGATATGAGAACTCTCTGTCTGAAACAGTCCTGATCCTCTTGTTTGAAGTGGAAGTATTCCTCCCCAAGGGGAGTATTGGAGGTGTCTCAGAACTTGTCCAGGCGGTACTTGAAACCACTGATGTAAGCTTGGCCTTATTTCCCAATTAGGTGTAATTCTTCATACATTCCTTGGATCATTTGAGTCCTCCCAGTTCATTACCACCCAGTTCCTGTTTGAAAGGCAATTTGGTATCACCCAGTTTAGATGTGATAGTCCATTCCTCAGGTTCCTTCACATGTCCTTTGATTCTGCTGGCATGAATCCACCCTCTTTCCCTGATTTGGATTGCTGCTTCAGTAGTACCTGAAAAGAACTTCTTAATAGCACAGGGACATTAACAAGAGGAAGACAAGACTACTTTCTGAGTTTAGCAAAAAGCTTTTTTCCACAGCCTCGTCTTCTTCTTGTATCCAGCTGTGCTAACAGCTGCAGAGGCAAATTCTTCTTTCTGTGAGCCACAATTAGTTAAACAAGAAAGGCCAGGCCGATTTTAACACAAGATTAATCACATCTACTGCTTTTTACCCTCTGGGCAATATTTAACTGTTTTAGCATCACAGACCCATTCCTCTAACAGTTTATCAGAACAAAAGACCCGCCCCTCCCCCCCCCCGCCCCCAACAGCAAGAAAAAAGAAAAGAAAGAAACAGAAAGAAAAAAATAAATTTTGCTTTAAATATAAAAAACTTCGCAAGGTTTGAAGACCCAGGGAGAGATTAAGGCTATCTCTGCCTTGATCTTATCGCTCGCACTGGCCCCTCTCCCTATTTTCACAGCAGCGCTTTACCTCGCCCCTCCCTCGCTGCCGCCACTGCACTGCAGCAACACCGGCAAGGGTGGACTCTGCCCTGGAGTCTCGCTCCAGGAGCAGGGGGGAACCCGCAGACAGCCACCTGCGTGGGGACCTTGGGGGCATGCCTTGCCTCCCTTTCACTCCCCCCCCCCCCCCCTCGACCAACTTGCCAGGGCTGAGGCTACCACCCTGGATTCAGGACCTCAGCAGGATGGAAGCCACCCCCAGAAGCTCCGCCACTGAGCCAGCCTGCTCCTCAGCAGCAAACCCATGCGATTCACGCCCAACAATGCCGCTGGGCCAAGGAGCGCATCCGGAAACCCCTCGCCCTCCGGGACCCTGGCACAACCAAGCCAACTCCCGACCCCCAGCGGTGCCCCATGCAAACCACGCCCTGCGCCACCTCCACCACGTGGACGAACACTGGAAGTTACCGCACCAGGTCATCCCCATAGATCAGCCACTGCCACCGCCCCCGAGACCTTGCCACTCTCTCTAGAACGGCCAAACACCTCTTAAACTTGACAACCTTTAACCTGGTGTCCCCAGGTGCTCTTATCATTCTTTTTTCTTTTGTAAGCATCTGGATAAACCATCAGCATATTTTCTTTCCTCTTCTAGGAGGGTTTGTTCTGCTAGATCTTCCTGAACCCCAGTTCGGCACTGAACAACCACCAAACAACCATGTGTTAAGGCACCTCCCTGCCCTTCATACAGAAATTGTTTTCAAACTCCTGTCCTCCTCCAGTACAAAGTTATCATTATTCCAAATTACAACATCCTAGACTGTTAACCACCCTTTTTTCTTTTTCAACCTCTCTTTTTCTTCTTTTTTTCTTTCTTTTTTCTTTTTTCTTTTTTCTTTTTTTTTTCTTTTTTTTTTTTTTTTTTTTTTTTCTGATTTAACACACTTTGGACCGCACAAGGTGTTCACGTTTATCTCTAAAAGTAAGTCCACAGCCCTTTCTTCTTCTGGTACAACCCCCATTTCCAGTTGCATCTGCAAGTCTCTCCCCAACAAATGGATGCCTGCCCCAGAACCAACAAGACATCTCCTATCCCCATGCTGGTCTCTCTCCTAATTACTCCATCTTCAATGACAGGGATTTTAAACCTTTCTCTTTCTGCCCCTGCCAGTTCCATTGTGTCACCACCCATATCACATCCTCTTAGAACATTTAGTACATAAGTTCTCTCTGCATCAGTATGAACTATAAATTCTAATACTTCCTCTTGGGGGCCTACTTTTAAAGTTATCAAAGGATCCAGATGGCATTCATCCCCCAGAAAACAGAGCCCATGATCTTCCCACTCCCTCACTGGGCACACCCCCTGAACCATCCCCAGGCCCCCCTCCTAAGTGAGGGTGCCCTCCCCCACTGCAGCAGAAACAGGAATTCCTAGTCCTCTCCAGGGACCCTGACCACACCGGGGCTCTGTCTCCTTCTTGAACCTCACCCATAAATACAGAGGGAGCTGAAATCATCAAGGGAACAGAGACCAGGGTGAAAGTTGGCTGTAAAGCTAGATGCAATAAGGGGACAGACGGAGGAGCAGAGCTGGAATCAACAAAGAAACAGGGGTAGGTACATGAGCAGTCAGCTGGGGATAATCCACAGCGGGGATGGGAGTGATCATGCCCGGTATAGGCAAGGAGGGCTGAAGCTCTTGGCTCAGACAGAGAAGCTGGTAGGGGTAGGGAGACTGGAGCTTCTGGCATGAGCAGAGAAACTGGAGACAGGGAGACAGTATTTCCAGAGGGCCCCTGCTCCCTTCTCTGGTTCTTTATCTCATTTCCCCAGGACCCCACCCACTCATCCCTGCTACAATCCATTCCCGTGTCAGCTTGAACATTCCTCACAGTAAGAAAAAACCTTCCTTTCCAATATTCTCCCACACAACCCACCTTCCTCCAGAAAATAAAGTTAAGCAATCTATGTTACATATACTTTCATTCATACATACTCCCTCACTCCCACTCACAACAGGACAACACAAAAATAAGGTACCTTTGTTCTCAAGTCACTTGTTAATATCCACCCACGGGTATTATGAAATCTCAAAATGTTATTGCCAAGCCCCGGATTTTCTGGATTTCCTTCAATCCAGCTGTGTTGTTCAACCCTGGATGCTCTTGGGTAGCTTTATCCCTCAATCCAGCTGTGTTGTTCAACCCCGGATGCTCTTGGGCATCTTATCTCTCAGTCTAGCAGTGTTGTCCAACCCTGGATGCTCTTGGGCATGTTTATCCCTCAGTCCAGCTGTGTTTTTCAACCCTGGATGCTCTTGGAATGTTTATCTCTCAAGCTGGCAGAATTTTTAGGGGCCCCCTCCACTTTTTATCACTCTTTCCCAGTGGATTGTCCCAGGAAAACCCTAGGCTCCCTCTCTCCAAGAGGTCCCACCCCTTCCCCGAGACCCAGTCCCAGTTACCCTGGGGGATTCTCTCACTCCTTTTATCTCTCGCATTGTCCTTTAATGGCCGTTATTCTCGCGAAAGAATGGAACTGCAGCATCGGGAGACTCCACAATCACTTAGCAGATCTGGAATAACCACCCCGCCTCTCATTCACACAAACATTCATCCCCTCTTATTTGCCTCCCCCCAAAAGAATACTTACCAATCCTCTTTTCTTCTTCCAGTCTTCGTGCACAAGAATTATGGGGCTACCGTGGTTTAGGGAGCCTTTTTTCCCTTTTCCTTTGCTTTATGTGTCTCCTCTTGTCCATTGGGTGTTCTACCTGCAACCACCAATCATGCCAGGAGAGACAGAGCAAGGCTGCCTAAACCTGGCAGGGTGTGCCTCCCCCGTTTGGGATCTCCTGGTGGTCTCAGAAGCAAGGAGTTACATCCTGGGATGAGCACTCATTTATGAAAAACACATTCACTCTCCTGTGAAAATTTAAACAGTTTAATAAAGGACAATAAGAGACAAAGACAGTAAAGCAAAGATTACAGCTGGGTGCATCTTGGCACTCAGCCAAGAGCACACATTCACCTTCGGGGATACCCCTTAAATACCTTCTCGTTACATCAGCCCGTTGCATATTCATAGACCCTTATGCATATCCATAAACTAGTTTACATATTCCAGGAACTATTTTACATGGTCCCTCCTTGGGTCTGCCTTTTTACAGCATGTGTGTTTCTTGGCTGTGGTTTTGGCTCCTTCTCCTTGTCACTTCCAGTTTGGGCCTGTTAGGAAAATTAATCCACAAACATCAGAGGTTTATGTCCAAAAAGGAGGCAGAGGAGTCCTTTTACTTTATTAGAATAAAGGGAGAGACCATGGAGCATTCCCCTGGGGTCTCTCAAAGTTTTGGAGGACACAGCCTCCTTTTTATCCTAATTTCCCAGCTGCATTTCCCTCTCTCTTTTCCCATTGTCTGAGGTACTTGAGAGGTACAGACTTCCCGATATGCCTGATACCAAAGATTTCCCTCCAATGTATAACCCTCCCTTTTAATTTTTAATTCTTGTGGAATTTAGGGGTTTCCCCCATTATTTCTTTCATGTTTCAATATCCAATTTAATTTATCAGCAAACCTACAGTTTATTTGTAAAAGCAAATTTCTTTTTCCATTCATCAATCAGTGGAATCCTTCCCATTGTTTCTTTTATCTCTCAGAGCTAGTTTTATCTACCAGCAGACCCACAACTTGTTTGTAAAGACAAACCCAGTCATTCATCTCAGGCCTTGGTCCATACTTTCTTCAGAGGGCAGATGCTGATAGTTGGGATATCAATAGCAGGGTCCTCATTACATGTTCACTGAATGTTATCCTGACCAAACAGACAGTTCACTCATAACTATATCAGCTACCACTACTACTAAGTTTTTGTTACTAGCAGAAATAAAAGCAAAGTTATTTTAACATTATACATATAACATTCATTGTAATATTTGACAAAAACTAACAACATAATATGTATTTATAACACTATCTCCTTAACCCACCAGGGATAGGCCCCTGTTTTGCAGAAGCAGCAACAGTTAGATTCAAGCCCTTCCCTTCTGTCCTAGGTTACAATTTAAGGTGTAACCAAAACTATGTATTCTACTACCATCTACATGAACTGTTAAAATGGATGGACCAGTGTTTCTTTATCTTCTCCATGACTCAGCCCTGATAACTGCCTCCAGGAAAGCAGCAGCTACCCTGAGGGTGCTACCTCCGCTAATGGGCCATCAAGGTCTCCAAAACTGACTCATAGAATTACATAATCCCATTGGGAGATGCCCCACCCTGGGGGCAGGAACCAAACATTCCTGCTTGTATATAATCTGGGATTGGGACAACTGATACCACGACCACTGGGTACCCAGAGGAGGAGCTCTCAACAACCACCACTGGACCCCCAGAGAAGGACCAGACCTTTCTACAGGATCACCACTTCATCAAGACCACATCCATCACTCCAGTTGAACTGCTGCCACCACTCTGACCAACAGTGTGTCAGGTTGTATTCTGACTTTTTAGGTTTAAGCCAGTGTTTTTGTACTGTTGCCTTTATTGTAATTTTTTCCTATTAAATTGTAGTTTTGACTTGGAATCTCTCGCAACTTATTTGTGTGGAGTTAATTCCTCCCACTGGTCTCCCTTCGAATCAGTACACCTTCTAATCTCCTTAGCCCACTTAGGGCTACATCCCTATTTGCAGAAGCAGTCACAGTTATGTGCAGCAGTCACACTTAATTATTTTACTTGTTTATACCTTAATTATTTTTATACATTAATTATTTTGCTAACTTGTAGCCATGATATTTTATGAAAAATCCTCTGCTAGGATTTTTCCCGTCCTGAGGAGCTGAGGGCCTCAGGAAAGAAATGTAAACAATAACTATCTGCTGCTGTGGAATGCAACAGGTGCATCTTCCATTGGTCCATGTGGATTGTTTTCAATTAGTGACCAATCACAGCCACCTGTGCCAAGGCTGTGAGCAGTCACAAGATTTTGTTATGCATTCTATTCTGTTCTATTCTTGTTCTTTGTGGCCTTCTGATCCTTCCTCTCTCTCTGTTCTTTTAGTATAGTTTTAATGTAGTATTTTAATATATTGTATAACATAATAAATCAGCCTTCTGAGAAAAATGGAGTCAAGCCTTGTGTCCCCACACTTGGATGGTCTGCTTCAACACTAACTTATACCTATGATAAGGAACTTGAGCCAAGTGAGGTCCGTGTTTCAATATACCCACTCAATCCCGTGCTCCCTGGCCCAGGTATCTATGAGGCTGTTTCAGAAATGGGTCCTGTTGTCTGACTCAGATTTTTCTGGGGTGCCATGTCACCACAGGACTTGCTTTTCAAGGCCCAAGGTAGTGTTCTGAGCAGTGGCATGAGGCACAGCGTATGTCTCCAGACATCCAGTGATTGTTTCTACCATTGTAAGCATGTAGCGCTTGCCTTGGTGGGTTTGTGGCAGTGTGATGTAATCCATCTACCAGGCCTCCCCATATTTTTATTTCAACCATTGCCCTCCATACCACAGGGGCTTGACCCACTTGGCCTACTTGATTGCAGTATGTGTTTCACAATTATGGATAACCTGGGAGATAGTGTCTATGGTTAAGTGTACCCCTTGATTATGAGCCCATCGGTATGTCACATCTCTTCCCTGATGACCTGAGGTGTCATGGGCCCATTGTGTCAGAAATAACTCTCCCTTGTCTTGCCAGTCCAGTTCGACCTGAGATGCTTTAATCTTGGCAGTTTGATCTACCTGTCTGTTGTTGCAATGCTCCTCATTTGCCCAAGTCTCAGAGGCATGTGCATCTACATGACATTTTTAAAGAAAACAAGATGGTATAAAAGATGGCAAACTGCATGGACCAGAAGACAAAGACAATATGGTGGAAAAACCCCACTTAGCTCAATCTTCCCCTGGAACAAAAAAATAGGAAGGTAGAAGCTTCCTAAGTAGTTCTGGCAGCAGATGGGGGGTGTTTGCTTTGTCTGGGGCACCTCTGGACCTGCAGTATCAATTTCCCTGCTTCTTTTTGGCCCAACTGGACCCAGTTGGTGGCAGCGCTGCAGTTCCAAGTTGCTGCTGCATTGCAGAGGAAAGAAACGTTCCTGCTGAGCAGGAAAGAACAGTGGCCTTGGCCCCTTGGCACTGGGGCTGCAGACAGGTATTGTGAAATTTGCTCTGAAACAGTTTAGGACTGCGAAATGCAGTTTCTCAGAGGCCTGCACCAGGCAAGCCCCTTGGCAGCTCGGAGAAAAAAAGAGAGCTTCTGCTTCGCACTGCCTCAGCTCGGAGAAGCTAGCCCAAGCAACTCCCTACAGACGCCGGAGAGAAACAAAAGAGAGCCCTCTGTTCCTATTCCCTTTTAAAGGGACATCCCCCCCCAACCTCCCCATCTCCACAAACCTAGAATAAAACACTCCAATTTTGTTTCCCAGGTTGCTGCTTCTTCAAGTGACAGTAACACAGACTGCACGGATTGATGTAGAGGAAATATAGGATACAATACACATTTTTTTGGTCACCCAGGACAAAGATATTGATACCTCATCAATTAGCATTGCTTTGAAACTCATCTACTTTCATATATTGGAGGGTTTAGTACATTGTCTGTTCAACCATAATAATTGCAAATGCCATTTTGCTGTCACTGGCTTCTGTGTTAAGCCAGTAGAAGTTATGCTGCTACAAATTAAAAGGTATTTTTCATTGTAGCACTTGATTTTTAATGATCAAATATTACTCTGGGTGGGTATTAGATTCATATTTGTGCCTTACAGAGCACAACATGCATGGCTAGTGCTTAGAAAGTAACAAAGAAGGTAGCTCTGGCACACATAGTATTAAGTATATCACAGTATGTAACTGCTGTGAAAGGACAGCTCAACAGACCCTGATGGCTGCAGATATTTGTAATGTAAAGTGGTTGATTCCTGATTTTGTAGTCAGTTTTTTTTCTGTTTTCATGCAGTTTTGGTCACTTATCAGCTCAGTGTCCTGACAAACTGTTTTGTTTTGTTGCTGAGTTCTCACTGATGACCTCACACAATAGGATTAACTTTGCTTTGGCCTACTTGCTGAGTATCTGTCTGGACCAAAGTTCAGTTAGTTCAAACAGCAGGAATGCATCCATCACACAAGTACTGATCTGCATGCTACATAGACTTCTGCTCAAACCTCTATCCCTGACTGGCAAAATAGAGGAGATCACTTCAGCCCCTGTCCCCTTCACATGGGCCCCCAGGGCTCTGAAGTCCTGCTTGATCTTGCCCATGCTATGCTTTTACTGTGTTATTGATGCCCACATGGAAAAGAAAGAGGGAATAGTAGCCTGTGCTTTTAACCAGTTGTAATGGTCTCTCTGGGACATCCCAGTTCTTGGCTCCTGGCAAGGGGAAAACCTCCCTTGACTGTATATCAAGCTGGCAGATGGGTGCCTCACTGTCTCTCAGCAGTCACGCACTATGAGCACTTGCTGCTTCCCTTTGCAGCATTTAGTATGTTCTGTTGATGAAGTTTCTCCCAGTGACCCTTGCTCATTGGTTTTGTCCACTGTCAAGACTTCATATCTGTTGCTGGTTGGTACATATACCACCTGAAAAAGTGGAAACAGTCTGAAAATAATATCTAAAAGAACTGAAAACATCATAATCTATTGTCTGTTACAGATGAAAAATCAAAATTAACAGCATTTGCTACTTGAAATGCTCATGTCCTACAATCTCTTATGCCTCTATGATTTAAAAAGGACTTAATTTTAATCCAAAATGGAATGTTTGTCTCTAAGAACTTCTCATGCTTCATGTACTCTTCCTTTCTTAAACAGGTTGAACTGTCCACAGGAGCTTTCTTTGAGATCATGGACTCTCACTGAAGATGCCTGGCTGACTCTTTGAAGTAAGACTCAGTTATCCTATTGCTACTTCTCTGGGCAACTTTTTCCAGTGTCCCACTATCCTCATCATAAAAAAAAAAAAAAAAAAAATCTTCTTTATGTCCAATCTTAACTTACCCTCTCTCAGTTTAAAACCCTTGTCCTCTGTCCTGTCAGTACAGGTTCCATCTCTGGCCTCTAGTTGTAAATACAGTGCTATACTCACTGCTGCCAGACAGGGGCAGTGTAGGAGCGGTTTGCGAGGCTTCATTGGGAAACTTGTTTTATTTCAGAGCAAAACCAAACTTGTACAGAGACAAGTGTCACTCTATTGGATTACCAGGGTGACCCCGTCACAGGAATGATTGGCATCTGACTCCAAGGCTTTGGAATGCTGAACACTGGCTTTATTAAAACTATATTATATTACATTATATCGTACTATAACTATACTCAGAATCCTAAAGAATCCTACAGAAAACTCACGACTGTCTCCTGACAGTCAGGATACAGCTTGGACCTGATAGGCTAATTAACATAAACAATTCCACCAGAATCCAATCAAGCAATCACCATGGGTAAACAATCTCCAGAACACATTCCACATGAGCAGCGAATGAGATAAGAATTGTTTTGATCATTCTTTTCTCTGCTTCTCTCTGTTCAGAGGGCATGTGAATACCACATTTCCCCCTGTTTACTATAATAAAAAGAAAAGGAGCTACGTTTGCAATTCTTCTGCTGGGCCCTTGCAGAAGAGAGAACAAACATATCTTGAAAGGTTTATCTGTTGCCAATAAAACCTCAATCAAGTGCTGACATAGAATGATCAAGGAGATTCTTTACCTGTAGAATATCATATTATATCACTAAAACAAGGTTTACAACATAAGAAAACCAAACAACAATGCAAAGAGTGATCATTGTTTCAAGTCCAAACAGCTGAGTTTCAGGAGAAGGTCCACTGACTAGAGATGTTGATCTTTGATATCCCTGAAGGTCCTTCTTGGTCCTGAAACAGACCTGCTGAATCCTGAAACAGAGAACTACTAAAGAAAGTCACTAAAAAGTATTAGAAATCCATCAAATGTGACATCATATATTACCAAGCGCTATTGAGAAAATTCCTGGAACGCCCTGGCCACAACCCTCAATCCAACCACTTGGGCTGAGGCTGGCTTGTGGCTTCCAGTACTTTGAGCTGGCAGTGAAAACTCAGCCTTTTCACTTTTTTTTTTTTTTCCAGAAAGGCCAGCAGCAACAGCAGGTCCTAGGACCCTGGGGCGATGAGCGGGGCAGAGGCCCAGGCCCCCGTGGTCAGGCCAAGGCACCCAGACCCAGCCCGCGGGGCAGGGTCTTTTTTCTCACAGCCTGCTCCCACCATGCTGCCAGTGTCCCGCCCCTCCTCCGCCAGAACGGGGGGAGAGATTTTTCCAGGAATATTAAATTTCATCCTGAATTTGGGGTTCATGACACCACCCACGTCTGCCCAAGGCAAGCGAGTGATCCTTGCTGTCTCCTTTGCCTCCCTCCCCCACTATACAATCGATCGTCCAGCTCTGAATCGCAGCACCACCCCCATCCCCCCCGGGCATGAGACCAGCGGCAGCATTCTCGGAAACCGCCCCACCCACTGGACCGGGAGGAGTGAGGCTCCCCAAGCCCTGGTGGGCACCCCACGGAGCAAGGGGACGCCCCAGCCAGGCAAGTGTCAGCCCGAGAAAAATGCTGTTCCCTAGAGAACCACTGAGTTTCAGAATTCTCAGCCTGAAGGCACTGGCTAAGAGCAATCGAGCCGTGCCTCCTCCGCTGGGGGACAGGCTGATGTCTCCTTTAGCTGTCCCAGCCGCTGCCTCAGGAGAGCACGGCTTGGGACAGTCTGACGAACTCAGAGGGGGTGCTGGGTTGGTCACAGGCTTCAAAGCAGGTGCTGATGCAGAGAGAGCTGCCTCTGCTGGTGCAGTGGCCAGAGGTTCGGTGGTCACAGGCGCACGAGAAAGCACCGCTGCGGTTTGTGTTATGAATAGAAAGCTATCTATTTTTTTTAGGTGGCAGAGTTAAAAATAAGTCAGACCAGTTGCTGTAAGTCAGTTTCACTGCCAAAGAAAAGTTCTTCAATTACCTGTTAATGGCTGGTGATTAACCATTGTCCCCCTGATGCTGGCCGCTTGCCAGGGAGGGACACCAGGACAGACCCTCCAGGTGAAGAGAATAGGAGTGACATCAGAGCCAGTATGCAGATGAGAAATGCATTGCGCCTCGAATTTTTACAGTTTTTACAGGAAAAACCCCTAAAATTACGAGCCAACAAGTGAGCTAAGTGACGTCTAAGGATGGGAGCGTAGTCCCGTACCTGCTTGGATCCTTTTTGCTTCTCACCTTAACCGGAAAAGATGCTGATTAAAGAGACGCCCCGAGGTGTTAGACAAAAAAGCTAGGAATCTGCTACTCTCCCGTGAGGACGGAATCCCGAGCTCTGCCTGCAGACCAGCAGACAAAGCTGCATCATCCTCCTTCTCCGTGCCACGCCTAGGAGCAATGGCGGCGTGGGCGCGACCTGTCGATTTCTCCCCACCTGAGCTGATTCTTCTTAATAAATGCATTAAAAAGGAGAAAGATCTCCTGCCCATTTATTTCAGCTTGGGGGACTCATCTGGGAGAGCCACGCCTGAAGAGAACACCAGGACTGGGACGGCCGCCCACCCTGGACCTGCAGGACAGATGGCTATCAGGACCAGAGAAGATCGGCTTGGGACAGTGACATGGAGCAGCGCCGGATTGGTGAGAATATCCGGCGGTGGGAGAGGGAAGCGAGCGAGTGTGTGTGAGTGAGACGAGGGCCGGCAGCTCGGCCCCTCGAAGCGAGTGAAGACCCCTCAGTACCGCGGTTCCACACCCCCATGAGGGGGCCGGCCGGGAACAGGGGGAAGCGAGTGGAATTGGTGATTGAGGCGCCTCCAAAGGGGTAAAGAGGACCCCCCTCCGGGAGTGCGGAGCAAATAGTTGTGTGAGTGGCACGGACACCAAAAGCCCTGATACAGGTCCTAACGAAGGAAGTTAGGCGATTTAGAATATCAGGCAGTTTTGTCCTGACAAAGGAGGTCAGGCACCCCTCAGAGACCAGGGTCTCAAGGTTTGGCTGGTTGAGTCTCGGCAGAGGAGGCCGAGATCTCTCAAAGTCCTGACAAAGGAGGTCACGCAACTCACAAGTCCCGAGAAGGATTCAAGAAGGCTTAAAAGCCCTGCAGGCAAACCAAGTCCTGACAAAGGAGGTCAGGCACCCCTCAGAGACCAGGGTCTCGAGGTTTGGCTGGTTGAGTCTTGGCAAAGGAGGCCAAGGTCTCTCTAAGTCCTGACGAAGGAGGTCAGGCAAACCTCAGAGGCCAGGGCCTCAAGGATTTTTTTGTTTTGTTTGTTTGTTGAGTCTCGGCAAGAGAAGGCCAAGGTCTCAACAAAGTCCTGATGAAAAGGGTCAGAGAAATTGGAGTTTTGGCAGGAGGTCGAGACTCCTTAAATAAGATATATTTCCTTTAGAGAAAAAGGCATCTTTGTGATTTGTTTTGAGGCAGAAAAAAAAATGGGAGGGTGCAATAGTAAGAAAAGTGGCCAAAGACTGAGGAATATACCTCCCCACAGTCCCCTAGGTGAACTATTAGAGAAATGGGACTCTATAGAAGCCACAGAAGGATTAGATAAAGTTAAGATGATTCACTACTGTTTAGAAGTGTGGCCAGAATTAGAGGTGCAAGGAGGATGGCCGTGGTGTGGGACGAAAGACAAGTGGATGTGTCAACAGCTGAGTAATTATCTGACAGCTCGAGAAGATACTGATCCCGAGCAACTATTATATGTAGCTTGTTGGTTGAATGCTATAAAGAATGAAGGAGTACAAATTTGTAAAGTGCAGAGCAAGAAAGAAGGGAATGAAAGAGGGGATGCTGGAGTTAAAGAAATTGGTAAAAGGTGGGACCCCCTAGACTACTTGCCTCCTGATGCCCCTCCACCTTATAATCCTCTCCTTCGAGCACCTCAAATAGCAGATCCAGCCCTTCTCCCAGCTGCCATGGGGGCCATTCCCTCACCACCCCCTTCGACTCCTTTATGTGCTTCTGCACCACCACTAATACCCACTCCACCTGCTGCATGCTAAACCCCTTCTCCAGCTCCACCTAACCTGCACCCAAGCTTTTCTCCCCCTCCTACTGCTGTCCCTCCACCTCCTCCTAACTGGGACACAAATGCTTCCTTATCTAGTAACCTCTTATCACCAGGTACAGCTGTTAACCTACAGCAGGTCCAAGCTAATGCTAATACCCCTCAAATGAATAATCTTGTGTCTGAAGATGGGCCATACTGTGGTACCCAATCCAAGACCTCCACAGTAGAAAGACTTTTTCCCCTTAGAGAAGTTCCTATGGGAGGAGTAGCAGGAGGTGTTGGTTTTCTGAATGCTCCTCTAACTGCTTCTTAGGTGAGAGGATTCAAGAAGGAGTTAGGGAATTTAGTTGAAGACCCCGTGGGCATTGCTAACCAAGTGGATCAGATTTAGGTCCAAATATCTACACTTGGGGGGAGATGAATTCCATTCTAAATATATTATTTTCCCCAGAAGAGTCCCGAATCATTAGGGTTGCAAGCATAAGAATTTGGGAAAAAGATAATCATCCAGGGCCCCAAGTGCAATCAGGTGAAGAAAAATTGCCACTAGTGGATCCCAATTGGAACCCTAACCAGGAGGAAGGGAGGAAGGCCATGATGGAGAACAGGTCTTTGATAATTCGGGGATCAGAGAATCAATTCCCAAAGGAACTAATACAATACTGGCATTTGAGGGTATACAGGAGAAAGATGAAACTCCTGCTGCTTGGCTTAATCACCTGAAGTGGAACTTTCAATTGTATTCTAGAATAGACCCAGACACCCAAGAGGGTGAAGTGCTACTAAAAGTCCATTTTGTTACTAAATCTTGGCCTGATATACGGAGAAAACTGGAAAAGATTGAGGATTGGCAAGAGAAAGACATTAATGAGTTATTGAGGGAAGCATTGAAGGTGTATTTAAGGAGAGAAGAAGAAAAAGCAAAGGCCAAAGCTAGGATCATGGTTGCTATAGCCAGAGAAAGTGTGGGAGCAAACAACTCTTTCCTACAGTACAAGGCCACAAAAGAGTGGGGGAGTCCACCACCAGGAGCAGGCAAAGATAGGCCAGTACCATTAATGCCTAAATTTGAAGGCCCCTTTCAGGTACTCCTCATCGCTAATTCTGCTGCACAAACCAGAAAAAAATGTTGGACTCAGATAATGAGAATTAAAGGACCAGTCTCACCCCCGGGCATTGGACAAGATTCCTCAGTGTCTCCTTCTGGTATTGGACCAGATTCTACACCACCCTCACACTCTAACTCAGGACAGGATTCAACCGCATCAGGAGTTAATTCAGCTGAGTATACTATTATAAAAAGACGAAATGACTTAAAGTTGACATTCAAAAAGACTGATGAACTGCATAAGAAAAAAGTTTAGAATCATAACATGTCTTGAAGTGATTTAAGAAATTTGTAAAAGTTAAAAATTGTTAATAAGTAATTCTGGTTAAGTCATCCCAACTTAGTACCAAAGACCCCAGGTTAATCTTCTCCAGAGTGCTCCCCTAGGAGAGACCAAATTAGCAGGGACAGATCAAAGAGAGGTTTAACCCGAGGAGCAAGAGACTCTAAAGAGCTTGGAGACTTCTTCTCAGTAAAATCCTCAAGAGGCAAGACCGGGTGGGCAGGCTGTGCAAGATGACCCATACCAGACTCTTGGGAAGGGTAGTAGTGATGGCTCTGATTGCTGGTGGTGCTCTGGAGAGCCCAGGAGAGCTGTGTAATGACTACTACCAACCTTTCTATGAGAAAGAAGTAAGCTCCTTGCTGAGAGTCCACAACAATTGTGTTAACCTCTCCCAATTGATCTTTTATCAAGAGAATAAGAAAATATATTGGATGCCCCGGAACACTGCCACCTTTAGGCAGCCACTCCTGGGAGACCACCCTGTAGGAGAAGCCTGGTGGTGCTTTGAACGTGATACTACTAAAGCAAGCCTGGTAAATCTGGTCAAAGGAAAAAGTATTTCTAAATATTGGGAGGGCACGACAAAAACTAATATCTTTCAGGAAACCCCTAAACACCTGTTTTGGGTCAATGGTACCACAGCATCCACAGAATTGCCAAGAGACTGGTCTAGTGGTGGCATCATTAGAATTATAAAATAAACTGTCTTTATAATATACAAAGAATCTGGATCAAGTTTAAGAGTTCCTATATATGAAGATTTAAGAAAAACAAAACTGAAGAAGCAGCATATGTTAAACAAAATTTTGAAACTACAATCAGAATTAGGAGTAATTTCTAATCAGACCGCATTAGCTCTTAATCATATTAATGACCAACTCAACCAAACCAAAACAGTAATTTATCAAATCAAATTAATTGTAGCAGTCATTAGAAACACTTTAAACGAAATAAGAAAGCTAGCATATTTAAGAAATCAAAGGACTCCTACACTTGATTCCAGTTGGTGGGATAATCTATGGACTTTCAAAAAAAGTTGGAAAACTATAACCTTCACTGTGTGTACACTTGTTAGTCTGTTCTTATTTCCCTGTTTAACAAAAATAGTGACATCTGCTGTACAGAATAACCTAAAGATCTCTAAAGAAATTAACCTGAAAAAACCAAAAAAGGTAATGAAGTTTGGTAAATATGATCACCAGAGTGCTCAGGAAATTTATAATCAATACAAAAAATATAGGAAATTCTATGTCAATGAGCCAAAAATTATAAGTTGATGCAAGCTTAAGCTTAAGACTGATCAAAGAAAAAAAAGGGGGGACTGTTATGAATAGAAAGCCATCTATTTTTTTTAGGTTGCAGAGTTAAAAACAAGTCAGACCAGTTGCTGTAAGTCAGTTTCACTGCCAAAGAAAAGTTTTTCAATTACCTGTTAATGGCTGGTGATTAACCATTGTCCCCCTGATGCTGGCCGCTTGCCAGGGAGGGACACCAGGACAGACCCTAGAGGTACGAGGAGAATAGGAGTGACATCAGAGCTAGTATGCAGATGAGAAATGCATTGCGCCTCGAATTTTTGCAGTTTTTACAGGAAAAACCCCTAAAATTACGAGCCAACAAGTGAGCTAAGTGACGTCTAAGGATGGGAGCGTAGTCCCGTACCTGCTTGGATCCTTTTTGCTTCTCACCCTAACCTGAAAAGATGTTGATTAAAGAGATGCCCCGGGGTGTTAGACAAAAAAGCTAGGAATCTGCTACTTTCCCGTGCGGACGGAATCCCGAGCTCTGCCTGCAGACCAGCGGACAAAGCTGCATCATCCTCCTTCTCCGTGCCACGCCTGGGAGAAACGGCAGCATGGGCGCGACCCGTCGATTTCTCCCCACCTGAGCTGATTCTTCTTAATAAAGGCATTAAAAAGGAGAAAGATCTCCTGCCCATTTATTTCAGTTTGTACCAATTCTGGGGAGGGATGCGCTGGCAGTGCCTTCGCCGCTGCCGGATCGTTTTCGGGCCAGCACTCAGCTGTAGAGGCACGCCCCTTCTCGAGGACAGGCGGTCGTTGCTCGCAGCTGCCGTCATTTAAGTTGCCTGGCAACCCAAGCAAAACAGCGAGGGGCGGTGCTGCCAGGAGCCCCGAGCCGGGACGGGGAACGGGCGGGGAAGGCGAAATCGGTGAGATCTCTGTGGCTGCCGGAACATTGCCTGGCAATTCGGCGGAAACAGCGGGGGGCGGTGCCAGGAGCGGTGGAGGCGGTGGAATCAGCGGAATCGGCGGGGCCAGTGGGGAGTTGTCCCTCGCTGGCGCTGCATGTACCGATGTCGTGAAATCAATTGCTGGCTGCGATGCAGGGCGACTGGGTGTGCTCTCCAGAGCGGGGCTGTTGGCCGCCGCCGCGGAGCCGGCTGCCTCCCTTGTCAGGGGCGGGTCCACACCCTCCCAGAGCGGAGGGGAGAGAGAATCCAGTGGCGGAGCTGACCGGGGATCTTTCTCTGAATCCCGGCTTGCATCCCAAACAGAAGCCGGGCCGGCTGGAGGCGGGGGGGCTGGCGTGTCTAAACCACATGCCTCACAAGCAGAAGGGAGGTGGAGAGGGCCCCTTCTGCGCTTGCTCCAAGGGAACAGGGAAAAAGCTGCTTCTGAGCCGTGGGTGAAACCACCTCCGCGTTTCAGGGCGGGTGGGAACCAGCAGTTTCTCTCCTTGAACGGATTTTTCTCCTGCCAGCTGTGGCGGGGGGGCTGATGGGCACCAGCCCGGGGGGAGATGCCCGTCCACGTCAAGCCGGAGGTGCCGACCGAGTCAAAAACACTTTTCAAAGGGATGTCCTTCCCCCTCACAAATCTGAAAAGCACCACCCAGGTCAGCAGTTGCCGATGGATTTTCCCAGTTTGGTCAAACTCCCCCAAAAGATAAACATCCAGGGTGTCCTTTGTGATAGAACACGGCGTGTTTTGTTCACTAAGGGATTAAAGTAAGATAACAGGAAACAGACTTCCAGCACTTGAGAAAACCCGGGACTAAAGTAAAATAACAAGAAACAGACTTCCAGCTCTTGATAAAACCCGGGACTAAAGTAAGATAACAGGAAACAGACTTTCAGCACTTGATAAAACCCACATTGTCCAAAATATGCTTGCCTAACAACTTTTAAGTTTCAGAGAGATAAGCATTGGTACTAAACGAGGAATGGGTCGCCCAGAGGAAATCTGAGAAAAAACTACCGGCCTTCATCTAGAGACCACCGGGAGGCAGGATACGACCACCTAGTAACAGAAGAACACATACGCAGAGTACAACTTAAAGGACACGTCGACAGGAAACGATACAGTATAAAAACTGACTGGAACTGACTGTGGTTGCGGCAGTTGGTGGAGCGCGAACTCCCCTGTCGCCCAGCGCTGATTTGCTTATGCCTTGCTTGCTGTAATCAATAAATTCTTATTTGATTATACCAATAAGGCGTGTCCCAATTTATCATATCCCAGGCCCGTGGATCCTGGGAGGAACCCATGCCCATGGGGAAGCCATGACCTTTTGCCCATTTCAAAAAGTCGTAGAGTGCTTCATTGGACACAGAAACCCTGTGGTCATGAACCAGAAGCCTCTGCAGTTCCAAATTGAGTTGTTCTCCCCAAGAAAATTGAATGCTCAGATCTACAGACATCTCTTCCCAAAGTCAAGCCCACCCCAAGTCGGGGCAGTGCTACTGTCAGAAGAGCTTTCCCTATCCCAGCCTCTAAGGCTACAGGGCCAAAACACGGCTGGAAAAGACCGTGTCTCCTCTCTAGGGAGACGAGGGAAAGGTCATATGTACCTCTCTGGGGAAAGCAGTCAGCGGTGTCTGGTTGCAAGCAGGCTGCTTGGGGCTCCGTGGGGTCCTAGCGAGGGGCCCAGCAGCATCTCCCATCCCACAACCCCATGAAGGGTCTCTGGACGCGCCTTCCAAGAGGATTCAGCAGATCCTCTCGTGTTCAGCCTTGACTGCGAACTCTGCCCCAACCATCAGGGTCCTGGTTCTTCAGCCTAGGCTACAGCCACCGTCGGGGGTTACCACTTATTGGAATATCAGGTGACCCCAATGTCTGGGAATGATTAACATCTGACTCCAAGGCTTCGGAATGCTGAACACTCGCTTTATTAAAACTATATTATATTGCATTATACTATACTATAACTATACTCAAAGAATCCTAAAGAATACTACAGAAAACTCATGACTGTCTCCCAACAGTCAGGACACAGTGTTGGGAAGGATGAAAGTTTGACAAGAAAGTCTCACAGATATGTATGCTTAGCAGAAAGATTTTTCAATGTAGGCTCTGAAGAAGGAATAGAGATGGAAGCAAGTTTTGATATAGAAGAAAAGAATTGCTGAGCCAGTCTTACTGGATAACTAAGAAGGCAAAGGGTATGTTAGTTAGAAGGGGGTTTTTATGACTTAGAGAAAAGGATAAACCCACCTCAAAAAAGAAGATGTTTTTACCAGGCAGAAAAATAGCACAGGCAAACAAGTCAGCAGATGTTGCAAGAAGTAAAAAGGTCTCAGAATTTTCCACTGCAAGAAAACTGAAAAACAACTTCTAGCTTAAACTCTAATGTACTAACATTTAGTGATTGGAGAATAGTAACATGAATATGGTAATTATAGTAGCTATGATAGGCTATAAATAAAAGTTAAGGTATAGATTGGTTCTTCTCTATTAAGATGCTTGGCAAAGAAAAGTATATAATGAATTGTAAGCAAAACTAAAGGGTCTCCAGGCCTGCCTGCAGCTGGAGCTGACAGCTGTAGGCACAGGCTCTGTTGCCCACGACCCTGGACTGTTGTAATGTCTTGGATGTAATAAACTGCATTTTGAAGAACCACCTGGAGTCCTGCATCCCTCATTATGGCTCTTACAAGTGGCACCCTACATTTTAGTGGGCGATCTCAGACTTTTGGCAGTAAGAAACGTCCCAGTGAACTTAAGAGGGAAGGACCTTCAGCACTTTGAAAGAAAGGTGACCGGGGCCTGGACATCATTGCTGCTGGACAGTATGTAGACTGGAGCTCAACTTTAGCGTCTGCTGCAGAGGAGGACAGCAGGTGTGCACCAGGTAATCATGGGGCAGAATATATCTGTAAATCAGAGGTATGTGTATCACCATTTAAAATCTTTAATTGAATCAAGTCCAAAAATGTTGCCTAAGCAAGAGCTCAAAGAGCTTTTAAAATGGACTATAACTTATGTCCCAAATGCTGACTCTGAAGCTGTCTATACTAGAGACTTTTGGGACTCTGTGGGGGTCACATTATACTATGCTATTTCTCGCCACGACAAATCAACAGCAGATTTGCTTTCCACTTGCCGCATGCTTGTAGAAATCTTTGCAGTGAAACCCCCACTGCCACACCCTTCCCTCCTCCGCATTCCGCCTGAACCATCCCTGCTGTTTTCAACCACGCTGCCTCAGCCAGACTCTCCAGCCATGAGGCAGGGGGAAGAAGAAATGGGGGAAGAAGAAGGGGGGGAAAAGAACAGAAACTGCTGCTGCTCTGGCCCAGAGCTGGATCCCAAATCCTGGATCCTGCCGCCCTTCTACCAGCGCCGGGGAAAGGCACTGCTGTCCCAGCCTGCCCCGCGCCTGGCCTGCTCACACCGCCAGCTCCCGCAGCCCCGTGCCCAGTCCCAGCTCTGGCCCCGCAGGGCTCCGACCTGCGTGGCAGGGCTGGCGTGGGCTCCATGGCTAAGATGCACGGAAGTCAGAAGTTGAGTCCATCAGGCCAGTGAGACCCGCATCTCATCGCTGGGCAGGTCACCACTGGCAAGAAGAACCACTGAAGGAGCAAAAAAACCATCCCCTATATCTCTTACTCCTGAAACTAGCAAGGCTTTAGAAAAAATCACAGATGCTTTGCAAAATAGACAAGCACGTTGCTATGTTCCAGATAAACATTTTTTCCTTGCAGTTCTAGGAGAAATGCTGAGACTATATGGCCTCATTTTCCAATGGGACTCCTCTCAAAATGATCCTTTGTTGGTAATTGAATGGGTTTTTCTTTCTTACAGGTAACCAAAGACAATCTTCACATCTTCAGAGATGATTTCTCAAATTGTCTTTAAGGGCAGGGCAAGGCTTCTTTCTATAGCAGGTCATAAATTTGCAATAATCTATTTACCTATTATTAAATCCTGTTTTGATTGGGCCATGCAAAAGTCAGAAGATTTACTGTATGCCTTGTTAGATTTTCCAGGTGTTTGCTCTATTCATTATCCAGCACACAAATTGATCAAAGCTAAATTATGCTACAAAGAGAAATCCCTGATCAGTGAAGAGCCTTTAGATGCAGTTACTATCTTCACTGATGGGTCAGGACAAACACACAACACAGTAATTACATGGCAAAATAAAAATACTAAAGCCTGGGAACAAGATGTTCAAAAAGTCAAAGGTTCTCCTCAGATTGTTAAATTGGCTGCAGTTATAAAAGCATTTCAGCTCTTCCCAGAACCTTTTAACCTAGTCACTGATTCTGCATATCTTGCTAACATTAAGAGAATTGAAGGGTCTGTTTTAAAAGATGTCAGCAATCACAAATTGTGTCTTTGGCTTACCTGTTATTAAGATTCATCTCTGCAGAAGCTGGGATATTTGCATCTGCATGTTTGTATATTGCCTGCAAACAGTCAAGATTTGTAGCAGCAGCAGAGAGTTTTAGCTGACTGCGATGGGGTGATGCAAGTTCTCCTTTTTTCCATAATATTTATTCCTCCTGACCAATGTGCAATTCTTCTAATTATTACATCGGGAGGGTCTGGTTCATGATGCAACAGGACACTCACAGCCCAGAATTCAAAACTTTTTATACAATCCAATAATATTCCATTACCCCCAGAGAAACAATTTTTCAATAGATGCTTGGTTTCTGTTTCCCCTGTATTTTATCCATAATTTTCTTGAAGGTTTGTCAATGGCAGGGAATTCCAGGGAAAAGTTTTGACCATATTCCTCCTCTGACCACTTTGGGGTCCTTCAGAGAGTTCAGTTTTAATTATGGGTTTCAGTTTAAATTCTGGAATTTCTCCCTCCTTAGGAGTTGAGGGTTCTGTACTTGTGCCAGAATCTAATTCAAAATTTGAATCACCGATTTCATCAGAGTTTTTCTGAATATTACCATCCCCATCCTCAGGTGATGTTACCAACTTTGGAATTTCTTTAACATCTAAAGATTTTGGGGTTTTTAAGGGTGTTCATTCCAATTTTTCTTCCAAGGTTTTTGGGTTTTTCCTTGGATTCTTTTAGCTCTTGTTTTGTCATTTTCTCTTATCATTTGTTCCTGCCATTGGCAAGCAGACTTTAAGCATAATGCAAATACATAAGAAATTATATTTTCTCCATTTTTCTCTCAGCAATTCCTGCTGTTCATTTATTTTCTCTTGAATTTTTTCCCACTCAAACCAGTTATGTACTGGCCAAGGGTTATGATCACTGTGCCACAGTGAGTACTCTCCTAAGCCTTTAGTCTGTGTTTCTAGATCCTTTGTCATGACTCTGCTCACGGCAGCAATTGTTACAAATGAGAGGGGAGAATTTAGACAAGTCCCTGCCTTTGCCCAGGTTTCTAACAGTAAGCAGCAGCTTTACTGAGGTGGCCAGCACCCCAAAACCCACTCTTGCTTGCTGGTTCTTAATAATGACTGATCAGGCTGAGACAGAGCGGACATTTTCCAGAGTAGAAATCTATTTTGATTTAGGTGAAATGTACATATTTGAATTAAGTCTGTAGCTTGCAAACATAGCTGTTTAGTCTGACTGCCTGTTGTCGCAAAAAACCTATGCTTGGAGAAACTGCTTCAGCTGAAGGACAGAGATGGGGGGGGGGGGGGGGCGGGCCTTGAACTCTGAAACAGACAGAGAAGCTGCTACAGAAAGCAGGGTCAAAATGACCCAAGAATTCTTTCTGATAAAGAAAAATTAGCGGCAAATGTCAGTAGAAATCAGTAGAATGAATATGTATGAACCAATTGTGAAATTGCATGCATATGCATTTGAGAGGGAGATAAAAAAGGATCTGGAGTTCCCAGAGTCATGCATGTCATTTTAAAAGAATGATTCCCACGTGTCCAGCACTGTAATAAACATACCGGCTTTACAACTTTCACAAAAGTTGTGGAGTTTGTTTGCTTCCACAAATCAAGGCCAATTACAACATTAATTTTTTACTGAATAGACACAAGGAAAACAGATGTAAGACTTTAACAGGCTTCTCACTACACAGGATAAAACCAAATAAACACTACTAGTAGGTTCATAAGACAGTGCAAGATAATAAAGGTACCTATGTTACAACTAGTGAAGAAAGAGTATAGATTGCGAGCTAATGTCACTTAGGAATTAATGATAGTTGTGTGCAAAGATCTTTCAACTTCTAGAAAAGTAATGTCTTGGTTTTGAAATACAGGTGTCTGCTAAGGAAGGCAGGAGCCTCCCCTGAAATGGATAATGTAAACCCCCTCCCTCCAAATTGCTATAATTTTAAATTAAGGGGCTCTCAGGCAAAACTATGCCAGCAGGAATAACAGTTCTTTATTAGGGAAGAAAATAAAAAGATAAAATAAACAATGCAGTAAACTAAAACAACACTGACAGAGTCAGAACACAACCTGACACCCCATTGGTCAGGGTGTTGGTAGCAGACCAATTGGAATTGTGGCTGCAGTCCTCCTGGAGTGTCAGGTGTGGCTCTGTTGGAGCAGGGATGCTGTAGAAAGGGTGTGGTCTTTCTCTGAAGATCCAGTGGAAGAGGCAGCTGTTCCTCTGGGAAATCCAGTGGAGAAGCTGTGCTGGTGTTCCAGAAACTCAAGATTATATCTGGGTAGGAATTCTTGGCTCTTTTCTCAGGGCAAAGCATCACACAATGGGTTGCTATAGTTCTTATCAGTCATGCAATGACATTCAATAGCCTATCATCAGCAGATGTCTCCCCAGAGGGAGGATTGGTTGTGGAAGAGATAAGGAAAACTGCTCACTTAACAGAAGACAACTGCAATACAGATGGAAAATAGAATACAATTTGCTTAGCAATCCAGGACAAGTAACTTGAGGTGGACATCCCTACTTGCGAGGCGAACTCTGCACATACTCAGAGAATATGTAAGAGATTTCTGATTTTATGAAAATCACAGTGGTCTTTTATAGTTTGTAAAAGTGCTGTCTTTCAGCCACAAAGTTTTGATTATCCTTTCCCATGCATTCAAGGCAGGATGTTTATCACAGAATCACAGAATCACAGAATCTCTAGGTTGGAAGAGACCTTCAAGATCATCGAGTCCAACCCATCCTATCTTACACCTCAACTAGGTCATGGCACTAAGTGCCACATCTAGTCTCCTTTTAAACACATCCAGGGATGGTGACTCTACCACCTCCCTGGGCAGATGATTCCAGTGTTTGACCACTCTTTCTGTGAAAAACTTCCTCCTTAGGTCTAACCTGTATCTCCCTTGGCGCAGCTTGAGACTGTGTCCTCTTGTTCTATCTGTTGTTGCTCGGAGAAAGAGACTGACCCCCAGCTCACTACAGCCACCCTTCAGGAAGTTGTAGAGAGTGATAAGGTCACCTCTGAGTCTTCTCTTCTCCAGGCTAAACAAACCCAGCTCTCTTAGTCGTTCCTCATATGGCTTGTGTTCCAAGCCCCTCACCAGCCTCGTTGCTCTCCTTTGGACACGCTCAAGCATCTCAGCGTCCCTCCTAAACTGAGGGGCCCAGAACTGGACACAGTACTCTAGGTGTGGCCTCACCAGTGCCGAGTACAGGGGAAGAATGACCTCCCTGCTCCTGCTGGACACACTATTCCTGATACTGGCCAGGATGCCATTGGCCTTCTTGGACACCTGAGCACACTGGTGGCTCATGTTCAGCCGACTGTCAACCAGTACCCCCAGGTCTCTTTCCACATGAGCACTGTCCAGCCACACCATCCCCAGCCTATAACGCTGCAGGGGGTTATTGTGGCCAAAGTGCAGGACTCGGCACTTGGACTTCTTGAACTTCATCCCATTGGATTCTGCCCATCCATCCAACCGTTCCAAGTCCTTCTGCAAAGCTCTCTGTCCCTCTAACTGATCGACACATGCTCCCAGCTTAGTGTCATCTGCAAATTTACTAATGAAAGACTCTAAACCCTCATCCATATCATCAATAAAAATATTAAACAGAACTGGCCCCAGCACAGACCCCTGAGGGACACCACTGGTGACTGGCCTCCAGCTGGATGCAGCACCATTCACGACCACTCTCTGGGCTCGGCCATGCAGCCAGTTCCTAACCCAGCACAGAATGTTCCTGTCCAAGCCACAGGCTGCCAGCTTATCTAGGAGTATGCTGTGGGAGACAGTGTCAAAGGCCTTGCTCAAATCCAAATAAACAACATCTACAGCCTTCCCTGCATCCACTAGGCGGGTTACCTGGTCATAAAAGGTGACCAGGTTGGTTAAACATGACCTACCCTTCCTAAACCCATGCTGACTGGGTCTGATACCCTGGCCATCCTGTAAATTCTTCATGATGGCACTTAATATAAACTGTTCCATTATTTTGCCAGGTACTGAGGTCAGACTGACTGGTCTATAATTACCAGGATCCTCCTTTGCACCCTTTTTGTGAATGGGTGTCACATTGGCCAGCTTCCAGTCTTCCGGAACCTCACCAGTGAGCCAGGACTGTTGGTAAATTATGGAGAGTGGCTTTGTAAGCTCATCTGCCAGCTCTCTCATTACCCTGGGGTGGATCCCGTCAGGTCCCATAGATTTATGAACATCCAGGCATTTCAGTAGTTCTTTGACTGTCTCCTCTTGGATAAAGGGGGAACCATTCTGCTCCCTGACCCCATCAACCAGCCCAGGGGGGCAGGTATCTTGAAGGCAAGTCATCTTCCCACTAAAAACTGAGGCAAAGTAGTCATTAAGCACTTCTGCCTTCTCCTCATCTGCAGATACTAAGTTCCCTGCCTTGTCCAATAGGGAACTAAGGCTGGTCTTACCCTTCCTTCTAGCATTAATGTATTTGTAAAAACATTTTTTGTTATCCTTTACAGAAGTCGCCATTCTAAGTTCAAACTGAGATTTGGCCTCCCTAATTTTCTTCCTGCATGCTCTAGCAGCCTTCTTGAATACTTCCTTAGAGACCTGACCCTCCTTCCAAAGCTGATAGGTCCTCTTTTTATTCCTGAGTTCCTCTAGAACCTCTTTGCCCAGCCAGGCTGGACGTTTACCCCGCTGACTTATTTTTCGGCACACAGGGACAGTCTGTTCCTGTGCCCTCAAGATCTCTGTTTTGAGGCATGTCCACCCCTCCTGAACTCCTTTGTTTTTAAGGGCTGTCTCCCAAGGGACGCTTTGAATAAGTCTCCTAAACAGGCCAAAGTCTGCCCTCCGGAAATCCAGTGCAAGAGTCTTACTGGTGCTCCTTCTGACTTCACCAAATATTGAGAACTCTATTATTTCATGATCACTCTGACCCAAGTGACCTCCAACCATCACATCTCCCACCAGCCCATCTCTATTTGTAAACAGCAGATCTAACATAGTCCCTCCCCTGGTGGGTTCACCCACCAGCTGTGACAGAAAGTTGTCTTCCATACTCTCTAAGAATTTCTTGGACTGCTTCTTTTCTGCTGTATTAAGTTCCCAGCAGATGTCTGGTAGGTTGAAGTCACCCACAAGAACAAGGGCTGATGATCTTGAAACATTACCTAGCTGCTTATAGAACAAGTCATCAACCTCTTCTTCCTGGTTGGGTGGACGATAACAGACTCCCAGTAGGGTGTCAGCCTTGTTGGCCTTCCCCTTAATTCTTATCCATAGACATTCAACTCCATCTTCCTTAGTTTCAATTTCTATGGCAACAAGAGTCTGCTTAATATAAAGGGCTACCCCTCCACCTCTTCTTCCTTTCCTGTCTCTTCTGAAGAGCTTGTAGCCATCCAGTGCAGCGCTCCAGCCATGTGAGTCATCCCACCATGTTTCTGTGATGGCAACTACATCATAGCTCTGCAGCTGCACCATGGCCTCCAGCTCTTCTTGTTTGTTGCCCAAGCTGCGTGCATTGGTATACATGCACCTTATCATTGGCTAAGAATGTTTACAGCTGAGATAATTCACCACAAGACAAATCATTCCAGCCTGGCTTAGGCATGGGGGAAGTAGATAAGTCTCAGGGGTGAAAGTTTCTCCCACACTGCTCCAACAGGTTCACGTCTTTGTTGTGCTAAGGCCTCCAGAGCTGGATGCAGTGCTCTAAGTGGGTGTCAGGACATAAAGAATGCAATGAAAAGTCTCAAAACACTGTCAAAGAATTAAGTTCTCATAAGTTAAGCCACTTTAACAGGTACAGATGGCAAACAAGAAGGCGTTAATTCCAGGCCTAAACAAGGTGAAGGTTTGGAATTAGCACACCTGACAAAATTCCGCTGTGGGGAACTTGTGATAAGCGCAGATGGCAACAACAGGAAGATGTCAGGCCCAGTGAGACAGATCTGGGTAACCTATCCAGACAAAACTTCCCACCATGGCAAACTGTGAGAAAGGAAGAAAGTCCTTATACACATGCCAGCCCAAGTTGTGATAACAGCATCTATGCTCTGTGGATACATGGAACATGGACTCTATAACAGTGGTACCTCCAGAAGAACGCTCTGAGACCCCCACCACTAAGCAGACCAGAAGAAGGGCTGGCAGGACTCTGCAGGGACCCACATGTTGGTGACTATCTTTCTACTTTGTCTCTCTCTCTCCCCTTCCCCCCCTCTACCTCACATATATTGTTAAAACAAATCCATACTGTTGACTTTGGCATATGGTCTTGTTTTCCCTTTAATTTGGGCAGAGGCATCTTTTAATAATTGGATCCTAACAGTGAGAGTGGAGTAGAAGGGTAGATTTGCCTCCCTTGACCTGCTTCCTACACTGCTTTTGATGCAGCCCAGAACATAGTTGGCTTTCTGGGCTGCAAGCACACATTGCCGGCTCATGCCCAGGTTTTCATCCACCAGTATTCCCAAGTCCTTCTCTGCAGGGCTGATCTCAATCCCTTCATCCCCCAGCCTGTATTGATACTGTGGATTTCCTCCACCCAGGTGCAGCATCTTGCACAGAGGTTCACATGAGCCCACTTCTCAAGCCTGTCCCAGTATAGCAGGATGCGCTGCCTAAGTGGGGGTAAAACAGCTCAAACTTTACCCTGTTTGCAAGCATTATCCATGATGAATGGAGAAGGCAGGGGCCTTTCTGCTTTTGCTGTTGAAGAATGCTGAGACAAGCCTGACTCATCAGTCCCTAAGCCAAACATCCTGAGGAAGAACAAGGTTTCCTGACAGAAATTGGCACTTGTGAGAGTGTGGCAGACAAAGTTCTTGATAAAGGAACCAACAAGTGATAATAATGATGATTTGTCTAAAGCTGTTGAGCTGGCACAGGTGGCCTGGAGACACATGACTGACAGTCAATCACTATATTCTAAAAGCCCAGTCCCACTTTTTAATGGCAGGGTCTTCTAACACATTCCTTCTTGGAGTATGTGTGGAGATTCCTCTCTTGAGTGGAGACACCCCTCAAGGTTACTCCTCGAGGCTGAGCAAAAGAAGTTTGGCCAGCTGCCTGGTGCCAGCTTCTGGGATGGACAGAGTATGTGTATTTTCCTAAAACCTGATGTGCATGGGGATGTGTAGGTGTAATTTGCCAGCCAATTCAACCTGGACTTGATGCAAGGGAGTTAAGGATTAAAGAGTGATTGATTAGGGGTAGCTGACTAGACAATGTATAGTGCTTAACATTGACTGTGCTTGCAAAAGCAGGATGAAAGAATGCAAGGCTATTGTGATAAGGAAGAGACTGCTTGCAAAACCAGGATGAGGGGATGCAAGGCTACTGTGGTAAGGAAGACTGTTTGGACCCCTAAACTGGCCAAAACCAGTCTTGTGGTTTGAAATGCAACCAAGAGACCAGGGTCACTCTTCAGGCCTCCCTGTGCTGGAGAAAACTTTTAAGGAGATGGTGAAGAAGGAGTCAGTCCTGATGGAGGGTTTAATCCAGAGTTTTTATTCTGGGCCACATGGCCTCTGAATGCAGTAACAACTCCACCAGGACTCTCTGCGCATGGTGTGCTCGCCCTTTTAACCCAGGGGAGAGGGGGAGGGGAGGGAACACAGGGACCACCAACCAGGTACGGGGGGAGGGGGTCTCAGGTGAGAGGGACACCTGGATGGGCCAGTGACCCCCCCACGGGGTGGAGACCATCCTTTGAACCTGTCAATCACTCGATGCTCCCCTGGAATTTCTGGGTTGATAGACAGTGCCCAGCAGGAGTCATGGTGGGGGAAAGGAGAGGCGATTGACACACCACCTGGGGAAGGAAACTTCAGGGAGAAACCAGGGAAACTGAGGCACACCATGACAACACACTATAACATAGAATGATAATGAATTTATCACAGGGTGAAAAGTGAAATTTTGGAGATTTTTACTATAGGGGTCTTGGAGGAAAGATGGAGGAGTTTGGGTGTTGTCCTGTCCTTCTTCCTTCTTCTTCTTAGCCTCCATCTTCTGTGTGATGCTGGCACTTTTGGATTGGTTTAGGCTAGAAGTAGACAATCTAACATAGGTGATAGGTATTGGAAAATAATGGTAAATAAAGTACATGTAGTTTTTATTATAAAGAGATAGCACTGCCTCAGGGCAGTGCAGTGTGCCTCGGACAGACCTCTGCAGGTCAGGAAAATAATGTTTTAGATAAGAGACAATAAACAACCTTGAAAACCAGAGCCAAGGAATTATGACTCTTTCTTTGACCATCAGGCTGGGAAAAAAGACTCGGGGTCATCCTGACCGCAGGAAACCCAAGAGTAGATTAGAAAAGAGTGACTCATATCATCTACCTGGACTTATGCAAAGCATTTGACACTGTCCCACACAACATCCTGGTCTATAAACATAGATTTGACAGATGGACGACTTGGTGGATAAGGAACTGGCTGGATGATTGCACTCAAAGAGTTACAGTCAACAGCTCAATGTCCAAGTGGAGAACAGTGATGAGTGGTGTTTCTTGGGGGTTGGTTTTGGCACCAGCACTTTTTAACATCTTTGTTAGTGACATGGACTGCAGGAAACAGGACTCCTGTACAACTAACCAATATGATTAAGCAGAAGCTGTTTATTGTTTACATTATGTACTTATTTATAGATTCTAAAATTACTGCACACGCTAGTCACGCATTTCTTCATTGGTGCCTCTATCTTGTTCTTGTACGTTCTGCACTCACTCTTCAGAGTATGTGATTGGTTACAGTCCAGGTGGTTCACCGCCTCCTGTTAGCTAGTTCTTGTGGTCTTGGTATTCTGTTTCTCAGCCTCTTCTTTCTTCATTTAGCACAGTTTATGTCTTAGTAACCTTGATAAATTCCAAAGGGTGCTGATAAGATTAACTAGAAGCAGCCTGGTTGGTGCATACTGTGGCCTAAACCTCGCAAATACATTGCTATAATTCCCCCTTCTTCTTCTTGCACCAGCCAAACCCTTTTCACTGTATTTTCCATCAAACAGGCCACCAATTTCATTAGGCATGGAATAACACAAAGCAATAAAATAATGACTACTAGTAATAACAAAGCTCCCTTTTTGATATCTTTCAACCACCCAGTTATTCCCCATCCCTCAAACCATTTATCTAAACCCCACTCACAGTCAATTTCTTCATATTATCTTGTAGTTGTTTGAGTTTCCTGTGAATGGATGCAGAATGGTCAGAGAGGTTCATACAGCATATACCTTCAAAATCCTCACACCCGCACCCTTGTGTTAATAGCAAAAAATCTATAGCAGCTCTATTTTGCAGTGTGCCATGTCTAATACTATCTACATCAGTGAGCATCTGATTTAAAATAGCTGAAGTTATGTTTAATTGTTTGACTCTCCAGCATCCCAGCTTGTTACACGCAGCCAAAGCTTGAGCAGCAGCAACACATAGAGTGAGGAATGATGCTATTATTTGTGCTAGAGTCCCCCAAAACTCTAAGCAATTGTCACAATCAGGTCTTAAGCTTGTGATTGCTCTTTTAGTTCTTTTGCTTTGTCCCACTGTTGAGAGCTTTGTAACAAGCTAGCTCCGAGCTAAAGCTCACAGTGAGATTAATTTGACCAAGATAGAAAATGAGGGAGTTGCCATTCCAATTAAACTGTGTCCTTGGCCCACGGATGAAGTAATGCACCGAGCAGGTGGTGGAGCGGGACAGCCTGGGAAAGTAATAAGTAGTTATACCAAAACAGCACGTAAATAGCTGATAACTAATTAGCCAATGGTGAGCTGGGATTTTGCACTATGCATGAGCTAATTAAAAGGTGTATAATAATCGGTGATTCGGGAATAAAGACGAGACTTGTCGATCATCATATGGTGAGCAAGTCTTCCTTCTCCATCAAATGGTGACCCCGACGTCGACGACTACAGACGGACACGGCTGCCACGGATGGGGAAGTAGGAGCGGGTCCTTCTGAAGCAAGGGGAGGGACGGCAAACGAACCACTGCGTTCGCGGCCCTAGGAGCCATATAGGTGGTCCTAGCCTACGTGCTGCCGAAGTCTGAAAAGCCTTGCAACAGCGCTGATTAGAAATGGAAAGGCAAGCAGCATATGATTTATTTATTTGCTTTTTAAAAAAGCGGCAGATTAAAGACATGGACTTGCAGAGAGAGCTCCCACAGTTGTTAGATTACGGGTACGCTACAGGGTTGTTTTTCAACCCCCATACGGTCCATGAGCTAACAGAGTGGCGTAAGTTCGGGACCAGGAGGGCGGTTACGCGCGCCGCGGGAGAGCCCAAGGCAGACGCGGCGGCGAAAACGCGTATAGTAGCAGCGGTCCCGGCAGTGCAGCGGCGGAGCGGACCGAGCGCTGTGGCGGGGGCATGCTCGGTGCCGGCGGTGGTTACTCGCACCGTGGGTCCAGTGACACGCACGGTGACAAAAACTCGCACGGCAGCTGTCCGCGGGGAAAGCGCACAGATCGTGAGGGGGGTGCCGGCCAGGGCCAAGCCGGCCAAAGCGAGACGTGGCAGCCGAATAGGTGCTAGCGGCGGCGGACGCACACCAGTAACGCGAAACCCGAAAGCTGGAGCTAGGACTGCTTTTTCACTTTTTGCAAGCGCACAAAAGCACCAGCGGTGTGGGACATGCTCCCGCTGGCTGCAGGTGCTGGCGCAGAGCCAGGGAGAACCAGCCCGAGCGGAAATCCAGGCAGAGCGGAGCCCAAAGGAGATCGGGGCTGCGCGGGTTTGGGCGAGGGCGTTCCTTTCCGCACCCCCGGGATAGCGCAGACTGAGGCTCTGCCGGAGCAGGCAGGAGACGGGCGCGGGCAGACATTCCTCAAAGCACCGCCCTGTCACAGCTGCCTGGCAACCAGCCCATTGCAACAATTCAAACAAGTGTCTGAGAAAAAACAGGTCAGGAATTTCCTTCAAGGTCAGGATGGAAAACTTCTAAAAATTCACACAGTGCTTCATCCAGATGTTATACGGGGCATTTCACACAACTGTTCCACAGACTTTACAATTAGTTTACCAGGTTTTTTTTGTAAATGTGTTTGCTTTTAAAAGTGATTGAGTATTTAGGTTTGATGGCTTTAAGTTTGATGACTTTATTACCTTTCCCTTGCCTAAGGCGAGAACAACCTTTTAGAGGGGCAGAGTCTAAGTAAACTTTCTAGTTTCTGTTTGGACTACATATGAGAAGATTTAAACTCTAATATTTCTGTATACTATGGGCTTTATAGTCTTTGCTCTCTTCTATTCATTAAGAGATGGCATTAGATAAATGCATGTAAATGTGCTAATTATTTTGTACTATCCTTATTTTAAGTGAAATTATTTGTGTTTAAGATTATCTGTCATCTTTCTCAGTTTTGTTTTAAAATATCTATCCAAGATTCAAAGTTTTAAGAATTATTTATATTAAGTTTATAATCTTTGTTATTTCCAGTTTTTGTAAGTAATGCTGATAGATAGTGATTGTTGTTAATACTAGATGAATACTTTGGGAAGGTTGTCTTAACCCCTTCAAGCACTTCTTGTTAGGGAGTTTTCAGATTTTTGTGATAAGAATTATTATTAAGATATTGTTGTAGTATTTACAGCCAGCTTTCATGTGTTTTTCTATTTTTTTTGTGTGATCACCTGCAAGACACGTGTCTCTTCAGAATCCTGTCTTTTTATTTCCTAACTATTTAGATGTTTCTGAAGGTTTTTAGCCAAATCACCAGTTTTGTGGTTCTTTAAATTATTATTACAGGGATACTCCAGCAGGGAATTCAAGAAGTTTGCTGTGTTTGGAAAATCTCTGTCTTGACAGAAACTTCAGAAGGATTCAATTATTTGCTAGTTTAATTAGTTTGTAACCCTAAGGTTTCTTGTTTATAACAGTTGTTTTTAAAAGTCCTGTTTAAAAGGTATGTTAAGTGATACTCACCAATTAGAGTTCGGGCTCTGGCCAAGTTCTAACTCTATTTGGATGGAGTGACTGACAATCAACCCAGATGTTTTCTGCATCAAAAAGTATTCAAGTCCTTTTGACTTGGCGATTTGACCATCTATGATAGCTGAGCCATTTTCAGAGGTAATTTGGAGAAACATGAATCCGGACATGATTTCTCCAATTCTCTGTCATTTTAAGGTTTGTCAGCTGTCGCAGACTCTGAGATAAGAGTTTAGTGTTATAGTGTTTAGTAATTTTCTGATTTTGTATGTGTTGTTGATTGTGTGTATTATCTGAATTGACTCCTAATTACTCTTATCTTAACATTTCTTTATGTAACATTGCAAAATGAAACCAGGACCCATTCTTCACCTCCAGGATTTTGAGAAGATTCTTCAGTCCTGCAGGGATGTGGGATTTGTTTCTGTTTTAACAGGTGCCCTGTCTCAGCTTGAAAAGAAAACGGGGGAGCTCAGGGTATGGGAGTGGCTCTCTCCACCGCTACAGCAACAGAGAACTGTGAGACTGAAAATTGAAATGATTGCATCCCTCATAAAGAAAGGACGTTTTAGGGCAATCCAAGTTACAGGAGCGGAGCCTTCCACAATACGATTGCCCATTAAAAAGGACACACTTGACTGGTATTTGGTGAACTCTGGGGAGCTCCAGGAAGCCCTTTTAGGAGCTGGAGCTGTCGTGGAGACTGGGAAACTGCATCCTAGTCCCCTCCAGTGGATGACAGAATGGGACTAGATAACAAAGCCCATTCAGAGTCTGTCACCATTAAGGGGGGCTATCACGGCCTTTACGGACGCTGGTAAAAAGTCCAGGAGAGCAGCCGTGACATGGAAACAGCAAGGACAGTGGCGACAACATTTGTTAGATGCAGATGCCAGGGACAGTCTACAGACATTGGAACTTTTAGCTGTAGTATAGGCAATGATGAATTTAAAAGGTCCTTTAAATATTGTGACTGACTCCCTTTATGTAGCAGGAGTAGCTGCCAGGGTACTATACTGGGGGAGGGGATATCTTTGTGTTTCCTCTCCAACAGGACCCTTGTGGATCCCCGCGAAGTGGACTCAAGCTGTACCAGATGTTCAGGACCGTCGCGGCCTTGTCACCGGAGGACAAAGAGAGGGTGCACAACAAACTGACGCTGATATTGCGACCCTATTTGCAACGCCTCCAGCTCTACTCTAACGATGCGCGACGTGCCTGCGTTCATCTTCCTGACGATTGGATCGAGTGGTGTCAGGACCTTACGGTAGAAGTAAAAGCTCCTCAATTACAGCCATGCTTGGACTGTGGGGACAATAAATGCGCTGCATGGATCGCGCTAGACTGTGGAGGCTGTAATAAGGTGTTTTGGTTGGAGCAACCGACCGTTCGGCAAAACTAGTGCCCAAGCTGCAGATTCTCTTGGAACTTGCAGAACTCGTGGCAGCGAGCACTAAGGGATTTCACAGGGCTTGATTTGGGAGGATCGTTAGGCTTATATGAAGCCCCAGAGCAAATTATTTTAGCATATGTTACTTGGCAACTTAAAACCTTGTGTGAGCGAGTAGAAAAGCAAGTACGTACTCACATAATAGCTTCGCGCTGTCGAAAGCTTGTGCCCCTCACACAGACATCCACTGTTGGACCAATTAAAAAAGACTGTGGGGTTGAGGAGGCACTAGACGACTGCATCAAGCAACTTAAGTCCTGTTCTCTTCGCTCCAGAGGGACTGCCAAATAGGGCAACCCACATTCTGGAGCGAGCTGAAACAGGTAGTAGTAGCCACACTTTTACCTGGAGGGGCAGCTAATAAGGCCATGAATTTGGCCAAGCAATTAGGCTGCTGGGCCAAAGACGAACTGAACGCCACCTCCCAGGTATTGGACATGCTGTCTCAAGATGTACAAAGTGTAAATCATGCAGTATTGCAGAATAGAGCAGCAATCGATTTCTTATTATTAGCTCAAGGCCATGGTTGTGAAGAATTTGAGAGTATGTGTTGTATGAATTTATCAGATCATTCTGTACCAATATGCTATAGAGATATTGTGTGATAGTATTGCTAATGCTTGTATTACCATGTTTGCTTAATTGCATACAAAGAATAGTGAGTCAGATGATGAAAAGGGCTTGGAAAACAACACTTCGAGCCCAAAAAGAAAACGGGGGAAATGTTGAGAGCTTTGTAACAAGCTAGCTCCGAGCTAAAGCTCACAGTGAGATTAATTTGACCAAGATAGAAAATGAGGGAGTTGCCATTCCAATTAAACTGTGTCCTTGGCCCACGGATGAAGTAATGCACCGAGCAGGTGGTGGAGCGGGACAGCCTGGGAAAGTAATAAGTAGTTATACCAAAACAGCACGTAAATAGCTGATAACTAATTAGCCAATGGTGAGCTGGGATTTTGCACTATGCATGAGCTAATTAAAAGGTGTATAATAATCGGTGATTCGGGAATAAAGACGAGACTTGTCGATCATCATATGGTGAGCAAGTCTTCCTTCTCCATCATCCCACTCTCCAAATAGTCTGATTCAGCATTTTGTGCATTCTAGGGGCAAACATGGTTAGTTTTCCTAGGTAAAAAGGACCACCAAATGAATTACTCAGAATTGTGGGCCATGCTCTATCCCTAAAGATTAAAAAGACACCTGGTGGAAGCTTTCTTACTGTCACATTTTTGCCAGCACTTCCAGGATAAGTCCAATTGTGGCAATATTTAGTCATGTTCTTATATAATGGAGAATTGGGATTAAGGGTGACACTATTATTTTTGGGATGTAGGACTAGGACATTGCTCATATTAGTTGATTTTGGGTTTAAAAAGTATTTTAAAAACAAGCAATAATTCCCAGGTACCAATCCTAACAAGTCTAGTTCTTGAGGCTCTAGTCCTCTTTCATTCAGTGATTGTGTTATCATACCTGCTTGGAAGCCCTTGTTGTTTGGCCTAATTCCCAACCTTTTGCATATGTCCAATTTTGTACCACCACTGGTTATGTTACACCAGTGATTCTCCACGCTTGATCTATTTGCTCCCACATATGGTATTCCTTCGGCTCCTACCCATTTTGCAAAACGAGTAAAGTCACTTATTGGGATACTGTTATAGATGAGTAATGAGATGGTTGGGTCTCACAATTAAGGGGTGAACATTATATGAATGGTAAAAGAAGTTTTATAAATGTATAGTTATGTTACTGCAATGTGTGTCTGTCCGTCCTGTCCCCCGTCCCCCCCCCCCCAGTATTTGTTATCATGGGATGGTGTTGGTAATCCCAGGCATTTGGGAAGGTTGGCTTGTTACTACGGCAGCACCTGGCCTCCAATCAGAATGTAAGAAAGTGACCTCCACCACTGAACAGAAAGGAAGGAGTTGACTGACAAGGCTGTATGAGGGGCTAGAGATATAAAAAGCGAAGCATCCATCTCATCCATCTTGAAGAAGAGCCAGCCACGTGGCAGGCAGCCACAGGGGGGCTTCCAGCAGTGCTGTTTCTCCTTATTTAGTCCTTTTGTTATATTTTTTGTTAAGGTTTAATAAACATTTTAAATTTTTTTAAGTGAGCAGTCGTTTCTCAGAGACACCAATTAAACATTTGTGGAAAGGATCTCCTGACATGGCTAAGGATAAACAAAAAGAATTCACCCCAGTAGCATTGGCCCAAGAAAACCACATATTCTGTCGATGCCATCCTGGTTGGTTAATTTCTTCTGCACTACAGATGTTGCCACATATCACAAGTAACAAAGAGAAACCCCCAAAAACCCGCACATCAAATTTAAGACTATTCTTCATCCTGATCATCAGTAAAAAACCCTTCCCCTATGAGATATGGGATAAAATCCAAACTGACTGTGCCCCTTGCCCTTTACACCCTTCTCCTATTTTGTCTTCTGTGTTTCTTCTCTTCCCACCTCCGCTTTGCTTGTTCCCACTGATCTGGTCTAACTCCCCAAGTCCCAGGGATAAATATTCCTTTCCCACATTCAATAGCCTTGATCTTATTCTCGCTCTCCTTTTGCTCAAGCTTTTGGTGTTCGTTATGAAACCACTGAATAGCCTGCCCCAATTGCTCTTGACCCTCAAATAAGGCCTTCTCAACAGGTTTCACGGGAATTAACCGTTGTTTCTGTCACTTGGGATAACACCACCCAGGTATTGAATTCTTGGGAGTGCCAATGTCTGCACTCTAAACACCTTGGAAAGCTTCCTCCTTTGTACTGACACCACCTATTTGATCCACACCCCACACATACTAATGTGACCCAAGGATGGCAAAAACATTCACAATTCTGAAGGCAACTGATGTTTTCAAGTAGTGCTGATTGTTGGTTCGTTGGTGATATTAGGGATCAGAGTATCCTTCTCAAGACAAGGACGAACCCATTTCACTGGTATCCATCAGGGTCCTTTTTCTGTAATGATACAAACATAACCCCTTCCCCACATTAATAAATCTGCAGGTCCTTCCATTAACCCTGTCATAGGATTTTTAAAGCGAACTTTTTGGTCAGTGCTGTATCAATTCAGAATCTTTCTGCAAACCTGAGTAATGAGTTAATGCTGGTGGTTTACTATGATTACTTACTAACCGTAGATGATTCATAACATAAACTGCTTTAAGCACTCTGTCCTGCGGTGTCAGCCCATCCTCCCCCGTTTTTTGTTTATCAAGCAGTCCTTTCAGTACCTGATGTGTCTTTTCTATTTCTATAATAGCTTGTCCTGTGGAGTTACCTGGAATGCCTGTGCTATGCTTCACTCCCCAACAAGCCAAGAAATCTTGCGTCCCTCGAGATATAGATCCTGGCCCATTGTCCGTCTTGATTTCCTGCGGCAAGCCCATTATGGCAAAGCAGCCTCGAAGTGTCGAATTATGAAACAAGGACCTTCACTTGTCATAGGAGTGGCCCAAACCATGGCTGAAAAGGTGTCTATGGTTATATGAACGTGTTTAAAGTGACCAAAAGAGGTGTAGATGGTTACATCAGTCTGCCATAACTGCAAGGGCCCAGGCCACAAGGCTTGACTCCAGGACCCAATCCGCTAATCATACCCTGGCACTGTCGACAGGTTGTGACAATTCCTTGAGCATCCTACAACGATATTCCAAATTCATTGTGTAAAACTTTTGCACTTTGGTGAAAAAACTCGTGAGCCCTTCTGGCTTGTCCAAACTTATCAATGTCCAAACACCCTGATAACAGCACGTAACTCAAGAACCTGTAAAGAATCACCTGGCCCATCAAGGGTTTCACTGAGCCATTTGCCATCATACTGCCAAGGAAGACCTGCTTTAGAAGTCTTTCTACTGGCATCAGTAAAAACTGTGAGGCCTTCTACAGGTTGCCTTGACAGCCAAGGTAGTTCTTCCATCTGTTGATGCAGAGAAAAAAGCTTATGAGGGAGAAAATGAGTACTAATGAGACCTGGAAAGTTTAACATTGACCATTTTAAGGTATCTGAATTCTGTAATTACCATTGCAAATAGTCTTTTGTTAATGGAAGAAGAATATTTTGTGGGGCTCCATTCTTGCAATTTCCATTGTTCACTTTCATGCATTGATAAAAATTTTTTCTATAGCCTCCATTTGCATGGCTAAGGATTTATTCAAATTAATTGGTAAAAACACCCATTCCGAGATTTGTAGTGGCTGTTTAGCCTGGCTATCCCATTGCATTAGTACAGCCATCAGGTCTTTTTCTCTATTTAGCACAGCTATGGACAATGGCAAAGTAGGGGACCAATGATCTGAAAAGGAATTACCCAATTTAGTGGTAATTTGAGTCAGAGCCTTTTGTTGTTCTTCAGTCAGTTGGCGCAGCAAATTGGCCTGATTTCCCCCTTTCGGTAATGGCATTAGGGGCTCAAGGTCTTCATTAGTTATGCCACAAGTACTACGAATCCACTGTATGTTCCCAATTAATTTTTGAACATCTGTCAAAGTCCAAATTTATGTACAAATAGTTAAATTTTGGGGCCAAATGTGGGCTTCAGTGATAAGCATACCCAAATATTTCCATGAGGACTGTTGTTGAAGTTTTTCAGGGGTAATTTGAAGGTCTGCCCTCTGTAATTATTGCTGTAAGGTACGTAGCAGGGTTGCTGCATCTATATGTTCTCCTGCTATAAGAATATCATCTATGTAATGATAGATAAAATACTGTGAGTACCATTTTCTTAGCGAAGTTAGTGCCCAGGCGATATACAGTTGGCACATCATGGGAGAATTATGCATTGCTCGTGGCAATGCAACCCATTGATACCTCTTTGCTGCCTCTGCCTTGTTAATGGATGGCACTGAGAAGGCAAACTTCTCACTATCGTCCACGTGCAGGGGGATTGTGAAAAAACAATCTTTTATGTCAATAATTAACAGTTGTCAATTTACAGGTAACATTGATAGCGAGGGTAAGCTGGGCTGCAGGGGTCCCATATCCTGCATTACTGAATTAAGAGGTTGAAGGTCATGTAATAACCTCCATTTTCTTGATTTTTTAGGGATTGTAAAGATGGGTGTGTTCCAGGGGCTCATAGAGGGTATGATATGCCCTCTTTTCAATTGCTCGTCAACCAATTCATTAACATGGACAAGCTTTTCTTTAGACAGCAGCCATTGATCAACCCAGATTGGTGTGTCTGTTAACCATTTTAATTTTAGGATTGGCCACCCCTCAATGGCCACCTCTAAAAACCCTCATTGGTGAGACAGAAACCCATCTGGCTCAGGCTGTCCCGTTCCAGTAGACAGATTATAGTATTCATCATGTAAGGTCTCACCTAGGCACAAACATGTGCATCTTCATCAACCCACACTGTTAAGAGTGTTTTACTAATTTGAGTCATTTGCACACCTCCCACTCCCATAACAGGTGTTCCCAGGGTATTCTGAAGCCATGTTGCAGGCCATGCAAATGAGGGAGCAATGGTGACATCTGAACTCATGTCCAGCAATGCAGCTTTTGTTGTGAGAGTTTCTCCATCAGGGTGCTGGAAAGTAATAGATTTAGTTGGTTTTGCTCCCAATAATGGTAATTTAAACATTACCTGAGGGGTTCCCATTGATCCAAAACCTCCATCCCCCCTTAGCATGGCTTCCTGTCTAGAAACCTTGGCGGCAAAGAGAACCAACTGTGCCAATCTTGTGCCTTTTGGAATATGTATGGGTGGTCTCCAGGTTTGCACCATTATCCCAATATTACCTAAATAGTCTGCATCAATTCATCTAGGAAAAACAAAAATGCCTTGCTTTGATGTGGATGATCTCCCTATCAGCAGGGCACTGAGTCCATACCCCTAAAGGTCCATTTGCCGTTCATGGAATAACTTGTACACCAGTGTTCTCCAGGGTAACTTCTTTTGCTGTGTCTAAATCCACACCTGCAGATCCTGCTGTTGGTCAGTGGAGGATGTCCAGGCAGCCACCTGGTTGTGGGGGAGCATTTGTGTCATTGCGCATCCCCCCTTCACACTATGTTTCGCGTTTCCCGACAGTGTCCCGTCTTTCGTCTTTCTTGCATTTTGATCTACATTCCTTGGTTCTATGCCTGAACTTGCCACATCTGTTGCAGTTTCCCATAAAACCGGTAGATGTCGCTGTTGCCTTACGTTTCTTTTCAGATTGAGCTCTGCTTTGTGCAGACATGAACTTTTGACTAAGTCTGGGGCTAGAATTGGATCCAGCCGCAACCAGATTCCTCTCTGAGAAGGAATTTAGAAAGCAAGGGGATCCTTTCTTGTGCCTCTTGACTCAGCAGGAGGGCCTTCTCTAATAAACTTTGTCTGAAGATCCTATTCTTCCTATGAGACCCAGTCCTTCAGAATGGTATTCCATCCCTCAGGTATGTCAACCACACCACTCAAATACAATGGAGAGTGGCTTGACAGCTTCATCAGCCAACTCCCTCAGGACTTTGGAATGCATCTTGTCAGGTCCTATGGACGTGTACATTCAGATTCCTCAGGTGGTCTCAAACTTGGTCTTCTCTTATGGTAGGAGGGATTTCATTCCCTCAGTCCCTGCCTGAGGTAGGTTCATGGACTTGAGTACCTCATCTCTCCCCATGTCAGTTGGTCAGTAGTCAATATTGGGATGGAGGGTCATTCTTTCAATAGAAAGGATATTCACATGAGAACTTCTTGATATACTTTTAGATAATGGCAAGGATACACAGGTGGCATAATCACTGGTACCAAGTAGGACCTGCCTTCAGGCTCCTCTGTTACAATGAACTGGCTAAGTTTATCCTGAGGCCAAGGAGTTTGAACAGCACAATGCAGGCCTGAAGGTCAAGCTGTACATGCGGCACAGCAGAGCATAGGCCTAGGCCTATTCAGGTACTATGGTTTGAACCTGGTGGGCCTCTAAGCACCACACAACAGCTTGCTCACTCTCCCCAGTGGGATGGGAGGAATAATTGGAAGGGTAAAAGTGCAAAAACTCATGAGTTGAGATAAAGACAGTTTAATAAGAAGAAAAAAAAAAGAGGAAGAAAAACCCCAAAACAACAAATAAAACTGAAACCAATAAAAACAAGTGATGCAAAAAGCCCTTGCAATTGCTTACCATCAGCTGACTTATGCCCAACCACTACACAAATAACAGCAGCCCCAGAAAACTTCCCCCCACCCAGTTTATATACTGGGCATGACATTTTAGGGTATGGAGTATCCCTTTGGCTAGTTCAAGTCAGCTGTCTTGGCTGTGCTCCCTCCCAGCTTCTTGGGCACCTGCTCACTGGCAGAGCATGAGACACTGAAAAATTCTTGAATAAGCACTACGAAGCAACAGCCAAAACATCAGTGTGTTATCAACATTATTCTCATACTGAATCCAAAACACAGCACTGTACCAGCTACTAATGTTATAGATACATATTATGTTGTTGGCTTTTCGCAAATATTAGAAAGAATGTTATATGTATAATGTTAAAATAACTTTGCTTTTATTTCTGCTAGTAACAAAAACTTAGACATAGTAGCAGTAGTAGCTGATAGAGTTATGAGTGAACTGTCTGTTTGGTCAGGATAACATCCAGGGAACATGTAATGTGGACCCTGCTATTGATATGCCAACTATTAGCATCTGCTGGCTGAAGAAAGTATGAACCAAGGCCCAGACTGGAAGTGATAAGGAGAAGGAGCCAAAACCATCAGCCAAGAAACACACATGCTCTAAAAGGGTGGACCCAAGGAGGGGCCATCTAAAATAGTTCCTGGAATATGTAAACCAGTTTATGGATATGCATATGGGTCTATGAATATGCAACAGGCTGATGTAATGGAAAAGGTATTTAAGGGGTATCCCCAAAGGTGAAAGTGCCAAGATGCACCTGACCATAATCTTTGCTTTACTGTCTTTGTCTCCTATTGTCCTTTATTAAACTGTTTAAATTTTCACAGGAGAGTGAACATGTTTTTCACAATTTGGGGACCTGACCCGGGGTGTAACACCTTGCTTCTGATACCCCAGGGGACGCAGAGCTGGGGGAGCACTCTGCCCGAGTTTGTCCGCCTCGCTCACTTCTGGTGTGGATCCGTGGTAGCAGGTCACCACCCAGTGGCCAAAAGGAGACACATAAAACAAAGAAAAGGGAAAAGGCTCCCTAAATCATGGTAGCCCCACAAATTCTTGTGCACAAACAACCGAAGAAAAAAAGGATTGGTAAGTATTCTTTCAGGGGGCCAAATACAGGGGATGAATGTGTGAATGAGAGATAGGCTGGTTATCCCAGACCTGCTAAGTGATTGTGGAGTCTCCCAACGCTGCTGTTCCATTCTTTCACGAGAAAAACGGCCAGTAGAGAGACCATGTGAGAGATAAAAGGAGTGAGAGAATCCCCCAGGGTAACTGGGACTGGGTCTTGGGGAAGGGGTGGGACCCCTTGGAGAAAGGGAGCTGAGGGTTTTCCTGGCACAATCCACTGGGAAAGCAGGATAAAAAGTTGAGGGGGCCCCTAAAAAATTCTGCTGGCTTGAGGGATAAACATGCCCAAGAGCATCCAGATTTGAATTTATAATACCCATGGGTGGAACAAGTGACTTGAGAACAAAGGTACCGTATTTTTGTCTTGTCCTGTTGTGAGTGAGACAGACATAATAAAGAAATAAAAGTGACTGAGTGTGAATGGAGGAAATTATATGTAATGTATATTGTTGATTTTGAGTTTAACTTTATTTTCTGGAAGGAGGTGTTTTATATTGAGTTGTCGAGAGAAGGGATTTTTGGTGTTACGGGGAGTAGGTGGTTTTCTGTGTTGTGAGGAGTGGATGATATTCGAATGGTTGGGGAAGTGGGAAACAGGGGCCAGGGACAAATAGATACAATCCTGAAAAATGGGACCAAAAAAAATAAAATTAGGCCCAGGGAAAGGAGGGAGTAAAAGGGTGCCAGCAGCTGTACCCCAAGATAGTCCCCTGGGAATGATGTTAGCTAACTGGGATATTGATCCTTGTATAAGAAAAAAAGGATAAAGTAAAAATTATTCAGTATTTTATCATGAAAAACATGCTCACTCTCCTGTGAAAATTTTAAAAGCTTAATAAAGGACAATAGGAGACAAAGACCATAGAGCAAAGGTTATTATGGCTGGGTGCATCTTGGCACTCAGCCAAGAGCACACATCTTCGGATACCCCTTAAATACCTTTTCCATTACATCAGCCTGTTGCATATTCATAGCCCCCTATACATAGTAAACTTTTTCCCCAAACTAGTTTACATTTTCCAAGAATTGTTTAGCATGGCTCCTCCTTCGATCCGCCTTTTTAAAGCATGCATATTATTTGGTTGTGGTTTTTAGTCCACTTATGACCTCCAGTTTTTGGGCCTTGGTCCTCACAGTCTTCAGACGGTGAGTGCTGATAGTTGGCATATCTGTAGCGGGTGTCCTCATCCTATGTTCATTGGATGTTATCCCATCCAAGCAGGCATTTTAACACAAGCATAGCTATTTCACTACTATGTCTAAGCTTAATTAACAACAGAAATATCTTTATAACAAAGTAACTTTACACATATAAAATCCATTTTAATATTTGTGAAAAGCCAATATTATAATATGTATCTATAACAGTATGATAGAATGGACAAAAAAGAAAATAAGACCCAACCATGTTTATTGGCCTGGATATGGTTCTTTTGAAAGTTTGGACTTGCCAAGCCTTAAACACATTTGTAAATTCTAAAGAACCATTTAATCCGGAAGAGGGAGAATATGCTGTGTGCCGGACAGGAGACACAGAACCCCTGAGGACAAAAGTTTTTAAAATATCAGAAACCCCAAAAACAGACCGAGAATAAAAAAAGGAAGAAAAGGGCTGGGACGCCCTGGAAATGGTATCTCCCCCTGTCCCGCTAGTTCCTCCGCCAGCTCAGGATGTTCTGCCCGCCCCAGCCCCAGCCGCGCCAGGGTTCCCACCTGTGCCAGCTCCTGCCGACCCGCTTGCGGCAGCTCTGTCTGCCCCGGCCCCGGCCGCCTCAGCCACCCAGACTGCTCCGGTTCCTCCAGTCCCTCTGGCTCCGCCAGGACTCCCGCGTGCGCCAGCCGTGCCACTTTTTCCAGCAGCTCAGGTTGACCCAGTTTTTCCAGCCCCTCCAGCCTCGCTAGCATTCCTGCCCTGGCCGCTTCGACCGCCCCACCCCCGGCCACTCCGTCCGCACTGACACCAGCCACGCTAGGCACCACCGTTCCAGCCGCCATGGACTTCGTGCAAACTGTCCATGTCCCGGTTTGATTTTCGCCAGAAGGCTCCGCCCCTTTGGCGGTTCTGGCGACGGTGTCCGTCTACGTCTCCGCCCGCCCCACCCCCCCAGCCCTTTTGGAGAACAGCCTTGGTGCTGACTCCCGCTCCCAACCCCCTTTCTCTGGCAGTCCCATCAATCCCCGCCCAGGCCACCCTTCCCTTGGTAACGACGGCTCCTGCTATTCAAGGGAGCGTTCTCTTTAAAGGAGGATCACCATAGCAAAATACAAGAAGCTCAGTTAAAAAGCAGCTTAATAATCTTCTCCCAGACACTTCCCCAAAAGAAGGGAAAAATGTTATAAAGAACGAAGAACAAAAGGGTTGGGATCAAGAAGTTAGTTTATTTCCATAATGAGAAGTACCAATGGGTAGGATCCAAGGGGGGACAGGAATTGTAAAGGTCCCCCTGACTTGTTCAGAAGTCAGAAATTTTAAAAAAGAGATTAAAGGATTATTGGAAGATCCCATAGGTACAGCTGAACAATTAGGTCAATTCTTAAGTGTGGAAGCCAGGGCACCAGGAATATTTCTTTGTCTGCTCTGGGGTGTCCTGACCCCCAGGGGAGCACTGACTTTGACCCTCATTCATGGAGAAAGTTTCCTAGACTTCAAGATAGACTAAAATCCACAAAAGTGTGAAATTGATTATAGAGAGTAGTGTAGATGTATCACTTGCTGAGAAATTTAGGTTTTGGGATTTTTAGTATGTCGTGGATGGAAGCAAGATGGAGAGCACAGGGACTCGTACTGAGTTTCTTCATGCTTCTTCTTCCTTCTTCTTCATGGGTTTGGGTGGCATTTTGTAATTGGGCAGAAAAGTCCGCATTGCGGGCTCTTTGGGATCAGTTATTGCGTTAAAAGGGAAAATAATCCAGGTGTCAGTTTGTCTTGGTTTGACCCGGAAGTGAGTTTTTGGAAAAGTTGTGGTCAAACCAATCAGTGGCCAGATTTGAAATTGGTACGTGTGGTGGCCACTGAGGTTTGGATACAACTCTGAGAACGCACAAGGGTTAAAAGCAGGAGATTCCCAGAGAACTTCCTCTTTGGGAATTTGGCATTGGTGAGTGGAGTCTGGACCTCTCCCCTGCCCAGATGCGTCTGGGTGGGGGAGGGGAGGCCATGCAGCCTGTGGGGAGGGGGCCAGAGCCCCCAAAAGGTGCAGGGGTGGAGGAGACCGTGCAGGGGTGGAAGAGACTTGGGATGGCTGGGCAGCCCCCCCCCCCCCCAGGAGAGAGTGATAGAGACTGTGCTGGCAGCATAGCCAGAAGCGGGGGATGCGGCGAGAGAAGGTGCCCAGCAGCTGTGGGAGTCCTGGGCAGACAGAAGGGAAGATTTTAACCCCTTGGTAGAATAATGGAAACCTTACAAATACTGATCCTCCTGAATCAGAATGAGGAGAGAGAGATGAGAGATGAAATGGGCAAGCGTGAGGAAAGCTGGAAGAGGAGAGAAGAATCCTAGGTGGGAAGAGATGATGGAGTGGCCTTGATCTGGACTCTTTCTTGTATGGCCATGGACAGACCCGTGTTTTTCCCTGTGACCCAGAGACTGTATTTAGGGGGAGGCAACACCTTGGAGTCAAGAGTGAAGCAGCGGCCTGAACAGAGACAGCTGAGGAGGGTGTGGAATGCCCTCTGTCTCCGTGGGGAGGAAGATCTCTGTTCACAAGGCCCCTCAGCCCTAGGGGGTGAAATTTGGGGGGGACTGGTGTCCCAAAGATGAGAGGTGAAGCAGTGGCGAGAACAGAGATGGGTGAGAAGGGTGTGAGATGCCCTTTGTCTTCAGAGAGGGTTTGAGATCTCTGTTCGTGAGGCCCCTCGGCCCCAGGAGGTGAAATTTGGGGGGGACTGGTGTCCCAAAGTTGAGAGACTGCTGCTTCTGGAACAGGGTGAAGTATCTTTAAACAGGGAACCCTAAAAGCAGTCCTGGCCCGTGTCCAGTGGTGAGAGCACTGGACATGGGGGGGGGGAGAAGTCAAGAGGGCCGATGTTCTCTAGGTGGGGCCGTGAGTGACACGGAAGCACAGGAGGTTTCAATTGTGCTTCCAGGGGAAGCCTATGATGCAAGGGAGGACTCCTCTCTCCCTGATGGATTTGAGGGTTGATTACCTGAGAGATGGTGACTGTTGGAGAAAAGGGAGGGGGGAGGAGGAATGTATTTGGAGGGTTTTCATTTCTTAGCTCTGTGTGTGTGTTCCTTTTTAGATATTGTAATGAATAAAGTGTTGTGTTTTTCCCTCCATCCCGAGTGGGAGCCTGCTTTGTTCTGTTTCCGGGTCACATCTCACAGTAGCCATTTTGGAAATACAACTTTCATGAGGGCCCTGGCACTGTGCCAGGGTCAAACCATGACACAGTTCTTAATTGGATAGTTTAGTCTTAAAAGACCTTGTAACAAGAGATTGTTAGCCATTTTGTGTCTTCTAATGAAAAGCTCTGGAATAGACCCTGAAACCATAGCAGGGCAAGCCCTATTGTGAGGTAATTTTGCCCCTCATGCCTGGCCAGATATTAGAAAAAAGATGGAAAAGATAGAGGGCTGGAATGATAAACCCTTAAATGATCTATTAAAAGAAGGACAAAATGTTTATGTACAGAGAGATGAAGAAAAAGCCAAAGTGGATGCAAAGATTATAAATATGTGTCAAAGTAATTTCCGGAGGAATCTGTGAAAAATGTGTATTATATGATTGGTTCTGTGCAAATATTAAAATGAATATTATATGTGTTATGTTGGAAAGCTATGCTGTACTAATCTTTTTAAGTAGTGCTGTATTAATCTTTTTAAGTAGTATGGTAAATATAGTTTTTAGGCTATAGCATAACATTAAAAGAGAAACTATGTGATGTAAATGTGACATAAGACACTTTTTGTAACTAGCTCATGGAATGGATAAGATAACCAAGAAATTCTTCACACGTTTGGGAGTGTCACGTGGGAAATTTATATTTGTGAAAAACGCCAATCTTTCATTTCTATAACTGCTTGGAGTCTTCAAATACAACCCGACATATAATTTGGGGTCAATACAGAGTTAGATTGCTGTGCTGGTTTTACCTTTTTGTTTACTAGTTGTTTTTTTACCGAATCCTGAACTGTATATTTAAATGTAAAACAAATCCATCTCTCTCCTTTTGGACATTCAATTCCCCGTCTATTACCACTTTTTCCTAAGTTTCTTGCAATCCAATAATTTTCTCTGTTTTGCCTACAGGTTCTTGATTTGGATGGGTTATAACAGTGACTGTTGACATGGGTGTGTGTAATAAAAGAGGAACTTTGGTTTCTTTCCATGTGATGCTTTCTGTAGCATTTGTGACATGATCTTGCTGGTATCCCGAAAGGGAAAAGACAACAAATGAGTGCCAGAAACAGGAATAACAGAGGTCCAGTATGGCTTATACTTCCACCTCCCATGCCTGTGGAGTTGCAATCCACAGCAGGTGTATTTGATCTTCTTGGTGGTGAAATACAGAGGCCAATCTGGTCTTGTCCTCTGTTTCCTTGTCACTTTCTCTTAGCTAATTTCCAGGCAAATCGTTTTTGCCACCCCTTAACTGTGGTTTCCTACTGTTCTTCAGGTATTTCCCATTCAACAGGCACTAATAATTCCCATCCACAAAACAATGTTATTACTTTAACACTTCTTGCAACAAGAGCATAAATTTTGTGAAATACAATACTAATTATTCTCACAATTCAAACATTTACTTATAACCTAGCTAGCATGTCCAGTATTGGAATGAATCAAATAAAGTTTACAGTATGGTACTGATGGAAATGGTAATTTCCCTTCTTCCCTGTACAATTCACAGGCTAGGATCAGAATATAACAGCTCTTTGACCAAAACAGTCCTGATCCTTCTGTTTGAAGTATTCCTTCCCAAGGAGATGCTTTATTCAGGCAGTGCTTGAAACCAGTGATGTAAGCTTGGCCTTATTTCTCAGTTAGGTGTTATTCTTTGTACATTTCTTGGATCATTTGGGTTTTCCCAAATCATTACCACCCAGTCCCTGTTTGAAAGTCAATTCAGCATCAGCCGGTTTAGATGTGATAGTCCATTCTTCGGGTTCCTTCACAAATCCTTTGATTCTGCTGGCATGAATTCACCCTCTTTCTGTGGTTCGGATTGCTGTTTCTGTAGTACCTGGAAAGGACTTCTTAATAGCATAGTAATAAAAGAAAGAAAATACTGCATTAACTTTTACCATTAGTTTTTTTTTTTCCAAACTTCCTGGGTTTAGCTAAAAGCTTTCTCCACTGCAGCCTCTTCTTGTATCCAGCTGTGTTAATGGCTGTGGAGGCAAATTCTTCTTTCTGGGAGCTACAATTAGTTAAACAAGAAAGGCCAAGCTGATTTTAAAGGGAGATGTATCACATCTATTGCTTTTTACTTTTTGGGCACCATTTAACTGTTTTAGCCTTACAGACCCATTCCTCAGAACAAAGGCCTCCTCTTTTTAACTGCAAACAAAACCAAAAGAAATCCTTACTTTAAAAAAATAAACCACTTTGTGAGGTTTGGAGAGTCAGCAATCTCTACCTTGATCTTATCTTTTAGTGCTGCACCTGTCCTGGCTTGTAAAATAAGCATGTATTCTATTTCACCATCTGTTGGGGGTTAGGCAGTTTTTTCTTATCTCTTTCAGGAACAATGACACTGCCCGGAAGACAATGTCCTGCTAATGGGCTATATAATGTCCTGGCTTGTAAAATAAGCATGTATTCTTTTTTGCCATCTGTTGGGGGTTAGGCAGTTTTTCTTATCTCTTTCAAGAACAATGACACTGCCAGGAAGACAATGTCCTGCTAATGGGCTATTGAATCACTCACTGTGGCTGGTAAGATTAGTTACATCATCCCATTGGGAGATGCTCCACCCAGAGGGAGGAGCCAAGCATCCCTGCCACCATAAAACAAGCATTTCTGAGACCACAGACAGCCTTCTTCGCTGGATTTCCGAGAGGAATCAGGAACCAAGGCCCAGCTGCTCCTTCGCCGCATTTTCGGAAGGGATCTACACCCTTCTGCAGATCGCCGCTCCAGGAGGAGCAGCCACCTTTTGGCTGGACTGCTATCAGCACCCTGACTTCTCAGGGTGTCAGGTTTTTTCTCACTCTGCCAGTGGTTGTTTTGCTTGTACTAAACTACATTGTTATTTAGTTTTTTTCTTCCTAGTAAAGAACTGTTATTCCCGTTCCCATATCTTTGCCTGAGAGCCCTTTTTAATTCTGAAGTTGTGATAATTCGGAGGGAGGGGGTTTACCTTCTCCATTTCACAGGAGGCTTTTTGCCTTCCTTCACAGGCTCCTGTCTTTTCAAACCAAGACAGCACCCCCCCCCCCTTTTTCTCTCTTTCTTTTTCTTTTTCTCTCTCTCTTTCAACCTACTTGCTGGGGCCAATGCTGCCATCCTGGATTTGGGACCTGGACAGTCTGGGAGCCACCCCGGCAGTTCCGCCACTGAGCCAGCCCGCTCCTGGCCGGCAAACCTGTGTACTCTGCTCCCAGCACCGCTGCTAGGTCACCTCCATGAATCGGTCCCTGCCACAGCGCCCAAGACCCCGCCACTCATACAGGAGTGGTCACATACCTCCCAACCTTGACAACCCCAAACTTGATGTCTCCAGGTGCTCCTGACATTCTTTTTCTTTCCTTAGTCAACATATCCTCTTTTCCCTTCAAGGACGGCCCGTTCTGCTAAACCTTTTCCAGACCCCAGTTCAGCATTGAGCAATCTCCTAACAAGCATGTGTTAAGACCCTTCCCTGACCTTTATGCAGAAACCTCATTCACACTTCTGTTCTCTTCTAGCACCAAGATATCATCACTCCACTTTCCAACATCCCAGAGTCTCCTAACCACCCCTCCTCCTTCTTCAAATCATCTCTTTCTTCTCTTCTTACTTTCTTTTCTTTTCCCTATCTTTTTGTCTTTTCTTTGATTCAACACACCTCAGATTGTACAAGGTGTACACACAACTAGTTTACTTCCAAAAGTAAGCTTACAACTTTCTTTTACTAGGATTGCAGTAGCTGTTATAGCTTAAGTACATACTGGCCAGCTGTGTCTTACTGGGTGTAACATCTTTCATAAATAAGCTACTAGTCTCTTTACTCCTCCCCACTCCTAAATTAAAATTGTATGAGCTACTCCATTTGCTACATTTATGTATAAATGAAAAGGGTTTTTCTAACAAGGGTAAGCTTAAAGCTGGTACTTAGGCTGGTTTTAACTTCAACTTGTCTAATTTAACATAATTTTCCTTGGTCCATTTTATATCATTTCCCTTTGTCAATTTTTTTCTTTTTACAAAATTTTACTGCTTGTGTGTACCCCTCAATCCATAATCTACAATATCTCAATAATCCAAGTAGTTTTCTGATCTCCCTCTTTGAAGAGTGGAGGGGGAAGCGATAAAAGTCCTGCAACTCTCTCGTGGTTGAGTTTCCAGCTGTAGCAGGCCCAGGGCCTGCAATGGCTCCTTGGTGGTCAGAAGCCTAAGCTAGGAAATGCCAAGTCATGATGACTGGACCTTAGAAGCCACTCTCTTCTGCCTTCGGACCGTTGCTTATCTCTCTGTAAGCCTATAGGTCACTTTCCTTTGACCCTTACTATTGGACAATTCCCAAAACTTCTGTAAGGTATATAAACCCCTACTTCTGCCCAGTTCACTAGAAGAGCTGTCACTGAGAACCTTCGTTGAAGACCCCAATAAAGAAATCTTCGGAACCTCACACAGCACTTCTCCTCTCTCTCCCTGCGTCCGCTGTGGCACCTAGCAAGCTAAAGAGTTGAAATCACAAAGAGCTGATAATCACTAAGAGCTGATATCACTTGAGCTTGCTAAGGTTGCCTGAGGCTAGCAGCTGCTTGGGAGCTCGGACAGGCTGTGCTGAGCACCACTGAGCTATCCTGGCCAAGGCAGCCCACTGGCCATAGCCCGGCTGATAGCTGCCAATATCCAGCTACCTTTATTTATTGTCTCAGATATTTTACCTCTGGTTATTCAAATTACAGTTTCTCTTCTGACACCTTTAATCCTTTTTCCCCCAGAAAATCCAAAAGTTATATAGTAGTTTTTAACTTCAGTTTCTTAAAACAAATAGTTGTTATTGGGCTTCTTTACTAGGAAAATAGGGGTATTATGAGAAGACATATAAAGTTCTAATGTCTCATCTTTTGTAAGTTCTTTTATTATGAGCTTCAAATGTTTCTGTCCTTCTAAAGATATGGGATACTGACATACACATATATGACAATCTTCTCTCTCAGTTGTAACCCTTATGGGTCAGTATTTAATCCTCCCCTATTTCCTTCCCAGCTGTCCTGGGTTGACTATATGATGCTTTTATCCCCAATCGTCTTGTTCTGTTTATACTGAATAATAAGTTTTACACCTTTAAGACTCTCTTCCAGACAGTGAGGAGGGGAGGGAAGAAGCGCGCAGTTTGTTTTCAGACTGCTCTCACTCCTCCACATTCCTGCTCCTGGACTGTGTTGTCTGCGGATGGACAGACAGCCGGACAGAGCTCCTTTTTTCCCTTTTTCTTGCTTTTAGTTAGTTTTAGCTAGCTGAGGCAAAGAAGTTCTCTGCATTGTGATTTTTTTCCTTTTTTCTTGGACCTGTTCAAGCCTGCTCTGGACTGAACACCCAGAAGAGCACCGGCAGCTCCACCTGTGGCCCCCCTGGCCGGGCCTGGGCCGCGGCGTTTCCGGCACCAGAGACTGATCAGAGACTGAGTGAGCCGAGCTGCAACCTGGGGAGGGGACTGTTCTGAGTTTGCTTTCTTTGGAGCAGTGAGAAGTTTTATTGTTAATATTGTTTGGTTTCTATTGTTTAATAAACAGGTTTCTTTCCACTTTTCTCCAAGGAGATATTTTCTCCCGAACCGGTTGGAGGGGGGAGGGGCAATTGAATCTGCTTTTGTAGAGAAGCCCCTTTGGGGGTTATCTCCCAAACTTGCCCTAAACCAGGACAAATACAGTTAGTGGCGCCCAACGTGAGGCTTGAGAAAGTGGAAAAAAACCCTTTATTGATTGCAGATTGGTTGTGCTTGCTGTGCAGTAGGTTAAAGTACCCAGTAGCCATGTTATTTGAATTTGTAATGTCTCTTGGGGAGGCTTTTATGTGGCTCTGGTCTCTAGACCTTTTTGAGGTTTCAATACCTTTCTGGTCACTAGGATTATTGTCCCTATCACGTAGTTTTTGCGGTAAAGGGGCACGGATTGGATTAGCTATTGTGCTGGCCTTGGTGATAATGATTTATAGGGCGTTTACAAAGATACTGGCGTCTGTTTACGATATGTATGGTTTATGGTTTCTTCGTCCTACCCTGCATCCCAGTTCTAGCAGTATGTTTTGGGAATTTATTAGTAATTACACCCAGCTAGTTAGAGGAGGAGCAGGGAATGAGGCTTTCCAGCCTTTCCTTTCCTTCTTCTCCTTTGAATCTGTTATGTCACTTTTGGAGAATGTTCAGTTTCCCCTGAATGTTAAAGAGACCATCTTTCTGGTATTTAATCTCGTAAGCTTCCTCTATATGGTCTGCAGCTTCTCTAGAATGAGGGCCGAGATGTCTAGAAGAGATGATGAGACCCCTGACCCAGAAGTAGACCCACGTGTGGAGAATCCTGAGTGGGGTGGAAAATGGGAAAATATGGGCCAAATCCTGAAAGAATTCTCTGACCCTATAGTCTGGGACTTTCCCCATGAACAAATTCAGAACCCAGCTGAGGTGGGGAAATATCTGAAAGAGAAATATCATGATGACCCTAAGGAGAAAAGGATCATTGCAGTGAGCTGGGCCCTGGCATATGCTTATCGCACACTGCTAGATACTGTAGGGCAGCAGACAGAGGAAGGGGGGCAGGGAGATACATCATCAGCTATCCCAGTCGCTCAGGTTGCAGCCAACACCCCAGGCTCAAAGCCAGCAGCTAAACCACATAGTGAGCCTAAGCCAGCAGTTAAACCAGACAATAAGCCTCAACCAATGGCTGTTGCTACTAGCACTAGAAGTGGGAAGTGCACAGACAAGACCGATCGACCAGTGGATGATGATGATGATGATGCAGGAGAAGGACCCTCAACATTTCCTGACATAAAATCAGGAGTCAAGGCAACTGGCACAAGATCAGAAGCCAATATTGAGTCCTTCTCCCTGAAGGACCTGCGTGGCCTAAGGAAGGATTACACCCGACGATCTGATGAATCCATAATTAGCTGGTTAGTCCGTCTTTGGGATGCTGCAGGCGAGGCTACAATTCTGGACGGCACAGAAGCGAGGCATTTGGGATCCCTGTCACATGATCCTGTCATCGACCAAGGCATGATGAGGGGGGCTAACCCTCACAGCCTCTGGGCACGGGTCTTGGACAGTGTAGCACAAACATACCTGTGTGCCGATGATCTCTACATGCAGCAAACACAGTGGAAAACCATAGAACAAGGGATTCAACGCTTGAGGGAAATGGCAGTGGCGGAGATTATATTCTCAGATGACATAACAACTAGGAACCCAGACTTGGTACCATGCACATCTGTGATGTGGCGAAAACTGGTACGACTTGGGCCACATGAATATGCATCTGCTCTAGCTATTATGAAGCGGGATGACACAGATGAGACCGTGCTTGACATGGCAAGGAAGCTCCGAGCTTATGCAGATGCTGTACATGGCCCAACACATGCCAGAATCGCAGCGGTGGAAACACGTCTGCAGAGATTAGAAGATAAGATAGAGGAGAATCATAAGAAGCTCAGAGAGGAGATTAAAGAAAACCTTCTCCAAATCTCGGCAGTACAGATCAGAGGTTCTGGTACCCAACGCAGACGTTCCCCAGATGGAGAGAGAAGGTACACCCCACGAGCTGAGCTGTGGTTCTTCCTGCGTGATTGTGGAGAAAACATGAGGCTATGGGATGGAAAATCCACCGCTGCTCTGGCCCGAAGGGTGCGTGAATTGAAGGAAGACAGGGCTCAGAGAGGAAGTTCCACCACAAGGAAAGCAGCTCCAGTTGCCCATAGCCGAACTGCCAGGTATGATGATGATGATGACATGTCTAATCCCCTTGAAGGAACCTCTAAGACATATGCCCACGGAAAGAAGGATAACCAGGCTTAGAGGGGCCCTGCCTCTAGCCAGGTAGAGGCTAGGGAAAATCGTGTTTTCTGGACGGTGTGGATTCGTTGGCCTGGCACATCGGAACCACAAGAGTGTAAAGCTTTGGTCGACACTGGTGCACAGTGTACCATAATTCCATCAAGACACGTGGGGACAGAATCCGTTTCTATCGCTGGTGTGACAGGGGGATCACAAGACTTCACTTTGGTGGAAGCTGATGTGAGCTTGACTGGGAATGAGTGGAAGAAACATCCTATTGTGACTGGCCCAGAGGCCCCATGTATCCTGGGCATAGATTATCTGCAAAGTGGGTATTTCAAAGACCCAAAAGGACTGAGGTGGGCATTTGGGATAGCAGCTGTAGTGACAGAGGGCGTCCAGCAATTGAATACCTTGCCCGGACTGTCTGAGAATCCATCTACAGTAGGGCTTCTGAAGGGAGAAGAGCAACAGGTACCAATTGCCACTTCCACAGTGCATCGTCGACAGTATAGAACCACTCGAGATGCTGTGATTCCCATCCATAAGATGATCCGAGAGCTAGAGAGCCAAGGGGTGGTCAGCAAGACCCACTCACCCTTCAACAGCCCCATCTGGCCTGTGCATAAATCTGAAGGAGAATGGAGACTGACGGTGGACTACCGTGCATTGAATGAAGTGACTCCACCACTGAGCGCTGCTGTGCCAGACATATTAGAGCTCCAGTATGAGCTTGAGTCCAAGGCAGCGAAGTGGTATGCCACTATCGATATTGCCAATGCATTTTTCTCCATTCCGCTGGCAGCAGAATGCAGGCCTCAGTTTGCCTTCACCTGGAGAGGTGTGCAGTACACTTGGAACCGGCTGCCCCAGGGGTGGAAGCACAGTCCTACCATCTGCCATGGACTGATCCAGAGTACACTAGAAAAGGGTGAAGCTCCAGAACATCTACAATATATTGATGACATCATTGTATGGGGGAAGACAGCAGCAGAAGTGTTTGAGAAAGGAGAGAAAATTATCCAGATTCTCCTGAAAGCCGGCTTTGCCATCAAGAAGAGCAAAGTCAAGGGACCTGCTCAAGAGATCCAGTTTCTGGGAGTGAAGTGGCAAGACGGACGGCGTCAGATTCCCACTGATGTCATCAACAAGATAACAGCAATGTCTCCACCATCCAACAAGAAGCAAACACAAGCTTTCCTGGGTGCCATAGGTTTTTGGAGAATGCATATTCCTGAGTACAGCCAGATCGTGAGCCCTCTCTATCTAGTCACCCGTAAGAAGAACACTTTCCACTGGGGCCCTGAACAGCAACAAGCCTTCGTCCAGATTAAGCAGGAGATCGCTCATGCGGTAGCCCTTGGCCCAGTCAGGACAGGACCAGATGTGAAGAATGTGCTCTATTCTGCAGCCGGGAACCATGGTTTGTCCTGGAGCCTGTGGCAGAAGGTGCCTGGGGAGACTCGAGGCCGACCACTGGGATTTTGGAGTCGAAGCTACAGAGGGTCTGAAGCCAACTATACTCCAACAGAGAAGGAAATTTTAGCAGCCTATGAAGGAGTCCAAGCCGCCTCAGAGGTAATAGGCACCGAAGCACAACTCCTCCTGGCACCCCGACTACCAGTACTCGGGTGGATGTTCAAAGCAAAGATTCCCTCTACCCACCATGCCACCAGTGCTACATGGAGTAAGTGGATTGCTCTCATAACACAGCGCGCCCGTATTGGAAAGCTGAATCGCTCTGGGATTCTGGAAATTATTACAAACTGGCCAGAAGGTGAAAACTTCAGTCTCACTGATGAAGAGGAACAAGAAGTGACACGTGCTGAAGAAGCTCCTCCATATAACCAACTGCCAGCGGAAGAAACACGCTATGCTCTTTTTACTGATGGTTCCTGTCGCATGGTAGGAATGAATCGGAAGTGGAAAGCAGCTGTATGGAGCCCCACACGACAGGTTGCAGAGGCCACTGAAGGAGAAGGTGGATCAAGCCAACTTGCCGAACTCAAAGCTGTTCAACTGGCCTTGGACATTGCTGAAAGAGAGAGGTGGCCAAAGCTCTACCTCTATACTGATTCATGGATGGTAGCCAATGCTCTGTGGGGATGGCTGGAGAGGTGGAAAGAGGCTAATTGGCAGCGTAGAGGAAAACCAATTTGGGCTGTTGAAGAGTGGAAAGACATCGCTACCAGGGTAGGGAGGCTACCTGTGAAGGTCCGCCATGTAGATGCCCATGTGCCCAAGAGTAGAGCCAATGAGGAGCACCAAAACAATGAGCAGGTAGACCAGGCTGCAAAGATAGGGGTGTCCAAGATAGACCTAGATTGGGAGCACAAGGGAGAGTTATTCCTAGCTCGATGGGCCCATGATGCCTCAGGCCATCAGGGTAGAGATGCCACCTACAAGTGGGCACGAGACCGAGGGGTGGATTTAACCATGGACAGTATTTCTCAGGTTATCCACGACTGTGAGACGTGTGCTGCCATCAAACAGGCCAAGAGGGTGAAGCCCCTATGGTATGGTGGGCGGTGGTCCAAGTACAAGTATGGGGAGGCCTGGCAGATTGACTACATCACACTGCCCCAGACACGCCAAGGCAAGCGCTACGTGCTCACAATGGTAGAAGCCACCACAGGGTGGTTGGAGACCTATCCTGTGCCTCATGCTACTGCCCGTAACACCATCCTGGGCCTTGAAAAGCAAGTCCTGTGGAGACATGGTACCCCGGAGAGGATTGAGTCAGACAACGGGACTCATTTCAAGAACAGCCTTATCAGCACCTGGGCCAGAGAACATGGCATTGAGTGGGTGTACCATATCCCCTACCATGCACCAGCTGCGGGAAAAGTAGAAAGGTACAATGGGCTGCTAAAAACCACCTTAAAAGCCTTAGGTGGGGGATCTTTCAAAAATTGGGAGCAGCATCTGGCAAAGGCCACCTGGTTAGTTAATACCCGAGGCTCTACTAACCGAGTGGGCCCTGCCCAGTCAGAGCCTTTGCATAGAGTAGATGGAGACAAAGTCCCAGTGGTACATGTCAGGGGTTTGTTAGGGAAGACAGTTTGGATCAATCCTGCCTCAAGTACAGACAAACCCATTCGCGGGGTTGTTTTTGCTCAGGGACCAGGTTGCACATGGTGGATAATGCAAAAAGATGGAAGAACACGATGTGTACCTCAGGGAGATCTGATTGTTGGGTGAGAACCATGTATAAATATCACTGTTTGCTGAATGTTGCCACCATTGTCTGTGTATAGCTGTATATTAGATGTATAATGTATGTGTTTGTAGAGTTAGAATACATATATTAGTTTTAGTAGTAAGGTGACGATATGGGGATAAGGGGTGGAATGTCCTGGGTTGACTATATGATGCTTTTATCCCCAATCGTCTTGTTCTGTTTATACTGAATAATAAGTTTTACACCTTTAAGACTCTCTTCCAGACAGTGAGGAGGGGAGGGAAGAAGCGCGCAGTTTGTTTTCAGACTGCTCTCACTCCTCCACATTCCTGCTCCTGGACTGTGTTGTCTGCAGATGGACAGACAGCCGGACAGAGCTCCTTTTTTCCCTTTTTCTTGCTTTTAGTTAGTTTTAGCTAGCTGAGGCAAAGAAGTTCTCTGCATTGTGATTTTTTTCCTTTTTTCTTGGACCTGTTCAAGCCTGCTCTGGACTGAACACCCAGAAGAGCACCGGCAGCTCCACCTGTGGCCCCCCTGGCCGGGCCTGGGCCGCGGCGTTTCCGGCACCAGAGACTGATCAGAGACTGAGTGAGCCGAGCTGCAACCTGGGGAGGGGACTGTTCTGAGTTTGCTTTCTTTGGAGCAGTGAGAAGTTTTATTGTTAATATTGTTTGGTTTCTATTGTTTAATAAACAGGTTTCTTTCCACTTTTCTCCAAGGAGATATTTTCTCCCGAACCGGTTGGAGGGGGGAGGGGCAATTGAATCTGCTTTTGTAGAGAAGCCCCTTTGGGGGTTATCTCCCAAACTTGCCCTAAACCAGGACACCAGCCCAAACTTCCTTTTTTATTTTTTTCTTCATCCTTTTGGCCTAATTTAAAAAAACTCTAGCTGGCATTTTCCCGTCTTCTGGTATAACTCCTATTCTTGATTGCACTTGTAAGTCTCTTCCCAATAAGTTGCTATCTGCCCCTGGGACTAATAAAACATCCCCCATCCAAATTTTAGTTTCCCCCTCAATTACCACATCTTTAATGACAGGAACTGTGAAATTCTTTCCTTTTGTTTGTGTTTCTTTTACAGTGCCTTTGCTTACACTGTAATAATTTTTAAATATTTAACAGGTGTTGTGGTGTGTTTTTTTATTAGTATGTTTGCTGATTGAGTTGTAATTTTGTAGTTTCCTTATGCTGTTCTTTTTGTCCCTGCCCTTTTCCCAGAACTTTCATCACTTCTCCTTTCATTAGATGCCAGTTTCTCCCCGAGCCTCCTCCCCTCGAGAATTTTCCCTCTCAGTTTTGTATTTCTTCAAACTTTATTAGTTTACTGATTTTCCTCCCTTGAAATTCTTTTTTGGTTTATGCATTGTATTCCCCGCCTTGTTTTTCACTCCCAATTTTCCTGATTTGTTAAAGATTGTACCCTCGCCCTGAGACCTGCCCCCATATATAAGTCTCTGTCTGCTCTCAGTTCGGGGTCCTGGGATGATGAAGAGGGGAAGTTTTACCATCAAATAAAGTTACCCCGGGACCCATGTGCTGCCCTTTGTTTCATGCTGCGCCGACACTGGTAGCTGGGATTTAGTGGAGCTCAGGGGAGGGGGATTGTCGCCCCCCCATCACCATCTAGACGAGGCTGAGCGACAAACAGGCAGGTTGTTTCTGCCCCTGTGCCTACTACAAATTCCAATTCTTCTTCTTGGGGACCCACTTTTAAAGTTATCACAGGCTCCCGATGGTGTTTGTCCCCTAAAAAATAGAGCCTATGACTTCCCTATTCCTCCTCCGTGCCCATCTCTTTAAAGATTTTCAGATCTTTCGCCTGCTTAGGACAATTATTCCTATAATACCCTTTGCCCCCCACAGTAAAAACAGACATTTCTGGAATGCTCTTGAGACTTGGTTTGTATTGGGGTTCTATTCTTTTCCTTTCCCCTGTCACTACCACCTTCATATCTAAGAGTAGTGCCTGTGTGTTTTTGATTTTTCTGGAAATTGTTTTCTCGCATGGTGGCTACCATTGGTTTTGCTTTCAGTTTAGCCTTTTCTTCATCTCCCCGGACATAAACTTTCTGAGCTTCCTTTAATAAATCATCTAATGATCTATTATTACAATCCTCAATTTTTTTTCTATTTTTTTTTTTTTAATATCTGGCCAAGCATTAGTAACAAAGTTAATCCTTAACAAAGCTTTTCCCACATCAGTTTCAGGGTTTATTCCAGAATATTGTTTCATATTCCTCCTAAGTCTGTCTAACCATTCAGTTGGAGTCTCTTCTTTCCCCTGCTGTGCCTCAAAAGCCTTTTCAGCATTTTGCCCTAGGGGTGCTGCCACTTTTATTCCTTTGATTATTAAATTACAATAGTCATTAATTTGTTTCCTCCCCTCCTCATTATTTTGACCCCACTTGAAATAAATGGGCAGGAGATCTTTCTCCTTTTTAATGCCTTTATTAAGAAGAATCAGCTCAGGTGGGGAGAAATTGATGGGTCGCGCCCGCGCCCACGCCGCCGTTGCTCCCAGGCGTGGCACGGTGAAGGAGGGTGATGCAGCTTTGTCCGCTGGCCTGCAGGCAGAGATGGGGATTCCATCCTCACGGGAGATTAGCAGATTCCTAGCTTTTTTGTCTAACGCCCCGGGGCGTCTCTTTAATCAGCATCTTTTCAGGTTAGGGTGAGAAGCAAAAATGATCCAAGCAGGTACGGGACTACGCTCCCATCCTTAGACGTCACTTAGGTCACTTGTTGGTTCGCAATTTTAGGGGTTTTTCCTGGAAAAACTGTAAAAATTCGGGGTGCAATGCATTTCTCATCTGCATACTGGCTCTGATGTCACTCCTATTCTCTTCACCTGGAGGGTCTGTCCTGGTGTCCCTCCCTGGCAAGGGGCCAGCATCAGGGGAACAATTGTTAATCACCAGCCATTAACAGGTAATTGAAAAACTCTTCTTTGGCAGTGAGACTAACTTACAGCAACTGGTCCGACTTGTTTATAACTCTGCAACCTAAAAAAATATAGATACCTTTCTATTCATAACACCACTCAGGAGGTGCATTTGGCATTTTGTCTTCTCTGGGAGGCCCCTGCAGATTATCTTTTTTCTTGAGCTTTTATTACAGCTGCTCTGATTAATTCTCTTCCTGTGAAAATATTATTTTCATTATGGACTTCATCTCTTCCCAAGTGTAAATGTTTGGACCTAAAAATTGGTCTAATTGTTCAGCTGTGCCTATGGGATCCTCCAGAATCCCTTTGATTTCTTTCTTAAAATTTCTGACCTCAGAAGAAGTCAAAGGGGTATTTACAAACCTGGTTCCACCCCCTCCCATGGGAACCTCTCTTAACGAAATAGACCCTCCATCTAACTATTTTTCTTTTTCTTTTTCTTTTTCTTTTTCTTTTTCTTTTTCTATCTTCTATCTTTTCTACTGTGTTTTGAGAAAGAATTTGGAGAGGCCTGCCTTGTAACTGAGGTCCTAGTGTTTCAATAATATGCTTCTTCTAGAAAGAAATTTTCCCTGAACTGCCGGAGCTGTGGTTACCAAGGGAATGGAGCTCAAGGCAGGACAGGGGGTGAGGGCAAGATATCCGGCCAAGGCTTGGTCTTCCAAAGGTGGGGTCTGCTGCCGGAACCACCAGAGGGGGATTTTCCGGTGGAGACCGAGCCGGAGCATGGCTAGCCCCCACATGGCTTATGGCGACTGTGCCGGCACCTCCTGGCAGACAAAGCAGGCGAGAGACTCCGGCAGCAGCGGAGGCACCCAGCGCAGCCGGCATGGGCAGGGCAGCCAGGGATGGCACACACAGGACAGACAGGACCCCCCCTTGGTGCGGTCAGCGCGGTGACCACAGTCCACGCTGCAGGACAGACCCCCACCCCCCCAGCACGGCCGGTGGAGCGGCTGCGGCCAGGCGGCTGGGACCGGGGCAGATGGACTCACCAGCACCGCCGGAGCCAGCACAGGGGCTGGGGGGGGGTGCAGCCGCGAATGGGTGGGGGGGGAACAAACGGGAACGGAGGAGGTAATCTTTTGTTCCCAGCCCTTTTCTTTCACCGTTCTTCTTTTATTGCTTTGTCTCGGGGTTTGTTTGGGGGGTTGTTTTTGATATTTTAAAGATGTTATTTTCTTACAACCTTCCCCCCCTAGCATGCAGCATATTCTTTTTCTTCTGGATTTTAAACGGTTTTTTACAAATAGATCTAGAGCATAACAAATCCAAACTTCTGCTTGGATACTTTGAAATGGTCGAAGAGCCAACTCATGACTTCCTCATGTTGTTTTTCTCATCACCTTTTTATTTATCCTTTGGCAAATTAAACATCTTTCAGTTACTTGCTTTGCTACTCCAAAAAAACCCGTGCACCCATAGTTCCTTAAAAAAATGATCACACAAAGCCTGGGTACCCCAGTGGGTTTTCTGATGCATGTCTTCTAATATTTTCCTAGTAAGCATTTTATTAACTGTCTTCCATCAGGAAGTTTCCATTTCCCTGATTCATCTTGTTCACCTATCTTGTTTAATTTTTTTCTCTGCTTCACTAAACTTTGGAATTTCCAGTTTTTCCTCATTTGGAGTTAATATTATCATAACTCTTTTTAGCTCCATTTTCTGCTGCATTCTTAGCTTCCTGATCCGCCAAATTATTTCCTCTTATTTCTGGAGTCACTCCCTTTTGGTCTCCCTTAATGTGTACTATAGCTATCTCTTCAGGTAATTTTATTGCCTCTAAAACTTCTTAAATGAGCCCCTCGTGTACCAGTAATTTTCCTCTTTCTTCCCAAATTTTTCCAAAGGTATGTACTACTCCAAAGGCATACCTTGAATCAGTATATACAGTTCCTGTTAGAAATATAGTTAGTAATTCATGCAGATAGAATTATATAAAAGGAATATGTATAAAAGCATCTCTAATTTATTATAAGCAGACAGAAAACAAAGTGGCACCCTTTCTTGCTGGTAACATTGTTGGCTGTCGGGACTGTATTATGGTCGCGAAATAAATTCTTTTTATATTTTTATTATAATTGGGCACTGTTATAAATGAAAAATGAAAAATAGTCAATTTTGATAAAAAATTTAAAATAAAATTTATTTCGCGACCGTAATACAGTCCCGACAGACACCAATCAATCGGACAGCGTACCACCCTTGGGAGATGAGCTGGGTGGACGTGGGTTTGGTCTCACTAGCACCAAATCCTCCTCGTCCACACCGACTGCTCCGAGGCAGCGGTTCTTATATGATTTATTTTGCCTGCGGCAGAGTCCCTTTGTTTCTTTCTAAGTTCTTCATATTCAAGTTGGATTCTTTCTTCGGTTCGGGCTGCACAAAACCTTCGTCCGGGAATAGAATAATACACTTCCCCGATTCCTGGAATCTGGCATTCAGATGGAAGGTGTTGATGGCTCTGGTCATCTCAGATAGGTATCTCATCCGGGCCATCATCGCTTGGGCGTCAGTGGGTGCATGCTTCTGTGAATGCCCATCTCCTGTGCAGACGAGGTTTTCTTTTCATGTAAATGTCGTGATGCCTCTCTGCCCATCTGCCGCGGTTTCGCCATCCTGGGGAAGAATCTCTCCCCCCCCCCCCCCCCCCCCCGTGTACCAGCCATTTATTTTACACATATATATTTTATACATCTTTTATTTCCACTAATTACTAACCATATTTCTCACAGGCATATTTTCATTTTTACTTATAACAGTTCCTTTCTTGTGTGCTAAATATTCCAGTGCTCTTTTTAGAGCACATAATTCACAGGTCTGAGCCGACCAGTTTGATAGTGAAATAAATGGGCAGGAGATCTTTCTCCTTTTTAATGCCTTTATTAAGAAGAATCAGCTCAGGTGGGGAGAAATCGACAGGTTGCGCCCTCGCCGCCGTTGCTCCCAGGCGTGGCACGAAGGAGGAGGATGATGCAGTTTTGTCCGCTGGTCTGCAGACAGAACTGGGGACTCTGTCCTCACGGGAGAGTCATTGAGTCCTTGGTTTGTTGGTTTAGAAACCCGGGGGGTCTCTTTAATCAGTTTCTTTTCAGGTTAGGGTGAGAAATAAAAAGATTCAAGCAGGTACGGGACAATGCTCCCATCCTTAGACGTCACTCTAAGTCACTTGTTGGCTCGTGATTTTAGGGGTTTTTCTTATAAAAACTGTAAAACTGTAAAAACCCAGGTTGCACTGCATTTCTCATTTGCATGTTGTCTCTGGTGTCACTGCCCATTCTCTTTACCCTGGAGGGTTTCCCTTGGTATCTCCTTGGCATACGGCTAGCATCAGGGAAACAATCAGTTAATCACCCGCCATTAACTGGTGATTAAGGGCTTTTCTTCGGCAGGGAACCTAAAGGAGTCTGACTCGGTCTGGCTTGGTTTTTTTAACTCTGAAACTTAAAAAAAATTACAATTTTCTATTCATAACAGATAGTAATTTTCCTTTTTCAGTAGTTTGCATGTTTGGTTTATTTCCCATCAACTACTGCATACCCTGTAATAATTTTTCTTTTTCAAGGAGTTGTATTTCTGTTAGCTACCTAACTCCCAAAGGGCTATCCTGGGGTATCCCTGCTAGTATGCTTTTATTCAACCTTTTTTCCTGTATCCAACTTACTGTTTTTCTATTCCATTTTCAAGATCTTATCTATTCATCCCCTGCCTCTGTTTCTCGCTTTCACTAACAGCTTAAATACCACTTTTCTTTCAACTTCACACACGCAAAAAAATCTTTTTCTCACACTACTTTTCAATACAATACATCTCCCACCAAGGAGATACATTAAAGCTTACAATACACAAACTACATTACATATACTTTAATTTGTCTACATTCACTCACTTTTTTTTCTCATTCACTTCCATACATTGTTTCACACTCTCAGGACACAAAGTGGATCTCTGTCGCCAGAGAATCGCTGGTCCCTGTGGCCCCCCCCCTCACCTTGGGGTTTGCCTCGTGGTTTCGGTATAGTGGGGCCTCCTAGAAGGGCCCTGAGTGTGGTCGCCTCTGGTGCCAGTTCACCTGTGAGGCTGTCTGCCTGTCGCTCACTCTCTTTAGCCACAGACCTCTCCACCCGCCCGGGAAGTTGAGACTGATTTTGTGTTTCACTCACTCTCATACACAACAAGACAACAATAAGGTACCGTTACTTTCAAATCACCTGTTACAATTTTAGGTGTTACTGGCCAGTCTGGGTGCTATTGGATAACCCTCAACCCAGCTGTGTTGTCCAACCCCAGATGCTCTTGGCCATTTTTTATCCCTCAGTCTAGCTGTGCTGTCCAACCCCAGATGCTCTTGGGCATATCCTCAACTGGCAGAATTCTGCTCAACCCTGGATGCTATTGGAATGTAAATCCCTCAATCCAGCAGATTTTCAGGGGTCCCTCTTGTCCCGTTTCCTAGTGGATTGGGCTAGGAAACTCTGCTCCCTTCCTTCAAGGGGTCCAACCCCTCCCTGAGACCCAGTCCCACTTACCCCGGGGGATTCTCTCACTCCTTTTATCACTCACTTCGTCTCTTTACTGGCCGCTTTTCCCGCAAAAAGACAAAAACGCAGCATGGGATAACCAGCCCGCCTCACATTCATACACATTCATCCCCCCCTACCTGCCCTCCCTTACCAATCCTTTTTTCCTTTACGGGTTCTTCGTGCCCACTACTATTCTTAGGGGGCCAATTACCGTGGTTTTATAAAGGGAGCCTTTTTCCCTTTTCTTTGTTTTATTGCCTCCTTTTGTCCACCGATCGTAACCTGCGGCTGTCAGTCACACCAGGGGAACCAGAGCAAGGCTGCCAAATCGGGCAGGGCACGCCTTCCTCACCCCGACTCCCCTAAGGCACTGGCAGTGAGGTGTGAACCATCCCCTGCTACCATAATTGTGAAAAACGCCAATCACTTGTTTTTAAAATTTTAAAAGTTTAATAGCAATAAAATAGCTATAAAAATAGCAGTAAAATTAGAGTAATAAAAATTTGAACAATTGAGATTAGGACAATACGAGACAATAAGAACAAAGAGTTACAGACAGTCCAGGTACCTTTTTCTGGGCAAAATGAGCCCGAAAAAGGACACCCATTAACAGAGGATTAACCCTTAAAAACAGCAGCCTGTTGCATATTCATACATCTTATACATGATGCATAAATTCCATTCAAACAAGGGATTTTGTCTGGTCATCGTCAACTTCTTCCTCTTAATCCTAAAGGCGCCTTCATGGCTGAGAAAGGCAGGAGGAAGTTAGTTTCTCCTGATAAAAGAGCAATAAATTCTCTTTCTCTGAAAGATTTAGGTGTCCTGTGGCTACTATCTGGTGCGAGTACCTCATTCCTTTCTTAAAAAAAAATCTTACATAACGTAGTTTCTATTTTAACATTATGTTATAACCTAAAACTATATTTAACACACTACTTAAGAAAATTAATACAGCATAATTTCCTAGCATAACACATACAATATTCATTTTAATATTTTCGAAAAGCCAATCATAAAATACGCATTTTTCACACTAAGGGCATCCAAGAACTCAGGAAGACCGCGGCTGTTGCCGTGCGGTCTGTCGGCGTTTGAGAGAAAGCAGGCAGGGAAGAGAGACTCCGTGCCGCTGCTAAGGGCATTAGTGAAACACCGGTTGTGATTTCCGGGTCTGTCTTTGCAACCCCCGGTCCGGAACCCGGACCGTGTTCCCATTCGCTCGTTCCGAGCGGTTTCTGTTCTCTCGCAACCTCCGTCTGCCCCCGGCTTGTCTCTGCCGGGCTCTGCGAACTTGCTGAAAGTAAAGCCGTACTTGTTACGTTTAAAAATTGCCGCGGAGCCGCTGGGGCTGCCCCGCTGGCACTAAATGCAATTCCACCCGCACCGGGCTGCGCCACTTCTTTATTTTCCGCTGTTTGCGCGCCGGGAAGCGATCCGCCCGCTCTCGGGCTGGTCCCCAGTAAATCAGGGGGTCCCCTGTCTCTGGGGAGCGCTTCCGCAGGGTTAAAATGTCCCCTGTGTGAGCTGTGGTGAGCGATTTCTCAGACTCTGCCAATGCTGCTGGGGCGGGGGTACCCTTCTCGCCGCTGTGGGTGAACTATCAGGTAACAGGGGCATTGCCCCCCAAGCTCCGGAGGCTGGCTCAGCCAGTTGGAACTGCCCCCAAGGTGTGGAGAGGGGTGGGGAAAACGGCGGCTTCCCAACCACACACCCCGCGCCCCCCCCCCCCCCCCCCCCCCCCGCTCCTGTGTAGAAAGAATGGATAGAAAGAATCCGACAAATGCCATGTCTGCTTCGGCCGCCTCCCACACCAACAGTTTCAACTTCGGAAATCCCCCTGGGTCCCTTTCAGGCTTTGCCTTGGCTGTGTGATAGAACATGGCGTGTTTTGTTCACTAAGGGATTAAAGTAAGATAACAGGAAACAGACTTCCAGCACTTGAGAAAACCCGGGACTAAAGTAAAATAACAAGAAACAGACTTCCAGCTCTTGATAAAACCCGGGACTAAAGTAAGATAACAGGAAACAGACTTTCAGCACTTGATAAAACCCACATTGTCCAAAATATGCTTGCCTAACAACTTTTAAGTTTCAGAGAGATAAGCATTGGTACTAAACGAGGAATGGGTCGCCCAGAGGAAATCTGAGAAAAAACTACCGGCCTTCATCTAGAGACCACCGGGAGGCAGGATACGACCACCTAGCAACAGAAGAACACATACGCAGAGTACAACTTAAAGGACACGTCGACAGGAAACGATACAGTATAAAAACTGACTGGAACTGACTGTGGTTGCAGCAGTTGGTGGAGCGTGAACTCCCCTGTCGCCCAGCGCTGATTTGCTTATGCCTTGCTTGCTGTAATCAATAAATTCTTATTTGATTATACCATTAAGGCGTGTCTCAATTTATCATATCCCAGGCCATGGATCCTGGGAGGAACCCATGCCCAAGGGGAAGCCATGACCTTTTGCCCATTTCAAAAAGTCGTAGAGTGCTTTGGTGGACACAGAAACTCTGTGGTCATGAACCAGAAGCCTCCGCAGCCCCTAGGGCAAGGGAAGGAAACCCGGGGGTAGAAAGAAGAGAGGCAAACACTTGCTTTTATTTTGGGGGTGGGGGCATTTCCGGAGAGACTGTAGAAAGAGGTTGAAGAATGAAAGAATGTTTAAGGAGGATTAGGGGTGTCAGGGGCTTTATTTATTTTATTTATTTGGGACACATAAACATCAAGAGCCCTTGATAAAGATTAAAGTGGGTCCCCAGCGCCAGGAATTTGAATTCCTGGTAGATACGGGAGCTGAAAGATCAACCATCCAGGTCTTGCCATCTGGATGTAAACCCTCCCGAGATACCGCCGTAGCAGTTGGCGCAAAAGGTGAACCCTTTGAGGTTCCAGTCATTAAAAATGTTTTAATAGAAACAGAATCTAAAATAGGGATTGGAAGCCTTCTATTGGCACCGGAAGCAGATTATAATATTTTGGGAAGAGATTTAATCATAGAGTTAGGAATAAACATAGAGGTACTGAACAAAGAATTGAGAATAAGATTATGCCCTCTTAGAATTGAGGATGAGAAAAAGATTAACCCTGAGGTATGGTACACACCTGATAGTGTCGGCCAGCTCAGCATCCCACCTTTTTCAGTCACCATAAAAGGTCCAGAGGTTCCCATAAGGATCAAACAATATCCTATTTCCCCAGAAGGGGAGAGGGGACTAAAGCCTGAAATAGACAGGCTAATAAGCAAAGGGCTTTTAGAGCCCTGCATGTCTCCCTTTAACACACCCATCTTGCCAGTCAAAAAGCCCGACGGGTCGTACCGGCTAGTACATGACTTAAGGGAGATCAATAAAAGAACCGTGGCCCGATTCCCAGTAGTCACCAACCCGTATACTCTTTTAAGTAGATTGGGACCAGAAAACCATTGGTATAGTGTGATTGACTTGAAGGATGTATTTTGGGCTTGCCCCTTAGATAAAGGCAGTAGAGATTACTTTGCCTTTGAATGGGAAGACCCAGATACTCACAGATGTCAGCAACTGCGGTGGACAGTACTGCCACAGGGATTTACTGAATCACCCAATTTGTTTGGTCAAGCATTAGAACAAATCCTCCAAGAATTTCAAGTAGGGGAAGGGGTCACTTTGATTCAATATGTAGATGATCTATTGATTGCAGGGAAGGAGGAAGAAGAAGTCAGAGAAGAAAGTATCAAGTTATTAAACTTTTTGAGTTTAAAGGGATTAAAGGTATCAAAGTTGCAATTTGTAGAAGAGGAGGTGAAATACTTAGGCCACTATTTGAGTAAAGGGGAAAAGAAGATAGATCCTGAGAGAGTAAAAGGAATCCTCTCACTCCCACCTCCAAGAAGTAAGAGACAAGTAAGACAATTACTGGGATTAGTAGGATACTGTAGACAATGGATTGATAACTACAGTAATAAAGTGAAGTTCTTGTACAATAAGCTTAGTCAGGAAGGCTTATTGAAATGGAGTAGGGAGGATGAACAACAATTAGAACAACTGCAGCATGATTTAATAAAGGCCCCGGTCTTGAGTTTACCGGATTTGAAAAGGCCATTTTATCTGTTCATTAATACCGACCATGGAACAGCATATGGAGTGCTAACTCAGGACTGGGCTGGGAAAAAGAAACCGGTAGGTTATTTATCAAAGCTACTAGATCCTCTAAGTAAAGGATGGCCCACCTGCCTACAGGCAGTGGTGGCTTGTGCCCTTCTGGTAGAAGAAGCTAATAAAATAACTTTTAATGGAGAACTTAAAGTATTATCCCCACACAACATGAGAAACATATTGCAACAAAAAGCTGAAAAATGGATAACTGACTCGAGGCTTTTAAAGTATGAGGGGATTTTATTAGATTCTCCAAAATTGACCCTAGAAGTAACCACACTACAAAACCCTGCCCAATTCCTATATGGGGAACCTGATGAGAATAAACTAACTCATGATTGCATGTTGACCATAGAAGAACAAACAAAAATAAGACCAGACCTAGAGGAGGAGGAACTGGAAGAAGGGGAAAGATTATTTGTAGATGGATCATCCCGGGTGGTAGATGGGAAGCGGGTTTCCGGGTATGCAATTGTTAATGGAAAGGATTACAAGGTTTCAGAATCAGGACCCTTGAGCAAATCCTGGTCAGCCCAGGCATGCGAATTATATGCAGTATTGCAAGCCTTAAAGCTACTACAAAACAAAACAGGTACCATATATACAGATTCTAAATACGCGTATGGTGTAGTACACACATTTGGGGAAATCTGGGAAGAACGAAGTTTAATTAATTCCCAAGGAAAGGACCTGGTACTCCAGGAACTAATAAAACAAATGCTCCAAGCTCTGAGGGGGCCCAAGAAAATTGCAGTAGTACACTTAAGGGGACACCAAAAAGGGCTAGACTTCAAAAGAAGGGGTAACAACCTTGCAGATCAAGAGGCTAAATGAGTAGCATTACTAACAATACGACAAATTAAGAATAAGAATGAAAGAGAAAAGGGATTAACAAAGAAAAGATGTGGGGTAGAAATGTGGGAGGTGTGCCACTGTTGCCCGGATTATTGTAATTGGGAAGATCCCATCAAGGAAAGAGAAAAATGTAGTGATTGTGGAAGCAGGGTGGAAGAATTTCCCTGCAGTAGATGTTGGGAAGCCTGGGATTATGAAGCTATGAGGTGTATCTGCGACACTCCGATAGCCCCTTATTGCTATAAACATGGGGAGAAATTATGGTATATTTACAGCTTCACGATACAAGAAAAAGAAAAACTATCCCATATGGGGTTAAAAGAAAACTCACAAAAACAATGGGAACTCCCAGATGGGAGAACTGTGCTACCAAAATCGGTAGCTTTAGAAATTTTACCAAAATTGCATAGCCAAACTCATTGGGGAACTCAGGCATTGGTCGACCATTTTGCAGCTAAATATATGTGCATTGGGATATACAACCTGGCAAAACAGGTAGTCAAGGGATGTATGACCTGCCTTAAGGTGAACAAGGCCTATTTAAGAGAGCGCCCATTGGGGGGAAGACCTCTGGCATATAGACCATTTGCTAACATACAACTAGATTTTACCGAGCTTCCCAAAGTGGGACGATACAAATACCTGCTGGTCATAGTAGACCATTTGACACACTTTGTCGAGGCATTCCCCACCGCAAGGGCGACAGCACAAACAGTAGTAAAGGTTTTGTTAGAAAACATTATTCCTAGGTACGGAGTCACCGAGATGATCGATTCCGATAGAGGACCCCACTTTGTATCCAAAATTAATCAGGAAATAATGAAGTTCATGGGAATAAGGTGGGAATATCACACCCCATGGCATCCCCAAAGTTCGGGGAGGGTTGAGAGGATGAATGGAGAGATAAAGAAACAGCTAACAAAGCTTATGCTGGAAACCAAGCTGTCCTGGGTAAGGTGCTTACCACTAGCACTATTAAATATACGAACCCAACCGAGAACAGATATGGGAATCTCCCCATTTGAGATGCTCTATGGAATGCCCTATAACCTCAAGGAGCCACAGGATCATCCAAGTTTTAGAGATCAACATATAAATACCTATATTACTAAGTTAATGAGGTACAGGGAAGAGCTGTGGAAAAAGGGTATGATAGCCCAAAGACCCCCACTGGAATTGAAAATACACCAGATCCAGCCAGGGGATTGGGTATTGATAAAATCATAGAAAGAAACCTCACTGACCCCATAATGGGAGGGCCCTTACCTTGTATTGCTTACCACAGAGACTGCAATACCGACAGCTGAAAAGGGATGGACACATGCCAGCAGAATTAAGGGACCAGTGAAGGAGCCATCATCCGAGTGGCAGATAACTAGTCCTCCTGGGGATTGGGAACTAACAATTCACAGAAAAGACTGTTAATGACCACATATCGGATTGAATACCTCCCAAACCCACGCTATGTAAACAAGGGACTGATTAGTAACCTGGATGTTAGAATAAGGTGTGGAAATCCAGATTGTAATTGTTATCCATTTGTATGTTACATATGTAAGGTGTGTGGGGAAAAGTGGTGGATTCATTGTAGACGGGGGATTCCACCGAGAGGGATCTGCACCCCTTGTTGGACCCTTCAACGCAAAATAACCGATTGGGTTTTTAGCTTATAAAGTCTCTCATGGGGAATTGGACTTGGAATCGGAAGAGTGGTGGGAGATATACACCAAAGGGGTTGAGCCAAACTTCTATTGCTACCACTCTAATGAGCCAACCCCCTTTGTAGCTGAAATTACTAGGGCCATTTGTCGCAAGTACCTGAAAGAGGTCCAGAGTTATACTCCTGGAATTAAGGACTCTAATTGGGGTACCTATATTGAAAGGCAGAGGGCTATAAGAGCTCGTTCTAGGAAACCTCCTGTAGAATACCCCTGCTGCCGAGAAGACGGTCCCCCCCCCTTGGCTCGACGCAACCGAGTCGACGGGAGAGGCAGAGGAGTAAACAACTGTGGAGGAAAGAACCCACAAACTGGGATACCAGAGAGATGCTCAGAGAACTGCCTCAGGAGTGGGACTAAAAACCCTAAAGATCCTTGGTACAACACGCAACATCTAACTAAGGGAAGATTAACATCAGATCACAATTATTTATTAAATTGTACCCATGCCATCGACAACCTCCACCACTCAATCCAACACACTATATTTTTGTTGATTATATTTTGTTTAGGAAAAGCTAATAGCGAAGACACACATCCTCATGAGCCCTTTACATGGACTTTAACTAGGTGGAGTGATAACAAAATCCTGCAAACAATCACCACTGTAAAGGGACCAAGTTTCCAAGTGGGATTATGTGATTTAACTGCTATTGAACACTGTGGCAAGGTACTAAACTTGACAGGATTCTATATGTGTCCAAGTGCTAACCGAGGAAAACCATACTGTAACTACCCAGGGGAATACTTTTGTGGGTACTGGGGATGCGAGACCATAGCCTCCCATTGGACACCGGGGGGGGGGGGGGGCCCGACTCACACATACAAGCGGGGTTTGGGCCAGCCAAAAACAAACCTCGGCATATCTAGGTAATTGTGCATTTGTCTATATAAATGTCACTCAACCGGGAGACCAAGGGTGGCTCTTAGGGAAAACCTGGGGAGTGAGACACTGGGAACCTGGAAAAGATAGAGGGAACCTAATACTAATTAAGAAAGAAAAAGCCCCAAACGATCCCCCAGAATTAATAGGGCCAAATAAGGAACTGGGAGGACTAGACGGAGTGATTAAAGACCCGCACAATATCACCTGGGAATCTGAAAACAAAATGGTCACCCCACAGGGAAAAAACATGACTATGAAAGCAGGGTCAGAATATAGTGAATATAGTACCCTATGGAAAGTTATGCAAGCTAGTTATGGAATTCTGAACAAAACAAACCCTGAGTTGACTAAGGAATGCTGGTTATGTTACAACATTAGGCCACCGTTTTATGAAGGTATCGGGATAACATCAAAAGTTAGGAGAATAAATGGAACAAACCCATCACAGTGTCTTTGGAGAAGGAAGAAGGAAGTATCCCAGGGATTAACATTATCCCAAGTTACTGGGAAAGGGAGATGCATAGGAAATATCCCCAAGGATAAGGAACACTTGTGTGGGGTAATTATGCTACAGAAACAACATGAGAAACCGGCTGACTGGCTACTGCCAGCCGCGAACACTAGATGGGTTTGTAATAACATAGGAATTACACCTTGTCTTTCTTTGAAATTGTTTAATTATACTCATGATTACTGCATTCAAGTGTCCATAATACCTAAAATTACGTACCACTCTAGTGAGTATGTATATAAGCAGCACACTACGGCAGATCACCACCTAGAGAAAAGAGAACCCCTTACCGCAATAACCATAGCGACCCTCCTTACTATAGGAGGAAAAGGAGCAGGTACCAGGGTAGCCTCCCTGGTAAATCAGCACAAAGAATTTTGGGAGTTAAGAATTTCAGTAGATGAAGATTTGAATAGGATAGAACAGGCTACTGATGGATTGGTAAAATCAGTACGATCTCTGTCAGAAGTGGTCTTACAAAATAGAAGAGGATTAGATTTACTATTCCTGCAACAAGGGGGATTATGTGTAGCGCTAAAGGAAGAATGTTGCGCATATGCAGACCATACTGGAGTAGTCATAGATACAATGGCAGAACTAAGAAAATGGTTAGAACAGCAGAGAAAAGAAAGAGAAGCGCAACAAAACTGGTATGAGTCATGGTTTAACCACTCACCCTGGCTGACTACTTTACTATCTACTATTACAGGACCACTGATTTTTCTGATACTTGGACTCACATTTGGGCCCTGTATATTTAATAGGCTGATTTCTATAGTAAAAGGACGCCTGGAAGCTGCACACCTGATGCTTGTTAAGACGAGATATGAGCAAATACCAAAAGACGAAACTCTGGAATTAGCTTGGCAAGAACTGCAAAGATTTAGTGAACAAAAATGAACAAGAGAAAAAGGGGGGTGTTTGTGATAGAACACGGCGTGTTTTGTTCACTAAGGGATTAAAGTAAGATAACAGGAAACAGACTTCCAGCTCTTGATAAAACCCGGGACTAAAGTAAGATAACAGGAAACAGACTTTCAGCACTTGATAAAACCCACATTGTCCAAAATATGCTTGCCTAACAACTTTTAAGTTTCAGAGAGATAAGCATTGGTACTAAATGAGGAATGGGTCGCCCAGAGGAAATCTGAGAAAAAACTACCGGCCTTCATCTAGAGACCACCGGGAGGCAGGATACGACCACCTAGCAACAGAAGAACACATACGCAGAGTACAACTTAAAGGACACGTCGACAGGAAACGATACAGTATAAAAACTGACTGGAACTGACTGTGGTTGCGGCAGTTGGCGGAGCGCGAACTCCCCTGTCGCCCAGCGCTGATTTGCTTATGCCTTGCTTGCTGTAATCAATAAATTCTTATTTGATTATACCAATAAGGCATGTCTCAATTTATCACAGGCTGCATCACCCACACCACCCACCTTCCCCGGACCAGTGGGTGACTCCATTTGCAGGGATAAGACCTCCCTCTTGTAATTCAGGGGGGACAAGGGGGGCAGTCTCTTCCCCTGTGGGGGCCGCAGTTCCCTGGTCTCCTGCCTGTGAGGAAGCACCCTGCAGCTGCTGAGATGTTTGCAAAGCAGTGTCTGCAAAGGGGTTTTTGCATTTTGCTCTGTGTAAAACTTCATGCACAAGTCTACCAAATGAAAGCAGTCTCACAGCACCCCTGTCCCCACACCCAGCTGTGTGGCAAAGCTCAACATCTACATCTTCCCACAGATATGGGTCAAACAAGTCATTAACAGAGATATTTGGGCACATCTCCCTCACCCAGGATAGCAAAAGTTCCAGTTCCTGTCTTGAGACTCGAATTGGATGCTATTTCATCAATATTTCTAGGTTATTTACAACATCCGAGTCAGTTTTTGAGAGGTTACCACCCATCCTGAGTCCTTGTCAGCTTACCCAACCCTAAGGGCCTGTCGTTCTTGGGTCTGGTCCATGCTGCGACATTGGAATCAGCTCCTTCCACCAGGTTCTCCCAATGTCCAAACGCTGAGATGTTCATGTGTGGAGGAGTTTTCCTGGGTCCTGGTTTTCTTCAAGGGTTCCTGGCACAGTTTCTTCTTACTGAGCTGCTACTTTTATACGGACGCACCAGTTATTGATTTCTCTGGGTCTGGATTCAAGGCACTTGAGACAGTAGTTCCTGTTCAGACTGAAGTGTTTATTATTTCTTATCAGTAAAACAGTCTCACTACAGTGAGTTCAGCAGCTTTTCATTAGAAGACACAAAATGGCTAACAATCTCTTGTTACAAGGTCTTTTAAGACTAAACTATCCAATTAAGAACTGACACCTAGATTATTTTCCCTTTTAACCCAATAACTGATCCCAAAGAGCCCACAATGCAGACTTTTCTGCCCAATTACAAAATGCCACCCAAACCCATGAAGAAGAAGGAAGAAGCATGAAGAAGAAACTCAGGACGAGTCCCTGTGCCCTCCATCTTGCTTCCATCCACAACATACTAAAAATCCCAAAACCTAAATTTCTCAGCAAGTGATACATCTACACTACTCTCTATAATCAATTTCACACTTTTGTGGATTTTAGTCTATCTTGAAGTCTAGGAAACTTTCTCCATGAATGAGGGTCAAAGTCAGTGCTCCCCTGGGGGTCAGGACACCCCAGAGAAGACAGAGAAATATTCCCGGTGCTCTGGGTTTCCACACTGGAGCAGGCAGCAACTTATTCGGGAGAGATTTACAGGTGCAACTAGGAATAGGGGTCATACTAGAAGAAGGAAAGATGACAGTTAAAGTATTAAAGCTGGGCCAAGAAGATGAGGAAAAGATAAACAAAGAGGTTTGGGCTGGGGAAGAAAATGGGGGTGGGGGTGGGCTGAATATTGACCCCATAAGGGTCACGATTGAGAGAGGAGAATGTCCCATATGTGTATGTCAGTACCCTATATCCTTAGAAGGAAGAGAAGGCTTAAAGCTGGTAATAGAGGAATTGATAAAGGATGGAACATTGGAACCTTTTATGTCTCCTCATAATACCCCTATTCTCTCAGTAAAAAAAAATCTCACTGCAGTTATAGATTAGTAGAAGACCTAAGGGAAGTTAACAAGAGAACTCGGACCTGTTACCCAGTGGTACCCAATCCCTATACTCTTTTAAGTAAAGTCCCACCCCAGCATCAGTGGTTTAGTGTGGTGATTTTAAAGATGATTTTTGGACTTGCCCATTAGCAAGGGAAAGCCAAAATATTTTTGCCTTTGAATGGGAGGATCCAAATACTGGGAGAAAACAGCAACTAAGATGGACAAAGTTACCACAGGGATTTATGGAATCTCCAAACCTATTTGGACAAGCTTTAGAAAAAAATATTACAAACTTTCCCCACTCCTCCTGGAATACAAGTCACCCAATATGTGGATAATCTTTTACTATCAGAAGTTGAAGTAAGGGAGGCTACTATAAAACATTTGAATTTTCTTGGGGGAAAAGGATTAAGAGTATCAAAAGGGAAGCTACAATTTGTGGAGCCAGAAGTAAAATATCTCAGACACTTAATAAGCAAGGGTAGCTGAAAGCTAAATCCTGAGAGGATTGCAGGGATTTTATCTCTTCCCCCTCCCTCTACAAAGAAGGAAGTCAGAAAGCTGCTTGGATTATTGGGATATTGTAGATAATGGATAGAAGGGTATACACAGGCAGTACAATTTTTATATGAAAAATTGACAGAGGGAGATTATATAAATTGGACCAGGGAAGATGACAATAAATTAGAAGAATTGAAGTTGAAGCTGGCTTTGGTATCAGCTTTGAGTTTACCTTCATTAGAAAAACCCTTTCTTCTGTATGTGAATGTGGAAGGTGGAGTAGCTCATGGAGTTTTAGTCCAAGAATGGGGTGAATAAAAAGACCAGTAGCTTATTTATCAAAATCGTTGGATCCAGTGAGCCATGGATGGCCAGTTTGTATTCAGGCTACAGCAGCTACTGCTATTTTGGTGGAGGAAAGCTGTAAACTTACTTTTGGAAGTAAACTAATTGTGTATGCACCTCATGCAGTCCGAAATGTGTTAAATCAAAAAGCTGAAAAATGGTTAACAGATTCTAGGATACTAAAATATGAAGCTATTTTCATAGACAGTTATGGCTTAACACTAGAAGTAAACAAAAGTTTGAATCTAGCACAATTTTTATATGGGGAACCAAAAAGTAATTTAACACATAATTGTTTAGAAATTATCCAATACCTAACTAAAGTTCGGGAAGATCTAGCAGAGCAAGCCCTCCCAGAAGGGGAAAGAATATATGTTGATGGTTCATTCAGATGCATACAAGGTAAAAGAATGTCAGGATATGCCTTGGTTGATGGGCAAAAGATGCAGACCATGGAAAAAATGAAAATTACCTTCAAATTGGCCAGCTCAGTCTTGTGAATTATATGCTCTAAAAAGAGCACTGGAATATTTGGCACACAAGAAAGGAACTATATATACTGATTCAAAGTATGTTTTCAGGGTAGTACACACTTTTCGAAAAATTTGGGAAGAAAGGGGGTTACTAAACTCAAAAGGAAAGGGACTGATACATGAGGGACTAATTTTGGAGGGTTTAGAGGCATTAAAATTGCCTGAAGAAATACTTATAGTACATGTTAAAGGACATCAAAGGGAAATTACTTTAGAAATAAGAGGAAATAATTTGGCAGATAAAGAGGCTAGAGATGCAGCAGAAAATGGGACCAAAAGGGTTATGTTAATTTTGACCCCAGATAAGGAAGAATTGGAAGTTTCAAAGTTTAGTGAGGCAGAAGAGAGGGAACTAAGTAGGACAGGGGGAGACAAAGCTCAGTTAGGGACATGGAAACTTCCTGATGGGAGACAATTACTTAATAAGCCACTTAGTAGGAAAATACTAGAAGACATGCATCAAAAAACTCATTGGGGTACTCAAGATGTTTGTGATCACTTTCTAAGGAATTATGGGTGTATTGGGATTTTGGGATCAGCAAAACAAGTAACTGAAAGATGTAAAATTTGTAAAAAGGTAAATAAAAAGGTAATGAGGAAAACAACATTTGGAGGCTGTGAGTTAGCTCTTCAACCATTTCAAAGTATCTAAGTGGACTTTACTGAACTTCCCCAAGTACAGAGATGAAAGTTTTTATTAGTAATAATAGACCATCTAACTCACTGGGTGGAAGCTATTCCCACTGTCAGAGCCACAGCCAATGTAGTATGTAAAACCCTTTTGGAACAAATTATTCCCAGGTATGGAATGGTTAATAGGGTAGACTCAGATAGAGGAACACATTTTACATCAAAAGTCTTACAGAAAATAACTCAAGCCTTGGGACTAAAATGGGAATTACATACCCCATGGCATTCACAGATTTCAGGCCGGGTAGAGAGGATGAACCAGACTTTAAAGAGAACTTAAACAAAATTAATGATTGAAACCCAAATGTCATGGGTAAAATGCCTACCTTTGGCTCTATTGAGGGTCCGAACACAACCCAGGTCAGACCTGGGATTGTCACCCTATGAGATGATGTTCGGATTACCCTTTCTGACCACCCAACATGAAACTGCTACTTATAAAGTAGGGGAAATGAGTGTTAGAAAATATGTCACCACAATTGTGAAAACCTGTGAAAATTTGCATTTCAAAGGGATAATCCATCAAACCACAGCTTTAGAATTTAAAATCCATAATATCCATCCAGGGGAATGGTTACTAGTTAAAATGTGGAAAAAACAATCTTTAACCCCACAATGGGCAGGTCCTTTTCAGGTACTACTGACTACTGAGGCAGCAATCTGAACCAGGGAACGAGGGTGGATCCACGCCAGCAGAATCAAAGGACCTGTGGAAGAACCTATGGAATGGACTATAACATCTAAACTGTGTGATACCAAATTGACTCTTAAGCGGGGACCGGGTGGTAATGGACTGGGAGGACCCAAATGATCCACGTAATGTACAAAGAACTACACCTAATTGGGAAATAAGGCCGAGCTTATATCAGTGATTTCAAGTACCGCCTGGACAAGTCCTGAAACACCTCCGATACCCCCCTTGGGGAGGAATACTTCCACTTCAAACAGGAGGATCAGGACTGTTTCAGACAGGGAGTTCTCGTATTCTGACCTTAGCCTGTGACTTATACAAAGAAAAGGAGGAATTACAACTTCCATCAGTGCCATATCATATACCCTGTTTGATTCATCCAAATACTGGACATGCTAGCTGGGTTAAATGTAAATGTTTAAACTGTGGGAAAAATTAGTACTGTAGTTCACAAAATCAATGCTCTTGTTGCAAGAAGTGTCAAGTGCCAAATCTATCCTCTATACAGATAGAACTCAAAGCAATTGAAATAATAACTTTGTTTTGTGGATGGGAATTATTAGTGCTTGTTGAATGGGAAATACCTGAGGAACGGTAGGAAACTACAGTTAAGGAGTGACAAAAACAATTTGCCTGGAAATTAGCAAAAAGGAAGTGACAAAGAAAAAGAGGGCAAGACTGGATTGGCCACTGTACTCGCTACCAAGAAGATCATATACACGTGCTATGGGCAGAAACCCCATAGGCATGGAAGGTGGGGGTATAAGCCATACCAGACCTCTGTTATTCCTTTTTCTGTCACTCATCTTTTGTCTTTTCCCTTTCGGGATACTGGCAAAGTCATGTCACAGATGTTACCGAAAGCTGTATATGGAAAGACACCCAGGTTCCTTTTTTATTACACACACCCATATCAACAGTCACTGCTATAACCCATCCAAATTAGGCAATTGTATACAAAATGGGAAAAAGTACTGTATTGCGGAAAATTTAGGAACAAGTGGTAACAGGTTGGGAAGTAAATGTCCTAAAGGAGAGAGATGACTTTGTTTCACTTTTGCTACTGCGAGTAAAGTCCAACATTTGGTTAAAGAAAAACTGGCAAGCAGAAAGGCAAAGCCAGTGCAGCAATCAAAATCTGTGCCAATTTCATTTCAAGATTTATATACAAAACTTGAACAGCAATTAGAAAATGAAATAGATATCTCAAGACTGGGGAAAAATCTATTTGTGGAATAAGGGGAAAGAATAAGTCAGAAACTAAATATCACCAACTGTTGGGTTTGTGGGAGAGCTTTGATGTCAGAGGAATGGCCATGGAAAGGCAGTAGCTTAGGCCCGGTTGAACGCCTTAAGTGGAACCAGACAAATACAAGGGAAGAAAACCGACCAGAAGGGTGGATTTTAAGCTCAAAAGTGATAGCAGAAGAATGTCTCTGGTGCACTAGGAAAAATTTGCTTAATGAAGTAGGAAATATTCCCTGTAAGAGATATAAAGTTAGCAATGGAACTTTTACATGGTGGATCCCAGAGGAACCAACTCAGTATTGGACTTGAGGAGAAATGAAAAAGAGAAATTGTAAATATAATAATGAAATTGGAATTTTCAGTGTTATAATATAGACAATAATCCTTATTCTGGGATCCCAGAAATATCCAAATTTTGCATTTTGTTGATATCAATCAACAGAAAAATGATTATTGCAAAGCACCAGATGGCTTATTTTGGATATGTGGAAAAAGAACATACCCTTCTAGTTGGAGAGGGAGTTGCACTTTAGGAATTATACAACCAGGATTCTTTCTTCTACCAGGACCAAATGGAGATCAATTAGGAGTATCAGTTTATGAGGACCTAAAAATAAATAAAAGGGACTTGATTAGGGGACCCCAAAAATGGGGAGATGAGGAATGGCCCCCTGAACGCATAGTGGAAACATGGGCCAGCCACCTGGGCACAAGATGGGAGTTGGGGATATCGAACCCCAATTTATATGCTGAGTCGTATTATAAGACTCCAAGCAGTTGTAGAGATAATAACAAACAGAACTGCTCAGGCAATGGAATTAATATGAAGGCAACAAAGCCAAACAAGAGCTGCAGTGTATCAAAATAGGTGGGCCTTAGACTATTTATTATCTGAAGAAGGAGGTGTTTGTGGAAAATTTAATACATCAGATTGTTGTTTGAAAATAGATAACAATGGGGATGCTGTCCTAGATATAGTCAATGATATCAGAAAAATAGCCCATGTACCCGTCCAAAAGTGGGAATCAATGCTAAAAACTAGCTGGTGGGATAACGTATTGGGAATAGAATGGTGGAAGAAACTAGGCTTCTTCCTTTTATGTGCTACAGCTGGTTTGATATGTCTTCCTTGCTTGATCCCCTGTTTTATTCGGCTAATCACCAGCATAGTGCAGGGCATGCAAGTGGTAACAATGCCTATAGACCCAAAATTGGCTATGTCTGGGACTGCACAAAAGATTATGGTGTTAAAGAAACAAAATAATACGGAAAACCCCTTGGAGGAATCAAAAATTTATAAAAAAAAAATAAGCAGTTAATGGAGTATGGAAAACAAGAAATACTGCTCAAGCCAAATGACTTGTAAAAAGGGAAGAGGAGGGATTGTTATAAATACATATTATGTTGTTGGCTTTTCGCAAATATTAGGATGAATGTTATATGTATAATGTTAAAATAACTTTGCTTTTATTTCTGCTAGTAACAAAACCTTAGACATAGTAGCAGTAGTAGCTGATATAGTTATGAGTGAACTGTCTGTTTGGTCGGGATAATATCCAGCGAACATGTAATGAGGACCCTGCTATTGATATGCCAACTATCAGCATCTGCTGTCTGAAGAAAGTATGGACCAAGGCCCAAACTGGAAGTGATAAGAAGGAGCCAAAACCACAGCCAAGAAAGACGCATGCTCTAAAAAGGCAGACCCAAGGAGGGGCCATCTAAAATAGTTCCTGGAATATGTAATCTAGTTTATGGATATGCATATGAGTGTCTGAATATGCAACAGGCTAATGTAATGGAAAAGGTATTTAAGGGGTATCCTCAAAGGTGAAGATGTGCTCTTGGCTCAGTGCCAAGATGCACCAGGCGGGGTGTAATCTTTGCTTTACTGTCTTTTTTTCCTATTGTCCTTTATTAAACTGTTTAAATTTTCACAGGAGAGTGAATGTGTTTTTCACACTAAGAAGAAAATTAACTATCCCAGCTGAAACCAGGACAATCTCTCTGAAGTAAGTAATGTTAAATTACAAAGGAAGTTGGGACTCCAACACTGAAATTCAACCCTGTATATTCAGTAACTCAAAGATATACAGAGAGAGTACTTAAGATACTTGCATTTAGAGAAGGGAGGCCATTATTTCATCTCTAAATCATGTCTTATGAGAATTTGAAAACAGTTTAGCCCCAGGATAGTTCCATACAATGGACATAGATACAAAAGTTTTGATGTATTGGGGAACCTGGACTGTGTAGTTCAGGCATGACAGAGGGGAATTAAAATAAAAATTAAATTAGCGATATAATCTGAGTACCCTGCAACACAAAGCTGGGTTGGGCAGGCCTCGCGCATGTGCCTATGGTACCTCTGGTGCCGAGCAGTCATCCCTGTGAATGTGGACACCTCAGCTCGCTGGTGTCATGGCCCAGACCGGGCCTAGTGCCCAAGGCGATGCCAGACCGTCATGCTCCCTGATAAACGTTGCCAGGCAGCAAACGCACAAGTGTGCTCAGGAAAATCAGGGAGCACTCCCTTCTACGAGGAGCAACACGTCTATAAAACTATGAGGGCTCACCCGGAAGAGCTTCTGTAAGGGCGGTACTAGGCGTCGTGATTGCTCCGGAGAGTGCAGCGTTGTTCCTCGGTTACGTTTCTCCGTTGTGATCGGTTGGCGCCACAGACATCTTCCTCTGGGCTCTGTGCCTGCTGGCCTCCGATGTGGGGCTGCCCTCTTTCTGCCCGGCTCAAACTCTGTTACTATTAGTCCACACTGCACGCTGAACGGTGCTTTTACGGGGCTACGGAACTGCTGGACCGTGGGGGTGGCTGACGCTGCTCCTGGTAGCTTGCGCGGCATGGGCCTCTGAAATCACTTTCGAGCTGCCTGACAATGCCAAACAATGTTTTTACAAGGAGATTGTCCAGGGCACAAAGTGCACCCTCGAATTTCAGGTACTCTGTGCTTCCCTCGGCCCCTGGGGAGTGTCTTGTTATTTCGTTTTTGCCGTTAGTATTAGGAGTTTAATACCAATATAAATTGGTGGGAACTAAAACTATGTTATACAAACAACCTACTGAAATGTTGCTTCTGCTGCTTGGCACCTCTGAACAAATTCTTATAGCATGTGCTTGAATAGATATTTACATATTTAAAATAATATGTATATTATTTTAAAAAGCTTTTGTATGCATATAAAAAGGATGTGTATTGGATAGAAGTTTCTTCATCCTTTAGGATGCTTTATCTTAAAGACAAGAAGTTTGGAGCAAGGATTAAATTTAACTACTAGTCTGAGAGCTATCAGACTCACATTACAGAGTAGTAAGCTATGAATACCTAAACTGCCAATTGCTCTTGTAGTGGAGATAGGATAGCTAGTGTGATTCTACAGAAGAACATGCTATGAACCAACAATAATCAAAGACTGACCATTCTCAAGATGATCATATGAAGTTTTGAGTTACTTGTAGATATAATTTGAACATGCTGGTGTTGGAAAAAATTACTGTCATCTATTGTGCAGGAGTAAGGCAGCATAACCTCCAGAACACTGCTCTGTTGATGTGATGAGTCAGGCTGTAATATCTGTTCTACTGAATATATGCCATTCCTGCAACATAAAGCAGCTTGACCTAATAGGCTAGTTAGACAGTTTAGGTCGTACATGAAAGAGCTGGTTTATTGATTTTGGCAGTCTCAACTTGCTGAATAAATTGTATGGATGGGCTTGTGGATATAATATATTACTGATTTATTGCAGTAATGTCTTTGCCCCATCAATTTTAATCTACTGTAGCCTTTGCTATAGTACTAGTATCTCAAAATGAAATAACTAGTTTCCTTCATAAACTGTTAGAAAACATAGTTGACATTGCATAGCCTCAATTTAAAAAAACTTATTTTTAATTGTTCTGTGAGTCTTTCATAGGATGACGATTTTTTTCAAACTCAATAGATTTATAAATTAATTAATTTTAAGACATTTGTCAGATCAAACAAATTGCAATGCTAGCTGGATGTCTGTTCTGTTTAAGACAATTTCTTGGGGTTTTTTTCAGGTGATCACTGGAGGTCATTATGATGTGGACTGTCAGTTGGAAGGTCCTGATGGTTCTGTATTATACAGAGGGATGAAGAAACAATATGATAGCTTCACATTTACTGCATCCAGAAATGGAACATACAAATTCTGCTTCAGCAATGAGTTCTGTACTTTCACACACAAAACTGTGTACTTTGATTTCCAGGTTGGAGAAGATCCACCACTGTTTCCTAGTGAGAACAGAGCAACTGCACTTACTCAGGTAAAATATTGTGTTTGACAGGAACTGTTAGGTGGAGGGAATGTTTTTCAAATTCAACTGCATTAGATATCTATATCGTTGTTGAAAATGAATGGGTCAGAGATTCTTTAAAATAAACCCTGTTACTAAAAGTGAACCTTTTCTGAAAATTAGGATTTATAGAATGCAGAGCTGAGGAGGAATTACCAAGTGATTAAGTGGAAATTAGGGAAATTATACAGTGCCCTAGAGTTTAAGGGAACTTTTTTATGCCATGGTTCTATGTCTGTGAAAGTGGTATAAAGTCTAAAATATCAGTGGATTGGGGGTTTTCAAAATTCCTGAACTTTGGAGAAATTTTGAGAACAATTTCATTTTATATTAAAATAGTTTAGTGGTTTTTGAGGCAAAGACTTGAATGAATAATCTCTTATGTAACTGTCACTTTTAAAATTGGAAGAGACTTCTAGCAAAATAAACAAATGCACAAAATCAGTCATACTTAACTGGCTTCTAGATATGTAATTTATAAGACACTGTTTTGGTTTAGGGCAAGTTTGGGAGATAACCTTTAAAGGGGTTTTTTTATAAAAGCAGATTTAATTGCTCTTCTCTTTTCTAACCGGTTCCGGAGAAAATATTTTTTTGGAGAAAAAAGTGGAAAGAAACCTGTTTATTAAACAATAGAACTTAAACAATATTAAACAATAAAACTTCTCACTGCTCCAAAAAAAAGCAAACTCAGAACAGTCTTTTTCTTGGGTTGCAGCTCGGCTTATTCAGTTTTTGATTAGTCTTTTTGGTGCTGGAAACGCTGTGGCCCAGTCCCGGCCAGGGGGGGTCACAGGTGGAGCTGCTGGTGTTCTTCTGGGTGTTCAGTCCAGAGCAGGCTTGAATAGGTTCAAGAAAAAAGGAAAAAATCACAGTCTAGGGAATTTTTTTGCTTCAGCTAGCTAAAATTAACTAAAAGCAGAAAAAAAGGGAAAAAGGAGTTTTGTCTGGTTGTCTGTTTATTTGCAGACAACACAGTCTAGGAGCAGGAATGTGGAGGAGTGAGAGCAGTCTGAAAATAAACTGCGCGCTTCTTCCCTCCCCTCTTCACTGTCTGGAAGAGAGTCTTAAAGGTGTAAAACTTATTATTTGGTATAAACAGAACAAGACAATTGGGGATAAAAGCATCATATAGTCAACTCAGGACATTTTACCCCTTATCCCCATATCGTCACTTTACTATTAAAACTAATATATATTCTAACTCTACAAATATATACATTTTACATTTAATATGCAGCTATACACAGATAATGGTGGTAACATTTAGCAAATAGTGATATTTATACATAGTTCTCACTCAACAATCAGATCTCTTTGAGGTACACATCGTGTTCTTCTATTTTTTTGCATTATTTATTATGTGCAACTTGGTCTTTGAGCAAAAACAACCTTGCGAATGGGTTTGTTTGTACTCAAGGTAGGATTGATCTAAACTGTTTTCTTTAACAAACTCTTGACATGCATTATTGGGACTTTGTCTTCATTTACTTTGTGTAAAGGTTTGGATTGGGCAGGGCCCACTTGGTTAGTAGAGTTTTGGGTATTAACTAATTAGGTGGCTTTTGCTAGATGCTGTTCTCAATTTTTGAAAGATTCTTCACTTAAGGCTTTTAAGGTGTTTTTTAGTAGTCTATTGTATTTTTTTACTTTGCTTGTAGTTGGTGCATGGTAGGGGATATGGTATACTCATTTAATGCTATGTTTTTTGGCCTAGGTGCTGATAAGGCTGTTCTTGAAATGAGTCTTGTTGTTTGACTTAATCTTCTTAGGGGTACTATGTCTCTATAGGACTTGTTTTTCAAGGCTCAGGATGGTGTTATGGGCAGTAGCATGAGGCACAGGGTAGGTTTCTAACCACCCTGTGGTGGCTTTTACTATTGTGAGCACGTAGTGTTTGTCTTGGTGTGTCTGGGGCAGTGTGATGTAGTTAATTTGCTAGGCTTCTTTATAGTTGTATTTGGACTACTGCTCACTATATTATAGGGGCTTCACCTTCTTGGCTTGTTTGATGGCAGCACACGTCTTATAGTTGTGGATAACTTGAGAAATATTGTCCATGGTTAAATTTACTTTTTGGTCTCGTGCTTATTTATAGGTGGCATCTCTACTTTGATGACTTGAGGTATCATGGGCTTATCGAGTTAGGAATAACTTTCTTTTGTGTTTTTAATTTAGGTCTATCTTGGACACTCTTATCTTTGCAGCTTGGTTTACTTCCTTATTGTTTTGGTGTTCTTTATTGGCTTTACTCTTGGGGACATGGGCATCTATATGGCAGACTTTTACAGGTAGTTTCTTTATTTTGGTAGCGATGTTTTTTTACTTTTAAACAGCTTAAATTGGTTTTCTTTTATGCTGTTAATTAGCTTCTTTTTACTTCTTTAGCTATTTCTACAGAGCGTTGGCTACTATTTATGAATTAGTGTAGAGGTAGAGCTTTGGCTACTTCTCTTTTTCAGCAATGTTTAAGGCTAGTTGAATAGCTTTGAGTTCAGTAAGTTGGTTTGATCTACTTTTTCTTTCAGTGGCTTCTGTAACTTGTTGTGTGGGGTTTTATATGGCTGCTTTTTACTTTTGATTTATTCTTACTATGCGACAGGAACTATCAGTAAAAAGAGCATATTGTGTTTTTTCTGTTGGCAGTTGGTTATATGGAGGAGCTTCTTTAGCACGTGTCACTTTTTGTTTCTTTTTATTAGTGAGACTGAAGTTTTCACTTTCTGGTCAGTTTGTAAATATTTTTAGAATTTAAGGGTGATTCAGCCTTTTACTATGGGTGCGCTGTGTTATGAGAGTAATCTACTTACTCTATGTAGCACTGGTGGCATGGTGGGTAGAGGGAACTTTTGCTTTGAATATCCACCCCAGTACTGGTAGTCGGGGTGTTAGGAGGAGTTGTGCTTTGGTGCTTATTACTTTTGAGGCAGCTTGGACTCCTTTATAGGCTGCTAAAATTTCTTTCTTTGTTGGAGTATAGTTGGCTTCAGACTCTTTGTAGCTTCGACTTTAAAATTTTAGTGGTTGGCTTCGAGTTTTTTTAGGCACTTTTTGCTACAGGTTCCAGGACAAATCATGGTTTTTGGCTGCAGAGTAGAGCACATTCTTCACATCTGGTTCTGTTTTGACTGGGCTAAGGGCTACTGCATGAGCGATCTCTTGCTTAATTTGGATGAAGGCTTGTTGCTGTTCAGGGCCTTAGTGGAAAGTGTTCTTCTTATGGGTGATTAGATAGAGAGGGCTTACGATTTGACTGTATTCAGGAATGTGCATTCTTTAAAAACTTATGGCGCTTAGGAAAGCTTGTGTTTCTTTTTTGTTGGATGGTGGAGACATTGCTGTGATCTTGTTGATGACATCAGTGGGAATCTGACGCTGTCCGTCTTGCCACTTCACTCCCAGAAACTGGATCTCTTGAGCAGGTCTCTTGACTTTGCTTTTCTTGATGGCAAAGCCGGCTTTCAGGAGAATCTGGATGATTTTTTCTCCTTTTTCAAACACTTCTGTTGCCGTCTTCTCTCATACAATGATGTCATCAATATATTGCAGATGTTTTGGAGCTTCACTTTTTTCTAGTGTACTCTGGATTAGTCTATGGCAGATGGTACGATTGTGCTTCTACCCCTGGGGCAGCCGGTTTCAAGTGTACTGCACACCTCTCCAGGTGAAGGCAAACTGAGGCCTGCATTCTGCTGCCAGCGGAATGGAGAAAAATGCATTGGCAATATCGATAGTGGCATACTACTTTGTTCCTTTGGACTCAAGCTCATACTGGAGCTCTAATATATCTGGCACAGCAGCGCTCAGTGGTGGAGTCACTTCATTTAATGCACGGTAGTCAACCGTCAGTCTCCATTCTCTTTTAGATTTACGCATAGGCTAGATGGGGCTGTTGAAGGGTGAGTGAGTCTTGCTGATTCCTCTTTGGCTCTCCAGCTCTCGGATCATCTTATGGATGGGAATCATAGCATTTCGAGTGGTTTTATACTGTCGACGATGCACTGTGGAAGTGGCAATTGGTATTTGTTGCTTTTTTCTTTTCAGAAGCCTTATTGTAGATGGATTCTTAGACAGTTTAGGCAAGGTATTCAATTCTTGGACGCTCTCTGTCACTACAGCTGCTATCTTAAATGCTCACTTCAGTCTTTTTGGGTCTTTGAAATACTCACTTCGGAGATAATCTATGCTCAAAATACATGGGGCCTTTGGGCCAGTCACAATAGGATGTTTCTTCCACTCATTCCCAGTCAAGCTTACATCAGCTTCTACTAAAGTGAAGTCTTGTGATCTTCTTGTCACACTAGCGATAGAAACGGATTTTGTCTCTACATGTCTTGATGGAATTAAGGTACACTGTTCACCAGTGTCGACTAAAGCTTTATATTCTTGTGGTTTTGATGTGCCAGGCTAACGAATCTACACTGTCTAGAAAACACGATTTTTTCTAGCTTTTACTTGGCTAGAGGCAGGGGTCTTCTAAGCTTGGTTATCTTTTTTTCTTTGGGCATATGTTTTAGAGGTTCTTTTAAGGGGATTAGACATGTCATAATCATTATCATACTTGGCAGTTCGGCTATGGGCAACTGGAGCTGCTTTCCTTGTGGTGGAACTTCTTTTCTGAGCTTTGTCTTCTTTCAATTTACGCATTTTTAGGGCCAGAGCAGGGGTGGATTTTTCATCTCATAGCCTCATGTTTTTTCCACAATTGCACAGGAAGAACTACAGCTCAGCTCGTGGGGTGTATCTTCTCTCTCCATCTGGGGAACGTTTGCGTTGGGTACCAGAACCTCTGATTTGTATTGCTGAGATTTGGAGAAGGTTTTCTTTAATCTCCTCTCTGAGCTTCTTATGATTCTCTTCTATTTTATTTTCTAATCTCTGCAGACGTGTTTCTATTGCTGCGATTCTGGCATGTGTTGGGCCATGTACAGCATCTGCATAAGCTCAGAGCTTCTTTGCTATGTCAAGTACAGTCTCATCCGTGTCATTTCGCTTCATGATAGCTAGAGCAGAAGCATATTCATGTGGCCCAAGTCGTACCAGTTTTCGCCACATCACAGATGTGCATGGTACTAAGTCTGGATTCTTAGTTGTTATGTCATCTGAGAAGATAATCTCCGCTACTGCTATTTCTCTCAGGCGTTGAATCTCTTGTTCTATGGTCTTCTACTGTGTTTGCTGCATGTAGAGATTATCGGCACACAGGTATCTTTGCGCTACACTGTCCAAGACCCGTGCCCAGAGGCTGTGAGGGTTAGCCTCTTTCATCATGCTTTGGTGGATGACAGGATTATGTGACATGGATCTCAAATGCTTTGCTTCCATGTCGTCTAGAATTGTAGCCTCGTCTGCAGTATCTCAAAGACGGACTAACTAGCTAATTATGGATTCATTAGATCGTCGGGTGTAATCTTTCTTTAGGCTACGCAGGTCCTTCAGGGAGAAGGACTCAATATTGGCTTCTGATCTTGTGCTAGTTGCTTTGACTCCTGATTTTATGTCAGGAAACGTTGAGGGTCTTTCTCCTGCATCATCATTATCATCATCTACTGGTCGATCGGTCTTGTCTGTGTACTTCTCACTTCTAGTGCTAGTAGCAACAGCTATTGGTTGAGGCTTATTGTTTGGTTTAACTGCTGGCTTAGGTTCACTATGTGGTTTAGCTGCTGGCTTTGAGCCTGGGGTGTTGGTTGCAACTTGAGCCACTGGGATAGCTCTTGATGTATCTCCCTGCCCCCCTTCCTCGGTCTGCTGCCTTAGAGTATTTAGCAGTGTGCGATAAGCATATGCCAGGGCTCAGCTTACTGCAATGATCTTTTTCTCCTTAGGGTCATCATGATACTTCTCTTTCAGATATTTTTCTACTTCAGCTGGGTTCTGAATTTGTTTATGGGGAAAGTCCTAGACTACAGGATCAGAGAATTTTTTCAGGATTTGGCCCATATTTTCCTATTCTCCACCCCACTCAGGATTCTCCACAAGTGGGTCTACTTCTGGGTCAGGGGTTTCATCAGCTCTTCTAGACATCTCGGCCCTCATTCTAGAGAAGCTGCCAACTATATAGAGGAAGCTTACCAGATTAAATGCCAGAAAGATAGTTTCTTTAACATTCAGGGGAAACTGAACATTCTCTACAAGTGACGTAACAGATTCAAAGGAGAAGAAGGAAAGGAAAGGCTGGAAAGCCTCATTCCCTGCTCCTCCTCTAACTAGCTGGGTGTAATTACTAATAAATTCCCAAAACATACTGCTAGAACTGGGATGCAGGGTAGGACGAAGAAACCATAAACCATACATATCGTAAACAGACGCCAGTATTTTTGTAAACGCCCTATAAATCATTATCACCAAGGCTAACACAATAGCTAATCCAATCCGTGCCCCTTTACCGCAAAAACTACGTGATAGGGACAATAATCCTAGTGACCAGAAAGGTATTGAAACCTCAAAAAGGTTTAGAGACTAGAGCCACATAAAGGCCTCCTCAAGAGACATTACAAATTCAAATAACATGGCTACTGGGTACTTTAACTTACTACACAGCAAGCACAACCAACCTGCAATCAATAAAGGGTTTTTTTCCACTTTCTCAAGCCCCATGTTGGGCGCCACTAACTGTATTTGTCTTGGTTTAGGGCAAGTTTGGGAGATAACCTCTAAAGGGGCTTCTCTTCAAAAGCAGATTCAATTGCTCCTCCCCCTTCTAACCGGTTCGGGAGAAAATATCTTTTTGGAGAAAAAAGTGGAAAGAAACCTGTTTATTAAACAATAGAACCCAAACAATATTAAACAATAAAACTTCTCACTACTCCAAAAAAAAGCAAACTCAGAACAGTCCCCTCCCAGGGTTGCAGCTCGGCTCACTCAGTCTTTGATTAGTCTTTTTGGTGCTGGAAACGCCAGGGGGGGCCACAGGTGGAGCTGCTGGTGCTCTTCTGGGTGTTCAGTCCAGACCAGGCTTGAACAGGTCCAAGAAAAAAGGAAAAAAATCACTATTTAGGGAACTTCTTTGCTTCAGCTAGCTAAAACTAACTAAAAGCAGAAAAAAAGGGAAAAAGGAGTTTTGTCTGGTTGTCTGTTTATTTGCAGACAACACAGTCTAGGAGCAGGAATGTGGAGGAGTGAGAGCAGTCTGAAAATAAACTGCGCGCTTCTTCCCTCCCCTCTTCACTGTCTGGAAGAGAGTCTTAAAGGTGTAAAACTTATTATTTGGTATAAACAGAACAAGACAATTGGGGATAAAAGCATCATATAGTCAACCCAGGACAGACACTTAAGTGGCAAAACAATATTCTTTCTCCAGACTTTTTTCCCTAATGTTTTTTCTTTCTTCATAATTTTAGTTTTACACCACTTCTGCCTAAACAATCAGCCAACTTCACCTGGAAGTGTAACTTCATAAATTCTAACATTATTACACTATATTTGTTGCCAAACTTCATTTTAAACAATCATGGGTACTGACTCTTACTTTCAGAAGATAAACAGAAAATGGAAGAGGTTTATATGTAAAAAAATCTAGGTCTTGGAAAGCCTGTAGTACGTCTATTAAAGGGGTTTAAGATTTTTTCATGTTAGGGAAAGAAATGTGATTTTTATGAAAGATGACTCATTTAGTTGGGCAATTTGGTCTTGAGTGTTTATTATATAAATATGGTAGGGAGCATCCAGGAACACTGAAAAATAACAGTTGTCCTTTATCTAATCACTTTTTACATATGTGACTAATATAAAGACCTCCTGCCAAAAGAACATGTTGAGGTCAGCAATCTAGATTTCAGGTTTTTGGGAAACTGAAGTTTGGGTATTATGTGATGAAGAATCACATACTTCTGAAATCTAAAAGTGTTTTAATATCTACTGTGCAAATCTTAATGATATAAGAAGCTTATTAGCTATCCAAATCTCAAGAAATATTTACTGCTTGTTTTACTGGTGTATGTGGAATTAGCAAATGTTGGATCACTGGCATATTTCAATACAGTGTTTATATTTACTTCTGAACCCAAACATGCATGAATTTTAATATTCAGTTTCTGGCTCTTAGAGTGCATCACTTTGTATTACATTTGCAGTTTTGCACACTTTGGTACTTAAGTCAGTCACATTCCTGTGTGTAAAATTTGATTATTATGTTAGATTTATAGTATTTCAGTCTGACCGTGGACTGAGATAGTCTTTCATTTGTAAAGCTATGTGAATCCTAATTTTAAATATCAAACCACAGAACTTCACAGAACAAGCATTAGAAAAGTTCTTAATTGAGCATGTGTATTTATTTGCTTCTTTAGATGGAGTCTGCGTGTGTTTCAATTCATGAAGCTCTGAAATCTGTCATTGATTATCAGACTCATTTCCAGTTGAGAGAAGCACAAGGCCACAGCAGAGCAGAGGATTTAAACACAAGAGTAGTCTATTGGTCAATAGGGGAGGCAATCATTCTTCTTGTAGTTAGTGTTGGGCAGGTATTTCTCCTCAAAAGCTTCTTCTCAGATAAAAGAACCACAACAACCCGTGTTGCATCATAACTGGTAGTGATAATGCTTCAGGTCATTGTGTTAATCACTTGTGAAATTACCATTATCAAATTAATTGTAAGTACAAGGAACTAAATATATGAAACATCTAAATGTCTACCCCTCCTCATTGATTAAAATCACAAAACATAACCCACAAGTTATGAAAGGGACACCCAATTTGAAATATAGAGTAAACTTAGTGTTTTCTGATACTTGTATTAAATATCTGGTAATGACCAGCCTTTCTTTGGTTTTGCTGATTTTAATCCAAATTGAATTTGACTTTACTGATATGATTGTCCATCTGTGTTATAATGCTTTAAAAGAACCTGCCAATCTAGTGTCTGATGTGAAAAACGATACCCATGAAAATTTGATTTGACTTGAATTTTCATGCTGAATGTGTTGGATCATAAACAAGCTAATGTAATGAACTGTAGTTGTGAGGTTTATTCCACTGTTTTGATTTGCTGTAACAAAAAAAAGAAAAAAATCCCATTATATCCTTTGCTTATCTGTAAAATTGTTGCAAGCTTGATAGTATATATTGGTGCAAAGTCTCCACCTGCCTGGTAAATCTCCATCTTCAAAACCTGCTAAATTTTATACTTGAATGTATTTGTCTAAACACACACTTTTCTAAAGTAAAATATAATGCATTTCTTCTTTTACAGTGTTTTACTAAACATCTTCTAAACTGAGACTACTTGAGAAACATACTTTCTCTATTCAAAAATTTTAAATCTCCAAGTTGTTTTTAAAAATGCAATAAAATGGGGAATATTGTAACTTTGTTACTGAAGCTGTGCAATCTCTGTACTTAGTGCTGCTGCTTGTCACATTTAAGACCAAGAATAGTTTGGTTTTTATCAAGCAGTTTAGCACCAGCACCAGTTACATTGCATGCATTAGGCATGTGCAAAGCTTTTAATTAAATTGTTTTCCTATTAAGAAGCCCATTTAATAATAATACTGCATTGTGGGAGTGCTGTGTGCTTTATTTCCCTGTTTGGTGCACTGATACATTGTGACATTGTGCATGTAATCGCTACTCTTCTGTTAGTGGTCAAAAATGTTTAAAATATTTTGTGATATCTTTGGTAGATTTGTAGCTGCATTGCTTCCACTGTTCATATCTTTAGTTTATGTATTGTAAAAAAATCTTGGTTTATTTGGATGTGGAAGACAGTAAATATATGTACATACAAGTACTTTTAATTGAACTAGTCAAAATAAAGAAACACTTCTTCAGATGGTTCTGGAGGAATAAATTAACTTGGACCAGTTTTTAAGTGCACACAAACAAAACTAAGATAAAAAAATTGAGTTACTAGCTCTAATTAAAAAATATTCCACTTAAACTCGTTTTCAGCAAGCAGAGAAAGAATGCTAAATTCTCATTAATTGCCTGTATTATTTTCCAGGAAAAAGTTGACAGGATTTACACATTCACTTGGACACCAAATAATCGTTCTAAGATGACCTAAGATGTCTTTAAAACGGTCTGGTAGTTAAAAAAAAATCTCCTTCTCTCTATTGCAAACTTATAAACCACACTCTTAGAACTGAAGAAAAAAGCTTTAACACTTCAAAAATTAGTTAAAAGGTAACAGGAGTATTAAAAAGTTTAATATTTTATTCAGAATTGTGTATGTCTTTCTATCTTGTATTGAACTTGCAATATTGCAGTTCCATTTTTGAGGTACAAGCTTACCTGAAATTGTAACAATCTCAAAGATCAGAACACAAAAACTAGTATTTTCTTTTTATGCTACATATTTGAAAACTGTATATATATTTTAAAATAAGTGATTGGATAGTGTTATGAATATGGTGGTAATTCGTGCTGGTAGAATATGATTCTTAGAATAATATAATATAAAGCTGTAAAATCACGCCAGCAAGAGAGAAGGAGGATTACTTCACAGGGTGACGAAAACCGAAAACCGCAGCTGGCAGCTGAGGAGGAGGTGTATCATTAACATACAAAGTAAACTTAGCCTGGACAGGAGATGGGCACTCCTGCTGGCATGAACAAAAGAACGCCCAGCAATGATGGCCCATAAAGATGTTCATCTCAGATAGACAGGGCCATCAAGGAAATACATCTGAATGCGGGATTCCGGGAACCAAGGGACAGATATGCATCAATTCCCAGATAAGGCTTTGTCCAGCGCAGGACAGAGAATAGACACAGCATGAATATGAAGAACTCCAAAAAGCGGACAAAGGGACTCTGCCGCGGGCAAGAAAAAGAGTATAAAAATTGAACTCTGCCAGACGACATTGGTGAACAGGGGCATTCGGCGCCATAGAGGCTGGATCATAGTTCACCCAGCTCCAATCCCAGGGTCAGTGCTGCCTTTGATTGTTGGTGGTCGGGACCTTACATCAGTCGTGAATAAATTTTATTTTTTATTTTTATTACAATTGGCTGGATCAGTTTTTACCTATAACAATCATGGTGACCTTTCCCGACGTGATCTGATCCTGGATTCCAGGGACCCCTCTCCCAGCCCGAGCAGTGCCCCGCTGATTTCAGCGGCCGGACAGGATTAGGAAACCTGACGGAACCAATCAGAACCACGAACTAAAAAGCCAAAGACACAATCAAAAGGATAAAAAAGGGCCCAGAGCTCTCAAAAATCGGAGTAGGACCTCCAAGACCATGGAAAGGGGTTTTTTTTACTCATAAAAATGACGTGCACGAAGAATCCATGCGGGAAAAGGGACCGTAAGTATCGTGTGGTTGAGTGGGGTGTGATCGAGTGTATGTGTGAGATGTGACACCACCACGAAGTGAGTGTGGACCCCAAGATCGCAGTTCCACTCTTCTGAGTGGAAAGTGGTCGGTCAAGGGGGAAGCGGACGAAAAACTCGTTTTGCACACACAACAAAACCCTAAACCCCGGGAAATTCAGGAAGGGGGGGGGGGGGGGTCAATCACGGGCAGGATCAGAAAGGGGCAGGTAAAGCCTTTTAACACCAGGGCACTGGTGACCCCCTTGGATCCAGGAAAAAGGTAAGAACGAGAGCTCATTTTCAGGCGAAAATCCACAAACCGGTTCACTGTGTGATTGATAACATTCCCTTGGAGATCAGGGGAATAAGGGAAATTTTTGGAGATCCTTCCAGCTCAACAAAAGGTTTGTAAAGACAATTTTTTTGGAAAACAAGCAGGATGGGACAAAAGAAAGAGTAAAATCTTAGGAAAAACTCAGGGTAAGACAGAAAAAGGGGAAAAGTATTGTTTACCGGACATACCTAGGAACAGTCCATTAGGATGGATGTTAGAACACTGGGAGGAGTGCCCGACAAGGCGGAGGAGGTCAAGGGGAAGAATGATTTACTATTGTGTGGAGAAATGGGCAAATTCAGGTTAAGAAATATCTATTCTGGCCCATGTTTTGCACCTTCAAAAAGGAAACATGCCGAGCCTTAGATGAAGCCGGGCCAACAAGTGAGGAAAGGGAATACGCCCAACTATGGGAATATGCCAGTACAGGACTTTTCCCAGTTCAAACCTACAAAAATCAGGCGAATCCTGGTGAGACATGGGAATCTTTGGACAATCTCCCACCCCCTTACCCGACACCACAGGACCTTCTCCCTCTCCCCGCGCCCATAAATCCTGCACAACAACCGGTGTTACCACAAGCACCGCCAATGGAAGCCTTTCCTGTACAAGGACAGGCTTCAGCAATGCAGCACTTGCAGGAGCCGTTCCTGCCCCCTCCTCCCTCACAGCAGGCAGAGAACACAAAGCACACCATTCCCACGGGTGGGAACAGATCCCCGCCTGCTAGCAAGACAAGACACCGGACTCGAAAGGTAAACTTAGATGATAGTGAGGACGAGGAGGGTCAACAAAATCTTTTTCCACTAAGGGAGGTTCCAACAGCTCTAGGAGTTATCGGGTATGTAAACGTGCTGATAAACTCCGGGGATGTGCAGGCATTCAAATAGGAAATGGGGAAAATAATGGACGATCCGTTGGGGGTAGCAGAGAGACTGGATGAATTCCTGGGGAACAGCATATATTCCTATGATGATATCAGCGCTATCCTAAGGTCACTGTTCAAAGCCAAGGAAAGGGAAATGATAAGGTCAGCTTCAAACTGGGAGCATAGAAATCCTCAACGGGGGAGTGGTGAGGATAAATGGCCTAACCAAAGACCTTTGTGGAATGTGCAGATGGAGGAGGACAGACGTAAAATGATGGAATTAAGAAATATGGTCATGCAAGGTATCAGGAGGGCTGTTCCAAAGGGACAAAATCTGAGCAAGGCACTAGGAGAGTGCCAAGGAAGGGATGAAACTCCCACTGAGTGGCTGGAGAGATTAAGGAAAAGCCTCCAGATGTACTCAGGGATGGATCTGGACTCCCCAGTATGAGCAATCTTGTTAAAGACCCAGTTTGTAGCAAAATCATGGGAAGATATAAGGTAGAAACTAGAAAAGATGGAGAATTGGCAGGAGAAAACACTACAGGAATTACTGAGGGAAGCTCAGAGGGTTTATATGAGAAGGGAGGATGAAAAGCAAAGGCACAGGCAAAGGTCTTGGTGGTGGCAGTAAGGGAAGCTCAGAAACAATAAAGGGATTTGAACACAGGTAAGATGGGTCAGGCACACAAACATCAAGGGAAACAATCACTCACAAAAGAAACCCTTGAATAGACAGGGGGATGGACTTGAGTGCTACTACTGCAAGCAAAGAGGTCACTTTAAGATGGAATGCAAAAAGAGACTGAGGGATGAAAGGATCTTTCAGGAGGATTAAAGGTGTCAGGGGCTTTTTAATTTGGGGTCCATAACACCCAGAGAGCCCTTGATAAAATTAAAAATAGGACCCCATAAACAAGAATTGGTATTCTTGGTTGATTCAGGAGCCGAGCGGAGCACTGTTCAACAACTACCTTGTGGATGCTTTAAAAGCAAAGATTCCATGATGGTCATTGAAGCAAAAGGGGAACCCTTTAAGGTACCAGTTATAAAAGATGTAGAAATAGAGTCAGAAACTAAAATCTGTCTGGGAAATATCCTGTTAGTAGAAGCAGATTATAATTTGCTGGGACGGGATTTGATGGTGGATCTAGGGATTAGCCTGATTGCTCAGGATTCACAGCTTATGGTAAGTTTGTACCAATTAACCACTGAGGATGAGGGGAAAATCAATCCTAAGGTCTGGCATTCAAAGGGAGAAGCAGGGAAACTAGAAATGGAACCAATCCATATTGAAATTGAGAGACCTGAAGATCCCATCTGGATCAAACAATACCCCATACCAATGGAAGGAAAGAAAGGGCTGAAACCAATAATCAAGGATTTAATTAAAAGAGGCACACTGGAACCTTGTATGTCCAGGCACAACACTCCTGTCCTAGTGGTGCGAAAATCATATGGAAGTTACAGGTTGGTACAAGATTTAAGGGCAGTTAATCAAAGGACTAAAACTCTATTTCCCACAGTTTCAAGCCCTTATACGCTATTAAATAACGTCTCTCCAGAGGATACTTGGTATAGCATAATAGACCTAAAAGACGCCTTTTGGACTTGCCCACTGGCAAGGGAAAGTCAGGATTATTTTGCATTTCAATGGGAGGATCCTGACACAAATTGTAAACAACAACTAAGGTGGACTTTCCTGCCTCAGGGGTTTGTAGAGTCACCAAATCTCTTTGGCCAGGCTCTCGAGCAGGTATTGAGTGAATTTGTCCCCGTTAAAGGGACCAAACTACTACAATATGTTGATGATTTGCTGGTGGCGGATCCCCAAGAAGAACTAGTAAGGGTAAGCACTATAACCTTCCTCAACTTTTTGGGAGACAAGGGTTTGAAAGTCTTGAAATCTAAATTAAAATTCACTGAACCTGAAGTCAAGTATCTGGGGCACCAGCTCACAAAAGGTAAGAAGAAATTAGACCCAGATAGAGTAGGCAGAATAATTGCCTTACCCCCTCCTCAATCAAAGAGGGAAGTAAGGAAGGTACTGAGGCTCTTGGGGTTTTGTAGACAATGGATTGATGCCACTTCTCTTTCCCTGGCTAGCTGATGACAAGGGGGGGGGGGGGCGGCAGGTTCCCCCTGGAGCTCCGTTGAATCCCAGCCGTCAGTTGTTGTAAAACACAGGCAGCGCACAGGGGTGCCAGGGAAACTTTATTTGATGGTAAACTTCCCCTTTTCCTCTCCCGGGACCCCGATCAAGGGGAAAACAAGGACTTATAAGTGGGGGCATTTCTCAGAGGAAGGCGCAACTTTCAACAAATCAGGAGAGCTGGGAGTAAAAAACCTAGGTGGAGACTACAATAGTGAACCAATAAAATGCCAAGGGAGGAAAAACAATTTCAGTAAACGGCTAAAGTTTGGAGAAGTAGAAACTAGAAACTAGCTGATGAAATAACTGGGAAAAGGCCGAGACAAAAGGAAAACAGCAACAAGGAAAACCACCAAACCACAAATCAAACCATAAACCTACTAATAAAACAAAAAGCACGATACAACAGATTGAGGGATATAGTGAAAAGGTAAAATTTCTTTATGAAAAGCTCACCATGGATAAACCAAAGTGGACCAGGCAAGATGAGGAGAGAATCAAAGACCTGAAAGAAATGCTTATGACAGCTCTGGTGTTGGGTCTCCCAGACGTGAAAATACCATTTCAGTTATTTCATGGATGTGAGTAACCATACGGCCCAAGGAGTATTGACTCAGGAGTGAGCTGGGTCAAAGAAACCTGTGGGGTATGTATCAAAATTATTAGATCCTGTTAGCCGAGGGTGGCCTACATGTTTGCAAGCCATTGTGGGGGTGGCTGTTTTGGTAGAAGAGGCTAAGAAAATAATCTTTGGAGCGCACTTGGTTGTTTTTTCTCCTCATAACATGAGGAGCATTTTGCAACAAAAAGCTGAAAAATCGCTCAAGGATGCCCAGCTTCTTAAATATGAAGCTATCTTAATACACTCACATGATTTAGAACTAAAAATGACCACAGCACAAAATCCAGCACAGTTCCTGTACAGGGAAATTCCAGGGGAACCTTCTGAACTGGTTTAGGACAAATTAGGGGAAAATATCTCCAAAGGAGCCCCTTATAGGAAACAAAACCCTCCGCACCTTCCCCCCTCCCCACCACTGGGTTCGGGAAGAATTTCTTCAGAGGGGAAGTGGAAAAAACTTGTTTATTAAAGAACAACAAAAAACACTCCCAGCACAAGAGAAATAGCCCGAGATGGCAACAGATGTTTCACCAGTCCAAGGGGTCGAGCCGTTTCTCTCTTCGCTGCGGAGGGTACGAAGCTTCTCTTGCAGACCCCGGACAGAGCCCCTTGCCCGGCGCCGGTCCGATATCTTCGGGGGGGGGAAAAAGGGGGGGGGGGGGAAAGGGAAGAAAGGGAACAACAGAAACCGGGGAAAGGAAAAAAAAAAAAGGCGAAAAAGCAAGCGAGCTAAAAAAGCAAGAAAAAAAAGAAAGAGAAGCAAAGCTAGAAGAGCAAGCAAGCAGCCAGCCGGCCAAGCAGCATGCAAAAAGCCGAGCCCCAAGGCAGGGGCGGGGGGAAGGACAAAACGATAGACACAACAAACGGAGCAGGGAACAGAAACCACGATTTGGGATAATAAGCATGAAAATGTCCTGTCCCCACGACATTCCACCCCTTATCCCATATCGTGAACATGTTATTGAACAACGTAAACTTCCTTCTCACTTGCTCCAACCTTCCACACTTACACGTTTTCTTTCATTCTTACTTGCTCAGACCTTCGACACTTTCATATTTCCTTCTGTTTCATGTCTGTATGATCTAATGTACAGACAATGGTGGTCACGCTTAACAAACAATGATATCATCCCACAATCAGATCTCCCTGAGGTACGCAACGGGTTGTCTCATCTTTCTGCATTATCCACCAGGTATAACCTGGTCCTTGAGCAAAGACAATCCCACGAATGGGTTTGCCTGTACTCGAGGCAGGATTAATCCATACTGTCTTCCCCAACAAACCTCTGACATGGGCCACTGGAACTTTATCTCCATCTACTATATTGAGGGACTCAGACTGGGCAGGACCTGCTCGGTTGGTGGAACCTCGAGTGTTAACTAACCAGGTGGCCCTGGCTAAATGCTGCTCCCAGTTCTTGAGAGACCCCCCACCCAATGCCTTCAAGGTGGTCTTTAACAATCCATTGCATCTCTCCACTTTACCTGCAGCTGGTGCATGGTAGGGGATGTGGTATACCCACTCAATGCCATGTTCCCTAGCCCAGGTGTTAATAAGATTATTTTTAAAATGAGTCCCATTGTCTGACTCAATCCTCTCAGGGGTACCATGCCTCCAAAGGACCTGCTTTTCAAGGCCCAGGATGGTGTTACGGGCGGTAGCATGAGACACAGGGTAGGTTTCCAACCATCCTGTGGTGGCTTCTACCATTGTGAGCACGTAGCGCTTGCCTTGGCGGGTTTGAGGCAGTGTGATGTAATCAATCTGCCAGGCCTCCCCATACTTGTATTTGGACCACCGCCCACCATACCATAGGGGCTTCACTCGCTTGGCCTGTTTGATGGCAGCACACGTCTCACAGTCATGGATAACCTGAGAAACACTGTCCATGGTTAAATCCACCCCTCGGTCTCGTGCCCACTTGTAGGTGGCATCTCTACCCTGATGGCCTGAGGCATCATGGGCCCATCGAGCTAGGAATAACTCTCCCTTGTGTTCCCAATATAGGTCTATCTTTGACACCCCTATCCTTGCAGCCTGATCTACCTGATGATTGTTTTGCTGCTCTTCATTAGCTCTGCTTCTGGGCACATGGGCATCTACGTGGCGAACCTTCACAGGTAGTTTCTCTAACCTGGTGGCAATATCTTTCCATTCTTCAGCAGCCCAAATTGGCTTTCCTCTACGCTGCCAGTTAGCCCCTTTCCATCTCTCCAGCCAGCCCCACAGCGCATTGGCTACCATCCACGAATCAGTGTAGAGGTAGAGCTTTGGCCACTTCTCTCTTTCAGCAATGTCCAGAGCCAGCTGAACGGCCTTAAGTTCAGCGAGTTGGCTTGATCCACCCTCTCCTTCAGTGGCTTCTGCAACCTGTCGTGTGGGGCTCCATACAGCTGCTTTCCACTTCCGTTTCATTCCCACAATGCGGCAAGAACCATCAGTAAAAAGAGCATACCGTGTTTCTTCTGCCGGCAGTTGGTTGTATGGTGGTGCTTCTTCCGCTCGTGTCACTTCTTGTTCTTCTTCATCAGCGAGACCAAAATTCTCACCTTCAGGCCAGTTTGTAATTACTTCCAGAATCCCAGGTCGATTCAGGTTTCCAATACGGGCGCGCTGTGTGATGAGAGCAATCCACTTGCTCCATGTTGCACTGGTGGCATGGTGGGTAGAGGGAGTCTTTCCTCTGAACATCCACCCCAGCACTGGTAGTCGGGGTGCCAGGAGGAGTTGTGCCTCCGTGCCAATCACCTCCGAGGCGGCTTGGACTCCTTCATAGGCTGCCAAAATTTCCTTCTCTGTAGGAGTGTAGCTGGCTTCAGACCCTCTATAGCTTCGACTCCAGAATCCTAATGGTCGGCCTCGAGTCTCACCAGGCACCTTCTGCCAAAGGCTCCAGGACAGGCCATGGTTCCCGGCTGCAGAGTAGAGCACGTTCTTCACATCTGGTCCTGTCCTGACTGGGCCAAGGGCTACAGCATGAGCAATCTCCTGCTTGATCTGGGCAAAGGCTTGCTGCTGTTCAGGGCCCCAGTGGAAATCGTTCTTCTTGCGGGTGACCAGGTAGAGAGGGCTCACAATCTGGCTATACTCCGGAATGTGCATTCTCCAAAACCCTATGGCGCCTAGGAAAGCTTGTGTTTCCTTTTTGCTGGTTGGTGGGGACATAGCTGTGATCTTATTGATGACATCGGTGGGAATCTGACGCCGTCCATCTTGCCACTTCACTCCAAGGAACTGGATCTCTCGAGCAGGTCCCTTGACTTTGCTCTTCTTGATGGCAAAGCCGGCTTTCAGGAGAATCTGGATTATTTTCTCTCCTTTCTCAAACACTTCTGTTGCCGTTTTCCCCCACACAATGATATCATCGATGTATTGCAGATGTTCTGGAGCCTCACCCTCCTCTAATGCAGTTTGGATCAGTCCATGGCAGATAGTGGGACTGTGTTTCCACCCCTGGGGCAGTCGGTTCCAGGTGTACTGCACGCCCCTCCAGGTGAAAGCAAACTGAGGCCTGCATTCTGCTGCCAGAGGAATGGAGAAAAATGCATTAGCAATATCAATAGTGGCATACCACTTCGCTGCCTTGGACTCCAGCTCGTACTGGAGTTCCAGCATGTCCGGCACAGCAGCGCTCAGTGGTGGTGTCACTTCATTCAAGGCACGATAGTCCACCGTCAATCTCCATTCCCCTTCAGATTTACGCACAGGCCAGATGGGGCTGTTGAAGGGTGAGTGGGTTTTGCTAACCACCCCTTGGCTCTCCAGCTCACGAATCATTTTGTGGATGGGGATCACGGCATCTCGATTCGTTCTATACTGCCGGCGATGCACTGTCGAGGTCGCAATTGGCACGAGCTGCTCTTCTACCCTCAGGAGTCCTACTACAGATGGGTTTTCTGTCAGTCCAGGCAAGGTGTTCAATTGCTTAACGTTCTCTGCCTCTACAGCAGCTATGCCAAAAGCCCATCTGAGTCCCTTTGGGTCTTTGTAATAGCCGTTCCGGAGGAAGTCTATGCCCAGAATACACGGAGCCCCTGGGCCAGTCACAATGGGATGTTTCTTCCACTCCTTCCCAGTCAGGCTCACCTCAGCTTCCACCAGGGTCAGTTGTTGTGATCCCCCGTCACACCAGCAATGGAAACAGGCTCGGCCCCCACATGTCCCGATGGTATTAGAGTACACTGTGCACCAGTATCCACTAAAGCGTCATATTTTTGTGGTTCTGATGTGCCAGGCCATCGGATCCACACCGTCCAAAAGATACGGTTTTCCCATGCCTCTACCTGGCTAGAGGCAGGGCCCCTCTACGCCTGTTTATTCTTCTTTCCTGGGGCATATGTCTTGGAGGTTCCCTCAAGGGGATCAGACATGTCATCATCATCATACCTGACTGTTCGGCTACGGGCAACTGGGGCTGCTTTCCTTTTCTTACCTTCCTTCAATTCACGCACCCGTTGTGCCAGAACAGCAGTAGGCTTCCCATCCCATTTCCTCATGTTTTCTCCAGACTCACGTAAGAAGAACCACAACTCAGCTCGTGGGGTGTACCTTCTCTCCCCAACAAGGGAACGTCTGCGTTGGGTACCAGGGCCTCTAATTTGTACAGCTGAAATTTGGAGGAGGTCTTCCTTAATCTCTTCCCTGAGTTTCTTGCTGCTTTCCTCTATTTTGTCTTCTAGTTCCTGCAGTCGTGTTTCCACAGCTGCAATTCTGGCATGAGTCGGGCCATGTACAGCATCCGCATATGCCCGAAGTTTCTTCGCCATATCGAGTACAGTCTCATATACCTCCTCCCGCTTCATTATTGCTAGAGCAGAAGCGTATTCAGGTGGCCCAAGTCGCACCAGTTTCCTCCACATTACAGGTGTGCATGGTACAAAGTCCGGATTCCTAGTTGTTACATCGTCTCAAAAAATGATCTCCACCACTGCCATCTCCCTCAGGCGTTGGATCCCCTGTTCTATGGTCTTCCATGGTGTCTGCTGAACATAGAGGTCATCGGCACACAGATATCTCTGTGCCACGCTGTCCAGGACCCGTTCCCAGAGGCTGTGAGGGCTAGCCCCCCTCATCATGCCTTGGTCGATGACGGGATCATGTGACAGGGATCCCAAATGCCTCGCTTCAGTGCCATCCAGAATGGTAGCCTCCCCTGCCGCATCCCAAAGGCAGACCAGCCAACTAATTATAGATTCGTCGGGCTGTCGCCGATAATCCTTCCTTAGGCCTCGAAGGTCCCTCAGGGAGAAGGAATCAATAGTGGCCTCTGATCTTGTGCCAGTTGCTTTGACTCCTGATTTTATGTCAGGAGGTGTTGAGGGTCCTTCTCCTGCATCGTAATCATCATCATCCTCCACTGGTCGGTCAGTCTTATCTGTACACTTTCCACTTCTTGTACTAGTAGCAACAGCCCTTGGTTGAGGCTCACTGTCTGATTTAACTGCTGGCTTCGAGCCTGGGGTGTTAGCTGCAGCCTGAGTAACTGGGATAGCTGCTGATTTATCTCCCTGCCCCCCTGCCTCTGTCTGCTGCCCTACAGTATCTAGCAGGGTACGATAAGCATATGCCAGGGCCCAGCTCACTGCAAGGATCCTTTTCTCCTTAGGGTTATCCTGGCATTTCCCTTTCAGGTACTTCGCCACCTCAGCCGGGTTCTGAATTTGTTCAGATGGAAAGTCCCAGTCTACCGGATCAGAAAACTCCTTTAAAATTTGGCCCATATCCTCCCATTTCCCACACCACTCAGGACTTTTTACCCTTGGTTGTACCCCTAAATCAGGGGTCTCACCAGCCCCTCTAGAAATTTCAGCCTTCATCTTATATAAACTGCAGACAGTATAGAGCAAGGTTGTTAAATTAAATAACAGAAAGATGGTGTCCTTGGCAGTCAGGGAGAACTGAACATTTTCCAATAGAAATGTAAACAATTCGGAGGAGGAAAAGGAAAACAAAGGCTGAATAACCTCCTCCCCCATAACAAATTCAACACACAGCCGCAACCACGAATTATACATTCCTGGAACCGATAACAACATTTTTATAAGCCCCTTGCAAAGTATCACACCCAAGCCCAGCCCGATGAATATTCTGGTTAGTGCCCCTCTGCTACAAAAGCTACGTATTAGGGACAATACCGGAGCTATTTCTGGATAAGAAAATAACCCCAGTGACCATAAAGCTATGAAAACTTCAAAGAACCCTAATGACCAGAGATAGAGGCAGGCTTTCACTCCAAATGACATTACAACTTTAAAAGGAGACATACCAATATTCCCACAAACAGTTAAAGCCAAAAAATATTATTAGAGTAAACCTTTTTCCACTTTGTCCGGTTTTCCCCGTACGGGCCACCAAATTATTTGAACTGGTTTAGGACAAATTAGGGAAAAATATCTCCAAAGGAGCCCCTTATAGGAAACAAAACCCTCCGCACCTTCCCCCCTCCCCACCACTGGGTTCGGGAAGAATTTCTTCAGAGGGGAAGTGGAAAAAACTTGTTTATTAAAGAACAACAAAAAACACTCCCAGCACAAGAGAAATAGCCCGAGATGGCAACAGATGTTTCACCAGTCCAAGGGGTCGAGCCGTTTCTCTCTTCGCTGCGGAGGGTACGAAGCTTCTCTTGCAGACCCCGGACAGAGCCCCTTGCCCGGCGCCGGTCCGATATCTTCGGGGGGGGAAAAAGGGGGGGGGGGGAAAAAGGGGGGGGGGGGGAAAGGGAAGAAAGGGAACAACAGAAACCGGGGAAAGGAAAAAAAAAATGGCGAAAAAGCAAGCGAGCTAAAAAAGCAAGAAAAAAAAGAAAGAGAAGCAAAGCTAGAAGAGCAAGCAAGCAGCCAGCCGGCCAAGCAGCATGCAAAAAGCCGAGCCCCAAGGCAGGGGCGGGGGGAAGGACAAAACGATAGACACAACAAACGGAGCAGGGAACAGAAACCACGATTTGGGATAATAAGCATGAAAATGTCCTGTCCCCACGACACCTTCCCATGACTGCGCTGAGATAGTGGAATTACAAACCAAAATAAGACCAGACCTGGAAGAGAAGGAACTGGAAGAAGGGGAAAAACGGTTTGTAGATGGGTCAGCCAGAATCATAGAGGGGGAAAAGGAAATCGGGATATGCAGTGGTAGATGGAAAAACAGGGGAAAACCATGGAATCAGGGCCCTTGAACACCAGTTGGTCAGCCCAGGCCTGTGAACTGTATGCAGTACTGAGGGCTTTGCAGATGCTAAAAGGGAAAAAGGGGATGATTTTCATGGACTCGAAATACACCATTGGGGTAGTTCACACTTTCGGGAAGATATGGGAAGAAAGGGGGCTGATTAACACCAAAGGGCGAGGTGTTGGGGTTCATTTTGGGAGGGGGGCACCCCAGGGAGTCCCTGGAGAGCCCCCTAGGCTGTGAGTTCGCTGGCAGCAGCAGGCAGGCAAGGAGACTCCACATGGCTTCTGACGGTGCTGATTAGATGTGTTTTTTTTGGGAACAGCATGGTTACTGAGGGAAAAGGGGGGAAGGGGGAGGGAGGGGGAGGGGGAGAGGGCCTAGGGGATGGAAGGGGCAAGAGGGGAGGAAGGCTAAGAGAGGGGAAAAAGGCTAAGAGAGCGACTGGTCTCGCTCGCACGGTTTAAGAGGGAGATTGAAAGTGGGCGCGGAATCAGACTTGTGCCAATGGGATTACAGATACATGATGGTTCAGGGCAGGACCACAGGCTTGGGATATACCATACATTTTGGAGGGGTGAGACAGAGCATACCATTTAAATAAAATGCAATACTGCAGCAAGGGTTGATGCATGAAGGGATAATAAAACAAATTTTGGAGGCTATAAGGGAACCCAAAGCAATTGCGGTCGTTCATGTAAAAGGACACCAGGTGAGAGTACAGTTTCAGCCCCGCAGAAACAACTTAGCTGATAAGGAGGCTAGTAACATGGCACTGCTACAAGTAAGCACCCCAGAAGTTGCAAGGGGGGAGGTACAAGAATTTCCCCCACGACCTTCTCAGAAAGAAATTGAGGGGTATGAGAAGATTGGGAGAAAACTAGAGGAAGGTAAGTGGAAATTACCAGATGGGAGGGAATTGCTATCTAAAGAGTATACTAGAAAAATTTTAAAGAGGCTTCACTCGCAAACCCACTGGGGAGCACAAGCACTAGCTGAGCAGTTTTTAAAGTTTTTTGGATGCAAAGGAATTGACGAGCTAGCTAAACAAGAAGTACAAGGATGTATGATATGTCAAATGGTTAATTGGGCAAGGGTGAGACAAGTGTCATCAGGTAGCCGCCTGGTGGCATACCAACCCTTTGAAATGATCCAGGTGGATTTCACCGATATGCCAAAGGCAGGGAGATACAGATTCCTTCTAGTAATGGTAGATAAGCTGACACATTGGGTGGAAGCTTTCCCAAGCTCCAGGGCCACAGTGCAAGTAGTGTCAAGGTGCCTACTAGAAGAAATTATGCCTCGGTACGGTTTGGTAAAGTATATAGATTTGGACCAGGAGCACACACTTTACCTCAAGAATCATGAAACAATTAGCTGAGGCGTTAGGAATCCACTGGGAATACCACACCCTATGGCATCCCCAGAGTTCAGGGCAGGTTGAAAGAATGAACCAGACTTTGAAATCTCAACTATCCAAATTAATTTTCGAAACCAAGATGTTCTGGATAAAGTGCCTTCCCTTGGCCCTATTAAATATCAGGACACGGCCTCATTCTGAAACGGGATTATCACCTTTCAAAATGCTATACGGGATGCCCTACGAACACGGGATGCCTATAGGACACCCGAGAGTAGAAGATGGTCAAATATGACCTTACCTGATAACCATAGGTAAAAACCTACAGGAACTGAGGAAGCAGGGAATTTTAATGCAAAACACTCCTCTAGGGTTTGCGGTACACCAAATTCAACCCGGGGATAAGGTACTCATAAAGACCTGGAGAGACATTCCCCTCTCCCCACACTGGGAAGGGCCATTTCTTGTTCTTCTAACCACAGATACAGCAGTGTGAACAGCAGAAAAAGGCTGGACCCACACTTCACGAGTAAAGAGGGTCGAACCACGAGAAGAGGAGCCTGAGTGGAAAGTCACTTCTCCTCCCGGGGACCTGAAATTAACTCTGCATCGGCCAAGTAAATGACCGAGAACGACCAAATAAGACGCTAAGAGCCAGGCCGTAATTGCTGCCCATTCATGCAATTCAAGTGCGAATATTGTAACGAGGTGTGGGTGGTGCACTGCAAAAGAGGGGCACGGCCAAGGGATCTGTGCCATAAGTGCTTGGATGGAGAAGTGTGTCTGACTAACCTAATTTTAACACTCCTCACAGAGTTGGGGGTAATCGAAACAGATTCATTAGTGTGGTTTTGGTTATATCAAAATGGGGTAAGGGGAAAACTGAGATCCAGGGCAAAAATCTTAGCAGTCGAGTGCCGGAGACTAAACAAAGTACCTTGCAGCACCATAGCAGTCAAGTTATCAAGGTGGGGCACTTTTTTAAACGGAGATACGTGGCTCGAGCCAGGTACGATACCTGTGAAGGATATTCCTGCTGCCAAGAAGATGGTTTTCCCTGCCGCTGAAGGCACCCCAGTGGGCGTAGGCAGAGGCAGAGGAATGAAATTAGGGGAAGTCCTGACGAGCCTGAGTCTAGTCATGTGCCTCAGGATTAGCGCACATGCACTCATCTTGAGAGAATGGGTCTCCAGTAACGAGTGTGGACTGTGCCTGCGAACCATCCTGGACGGACGGGGTGAAGTGGAGGCTTCGACCCACCCAGCCTTGGGAAATTCTGAAGAAGGTAGAAGAGGCAGGTACTGTTTCTTCAACAGCACCTGATATGGGATATGCAAAATAAATGTGTTATGAATAGAAAATTGTATATTTTTTAGTTTCAGAGTTAAAAAAAAACAAGTCAAACCGGTCAGACTTCTTTGGGTGTGCTGCCAAAGAAAAAGTCCTTAATCACCCGTTAATGGCCGGTGATTAACTATTGTTCCTCTGATGCTGGCTGTTTGCCAAAAAGATACCAAGGGAAACCCTCCAGGGTAAAGAGAATGGGCAGTGACACCAGAGACAACATGCAAATAAGAAATGCAGTGCACCCTGGGTTTTTACAGTTTTACAGTTTTTACAAGAAAAACCCCTAAAAATCACGAGCCAACAAGTGACTTAAGTGACGTCTAAGGATGGGAGCATTGTCCCGTACCTGCTTGGACCTTTTTGTTTCTCACCCTAACCGGAAAAGATACTGATTAAGAAGACATCCCGGAGTGTTAAACAAATAAGTCAAGGACTCCACGATTCTCCCGTGAGGACAGAGTCCCCAGCTCTGTCCGCAGACCAGTGGACAAAGCTGCGTCATCCTCCTTCTTCGTGCCACGCCTGGGAGCAAGGGCGGTGTGGGCGCAACCCATCGATTTCTCCCCACCTGAGCTGATTCTTCTTAATAAAGGCATTAAAAAGGAGAAAGATCTCCTGCCCATTTATTTCAGCTTGGGGGACTCGTCTGGGATAGCCACGCCTGAAGAGGACACCAGGACTGGGACGGCCACCCACCCTGGACCTGCAGGACAGCTGGCTATCGGGACCAGAGAAGATCGGCTTGGGACAGTGACACGGAGCAGCGTCGGATAGGTGAGAATATCCGGCGGCGGGAGAGGGAGGCGAGCGAGTGTGTGTGAGTGAGACGAGGGCCAGCAGCCCGGCCCCTCGAAGCGAGTGAGGACCCCTCAGTACCGCGGTTCCGCACCCCCGCGAGGGGGCCAGCCGGGAACAGGGGGAAGCGAGTGGAATTGGTGATTGAGGCGCCTCCAAAGGGGTAAAGAGGACCCCCCTCCGGGCGTGCGGAGGAAATAGCTGTGTGAGTGGCACGCACCCCAAAGGCTCTGATACAGGTCCTAACGAAGGAAGTTAGGATTTAGGATATCAGGCAGTTTGGCCCTGACAAAAGAGGTCAGGCACCCCTCAGAAGCCAGGGTTTCGAGGTTTGACTGTTTGAGCCTTGGCAAAGGAGGCCAAGGTCTCTCTAAGTCCTGACGAAGGAGGTCAGGCGAACCTCAGAGGTCAGGACCTCGAGGATGTTTTTTTGTATTTTGGTTGTTTGTTGAGTCTTGGCAAGAGAAGGCCAAGGTCTTAACAAAGTCCTGACGAAAAGGGTCAGTGAAATTGGAGTTTTGGCAGGAGGTCGAGACTACTTAAATAAGATATATTTCCTTTAGAGAAAAAAAGACATCTTTGTGATTTGTTTAGAGGCAGAAAAATATGGGAGGGTGCGGTAGTAAAAAAAGTGGCCAAAGATTGAAGAATATACCTCCCCACAGTCCCCTAGGTGAACTATTAGAGAAATGGGACTCTATAGAAGCCACAGAAGGATTAGATAAAGTTAAGATGATTCATTACTGTTCAGAAGTGTGGCCAGAATTAGAAGTGCAAGGAGGATGGCCATGGTGTGGGACGAAAGACAAGTGGATGTGTCAACAGCTGAGTAACTATCTGACGGCTCAAGAAAATACTGATGCTGAACAATTATTATATGTAGCTTGTTGGTTGAATGCTGTAAAGAATGAAGGAGCGCAAATTTGTAAAGTGCAGAGCAAGAAAGAAGGGAATGAAAGAGGAGATGCTGGAATTAAAGAAATTGGTAAAAGGTGGGACCCCCTAGACTACTTGCCTCCTGATGCCCCTCCACCTTATAATCCTCTCCTTCGAGCACCTCAAATAGCAGATCCAGCCCTTCTCCCAGCTGCCATGGGGGCCATTCCCTCACCACCCCCTTCGACTCCTTCAGCTGCTTCTGCACCACCACTAATACCTACTCCACCTGCCGCATGCTCCACCCCTTCTCCAGCTCCACCTAACCTGCACCCAAGCTCTTCTCCCCCTCCTACTGCTGTCCCTCCACCTCCTCCTAACTGGGACACAAATGCCTCCTTATCTAGTAACCCCATATCACCAAGTAGAGCCGTTGACTTACAGCAGGTCCAGGTTAATGCTAATACCCCTCAAGTGAACAATCTTGTGTCTGAAGATGGGCCATACTGTAGTACCCGATCCAAGACCTCCAAGGCAGAGAAACTTTTTCCCCTTAGAGAAGTTCCTATGGGAGGAGTAGCAGGAGGTGTTGGTTTTGTAAATGCTCCTCTAACTGCTTCTGAGGTAAGAGGATTCAAGAAGGAGTTAGGGAATTTAGTTGAAGACCCCATGGGCATTGCTAACCAAGTGGATCAGTTTTTAGGTCCAAATTTCTACACTTGGGGGGAGATGAATTCCATTCTAAATATATTATTTTCCCCAGAAGAGTCCCGAATGATTAGGGCCGCAAGCATAAGAATTTGGGAAAAAGATAACCGTCCAGGGCCCCAAGTGCCATCAGGAGAAGAAAAATTGCCACTAGTGGATCCCAATTGGAACCCTAACCAGGAGGAAGGGAGGAAGGCCATGATGGAGTACAGGTCTTTGATAATTCGGGGGATCAGAGAATCAATTCCCAAAGGAACTAATACAAAACTGGCATTTGAGGGTATACAGGAGAAAGATGAAACTCCTGCCACTTGGCTTAATCGCCTGAGGCGGAACTTTCAATTGTACTCCAAAACAGACCTGGATACCAGAGATGGTGAAATGCTACTAAAATTCCATTTTGTTACTAAATCTTGGCCTGATATACGGAGAAAACTGGAAAAGATTGAGGATTGGCAAGAAAAAGACATTAATGAGTTATTGAGGGAAGCATTGAAAGTGTATTTAAGGAGGGAAGAAGAAAAAGCAAAGGCCAAAGCTAAGATCATGCTTGCTATACCCAGAGAAAGTGTGGGAGCAAACAACTCTTTCTTACAGTACAAGGCCACAAAAGAGTGGGGGGGTCTACCATCAGGGGCAAGAGGCATGGAGAGGCCTCAAGTCCCTTTCAGTGAAAGCTGCTGTTATTACTGTGGAGCAACTGGACCACCCCCCCAGACTGTTTAGCCTAAAGTTGTGAAACCTTTGCTAGCTGATCAAGATAGCAAAGGAAGCAGCTTTAAGACCAGAGGATCTGGTAAAAGTTTTTTTTAAGCAAAAACCACACCCAAGTAGGGAAAAAGAAAAAAGAACTCATATTTTGTGAAATTTAAAGTTACATCAAGGGATATCGAGTGGTTAATATCTGACAGACGGGTGTTGCTAAACAAAGCACTTGCTGGGATGGTGCTAACAGAACTACAGAAATTAACCCACTGGGGAGTCCAAGGACTACGTGATTATTTCCTAAGAAATAACCTGTGCATAAGCGTATATGACCTAGCAAAAACAATTATAAAAGAGTGTTTAACTTGCCAAAAAGTGAACCAGAACGGAATGGTGAATACCATAGACTCAGACCGAGGTCCACATTTTGTGGCCCAAACATTGCAAATTATAATTAAAGCTTTAGAGATAAAATGGAGATTGCATACTCCGTGGCACCCCCAGAGTTCTGGGAGGGTGGAACGAATGAACAAAACTCTCAAAAATGTATTGACTAAATTGATCGAAGAAACAAAAATGAATTGGCTAAAGTGTTTGCCCCTAGAGCTCTTGCGCATCAGAACAAGACCCCGGTCTGATATAGGGATTTCACCCTATGAAATGATGTTTGGACTGCCATTCTTGTTAACACCCTATAGCACAGGAGACTATCTGGAAGGAGAAGAAGCTACAAGGAAATATTTATAAGTAATTGGAAGAACCCTAGAAGGACTTAGAAAAAGAGGATACCTCCCCCAAACCTCCCCTCTTGATCCAAAGGCACACGACATCAACCCAGGAGATTGGATTTTAATAAAATCCTGGAATTATAGACCATTAATGCCTAAATTTGAAGGCCCCTTTCATGTACTCCTCATCACTAATTCGGCTGTGCAAACCAGAGAAAAAGGTTGGACCCACATCACGAGAATTAAAGGACCAGTCTCACCCCCGGGCATTGGACAAGATTATTCAGTGTCCCCCTCTGGTATTGGACCAGATTCCATACCACCCTCACACCCTAACTCGGGACAGGATTCAACCGCATCGGGAGTTAATTCAGCTGAGTATACTATTATAAAAAGACGAAATGACTTAAAATTGACATTCAAAAAGACTGATGAACTGCGTAAGAAAAAAGTTTAGAATCATAACATGTCTTGAAGTGTTTTAAGAAATTTGTAAAAGTTAAAAATTGTTAATAAGTAATTCTGGTTAAGTCGTCCCAACTTGGTACCAAAGACCCCAGGTTAATCTTCTCCAGAGTGCTCCCCTAGGAGGGACCAAATTAGCAGGGACAGATCAAGAGAGGTTTAACCAGAGGAGCAAGAGACTCTAAAGCGCTTGGAAACTTCTTCTCAGTAAAATCCTCAAGAGGCAAGGCTGGGTGGGCAGGCTGTGCAAGATGACCCATACCAGACTCTTGGGAAGGGTAGTAGTGCTGGTTCTGATTGCTGGTGGTGCTCTGGAGAGCCCAGGAGAGCTGTGCAATGAGTACTACCAACCTCTCTATGAGAAAGAAGTAAGCTCCTTGCTGAGAGTCCACAACAATTGTGTTAACCTCTCCCAATTGATCTTTTATCAAGAGAATAAGAAAATATATTGGATGGCCCAGAACACTGCCACCTTTAGGCAGCCACTCCTGGGAGAGCACCCTGTAGGAGAAACCTGGTGGTGCTTTGAACGTGATGCTACTGAAGCAAACCTGGTAAATCTGGTCAAAGAAAAAAGTATTTCTAAATATTGGGAGGGCACGACAAAAATTAATATCTTTCAGGAAACCCCTAAACACCTGTTTTTGGTCAATGGTACCACAACATCCACTGAATTGCCGAGAGACTGGTCTAGTGGTGGCATCATTAGAATTATAAAACGAACTGTCTTCATATTACACAAAGAATCTGGATCAAGTTTAAGAGTTCCTATATATGAGGATTTGAGAAAAACAAAACTGAAGAAACAATATATGTTAAACAAAATTTTGAAACTACAATCAGAATTAGAAGTAATATCTAATCAAACCGCATTGGCTCTTAATCATATTAATGACCAACTCAACAAAACCAAAACAGTAGTTTATCAAATCAAATTAATTGTAGCAGTCATTAGAAACACTTTAAACGAAATAAAAAAACTAGCATATTTAAGAAATCAAAAGACTCCTACACTTGATTCCAGTTGGTGGGATAATCTATGGATTTTCAAAAAAAGTTGGAAAACTATAACCTTCACTGTGGGTACACTTGTTAGTCTGTTCTTATTTCCATGTTTAACAAAAATAGTGACATCTGATGTACAGAATAACTTAATGATCTCTAAAGAAATTAACATGAAAAAACCAAAAAGGGTAATGAAGTTTAGTAAATATGATCACATGAGTGCTGAGGAAATGTATAATCAATACAAAAAATATAGGAAATTCTATGTTAATGAGCCAAAAATTATAAGTTGATGCAAGCTTAAGCTTAAGCCTGATGAAAGAAAAAAAGGGGGGAGCTGTTATGAATAGAAAATTGTATATTTTTTAGTTTCAGAGTTAAAAAAAAAGCAAGTCAAACCGGTCAGACTTCTTTGGGTGTGCTGCCAAAGAAAAAGTCCTTAATCACCCGTTAATGGCCGGTGATTAACTATTGTTCCTCTGATGCTGGCCGTTTGCCAAAAAGATACCAAGGGAAACCCTCCAGGGTAAAGAGAATGGGCAGTGACACCAGAGACAACATGCAAATAAGAAATGCAGTGCACCCTGGCTTTTTACAGTTTTTACAAGAAAAACCCCTAAAAATCACGAGCCAACAAGTGACTTAAGTGACGTCTAAGGATGGGAGCATTGTCCCGTACCTGCTTGGACCTTTTTGTTTCTCACCCTAACCTGAAAAGATACTGATTAAGAAGACATCCCGGAGTGTTAAACAAACAAGTCAAGGACTCCACGACTCTCCCGTGAGGACAGAGTCCCCAGCTCTGTCCGCAGACCAGTGGACAAAGCTGCATCATCCTCCTTCTTCGTGCCACGCCTGGGAGCAACGGCAGTGTGGGCGCAACCCGTCGATTTCTCCCCACCTGAGCTGATTCTTCTTAATAAAGGCATTAAAAAGGAGAAAGATCTCCTGCCCATTTATTTCAAATGGAAAGAAGATTTGCTACTTGAAAGAGGCAGCATCTAAGACTGGAGAGTCAGAGCACATCCAATGCAAAAGAGTGGTGAGACAAGCACCCATCCCAATTTGTACTGTATGGACTGGGGGTAGGATGGAATTGGTGTTTGTGGGATATTCCAGGTTAACAAACTGTGTTATGATAATAACCTACTGGAAATGTGTATAATGGGGGGAAAACATACTGGGTGGGAAAGAACTTAAAATACAGGAATAAGTTGCCACTCAAAAAGGACCCGGTTATCACTGACCTTCTCGAAGATCATGATGACCAAACATGTTTACAGTATGACATGACTTTTTGTTTCTCTTGGAACAAAGAGGGAATGGACCCAGAGAGTAAAATACAACAAGTGGCCCAAGAGCTAAAAAGACAGGAGGCAGAAATGAGGAAAAAGAGGGTGGAACAAGAAAGGTTGAGGACCTTAAGTGAGCAATATGATCAATTAGAGAAACAGTATAACGATCTGGGGTTACCTGCTTCGGACAAAAATCTTTTCATAGACTTGATGCAGGAGATCGCGACGGAATTAAGATTGTCTAATTGTTGGATTTGTGGAGGACTGAAATCAGCGGAGAAATGGCCTTGGAAAGGTAAGAGTTTAGCTCCAGAGCAACTTCTTAAATGGGATAACACTAAAATATCCGGACTAATACAACGACCAGAGGGTTGGGTTTTGGACCAACGAGTAATTGGAACAATCTGTATTAGCCGGGAAGGGAGGGAGTATACCAAAGTAGTTGGATATACCCCATGTATCTCCACTCCAGCAGTAAATTCAAATACTAAAAGTAAAACCTGGCAACCAGAGCCCCCAGCGGGGTATTGGAGCCAGGAAAAGGGAAACGATTGTGAATGGAATGATAAAACTGGACTATGCTGGAATAAAGCCTCTGGATCTAACCCTTACCAATCTCTGGAAGGATTGAAAGGTTATTGGAATGAACCAGGGAGCACTACCAGTAAATGGAAGGCCCCTAACAGTTTATACTGGAGCTGTGGGGAAAAGGCTTATAGCGAATTGCCTCAGAAATGTAAAGGCTCCTGTACCTTAGGAATAATAAGACCTGTGTTCTTTACCTTGGTCAGAAAGCAGCTCGCTAGGAGCTCCTTTGTACAAAACTCTAAACAGACAAAAGAGGGAGGTAAAGAAGAAATTTCCTATTTTTGAGGGAAGCCAAACTTGGGGAGGGGAAGAGTGGCCGGCGGAACAAATTATAGGATATTATGGACCAGCAACCTGGGCCCAAGATGGAAGTTGGGGTTACAGAACCCCAATATACCTACTAAACTGATTAATAAGACTCCAAGCAGTAGTGGAAATAGTTTTAAATCATACTTCAGATGCCCTGGAATTACTATCTAAACAGCACTCTCAAATGAGGGCATTTGTGTACCAAAACAGGATAGCCCTAGACTACTTATTAGCAGAGGAAGGGGGAATCTGCAGGAAATTTAACGAATCAGAATGTTTTATTGAAATAGATGACTACGGAGAGACCATTAGGGGTTTGGCAGCAGAAATAAAGAGGGTGGCTCATGTCCCAGTCCAAAAATGGAAGTCTATCTTAAATGCCTCTTGGTGGGATAATCTGTTTGATGGAGCATGGTGGAAGAAACTAATATTCTTCATCCTCTGTTCAGTAGCAGGAATCATATTCTTACCCTGCCTGATACCATGTTTCATCAGATTAATACATTCAGTAGTACAAGGCATGCAAATAGCAGCCATGCCCATGGACCCTGAATGTGCCACAGGGAGGACAAACCCAGTCTCTAAAATAATGAAACTGGAGGAAGGAGATCCACACAAATGGGCAGCAAACACCTTGGCCAAATTTGAAAAACAAGTAAAAGGAAATGAGATTGAGTATAAAATGTATCAGGAGATACCCAGGGAGGAATGGGAAAATGAAAGTGGGACTGAATAATGTTTATGCTTATGTCTTCTTTGTTTGAGCACAAAATAGGTAGGATCAGGCACATGGAAAATAAAAAATAAAAAAAAAAGGGAAAGAGGGCTAAAAATAACTATGTATAAATATTTTTAGAAGAACAGCACAAATTAATGGATTACTAAAAAGAGAGGGGAGATTGTTATGAAAAAGGTGGTAATTTGTGCTGGAAATGTAAAATTATTAATGTAATATAAAATAAAGTCTTAAGATCATGCCAGCAAAGGAGAGAGGGAGATTGCCACATAGGATGACAAAAGCCACAACTAGCAGCCGAGGAGGAGGTGTATCATTAACATACGAAGTAAACATAGCCTGCATGGGAGATGGGCACTCCCGATGGCATGAAATGCCCGGTGATGATGGTCCATGAAGATGTCCACCTCAGATAGACAGGACCATCAAGGACATACATCTGAATGAAGGATTCCGGGAACTGGGGACAGATACACATCAATTCCCAGATGAGGCTTTGTCCAGTGCAGGACAGAGAATAGACACAACATGAATATGAAGAACTTCAAGAGGGGACAAAGGGAGTCCGCCGTGGGCAAGAAAAAGAGTATAAAAATTGAACTCTGCCAGGCGTCAGTGGTGAACAGGGGGATTTGGTACATGTGGTACCCTAAATTACTTCACTTTTCCCTGATTTTCCTTTTCTCACTGTACTCATATGGCATTACACCTCTCTCATTGTGTAAATTAATTAAATATCTTGATTAGAGGCAAGTTCTTAGAGTTCATCAATCAATGTTCTTCTCCCTGACCACATGCATAATATTACTTTGCAACATATAAGCTTACTCTGGTTATCATTTAAACCACTTAAAATCTTTTAATTCCTTTAGGTATGATCCCACTTCTGCCATATGTCCACATTTCTTCAACTCATTTATGGAATGCATTTTTAACTTTGATAAAGCATATATTTATCCATGGCTTTGTATTTGTTTAGTCATATTTATATTCTATATTTTGCAGGATTTGGTATATTTTTGATATGCCCATTTAAAAGACCACACTTTATTATATATTGATTTTTTGCATTTTCCTGACTGTGATGCAATTTAGTGGCATCTTTCTGGTTTGGAGATCTACATAGTACTCTAAACACTCATGAATGAGTTGTACTTCCATGGTCTTTCTGCATAAAGCTAAAAATCACGTGTTTGGGTTTTGGCAGGGTTTCTTTAATGTGATATCCTAATTATAAGCTTCTATAAAAAGAACTCTCAGCTTTTCTTTCAGCATTTCCGCCTTCTTTCATTAGCATGAATACCAGCTTCCCTCAGTCAAACTAGGTTGTGTTATTTAAAAAATAATCACATTGGCAAATAGTTTTTGAACATGCGTTTGTTGTAATGGGCAGTAATAACTCCAAACAAATTCCTTCACCAGATAGCAGCAAAAAGGCTAACAACATGAGTACAGGTCAGAGAAACTCCAAGCAAATTAATTAATTGTTCAGCCTCTCTGCTGCAGAATAAATTTTCTCTTAAACCTGGAATAATCTTTGCAAACATGCAAAGGTGGTGAACAAGTCTCAGAAAACTTAAGTGATGCTGTGAATGGCTCGGTATGTGATACTATATTATTGACAAGAAAAATTTCTGAATGAACCTTGGTACGAGTCTCTCTTACACCTCCCCTGTCAATCCACTTAACCAACAGCACAAATACAACTCTCTGATAGCTCTGAGACTGCTGAATAACTCACTTCTCTGGGAGAAGATTCCCTTTGCCTTGCAGGCTATTACCATTCTGGAAGAAAACAGTCATGACTCTGCAAAACAAGTTGAGAAAATTTTCCAAGAGTTTACATATAGGCAGCAGCAAGAAGTACACAGAGAGAAACTAGAGTGCTAGTAATGGTGAAAAAAAAGCTGAGAGAACAGATGATTATTAGAATAAGCAAAAGTCATATTCTTTGCTCTTATTTTATAAAGGAAGGAAAAATCTTATTTTGACAAAACTGACTGTGAAGTTCTCTGCGAAGTTGAATTAAGTTCTGCTGATCATATTCTGTATATCAAGACATGAATGTCACTGTGCCTACTTACAGGCATAATATGCTGTCCACCCCTGTTGTGGTTTGACACTGGCCAAATGCTGGGCACCCATGAAAGCCACTCACTTGCCCTCCCCTGCCACAGCTGGCCAGAGGAGAGAAAAATTTAAACAAAGGGTTCATGAGTTGAGATAAGGACCAGGACAAAGCACTCCAAGGGAAAAACAGGCTCATCTTAGAGATACAAAGTGAATTTACTACTAACAAAAGCAGAGCATGATAATGAGAAGTAAAATAAGCTCTTAAAAAACACCTTTTCTTCCCCCAACCCCTCTCTCCTTCCCACCGACAGCGCAGGGAGACGGGGGTGGGGATTTTGGTCAGTTCATCACCTAAAGTTTTCTTCTGCTGTGCAAGGAGAGAAGTTGTTCCCTGTAGGAGTGTGCCCCCTAATGACAGAGTGGCAAAACTAGCCTTTGTCCCCCAAAAAAGGAAAGAAGCCCAGAAGTTTCTCTCAACGATTAGGTGAAAAGCCACCTCATAGGACCTCAGGGACTTCACCAAAAACTAGAGGACATCTAATTGAATAGAAGCCAAAAAGTCCCACATGACCCATCAGGTAGAAAAAGAAGAGAACAAAAGAGCTAAAGGCTTTTGTGAGGTGTTTTTACCAGGAGCAGACCTCTGCACCTGGCTCGAGTTTTTATGTTTGTTATTTTGCCTTTTATTAAACCTTTTTTGTTTCTAACACTGCAGCAGAAGTCATCCTGCTTATTTTATACCCCCAAAATAATAGCTGAGCTATCCTTAAGTGTATTATATTTCTTTTGAGGGCTTGTGAGACCTGGCCCAAGAAAAAGAAATATAATAGTTCCCCTCTGAGACCATGGGGTCCATTCCCACGGGAGACAGTTCTCCATGAACGTGGGTCCAATCTCATGAGCAGCAGTCCCCCCAAAACTGCTGTAACATTATTTCCCCTCACAGGCAGACAGACAGGGCTCCTAAAACTTCTGCGTCGTGGGTCACGCTTCCATGGGGTGCAGTCCTCCAAGAACAGGCTGCTCCAGCCTGGAAGCAGGGGCCCACTCTCTCCACTGGATCACAGCCTCCTCCAGGCATCCACCCGCTCTGGCATGGGCACCTTCCCAATGGGCTGCGGGTGGACCTTTGCATTCCCTGTGGACCCATGGGCTGCAGAGGGACAGCCTGCTTCACCATGGTCATCACCATGGCCTGCAGAAGAATCTCAGCTCCAGCACCTGGAGGGCCTCCTTCCCCTCATTCTCCACTGACCTTGGTGTCCCCTGTTGCTTTCCCTCACATGGTCTCACCTCCTCCTCTTCTCTGACTAGGAGCAAAACCTGTGACTTTGTTCTGATTTTCTTCTTAAATATGTCATCACAGAGGCTTTACCAACCTCTCTCATTGGCCCTGTTTTGGCCAGCAGTATGTCCATCTTCAGAGCCATCAAGTATTGGCTCTACTGGACATGGTGGAAGCTTCCAGCAGCTTCCTACAGAAGCCATCTTTGTGGCCCTCTTGCTCCCAAAAACCAGGCTGTGCAAAACCAATACATTACACCCCTAAATGACTGTAGCAGGTTGACCCTGGCTGGGTGCCAGGTGCTCACTCAGTCGCTCTATCACTCCCTTTCCCACTGGGACAGAGGAGAGAATAAGATGGAGCACAACCAGCAGGGTGAGATAAGGCAGTTTTATTACAACAAAAGAAATAAATAAGCAGAGATCTGCACACACAACAGCTAAAGGGGGAAAAAAAGTCAATGTCTACTTCCCATCAGCAGCAATGTACAGACACTTCCCAGGAAGCAAGGCTTCAGCATGGGTAACGGTTCTTCCAGAAGGCAAACACTGAAAACTCACAAATGCCCCTCCCTTCCTTCTCTCTCCCTTAGTTTATATATCTGAGCTGATGTCAGATGGTATAGAATATCCCTTTGGCCAATTTGGGTCAGCTGGCCAGGTTGTGTCTTGCCCACTCCCATCCCCTTTCATGGGGGAAGGAATGTCAGAAAGACAGTGTCGCAGTTACGGAGACGGGGAGATGACGCATATCAGGGTTTTCATACAGCAGAGAACCTTAATTGGTGTGCACAGCTCTTTATATAGGCTATTCAAAAGACTCTGCGTTTGACTCTGATTGGTTACCACCCAGCTCATTGGCCAATAGCTACCTGCTTGTGTTCATATCAGGGACTGGCTCTCTGTAGCCAAACCCCTCCTCCTCTTATGAGGCATACAGACCATCTGTATGCTGTCATAGGACAGTGCTGCTCAGCAGTAACCAAAACACTGGTCTGTTATTAACACCCTTCCATCTACCAATGCAAAGCACAGCACTGTAAGGGCTCTGAACTTTACCTTGGTCAGACCAAATACAATCTTCATCCTTTATTCCATACCATTTGCGTCATGCTTGGATCCCATATAATGTACATATTCTTATTACTAGAATCCTTAAGCCTTCTCTATATCAGACATATATTTTATTAACTACTATTGCCTGTCCTTTCACATCCCTCCACGTGGTCTCCATTCCAGCCGGATGGGGGGTCAGGACAGGAGAAATAGTACACTTGATGGTTGATGGATGGGTACCAACACCGTCCCTGTTCATCATCACCTTTTTCTTGCTCCTCGCCACAATTCATTCTTCGTCAGCTCATGTCTGTCCTGCTACTTAACACCTGTAACATACCACTCACACTATAGGTTATTCTTACCCCAAGGTTAAATCTCCTTGAGGTACACACCAGTTCACCCCATCCTCCTGCATTACTCACCAAGTGCACCCAGGTCCTTGGGCAAAGACAGTCACACAAATGGGTTTGCCTTTTCCCATGGGGGAAGAAATCCACACTGACTTCCCCAGCCACTTCCCTATGTGTAATGCCGGGACCTTGTCTCCTTCCACAGTGTCTAAGGGCTTAGTTTGGGTGGGACCAGGGCAGTTAGCAAATCCCCTAGTATTGACTAACCAAGTGGTTTCTGCCAAGGTCATATCCCAGTGCTTCCATGTCCCATTACCTAATGCCCCTAACATAGTTTTCAGCCACCCATTATATCTTTCAGTCTTCTCAGAGGCCTGTGGAATGTGATATATCCACTTAATGCCATGCCTCTTTGACCAGGAGTTTATAAGATTATTTTGAAAATTTAGTTCCATTGTCTGACTCAATTCTATCTGCGGTTCCATGTCGCCAAAATATATGTCTTTCAAGAGCTGAAATTGTGTTCCAGGCAGTGGCATGGTTTACTGGGTGTGTTTCCAGTCAGCCAGTTGTGGCCTCTACCATGGTGAGGATATAACTCTTGCCTTGGTGTGTCCGTGCCAATGGCCCAATGTAATCAATTTGCCAGGCTTCACCATACTGGAAACCCAGCCACCACCCTCCACTCCAAATCAGCTTAATTCGTGTGGCTCTCTTGATGGCAGCATTGTCTTGGTTTGAAAAGACAGGAGTCTGTGAAGGAAGGCAAAAAAAGCCTTCTGTGAAATGGAGAAGGTAAACCCCCTCCCTCCAAATTATCATAATTTCAGAATTAAAAGGGCTCTCAGGCAAAGATATGGGAATGGGAATAACAGTTTTTTACTAGGAAGAAAAAAAAAACTAAACAACAATGTAATTTAGCACAAGCAAAAAACCACTGGCAGAGTGAGAAAAACCTGAAACCCTGAGAAGTCAGGGTGTTGATAGTAGTCCAGCCAGATGGTGGCTGCTCCTCCTGGAGTGGCGATCTGCAGAAGGGTGTAGATCCTTTCTGAAAATGCGGCAAAGGAGCAGCTGGGCCTTGGTTCCTGATTCCTCTGGGAAATCCAGCAAAGAAGGCTGTCTGTGGTCTCAGAAATGCTTGTTTTATGGTGGCAGGGATGCTTGGCTCCTCCCTCTGGGTGGAGCATCTCCCAATGGGATGATGTAACTAATCTTACCAGCCACAGTGAGTAATTCAATAGCCCATTAGCAGGAGATTATCTTCCTGGCAGTGTCATTGTTCTTGAAAGAGATAAGAAAAAATGCCTAACCCCCAACAGATGGCAAAAATAGAATACATGCTTATTTTACAAGCCAGGACAAGCATGTTTCACACTGATGGATAACCTGTGAGATAGCCTCCATGGCCAGGTGCACTCCTGGATGATGAGCCCATCTGTATGCTGCATCCCTTCCAAAACGCCCTGATGTTTTATGGGCCCATTGGGCTATAAATAGCTCACCCTTTCTTTCCCAATCTAGGTCCACCTGAGCTATTCCAGTTTTGGCAGCCTTATCTACCCGTTCATTGTTTTGATGCTCCTCAGTGTCACGACTTCTGGACACATGGGCATCTACATGATGTACTTTCAGAGTCATGTTTTCTATCCGTGCAGCAATGTCCTTCCATAATGCAGCATCCCAGATGGGTTTACCCCTGCTTTGCCAGTTGCTTTTCTTCCACTGCTGCAGCTATCTCCATAGGACATTAGCCACCACCCAGGAGTCAGTATAAAGTATGGGCCACTTTTCTCTCTCAGCAATCTCTAGGGCTAGTTGAATGGCTTTCACCTCTGCAAAATGGTTTGATTCACCTTCCCCTTCAGCAATCTCCATGACTTGTCTTGTGGGACTCTACACAGAAGCTTTCTACCTCCAATGGTTTCCTATCACTTGTCAGGATCCATCAGTAAATAAAGCATAGCTTCTATCATTTTCTGGTAACTCATTATATAGTGGTGCTTCTTGGGCATGAGTCACCTTCTCAGGCAGTGCTCCAAAATCTCTGGCTTCTGGCCAATCTAAAATCTCTTCTAGGATTCCTGGAAAACTGGGTTTTCCCATTTGGGCTTGTTGTGTAATTAATGATACCCACTTACTCCATGTAGTGCTGGTTGCATGATGTGTTGAGGGAATGTTTCCTTTGAACATCCAGTGTAGGACAGGCAATTATGGTGTCAAGAGGAGACATGCTTCTGTCCCAACAAATTCTGAGGTGGCTTGAACCCCTCATAAGCTGCTAGTATCTCTTTTTCAGTTGGAGTATAGTGGACTTCTGATCCTCAATGACTCCGGCTCCAAAACCTAAATGGTCAACCTCGGGTTTCTCCTGCGGTCCTTTGCCAGAGGCTGCATGTGGGACCATGTTCCCCAACTGCAGTGTAGAGTATATTTTGCACAGCTGGTCCTGTCCGAACAGGCCCAAGAGCTACCGCATGAGCTATTTCCTGTCTGATCTGCTCAAAGGCCTGTTGTTGCTCAGGGCCCCACTCAAAGGGGTTCTTCCCAGTCACTCAATAGAGGGGGGCCCACAAGCTGACTATAACCTGGAATGTGCATTCTCCAGAACCCCACAAGGCACAGGAAAGCTCATGTTTCCTTCTTATTAGCTGGTGGAGACATAGTTGTAATTTTGTCAATCATCTCTGTAGGTACATGACAGCGTCTATCCTGTCATTTTATTCCCAATAACTGGATCTCCTGTGCAGGTCCCTTTACCTTACTTTCTTTTGTGGTGAGACCAGCTTTCAGAAGAATTTGGATTATTTTCTTTCCTTTCCTTTCCTTTCCCAAAAACTTGTTCTGCTGTATCGCCCCACACAATGGTATCATCAATATATTGTAGGTGTTCTGGAGCTCCACCCTGTTCCAGGACAATCTGGATCATGGCAGATGGTGGGGCTGTGTTTCTACCCCTGGGGCAGTCAGTTCCAGGTGTATTGGACACCCCTCCAGATGAAAGCAAATGGTGGTCTGCATTCTGACGCCAGAGGGACTGAGAAAAATGCATTAGCAATGTCAATTGTGGCATACTCTTGGGCTGCTTTTGACTCTAGCTCATACTGGAATTCCAATATGTCTGGTACAGCAGTGCTTAGAGGTGGCATGACTTCATTCAGGCCCCGATAGTCTACGGTCAGCCTCCATTCCCCATTTGACTTCTGCACTGGCCATAGGTATGGCATTCACATTCTCTGAAAAAGTCCCTTCGCCCAGGATTTTTCTACTGGGAAGCTGAGAAGCCTCAGAGAAAAGGAAAACAATTCTTGTCTCATTTTCTTCTCCTGTGTTGTGCTCATGTGTGGAATGCGTTTGGAGATTGTTTACCCAAAGGTGATTGCCTGATTGGACTCTGGTGTGAGTTGTTTTGACTCTTTGGCCAATCAGTGCCAAGCTGTGTCGGGACTCTGGAGAGAGTCATGAGTTTTCATTATTATCTCTTTAGCATTCAGTAAGTATCCTTTCTGTATTCTTTTAGTATAGTATAATATAGTGTTCTTTAATATAATATAGTATTATAAAGTAATAAATTAGCCTTCTGAGAACATGGAGTCAGATGCATCATTCCTCCCTGCCACGGGGGCGCCTGCAAATACGATAGCCATAGGGGGCTGTTGAAGGGTGAGCGGGTTCTGCTGATTACTCCTTGGCTCTCCAATTGGTGAATTAGTTCACTAATAGGAGTTACAGAGTGTCAGTTTGTGCGATATTGCTGCTGGTACACTGTCCTGGTAGCAATTGGTACTTGTTGGTCTTCCACCTGCAGCAATCCTACAATGAAGAGATCTTCTGAGAGGCCAGGCAGGGTAGATAACTGTTTGATCTTCTCTGTATTCACTGTAGCTACACCAAAAGCCCATAAATAGCCTTTTGGATCCTTGAAGTACCCTCTCCTGAGGTAATCAATGCTAAGGATACAAGGGGCCTCTGGGCCAGTGACAATGGGGTGCTTTTGCCATCTGTCCCCTGTTAAGCTCACCTCAGCCTTTATCACAGACAACTCTTGGCATCCCATTGTCACTCCAGAGATCCAGATAGGTTCTGCATTCTTGTGCCTTGGTGGCATCAATGTACACTGTGCACCGGTATCTACTAAAGCTTTATACTTCTGTGAATTTGATGTGCCAGGCCATGGAATCCACACAGTCCAGTATACCCAGTCATCCCTTTCCTCCTCTTGGCTGAAGGCAGGGACCCTCTATTCCTGTTCCTGGTCAGAGTATTCACTATCTGACCTTTGCAATGCCAGATCAGAAGTTCCCTCATTGGGCTGTAGGAAATGGTTTTAGTTCTCTTATATCTGGGAGATTGCTGATTGTCTTCTGGTCTTTCTGCAACAATTACACTGACAGTCTTCTTGAGTGACCTCTTCTTAAAAGGTCTCTTCCCTCTCAGTTCATGGGCATGGGCTTTCAGTTTAGAGGTGGGTTCACCATCCCACTTCCTCATGTCCTCCCTGTGCTCACGCAGAAAGAACCAGACTTGGTAACATGGCCTATTCTTGGGGTATCCCTTCCCTCTGACCAGGGTTGGATAGGAACAATCACTTGGGCTGCCCTAAAAGTTGTGGTACTGTCTTGTAGGGATGCGGGAGTACCCAGAGTTTCTTCTACATTTTGGAGCCAGGAGGACACCACCTCTACAGCTGGTGTATCCATTTGCGGGTAATACAGTGCTACCAAGCTGCTGGAATATGATGCAGAGGCACCTTGAACCACCTTCCTCCACATGGTGAGTTTACAAGGGACATCCTCTGGATCTTTAGAGACACTGTCATTCTTTAGATCACTATAGACAACTTCCAGCACTGCTAATTCTCTCAAGTACTGGATACCATCTTCTGCAGTGATTCACTTTCCTGAGGATTTCACAAGATCTTCCTTAAATTAATATGTTGTCCTCACGCTTGAGAGAAGTAGTTTCCAAAGGCTGCAAATTGCTCCTTCCTTTCCAAGTCCTCTTTCAATTTCCTGATCCTTAGCAAGGAATACGAGCTGTTAGGCTTCATGACCTTCCAACTGCTGACTATAGGCCCCATTATCCCAGCATTGCAGCAGCCATGCAGAAATCTGCTCATCTGGCTGGCGGCTGTCATCTTTTGGCAAGTCTCGAAGTTCTGATGAGGTCAGGGACTGAGTAACTTCACTTTCCTGTTTGATTTGCCTCACTCCCTTTGATTTCTTTATTGAAGGGCCTGCCTCTTGATCTAATCCCTCCTTTCACAGAATCACAGAATCACTAGGTTGGAAGAGACCTTCAAGATTGTTATAGGTAAAAATCGATAAAGCCAAATTAATAATTAATAAAGATGGATTTTATTTCACAACTGATATACAGTCTCAATAGCCACAATCAAAGGGACAGGATCGGCGCTGGGTGAACACTGGTCCAATCTCTATCGCATCGGACCTCTCTCTGTTCACACTTGCGGTCTGGTACAGTCTGTTTTTATACTGTTTTTCTGGCCTGAGGCAGGGTCTCTTCTTGTTCTTTTCATAGTTAATCATATTCAACTTGCTTCTTTTCTTTGAGCTGACCTGAAGAATACAGTTCCTGGCAAAGATGAACGCTGGTCGGGCATATTCATGTTGCCTCTTTTCTTCAAGCTGGACCAGCAGATGCAGTTCCTGTTTAGCGATGAACACTGGTCAGACATATTCATGTTGTTCCCTTCCTCCGGATAATGTTTGACAATACAATTCTGGGCAGGCAGTGATGGCCAGTGATCAGGTTACAGGAACTGATATTTGGATGCAATTCAATGGTTGTCACTATCTTGATCTCAAGTAGGTGCAGGTGGTCCCCATATGGGGGTATATATGAATATATGAATATATATACATGAATATGTATACATATATATGAATGTATACATATATATGAATGTATACATATATATACATATGTATGTATACATATATATGAATATCCCCATATGGGGGTATATATGAATATACCCTTCATGGGGGCCCTGGCATTGTGCCAGGGTCAAACCATGACACCTGGCTAGGCCTTTTCGACTGTAAATTAGTCCCCTTCCTGCCGAAGGCTGAAGTTTTGCAATGGTATGCGGTCTCTCTATAGCCTGTAGGATTTCTCGGAATTCGCATGTAAGTTTAAATCATTCCTATATATTCCCTCTAAACATCATAACATATATTTATTTCATATTCTAAACAGCACCAATTATATATATATGTATATAAAAACAAAGATCGTTGAGTCTAACCCATGCCAACACCTCAACTGAACCATGGTACTGAGTGCCACATCCAATCTTTTTTCAAACACATCCAGGGATGGTGATTCCACCACCTTCCTGGGCAGGCCATTCCAGTACTTTATCACCCTTTCCATAAAAAACTTTTTCCTAATATCCAAACTATATTTCCCTTGGCAGAGCTTAAGACTGTCCTCTGGTTCTGTCAGTTGCTGCTTGGAGAAAGAGACCAACCCCCACCTGACTACAGCTACGTTTCAGGAAGTTGTAGAGAGTGATAAGGTCACCTCTGAGTCTCTTTTTTTTCCAGGCTAAACAACCCCAGGTCCCTCAGTCATTACTCATAGGGCTTGTGTTCCAAGCACCTTACCAGCCTTGTGGCCCTCCTTTGGACATGCTCAAGCATCTCAACATCCCTCCTAAATGGAGGGGCCCAGAACTGGACACAGTACTCAAGGTGGAGCCTCACCAGTGCCAAGTACAGGGGAAGAATGACCTCCCTGCTCCTGCTGGCCACACTTTTCCTGATACAGGCCAGGATGCCATTGGTCTTCTTGGCCACCAGGGCACACTGCTGGCTCATGTTTCCTGCTATTGCTTCCTCTTTTTCTTCTTCCTCTTCTTCTTCTTCCTCCCTTATAGGAAGGTGGTATGGGCCTGCAACTTGCCTTGTCAATTTTTTTGTTTTCACTACTGGGGCAATTACTGCAGTTGCTGTGGTTTGTCTCCCTGCTGTCACAGTACAATAGGTTGGATTCAGACCTATACAGAGACCTCAGCCAACCCTGTTCAAGCTTAGATGCAGATACACCACTGGCCAGAGAGCTGGGCAGAGAGAGTTCTCATCCAATCAGCTATCTGGGCCCAGGACATTCAAAAGCCTCTATCAAAAGAGCAGCCATATTAAACTCATTGATGTTTGCTGATGGCTCTTGGTGTTGCGTTGTGTGTCTGTCTCCAACCCATAAGTCCACATAACATGTGGCGCCTGATGTGAGGATAAACAGCCATTTTCCTGTGGGCAGAGTGGAGGGAGACAGAAGACAGTGCCTTCAGAGCCTGTCTGGGGGAAAGACATTTTGTGCTGTTCTTGTGAGCCAGTAAAGGCTTCCTGGAGATAAGGAAAGCCCCATATCTTTCTCAAGGAACACATCAAGGCTATCACTATGGCAACGTGATAGAAGAGGGAAACTTAAAAGATACAGATGTTAGCTGGCTCAAAAAATGACGTGGCTCCCTGATTACCTATTAGGAACTTTGTTTCTTTCCTATTACCAATGGGCAATGTATCTTTCTGTTAAGTAAATGCAAATATCTTGAAAAACTATAAAAGCAACATGTTGCTGTAATAAATCTCTCTCATACACCCTTCTGCTGGAGTCTGGGTGCTTTGTGCTGTGTTGCGCTCTATATCGACACCTGTCCCCACAGCGAAAATCTGGAAAAGACCACAGACAAGGAGAGCCTCCCCCTAGCTAAAAGCTGCAAAAATACAGCCAGAGCTGTGAGGAAAATACAGTCAGAGAGTTGTGTGAAACAAAAAGCCGGAGAAGCTGAAAAATAGAAGAAAAACCCATCCAAAGAAATGGATGACTTTGTCTCCGTGCAGGATCATCCAGTTATAAAGGTATGGAAACTTCTTCTTGAGGAATAGGACATAGATTATGAGGAAGAGGCATTATTAGCTTTATTAATGTGAGTGAAGAGCCATGGATTGCACACAACTAAAGAACCTGCCCTTAATTTGAGTACTTGGGTGAAAACTGGTTGATTTATAATTCAAGCAGATTCCGGAGGTGACAAAAGCACAATAAAAGTTATAAAGCCTTGGAAAGTTATTTTAGATTTCATGAGATTGTTAAATACTGAGACACATGGTGAGGACTGGGTGCTGGAGGAGTTAGTGGGGGGGGGGGGGGGGGGTTGGACACCCTTTCAAGCCCACAGAGGACACAGCCAGACAAACTGGATGGCCTGCACAGCAACACTGCCCCACGTGGCTGCGCTGCCCTAAATGTGCCCCCGTGCCAGCACCATACCCTGGTGAGCTGTTTTCCACAAGCCCCCCAGGCGACGGGGCCCTGGCACATGGCGAGACGGAGGAGGGTGGCAGAGCCCTGAGTGGCAGCGATGCAGCAGTGGCTGGCGGGGCCCCGGCGGCAAGTGGAACCCCAGCAAGCAGTGAAAGTGAACCCATGCTGGGATGCTGTGCAGCACCGCAGCGTCCTGCGCCCGCACTGCATGGGTGCTGTGTGGCACTGGAGCACTCAGTGCCTCTGGCTGCGCGGAGCTGCTGTCCCAGGTCCAACCGCGCCGCCATCTTGGCTAGGCAGCCAGTGACCATGGCGTAGTTCCATGTGGCTCCCAAGACAGGCCCCCTGCCACGGGGCCACCCACGCCCCTCGTCACCATGGAAACACCCAGACCGCCCCTGCCCGGAGCTGGTTGGCTCAGCCCACAAACCACACCCATGGTCCTGCCTCCGCTGGCCATGCCTGCCTGCCACTGCAACATGGGGGTGGGGCCCGAGATGACATCACTACAATTGCCCAGATATTTTCACTACATCACTCCCGGAAATGCACCGAAACCAGGAAGTCCCAACACAACGACGCCGAGTCCCGCTCCCGGTCCCAGCCCCATTCCTGCCACTGCCACAGCTTCAATGCATCTGCAGCCAAAGCTCTGAAAGCCCCAAGGAACCACATCACTGATGGACACATGAGACCCCCACAGAGGGAATCCAAATCTCTGCCCTACTACCAGCCTCAGAGAAGAAGCCCTCGCGACCCCACCAGCTCCAGCTCCATCACCACTCCTATTAGACACCATCCCAGCACATATTAACACTATGAGCCATAATGAAATCTGCAAACCTGTGCACTCCAACCCACAGGTACTGAAGCTTAAAACAAAACAAAAAAAAAAATTATACACACAAAAACTTCCATATATATATGCACAAGAGCTTTTAACCTGTATTACAATGTTTATTATTATTGTTAATTTGCATCCTACAAAAATTATTAGTCAGAAAAGTACCACAGTGGTCCCTTGGAAATGCTAGACACCCTCAACTGGGTTAAACCCTATCCAAAATTAACCAACTCACAATTAACACCCTTATCTGACCTCCTAAAAAGTGATCCTAAATTAACTTCCCCTAGAAAATTAACTCCAGAAGCAAAAACTGCTCTCAAAACAGTAGAGCAAGCTACCATCAAAACAGACAGTAGTTGTGGCATTCACATTTTCTGAAAAATCCCTTTGCCCAGGATTTTTCTCATGGGAAGCTGAGAAGCCTCAGAGAAAAAGGAAAACAATTCTTATCTCATTTGCTTCTCCTCTGTTTTGCTCATGTAGAATGTGTTTGGAGATTGTTTACCAACAGGTGATTGTTCCATTGGTTTCTGGTGTGAATTATTTTGACTCATCAGCCAATCAGTGCCAAGCTGTGTCGGGACTCTGAAAAGAGTCATGAGTTTTCATTATTATCTTTTTAGCATTCAGTAAGTATCCTTTCTGTATTCTTTTAGTATAATTTAGTTTAGTATTCTTTAATATAATATAGTATCATAAAATAATAAATTAGCCTTCTGAGAACATGGAGTCAGATTCATCATTCCTTCCTTCATCAGGGCACCCCACAAATACAATAAATAGTCCTGCTTACATATCACAGAAAACAAGACATTTCCTACAACTCTGGGGTGTGTCACACCCCACTGGTATTCCCAAATTAGCAACAGGACAAGCCATTGTGGAAAGAGCACATAGCACTTTAAAACGTAAACTTGAGAAACAAAACAGAAGAACGTGTGGTGAGACCCCACAGAGCAGGGTACCTAAAGCTATCTATACACTAAATCATTTGAGACTATTAGAAAAGTCCCAAAACCCAGTAATTTTAAATCACTTTCCATTGCTACAATCATCTGGCGATGACCAGTTGCCCAAACCCAAGGTAATGGTGTGAGACCTTATCACCAGTAAGTGGGGAGGCCTGTGGAATCTCATCAGCTGGGGATGCAGGTATGCCTGTGTTTCCAAGGACACCAGAACACATTGGGTACCTGCCAGTTGTGTCTGCCTGACCTGCATCCTGCCCAGGAGCACAAGCAGCATCCTCCTGATAGCTCTTCCATGGATGTGGTGGAGCCGTGTGTGGAACATGACTGAAACAACTTGTTCCTCTACCTCATGGAAATCAGGGATTCTTGAAGTGACAGTTCATATAAGGAGTTCATTTGTTCACAAATTGTTTTTTCTGTTTAAAAATTGTCTTTCTACTAGTCTTGGTATGAAAAGACAGGTGTCTGCTAAGGAAAGCAGGAGCCTCTCTTGAAATGGAAAAGGTAAACCCCCTCCCTCCGAATTATTATAATTTTGAAATGAAGGGGCTCTCAGACAAAGATATGGGAGTAGGAATAACAGTTCTTTATTAGGAAAAATAAAATAATAAAACAAAAAATGCAGTAATGCAAAACAACACTGACAGAGTCAGAATATGACCTGACACCTGGTCAGGGTGTTGGTAGCAGTCCAAATAAATGGTGGCTGCAGTCCTCCTGGAGTGACAAAAGTAGTTCTGTTGAAGCAGTGATCCTGTAGAAGGGTGTAGTTTTCCTCTGAAGGTCCGCTGGTGGTGTAAATGGGCCTGGTCTTCCTCTGGGAATCCAGTGGAAAAGAAAGCTGTCTCTGGTGTTTCAAATCTCAGATTATATTCAGGCAGGAATGCTTGGCTCTTCCCCCTGGGTGGAGCATCTCAAAATGGGATGATGTAATTTTATCAGTCATGCAGTGAGACTCAGTGGCCCATTAACAGAAAATATCTCCTGAAGCAGCGCGCTTCAGCAAGTCCCAGAGAGCGACCCATGCTTTCAGGGCCCAGAGCACATTTGCAAAAAAGAGCTAACAAAGAAAGGCAAAGGACAGGTCTTTGTTTGGAGATCCAAAGGCTGTTTATTGCTTCAAAGAGGGTCCAGGGACAAAAACCCAGCAGGGTGGAGGGCACAGGGTTAAATATAGGGGAAAAAAAGGGTGGATCTGAAGGTCAAAGACCAATGGGAACAGGGAAAAGTGATGCAGGGCAGGGGCAGCAAACTAGGGCAACCAATGGGATAACAGGGGTGGAACACTGCAGCAAACTGGGGCCAATAGGGATTGAGAAAGGGGAGAACATTCTAGGGGATATACATATATGGTGAACAGGGGCTGAACTGGGGTGGAACAACTGGCAGAAACAATGAAACTTGAAACATTAACATGTGCCTGCAGAGGCCCATGGGAGGGAGACTTCTCTCACCCTAACCTTAGCAGGGTGTTTCTCCTAGCTTTTTTCTGCCCCTCCAGGGTTGAAGTGCTATAGGCCTCAGTGGTAGGCCTTCAAGCCTCCACAATCTCTCTGGAGGGAGGATGGGTCATGGAAGAGATGAAGAAAACTGCCCCACCTGGTTTTAATAGGTGGCCCAATTAACAGAAGATAACTGTCCCACCTCTAACAGATGGCAATAGAATACATACCCCAGGCCACATCTTCCATTTGCAACCTAAGACAAGTAATTGAGTTTTTCTCTAATAGTTCTAAGGGTTAAATGGTTTAGGGGTTAAATGGTTTCTTGTTTTTAGAGTTAAGTTGTAACTATAAGTAGGTAACCTGTGGCATGTTAGCCTGAAGGATTGTGGTCTCGCCTAACAGCTCCTGGAAGTGAGTGGTGCAACTCCAGTGGTACATGAGACACATTGCTAGCTGATGAGAGCTAGGTTTGTCAAATGGGGTGGAAAACTTCATTCAAATTAGACCCATGCTGTCTTCTGTCACCCTGTCTGCAAAGGGCCCTTACAGGTAGGATAACAGATGACATTTTACATTTTTTACTAAAAGGAAGGGAGCAATTGTCACAGTGCAATTGGTTGGATTCAAACCTATACAGAGATCTCAGCCAACCCTGTTCAAGCTTAGATGCAGATACACCACTGGCCAGAGAGCTGGGTGGAGAGAGGTCTCATTCAATCAGCTATCTGGGCCCAGGACATTCAAAAGCCTCTATCAAAAGAGCAGCCATATTAAACTCATTGCTGTTTGCTGATGACTCTTGGTGTTGTGTCGTGTGTCTGTCTCCAACCCACGACTCCATGTAACACCCTGTCTCAGCCATAGTGTCCTTAAACACAGTTTGGGTTCCTGCCCTGACTACAGTCCTCTGAGAGTATTGAAGAAAGGCTCGGTAGGCCCAGGCCAGGATCCAGTGTAGGGCGAGAAGCTGCTCGCATTCCTGGGAGTAAACAAGGCACCCTTCTATCAGTTGATGGGCCAGTTTCTTATGGTTCTTTACCTCTTCAGGAGTAAAGTCCCAGATAACCTCTTCAGGAGTAAAGTCCCAGGCAGTGGGAGGTGATAACCACCCTAGGAACCTCCCCAAATCTCTCCACACACCTTTCCACCCAGTAACTAGATGCCTCAGGGCAGATTTTAACAGCTCCTCATCCAAGGGTTGTTTCCTCTTATACCAGGATTAATGGCGGCTTCCAGCCGGGGTAAGCCCGGTGGGCTGCAATGGTCCGGATAGCACAGTCCTGTTCAGCACAGCCTGTCCGAGTTCCCAAGCAGCTCCCAGCCGCAGGCAACCTTAGCAAGCTCAAGTGATATCAGCTCTTAGTGATTGTCAGCTCATTCGTGATTTCAGCTCTTTAGCTTGCTAGGTGCCGCAGCAGCAGACGCAGGGAGAGAGAGGAGAACACCATGTAAGGTTCCGAAGAAATTCTTTATTGGGGTCTTCTATGAAGGTTCTCAGTGACAGCTCTTCCGCCAAACTGGGCAGAAGTAGAGGTTTATATACATTACAGGGGTTTTGAAAATTGTCCAATAGTAAGGGTCAAAAGAAAGTGACCTGTAGTCTTACAGAGAGATAAGCAAGGGTCCAAAGGAGGAAGAGAGGGGATTCTAAGGTCCAGTCATAATGACTTGACATTTCCTATCTTAGGCTTCTGACCTCCAAGGAGGCATTGCAGGCCCTGGGCCTGCTAGACAGGATGATGACAAATTCCATGAATTCCATAGTGTAGCAATGGTAGTGGCTAATTCTATTAATAATATCAGGCAGCTTATATAAGGATTGGCAACGACCATGGGAGCCTGCAGTAAAAAATCATTCATATTCAAATTCATCCCATGCAGAGAGAAGGAGATATATTCATTCACAGTCATTGTTTGTTTCAACGTGTTCCCAAACTTAGCAAAATAAAGATAAGCAGGGTGGCTACTGAAGGCTGTGTGCCACACAGGAGCTTACTACTTGAGAATTGTGATTGATAATTACTAGAGCATGCAATGAATATACGTATATACATATATATATATATATAAAACTGCCTTTATCTTGCCCCACATTTGCGTACCAAAATGACTGCTGCGGGTTGACCCTGGCTGGGTGCCAGGTGCTCACTCAGTTGCTTTATCACTCCCTTTCCCACTGGGACAAGGGAGAGAATAAGATGGAGCACAACCAGCAGGGTGAGATAAGGCAGTTTTATTACAGCAAAAGAAATAAATAAGCAGCGATCTGTGCACACAACAGCTAAAGGGGGGGGGGGGGGGGGAAAGTCAGTGTCTACTTCCCATCAGCAGCAATGTACAGATACTTCCTGGGAAGCAGGGCTTCAGCATGTGCAACAGTTCTGCCAGAAGGCAAATATTGAAAACTCACAAATGCCCCTCCCTTCCTCCTCTCTCCCTTAGCTTATATATCTGAGCTGATGTCAGATGGTATAGAATATCCCTTTGGCTAATTTGGGTCAGCTGGCCTGGTTGTGTCCCCTCCTAGGATCTTGCCCACTCCCATCCCCTTTCATGGGGGAAGGAATGTCAGAAGGACAGTGCTGCTCAGCAGTAGCCAAAACACTGGTCTGTTATCAACACCCTTCCAGCTACCAGTGCAAAGCACAGCACTGTAAGGGCCGTGAACTTTACCTTGGTCAGACCCAATACAATCTGTTATCACAGAGGTGTAACCATAGTCTCTAATTGGCCCAGCCTTGGCCGCTGGCATGTCCATCTTCAAAGCCATCAGAGATTGGCTCTGCTGGACATGGTGGAAACTTCTAGCAGCTTCTCACAGAAGCCACGTCTGTGGCCCCCCCACTACCAAAAAACAGGCCATGCAAAACCAACACAACCCCAAACCTTATCTATTTTTGTATTTATTTTGCAAGCTCTCCCAAACACATATTGTCTTCTGTTAACAGTGTAGTTCTTGATTTCCTGTAGCTGATATTGAAAAATATAAATAAATGAGGAGCACCAATCAGTATTTTGAAACCGGAACATTATGAAACATGCTGCTGCTTTAAGAAATAGAAATTTTTAAGCATGTGGTCATTTTATTTTTCTTGTGTATGTGGTTTTTTCATATAGCAAGCACTTTCTGATGTGTCGTGAATATTTTATCTTTTAAAAATGTATTAGAGGGAAGAATGAGGGAGACTATTTATGTCTTTAAGATAAGTATTCAGAGTCCAAATTTGAAAAAGAGACACACAGAAATTGCAATTTCAAACATCCTAATTTTTAAGTGTATTTGAGCAGATTTACAATGGATGTTAAATGATGTTTTTTCCTCCTGTACTTGATAGGACTGCTACCTATGATTCAGTAAGCCAGCTTATATTAGATTTAGGTATAATTTTGTATTGCTGATGTGGAATGTAATTGCTAAAATAGTGTTGCTTTTTCTTGCAGAAATTAAAAAGTGGTAATTTAATTTTTTCAAATTATTGAAAATGCTTATTCTGAAAGTGATGACGGTAAGTGCTGAGAAAAACAATTGGCTCTGCTGAAGAGAAATGGTAGTGAGTAGGACTTTGGTGTCTGGACCAACATCAATAAAGTACTTAACATGGAGTTATCTAATGTCATAGTTCTGACACCTGCTTGCCCAATTTGGACATGATCTTCTGCATCCTACCTCAGTTTCCTGTTTTGCAAATGAGAATATTTGGTATGCATCTGTCTCAAAAATTCAGGGTGAAAATGAGTTATGAATGCACCACATGCTTCATCCATGTTCAGACCATATTGTGCCATAGAAGAGATTTTGTGGAGCTAGAGCAACTGTGGGAGCATCCATTGACTTCACAAAGAACCCTCAGTGCAGTCAGCACTTCATAGAATCACTGAATGGGTAAGGTTGAAAGGGACCACAGTGGGTCATCTGGTCCAACCTCCCTGCTCAAGCAGGGTCATTCTAGAGCACATTGCACAGGATTGCATCCAGATGGTTCTTGAATATCTCCAGTGAGGGAGACTCCACAACCTCTCTGGGCAATATGTTCTGGTGCTCAGTCACACACCCAAGAAAGTTCATTTTCATGTTCAGGTGTGTCCTAGGGTGACTTTATGATGTTGTATCCTTGTATTCTTAATCGTCTGTTCTGCTTTACTGTCAGATATTGAGTTCTGTGCCTTTAAGACTAGATCCAAGAGCAAAGGGGGGGGGGGGGGGGGGGGAGAAGGGGTGTGAAGTTTTCACTGCAGAAGCTTCACTTCCTGCCCCGTAATTCCTGTCTCACAGGCTGTGCTGCCTAGCATGGACAGTGAGAGAGAGGTTTCCTTTGCTTTTAGTTATTTTTTTCTAGTTAGCTGAGACAGAAAAGTTTCCTGGACTGTGGGGGTTTTTTTTCTGGAACTGTTCATATTTTTCTCCAGTCCAGAACACCAGGACAATCTCCCGGGGGCCCCCAAGCTGCTCTGCAGCCTGGATGCTGGGCCTGAGCCCCGGAGGGACTGAAAGAGACTGAGCGAGCCAAGACATACCCACAAAAGGACTTTCTGAACTACAGAAAGACTCTCTGAATTTGCCATCTCTTCAGAGCCACGAAAAGTTTCATTAATATTATTCATTTTTTTTATGTTTCTGAGTACTTTGCTTGTGAAATAAACAGTTTTTTCCACTTTTCTCCAAGGAGATTATCTCCTGAACCAGTTGGGGGAGGGGCTGCTGCAATCTGCCCTTAGAAGAAACATCCCTTCGGGAAGTTTCCCTCCAAATTTATCTCAAAAAGGAACAAGGTGGAATTTCTTGTGCATCAGTTTCTGCCCATTGCCTCTTGTCCTATTGCTTGGCACCATGGAACAGAGCCTGGCTCAATCCTCTTGACATCCTTCCTTCAGATACTGATAGACATTGATGAGGTCCTTCTAAGTCTTGTCTGCTCCAGGTTAAATAGGCCCACCTCCCTCAGCCTTTCCTCATAGGAGAGGTGCTCTAGTTCCCTTATCATCTTTGTCACTCTCTGCTAGACTTGCTCCAAGAGCTCCATGTCTTCCTTGTATTGAGAAGCCCAGAACTGGACACAGCATTCCAGATGCAGCATCACTAGGGCTGAGTAGAGGGGCGGGATTACCTCCCTTGACCTGCTGGCAATGTACTTAGGGCTGCCCAGTTACAGAATTTGGGATGTCAGAAAGTCCTGAACCACATCTTGGCTGGCTGTCAGACACCCACCCAACCACTCTTTCATTATCCCTTCTTGTCGGGACTCATCCCCATACAAGCCACCAATTGTTGGCATTGGTGCTTGGCACCAATCTCACTGTCACCGTTAGTTTATCATCTTACTATAAAACTTTCATACCTTCTCTCTGTGAGTTCCCACGGCCAGCTTCTTGCAGCACTGACTCCTTTTCTCTTCCTTCTGCATGGCCGGCTGCGTCCTTCCTGTCCCTTGCACGACTGCCTAACCTTTACTGTCTCTCACAGCACATACTAACCCTTACTGTCCCTTGCATGACCACCTTACCCTTACTGCTCCTTGCAGCACAACTAACAAACTCTAACTCCCCTCTCTATCACCTAACCCACTATTTTATAACACCCATCCTTATTGGACATAGCTGTGACCTATTAAGGGTAGGCCAGTTCCTACTCTTTGGTAATTAGTACAGCTGCAACTTCTCAGGGGTGAGATGGCCTTCAGCACTATCTCTTTTCTCCTACAATCCATCCTCCCACACATCAACAAGACAGGAGGAAAAAATATGGTGAAAAAAATGCTTGTGAGTCAAGATACAGACAGGGAGATCACTTACCAATTACCATCATGGGCAAAAGAGGCTTGACTTGGAGAAAAGCAATTTAGTTATGATTAGAAATAGAGTAGAATAGTGAGAAACAAAGACAAAACCTAAACACCTTCCACCCACGCCACCTGATTGGCTCAGCTTTAACCAGCAGTGGGTCAGTTTGGAGCTGTCTGGAACTAGTTCTTTTCACCACAGGGACAGTGTAGCAGGATGCTCTGCCTAAGTGGGGGTAAAACAGCTGAAACTTGCTCAAAACCCAATGTCTTAGGGTGGCATTATGATGCTTGTATCCCCAATTGTCTGTTCTGTTTATGCTGGATATTATATTCTGTGCCTTCAAGAATGGCTCTGAGAGCAAAGGCAGGGAGAAGAAGAAGCATGGAGTTTGTTATCAGGGACCGGGCTCCTCCTCCACAGTCTGCTGGAACACAGAACTCCACTGTGGTGTCTGGGCACAGATGGGGCAAAACATGACACTCCATTGTTTTTTAGTTAGTTTAGCTAGTTGAGGCAGAGAAGTTCCCTGGACTGTTTTTCTTTCCCTTTTTTTTGGAACTGTTAAACATGCTCCACACTGGGACCCGGGGAAACACCGAGAGCTCATACTTTGTAGACTACCAGGGCCTACTCTGGGCAGCAGCCTTTCCCAGCGCCAGAGGGACTGATAACAGAGCGACCACCCACAGAAGAGACTTTCTGAATTTTTCATCTCTTCAGAGCAGCAAATGAGTTTTGTCATCTGGTATTGTTCATTTTTTTGTGCTGGGGAGTGCTTTGCTTGTTAAATAAACTGGTTTGTTCCACTTCACTCCGAGGAAATTCTTCCTGAACCAGTTGGAGGGCCCTGTGGGTTTGCTTTCTGGGGGGGGCCCTTTTGGAGGTTTTCTCCCATATTTTCCCTAAACCAGGACACCTTGCTTGCAAGCGTTATCTGTGATGGATGGAGAAGGCAGAGGCCTTTCTGCTTTTGCTGTTGAAGAATGCTGAGACAAGCCTGATTCATCAGTCCCTAAGCCAAACATCCTGAGGAAGAACAAGGTTTCCTGACAGAAATTGGCACTTGTGAGAGTGTGGCAGACAAAGTTCTTGATAAAGGAACCAACAAGTGATAATAATGATGATTTGTCTAAAGCTGTTGAGCTGGCACAGGTGGCCTGGAGACACATGACTGACAGTCAATCACTATATTCTAAAAGCCCAGTCCCACTTTTTAATGGCAGGGTCTTCTAACACATTCCTTCTTGGAGTATGTGTGGAGATTCCTCTCTTGAGTGGAGACACCCCTCAAGGTTACTCCTCGAGGCTGAGCAAAAGAAGTTTGGCCAGCTGCTTGGTGCCAGCTTCTGGGATGGACAGAGTATGTGTATTTTCCTAAAATCTGATGTGCATGGGGGTGTGCACATGTAATTTGCTAGCCAACTTCAACCTGGACTTGATGCAAGGGAGTTAGGGGATAAAGAGTGATTGATTAGGGGTAGCTGACTAGACAATGTATAGTGCTTAACATTTACTGTGCTTGCAAAAGCAGGATGAAAGAATGCAAGGCTATTGTGATAAGGAAGAGACTGCTTCCAAAACCAGGATGGGGGGGATGCAAGGCTAGCAAGGCTACTGTGGTAAGGAAGACTGTTTGGACCCCTAAACCAGCCAAACCAGTGTTGCAGTTTGAAATGCATCCAAGAGACCAGGGAGCACGCGCAAGGAGATGAGGTGAAAAGTTCACCCTTGAGGAAGATATTGGAAAGCTCGTTTACTTCCTCCCTACCACCACCAGATGACCACCAGAGAGCAGTGCACAAGCACAGAAGGACTTGGAACTAATTATAATATGAAGTGAGGATAGGTGGGGTTAGGAAATGAATATGTATTAGGCGTATTGTGTAATTCTATGCATATATATGACTTTAGAGAATAAATAGAGGAATAGGCACCGCTGACAAGCATGTCTTTGAGAAGCTATCCCACATGTGCTCAGTGCTGAATACATACATACCTACTTTACATCTTTAATGAGTTGTGGAGTTTTTCCATGTATCAGACTAACCAGCAAGTTTTACAGTTAAATTTGTGTTATGGTTTAAGTCCAGCTGGAAATTCGCCCTCACTCAGCCACTCCCCTCCCCCCTACTCCCTCCTGTGAGAGAGAGACAAAAGGCAGAGATTCCGAGTTGAGATAAAAACAATTTACTGGTGACATCAATGAGATAAGAAAAGGAACAGTAACAGCAACAATATTATTAATAAAGGTATACACAAAAGAGGGTGATTTACATACAAAAAAGTGCTCACTGAGAGGCCCATCTGACCTGACACCATGCAGATCTCCAGACAAAGATAAAATGCACCTTTTTCTTCCTGACCACAAGCCACACCCCCTTCCTTCTCAGAAGTGAGAATACCCTACTTTCACCTCCAAGAGGTGATATAGATGGTATATAATAATAACAACCTAGGCACACCCACATGGCTCCAAGGTCCACCCCCTCATGTCTACTTCGAGAAAATTAACTTTGTCCTTGGCCAAAACTAGAACAGTTTGGCAATTAATTTACAGCTAACACCAGAAATTGCTGCATGTGCTGCACTCTATTTCTGCTGTTGGCTGTAAATTAACTGCAAAAGGAAAAAGAAAACTCACAGCTTGCAGAGGTTGAGCAAAACTTTCAAAACTTTTGAATTCTTGCAGATTCAAAGTTATGGCCAACTCATAACTTACAAATTTCAAACCAATCTGCACTAAATTAGTCCACTTACACAACAATTAATGAATTTGATTCCCAGTGTTTTACTGGCAGGATAATACTCATAGGATAGTTGCCAGTTAAAGAGGAAGAAACTTCATTACTTGTCTAACTTGCCTATAGTAGACTTGCATACAAAGAATTGGGGGGTTTGACCAAAGGGCTAATGTCTGGTTCATTAAGATTACCTAAAGCATTTGGAAGGGGCCAATAAATAACTTCCTTTATACAGAGGAAATCTCAGCTAGTGTGATAACAGAGCAGCCTTCTGACTTCTGATGCTAGCCATGCCCTCTTCTTCTGCTCATACCAGTGTGAATGAGGTCATAGATTTTCTGGAGAGGATGTGGGCAAAACAGGAAGACAAGACGTGGGTCTGTCAATGGCCAAGCTGCAGTTGCCCCTGTGGACTTGCACTGGTATTGGGCGTGGGACTCCCTACATAAGACAGATGTAACCAGCACTGTCTGATGTAGTGAAGAATCAAGGCAAAATATTTATTCCAAAGAAAGTCCACACAGTATCATTACTCAAAAAGGAGAGTGGCAACGTCAAATTGGCAGGCTAGAAAAAGTGAGCAGTCACATTTTAAGAGGCTTATCCTACATACACACCTACTGCATGTGGCAGCACCTTTCACCCATGACACAGCAAAAGCTTATCTACTTCCCCCATGGCTAAGTCAGACTGGAGTGATTTGTCATGTGATTAATTATTTGAGCTGAAAACCTCCTTAGCCAGCAATAAGCATCCTGTCTTGGCATGAGAAAGGATGAATCAAAAATAAAGTGACTGACAGACAAGCACTTTTACAACTGTAAAAGACCACTATGATTTTCATGAAATCAGAAATCTCATACACTCTCTGAGTATGTGGAGAGTTCTCCTTGACATAAAGATGTTCACATTGAGTTACTTCCCAGAGGTTGAAAGAAATTAAGGCAATTCCCTGCACACCACTATAATTTGTTGGTAGGTGATATTGAGTCCTAATCTATACTATTTCTTCACTAACTGTAACATAGGTACCTCTATCATGCACTGTATCTTTACTAGTAGTGCTCCTTTTGCTTATCCTTTGTAGTGTCTGTTTAAAGTCTTGTGTCTGTTTTCCTTGATCTCCTCAATAAACAATTCATGTTGTAGTAGGCCTGATCAGTCATAATTAAGAACTTGCGAGTTAGAGTGGGTTTTGGGGTGCTGGCCACCTCAATAAAGCGACTGTTTACTGCCAGAAACCTGTCAAAGGCAGGGACTTGTCTAAGCTCTCCCCTCTCCCATTCATAACACTACATAGAAATATTTTCTATCTCCCAAGCCTGAGCATGTGCATCCAAGGCCTCCAATATTTGCAGTCTTGTGACTCTGCCTTTGCAATTTCATTAAACAGCCAAAAGAGAAGGGGAATTTTTTTGTGATGCCGCATAGCACATCACAAAAAAAGAAAGAGGTGATGCCTGTGGCTGGAGTCCTTTCTCTGACCCCAGGGGGAGCAGATTTAAATCCCATTGCTGGTTCACTTGGCACAGGTATGTTCCACTGTGGAAGGGGGTGTCACAGTCACTTGGCACAGACATTTCCAGGGTGGATGTCTGTCGGTACTCTTGAAGCTCTTCTGCTTCATAAAAAAATTGCATAAATATTCACAGCTAAGAGGGTGAGGGTAACTGCATAGAATGTCACTGTGTCACTGCAAGCATCTGTGCCACAATAACCCCCTGCAACATTATAGGCTGGGGACAGTGTGGCTGGACAGTTCCCAGGCAGAAAGGGACCTGGGGATACTGGTTGACAGCCGACTGAACATGAGCCAGCAGTGTGCCCTGGTGGCCAAGAAGACCAATGGCATCCTGGCCTGTATCAGGAACAGTGTGTCCAGCAGGACCAGGGAGCTCATTCTTCCCCTATGCTTGGCACTTGTGAAGCCGCACCTTGAGTGCTGTATCCAGTTCTAGGCCCCTCGGTTTGGGAAGGACATTGAGACGCTTGAGCGTGTCCAGAAGATGGCAACTAGGTTGGTGAGGGGCTTGGAACACAAGCCCTATGAGGAACAACTGAGGGACCTGGGGTTGTTTAGCCTGGAGAAAAGGAGACTCGGAGGTGACCTTATCACTCTCTACAACTTCCTGAAAGGTGGTTGTAGCCAGGTGAGAGCTGGTGTCTTTCACCAGGCAGCAACTGACAGAACCAGAGGACATAGTCTCAAGTTGTGTCAAGGGAAATATAGGTTGGATATTAGGAAGAAGTTTTTACAGAAAGGGTGATAAAGTTCTGGAATGGTCTGCCTGGGGAGGTGGTGGAATCACCATCCCTGGATGTGTTTAAGAAAAGACTGGATGTGGCACTCAGTACCATGGTTTAGTTGAGGTCTTAGTGCATGGGTTGGGCTCAGTGATCTTTAAAGTCACTTCCAACCTAGTCATTCTGTGAATTCTGTGAAAGACGAGCTGTTCAAAGGTAAAAGTTCTCATTATCTATCTCTAAAATCATCTTCATCCCTGGGAACAGAGATCTTCTTTGTCTTCTCCCTGGGGCTACTGGGTCTCATCACTCTTCTTTCTTTCTCTGTTCAAACTTCTCATGGGATCACAGCTACTTTAAAATCGGCTTACTTTAGTATGGAGGCCTTTGTTCAATATCAGTTTGAACCCTTCATCTCCCCATAGTTTCATGTGTTACAAGGAAAAAGAGTCTTTTCTCCATAGTTTACAAGAGGATTTCAGCCCCAAGATCAAGGCATCTCCTCATTCCTCTTATCTAAGACTTGATTTCTTCTTCACTGATTTCAATGTCTTCATGTTGTTCCTTTACATGCTTGCATCTTGTTCCTTTCTCTCACTCGAGGGAGGATTGAAGCACTGAAAGGATTAATATGTTGCCTGTGCCTTGGAAATGGTCACCTGACATGCTGGTAACTTGTGGTGGGAGTTGTGGTTGGGGTTGTGTTAGGATTGGTTCCATGGTTGGTTTTTGGTTTTCTCTGCGTTCCCTTCCAGCCACAGGGCCGGCCACTCTGCATTGCTGCAGGGCTGCCTCTGGTCTCAGCCGCACTGGGGGGACGGGGCCTGATGACAAGATCCTAACAACTGCAACCAGCTCTGCTCCGCCCAGGGCTCCGCAGCCTCCCCCGTCTTCCTACCTGGTAGCTGCTGGAGCCCAGCCAAACGAGAATGGGGCTCAGAGTTTCCTGGAGACCACGGAGAGGGGCCCAGCCCCCCCGCAGCAGAGCCTGCCCGGCCTGGGATGGGGCCCAGCAGGCTTCTTGGGCCCAGCCAGGACAAGACCCAGCGAGCACCCCAGGAAAGGGGGGGGGGGGGGGGGGGGGGGGGGGCGCCCAGCCCACGGCAGGGCTGCCCGACCCAGCCAGCCTGAGACAGTGGCCCAGGGGGTATTACCTTCTTGCCCACCAGAAAAGAATGAAGAAGTTCCTAAGTTTCTTTCGCCTTTAACACATATCTTTCCCAGAGGCGTGTCCAGCTTCTCAGTGGTTCAACAGACTATCAGTTGCACAAAAAGCTTTTACATCACTTCCCTAAATTCCTCTCATGTCAAACTATAACAACTAGCAAACTTTAGCGCATCTAGACAAAATAAGACACTTGGCAAGGCTTTGACTGGATTTTTTTTATCCCGCTAACAATCTATTTCAAGAAGAAGGAGGTAGGAGAAGAGAAAGAAAAAGGAGCGGTATATAGTCACCATCCTAGAATCCAGCATGGCCTTGGTAACTTTTAAATCCAGGGTAATGGAATGTGCCACACAGCACACATCTCACTGTCTCTCTTGGTTTAAGATAAATGTCTACCAAGGAAAGCAGGAACCTTCCTGGAATGGAAAGAAGACCCCCTCCCTCCCAATGATTATAGCTTCAAAAATTATGAGGCTTCCAGGCAAAAATGTAGGAAAAGGAATAACAGTTCTTTACTAAATATATATATATATATAACAGAACAAACAACAACACAATAACAGAAGTTTCCCACACATTAAGCACTATTTTTCCCCTTTGGTGTAGTTATGACCACAGCTGGCAGGAGGTGCTGGTGGCTCTGACAAGGCAGAAGGCTTCAGTAGCTCACTCACTCCCGGCAGGGAGCGCTGGCAGCTCCGGTGAGGCAGAGACACCACAGTGGCTCACTTGATGCAAGCTTGGAACCTCCTTAGGGGTGATGGCGGCCTCCAACGAGAGGGAGGAGGGGAAATTTCTCCTTTTGCAAACTCAAGGGCAGCAATTGGTGTCCTAGGTTACAATATAAAGATGCATTCTATCCCCATCTTCAAGAGCTGTTGAAACCAGGAGGGGCATTGTTTTTCCTTATCTTCTCTTAGTGGGCCCATCAATGCCTTGCTGCATGACTCAGAGATAACTCCCTCAGGGAGCCATTTGTGTTTAATGGGCAATCAAGGACCCACAGCATGAGTCATAGAATGATATAAGTCCATTGTGAGATGCTCCGCCCAGGGGGGAGGAGCTAAGCATCCCCACCTGGATATAATCTGGAGTTTAGGACAGAACAAGCTGCCCTTACCCACTGATTTCCAGAGGACAAGAGCTACCAGATCTTTTCTACAGGATCACCACTTCAACAAGACCATTTCATCTGTGTTGGAACCCAGGACACCCCTCTGGGTGACCTGGATGGCTTGAGCCCCTGGCAGGGGGGTGATGAGCCCTGGCAGAAGGCCAAAAACACTTGGGGATTCGATCTTAGCCCCTGGGAGAAATTACCAACCTTGTATGAAGAGTCATGGGTCACAAAAGTCTAAGTAGCATAGTGGTAGTAAGCACGGGGTGAAGGGAAAATTTTGGAACCATGTATAGGGGGGTTTAGAACCTTGTACAGGGGGGTTTGGGATTCTGTACATGGGGGTTAGAGGGTCCAAGATGGAGGGATTTGGGTGTGCCCTGTCCTTCTTCTTTCTTCTCCCTGGCATCCATGTTCAGGATGATGTTGGCACTCACAGATTGGTTTAGAGTAGAAAGTCACTGTCTAACATAGGTGATAGGTATTGGAAAATAACTGTAAACATAGTATACATAGTTTTTAGTATAAAAGACAGCACCAGCCCAGGAGGTGTATAGTGTGCCTCGGACCGACCTGCCAGACAGGCCTGTGGTGGGCCGGAGAAAAAACATCTTAGATAAGCAACAATAAACGACCTTGAGAACCATAAGCAAAGAACTTCAACTCTTTCTTCAACCATCGGGCTGGCTCTGAGTTATCCCGACCATAAGGAACCGAAGACATCTGGACTGCTACCACCACCCTAACTAGCAGGGTGTCAAGTTGCATTCTGACTCTGTCAGTGGTGTTTTCTTTTGTATTATTACATGTATTTTGTTTTTTTGTTGTTTTTTTTTTCTTTTCCTAATAAATTGTATTTCTGACTTGGAGTGTCTCACTGGTTTTGCTTTCAAACCAGAACAATTGGTTTCGGCATTGGCAGCAGGCAGAACCAGCAAAGGCAGGTAGATTAGATCATAGTGCCAAGTTATAAGGTAGCAATATCCCGGTCCAAGCACACACCCTCTGCAACACACGTGACCGCTGTCCCTGATCCCAAAGGGAAGGAAGGCTGCACCTACCCCCTATCCAAGTCTCAGGTCAGCCCCAACACCTCTCACAGCATTACTTTGCAATTCCTGAAAAACTGCCAGCGGGAGACCCCACCCCCCCAGCCGAAACTCACAAACCCTGAAAGGCCTCCAATGGAATGCCAGAGCTATCAGCCACCTCCCTTTGTGTCTTAATCACTGTCTATTCACCTAGAAAGGCACCCCCTCCCCCCTTCCAGCGTGTCCCTGGTAACAATGGGAAGAAATTCACTGAAGAACCTAAACCCACCACACCGTCCTTTTATCAGCTCCAGTTGTTGCAAAATGTGGGGTATGTAATATTTTCTTAAGAAAGGATGTTCTTAAACGTTTGATCTTTTTATACTTTTGTTATAGATGAATAAATGGTTGGCTCTCACAATTAAGGGGTAAACATGATCTGTATGGTAAAAGAAGTTTTATAAATGTATAGTTATGTTACTATATGCAATGTGCTCTGCCCAGTATGTGTTATCATGGGATGGTCTTGGTAATGCGGGGATTTGGGAAGGTTGGCTTGTTACTATGGCAGCACCTGACCTCCAGTCAGAATGTAAGAAAGTGACTTCTACCACTGGACAGCGAGGAAGGAGTTGACTGACAAGGCTCTAGGAGGGGTTAGAGATATAAAACGTGAAGCATCGATCATGAAGAGGAGCCAGCCATGAGGGCAGTTCCCAGGCCTGCTTTTCCTTATTTAGTCCTTTTGTTGCATTTTTGTTAAGGTTTAATAAACCCTTTAAATTTTTTAAGTGAACAGTCATTTCTCACATTTTCAAGCCTAATCAACAAGAAGGGAGATTTAATCTGTGAAACAGAGAGCAGCTAAGAAGCTCTAAGTGATGTCCATGTGTTAAAAAAACAAATTACTTGTTGGCAGAATTGCCTTGTTACGGTTTTGGGCTGGACATGCTTCAATGATCTCTGATCTAGGAGGAGGTTAACCAAGCTTGGGAAGAAGGATGTACCACTGATAGTGGGCACAAAGAATGCAGAACTTACGGGCCACAAGAACATTTGGCAAAACTCCCAAGATAAGGAAGAAACTAATAAAGCCAACTCAGCAATTGTGCTGAAATCTGCTCCAAGTGGGTAAAAGGTAATTCTGTCAGGGGGAGATCATGACCACCGATGGACAGACCACTGACCCAAGAAACCCACTGACTCAAAAAAAGAGAAAGACTGAGCATGTGGGCTAATTAGCATGAGAAGCGAGAGAATCATTAACAAATAGAAGATAGAATACTAGTTAATAAGAGGACTATGTAACTTGTAGCCAATGAGCACCAGTTCCTTTATTTGCTAAAATGTATAAATAGTAAAAAGTTTTGATAGTTGGGGTGCTTGATTTGTGGAATACCACTGAGCACCCACACTTGTGCAACTCTGAAATAAATAATCAATGTCTCTCTCAAGCATGTAATTATTGGCTTGTTGCACACCATGTAATAAATCCAGTTTTGGTGGACAACAGTTTTTGGTGACCCAGATGGGACAATACTGAGCATTGTCCAGATCGACTTGCTGGCTACAAGTGGCAGGGGAGCAGCTCTCTGGGTTCCAGTGCTCACCAACTTTTTGATTGGGGACTACCAGTATTCTCCCCCTCCAGGAGTGGGTAGGCAACTCAAAGGTGCAACACATGTAAAGAGAGTACAATGGTACAAAGGGGGTTGATATAATATTGTGGAATTGGTGTTGTGTAGTGAGAAGCCAGAGTGCCAGTTATAGTAGCTTATGACAGGAAATGGCAAGTACTCTGTTGGAGTTTGAATCAACCCATAATTAAATAATATCTCACATTAGCAACTGAGTAATTTCACAAAAATCTCTAACTGTCCTTTGAAAGTTGTGGAGGATTTTGTGAACAGCTGGCTAGCTAACAAAGGTCACACTGACATAATACTGTTAGTTAGGGATGAAGGAGACGAGGATAGGAGTCAGCAGTCAGTGTCCAAACCTGGCAAGGGCACTGTGCCCTTGGTGCAACATCAGGATGGGGGAGAGGATCGTTAGTTAGAAACATGAAGAAAATATGTAAACAGCTGCAGCATAGTAGCCTCAAGAATGATAAGGTAGGCGTAGTTAGCTGATAAGTAACTAACCAATAATGAGCTCACTTTTTGCAATATGTATTAGCCTCATTAACACCAATATAAATGTATGTGCCTATCAATAAAGTTTTGAGATTTGCTGATCACTCATATTGAGTGCTGCATTTCTTCCGCCGATTACCACAAATGGTGACCCCGGACGTTAAATCGGTAACGGCAACCACAGTGGATCGGTGAAGGAGTTCGGGTCCTACAGCAGCAAGGACGGCGAATAAGCACTGCTGAAAAAGCGAAAAGTGCCGCGCCCTGGGTGACCTTATAGAAGAGCCCGGCCGATACGTGCTGCCGAGACCTTGAAGGGCTGCAAAAACATCGACGTTCTCAAAAATGGAAATGGAAATGGAAATGGAAAGGCAAGCAGCATATTATTTATTTACTTGCTTTTTAAAAAAGCGTCAGGTTAAGGACATAGACTTGCAGAAAGAGCTCCCACAGTTGTTAGCTTACGGGTGTGCACAAGGAGTTTCTCAAAATCCTTATACAGTACGTGAATTAACAGAGTGGCGTAAGTTCGGGACCAGGAGGGCAACAGGGGCCGCGGGAGAGCCCGGGGCAGACGCGGCGGAGAGAACGCGTGTGGCAGTGGCGGCATGCTCGGTGCCAGCGGCGGGCACGCGCACCGCGGGTCCAATGACACGCACGGTGACAAAAACTCGCACGGCAGCTGTCCGTGGGGAAAGCACACAGATCGCGAGGGAAGTGCCAGCCAGGGCCGGGCCAGACAAGGCGAGACGCGGGGACCGAATATGCGGCAGCGACAAGCGCAGTGCCAGTGGTAGCGGCGGCGGACGCGCAACAGTAACGCGAAACCCGAAAGCTGGAGCTGGGAGGGCTTTTTCACTTTTTGCAAGCGCACAAAAGCACCAGCGGTGTGGGACGTGCTCCCGCTGGCTGTGGGTGTTGGCGCAGAGCCAGGGGGAACCAGCCCGAGCGGAGATCCAGGCAGAGCGGAGCCCAAAGGAGATCGGGGCTGCGCGGGTCCGGGCGAGGGCGTTCCTTTCCGCACCCCCGGGATAGCGCAGACTGAGGCTGTGCTGGAGCAGGCGGAGATGGGCGCGGGCTGACATTCCTCAAAGCACCGCCCTGTCACAGCTGCCTGGCAACCACAGCAGCCAGCCCATCGCAGCAATTCAAACAAGTGTCTGAGAAAAAACAGGTCAGGAATTTTCTTCAAGATCAGGATGAAAAACTTCTGAAAATTCACACAGTGCATCATACAGCAGATGTTATACGGGGCATTTTACCCAACTGTTCCACAGGCTTTACAGTTTGTTTACCAGTTTTTTGGTGGTTTTTTTGTAAATGTGTTTGCTTTCTTAAAAGTGTTAGAGTATTTGGGTTTGATTGCTTTAAGTTTCATGACTTCATTGCCTTTCCCTTACCTGAGGCAGGAACAACCTTTTAAGGGAACAAAATCTAAATAAACTTCCTAGTTTCTTTTTGGACTACATGTGAGAAGATTTAAACTGTAATATTTCTGTATACTATGGTCTTTATAGTCTTTGCTCTCTTCTATTCATTAAGAGATGGCATAAGATAAATGGATGTAAATGTGCTAATTGTTTTTGTACTGTCCTTATTTTAAGTGAAATTATTTGTGTTTGAAATTATCTGTCATCTTTCTCAGTTTTGTTTTAGAATATCTATGCAAACTGTCCAGCCTTACCAGCCTGTTATCTTTCAGTTAATGATTGTTGTCAATCAGTAAGAAATCTCAGTATAACAAAATGCCAGCTTAATTCATTAAAAAAAAAAAAAAAAAAAAAAAAAAAGGGAACTGCTTCTATTGTAAAAAATTATTCCCAGGGAAACAAAATGTCGTGTAAAGATGAAAATATTAGTAAAGATTTAATTACCCAAGGTGCCTTGGAAGACAAAGCATTTGGGAAAGGTCAATCAGACCCTGTTGTGGGGTCATCAGTCGATTTCCCAATGATTCAAAGTTTTAAGAATTATTTATATTAAGTTTATAACCTTTGTTATTTTCAGTTTTTGTAAGTAATGCTGATAGATAGTGATTGTTGTTAATACTAGATGAATACTTTGGGAAGGTTGTCTTAACCCCTTCAAGAACTTCTTGTTAGGGAGTTTTCAGATTTTTGTGATGAGAATTGTTGTTGGTGTGTTGTTGTGGTGTTTGCAGCCAGCTTTCATGTGTTTTTCTATTTTTTTTGTGTGATCACCTGCAAGACACGTGTCTCTTCAGGATCCTGTCTTTTATTTCCTAACTATTTAGATGTTTTTGAGGGTTTTTATCCAAATTGCCAGTTTTGTAGTTCTTTTAATTATTATTACAGGAATACTCCAGCAGAGAATTCAAGAAGTTTGCTGTGTTTGGAAAATCTCTGTCTTGACAGAAACTTCAGAAGGATTCAATTGTTTGATAGTTTAATTGGTTTGTAACCCTAAAGTTTCTTGTTTATAAGGATTGTTTTTAAAAGTCCTGTTTAAAAAGTATGTTAAGTGACACTCACCAATTAGAGTTCGGGCTCTGGCCAAGCTCTAGCTCTATTTGGATGGAGTGATTGACAATCAACCCAGATGTTTTCTGCATCAAATAATATTCAAGTCCTTTTGACTTGGCAATTTGACCATCTATGACGGCTGAGCCATTTTCAGAGGTGATTTGGAGAAACATGAATCCGGACATGATTTCTCCAATTCTCTGTCATTTTAAGGTTTATCAGCTGTCACAGACTCTGGGATAAGAGTTCAGTGTTGTAGTGTTTGGTAATTTTCTGATTTTGTATGTGTTGTTGATTGTGTGTATTATCTGAATTTATTCCTAATTACTCTTATCTTAACATTTCTCTATGTAACATTGCAAAATGAAACCAGGACCCATTCTTCACCTCTAAGATTTTGAGAAAATTCTTCATTCCTGCGGGGACGTGGGATTTGTTTGTGTTTTAACAGGTGCAAAATCCAGATGGATTTCAATGAAGAATGTGAAACTTTATCAAGAGCAAGAGAAACGTTGACCATTCAACAAGCAAAGAAGACAGACAGATACTGGACTGTGTGACACAGGGCAGTGTCCGGAGACGAGACCTTAACCTCCCTATACAGCTGACAGTTTGGTGTGGAACTAAATACTTACTAGGTGCACTTACTCAGCAAAACAGAAAAACAGGGGAGGCGTGGGCCTTGGAATGGATATCTCCTCCACTTCAACAGCATAAAACCCTTCTTCAAAAAATTGAAATTTTGGCTGAGTTGCTCAAGAAGGGTCGTGAACGGACACTACAGATCATGGGAAAGGAGCCTGATCAGATACGGGTACCAATGAAGAAAGATACATTGACCTGGTACCTGTTAAACAGTATGGAATTACAAGAGGCACTGTTGGGATCTGGAAGTGTGATTGCCACTGATGATATCCCCAATATACCGTTGAATTGGATAGGGCAATGGGGTTGGATTCAATGACCAAAAAGGTCACAGAAACCCCTGTCGGATGCTGTAACAGCCTACACGGATGCAGGAAGAAAATCCAGAATTGCTGCAGTGACCTGGCAGGAAAAGGGACAATGGCACCATCAGATTCTCCAGGCCTACGAGTTGGATACTTTACAAACGATGGAGTTATTGGCTGTTGTTTGGGCCATGATGCATTTTTCTGGACCCCTCAATATAGTGACAGATTCTTTATATGTCGCTGGAGTATGCGAGCGAATAGAAGATGCCTCTATAAAAGAAGTTCAGAACAGGAGGTTACATGAGCTGTTTATACAGTTACAGAGGGCAATTAAACTGAGGAAGTATCCTTTCTCTGTCATTCATATCAGAAGTCATAAGTGGGATATTGGTCTGGGAGAGGGTAATGCACGAGCAGATAAGCTAGTCTCAATCACACATGTGACTCCAATTCCCAGGCAGACTTTGGCCAGAGAGGCACACTCCATGTTTCACCAAAATGCAAAAGGCCTCCATAGAGAATTTCAAATATCTCTGGAAGAGGCACGGGCAATAGTCAAAGCCTGTCCCATATGTAGTCATCATAACGGGGGCTGCGGGTTAGGTCTAGGAGTTAACCCCAGAGGGCTGAATACAAATGAGACCTGGCAAATGGATGTCACACATGTTGCTATGTTTGGAAGGATAAAGTATGTGCATGTTACTATAGACACCTACAGTCATTTTATATGGGCCACAGCACAAACTGGTGAGAAAGCAGGGCACGTGTAGCTGCTTTGCAGTAATGGGAGTGCCACGACATATTAAGACAGACAATGGGCCTGCCTACTGCAGCAAAAGAATAAAACAGTTCATGCAAATGTGGGGGATTGAACACGTGACAGGCATCCCTAATTCCCCGACAGGACAAGCGATTGTAGAGAGAGCTAATGGTACTTTGAAAAAATATCTAGGTAAATACAAAGATATTAGAGAGCCGCAAGAGAGGTTGCTAAAGTGTCTATTTGTCTTAAATCACCTGTGTGTTTTTGGGGAAAGCAAAGTTCCTGCTGTAATTCGTCATTATGTAACAGAGAAAGATAGTGTGAAGCAGGACGTATGGGTAAAGTATAGAGACCCCAAGACAGGACAATGGCAAGGTCCTGCTAAGGTATTATACTGGGGCCGCGGGTATCTTTGTGTTTCTACCCCTACAGGATCCTTGTGGGTACCTGCTAAATGGACCCGAGCAGCTGTGTTAGATGGAACCAGACCTCAGACAACTGAGCGAAGAGGACCGTTGGCGAGTGGAGGCAAAGCTGCTGATCACCATTCGACCAATACTTCTCAAACTGAAAGGACAGTGTAGCTTTGCCATTGACCGAGCCATTGATCGGTGTCAATCTCTGGACTGTATACTAAGCCTGATACCGGCGCTTCATACGTTTTATTATGGAGGGCCTAAGAGATTAGCTTGTATTAAGTGTCAAAATACTCAGTGTGCTGCATGGATATTGTTCTTTTGCGGGGGGTGTCAGCAAACTAAGTGGGTGCATCAGTCCCAGTTACCTGAGCTGTGGTGCAGAAGCTGTGCATTTTATTGGCAGCGGGATTCCTGGCAAGCAGAACTCCAGGCCTTTACAGGGTTACCTGGCCGTCAAGGGTTACAGTTGTATGAGTCCCCAGAACAGAAAATTCTCGCATGGTTTAGGTGGGAAACCCAGCACTTTGCCAGACGCGCTTTAGGGCAATCTCAATCGTGTATCTTACAGTCTAAGTGTGGTCGGGGCATTCCCCTCTCCCAGCTAGATGTAGTAGGTCCGATTCTGAGGGATCAAGATCCTAACCGAGCGTAGGACAATTGTTTAAGGGCTCTAAAAAGATTAAGTCTGGGCGGCTCAAGAAAGAAAAGGGGGAGAGGAAGGAAGAGACATTCTTAACGGTTTGTGGGCAACCTGTTAATTCCCCAAATGTCTGGATGGTTCAAAACAGCGCCCAGGAAAATCAGGGTGATGTGGCAGACTTATGCTGCTGTTTTACTCGTATTTGCCCTCTTAATAGACAGCCCAGACATTGCCAAAGGAGTGGGAACCCACCAAGTATGGGCCCCACCTCAGCCCAAGACTAATATTTGGATCACCATGGCAAATTTAACTAACCAGGAGGCTATTTGCTTGTCGTTATCTTCTCTCGGTAATCCATTTACAACCTGTTTGGTTGGACTACCGGCAGATCCCTGGCCATGCCCATCGAAAATACCCACCTGCAAAACCAATGACGCCAGGGTCAGTGTAGATAACTGGGACCAATGGATTTCTCATTTTCCTATAGCACCACAGGAACCCCAAGAATTGGAGCTGTTAGGCTCAGTGATGGCAGATGCATGCCTTAGGTTTAAGCATAAAAGTCAGCTGCCAGCCAAAAACTATTCTACTATTGTAACCTCCAGCATGGCCATTTACCGTAATGCAACAACCTGGTGCAATTATACCACAAAAAGGGTGTCGATCTCATCAAATGACCCTATTCAATTACCAGCAGGTTACTTTTTAATATGTGGGGACCGTGCGTGGCCCAGTGTCCCATCGCTGCTGAGCGGGGGGCCATGTACAATTGGTCGCTTGTCTCTACTCACACCCAATACGTCAATGATCCTTAATATGAGCCGCTGCTATCACAGAATTAAAAGAATGGCCCATGCGTTTGCTGCTGACTGCAAAGATGATGTAAAATTTTGGTCCCCAGGGGCCATAGTGGCAGCATCCTTTTTAGCTCCAGGGGTATCAGCAGCAGGTTCCCATGCCATTTTAAACAAGCTAGGATGCTGGCTTGCTAAACAAACTAATGCCACCTTTTTAGCACTTTCTAGCCTTTTGCTTGATGTTGATCCTATTCGCTATGCAACGCTTCAGAATAGAGCTGCAATTGACTTCCTTTTACTGGCACAAGACCATGGTTGTGAAGAATTTGAGGGCATGTGTTGCATGAACCTCTCTGATCATTCCCAGTCCATTCATTCCCAGCTCTCTGAGCTGCGAAGGTTAACTGGAAATTTACAGGTAGAATCGGGCTCTGGTATTGATAAGTGGCTCAAATCTTTAGGCTTGGGATCATGGTTGCGCTCTATTGTTAGAATTATCATTATAGTAGGCATTATAGCTTTGTTAGTAGTGTTAGTTTTGCCTTGTTTTTGCATGTGCTTACAGAACATGGTTCAAAGAATGATATTTGTTGCATCTAATCAGACTATGCTTGTGCAACAGAAAAACAGGGGAAGTGTGGAGGATTTTGTGAACAGCTGGCTAGCTAACAAAGGTCACACTGACATAATACTGTTAGTTAGGGATGAAGGAGACGAGGATAGGAGTCAGCAGTCAGTGTCCAAACCTGGCAAGGGCACTGTGCCCTTGGTGCAACATCAGGATGGGGGAGAGGATCGTTAGTTAGAAACATGAAGAAAATATGTAAACAGCTGCAGCATAGTAGCCTCAAGAATGATAAGGTAGGCGTAGTTAGCTGATAAGTAACTAACCAATAATGAGCTCACTTTTTGCAATATGTATTAGCCTCATTAACACCAATATAAATGTATGTGCCTATCAATAAAGTTTTGAGATTTGCTGATCACTCATATTGAGTGCTGCATTTCTTCCGCCGATTACCACAGAAAGTGATAAAGCACTTCTTAGTATTAATCATAGAAAGTTTAGGGTAGTCACACAGAAGTGAAAGTTTTGGAACCCAAGTTCCAGATGCTGAAAACTTCCACTACTTCCATGTGCTCCACAAGAAATAGTTCTATTTCATGTTCATGCTCTTTACAATTGCTCTATATTATTTATTCATTAAGATATATTAAGCAACCTTGGAACAGCTGCAGTACAAGTTGTGCTGCTTCAAATATGAAGTCTATTATTGAAATGGTTCTAAATTTTGATTGCTTAAATTTTTTACACCGGATCAGCTAATTAATTTTAAAAAGAAAAGAAAAATATTTGATGTTAGCTTAACAATACCAGTCCATTTTGTCCATCATCTTATTATTCCACTACTTTTTCCTCTCCATCACACACACGGTTCTTTAATTTGTGAGGAAATAATTTGTGAACAAAAACGCTCAATAAAAAAGAGCATTATAATTCAATTATTCAAAAGAGCATCATTTGTTATTCCATAAAATGAACCCACCTGACTGGTTTCTTGAAGTTCTTTGCTGTTACTTACTGTAAAAAACCTCTTACCATGCTATTATGTGAAAGTGCAGAACAAAATACCGAACTTTGTAGAGCTATTATTTTTTTTCTCATTGCTTATGAACCCCATTGTAGTAAATGTCTCTTCCTTGAGGTAAAATGTTCTCTGTAGCAGTTTCACATCAGTATAAGGAACTGCCATTGTTTCAAGGCCAACCCATAGTTGCTGTGAACTTTTTGGAGGAATTTTAACTTCATCTGACATCACAATGACCACTAAAGCTCAAGGGTTTTTTTTTCTTTCATGTAAAGTATTGCATGTATATCTGTTTTGTTATATTCACACACTCACAATGCAAATATACTATGGCCCAGATTTCCCATTTCATATGTTTGAGATTATCACCTTGTCCATACCCTAAATAAAAATTAAAAAAAATTGCACACACCCACCACTGTGTATCCTGTTAGTCACCTACACAGAAGACCTTTTACTTGTTGATAAGTGTAGCAATGGGGGACAAACACACACGGACCCCCTTATGCATCTGAAGGAGATCACTTTATTGTAGAAATCCCCCCCCCTTTTTATACTTTTAATTTCAACTGCACAAAACCAGAACTTAGCAGAAGAAGGGCACCCATTGGCTGGCTCAACTGCAGTGTTGCTGTCTACATGTCCTATCACCCAATCAGCTTCCCGTTCACATGCTGTCCATGCATTCCTCCTCATGACTGCCTCTCAACCCCCAAAACCCCCAACTGATTTCCAACCTGCAGCTGTGCCTTTCCAACAGGGCCTTCTGGTAAACATAAGCCTTAAAAACTTTAACAAATATAACCCCATATCCCACAGATAAGATCACCTGTTTTCTAACTATTTAATCTTCTCACAGGAAAACTACAGAAAGATATAAAACTTTATATTAGCTTCAGATGATAAGAAACCACAGCAAAAAGTCAACCATAAAATAACAACAGCCAGAGAAACACACCCAAGTTCTCAGGGGAGGAAGGGGAGAAATAGAGAGATACTTTGAGACTTTCATTTTAAAGCTGGAGTTTAGGAAGAGTAAGAGGAGTTTTAAAAGGCTTTCCTGGACACAGGAAGCCATGGGAACATCTGCTGCGGCTGAAGAAAGTTTTGACTCTTAAAGGCAGCCTTGGTCCCCTCTGCTAGAGAGAGAAAACTGCCACTGTTGCTTCTCCAGACATCAGTGATCTCAGGGTCAACAGTGCTGTCACAAAGAGGTGAGTTGGTACTCCCTGTTACTTCAACCACACAACCTCCTCAAACATAAGTATCCCAGGGATAATATCCAGTGGGAAGGGGGTCGCCTATTGCTAGGAAGTTTGGATATCACAGCACAGCAAATACAAAAATTACACATTTCCCATTGGCTGTAAAAGGAGAATGTTAGACCCCATTTTTAAAAAGAAAAAATAAGGAAGACCAAGGGAACTGTAGACTGGTCAGACTCACTGCAGTGCCTGGCAAGATCATGGAGACGCTCCTCCTGAAAACTATGCTAAGTTACATAGAAAATAAGGGAGTGATTGGGCGACAGTCAGCATGGCTTCACTAAGAACAGATAGTGCCAAACAATTCTGGTGGCCTACTACAATGGGGTTACAGCAGTGGTAGATGAGGAAAGAGTGACTCATATAATCTACCTGGACTTATGCAAAGCATTTGACACTGTCCCACACAACATCCTGGTCTATAAACATAGATTTGACAGATGGATGACTTGGTGGATGAGGAACTGGCTGGATGATCGCACTCAAAGAGTTACAGTCAACAGCTCAATGTCCAAGTGGAGAACAGTGACGAGTGGTGTTTCTTGGGGGTTGGTTTTGGCACCAGCACTTAACATCTTTGTTAGTGACATGGACTGGGGGAAACAGGACTCCTGTACAACTAACCAATATGATTAAGCAGAAACCATTTATTGTTTACATTATGCACTTATTTATAGATTCTAAAATTACTGCACACTCTAGTCACACATTTCTTCATTGGTGCCTCTATCTTGTCCACATGTTCTGCACGCACTCTTCAGAGTATGTGATTGGTTACAGTCCAGGTGGTTCACCTCCTCCTGTTAGCTAGTTCTTGTGGTCTTGGTATTCTGTTTCTCAGCATCTTTTCTTAATTTAGTACAGTTTATGCCTTAGTAACCTTGATGAATTCCAGAGGGTGCTGATAAGATTAACTAGAAGCATCTTGGCTAGTGCACACTGTGGCCTAAACTTCACAAATACATTGCTACAATTGACAGTGGGATTGAGTGCACCCTCAGCAAGTTTGCCAACAACACTAAGTTGCATGGTATGGTTGACACGCAGGAGGGAAGGGATAGCATCCAGAGGGACCTGGACAGGCTCAAGAGGTGGGCCTGTGCAAGCCTCATCAAGTTCAACAATGCCACATGTAAGGTCCTGCACCTGCGTCAGGGCAATCCCAAACACAAGTACAGTCTGGACTGAGACTGGATGAAGACCAGCTCTGTGGAGAAGGACTTGGGTTACTTGTGGACAAAAAGCTCAACATGTCTCAGCAATATGCACTCACAGCCCAGAAGGCCAGCCATATCCTGGGCTGCATCAAGAGGCACGGCCAGCAGGTCAACAGAGGTGATTCTGCCTCTCTGCTCTTGTGAGACCCTACTTGGGAGTACTGCGTACAATTCTGGTATCCCCAACACAAGAAAGATGTTGACCTGTTAGAACAAGTCCAGAGGAGGTCATTAAGTTGATCACAGAGCTGGAACACCTGTGTTATGAAAACAGGACGAGAGAGTTGGAGCTGCTCAGCCTGGAGAAGACAAGGCTCCAGGGAGATCTTTGGCAACTTCCAGTACCTAAAGGGGACCTACAAGAAAGCTGGAGAGGGACTTTTTGCAAGGTCACTGTTGCAGGGGGAGTGGGACTTTCAGACAAGGTTTATTAGAGAAGCCCTGCTGCTGAGTCATGAGGTCCAGGGGAGGGGGAAGCATTTCTAAACTCCTTCTGAGAGGAGTCTAGGGGCAATTAGATACAATCTCAGCCCCAGACTTTGTCAAAGGTTTAAGTAATTTCCTCCCACAGGATTTAAAGATGGCAAATCAGGTATATTGATATATAATTATTTATTATGACAAATTATTAGCATAAAAGCTAAAACTACTAGTAGGATAGGATAGGATAGGATAGGATAGGATAGGATAGTGCACAATATCAATGCAATTATATTAAAGCAATCCTATTAAAGCTAGCAAAAAGAAAGAATTACTAAGTAGAGGTTGATGTAACTCACCCATATCAACACTCATGGTCAGGTCTCTTTCTCAACCTCTAGGAGTATCCTTGGTGGGCGTTCCCTTCTATCTTGGTTTGAAAGACAGGTGTCTGCCAAGGAAGGTGGGAACCTCCCTTGGAATGGAAAATATAACTCCCCTCCCTCCAAATTATCATAACTTTGAAATTAGGAGGCTTTCAGGCAAAGATATGTGAAAAGGAATAACAGTTCTTTATTAATATGTATGTGTATAACAAGGTGTCCTGGTTTACAAGACAGGTGTCTGCTAGGGAAGGCAGAAAAAACCTATGTTGGAATGGAGAATGTAAACCCCCTCCCTCTGAATTATTAGAATCATGAAATAGGGCACTCTCAGGTAAAGATATGGGAATAGGAATAACAGTTCTTTACTAGTATTTATAATAAAGCTAACAAACAACAACTATGGCATTAACAACAAACAGAACCAGGAACCCTGTAACAGCCTTTCGGCTGCAGCACTTTCCCCTTTGGTGTAGTTACGGTCACAGCCAGCAGGGGCGCTGGCAGGCTCCCGATGGACAGGGCAGGTGTGGTGATCCCCACGTGGCTGCAGGGGGCGCTCCAGCACAGGCTCAGGGAGAACATGGCAATGGCAGCTTTTTTCCGAAGATGGGAAGGGGTGGAAGAGAGGCTTTGCTTCACAAACCCTGGGGGCAGCCAATTCCGGTACCCCCAGTAGGACTCTCAGCAGCAAGCTGGGCCAGCAGGATGTCTCGGCAGGCAGAGGATGAGGAGCTCCCAGCAGGGCAGGGAGAGTCGAGCTCAGGATCCAGGGCACCCGAACAGACGGTGATAGGTCTCTCTTTTAGTAAAGAAATTGTTAATAAGGTCCCAGTTCAGTGGCTGTTCTCACAAGCAGAGCAGAAGCAGCAGCTCTGGGCCGGTCTCGGCAGCAGCAGTGGAATTCCTTTCCCCAAAAGCAGCGGACCCGACTGCCCTCCACTGAAGCCTAGGTGAACCCAGGTCCTTCCCCCAGCCCGAATCCCCCGGTGAATCCCCCAGTATCTCCTCTCCGCGCTCTCCCCCCCCCCCTCCCCCCTCCCCGGGTTCCCGAGAAAACTCCCAAAAACCCAGAGGAGTTCCCCCTTTGTCTCAAGCAAGCACCCAGCAATCAGTTGCCATTAGCAATTCAATGGGAAGAAATTCCACAGGTGATAAGGAGCGAACACAAAAGAAAACCCAACCTTGAGAACAGGAGCCGAAGACTTCTGAATCCTTCCGACAGCTGGGTTGGGGAAAAGAGACTTTTAATATATCTCAGGGTCATCTCAAGCAGAGGAGATCCCGAGACCAGAGCTGTCCCTTTTTCCTTATTCAGTCCTTTGTTGTGTTTGTTGATGTGAGAAATGATACTCACTTCCAAAAATTTAAAAGGCTGATTAAAACCTTATCAAAAATACAACAGAAGACTGAATAAAGAAAATATTGCTGTGCCAGGAGCAGAGGATTTTTCCCACCATGTGCTCATCCACACAATGGAATTTTCACCTTTTAACCCTTTAGCCCCTCCCAAAGTTCTGTCCATCGACTCCTTTTTCACTGTCCAGTGGTGGAGTTTACTTCCTTAAATCTTGATTGGAGGTCAGGTGCTGCCATAGCGACAAGCTGACCCTCCCAAATGTCACAAACCCAGGCCACCCCTGATAACGACACAAGGGGGATAAAACATAAGTCAATAAAACCTCTCTTAACATATATATATTTGCCTTTTAATTGTGAGTAAACCATCACATTACTCATCTATCACAATCCCCCTTTTTCCTTTTCCACAAGTTATTTGGCTTGAACAATTTAACTCAATGAGTCATACCAGCATCTGTTGATGTGGGCAAGGACACAGAGAACCGAAGGAAAAAAAATCCCGTTTTCCCTAGACACCCTTATCCAGAATGAACAAAAAGACAATAAAGAGGTCTGGTATGGCTTTGATTCTCATCTACCGTGCCTATAGGGTTGCTACCCATAGTCGGTGTATCTTAGGGGTGAGTACAAAGGCCAACCTGCTCTTGCCCTCCATTCCTTGTCTTACTTTATTTGTGGTTCTTAAGGATGTTGCCCCATTACCTTTTACAGCCCCTTGTGTACCTTCCCTCAACAGATGCTTTTAATTCTTGTTCATTAACATGGGGAAACAGTTCTTGACCTGGCTTGTGAAAGCTTGACTCTACTTTTTGGGCATCTACTTGTTTCTCTGGTAGTCTCTCAGTCTCTGCTTGAGAGTCAATCTCATTTCACCTGGCCTGGATGTTATAGTCCATTCTTTGGGTTCTTCTACTGAGCCTTTAACTCTGTTGGCGAGAGTCCATCCCTGCTCTGCAGTTTGCACATCCGATTCGGTGGTGAGCAGCACCTGAAAGGGACCTTCCCACTCAGGAGTAAAAGGCTGATGTCTCCATGACCTAATCATTACCCAATCCCTAGGATTAATATTATGGATTCTGAAGTCCATGGTGGTAGTTTGAGGAATTGCCCCTTTATGTCTTAGCCCTTCTAATGTGTCTACTATTAATATACCATAATTCTTGGCATTGGTTTCCCCTTCCTCATAGGTGGCAACCTTCTGGGATGAGGTCAAGAATGGTAACCCAAACATCATTTCATAGGGTGAGACCCCCAGGTCTGACTGGGGTTGGGTTCTAATTCTTAACAAGGGTAGAGGGAGACATTTGATCCATGACTATTTATTAGAGCAGGGGTTTTCAATGTTTCTCCGATCCTAGCTGCCATGGGTGTCCAGATAGCGAAGTCCAGCTAAGCACAACTGAAATAAAATGGGCAGGAGATCTTTCTCCTTTTTAATGCCTTTATTAAGAAGAATCAGCTCAGGTGGGAAGAAATCGACGGGTTGCGCCCTCGCCGCCGCTGCTCCCAGGCGTGGCACGAAGCAGGAGGATGATGCAGTTTTGTCCGCTGGTCTGCAGACAGAACTGGGGACTCTGTCCTCACGGGAGAGTCGTTGAGTCCTTGGTTTGTTGGTTTAGAAACCCGGGGGGTCTCTTTAATCAGTTTCTTTTCAGGTTAGGGTGAGAAATAAAAAGATTCAAGCAGGTACGGGACTATGCTCCCATCCTTAGACGTCACTTTAAGTCACTTATTGGCTCGTGATTTTAGGGGTTTTTCTTATAAAAACTGTAAAACTGTAACAATCCAGGGTGCACTGCGTTTCTTATTTGCATGTTGTTTCTGGTGTCACTGCCCATCTCTTTACCCTGGAGGGTTTCCCTTCGTATCTCCTTGGCATACAGCTAGCATCAGGGAAACAATCAGTTAATCACCTGCCATTAACGAGTGATTAAGGGCTTTTCTTGGCAGGGAACCTAAAGGAGTCTGACTCGGTCTGGCTTGGTTTTTTTTAACTCTGAAACTTAAAAAAAATACAACTTTCTATTCATAACAACAACCTGTCCGGGTCCCTCAGGCAGGCTCCCAGACACAGGCAATCTTAGCAAGCAGCTCAGCTCTTAAGTGAGATCAGCTCTTTGGTGAATTCAGCTCTTTAGTGATTTCAGCTCTTTGCTTGCTAAGTGCATCGGCAGATGCAGAGATAAGACAGGAGAAAGCTGTATGAGGTTCCACAGAGGTGTCTTTATTGGCAGCTTCTGCGAAGGGTCACAGTGACAGCTCTTCTGCAGAACTGGGCAGAAGTGGGTGTTTATATAGGGTATAAGGGTTTTGGGAAACAGTCCAATAGTAAGGGTTGAGGGAAATATGACCTATTGTCTTACAGAGAGATAACATGGGTCCAAAGGCAGAAGAGGGGCTTCTTTGGTCCAGTCATCATGACTAGGCATTTCTTATCTTAGGCTGCTGACTGCCAGGGAGGCCTTGCAGGCCCTGTGCCTGCTACAACTCCACTTTCTGTATTTAGTAAAAAGGCATTCCCTATAGTTCTTTTAAAGCAATGGAACAGACATGAGAACATAGCTAATACAAAGACAATTACAATGAAAATCCACAGAATTCCCTTAACTAAAGATGCAACCCATCCTGTTAAATCCCATTGACCGAAAATCTCATTGACCCATGTAGAGGTGTGCCCCCTGTTGAAAGAGTGACAAAACTATCCTTTGCCCCCCAAAAAAGGAAATAAGCCCAGAAGTTTCTCTAATTGATTAGGGTAAAAAGCCACCTCATAGGACCCAAGAGGCTTCACCTCAAACTTAAGGGCAGCTAATTGTATAGAAGCCAAAAAGTCCCGTCTGATCAACTGGGTAGAAAAAGAAGAGAACAAAGGAACTGAGGGCTTTTGTGAGGTGTTTTTACCAGGAGCAGACCTCTGCACCTGGCTCGGGTATTTCTGTTTATTATTTTGCCTTTTATGAAACCTTTTTGTTTCCAACACTGCAGCAGAAGCCATCCTGCTTATTTTATACCCCCAACAGTAGCTGAGCGATCTTGGGTGTATTATATTTTCCTCCTAGAGCTTATAAGACCTGGCTCAAGGAAGAAAATATAATAGACCCAGTCTGGGTTGTTTTCTACTTTTAAGTCCTTCACAAGTCCCTTCAGTTTCTGGATGTTTGCATGGATGGATTCTGAGCGTGAAGAGAAATTGAAGCAACACATCCCTTCGAAGTCTTGGCAGCCATGTCCATGGGCAAGCAGTAGGAAATCAATTGCTGCTCGATTTTGGAGTGATGCATGTCTTGTGGTTTCTTCTTCCTTTAAAAGATCACTCAGGGCAGCAGATGTAGCGTTGGCTTGCTTATTGAGCCCGCACCCAAGGTGACATTTCACCAAGGGCTTTAGCTGGAGCTGCCCATGGTAGGAATAGGGAGACAGCAATCTTTTTTTATTTGTTCCAATTGTAAAATTTGGGATGGCAATTTTCATCAAATTCCATGTAGGATCTTTTGTGGCGTTTTAATTTACTTTCTTTTTTTCCAATTATGTAACAAGGCGATATTTGGAGTGAGGGTAGAAAGTTTTCCAAGGCTACAGGGACCTCCCTGGAGCCGCGAGGGTATCCTAGCCCATACTCAGTCAGCACAGATGAGAAACAGTCCCTTGGGTAATACTTTGGTGTGGAGAGAGGATACAGAGATCACGTGAGCAGTGTAACTACACCAATCTGGATAATTATAGGCTTTGTTAATGGGTGATATGTCTTTTCTGTATGTGTTTTTTGTCTGGTCAATTTCTGGCCAATTATTTTTCGGACATCTAAAGCAAAATTTGACACAGAATGTTGCTTTGGAAAACCCAAACAGGTCCAATTCTCGGGGTTCCTCTAGAGCACCGGGCAACATTTTTGTCCACTTGTCCCAAGTATCTACCAGGTAGGGTCTCTCAACTGTAGTGCAGACGAGCTCTGAATTATAGACGGGCCAGTCATCGGCTAGGAAGGGAATCCCTACCAAACATGTGGAAAGTGGTTTATCAAGGTTTCCCATGGATAAGCACGTTATTCTGTTTTAATGTCTTTGCTAAGGTTACCCAAACATTATGGCTAGGCTGTGGGCTAATCCAGCCAATGGCATATGGTACAGTGAGGAGCATCCCCGCAGCAGTAAGGACAGCACCAACGGAGATAATTTTCATCTTTGGACAGGGATGGGGCTTCTGATAGGGAATAGAAGCAAAATTTGTTATCTTTATGGTGGGAGGGGAGGGTTAGGGTTTTCTCCCTTGTTCCTTTCCTCCTTTCCTTCCACCCCCCCCCCCCCCCCGCCCCTTTTATTTTTTCTCTCTTTCTATAAGCTAAGGGTGGGGGAGTGGGTATAAAGTTAGGGTTTTTTGGTAAAAGTTGAAAAAGGGGAATAATAGGGGTTTTTTAGGGTTAAAAAGGGTAATAACATGTAATTCAGAAAACAATTTGTGTTCAGGCTGTGACTGGCTTATGGCTTGACTGATGCAGCAGTATGTTGTTCAGCTTTCCATTTTGTCTGCTGTCACATGACAGCATGGTCTTTTCTTCTGTATGTGGGCATTCGGCAACACTTTCGTCTCCAGGCAGAACTGGTCTGGTTTTGAGGAGGTCTAGTATTTGACTCAGGAGAATTCTTGTCACTCTTTGTGGGAGTAGTGTTTGGAGTGCCTAGGTATGGTTTTATGTTTTTTCCTGGGTACCATCTTTGGTCAGAGAGTAGTAGAACACACGCATACCCTCCTCCCCAAGTAATCAACTGCTAAGGCCCTGAAATTTGATGTGTTTCTAGGTCCTTCACTAGCACAGGTGTTTTCTCAGTGAGCTTTGCTAGGGTGGTATTTGCAAAGTGCTGAAGTATTGGGGGGTCAGGCTCTGATTTTGTACAATTTAGGAAGTTGTTGACAGAGAGCCTTGCAAAGTCTTTCAAATGGAGATGTGTTTTTTGTTTCTTTTCGCTGCTGATTGAGAACTCTTTTGAGGGTATGATGTGTCCTTTCCACGATGGATTGTCCTGTGGGGTTTTCAGGTATGCCTTTCTTGTGTTCTACTCCCCACTCACTGAAGAACTCTTTTAACTTACAAGAGGTATAGGCAGGTCCATTGTCTGTTTTGATTTCCTTTGGTACTTTGAGCGTGGCGAAGGCAAGGAGGAAATGTTTTATGGTGTGCTGTGTAGTTTCTCCTGGATGAGCTGATGCAAATACTGCTCCAGAGAATGTATCAACCAATATGTGCACATATTTTGACCTTCCAAAAGGTGGGAAGTGAGTTACGTCTGTCTGCCACAGCTGGCAGCTGTTCAGGCCTCGGGGATTGACTCCCTTCCCCATAGACGGTATCTGGTAGTTTTGGCAGTTCAGGCATGTGGCGACAATAGCTTTTGCTTGATCTTTTGAGAGCTTGAACATTCTGATAAAGGCAGGTACATTTTGATGATAAAATGCATGTGAAAACTTTGCCTGGGCAAAGATGTCAGGGACGTTAGCAGTCTCTATTGCCATGGCCAATGCATCCGCTTTCCTGATCCCTTCTGTGATGATACCTGGGAGGTCGGTGTGTGACCTCACATGCATTATATGGTAAGGTTGTTTTCTGTGGGAAATTAAGCGTGTTAATGTAGAAATCAATTGGCGTAACTTTGGATTGGAAACCTCTTTGAGAAGAGTATGTTCTGCTCTCATAGCTATGCCAGCAACATAAGCTGAATCTGTGACCAGATTAAAGGGTTCGTCTTTGAATTTCTCAAAGGCTCTGACAACAGCTGCTAACTCTGCGATCTGTGGAGATCCCTCCACTATTTGAATGTCAGATTCCCATTTTTGGGTCTTAGGGTCCTTCCAGGCCATTACAGTCTTGTGGGATGACCCTGAGCCATATGTAAAAATGGTTAGAGCTTTGAGAGGTGTTTTACTTTGGACTAATTTTGGGGTCAGATTAAAGGCTGCATCACCATTAAAAAGTTTATGTTTTGGGATATGGATGGAAATTTGGCCTGTATAGCTAACTAGGGCAAACTGGAAATTTTCACTGGTCTGGAGCAAATGCTCCCGGTCCCCAGTGGCCAGTGGCAAGTACATGCATGTGAACTCACACCCTGCAAGGGAGCGGAGGTGAGTTCTGGCTTTTTTTATTAGATGTCCCATGATTTCTTGGAAGGTGGTAATTTTCTTTGAAGGTTGGTTGTTTGTAAAGACCCATTCCAGTATCAATAAAGGGTCTCAAAGTTGAGGATCCCATTGGAAATTCAGTCCATAGTACAGGGGTGCTTTTCCCAGAATGACAAACTGGAAAGGAAGGCTGGGCTTGAAGCGATGGGCTTTGCGTGAAGACGGGGCTTCTTGGACCTTGGTGATGGTGTCTCAGGCTTCTGTTGTGAGAGTGCGTGGAGAGTCCAGGTCTTCGCTACCATGGAAAGGTTGAACAGGGGAGCGAGGTCCTCTGTTGTAATTCTTAGCAGGGGACATACCCAGTTGATGGATCCCCACAGACTGTGTAAGTCTCTCAGGGATTTTGGGTTGTCTCAGATGGCGAGCTGCTGGGGTACGATGGTCCTTTCACGGATCTGAAATCCGAGATAAGTCCATGGGTTGGTGTACTGTATTTTGTCCTGACGGATCTCGAATATTGCTTTTTCTATGGTTTTGATGGTCTTTTTAACTGCTTTGTCTAAGTAAGTTTTTTCGGATGCACAGACCAGGATATAACCCATATAGTGGTATATGATTGCATCTGGAAATAGGTTCTGAATGGGAGACAGAATGTGAGCGACATACCACTGTCATACAGTAGGCAAGTTTTTCATTCCTTGAGGAAGATAACACCAATGATATCTTTTGAATGGAGCCTCTTTTTAAGAGAGGGAACGGAGAAAGGAAACCGTGGAGCGTCCTGGGGATGCAGTGGAATGCTGAAGAAACCGTCTTTAATATCTGTGGTGGAAAGTGTCCACTCTTGAGGCAGCACTCATGGTGAAGGCAGGCCAGGCTGGAGGGGGCCCATGTCCTCGATGACCTCATTGATTTTGCGAAGGCCTTGGAGAAGCCTCCACCTGACCTTTCTAAGTTTTTGCAGTATGAAGACTGGGGAGGTCCAAGGGCTGGTGGTCTCGACCATGTGGCCTTTGGCAAGCTCTTCTTCCACAAGGGCTTGTAGTGCACGCAGTTTTACTTTATAGAGAGGCCGCTGTTCAATCCAGATCGGGTCTTGGCATTCCCAGGTGAGCCAGGGGGTATCTGGTAGTGCACGCTCCTGTCTTAGTTTGGAAAGACGTGTCTTCTGAGGAAGGCAAGAACCTGCCTTGAAATAAAAAATGTAAACCTCTTCCCTCCAAAGTGCTATAAATTTTAAATTAAGGGATGTGGAGGATTAGTGATGGGACATCACACCATGATCAATATGATCAAGTGAAGCCAATTTACTACAAAAAGAAAACTGTATTTATACTGTTTTCTATTGTTCACACCTCAAGCTAATACATGATTGGTTAAATCCTTTTACACATGCATTTTAATATTTCAGTTAATTTTAGTCTGTCTTCCTTCTTCAAGTGTCTCACTGCGGTTTTCTTGTCTGCCTTTGTATCCTGAACTGTCTGCTTCTGAGTGTGTTCTTCTCCTTTCGTGTCCTTCAAGGGCATGGTGACCTTACTCAGTTTCAATGAAGGCTGGATTGTGCATATGTTGTACGTGTCCATTGTCCTGCAAAAAATTCTCAACAATTCCCCTGTCTTGTTTTTGCATGAGCCAGACTGAATTAATAGCATGTTCAGTTATTTTGTGCACACACTGTAATAAGCAAGGTACAATAAGCAAAACCACTAAAATAATGCAAAAAACCATAATGCCAAAGCGAACTAAGTCTTTAAGTCAACCAGTAATGCCCCAAGATTTTAACCGCTCATCAAAAGGGTTATTAACAGCTGTAAGTTTCTTCATGTTTTCTTTAAGTTGCAAAAGTTTCTTGTAAATTGATTCAGTGATCAGAAAGGTTCATGCAACACATCCCTTCAAAATCTTCACACCCATGCCCTTGTGCTAGCAATAAAAAATGTATGGCAGCCCTATTTTGTAACACAGCATGGTGTATGCTGTCAGCATCAACAGTGAGTTCTTGTAGCACTGTGGATGTGATGTTAATTTGTTTCCCTGCTCAACATGCTAGTCACCTTAATTGCGTGAGGGCCTGTGCCGAGGCTACTCCTGGCATGAAAAATTATGCCAATATAACTGATGGTGGGTCCCATAATTGTACCTCATCTCTACATTCAGGGCCCAACTGATGCACACTACGTCTCGAGCGTTGGGATTTGTGTCTGATGTTAAGCATCTGGTGGATGTTAGGGGTGAATGATGTTAGTTTGCCAAAATAACATGGTCCTCCCAATGCTTTCTGGGATACTGCAGGCCAGGCCCTATCCCCGTAAATGAGGAAAACCTCAGGAGGTAGCATTTTAGCTTCACCTTGCTCTGTTGGTAAAGGCCTTATACAATTGTTGCAATAATCTGTGGTATTGTAGTACCATGAGGAGCCAGGGGATACCCAAGTGCTTTCATTTTTGGGTCATCCCTCTTTTATGCCAAACAAATCTGAGCCCATAGAATAATACCCAAAAAATAGACAGTAATTGCCTGGCATAGAACCCAGGATGTCTAGCTCCTGTGGCTCCATGCTGGTGATATTCAGTCCCTGGGCAATTTTAAAAGCTCGTGCTCCCAGGGGATTCATTGGAATCCCAAAAGTGTTGCACCAATTTGCAGAGGTTGATCCACTCTGGATATTCCACCATTAGACCGTGCACCAACTTGACCAAGCCTCATTTAAATTTTTGTGCACCGTGGCTTTAGTCCAAGGTCTAAATTCTTCCATAGAATCTGATGGAACTCCAATTAAACAAGTATGAAAAGGATCAGAGGGTGTAGCTAATGATAAGCAAATTGATTCCTGCCCTGTTTGATTAGCCCATGTAACCCACATGTTTGCTCACTGATCAATGTTATGCAATCCCTGTATTTTTCCTATTATCATAATGATTATCATCAATATTATTTGCGGAACAAATGCTATTGTTGCCACCTTTGCTGATCACGTCTACTCTTTAGCCAATATTCTTTGGCCTTGTCCCACTGACTGTCAGAAACGTGATGCTGTTTTGGTGCTGCTATTCCTCTCCCACACTCTGCAGCTGTAATCTGAGTTTGCAATGCAATTTGATTTGATATTGCCTGTTTTGCCAATTGAAATTGAATCCAAAGCAAACTTTGCTGATCCTGTGTTTCAATAAGGGCTAAATCCTGGTTAAAATTCCAACGTTGTAAAAATATCCCTCTAAGGGGTTCAGGGGGAGGTTGTCTTCTATGACCACGCCCTAAAAATACTTCTAGCGAGTGCTCAACATTAAGCATATTAAGTATACTAAAACATCTATTGCAAGCTAAATTAGTAGAGCTAAAGTTTTGCTTTTTCCTGCAAGCTATAAAGAGATTATTTTCCTGATGGACTTGTCGCCACTACCTGAGTTTGCATTTAACACACTGGACCCTGATCCATGGTTTGCAAAAATAGTCATGAACAGGACAAGCTTGTTCAATTTGGTTTAAAACCCGTGTTGAAAGTGGTGGTAAGCTATCGTTACTGGTTACCATAACCCCAGGTCCAGGTAGTTGGCCCACATCTGTTAATAGCTGTGGAAAACAGTTAAATCATTGTTCAACTGTCAGGCGCTGGAGTATCGGGTTCAGCTGTGTCTGGAGTCGGTGTTGTCGCTGACATTCTGCTTCTGGACAGAGCATTAGCTGGCAAGTGTGACTTTAGGTAAGGTTTCATCCACTTATCCAGAATCCAGCGAATTTATTTTTCTGTGAGTAAGCACATGTAACCTCTTCCCATTAATTTCAAATTGGCTGGCCCATCCCGCATCCCTGTTTCCAGGCTTTTAAACATGACTTGAATACCGTCAGGCAATTCCTCACTTGGCCTATGTATGAGGGCATGATGCACAAGAATAAGTGGTTCATCCCTATCTCCTTTTTTTCTGAGATAATTAAGTACAAAGATAGCCTTAGCTGTCCTTTCTTCCTGGGATAATCCTATCGTTACCCCTTTTTGTTTTTGCAGCATGCCATTGAATGTCTGATGGGCTCGCTCAATAACTGCCTGACCTGTAGGGTTGTGTGGAATACCAGTATCATGTTGAATACCCCATAAGTTGCAAAACATTGAAACTTTAAAGAACAACAAGCCCGGGCCATTGTCAGTCTTAATGGCTAAAGGGACTCCCAGTACTGCAAAGCTATTGTACAAATGCTTCTCAACATGACGTGCTGTCTCACCTGTTAAAGGGGTAGCCCATATAACACGAGTAAGTATCAATACAAACATGTACAAACTTCATCTGGTCAAATTCTGCTACATGTGTTACATCCATTTGCCATAATTTCAAAGGTTGGGTACCTCTTGGGTTAACACCAGTACCTAAGCCAATGCCATCCCTTTGACAATCTGGGCAGGATCGTACAATGCCAGTGGCATCAGTAAGGGGAATATCAAATTGTTTAACCAACATCTTTGCGGATTGATGCAAAAAGGTATGAGAATTTTTTGCTTGTTGAAATTTATTGGAGGTTAGCATTGGCCAGACAGCAGCTACCAACCAATCGGGTCAAGCGTTGCCTTCAGACAGACCAGGGAGATTTTGATGACTGCAAACATGAGTAATGGAATACTCCTGTCGGCGTTGGTTCAAATTTCTCAGTAGTCAGCTTAAAAGTGAATACAAATGTTTGTTTTTAACTTCCTTAACTACCACTCTTTCGAGGTGCTGTACACAGCCAATCACGTAAAGTGTATCAGAAACAATGTTAATAGCCTGATTGTTCCAATTCTCAAAGGCCAAAATAACTGCCTTCAACTCCAAGGTTTGCAATGTATCTCCTACCTCCCCAGGAATTATATGCTAATTCCATGAATCCTTTTGCTGCCACGTACATGTGGCTTTCTTTGATCTTTTGCCTGCATCTGTAAAAATTGTTAGTCCTAGTACCGGACACTCAGATTGCCACAGTCTGTCCTCCAGTTGCTGCTCCTCTAACAATGACAACACATGATGTCATGGATAGGTATTGTGAACTCTTCCGCCATAATCAGTAAGGGCTATTTGTAAGGGTACAGAATGCCTAATTCCCCATTCTAAATACCAGTTGGCTAAAGGTACTGCAATCACGTACAGTTCCTGTCCCCAAATTTCTAGTGTCCTCCCTCTGCCCTTCATGATTAATTGAGCAAATAGTTCTAGGAGAGTGGTAATGGTTCTAGGCTGTCACACAGGTAAAAATACCCACTCCAGAATGGTTTAAGGATTAGCCCAAGTCTCTGTCCATTGACAAATTAACGCAAAAGGATGTTTGGCATACTGGTCACCCTTCTTGCTATGGTTGATGATCATCAATTGAACAGGAACACCTTTGATCAGGCGATGCGCATGTGCTGTGGCAGTCTTTGAGGCTATGTGTTCCAAGGCCTGTTGTTGCATCCTATCCAGCAATCGTCACTCATCTGCCCAGGATGAGGTACCTAGAAGCTGTATTAACCGTTCAAGTCCTTCATTAGTTATTCCACAAATAGTTCTAATCCATTGTATATCTCCTACTAATTTTTGAACATCATGTACAGTTTTTATCTTGGTAGTAATGGTAATCTTCTGAGGTTTCAATACAGCTCGATCAATGCGCCACCCAAGATACTTCCATGGAACTGAACGCTGTACCTTTTTAGGGGCAATTTTCAACCGTTTCTGTTCTAGAATAATTGTCATGCTTGCTAAAACATTTTCAAAGTCCAATTGCTGTCCTGCTACCAAGATATCATCCATGTAATGATATATGATACAGTTAGGAAATTGCTGCCGGACTGGCCCTAATGCCCAGGCTACGTAAACCTGGCACATAGTGGGCAAGTTTCTCGTCTTTTGTGGCAAAAATACCCCTTCATATCTCTTGTAGGGTTCTGCTTTGTTGATGGAGGGGACTGAGAAGGCAAAATGACTCGTATCCTCAGGGTATAAGGGAATAGAGAAAAAACAGTCTTTGAGATCAATAATCAATAAATCCCAGGACTCAGGTAACATAATAGGGGACAGGAGTCCAGGTTGTAATGCTCCCATACTGCGTTGACTGCTCTAAGATCATACAACAACGTCCATTCCCCACTCTTTTTTGCAATTGTAAAAATAGGCATGTTCCATGGGCTAGTTGATGGTATTATATGACCAGCCTCAAGTTGTTCTTGAACCAACTCTTGAACCTTGAGCAGCTTTTCTTTTGGCAGGGGCCACTGATCAATCCATATAGGGGTATTGGTAGTCCAGCTAATTTTAAGGATTGGCTGCCCTCCAGTGGCCGCTATTGAAAAGGCTGTGTGACAATTGTGGCCTTCAGTTGACTTAACAAATCCCTGCCAATTAAACCTAACAAATTACCATGAGTCTGCATGACATAGGGTCTTGTTGTTACACTCACTCCATCTGGGAAAGTAAAGGTAATTACGTCCCTGTTTAAATGAGTGGCTTGGGTTCCACCAATCCCTGAAATTCCCAAAACAGGATTGAATACTGGCCAGTTTTTTGGGCCATATAGTGCTTGAAATCATTGTTACATCTGCTCCGGTATCAATTGTGAGCCTCTTGGTAATAGAATTACCATTGGGATGTGTCAAGGTTACCTGCATATCTGGTTTACCTCTTGTAATGTCCATTGCCCAATAAACTTCTGGGTTACCTGTGGAACCGAAACCGCCTGTTCCCCGCTTCTTCAATCCTGTACAGGGAACACAAGACTTAAAAGGAGCAAGTTGAGCAATTCGTGATCCTTTAGGGATAGATACAGGAGGGAAAAATGTCCTAACCATAATTTTGATAACCCCTTCATAGTCTGCACCAGTAACCCCAGGAATTATATCCAATCCTCTTTTACTAGCAGATGACCTTCCTAACAGGAAAGCACTAATCCCATCCCCCAGAGGTCCCTTTACATTAATCTCTACCAGATGTATTGCAGAGTCAGTGATGGTAATGTCTATTGTTGTTTCCATGTCCACTCCGGTGCTTCCAGAAGTTGCGGGTTGGAGTGACTGAAGTCCTCCAGAGGGGGTTGAGCCACCCATGCAGTTCTTCTTGCAACATGACTAAAATCTGTCGAGTCTTGTCATTACCGTTGTCAAAGGCAAGCATCTTAAACAGCTTCTGCTTTGTTTCTGGATCCAGATCAGGGTGATCATAAATAGCTCTACGCAAGCAGTCTATGAATTTATCAAAATCCTCACTTCCCCCTTGGCGTATCTGTGTAAAAGCCTGAGTATGCAGCCCATCAGGCAATGCAAGGATTGAGTTGTGTTGTATGGTGCTTTTTGTTTTATTAGTAGGTTTATGGTTTGATGTGTGATTTGGTGGTTTTCCTTAGTGTTGTTTTCCTTTTGTCTCCGCTTTTTCCCAGTTATTTCATCAGCTAGTTTCTAGTTTCTATTTCTCCAAACTTTAGCCATTTATTGAAACTGCTTTTCCTCCCTTGGAAGTTTATTGGTTCACTATTGTTATCCCCGCCTAGGATTTTTACTCACAACTCTCCTGATTTGTTGAAAGTTGTGCCTTCCCCTGACCTTCCCCCACATATAAGTCTTTGTTTGCCCCTTGATCGGGGTCCCAGGAGAGGAAAAAGGGAAGTTTACCATCAAATAAAGTTTCCCTGGGACCTGTGTGCGCTGCCTGTGTTTTATATTGTGCCGAAACAATTGACAACTGGGATTCAACGGAGCTCCAGGGGGAACCTGCTGCCCCCCCTCTTGTCATCAGCTAGCCAGGGAAAGAGAAGCGGCAGAGTTGTATGCAAGTTGTTGGCTTAAATGCAAAACTTCATCAATACTTCGGGCTTGGGCAGTTGCTGTGGACCAGAGACCCTCTCCTAATAACTGTTGTGCTGTGACTCCAAACAATGGGTCCCCCTGAGCCCGAGGTCTTGCTTCCTCTTTTTTACATGCTCCTTCCCAATTCTTATAAAACTGAATCTGCTGATGAGGGGGCATGATCAATCTAACCAGAGTTTGATCAGGGTGAGATCAATTCTTCTTCACTCGGAGCTCCTTTATCCACTGTTGAGAGCTTTGTAACAAGCTAGCTCCCAGCTAAAGCTCACAGTGAGATTAATTTGACCAAGATAGAAAATGAGGGAGTTGCTATCCCAATTAAACTGTGTCCTTGGCTCACGGATGAAGTAATGCACAGACACAGGTGGTGGAGCAAATAGCCTGGGAAAGTGGAATAGTTATACTAAAAACAGCACGTAGTTAGCTGATAGCTAGTTAGCCAATGGTGAGCTGGGATTTTGCACTATGCATGAGCTAATTAAAAGGTGTATAATAATCGGTGATTCGGGAATAAAGACGAGACTTGTCAATCATCATATGGTGAGCAAGTCTTCCTTCTCCATCAAATGGCTGACCCCGACGTCGACGACTACGGACGGACACGGCTGCCACGGATGGGGAAGTAGGAGTGGGTCCTTCTGAAGCAAGGGGGGGGACGGCAAACGAACCACTGCGTTCGCGGCCCTAGGAGCGATATAGGTGGTCCTAGCCTACGTGCTTCCGAAGTCTGTAAGCCTTGCAACAGCGCTGATTAGAAATGGAAAGGCAAGCAGCATATGATTTATTTATTTGCTTTTTAAAAAAGCAGCAGATTAAGGACATAGACTTGCAGAAAGAGCTCCCACAGTTGTTAGCTTGCCGGTGTGCACAAGGAGTTTCTCAAGATCCTTGTGCACTACATAAGTTAACAGAGTGGCGTAAGTTCGGGACCAGGAGGGGGGTTACGCGCGCCGCGGGAGAGCCCGGGGCAGACGCGGCGGCGGAAACGCGTATGGTGGCGGCGGTGCCAGCGCTGCGGTGGCGGAGCGGACCGAGCACTGCGGAGGCGGCGTGCTTGGTGCCAGCGGCGGTTACACGCACCGCGGGTCCAGTGACGCGCACGGTGACAAAAACTCGCACGGCAGCTGTCCGCGGGGAAAGCGCACAGATCGCGAGGGGGGTGCCGGCCAGGGCCAAGCCGGCCAAAGCTAGACGCGTCAGCCGAATAGGTGCTAGCGGCGGCGGACGCGCACCAGTAACGCAAAACCCGAAAGCTGGAACTAGGAGGGCTTTTTCACTTTTTGCAAGCGCACAAAAGCACCAGCGGTGTGGGACGTGCTCCCGCTGGCTGCGGGTGCTGGCGCAGAGCCAGGGGGAACCAGCCCGAGCGGAAATCCAGGCAGAGCGGAGCCCAAAGGAGATCGGGGCTGCGCGGGTTCGGGCGAGGGCGTTCCTTTCCGCACCCCCGGGATAGCGCAGACTGAGGCTGCCAGAGCAGGCGGAGACGGGCGCGGGCAGACATTCCTCAAAGCACCGCCCTGTCACAGCTGCCCGGCAACCAGCCCATCGCAACAATTCAAACAAGTGTCTGAGAAAAAACAGGTCAGGAATTTCCTTCAAAATCAGGATAGAAAACTTCTGAAACTTCACACAGTGCATCATACAGCAGATGTTATACAAGGCATTTCCCCCAACTGTTCCACAGACTTTACAATTAGTTTACCAGTTTGTTTTTTTTTTTTGTAGATGTGTTTGCTTTTAAAAGTGATTGAGTATTTGGGTTTGATGGCTTTAAGTTTGATGACTTTATTACCTTTCCCTTGCCTGAGGCAGGAAGAACTTTTTAGGGGGGCAGAATTTAAGTACACTTCCTAGTTTCTGTTTGGACAACATGTGAGAAGATTTAAACTGTAATATTTCTGTATACTATGGTTTTTATAGTCTTTGCTCTCTTCTATTCATTAAGAGATGGCATTAGATAAATGGATGTAAATGTGCTAATTATTTTGTACTATCCTTATTTTAAGTGAAATTATTTGTGTTTAAGATTATCTGTCATCTTTCTCAGTTTTGTTTTAAAATATTTATCCAAGATTCGGGGTTTTAAGAATTATTGATATTAAGTTTATAATCTTTGTTATTTCCAGTTTTTGTAAGTAATGCTGATAGATAGTGATTGTTGTTAATACTAAATGAATACTTTGAAAAGGTTGTCTTAACCCCTTCAAGCACTTCTTGTTAGGGAGTTTTCAGATTTTTGTGATGAAAATTGTTGTTGGTATATTGTAACATTTGCAGCCGACTTTCATGTGCTTTCCTTTCATGTGTTTTTCTATTTTTTTTGTGTGATCACCTGCAAGACACGTGTCTCTTCAGGATCCTGTCTTTTTATTTCCTAACTATTTAGATGTTTCTGAGGGTTTTTATCCAAATTGCCAGTTTTGTAGTTCTTTTAATTATTATTACAGAAATACTCCAGCAGAGAATTCAAGAAGTTTGCTGTGTTTGGAAAATCTTTGTCTTGACAGAAACTTCAGAAGGATTCAATTATTTGCTAGTTTAATTAGTTTGTAACCCTAAGGTTTCTTGTTTATAACAGTTGTTTTTAAAAAAATCCTGTTTAAAAGGTATGTTAAGTGACACTCACCAATTAGAGTTTGAGCTCTGGCCAAGTTCTAACTCTATTTGGATGGAGTGACTGACAATCAACCCAGATGTTTTCTGCATCAAAAAGTATTCAAGTCCTTTTGACTTGGCAATTTGACCATCTATGACGGCTGACCCATTTTCAGAGGTAATTTGGAGAAACATGAATCCGGACATGATTTCTTCAGTTCTCTGTCATTTTAAAGTTTGTCAGCTGTCGCAGACTCTGGGATAAAAGTTCAGTGTTATAGTGTTTAGTAATTTTCTGATCTTATATGTGTTGTTAATTGTGTGTATTATCTAAATTAATTCCTAATTACTCTTATCATTACTCTTATCTTAACATTTCTTTATGTAATATTGCAAAATGAAACCAGGACCCATTCTTCACCTCCAGGATTTTGAGAAGATTCTTCAGTCCTGCAGGGATGTGGGATTTGTTTCTGTTTTAACAGGTGCCCTGTCTCAGCTTGAAAAGAAAACGGGGGAGCTCAGGGTATGGGAGTGGCTCTCTCCACCGCTACAGCAACAGAGAACTGTGAGACTGAAAATTGAAATGATTGCATCCCTCATAAAGAAAGGACGTTTTAGGGCAATCCAAGTTACAGGAGCGGAGCCTTCCACGATACGATTGCTCATCAAAAAGGACACGCTTGACTGGTATTTGGTAAACTCTGGGGAGCTCCAGGAAGCCCTTTTAGGAGCTGGAGCTGTCGTGGAGACTGGGAAACTGCATCCTAGTCCCCTCCAGTGGATGACAGAATGGGACTGGATAACAAAGCCGATTCGGAGTCTGTCACCATTAAGGGGGGCTATCACGGCCTTTACGGACGCTGGTAAAAAGTCCAAGAGAGCAGTCGTGACATGGAAACAGCAAGGACAGTGGCGACAACATTTGTTAAATGCAGATGCCAAAGATAGTCTACAGACATTGGAACTTTTAGCTGTAGTATAGGCAATGATGAATTTAAAAGGTTCTTTGAATATTGTGACTGACTCCCTTTATGTAGCAGGAGTAGCTGCCAGGGTACTATACTGGGGGAGGGGATATCTTTGTGTTTCCTCTCCAACAGGACCCTTGTGGATCCCCGCAAAGTGGACTCAAGCTGTACCAGATGTTCAGGACCGTCGCGGCCTTGTCACCGGAGGACAAAGAGAGGGTGCACAACAAACTGACACTGATATTGTGACCCTATTTGCAACGCCTCCAGCCCTACTCTAACGACGCGCGACGTGCCTGCGTTCATCTTCCTGACGATTGGATCGAGTGGTGTCAGGACCTTACGGTAGAAGTAAAAGCTCCTCAATCACAGCCATGCCTGGACTGTGGGGACAATAAATGCGCTGCATAGATCGCGCTAGACTGTGGAGGCTGTAATAAGGTGTTTTGGTTGGAGCAATCGACCGTTCGGCAAAACTGGTGCCCAAGCTGCCGATTCTCCTGGAACTTGCAGAACTCGTGGCAGCGAGCACTAAGGGATTTTACAGGGCTTGATTTGGGAGGATCGTTAGGCTTATATGAAGCCCCGGAGCAAATTATTTTGGCATATGTTACTTAGCAACTTAAGACCTTGTGTGAGCGAGCTGAAACAGGTAGTAGTAGCCACACTTTTACCTGGAGGGGCAGCTAATAAGGCCTTGAATTTGGCCAAGCAATTAGGCTGCTGGGCCAAAGACGAACTGAATGCCACCTCCCAGGTATTGGACATGCTGTCTCAAGATGTGCAAAGTGTAAATCACGCAGTATTGCAAAATAGAGCAGCAGTCGATTACTTATTATTAGCTCAAAGCCATAGTTGTAAAGAATTTGAGAGTATGTGTTGTATGAATTTATCAGATCATTCTGTATCAATATGCTATAGAGATATTGTGTGATAGTATTGCTAATGCTTGTATTACCATGTTTGCTTAATTGTATACAAAGAATAGTGAGTCAGATGATGGAAAGGGCTTGGAAAACAACACTTCTGGCCCAAAAAGAAAACGGGGGAAATGTTGAGAACTTTGTAACAAGCTAGCTCCGAGCTAAAGCTCACAGTGAGATTAATTTGACCAAGATAGAAAATGAGGGAGTTGCTATCCCAATTAAACTGTGTCCTTGGCCCACGGATGAAGTAATGCCCAGACACAGGTGGTGGAGCAAATAGCCTGGGAAAGTGGAATAGTTATACTAAAAACAGCACGTAGTTAGCTGATAGCTAGTTAGCCAATGGTGAGCTGGGATTTTGCACTATGCATGAGCTAATTAAAAGGTGTATAATAATCGGTGATTCGGGAATAAAGATGAGACTTGTCAATCATCATATGGTGAGCAAGTCTTCCTTCTCCATCAATCCACGTCTGCTTCTTGCCAGCGTAGCAAGGATACTTTCGACCGACTTCTCTGTCTTCTGAAGGCTGTTGCTGAACCTCTGCACAGCTGTGAAATAGCCATCTTCAGGTCCCTCATTCGGGCACCAAAAAATGTGGAGGATCAGTAACGGGCCATCATGCCATGATCAGTATGATCGAGTGAAGCCGATTTATTACAAAAAGCAAACTGTATTTATACTGTTTTCTATTGTTCACGCCTCAAGCTAATACATGATTGGTTAAATCCTTTTACGCATGCATTTTAATATTTCAGTTAATTTTAGTCTGTCTTCCTTCTTCAAGTGTCTCACTGCGGTTTTCTTGTCTGCCTTTGCATCCTGAACTGTCTGCTTCTGTGTGTGTTCTTCTCCTTTCGTATCCTTCAAGGGCATGGTGACCTTATTCAGTTTCAATGAAGGCTGGATTGTGCATATGTTGCACGTGTCTATTGTCCTGCAAAAAACTCTCAACAAAGGGGCTCTCAGGCAAAAATACATGAACAGGAATAACAGTTCTTTTTTAGGGAAGAAAATAAAAAGATAAAATAAACAATGCAGTCAACCAAAACAACATTGACAGGGTCAGAACACAACCTGCCATCCTGTTGGTCAGGGTGTTGGTAGTAGTCTAATTGGAATTGTGGCTGCAGTCCTCCTGGAGTGTCAAGTGTGGTTCTGTTGGAGCAGGGATCTTGTAGAAAGGGTGTAGTCTTCCTCTGAAGATACAGTGGAAGAGGCAGCTCTTCCTCTGGGAAATCCAGTGGAGTAGCCGTGCTGGTGTTCCAGAAACTCAAGGTTATATCTGGGTAGGAATGCTTGGCTCCTCCCTCTGGGCGGAGCATCTCACAATGGGATGCCATAGTTCTTATCAGTCATGCAGTGACATTCAATAGCCTATTACGAGCAGATGTCTCCCCTGAGGGAAGAGTAGTCATGGAAGAGATAAGGAAAACTGCCTACTTAAGAGAAGACAACTGCCATAGAGGTGGCAAATAGAATACAATTTTCTTGGCAATCCAGGACAGCTCCTCAGTGGCCCCAATTAGAAATCCTGACTGGGAATACACAGGGAAGCTCCACACTGGGATAGAACATCCCTGCCCCAAAGGATGATGGGGGCCCTTACCACAAATGGGCAGATGGCTGCTAACTTGCCTTCAGGCCTTTTGACGAGGATGTTGTGCTTGCTTCGCATAGACACTGTGGCTCCACCAATCCCTGAAATCATGCTTGCTAGCAGTTGTAGTTCCCAGTTTGCCGGCCATTCTGAGCGGGCCATGATGGTCATGTCAGCACAGGTGTCCAGCATCCCTGGTCGGTAGATCTTGTCTCCTCTGCAGGAAAGTCCACACTCAATGGTAGGCTTGCTTGGACCCACAACATCATTCGATGTATTGCGTAACCGGTGGAGTGGAATCCGGGCTTGCCACGTGCCGGGGTCGGCTGTTGCTTGTCTCTGCCCCAGCACGGGAAAAAGTGGTTCTGGGTAGGCCGCGCTCTCGAAGAAGGAGTTTGGACTCTTGCTTTCGGTCTTCAGTCGAGTTTATTATTTCTTATCTACAAAGATTTTCTGTCTGTCCAGCTGAGGTTAGATTAGCAAGACAGCCAAAGGCACTCTCTCCCGCCCACGAGGCGGTTGTCTCTTTTATAATGAAAATTACGTATTCGATATTTACCTTTACTTCCCAATACTTTCTGCCCTTGTTGGCAAGTGTACTCTTTCTATGAACCAATCCACACATGCTAACATCATCCTGAACATGGATGCCAAGGAAAAGAAAGAAGAAGGACGGGGCACGCCCAAATTCCTCCATCTTGGGACTCCTGATCCATGTACAGAATTCTAGACCCCCCTGTACAATACATAAAACCCCTCTGTACAGTGCATTCTAACTTAAGTTCTAACAAGTGAATAACATCCCCTCACCATTTAGACATGAAATTCTCTCATGTCCTCACCTTCAGGTGTCATTTTTTTAAAAGGATCAAAGTCAAGCCACCAGGTACTTTTGGCAACATTCCAGGGCCTCCGAGCCCCCCAAGGGTTGTCTCGGTAGCTCTGGACATCCGGAGTGATGTACTGAGCTCCCACATCTCCCCCTTCTGTTTGCACCAAAAGCACCCTCTTTACAACTCGACTCATGACACCCCGCACACACAAAAGAATGCATGGGATTACAATCAAGAGGACTATGAGAATTACCAAAATTTTTAAAACCCTATATTTCTGACTAAATATCACCATTTTTCCACCCAAAGTTTTTCAGAAAACCCCCCAAAGTCTTTTATTCTTCTGTTTCTTCTAGATTATTGCTTGTAGTTTGAGTCTCCTCCTCTGTCTGAGTACTTGTTTCTCTGTTTCCGGGATCTGTGTTCTTTTGTTCTTGCGTTCGAAACGGCTTCACGTGTCGTGCCGACACCCACTTCGGACCTTGCTCTGTGGAAACACAAGCGAAACCCTTGCTCCAAGTGATTAGTTTGAAAGGACCTTCTATCTGTCCTGATTTTGGGTTTCTGACTAAAACTAAAGGATTCTCCCTTAATCTTGCTTGTGAACTGTTTGAGATATGTCTCAAGATTGGAGGATTGGGTTCTGAGGATGAACTATTTAGGAAATTCAACACATACAATGCTTTATTTAGTTTCATGTGTGGCGTCGCTTCTGGCTCCCCCCTCCTCTGTCTATCTAGAAGGGATTTTAAGGTATGGTGTGTTCTTTCAATGATTGCTTGACCTGTGGGTGTGTGTGGAATACCAAAGGTATGTCTGACACCCCATTTTTTCAAAAATTTGTCAAGCACCCTGCTTGTATAAGTTGGACCATTATCTGTTTTTATTTCCTGAGGCACGCCCAATGACGCAAATGCTTGTAGAAAGTGTCGACAAGCATGGTCTGCTGTTTCCCCTGCATGTGCTGAAGCAAAGACTGCTCCCGAAAATGTATCAACTGAAACATGAACATTTTTGAGCCTCCCAAATGAGGGATATTTCGTGACATCTGTTTGCCATAGTTGAAGACTTTCCAGTCCTCGCGGATTGACCGCTCCTGTTGAGGCTGGCGGCTGTACAAGTTGACAATCTGGACAAGCATTGATGATCTCTCTCGCCTGAGTTTTTGTGAGACGAAAGGATTCCATCAATGCATGTGCATTTTGATGAAAAAAACTATGACTCAATTTTGCCTGCTCAAAAATGTCTGGGAGTGTCTGTGAAATGGGCATTGTCAACTTGTCTGCTCGAGCATTCCCCTCTGCTAAAAATCCTGGAAGTGTTGTGTGAGCTCTGATGTGTGTGATAAAATATTCATGTTCCCTATTTTCCAACAAAGTTTTCATGCTCACCAAATATGAATACAATACTTCATTGTTGGCCTCTTTCAAGAGTGAACCTTCCAAGCGTCTGACTACCCCCGCAACATATGCGGAATTCGTAATCAAATTGAGAGGTTGTTCAAACAACTGAAATGCTCGAGTGACTGCTGCCAATTCCACAATTTGTGGAGAACCTTGAATCATCTTCACATCTGAGTCCCATTTCCCTGTTTCTGAGTTCACCCATGTGATCACTGACTTGTGTGTCTTCCCTGAGCCATCAGTGAATACTGTGATCCCGTCCAGAGGTTCTTCACTTATTCTTGGCTTTGCTCTGTAACATATTTGTGACTGCAGCACTCTGTGTTGTGGAAAATGAATTGTGCAAGTTCCTGGGAAAGCTAACAATGCAATTATTAAATCTTTTGATTTCTGCATCGCCCATTTAAAATAATCTTTTTTCAATGGTAAATGAATGATTGAAAATTCTCGTCCTGCCATTGTCAACAACCTTGTTCTCCCTTTGATGATGATTTGTGCCATCATTTCTAGATCTGTAAGAATTGTTTTTGAAGGCCTGTATGGTAGAAAAATCCATTCTATAATTATCAAAGAATCTCTTTGGGATGAATCTCATTGAAAGATCAAACCGTGGAACTGTGTTTTCTCTCCCAGCACTGCCAACTCAAAAGGCAATGATTCAACGAACCGATGTGCTTGACGCTTTTGAATAGCATCTGTGATTTTTTCTAATTCCTTTTTTGCCTCTCGCGTGAGTGTCCTGGGAGATCGAATGTCTGTGTCCCCTCTCAAAAGATTGAGCAACGCTGGAATGTCGTTGTTCGTGATCCCTAGAATTGGTCTCATCCAGTTGATTTCTCCCAAAAGTTGTTGCACATCATGCAAATTGTTGACTTTTGTGCTGACCTCCATTTTTTGGGGTTTTATCGTTCTCTCTGAGATTTTCCACCCTAAATATGTCCAAGGTGCAATCTCCTGAATTTTTGAAACACTGATTTCCAAACCTGCCTTTTGCACCTCTGTGATCACACAGTCACGAGCTTTTTGCAGCTCCTGTTGTGTTGACGCTGCAATGAGCAAATCGTCCATATAATGAATAATCTTCACTTGCGGGAATTTCTTCCGTGCCGGTGACAAAGCTCGTGCCACGTACCATTGACAAATTGTCGGCGAGTTTTTCAGACCTTGTGGAAGTACCACCCAATGGTATCGTTGCAACGGTGCTTCCTTGTTGATACTTGGAACGGAAAAGGCAAGTCTTGGTGCATCATCTGGATGAAGTGGAATGCTGAAAAAACAATCCTTAAGATCGATGATCACGAGTTGCCAGTCTCTGGGAATCATCGAAACGGATGGAAGTCCCAACTGAAGAGGTCCCATGTCCTCAATGACTTCATTGATCTTTCTGAGATCATGCAACAGCCTCCATTTACCTGATAGTTTCTTCTTGATGACGAACACTGGAGAATTCCAAGGGCTATTTGTTGGTTTGATGTGTCCCTTCTCCAATTGTTGTTGGACCAGGTTCTTCAGCGCACTCAACTTTTCTCGTTCAAGGGGCCACTGATCCACCCAAACCGGATCATTTGTTTTCCAAGTCAGTTTCAGTGTGGCGAGTGCCGCAGTGACCCCAATTAAAAATCCATCTCGATCTTCGTCCCCCACTGAGCCAACAAATCTCTTTCCCAGACTGTGATTGGCTTTTGCACAACAAACGGACGAATGATCGCTGTCTTGTTTCCCGGTCCTGTGACAACAATAGAACTTTCACTCTGCAGACATAGAGAAGCTCCCCCTATGCCTGAGAGAGATCCCAGAGGCACAATCAAATTCCAATCACGGGGCCAAAAGGTGTACGATATTACCGTGACATCTGCTCCCGTGTCAAGCATTCCTCTGACCACTATTGTTCTGTCCCCACAAGTCAACTGACATGTGAGTGTGGGTCAATCCCGACCTATATGTTTGATCCACGTGGCATGAATTTCAACATTCTCCCTCAGAGGATGCCCTTCCTCATCAAAGATTGACAAAACCTGCCCAATGGCATGTGGTGGCAATGCGAAAGCTCTCGCAACTTGAGTGTTTTCCGCCACGATCAACGGTGGACGGAGGGCTTTTGCTAGAACTGTTAATTCTGTATTTCTGTCTGCTGATATAACTGATGGATAAACAATGAGTCCCAGGATACTACTTCTGTCCTGCCCTACTATTAAAAAATCTTGTTTTTTGTCCGAATGTCCGTGGACACCTGTTGGTATCTCCGCATGACTTTCGTCCAAGAAACACACTAGTTTGGAAGCTGCCAATGTGCACTGCGCTCCTGGTGGAAGAAGGTCTGGGTCGCTGGAGAGTCTGCTGAGGACTTTGCTGAGGGTGTCTGCTTGATGCTCTCCGATGACTGTCCTGCCTGCTCTTGTGTCATCGCCATCACTTGTGTCGTTGCGCGCTGGCGATTTGTGTGCGCGCTCTTTTTCCCGTTTCCCGGCTGTGGTAAAAGATTTCCTTCCACATCCGTTTGAGAATAACATTCTTTCACAGAGTGTCTTCCTCTTCCGCATCGTGCGCAAAGTGGTTTTTGCGGTTTTTGCGTCTGCGCTTGTGCGTGCGCTTGTGGGCAATTCTTCTTAAAATGTCCAAATGCTCCACACTTGTAGCACTGTCCTCCAGGTGGATTGTTTTTCTTCTGGATGGTTGCAAGAATTTCATTCTGCTGTTGAAATATTTTGTCCAGCATCTCTTCTTCTGATCGTTTTCCCGAGTGTTCTCTCAGCTGGTTTTCCCACTCTCCTCTCAATTCATCTCTCACGATTGATGCAACATGCTGAGGCGTTCCCACCTTGCTGCATGCTTCCACCATCTCTGCCAAGGATGGTCTTCCTGGCATTGCAGTGATGACCCGTTGACAATCCGGGTTGGCATTGCCGAATGCAAGACTTTCCAAGAGTGGTCGCTTCGCAGCTTCGATGGTCACCTGCCGATCCACCGCTTGCGTGAGTCGATCTATGAATGATGAATATGGTTCTGTGGGACCTTGTCTGATGGTTGAAAATGGGACATCTGGAACTCCTGCTGGAGCGATCTGCAGGATCGCTTTCCGCGCCGCTTCCTTGATGTCATTCAACACTCGCCTTGGAAGACGTACCGCTTGTTCTGCTGGATTGTCATCTGGAGGATCTCCTGCCAACTGTGCTTCAGTGAGGTTCGCGTTTGGCCCGCCTTGATAATTGTTCCTCAACTCTGTGAGATATCTTCGCCATCTTCTTTCCCAGATGAGATTCTGCGTGTCCGTGAGAATCATTGACACAAGGCTTCGAATATCAAATGGCGTCAGGTCATACATATTAAATGTCCCCCTCAGGAGCTGTTTAAAGTATGGTGAATCCAGTCCATTGCGTTGAACAGCTCTCGCTAAGTCTTTGATCACATCATGATTCAATCTTTCCCACCTTGGATTCTGCCCCTGCGCATCATATGTCACTGGCATTGTCAAATCTCCTGATCCTTGCAGCAAAGCTTCTTCTGTCAGTTCCTTTTTGACTTGTTTCCAATCCACCATTTTCATTGGTTGTTCCTCTTCTTCCTGTAGAAATTATTTTGGCAATTGCATGCACAGTGGAGTCTTTGATGTCAGCAGTGATTGTTTTTCAAACAGTCTTTGACTCGAGGTCTTTGGCCTCGCTCCTGGACTCAAATAAGGAATTTGAAACTCTTGTGTCTGCATCCTTTTCATCGCATCAAATGATGGCATATATCCTTTTCTTGCTTCTGCTGCTGAAAACATCCATGCCGGAATTCCCTCTGATGCTGCGATTCGTATCACGTCTTCTTCTTGCCCTTGATCCTCGTATAATGTATCTTTAAGTTCTAACTGTGGTACTGTTTTCTTTAACGTTGCCTTCCCTTTATATGTTGTTGGAAAAAACTGCTGCATGGTTGCAGTCCTGCCACGAGATAATGTTGTGGCTCTGCCCTGCATTTCGGTCATCCCCCCACTGGGTTGCCTGGACAGGTGCGATGATGTCACGAGCTCGATCGGCTCCTCAGCCACATCGATTGGCTGCAGCAGTTGTGTTTGTGGAACTTGAGCCTGCACGGATTTTGACTGAGCCAGCAATGGAGGTTGAACACCTGAGCACCGCCCTGAGATGGGAGTGGTCTGAACCACAGGGGTTGGGATCGAGGAAACCGGAACCGGAGAAGGGGTGGAGCCCCGGGATACGGAGCCCCGAGATCGGCCCCTCCTCGCCTGAGACGTCACCGAGGATCGGACCCGCCCCCGACCGCGCTCCGCCCGCATTTTTCGCGTGTGCGCTTTTTCGGGAATGCTTCCCGTCTCCCCTGGACTGACGTCACTGTCTCCGCCCCGCTCCCCTTCTGATGTCTCCTCCCCAGTGTCTGTCCCCGACTCCTCCCTCTTTGATGCTGTGTCCACACCCCGTCCCCGTGTGTACAATTCCTGCTTCGCCCATGCCCGTATTTGCTCCGCGATGCGAGCTGACCGCCGCGGTTCGACTTCCGGGTCCTGCGTCACCGCCATGAGTCCCCTACGTTTACTTACGGGTGCTGCTCGGAATTCCGCGGCTGCTCTGAGCTTGTTCCCCGCGTCTGACGTGGACGCTGTGATTTGGGAGCCCTTCCCGGATGTCCCGCGTGTCTCGCCCCCCGCGTGCGTCTTTGGCACGGCGCCCGCCAAGGCCGCCACCCCCGGTGTGGGTCCCCCAAAACCCGTGCCAAAACTCGTGTTCCCCACCGCTTCCGCGACCACCGCCGTCGCCGCCGCGCCGCCGCGAGAAAGCGTTTCCCCATCCCCCTTCAATCCCCCGCGGACCCCCCTTCCCGATTCTTCCGCCTCCCCCGCCCCTTCGTCCCCCGAGATTCGAAATTCAGGAACAATCGTCCCCGACCCCTCGATCTCACTGGGTGAAGATCTTAGCTCTTCTGGGGTTGGGATTGTATTCGCGTCTGAATCGGAGCCTGAACCCCCCTCAGTTTCTGGGGTTTCAGGGCGTTTTGGAGGTCTCTTGGGACTTTGGGATGACAGGGCTGAAAGCAGTGCCTTTTCCCCTTGCTCCTCTCCCTCGGGAGCTGTCCCCCCCGGGCCAATTGGAACCAGAGCCAATCTCTGCACTGAGCCATGCTCTGTTTTCCCCGCCCTTGTGGGAGTTGTGGAACCTAATTCCCTGGCTGATCTCCGACACCTTGCAGAGATAGCCTCTAACATAATTCTCGCTGGAGATAACAGCTTGAAAGCCGTCTCTTCCTTTCTGGCAGCTAAAAAATATAAATGTCTGTTAACTTCTTGCCAAAAGCCCACCTCAACCAACACATGTGTTTCTGCAAACGGATAATTATATCTGACCCACAATAATAACTCTTTGAGCTCCTTTTTAGAAACCCCCTCTGCGTACGCTTCTGTCACGCCTTGTAAGGCTGACAATGTTTCTATTTGTTCCTGTGTGAGTGTGTTCCCCATGTTTCTTAATTTTGACCTTCTCACCGAATTTGTGTCGTCAGAGCAGTCTGGAGGCTCCCGGTTCCCGTCCAGCAGGTCACAGGAGATGGATTCAGGGGCCCTTCTGATTCCGCTCCGGGCTGTTCTGATACGAGGTCTCTTCGGGAGAAGTGGAGTGCGGTGTTCTCTCTTTGGCTGCTGCTTCTTCGGACTCTTCTGGCTGCCTTCCCAAGGAGTTATCAGTGCTCTCCTGGGAATGAGTCCAGCTCCGGGAACTGCCCGCCTGGGAGCTGCCCGCTCGGGTGCTGCCCACCTGGGTGTTCTCTTTGCAGCTCACTCTTCGGCTCTCCGCTCGAGCTGTCGCTCTTCGTGCCCACCTTCGGGCCCCCCTTCGGGCCCACCCAGGGACGCCAGATGCCGGGGTCGGCTGTTGCTTGTCTCTGCCCCAGCACGGGAAAAAGTGGTTCTGGGTAGGCCGCACTCTCGAAGAAGGAGTTTGGACTCTTGCTTTCGGTCTTCAGTCGAGTTTATTATTTCTTATCTACAAAGATTTTCTGTCTGTCCAGCTGAGGTTAGATTAGCAAGACAGCCAAAGGCACTCTCTCCCGCCCACGAGGCGGTTGTCTCTTTTATAATGAAAATTACGTATTCGATATTTACCTTTACTTCCCAATACTTTCTGCCCTTGTTGGCAAGTGTACTCTTTCTATGAACCAATCCACACATGCTAACATCATCCTGAACATGGATGCCAAGGAAAAGAAAGAAGAAGGACGGGGCACGCCCAAATTCCTCCATCTTGGGACTCCTGATCCATGTACAGAATTCTAGACCCCCCTGTACAATACATAAAACCCCTCTGTACAGTGCATTCTAACTTAAGTTCTAACAAGTGAATAACATCCCCTCACCATTTAGACATGAAATTCTCTCATCTCCTCACCTTCAGGTGTCATTTTTTTAAAAGGATCAAAGTCAAGCCACCAGGTACTTTTGGCAACATTCCAGGGCCTCCGAGCCCCCCAAGGGTTGTCTCGGTAGCTCTGGACATCCGGAGTGATCTACTGAGCTCCCACAGCCACGTACTGACCCTGCGGGCGCGGAGGCGGTGGGTGGATGTGGCATGAATTCCATGTTCCCAGTTCCCGTCCCAGGAAGGGGCCCCAGAGTGGAGCAGCCCCAGAGATGGCATTTGGACCTCGAGAAAGCTGAGGATTGGATTCAGAGGGGAAGATTTTTATCTGCGTTATTCGCATTCGAAGAGAGAGTCTCTGGTGGGAGAGATAAGGTCGGAATGCCCTCAGCAGGGGAAGGTTGCAGAGAAATTGAGATTTTATATTTGTCTTTAGTAACAGAATGAAAAAGAGGTAAAAACCGAGTTACAGAAAAATCTTCATTAGTTTGGAGAGTGTATATTCTTTTCCCTACTGAGTCCCAAAAAGAATCTAAAGCAATAGTGTGTGTGTTAGTATCTGGAAACAGGGAAATAATCAATTTTTAAAATTTTTTCAAGTTAGTTTTTGAGAGATTGCCTTTAGAGAAAGAAAAGCTGATAGCAGATAAGATTTCTAGGATTTGTAAATATAAGTCTCTCTTGTTCTGGGATCTAATTTACTAGGTTTTGGTCCCATTCCCTTTTTGCGTCCAGCAGCAAATAGAGAAAAAAAAAAAAAAAAAAGAAAAAAAAAAGAAAAGACCCAAGATAAAAGCGTACAAAAAAAGGCTCTTTTAAAACTTACACTTCTTCAGCTGAATGTGGGTCAAAAACTGCTGGTGGGTGGTCTGCCGTGTCCGACTCCTCAGGATCTCGTCCCAGATGTCCATGTGGAGGGTCGTTGGACGCTTCTTTATGTAACTTCTTCTATAATGGAGAACTTATCTTCAGGAGGTCGTAGCGAACCCAGGTAGTAACTATTCAAGATGAATGCTTCTCTTCTGGGGGTGCCAGGCTGCCATCAGCCCAGTTCAATGCTCCAAATATTTATTATGGCAGGGGTTTTCAGTGTTTCTCTGACCCCGGCTGCCGTGGGTGTCCAGATAGCGAAGTCCAGCTAAGCACAACCTGTCCGGGTCCCTCAGGCAGACTCCCAGACACAGGCAATCTTAGCAAGCAGCTCAGCTCTTAAGTGAGATCAGCTCTTTGGTGAATTCAGCTCTTTAGTGATTTCAGCTCTTTGCTTGCTAAGTGCCTCGGCAGATGCAGAGATGAGACAGGAGAAAGCTGTATGAGGTTCCACAGAGGTGTCTTTATTGGCAGCTTCTGCGAAGGGTCACAGTGACAGCTCTTCTGCAGAACTGGGCAGAAGTAGGTGTTTATATAGGGTATAGGGGTTTAGGGGTTTTAGGAAACAGTTCAATAGTAAGGGTTGAGGCAAAAGTGACCTATTGTCTTACAGAGAGATAACAAGGGTCCGAAGGCAGAAGAGGGGCTTCTTTGGTCCAGTCGTCATGACTAGGCATTTCTTATCTTAGGCTGCTAACTGCCAGGGAGGCCTTGTAGGCCCTGTGGCTGCTGCACATGACATCTGGGTTTCAATCATCAGCTTAACTAGAGTTCTTTTGAGAGTTTTATTCATCGTCTCCACATGACCAAAAGTCTGTGGATGTCATGGAGTGTGTAATTCCCATTTTACTCCCAGGGCTTGAATAATTTTCTGCAATATTTTAGAGGTGAAATTAGTTCCTTGGTCTGAATCAATCCTGTCTACCATCCCATATCAGGGGATAGTTGATTCTAGAAATGTGTTACTCACAACATTGGAATGGCTTTAACAGTGGGTATTGCCTCTACCCAGTGAGTCAAGTGACCTACTATCACTAGCAAAAATTTCCATCATTGTACCTGGGGAAGCTCAGTAAAGTTTACTTGGATACTGAATCATTAAAACAGAAAATCATGGACAAAGTCTCTCTAACTAGTCAAAGTTACAAAGTGGTATGCTCATTACACCTGGGGGAGGCACCGTGGGTACCCTCCCCAAAATGCGTGACCACGCCGCATAAGGAATTTTGCCTTCTATTTATTTCCCGGAATAATACATATGCATTAACCCAGCACCTCCCATCCCAGCTTTGTATTAAAATGAAGTTATTAGTCTTTCATGCATGCACAATTCTTCTCTTGAATTGGGTCGGTGGTCTCTAATTGGGTCAGTGGTCCCAGGGATGAGGTCAGGAACTTCTTCGTCAGGTCTCTGTGACCCTCTGGTACGATCCAAGGCCCCCTGCTTCATGATGGATTGACATAGAGTCCAGGTGCTGGGCATTGTTCTACTGGTTTCAATATGCTCCTATAATGGTTCACTTGCTCCACTTCCTTCTACAAATGAGCTCATAATATAACAACTAGCTTTAACTTAAGCATCTAATAATCATTAACCTATCATTGGTGTATCTAACTTCAATATGAATTGGTTCTAACCTGCAACTAAAATCTTAACCCTTTAAAATCATGATTCAATACTTGGAAAAGGCTGGAAGGCTAGTTCCCGCCCTCCTATGGGTGTTTTCCTCATGACTTTCTTATTTACTTGTTGACATATCACACACTGTTCAATTACTTGCTTAATTGTTCCAAAAATTCCTATGCAGCCCCAGTCCCTGAGAAATCGATTGCTTAGCACTTGTGTACCCCAGTGTGCTGTACCATGTATGCCTTCTAGCATTTTCTTGGCAAGGGGTTTATTCAACATTTTTCTCCCATCTGCTAATCTCCACTTCCCCTCATTATCTTTCTTGGCTCCTATTTTACAGAGCTTCTCCTCTTCTATCCCACTGAACACGGGGACTTCTTGCATTTTTCTCATGGGGTTAATACTTTCATTAGTTTTTCTGTCCCTGATTCAGCTACATTCTTAGCTTCTAAATCTGCTAAATTGTTCCCTCATGCCTCTTGAGTCACTCCTTTTTGATGTCCTTTAACGTATACTACTTCCACTTCCTCTGGTACTTGTAAGGTTTCTAGCACTTCCAAAATAAGTTTTTCATGAATCAGTCCCTTTCCCTTTGAATTTAATAGCCCTCTCTCTTCCCAAATGTTTCCAAAGGTATGCACACCTCCAAAGGCATATTTTGAGTCTGTATATATTATTCCTCTTTTCTGTGTTAATATTTCCACAGCTCGTTTTAAGGCATATAACTCACATGCTTGGGCTGACCAGTTGGAAGGTAACTTTCCCTTTTCTATGGCTACTAACTCTTCATCTACTATAGCGTACCCTGATACTCGGTGCCCCTGGATTACCCTTGAGGATCCATCAATGTACAATCGTTTCCCTCCTTGGAGTGGTTGATTTGTTAGGTCCTCTCTTACTTTAGTTTGATAGTTTATAACCTCTAAGTAATTATACATTAATTCCTCATCTGGTTCTCCATACCAAACCTGGCCAGGGTTCAGTTGGTTACTCACAATTAACTCTAAATCATTATCTGTTAAGATGGCTTCATATTTTAACACTTGGGAATCAGTAAGCCATTTCTCAGCCTTTTGGCTTATGCTACTCCTAACTGAGTGTGGGGTATATATTTTCAATTTCCCCCCAAAGGATAATTTTTTGCTTACTTCTATGAGTAGGGCAGTCGCTGCCACCGCCTGAATGCAGGGTTAGCTACGCCTGGCTGTCAGGGTCTAGCAGTTTATCAAAATAGGCCACTGGTTTACTGGATCCTCCCCAGTCCTGGTCTAATACTCCATGAGCTGCCTCTTTTTCTATATCCACAAACAGATTAAAAGGTTTGTCTAAGGCAGGAAGACTCAGTGCTGGTGCACTAAGTTTTGCTTTACACGGCATGTGTGTATCCTTCAATCCGTAACCGACAATATCCAAACAAGCCTGGAAACCTTCTAATTTCCCTGTTAGTTTTTGGCCGTGGGAGTGAGACTATCCCCATAATTCTCTCAGGGTTCAGCCAATGGCTTCCTTGACAAATCACATCCTAAGTATTTCACCATCGCATTACTCATCTATCACAGTTGAGGTTTAATAAACGTCTAAAATTTTTAAAGTGAGTGGTAGTTTCTCACAACTGGGAACTCGTTTGGGATCAAAACCTTGTCTCCATGGCCCTAGGAGATTTTGGATAAGTGACATGCCCTGACAATTTTGGCGGCTTGATCAGCTTCTCCTGAGGTCATAGGTGATTTGCAGGTTGACACTCCAGGGACAGCGAAGGACCAAATAAGGAAAAAGAAGAGGGGGAAGAAGGGAAAAGGCCCCCCCGAAAAATTGCAGACAGAAAGATCTGGAGGTCTTTGAGTATTGTGCATGAGGGAGACAGAGCCTGGGAGTGTGCTTGGGGTCTGAGTGAGACTTGGGAGAATTGGTTTAAAAAGGCACCATCCTCATAATTGTAATCTGAGTGCAGGAACCTCAGCTCCGGTCAGTACTGCGTGGGATCCATAATGGAGTCCGTCGGAGCTTAAGGACATTGGATGGGTGGGCGGATTTAGGGTGTGTTACAAGGACTCAAGAGCACCATGGAGAGACCCAGGTTGAGAGATACAGGATTTAGGGTGTGTTAGATTGGTGGCAAGATGCGAGGTGAAAGAGAGGTGAGGACCACTGGCGGAGGGAACTGTGGACGGCGAGACGTGATGTAAAAGAGCGGCGGCTGGGAAAGTGCCAGGTGCAGTAACCCCCGGCAGTGCCAGCCCAGCTGTGCAGGGGTCTCCAGGCTGCAGACTGTGGGCAGGAGAGTCCCTGTGGGAAGTGCTCAGTGGCTGCCTGCGTTCATAAAGGATCTGGCGGCTCAGAAGTGTGGGGCCACGGCGGCTCTGCCTTGGAGCCCACCGGCACAAGGGAAGGCGCGGGCGCCTCCCATCCCTGTCACCGCACACACACTCTAGCTCCCCCTCCACGTAAGCATGTGGTGTGCAGGGGCAGCTCTTGGGCAGCTCTTGGCCCCCTGCGGTCCCGAGTGCAGAGGGGCAGCTGCAACCCCCAGTGGGTGGTTTGAGAGTGAGAAGGTGAGAAGGAGGCTAGTCGCAGGCCTTGGCCCCAGGCTCCACCTGCACGGGCGGCTCTCTGTGAGCTCCCCGCTCCCAGAGTGAGCTGCTGGGGTGGTGCTTGTCCTTGCCAGGGCCGCGCTGTGGTGTTGTTAAAAACGGGAACCACACTCCTGGTACTAAAGTGATTTCAGCATTTATTATTATAAGGCCTAAATCATGGGGGCCCGCTGGTGGAGCAGGAGTATTCCCGTCGAGGGTGCTGCAGCGCCGATGCTGGGTCTTCTTTCTTGAGCAGCGATGTCCCCGATGTTCCAGGTGGAGCAGCACAGATTCACTGGGTTGGATGCCCCCTTTTATACTGTTTTTTGTTCCTTGGATTGGTTTCTGTTGGGATCCTTCATTTGCATGAAGGTTTTAGGCACTTGATTGGCCCATTACAGTTCTGTCCAGGCTGGCTCATTTTGCTTGAGGGGGTGGTGCACTTTACTTAGGTGTAATATGGTACATTGAGTACCATGTTTCTTATAACTACCCTTTTAACAATATAATAACCAAACTTTTCAACAGTACATGCTCAACAATTATAAATTATTTTACAACAGTTTCTAACCTATTTTTGACACACCTAAACTGCTCTGGCTCGCAAGTTCTTAAGAATGGCCAATTAAATCTATTATAAAATAAGTTATTTACTGAATAGACAGGAGATTAACAAATGGCCTTAAAGTTACTTACTACACAGGATAAAACAAAGAACTACTAGTAGATTACATAAAACAGTGCATGACATAAAGGTACTGTCTCGGGTTTGGAGACAAATTTCAGGAGAAAACGCCCTGGAATGAGTGTTTCCTCTAAAGGGAAAGGGCTTCAGTAACTCCCTTTTTTTCTTCCAGTGAGAGAAATGGATACCAGGAGATGAAAGTGAAAAAAAAAAAGTAAAAATGTGTATTAACGAAGCAAGATACCCACAAAGCATAGGAAAAAAAAATTGAACCTTACACCCCACTCCCACCTCATCACATGGCCGAAAGGCAAAGATGGCAGCTGCCATTCTTTGTCTCTGGAAAGGGGGAAGAAAAAACTTCACACAGCAGCTGAGAACCTGTTGGAGTTCTGGCATGAGTCTTCTCGCAGCAGGCAAAGTTGGTAGAGTTTAATGCCCCTTTTTTTGCTGGCTCAGTCTTTCCAGGGTTCTGACCAGCCAGGGTCGCCCTCACAGGCTCTTGGGACAGAAGAAAAAGCAAACTCAGACAGTTCAAGGAAAAAAACAAAAACAAAAAGCCTCCGAAAGGATTTCCTGGTACAGCCTGTAGGCTAGGGGAAGGGAAGGAAAAAACTTCTTGCTTCAAGCTAGGAAAAACCAGTCCAACAAAAGGAACAATGCAGTGCCCCTGGTCCACACTGTCCAGAGCACCGGAGAGAAAGAGTTTGAACAGACCCCGCTCCTGGAGTTCCCAAGCTCCAGCCTCCCCCCCCCCCCCTCGGTTCACCTTAAAGCTACAACAGTCTTTATGGGCATAAAGCAGATGATTAGGGAATAGAGTATCATCATAAAATCACCACAAGACAGGTACCTATATTATAGCTAGCAAAGAAATAGTATAGATTAGGAGTCAATGTAACTTACCACCAATTGATGATGGGGTACACAAAGTCCTTGCACCCAACCCCCAGGAGAGTAAACTCAAAAGTTGGCATCCTGACTTCAGGGAGAAGACTCCACACATTCCAGGGAATGTGCAGAAGATTTCTTTTTTTGAAAGTATGATATAGCTTTTATAGTTTGGAAAGTGAAGTGTCGCAGCACAGCTGGTCTGTAGCTGAGCAAATAAATTTGACCATAAATAAGAAACCAAATTTAGCTAAGCCTAGTTTGATAAACAAGTTCCTGGGTGAGCAATAATAGGATGGATTTGAATCCAAACAGAAACCTCAGCCAACCTCATCCAACCCTGTTCAATCCTAAATGCAGACACATCACTAGCTAAAGATCTGGGTGGTACAGAGATCCCAACCACTTGACTATTCTAGCCTGGGAAATTGAAACCCCCTATAAAAGAGGTGGCCATAATAAACTCAAGTGCTGTTTGTCTCATGATCTTCGGTGAGTTCGTGTCATTTGTCTGTCTCTGACCAATGACCTCATGTAACAGTGAAGTGTCTGTCAGTCAGAAATTCCAGCTTATCTTCCCACATCTGCTTCCACAGCAAGATTTTTACTGTCAGCTGAAAGCATCAATCCCATGGTGCCAAAATAACTCACTACAAGGCAAACTGTCCTTTGCCAAGGCTTATGTGGGGCTCTTGTGTTAGCAAGATGCTCTGAGTTATTGCACCAGCTAATAAAAAACAGATAAGCATTCCTGTGGCAGGGGCAGAAGTCCTGCTACACTATAGCATTCTTAGAGAGGGACTGGTGGACAAAGGAGAACTAAGTTGGTCAGAAGTGCAACTCCTTGCAGAACCTGCTGCAACAGACCTTCTATAACGGTGCATTATGTACATGACCACCTATGTGTGAGTAGACTTGTGCTAGTCATTAAAAGATTCATTAGCTACAACAACAGATGCAAATCAAACTCAAGAATATTTTGCAATCTATATGGGTTAGTAGTTTTAACATGCTTCGTTGTGCATGAAGATGAGGAAAAATATTTTAAGCTAATGTGTAATCAAATTCTAGACAGGGTCCTTTGCTAGTGACTTTGACTGCGGTGAGAGTGATCAATAGAATTTGGAATAGTCCTCTCCACTTGGCTTGTAGAGGATCACTGTCCCACCACTTAACATAGACCCAGTCTCCAGGTTGAAAGGGATGTTCAAGTGTGTCCAGTCCTATGGGTCTGGATAGCACTATGTAATTCTGGAGCTTCTGCAAAGTGGAAGCTAAAGCCATTAGATATTTCTGCAAATCAATTTTCCCCTTCATGTGAATTTCATCTTGAACATGTGGAATCTGATATGGCCTGCCACACAGTATTTCATAAGGACTGATATTATCCCTTCACCTTGGTTGTATGGGGATTCTCAGTAAAGCTATAGGCAAGGCCTGAACCCATGTCATGGATGTTTCCTGACAAATTTTGCTAATTTGTGTTTTGAGAGTCCCATTCATACGTTCAACTTTACCACTCGCTTGGGGTCTATAAGGTGTATGCAGATCCCAAGAAATTCCCAAAATCCAGCTAACTTCCTTGACCACTGTTACAACAAAGTGTGATCCCCTATCTGATGACATCCCCAAAGGAATCCCGAACCTTGGAATTATATGACTGAGAAAAACTTTCACCACTTCCTTGGCTGTGTTAGTGCGACAGGGGTAAGCTTCAGGCCATCCACTAAAGGTGTCAACTGATACCAGTATGTACTGGCATCCCTCTTTGGGTGGTAACTCAGCAAAATCTATCTGCCAGTAATCTCCAGGAAGATTCCCTGCTTTTGTAACTCCTAACACAACTCTTTTTCTCATATCAGGGTTGTTTTTACAGCAGATTTCACATTTGCTCACTACTGATTGTAGAATATCAGTCATTCCCTTTCCTATTACTACCTTTTTTAGATGTTTCAGAAGATTTTCAACCCCAAAATGTGTTTTCATGTTCTCACTGAGCTAGCTCCTGAAGTATCAGGGGTGGGACCACCACCTGGTTTGCTGGTGTAACAGCCCATCCAATCTCTGTGATCTCAGCTTTAAAAAACTAAATTAGTTTGTGGTCTGCTTGGTCATATTTTGGGGTGAACCCTGACAAATCAACCTCTTTTTGTGGAATTACTGCGAGAATCCCCTTTTCTGCAATCCCTTTTGTTGCTTTATCAGCAAAGTGATTTCCCAATTCTGGAGTGGTTTTCCCTTTTTTATGAACTCTACAATGCACGATAGCTACTTCTGCAGGTTTTTTTATGCTCTCTAAGATGGCAAGTATTCGTTAAGTATGTTTGATTTTATTACTTTGAGCATTCAGAAGTCCTCTCTCCTTCCAGATGGCTCCATGGGCGTGGACAACACTAAATGCATATTTAGAATCAGTCCATAAATTTACCTTTTTTCCTTTGGTCAGGTCTAGGGCTCTCGTCAGTGCGATCAGTTCAGCTTCCTGTGATGACACATCTGCTGGCAGGGCCTTTGCCTCAATCACCTTATCCTGCATGGCCACTGCATAGCCTGTCATCCTTTGGCCATTTTTCATAAAGCTGCTTGCATCTGTATAAACCTTCCAAACTGGATTTTCCAGGGGCATGCCTTTCATGTCTGGTCAGATGGAATAGACCTCTTCAATAGTCTGCAAACAATCGTGTTCAGGCTCATTGTCAATTAAGGTGGAGGACAAAAACATGGCAGGGTTAACAACAGAAGTTGTTTTCAGGGTAACATCATCCTGTTCTAAAAGTAGTGATTGATATTAAAGTATCCAGTTGCTGGACAGCTAATGTCCCCCCTTTTTTTTTGAGTAAGGCTGCTACGGCATGGAGTACATACACTACAATGTGTCACCCAAGGGTGAGTTTTCAGGCCTCCTGGATCAAGATGACAGTGGCCACCACAGCCTTGAGGCACCCTGGCCAGCCTCGGGCAACATTGTCTAGCTGTTTAGAAAAATATGCCACAGCCCTCAGTTGGTTCCCGAGGCGCTGTGCTAGTACCCCCAAAGCCACATTCAGTCTCTCATGTGTGAAAAGTTCTAAAGGTTAAGTCTGGCAGTCTCAGTGCTGGAGCTGACATTAGAGAGTGTTTCAGCTATTTAAAAGCTGCTCTAGTGTTTTCAGTCCATATGATAATTCCCTTTTCAGCTGCTTTTAATGTTCCATATAGAGGTTTTACCAGCAGTCCATAATTTGCTATCCACAAATGACACCAACCTACCATCCCCAGGAAAGCTTGCATCTCTCTCATGGTGTGGGGCTCTGGAAGATGGCAGATGGCTTCTTTCCGTACTTTGCTGAGCTGTTGCTGTCCACAGAAGATCTCAAGTCCCAAGTAAACTACTGCTTCCTTAGCAATGTATGCTTTGTCTCTAGAAAGCCTGTACCCACTCAGTCCCAAAAAGTTTAATAGACTTACCCTGAGTCATGTACAGTCATCTCTGGTTCTGGCTGCAATCAAGATGTCATCCACATACTGAAGAATAATGCCTTCTGGCTCCTGTCTTTTCCAATCCTCTAATTCCTTTGCTAGCTGGTTTCCAAATATTGTGGGGCTGGTTTTGAAACTTTGTGGTTAAACTTCCCATGTAAGTTGACTCTTTCTTCCTGTCTCTGGATTTTCCCACTCAAAAGCAAAAAGCTTTTGGCTGGTTTTGTGCACAGGAATGCAGAAAAAGGCATCCTTCAGGTCTGCAACAGTAAACCACTCTAATTCGTCTGTCAGTGTGGTCAAAAGGATGTAGGGATTGGCTACTACTGGGTGTTTATCCTCTGTAATTTTGTTAATTGCTGTCAAATCCTGTACTAATTGATAACTCTTGCCATCTGCTTTTTTAACAGCTAAAATGGGGGTGCTGGATTTGGATTCACATTGCGCTAATAAACCATGTTGTAGGAATTTTTCAACTATAGACTACTGTATTTGCGGGGTGACCTCGTGGCAGGAAGGAATGATGAATCTGACTCGATGTTCTCAGAAGGCTAATTTATTATTTTATGATACTATATTATATTAAAGAATACTATACTATACTAAAGAATACAGAAAGGATACTTACAGAAGGCTAAAAGATAATAATGAAACTCATGACTCTTTCCAGAGTCCCAACACAGCTTGGCACTGATTGACCAGTAAGTCAAAACAATTCACAGCTAAAACCCAATGAAACAATCACCTGTTGGATAAACAATCTGCAACCACATTCCAAAGCAGCAAAACACAGAAGAAATTAGATAATTATTGTTGTCCTTTTTCTCTGAGGCTTCTCAGCTTCCCAGGAGTAAAATCCTGGGCAAAGGGATTTTCCAGAAAATATGAATGTGACAATAGATACTAATCCCTTATGGTTCTCTAATTTCAAAGGGTATTGGTTTTGCCTTACTGCTGTGGTTCCTGGTTTGAGTGTAATACTCACTGGTTCTGCTTGTTTAGATCTTCCTGGGATATCACTGGCCCACACTATCGGGTTGATCGCATTTTCAACTTCAGTGGGGATTCAACCACATTTTTCCTGTATAAAAAGTGCAGCAACTTGGACAAATTAAGATTCAGGAATTACAACTTGTACACCCTTCCCTTTTTTGAATTTAATTTCTGCTTCCAATTTTACTAGCAAATCCCTCCCCAGCAATGGTTTAGGGGAGTTAGACATATAGAGGAATTGATGGGTTACCCAGTGCTTCCCCAGTTTGAATTTTAAAGGTTGGAAGAAAGGCCATGTTTCACGTACCGTGGTTGCTCCACTAACATGTACAGTCTCATGACTCAGTTTCCCTTCTAAGGTATTTAATACAGAATATGCTGCTCCAGTATCTACTAAAAACTCAATGTCATCTTTCCCCAGCTTAGCTACACCGAAGGTTCTGCTGGGGGGTAGCCTTCGGTCCCCATAACTCTGAACTTGAACCACTTGAGGTTTGTGCTACTGGGAGTTGGGGAATTCATTATTTTTGTCTCAGCACTAGACAGTTGTTCTTCCAACGTCCCCACTTCTTGCAGTATGAACACATGTCTTTCTCTGTAGGGGAAGCTTTCTTGGATGACTTTTCCTGAGTAGCCTTCTTACTAGGTTGGGATTTAACTCTTTCAGTTGGGCCCCTATCTCGAAACACTTTCCAGGCAACCTCTAGCAATTTATCTATGTCTCAAACTCCATCTATCTTCTGCAGCTTTCTTCTTATATAATTTGAAGCCTGACCCATAAACAAAAGTACTAAATGTGGTTTACCAGCATTTGATTCAGGGTCTAGATCTGTATATTTGATGGCAGTTTCTCTTATCCTGTTTTAAAAATTAGTGGGTGATTCATCATAATTTTTCCTCACTTCATAAATCTTTTACCAATTTATAGCTTTAGGGACCCCATGTTTTAACCCATATACCACATGGTTTTGATATCACTTTAATCTTGCCTTCTGTTCTGGTATATTTGCATTCCACCCAGGGTTTTCAAGGGGAAATATCTCATTGACAGTGCCTTGAAGCAGCCCACTGGCTATGTTTCCCTCAAGGAATGTTGTGATGGCCTTATTGATCATTCATCTCTCAGTGGGGTTAAGTAATGTGTCTAACATAGACTTCAGATCAGCCCAGTTAGGATTTTGTGAGTCAATTGCCCTTTCTACCAATTGGGCCACTTTATCTGGATTTTGTTTCTATTTCCCCACAGTAGCTTTCCACTGCTCTAACTCAATAAGAGAATATGGCACCTTCACATATATTGGCCCCTGGTTGCCAACTGCTTGTTGTAGTGAGGCTTGTAAAACTGGTTCTTTTCCTTTTCTTGACCTAGTACATTTCGCTATAGGGCTTTGCTTTTTGATGTCTTTTCTCCCCATCTTCCCCCTCCTTCACTTGCTCAAGGCTGCAATGAGTTCATTAATTTCATCTTCCTCGGAGCTACTTGAGCAAGAACTGATTCAGTAGACTCTATTGTACCATATAATCTACTTTGCTTACCCCCGATTCTAGAAAGCACTATGCAGGATTTGCTGTGTCTTGTAACCCGGGTGGAATGTCTGCGTGTATCGGTGACATTGAAATAAATGGGCAGGAGATCTTTCTCCATTTTAATGCCTTTATTAACAAGAATCAGCTCAGGTGGGGAGAAATCGACGGGTCACACCCACGCCGCCGTTGCTCCCAGGCGTGGCACAGAGAAGGACGGTGATGCAGCTTTGTCTGCTGGTCTGCAGGCAGAGCTGGGGATTCTGTCCTCACGGGAGATTAGCAGATTCCTGCTTTTTAGTCTAACATCCTGGGTCGTCTCTTTAATCAACATCTTTTCAGGTTAGGGTGAGAAGCAAAAAGGATCCAAGCAGGTACGGGACTACGCTCCCATCCTTAGACGTCACTTAGGTCACTTGTTGGCTCGTAATTTTAGGGGTTTTCCTGGGAAAACTGTAAAAATTCAGGGCGCAATGCATTTCTCATCTGCATACTGGCTCTGATGTCACTCCTATCTTCCTGATACTTGGGAGGATACTGGTGTCCCTCCCTGGCAAGCGGCAAGCATCAGGGGGACAATGGTTAATCACCAGCCATTAACAGGTAATTGAAGAACTCCTCTTTAACAGTGAAACTAACTTACAGCAACTGGTCTGACTTGTTTTTAACTCTGCAACCTAAAAAAAATAGATAACTTTCTATTCATAACAACATCATCTCCTGAAGCTGCTCCTTGGCATTCAGTGTTGCTATGGAAGTTCACCGGCCTGAGAGGGGCGAGACCTTTCCGCCCTCTTTGTAGAAGGCTCTGCCCCTCGGCTCCTCCTCTAGGGGCAGTGCTTTGGGCTGCACACACCATCCATCCCGTCCCCCCTCCCGGTAGAAAGCTCTGCCCCCCCCCCCCCCCGTCTCCTCCTCCTGAGGTGGGTGCAGTGGCAGCATCCCTGCCTGCCAAGGCTGGACTTTCTCCTCCTTCACTGACTGGGACCCAGTCGGAACTGCACCTTCCCCCGCACACCACCTCCCCCCCAGTCGTGTTGATGTGCAGAAAAAAACTCCACAGCTTCTAAAAGTTGTAAAGCCGGTATGATGCATGAAGCATGCTCTGGATGCATGCAGAATAGCTCTGCCAAAGGACATGCACGCCCCTGAAATTTCCCAAGTCTCTTTTAAAGACATATGCATATGTATTAAACTGTCTGAAATAAATGGGCAGGAGATCTTTCTCCTTTTTTAATGCCTTTATTAAGAAGAATCAGCTCAGGTGGGGAGAAATCGACGGGTTGCGCCTACACCGCCGTTGCTCCCAGGCGTGGCACGGAGAAGGAGGATGATGCAGCTTTGTCCGCTGCTCTGCAGGCAGAGCTGGGGATTCTGTCCTCACGGGAGAGTCGTAGATTCCTAGCTTGTTTGTTTAACACCCCGGGGTGTCTTTTTAATCAGTATCTTTTCAGGTTAGGGTGAGAAGCAAAAAGGGTCTAAGCAGGTACGGGACTATGCTCCCATCCTTAGACGTCACTTAAGTCACTTGTTGGCTCGTGATTTTAGGGGTTTTTCTTGTAAAAACTGTAAAACTTGGAGGGTCTGTCCTGGTGTCTTCTTGGCAAGCGGCCAGCATCAGGGAAACAATAGTTAATCACCGGCCATTAACAGGTAATTTAAGGAGCCCTTCTCCGGCACCAAAACCAAAGAGGTCTGACTTGTTTCTAACTCTGAAACTCAAAAAAATATACAACTTTCTATTCATAACATGTCTTATCAGTTTTTATGAGCCTGCACAGTTCTTCAGTCACATAGTTGTCACGTGGGGCTTGTAACCCAGATTCCGTTTTTCCATCTGCTTCAGTCCCAAGGTCGGTGGGGCCCCCCCTCCTTATCTCTCTTCAGATTGGATGCTTGTATTCCTTTCTAAGCAGCCTTGAATCTCCTTTGTTCTCTCTGTAGGCCTTTTTGCAAGCACAACAAGTTAACAGACTAAACAAGTCTAAACAGCAGACTCCAGCTAAATCCAAAATTGGTTTCTACCCCAAGTTAAATTTCCAAACCCCTTTCTCAGTGTCGGTGGTGACGGCAGCAGCAGCGGGGGGGGGTGCAGCAGAAAGACTGGGTCATGGTCTGGGCAGCAGGCACAACCGACCCCATCCTCAGAGCAGGAGCAACTAAATTTAAGTCTTCTTCCTCCTTTGTTTTACTTTTGTTGACCAATATTGGCTCTTTTTTTCTCTTCTCCTGTTTTTCCTTTAAGACTAAGATATAGTCTTCCTTTTGGTTTGCTGCTGGTCTCCATTGACATGCTAACACCATAAAAAGCCTTGCATACTCTAGCTCACCTAAATACTCTGTGAAAAACACAAATTACTTTTTTAAAAAAAAATTAAAAGTTTAATAATAATAAAATGGTTATAAAAATAGCAATGTAATTAGAGTAATAATAATTTAGACAATTTGGATTAGGACAATATGAGACAATAAAAAACAAAGAGTTACAGACATCGGGGTACTTCTTTCTGGGCAAAATACGCCCGAAAAAGGACACATGTTAACAGAGCATTAATCCTTAAAAACAACAGCCTGTTGCATATTCATACATCTCATACATGACGCAAAAATTCCATTCAAACTGTGATACATGATATGTATAAATTCGTGCTGAGATTACAACACTATGCACCAAAATCCTAACTTGAATATTCGTCTCCAGGAATGTATATTCCAGGGGATTGCTCTCATCTGACAGGAGGCATCTTTGATAAGCATCACCAGCAACCACAAACTAAGTGATAGAAATTCAAATACCAGGATGATACTACCTCCAGAGACTTATATTCCAACGTATATTTCAAGGGATTTTTCATCTAACTAGTCTCCAGCAGGAGGCATATTGATAAGCATCATCAGAAATAAGTTATGCTTATAAGGAAAATTCTTAAAGTTTTAAACCCACAAGCCGGAGCTGGGGAGAGATTGCTTCACAAATTGCGAAACCACAGATGGCAGTGGAAAGAAAGACCTAATTAACAAAGGAAAACACGTGGCTCTGTGCGGAGATGGGCCCTGTTATGAATAAAAAGTTATCTATTTTTTTTAAGGTTGCAGAGTTAAAACAAGTTGGACCAGTTGCTGTTAAGTTACCCTCATTGTTAAGAGTTCTTCTTCAATTACCTGTTAATGGTTGGTGATTAACCATTGTCCCCCTGATGCTTGCCAGGGAATGACACCTGACGCTGCAGGTACCAGGAGAATGGGAGTGGCATCAGAGCTAGCATGCAGATGAGAAATGCATTGCACCAAATTTTGCAGTTTTCCAGGAAAACCCCTAAAAACAATGAGCTAACATAGAACTAGGGGACCTAGGTGATGTCTAAGGATGGGAGCGTAGTCCAGTGCCTGCTTGGATCCTTTTTGCTTCTCACCCTAACCTGAAAAGATGCTAACTAGAAAGAGGACCCGAGGTGTTGGACCGAAAAGGCGAAATCTCCTAATCTCTCGTGAGGACAGAATCCCCAGCTTTGCCTGCAGACCAGTGGACAAAGCTGCATCATCCTCCTCCTCCGTGCCACTCCTGGGAGCAACAGCAGCGTGGGCACGACCCTTCGATTTCTCTCCACCTGAGCTGATTCTTTTTAATAAAGGCATTTAAAAGAAGAAAGATCTCCTGCCCATTCATTTCAGATGGGACCCCTCCCTTCGGTGTGGTCGGCACAGTGACCACGATCCACACGGCGGGACAGACCCCCCAACCCCCCCAGGCACGGCCAGACCCAGCACAGGCACTGGGGGGGTGCAGCCACGAATGGGTGGGGGGGGGAACAAACGGGAACGGAGGAGGTAATCTTTTGTTCCCAGCCCTTTTCTTTCACCATTCTTTTATTGCTTTGTCTCGGAGTGTTGTTTTTTTTTTGTTTGGGTTTGTGGTTTGGTTTTTTTTTTATATTTTAAATATGTTATTTCCTTATGATCTTCCCCCCCCTAGCATGCGGTACATTCTACTGGATTTTAAACAGTTTTTTTTCAAATAAATCCAGAGCATAACAAATCCAAACTTTTGCTTGGATACTTTGAAATGGTCGATGAGCTAACTCACGGCCTCCTCATGTTGTTTTTCTCATCACCTTTTTATTTATCCTTTGGCAAATTATATATCTTTCAGTTACTTGCTTTGCCACTCCAAAAATCCCCATGCACCCATAGTTCCTTAAAAAACTGATCACACAAAACCTGGGTACCTCAGTTGATTTTCTGATGCATGTCTTCTAATATTTTCCTAGTAAGCATTTTATTAACTAATTGTCTTCCAAGATTGTTAGAGGTAAAAATAAAAATTGACCCAATTGTAATAAAAATAAAAACAAAGAAAATTTATTCGCGACCGTATTACAGCCTCAACAGCCACCAAAAAAAATGACAGCGCAGACCCCGGGATGCAGGCTGGGTGGGCGCAGATTCAGCCTCTATCACACCGAACCCCCCTTTGTCCACCCTTGCTGCTTTGCAGGGACAGTTCTTATACTCTTTTTCTTGCCCGCGGCTGAGTCCCTTTGTCTCTTTTCAAAGTTTATCATATTAATGTTGGTTCTTTTCTTTACTCGAAGCTGCACAAAACCCCGTCTGGGAAGGGACGGATGTTCCTTCTCCGATTCCCGGAATCCTGTATTCATATAGCAGGTGCTGATAGCCCTGGTTATCTGGGATATGTATCTTCATGGGCCATCATCACCGGGTGTCCTCGGGTACATGCCACTGTGAACGACCATCTCCTGTGCAGCAGAGTTTCCTTCGTATGTTAATGCTGCGTTCCTCCCTTGTCAGCCAGCTGTGGTCTTGTCATCCGAGGATTACACCTTGTTCCCCCCCTTTAATACCATATTTAATACATATATCTATATTTCATAGGCACAAATTTCTGTCATATCCCTAACAATCATGAAGTTTCTATTTCCCTGATTTATCTTGTTCACCACCTATCTTGTTTAATTATTTTTTCTCTGCTTCCCTAAACTTTGGAATTTCCATTTTTTCCTCATTTGGAGTTAATATTATCATAACTCTTTTAGCTCAATTTTCTGCTGCATCCTTAAATTCCTGATCTGCCAAATTATTTCCTCTTATTTCTGTGGTCTTAACCTTTTGGTGTCCCTTGATGTGTACTATAGCTACCTCTTCAGGTAATTTTAGTGCCTCTAAAACTTCTAAGATGAGCTCCTCATGTACCAGTTTTTTTCCTCTTGAATTAAGTAGTCCTCTTTCTTCCCAAATTTTTCCAAAGGTATGTACCACTCCAAAGGCATACCTTGAATCAGTATATATAGTTCCTTTCTTGTGTGCTAAATATTCCAGTGCTCTTTTAGAGCATATAATTCACAGGTTTGAGCTGACCAGTTTGATGGTAGTTTTCCTTTTTCAATAGTTTGCATGTTTTGGGTTTTTTTTTCCATCAACTACTGCATATCCTGTATTTTCTCCTTTTGCAAGGAGTTCTATTTCTGTTAGCTAACATAACTCCCAAAGGGCTATCTTGGGGTATCTCTGCTAGTATGCTTTCATTACCTCTTTTTTCCTGTGCCCAGCTTACTGGTTTTCTGTTCCATTTTCAAGATCTTATCTATCCATCTCCTGCCTCTGTTTCTCACTTTCACTAACAGCTTAAATACCACTTTTCTTTCAACTACTCACATCCAAAAATAAAAAACCTTTTTCTCACACTACTTTCCAATACATGCACCTCCCTCCAAGGAGATATGGTAAAGCTCAAAATACACAAACTACATTACATATACTTTAATTCGCCTACATTCACTCACTTTTATTTCTCATTCACTTTCACACATTCTTTCACACTCTCAGGACATAAAGTAGATCTCTGTCACCTAAGAATCCCTGTGCCCCTCCCCCTTACCTTGGGGTTGGCCTCAGGGTTTCAATATTGCTGGGCCTCCTGGAAGGGTCCTGAGTCTGGTCACCTCTGGTGCCTGTTCACCTCTGAGGCTGATTTGTGAGTCACTCACACATTTAGCCATGGCCCTCTCCACATGCCCAGGAGAACAATGGCTTGATTGTGGGTCAGATATACCTTATGCCACAGTCCCCACCTGCCTGGGGGAACAATGGCTTGTTTGCAGGCAACACACACCTCTTTCCACAGCTCCCCCTTCCCACCCGCCCAGGAAATTGAGGCTGATTTTGTGTTTGACTCACTCTCATACACAACAAGACAACAATAAGGTACCTTTTACTTCCAAGTCACATATTACAATTTTAGGTGTTACTGGCCAGTCCCAGTGCTATTGGATATCCCTCAAACTGTTATGAATAGAAAGTTGTATTTTTTTTAAGTTTCAGAGTTAAAAAAACCAAGCCAGACCGAGTCAGACTCCTTTAGGTTCCCTGCCAAGAAAAGCCCTTAATCACTCGTTGATGGCGGGTGATTAACTGATTGTTTCCCTGATGCTAGCTGTATGCCAAGGAGATACCAAGGGAAACCCTCCAGGGTAAAGAGATGGGCAGTGACACCAGAAACAACATGCAAATGACAAATGCAGTGCACCCTGGGTTTTTACAGTTTTACAGTTTTTATAAGAAAAACCCCTAAAATCACGAGCCAATAAGTGACTTAAAGTGACGTCTAAGGATGGGAGCATAGTCCCGTACCTGCTTGAATCTTTTTATTTCTCACCCTAACCTGAAAAGAAACTGATTAAAGAGACCCCCCGGGTTTCTAAACCAACAAACTAAGGACTCAACGACTCTCCCGTGAGGACAGAGTCCCCAGTTCTGTCTGCAGACCAGCGGACAAAACTGCATCATCCTCCTGCTTCGTGCCACGCCTGGGAGCAGCGGCGGCGAGGGCGCAACCCGTCGATTTCTTCCCACCTGAGCTGATTCTTCTTAATAAAGGCATTAAAAAGGAGAAAGATCTCCTGCCCATTTATTTCAAATCCAGCTGTGTGGTACAACACAGATGCTCTTGGACATTTTATTTTTTTTTTTTTTTGGCTGTGTTGTCCAACCCTGGATGCTCTTGGGCAAAATTTTTATCCCTCAATCTAGCTGTGTTGTCCAACCCGGATGCTCTTAGGCATATGCTCAATCCGGCAGAATTCTGCTCAACCCTGGATGCTCTTGGGATGTAAATCCCTCAACACAGCAGGTTTTTAGGGGCCCCTCTTGTCCCATTTCCTAGTGGATAGGGCTAGGAAACTCTGCTCCCTTCCTCCGAGGGGTCCAACCCCTCCCTGAGACCCAGTCCCGGTTACCCCGGGGGATTCTCTCACTCCTTTTATCACTCACTTCGTCTCTTTACTGGCCACTTTCCTCACAGAAAGTCAGAAACACAGCATGGGAGACACTGCACTCACTTGGCAGGTCTGGGGTAACCAGCCTGCCTCTCATTCATACACATTCATCCCCCTGTACCTGCCCCCCCCCGAAAAGTACTTCCCAATCCTTTTTCCTTTCTGGGTTCTTTGAGCGCACTACTACTCTTAGGGGGCCAATTACTATACTTTTAGGGAGCCTTTTTCCCTTTTCTTTGTTTTATTGCCTCCTTTTGTCCACCGATCGTAACCTGCATCTGTTGGTCACACCAGGGGAAACAGAGCGAGGCTGCCAAATCGGGCAGGGCGCACCTTCCTCACTCTGACTCTCCTAAAGCTCCGGCAGCAGGGTGTTAACAATCCTCTGCTACCATAATTGTGAAAAATGCCAATCACTTGTTTTAAAAATTTTAAATGTTTAATAATAAAAAAGTGGTTATAAAAATATCAATATAATTAGAGTAATAATAATTTGGACAATTAGGATTAGGACAATATGAGACAGTAAAAAACAAAGAGTTACAGACAGTCTGGGTACCTCTTTCTGGGCAAAGTATGCCTGAAAAAGGACACATGTTAACAGAGGATTAGCCCTTAAAAACAATAGCCTGTTGCATATTCATACATCTTATACATGATGCATAAATTCCATTCAAACAAAGGATTCTGACTGGTCATCGTCAACTTCTTCCTCTGAATGCTGATGGCATCTTCAGGGCTGAGCAAGGCGGGAAGAAGTTAGTTTCTTTTGATAATGGGGCAATAAATTCTCTTTCTCTGAAAGATTTAGGTGTCCTGTGGCTGCTATCTTGGTGCGAGTCCTTTCTTTAGGAAAAAAGTATCCTACATAGCATAGTTTGTATTTTAACATTATGTTGTAACCTAAAACTATATTTAACACACTACTTAAGAAAATTAATACAGCATAACTTCCTAGCATAACACATACAATATTCATTTTAATATTTGCAAAAAGCCAATCATAAAATACACATTTTTTTCACATACCCTAAGTATTTATCCTTGTGTATACGGGAAATCGAACTTGATATTAATCTCTTATCCAAACTACCATACTTGGGCCATGTCTGATGGTTCTCTAGTTCATACATTGGCCAGATCTTTTCTGAGAGTGCAGTAGACTTGGATTTGAAAAACAACGCCTCCCCCGACTTCCCCCCAGTAAAGTCTCCCCAGTTTCTCAATAATAATCCCAGGGGACTATCTCTGGAGATATTATTACTACAATACTTGCAGGAGAATATACACCCTCTATTTTAACAGTTATGAGTAGAAATTAAAAGAACCAGGGAGAGAGAACGAGAGAAAGAAGAGACGTGGATCAAACCCTGACCCTCCAGAGTCCCTTGCCTCAGGCCAGCAGCACTGCAATCTAATCCCGCTTCTCAGAGAGAGTCTGCCCTTACTACCAGCAGGAGAGATAGAGCACCATTACCCCGCCTGGATTCTAGAGCACAAAAGATCCCCTTCCCACCTAACTTAGGTGCTAACCAGAATGCCCCTTTATCTACTCACGTGTCTTCATCAGGTCCGAAGGTTCTTGGGCTCCAGTACCCTCTGGACTGCAGCTGGGCCCCTAGGGAGTGCTGTGGGAGTGGGAGGGGGTGGGGGGGGGAGGCAAGAGGTGGACGTTCCTCTGGCTCTGGTTCAGGGATTTCCCAGATGCCTTGCATCCCTTCGTGGGTCGCCAAAAACTGATGCCTTGTGAACGCTGACCTACAACAGAGACTAGACGGAGCTAAAGAATAAAGTAGGTATTTATTAAGAGGCCTCAGTAGATCCACCTTGGGCAGCACAACCCAAAATGGCCACAAAAATGGACAACTGGTCACGGGGTCTCACACTTTCACACTTTTATAACTTTTGGTCCATTATCATATTTGTGCTAATTGTCCAATTACAGCTTTAGCCCATGAAGTCCTATCCTTCTTGTTTTCTCTCTTTGGTCCACCGTTGTTTATGCTCTTGGGCCTGAGATCTGGATCGGCTGTCCTTGGGTCACCAGCTAGAGAAGGAATTGTTTTGTCTACCTATTCTGTGGAGAGAGCTTACTATCCCCTAATATGAAGCCTAGACTTACACACTAAAGCAGAACAGAGTCTGAAAAATATAAAAGCTAAAACCTGAGGCGTCAGTGAGAGCCTGTGAATTATACTGGGCCAAGATAGTGAATGTTTTTACTGATTCTAAATATGCATATGAGATGATACATGCATTTGGGAAATTATGGGAAGGAAGAGGTTTATTAACCTGCAGGGTGTAAAAAATGACCGGATAATATTTGCTTTCACATTTATGTATTAGCTTATGCATGTTGTTAGTGATTATAATGTGGATGCAATAGTCTGGTCAGAGAAAGCTAGATAAGCTTTCCCATGAATCGGTCTGGGAAACTTTAGGGAGCTGGAGAGAAAGAATTTTAAATAATCTGCACCTGGTATTTGTAACAAGTTGTTTACTCCCAAGGGGTGTAGTCTTAATTAGCCAATCATGTGAAATGTATTGATTAAATGACCAATCAGGTCCACCTGTAGTGAACTAAGCTATAAAAGAAGAGAGGATGAACTAAATGAAGCCTTTTGCCGCTTTGCCTTCTGATCTGACTACATCATCTCTGACGTTATAACTATTTAGAAATAGTATTAATTATAACTCTTTAGCTGCTTGTTAATATAATATAGTCTATCAGCTTAAGTATGCACTGTGTTGCTCATAGAAATAGTAGTGTAATGAATATAATATCTATGTATTGCTTATGGAAATAATAGTGTGATGAATGTATTGTATTATAGACCTTAGCAAAACATAAGATGTAAAAAAGGCTTTTGTGTAACTAAAAACAGTGTAAGGCCATCCACTGAACAACCTGTCCAAAATAAGATAACCATGACACAAACCAGAGCACTGCAGGACAATTAGAGAATACTGTGTTAAATTTAAGGAGGACATACTAAATCCTTATGAGAGGATGTGAAACAGCATGATGGAGACACAAGAAGAAATAAAATATATTGACCTGACACACAGGATGTCAGGCAGATAAGCCAGAATATGAAGAAGTCAAACAAAGGAGTTCCCAAAACATCAGAAAGTTCACAAGAATGTTTGAATAATTCATGAAACACATGGATATGCATGTATCTCAGCAATGTAACAGTATAACGATAACACTGAATACACCTGGTGTGTTCTTTGGCTGTTGGCCAGGAGCACCCCAGCGCTGGAAATATTGCCCTTCTTTTAACCTATTATTATTAAACTTTTAAAAATTCTAAGGAGTGAACTCAATTTTTCACAAGGGGGAAAACATTACCTCATAAGAGCTTAATTTCTTACCGATTGGAGGTGGTGAATTTACCAAAAGGGATGGCAATTATACATGTCAGGGAACACCAGGTAGGGTGCTCAGAGGAGGTAACCAACTGGCTGATGGAGAAGCTCAAAAAGCTGCATTTTTGCCAGAAATCTTTAAGATCCTCCCTTTGCTCCCAGTAACCCCACCACTGCCAGAGAAACTGTCTTTTACCGCCACAGGAGCTTGAGATAATTAAAAAGAGTGGGGCAGAGGAAAGAGGATATAATTGATTTTACAAGGGATGGTAAACAGTGGATACCAAATGCTCTGGCATTACAAATATTAAAACAACTTTATGAAGGAAGTCATTTGGGCTCCTGAGAACTGGAAGAAGCTTTCCTCAAGATGTATGTTGCTATGGGTCTTTTTACTTTGGCAAAGTGAGATATTGAGGGTTGTTTGATTTGTGCTAAAACAAATAACAGGGTTATAAAGAAAATTGGCAGGAGAGGGAGGCCTTGAGCTGTACATCCCTTCCAGAGATGCCAGGTAGATTTTACTGAAATGCTCCAAGCGACAAGATTCAAATATCTTCTGGTAATAGTATGTCAGTTAACAGGGTGGGCAGAAGCATTTCCATCCATTTCAGCAACTACAGGATCAGTTATTAAAGTATTTTTGGAACAAATAATTCCAAGATATCAGATTGTAGAAGCAATAGATTCAAATAGGGGAGCTCATTTTACAGGAAAAATTCTTCGAGGGGTTATGACTGCTTTAGGAATACAATGGAACCTTCATACCCCATGGCACTGCCAGTGTTTGGGCTGGGTTAAAAGAATGAATGGAGAAATAAAGAAACACTTTGTCTTGGTTCAGGGCAAATCTGGGAGAGAGCCCCCAAAGGGGTTCCTCTAGAAAAGCAGATTCAATTGGCCCCTCCCCCAACCGGTTCAGGAAAAAACACCTCCTTGGAGAAAAGTGGAAAAAACTGTTAATTAAACAATAAAACCTCTTGCTGCTCCAAAAGAGATGACAAACTCAGAAAAGTCCCCTCCCAGGCTGCAGCTTGGCTCACTCAGTCTCTTATATCACTCCCTCCGGTGCTGGAAATGTTGCGGCCCAGGCCCGGCCCGGTGGGCCACAGGTGCGAGCTGCTGGTGCTCTTCTGGGTGTTCAGTCCAGAGCAGGTTTAAACAGGTCCAAAGAAAAGGGGAAAAAAACCCATGGTCCAGGGAACTTCTTTGCCTCAGCTAGCTAAAACTAACTAAAACAAAGGAGAGCTCTGTCCTGCTGTCTGTCCATCCGCCAACCACAACAGTCCAGGAGCAGGAATGTGGAGGAGTGAGTGCAGTGTCTGAAAACAAACTGTGAGTTTCTTCTGTCCCCCCTTCACTCTCTGGAACAAGTCTTAAAGGTGCAAAACTTATTATTCAGCATAAACAGAACAAGACGATTGGGGAGAAAAGCATCATATAGTCAACCCAGGACATTCCACCCCTTATCCCCATATCGTCATCTACTCTATGCAAAGGTTCAGATTGGGCAGGGCCCACTCGGTTAGTAGAGCCTCGGTTGTTAACTAACCAGGTGGCTTTTGCCAGATGATGCTCCCAATTTTTGAAAGATCCCCCACCTAATGCTTTCAAGGTGGTTCTTAACAGTCTGTTGTACTTCTCCACTTTGCCTGCAGCTGGTGTGTGGTAGGGGATATGGTACACCCACTCAATGCCATGTTCCCTAGCCTAGGTGTTGATAAGGCTGTTCTTGAAATGAGTCCCGTTGTCTGACTCAATCCTCTCAGGGGTATCATGCCTCCAAAGGACCTGCTTTTCAAGGCCCAGGATGGTGTTACGGGCAGTAGCATGAGGCACAGGGTAGGTCTCGAACCATCCCGTCGTGGCTTCTACCATTGTGAGCACGTAGCACTTGCCTTGGCGTGTCTGGGGCAGTGTGATGTAGTCAATCTGCCAGGCCTCCCCATACTTGTACTTGGACCACCGCCCACCATACCATAGGAGCTTCACTTGCTTGGCCTGTTTGATGGCAGCACACGTCTCACAGTCATGGATAACCTGAGGAATACTGTCCATGGTTAAATCCACCCCTCGGTCTCATGCCCACTTCTAGGTGGCATCTCTACCCTGATGGTCTGAGGCATCATGGGCCCATTGAGCTAGGAATAACTCTCCCTTGTGTTGCCAATCTAAATCTAAATCTAAATCTAAATCTAAATCTAAATTTGACACCTCTATCTTTGCAGCCTGGTCTACCTGCTGATTGTTTTGGTGCTCCTCATTGGCACTACTCTTGGGGACATGGGCATCTATGTGGCAGACTTTCACTGGTAGCCTCGCTACCCTGCTAGCGATGTCTTTCCACTCATCAGCAGCCCAAAGTGGCTTTCCTCTACACTGCCAATTAGCTTCTTCCCACCTTTCCAGCCATCCCCACAGGGCATTGGCTACCATCCATGAATCAGTGTAGAGGTAGAGCTTTGGACACTTCTCTCTTTCTGCCATGTCCAGGGCCAGCTGAACAGCCTGGAGTTCATCAAGTTGGCTTGATTCACTTTCTCCTTCAGTAGCTTCTGTGACCTGTTGTGTGGGGCTCCATACGGTTGCTTTCCACTTTCGTTTCATTCCCAAAATGCGGCAAGAACCACCAGTAAAAAGAGCATATCGTGTTTCTTCCGCTGGCAGTTGGTTATATGGTGGCGCTTCTTCAGCATGTCTCACTTCTTGTTCCTCTTCATCAGCGCGACCAAAATTTTCACCTTCCGGACAGTTTGTAATTATTTCTGGAATCCCAGGGCGATTTCAGTTTTCCCATACGGGCGCACTGTGTGATGAGAGCAATCCATTTTCTCCATGTAGCACTGGTGGCATGGTGGGTAGAGGGAACCTTTACTTTGAACATCCACCCCAGCACTGGTAGTCGGGGTGCTAGGAGGAGTTGTGCTTCAGTGCCTATTACCTCTGAGGTGGTTTGGACTCCTTCATAGGCTGCTAAAATTTCCTTCTCTGTTGGAGTATAGTTGGCTTCAGACCCTCTGTAGCTTCAACTCCAAAATCCTAGTGGTCAGCCTCGAGTCTCACCAGGCACCTTCTGCCAAAGTCTTCAGGACAAACCATGGTTCCTGGCTGCAGAGTAGAGCATGTTCTTTATACCTGGTCCTGTCCTGATTGGGCTAAGGGCTACCTCATGAGCCATCTCCTGCTTGATCTGGACAAAAGCTTGTTGCTGTTCAGGGCCCCAGTGGAAATCGTTCTTTTTGTGGGTGACCAGGTAGAGAGGGATCACAATCTGGCTGTACTCAGGAATGTGCATTCTCCAAAGACCTATGGCACCTAGGAAAGCTTGTGTTTCTTTCTTCCTGGATGGTGGAGACATAGCTGTGATCTTGTTGATGACATCCGTAGGAATCTGACGCTGTCCATCTTGCCACTTCACTCCCAGAAACTGGATCTCTTGAGCAGGTCCCTTGACTTTGCTCTTCTTGATGGCAAAGCCAGCTTTCAGGAGAATCTGAATGATTTTCTTTCCTTTCTCAAACACTTCTGCTGCCGTCTTCCCCCATACAATGATGTCATCAACATATTGCAGATGTTCTGGAGCCTCACCCTTTTCTAGTGCACTCTGGATCAGTCCATGGCAGATGGTGGGGCTGTGTTTCCACCCTGGGGCAGTCAGTTCCAGGTGTACTGCACTCCCCTCCAGGTGAAGGCAAACTGAGGCCTGCATTCTGCTGCCAGAGGAATGGAGAAAAATGCATTGGCAATATCAATAGTGGCATGCCACTTTGCTGCCTTGGACTCCAGCTCGTACTGGAGTTCCAGCATGTCTGGCACGGCAGCGCTCAGTGGTGGAGTCACTTCATTCAGTGCATGGTAGTCCACAGTCAATCGCCATTCTCCTTCAGATTTACGCACAGGCCAAATGGGGCTGTTGGAGGGTGAATGGGTCTTGCTGACCAACCCTTGGGTCTCCAGCTCACAGATCATTTTGTCGATGGGGATCATGGGTCCTCGATTCGTTTGGTACTGTCAGCGGTGCACTGTCGAGGTGGCAATCGGCACTCGTTGCTCTTCCACCTTCAGTAGTCCTACTGCAGATGGATTTTCTGATAGTCCAGGCAAGGTGTTTAATTACTTGATGCCCTCTGTCTCTACAGCAGCTATTCCAAATGCCCATCTGAGCCCCTTTTGGGTCTTTGAAATACCTACTTTGGAGGAAGTCTGTGCCTTAAATGCATGGGGCCTCTGGGCTAGTCACAATAGGATGTTTCTTCCACTCATTTCCAGTCAGGTTCACATCTGCTTCCACCAAAGTAAAATCCTGATTCCCCCTGTCACACCAGCAATAGAAACAGATTCTGCCCTCATATGTCTTGATGGGATTAACATGCACTGCGCACCAGTGTCGACCAAATATTTATATTCTTTTGGTTCAGATGTGCCAGGCCAACAAATCCACACAGTCCAAAAAACACGGTTTTTCCTAGCCTTTGCCCGGCCAGAGGCAGGGCCCCTCTAATCCTGGCTATCCTTCTTTCCCTGGGCATATATCTTGGAGGTTCCTTCAAGGGGATTGAAAATATTGTCGTCATCGTCATATATGGCAGTTTGGTTACAGGCCACTGGAGCTGCTTCCCTTTTGGTGGAACTTCCTCTCTGAGTCTTGCCTTCCTTCAATTCATGCACCCATTGTGCCGGAGCAGCAGTAGATTTTCCATCCCATCTCCTCATGTTTTCTCCGCAATCATGCAGAAAGAACCACAGCTCAGCTTGTGGGGTGTACCTTCTCTCCCTGTCTGCGGAACGTCTGTGTTGGATACCAGAAATTTGTACTGCCGAGATTTGGAGAAAGCCCTTTTTAATCTCCTCCCTGAGTTTCTTATGATTCTCCTCTATCTTGTCTTCTAATTTCTGCAGACATGTTTCCACCACTGCGATTCTGGCATGTGTTGGGCCATGTAAAGCATCTGCATATGCTCGGAGCTTCTTTGCCATATCAAGCACAGTCTCCTCACTGTCATCCCACTTCTTTATTGCTAAAGCAGAAGCGTATTTTTGTGGCCCAAGTCGTACAAGTTTTCACCACATCACAGTTGTACATGGTACCAAGTCTGGATTTACAGTGTTTATGTCATCTGAGAAGACAATCTCTGCTACTGCCATTTCCCTCAAGCGTTGAATTCCTTGTTCTATGGTCTTCCACTGAGTTTGCTGCATATAGAGTTTGTCTGCACACAGATATCTCTGTGCTACACTTTCCAGGACCCGTGCCCAGAGGCTGTGAGGTTTAGCCCCCCTCATTGTTCCTTGGTTGATGATGGGATCATTTGACAGGGACTCCAAATGCCTTGCTTCACTACCATCCAAAATGGTAGCCTCGCCTGCAGCATCCCAGAGACGGACTAACCAACTAATTATAGATTCATCGGGTCTTCGAGTGTAATCCTTTCTTAGGCCATGAAGGTCCTTCAGGGAGTAGGACTCAATATTGGCTTCTGATCTTGTGTCAGTTGCTTTAACTGTGGCTTTTGTATCACTAATTGGTGTTGAGGGTCCTTCTCCCAGATCACCATCGGCAGTCACTGGCCGATTGGTTTTGCTTGAGTGGTTCTTTCCCGTGGCAACTGCCAGTGGCTTAGGGTTACTGTCTGGTTTCACTACAACCTGAGTATCTGGGGTGTTGGCTGCAGCCTGAGTGACCGGGGTAGCTGCTGATTTATCTCCCTGCCCCCCTTCCTCTGTCTGCAGCCCTACAGTATCTAGCAGTGTGCAATAAGCATAGGCCAGGGCCCAGCTTATTGCAATGAGCTTTTTCTCCTCAGAGTCATCATAGCACTTCTCTTTCAGGTATTTCCCCACCTCATCTGGGTTCTGAATTTGTTCACATGGAAAAGCCCAGGCTATAAGATCAGAAAATTCCTTCAGGGTTTTGCCCATATTTTCCCATTCTCCACACCACTCAGGATTTTCCACACCTGGGTCTACTTCTGGGTCAGGAGTTTCATCAGCTCCTCTAGACATCTCAGCCCTCATTCTAGAGAAGCTGCAGACCATATAAAGGTAGCTTACCAGATTAAATACTAGGAAAGATGGTCTCTTTAACATTCAGGGGAAACGGAACATTCTCAAAAAGTGACATGACAGATTCAAAGGAGAAAGGAAAGGAAAGGAAAGGAAAGGAAAGGAAAGGAAAGGAAAGGAAAGGAAAGGAAAGGAAAGGAAAGGAAAGGAAAGGAAAGGAAAGGAAAGGAAAGGAAAGGAAAGGAAAGGAAAGGAAAGGAAAGGAAAGGAAAGGAAAGGAAAGGAAAGGAAAGGAAAGGAAAGGAAAGGAAAGGAGAAAGGCTCATTCCCTGCTCCTCCTCTAACCAACTGGGTGCAATTACTAATAAATTGCCAAAACATACTGCTAGAACTGGGATGCAGGGTAGGATAGAGAAACCATAAACCATACATATCGTAAGCAGACTCCAGTATCTTTGTAAACGCCCTATAAATCATTATCACCAAGCCCAGCACAATAGCTATTCTTATCCGTGCCCCTCTACTGTAAAAACTACATGTTAGGGACAATAATCCTAGTGACCAGAAAGGTATTGAAACCTCAACAAAGCCTAGAGACCAGAACCACATGAAGGCCTCCACCCCAAGAGACATTATGAATTCAAGCAACATGACTACTGACTGGAGCTGGTGATAGAAACTAAGATGCCATGGGTATGGCTTTTGCCATTTGCTTTAGCAAGAATAAGGGCCACACCCAGGGGAGATATTCAATTATCTCCCTTTGAATTGATGTTTGGAATTCCTTACCCTTATAATTCTCAATCTAGTGGGAGGAGTGAAAACAAGTTATGTATATTTAAAACAATATGTGGCCAGGATACTCTCTCTTGTGAAATCTCTTCATCAGGAAGCTCAGCTGGCACAGACCCTGCCTTTGGACTTTGCTGTTCATAACATCCAACCAGGAGATTGAGTGCTAGTTAAGGAGTGGAAAGAAGCACCACTGGCGGCAAAGTAGTGTGGACCTTTCCAAGTGTTACTGACCACAGAAACAACCGTCAAGACAGCTGAACACGGGTGGACCCATCACACTCGTGTCAAATTCTCTAAAGCTCTGGAGATTTGGACATCTCAGCTGGAGGAGAAGGACAGGAGACCACAACTGACCCTCCACAGGAATGAACCAGACCAGTTCCCAGTGCGTTGACATTGGGTGAAAGCCCGCGTGCCTACCCACAGACTGTCTGCTGCAATAGTATGTATGGGCATCCCGCCTCTCGGATCTCAAGTCATTGGGGGCTAATTTTCAGTGTAATTATTTTCTTTATATTAAACTGTTTCTGTGCCTTCACTCACCACAGGTGGTGTGAAAGACAACGTGACAATTAGGTTAGGGGATTAGATTATACCATTATAATGTTTTTCTTAATCTTACCTTTATATTGTCGGTTAGGTTTGGGCCAAAGGTGGGAGACTAATTTTGTAGTCTTAGGAGAAGAAGTAGCAAAAACCTTTAACCTTAGCAATTGTTGGGTCTGCAGAGGGCCAGGAGGATCTGAAAACTGGCCATGGATGGCCAGCCCAGTCAAACCTAAATGGTGGGTCAGCACCCTGAGTGAGGTCCATAATGGGACACGATTTTGGGAGGAGGAAAGAAGTCCATGGCAGCTTCATTCTTCTGAAAAAGGCATTTATTATCTACATAGAACAGGAGGCGTATACGTAGGGGAAAAGTGTTTATGACTGGATTTTATCTTTGGGTTTAGACTGTTGGACCCCCAACTGCACTCCTTATGATTGTTCCAAATATCCAGGCAGATGGAATCAAACAGATGTTAAGCTCACTAATGTTAGCTGGGTAAGGTGTTCCTACCATAATTACCTGTTTTGGTTTGAAAAGAGAGGTGTCTGCTAAGGAAGGCAGGAGCCTTCCTTGAAATGAAAAATGTAAACCTTGTCTTTTTGAATTACGATAATTTTAAAATTAAGGGGCTTTCAGGCAAAGATATGGGAATAGGAATAACAATTCTTTACTAGGAAAATTAAAAATACAAATGCAGTAGGACAAAAAACCCCAACAAACCACTGACAGAGTCAGAATAAGACCTGACACACTGTTGGTCAGGGTGTTGGTAGCAGGGTGATTAAATGGTGGCTGCAGTCCTCCTGGAGTGACAGATGTAGTTCTGTTGAAGCAGTGATCCTGTAGAAGGGTGTATTTTACCTCTGAAGGTCCAGTGGTGGTGTAGATGGGCCTGGTCTTCTTTTGGGAATCTAGTGGAGTGCTCTTCTGGGAATCCAGTGGGAAAAGTCTGTCTCTGGTGTTCTAAATCTCAGATGGATATAATCTACCTGGATATAAGGTAGGAATGCTTGGTTCCTCTCCCTGGGCAGAGCATCTCACAATAGGATGATGTAATTTTATTAGTCATGTAGTGAGACTCTGTGGCCCAGTAACAGAAGATATCTCCTGGGAGGGAGGATTGGTTGTGGAAGAGATAAAGAAAACTGCCCCACTTGGTTTTAATAGGTGGCCCAATCAACAGAAGATAACTGCCCCACTCTAACAGATGGCAATAGAATACACACCTCCAGCCACATCTCGCAACCTAACACATTACTGAAGGGATTTTTAAGGCTGTAAAGCAGTGGGGAAGGGCAAATTTTTTGATCACCTATATTTAGGCTGCCCCTGAGATAATTCCACAAGTAGGACGCATGTTGTCCTTGACTAACAGTGGAAGTGGCAACACTGGAATGGAACTTGCACCCTTTATAATAAGTTCTGGTCCAGATCCAACAAAACAGATCTGGGATGTAACTGCAGGTGGAAACCTCATGTGGGAGCTTGGAAATGCAAATATTGTGATTCTTATGGTGGGGCAACTATTGTTGGGGAACTGTTTGGCCCAGGAAGCAAGCTATATTTTGACCCACCAATTGATGATGAAAATTGGGAAGGCCCCTTTCCTAACGGGACCTGGGCTCTGAAAGGGCATTATTTGATTTGTGGCCAACATGCCTACCACAGATTACCTCCAAACTGGTCAGGGATATATTATGTGGGGTATATTAGACCATTGTTCTTTTTGCTACCACAGGTTCAGGGAAATCAGTTAGGAATCAAGGTATATGATGATCTAATTAGAGAAAAGTAGTCAATTGATGCATCCCTAGCTGGAGGGAGCACCCAAAACAGGAGAAAAGATGAATGACCACGTGAGCGAATCATACAACGCTACAGACCAGCCACAAGGAATCCTAATTAATTAGTATCAGCTGCCAGAGAACCCATTTATAATTTAAATCAGATAATTAGGTTACAAGCTGTCTTTGGAATAATAATTAGCCAGACAGCTACAGCTCTTGACCTTTTTGCCGACCAAGCCACTCAGATGAGAAATGCAATATTTCAACATCGGATGGTATTAGATTATCTATTAGCAGAAGAAGGGGGAGTGTGTGGAATATTAAATGACTCAAACTGCTTTTTGCAAATAGATGACAATGGAAAAGTGGTGAAACAAATAACAAAGAGAATGAGAAAGCTCATGTAGCAGTCCAAATGTGAAAAGGATGGTGCCCTAGGTTACAATATAAAAAATGTATTCTATTCCCATCTTCAAGAGCTGTTGAAACCAGGAGGGGCATTGTTTTTCCTTATCTCCTGTTAATGGGCCCATCAATGTCTTGCATCATGACTCAGAGATAACTCCCTTTGGGAGCCATTTGTGTTTAATGGGCAATCAAGGACCCACCGCATGACTCATTAGAATGATAACAGCCCATTGTGCAATGCTCCACCCAGGGGGGAGGAGTTAAGCATCCCCACCTGGATATAATCTGGGTTTTGGGACAGAGTAATAAGTCTTCCCACTGGATTCCCAGAGGAATGGCCATCTTTTCCACTAGATCTTCAGAGGAAGACTATACCCTTTCTACAGGATCACTGCTGTAACAGAACCACATCTGCTGCTCCAGGAGGACTGTAGCCACCAATCCAACTAGACTGCTACCAACACCCTGACCAACAGGTTGTATTCTGACTTTGTCACTGGTTTTTCTTTTGTATTATTGCATGTGTTTTGGTTTTCTTTTCCCTTTTCCTAATAAATTGTATTTCTGATTTGGTGTCTCTCACTGGTTTTGCTTTCAAACCAGAACAGATGGGAATGGGATATGTTTTCATGGTTAACTGGTGGACTATGGGTTAAACAAATGCTTTTTTTCCTCTTATGTGCTGTAGCAACTTTCATTTTTTTTACCATGCATGATCCCTTGCTTAGTCCAACTTATTCAGCATGTGATCAAGGGGACGCAGGTAGTAGCCATGCCTACAGATCCGGAAATGGCTACAAAAGAACAGAAATTGATGTCACTGCAAATAATTGCAAAACCAAAAAAGTCCCAGGAACAGAAAGTTAAGTCAATGATAAGTAACATTTGTAAAGACAATTATTGAGAAAATAAAAGAGGAGGGATTGAAAGGAATGAGGGACTTGTCTTTACAAACAAACTGTGGGTCTGCTGGTAAATAAAGCTAGATACTGAGAGATAAAAGAAACAAAGCTGCAAGATCCTGTAGGAATTAGTGGAATTTGTTGGCAATGGTACCCACGGGCAACAAGTTTTCTTTTAGTCAGAGAAGAGGAAGAAGTGAGGACATGTGAGGCGAAACAACATGGCAGCAGCAAGGCCAGTGAAGAAAAAGGAAGGGGAGGAGGCGCTTCAACTGTCAGAGCCGAGATTCCTCTGCAAGCCATGGTGAGGACTGTGGTGAAACAAACTGTGCCCGTGTAATGCATTAAGTCCACGGGAGATGCAGAGATCCACTCACAGCCTGTGGGAAAAGTGCTCATGCTGGAGTGGGTGGATGCCAGAGAAAGCTGTGATCTAGTGGAAGACCCCAATAGAGAGGCCCCCTGCTTCCAGAGATAGAGAGGGCCCTTGCTTCCAAACAAGAACAGCCTATCCTTAAAAGACTGCACCCTGTGAATGAGTGACTCATGACACAACCGTTTTGGGATGACTCTTTGCCTGTGGGAGTGACCCCACAGTATAGCAAGAAAAAAGACTCCCTGAGCAAACAGGAAAAGATCTCGACTGATAAACTGACCAAAACCCCCACGCCCTGTCCCCCTGAGCTGTCACTGGGAAAGAGGGAGGGGCTGGGGGAAAAAAAAAGTGTTTAAAAGGCTTATTTTACTTCTCATTATCCTCCTCTGACTCTATTAATAATAAATTTACTTTCTACCTTTAAATTTAAACCTCTTTTGCCCTTAGAATGTTTTCTCCCAGTCCTTACCTCAACTCATGAGACTTTCATGGGTACCTGGCATTTGGCCAGTGTCAAACCACGACAGTAGACATAATCTTCTGATGCGCTGATTTAAAATATGCAGAATGCTTATTTAGCATTTCAATTACATTAATATCCAAATAATTTCCTTAACATGCTTGCTTTATAATATATAACTGAAGGTGACCCCCTCCTCAGGTTGCTGTAATTTCCTTTCCTTATTGCTTCATAGATCCTTACACTGAATTTCATTAGCATTTAGCAACCTAGTATGCTTGATCTAAGTAGATCATGCCGAATTTAGTTACTGACCTTTTTTTGTATAAACCCAACTTCTGTATGTCTGTACCTATGTTGAGCTGCACTTACCATGGGAGGACCAGACTAGGATCTAGACTAGAAATCACAGCCCTTACACAGGGGCTCTGTACAAACCTCATAGCAAGCTACAGACACTGACACAAAGGCCTTAAAATCCAAATAAACAGCAAGTGAAAGGTGATCTGCATTTTACAAATAGGAAAATGAGGCTCTCAAGATGATGCATCTATCCAAAGTCCATGGCAGGGCACAGAAATAACAACAGATCTGCTCTAGTCTTGTAATACTTTTACAACTCAGCTATCAGTGTAATTGCCTAACACAGCATTTGATTTCTGTGAAAAAATGCATATTATATGATTGGCTTTTCGCAAATATTAAAATCAATACTGTATGTGTTATGTTGGAAAGTTATGTTCTATTAATCCTTTTTTGTAGTGATGTACTAATATTTTTAAGTAGTGTGATGAATATAGTTTTAGGCTACAGAAACTACGTGATGTAAGATACTGTTTCTAACTAGCTCAAGGAGAGATAAAAGCAACAAGACATCAAAAACCCAAGAGAAGAATTATTGCCCCCTTATCGGGAGGAATTAGACTTTGAGGTACAAAGATAATTGATTTACAAGACGAGGGAATAAGTTGACAATAAACAGAAAAATCCCTAGTTTGAAAGGAATGTTTGCATCATGTATGAGATATATGAATATGCAACAGGCTATTGCTTTTAAGGATTAATCCTTTGTTAGCGGATATGCTTTTTTGAGGAAAGCATCCGAATGTTTGTAATTCTTTGCTTTTTTATTGTCCTTTATTGTCCTAACTCTTATTGTCCAAATTCTTATTGCTCTAATTTGTATTACTATCTTTATAACAATTGTATTACTATTAAACTTTTAAAATTTTAAAACAAGTGATTGATGTTTTTCACAATTTCCTAGTCAAATCTTCAGAGAACAGATTTGTATTTGAAACATATTTGCTCTTTCTGTGCAAAATGATATCATTATCATATTACCTGGACTTCAGTAAAGCCTTTGATACTGTCTCCCACAGCATTCTCCTGGAGAAGCTGGTAGCCTGTGCACTCTTCACTGGGTAAAAAATGGGCTGGATAGCCAGGCCCAGAGTGTAGTGGTGAATGGAGTGACATCCAGTTGGCAGCCAGTCATAAGTGGGGTTCCCCAGGGCTCAGTATTGGGCCAGTCTTGTTTAATATCTTTATGGGATGATGGAATCAAATGCACCCTCAGTAAGTTCAGAGACAACACCAAGTTGTGTGGGAATGTTGATGTGCTAGAGGGCAGGAAGGCTCTGCAGAGGGATATGGACAGGCTGGATTGATGGGCCGAGGCCACTGGTATGAGGTTCAATAAGGTGAAGTGCCATGTCCTGCACTTGGGTCACAACAACCCCCTGCAGTGCTACAGGCTGAGGGCAGATTGTCTGGAAAGTGGCCCAGCGGAAAAGGACCTGAGAGTGCTGGTCAACACCAGCTGAACATGATCCAGCAGTGTACCCAGATGGCCAAGAAGGCAAATGGCATCCTGGTTTCTATGAGAAATAGTGTGGCCAGCAGGGCTAGGGGAGAGATCATAACTCTCTATTCAGCACTGGTAAGGCCACACCTCGAGTACTGTGCTCAGCTCTGGGCTCTTCACTACAAAAAGGACATTGAGGTGTTAGAGCATGTCTAGAGAAGGGGAACAAAGCTGCTAGAAGGTCTGGAACATGTCCTGTGAGGACCAGCCAAAGCAGCTGTGGTTTAACCTGGAGAAAAGGAGTCTCAGGGGAGACCATATTGCCCTCTACAACTGCCTGAAAGGAGGCTGTAGCCAGATGGGTGTCAGTTTCTTCTCCCAGACAACCAGCAATAGGACAAGGGAAAATGGCCTCAAGTTGTGTGAGGGGAGGTTCAGTGTAGGATATGGGGTTATGTTGCAGTGTGATTTCATGGTTTACCCCAGAACCCTGGGTTTCTCCCCTGAAGATTCCCTCTCAGGTCTGTCAATCATCCCTCCTTTCCCCACCCTGACCCCTGCCAAGCACTGTCTGTCAATCCTGGAATTCCAGAAGGGCATCGAGTGATTGGGCAGATTCAAAAGATGCCCTCTACCCCTGGGGGGCATTGGGCCATCCAGGTGTCCTTTGTCCCTTGAGACCTCCTCTCCCGTACCTGGTTGGTGGGCTCCCCATCCCTTCCCTCCTCCCCTTCCCCGGGTTAAAAGGACGAGCAACCATGCGGTCCGGGAGTTCTGTTGGAGAGGTTGCTGGATTCAGAGGCCTGTGGGCCAGAATAAAATCTCTGGATTAAAACCCTCCATCAGAACCGACTCTTTTCCTTCACTACCACCTTAAAGCTTCTCTGGCAGAAGGAAACCTGAGGAGCAGACCTCTATGAGAGGAAGATCCATCCTGCCGCCACCGGAGCCCCGACATGTCTGGACTCATCTCCATGCACCCAGCTGCAACATCCAGCTAGCCAAAAGTGTCTCTGGGGTGAAGCACCACAGTTGCCGCTATTTGGTTCAGGCGCAGGGGCCAGACAAGCTGTCCTGGCTTGTAAACACAAGCCAAGGCACATCCTGTCCACAATAAGGTTATAATTGCTAAAGTTGTTAAGGCTTACGTTCACCAGAAGGCCCTGTTGGAAAGGCACAGCTGCAGGTTGGAAATTGGTTGGGGGTGAGAGGCAGTTATGAGGAGGAACACATGGACAGCATGTGAACAGGAAGCTGATTGGGTGATAGGACACATGGACAGCAGCACTGCAGCTGAGCGGCCATTGGGTGCCCTTCTTCTGTTAAGTTTTGATTATGTCCGGTGGAAACTAAAAGTATAAAAGAAAGGTGTTTTCTGCAATAAAGAGATCTCCTTGGGATGCATAAGGGAGTCCATGTCTTTATGTTCCCCATTGCTACAGTTCAGGTTGGATATTCGGAGAAATTTCTTCATAGAAAGAGTGGTTAAGCATTGTAACGGGCTGCCCAGAGAAGTGGTAGAGTCACCATCCCTGGGAGTGTGTTGCCTTATAAGGCGTGATGACCTGGTTCCAAGGAAACGCAGCACGATGACCCAATGCTTTTTGGGCCGTTCGGGCTAAGGACACGCAGACATCAATATGATAGATGGTGCAAGAGCACTTTATTGGTTTTCTCCTCAGTATATATACCCTTGGTCCTCCTTCTACCTTCTGGGGTCTGACTTTTGCCTTATATGGTTAGTAAGGAAACTGGGTGGAGGCCGTGTTAGGGGGGGTTACGTTCTTGGCCTTTTGTCCTGCGGCTATCTCTTATCTCTGGGGAGTCAGGGGAGAGAGGCCCTATCAGGTTTCCGTGACAGCCCGAAATCTTCCGATCGCCTGTCCCTATTCTCTCTGCCACATCTCCCCCCCCCCTCCCACAAATGGATGAGGTAGTCGTCTACATGCTGATATGAGGTATCTAAGGTTGTCGCTTGACAAGGAAAGGGGATTTGGGGTTCCTGAGTTAGTTTTTCTGCCTGGCAAGTTCTTTCTCGGGTTCTTGCGTCCGGCAGCGTTCCCTCTTGAATTCCCTATTGAATTCACAGCATCGGATGTCTGCCTAAGAGCAGGATGTTGGTCCATTCCAAGCGGGTCCGGACGAATGAGACTAGCTTGTTCAGTAGGCACGGTCCGAAGGTGACAGCTAGAAGCAGGATTGCTAACGGACCTATTAGGGAAGAAATTAGAGTGGTTAGCCATGGTGATTGATTGAACCAGGATTCGAACCAGCTTTGTTGGTCGTCTCTGTCTCTCTGTCTCTGAGCCAGTCTGTTTCGGAGTTCTGCTATGGAGTCTCTGACGACTCCTGTGTGGTCTGCGTAGAAACAGCATTCCTCCTTCAAGGCGGCGCACAGGCCTCCTTGTTGCATGAGTAGGAGGTCCAGTCCCCGCCTGTTCTGCAGGACCACCTCTGAAAGTGAGGAAACTGATTTCTCTAGAAAGGATATGGATTTTTCTATTCTCTGCAGATCCTCGTCGACGGTCCTCTGCAGCTGGGACAAACCTTGGTGATGGGTCGCCAAGGCCGTGACTCCCGTTGCCATTCCTGCTGCTCCTAGGCCGAGCAACATTGCGATTGTTATGCCTGTTATTATTTCTCTCTTGTGGAGTCGGCTGGGTTCTCCAAGGAGTTGGTACACTTCCTCATCTGAGTGATACAGGATCCTGGGAACGATCAAGACTTGGACACAGAAGTCTGTTGAGTCATTGAATTTGTCTAGGAACACACAGGGACTCACTCCGGATCTTTGGCAAGCCCACATGCCCGATGCGGATGGGACTACCCACTTTTTTCTCCTGTCGGCTTTAACTACTTTGGTGCACACGTTGCCTTCCCGCCTAGCTAGGGCTGCATTTCCAAAGCATCTCCCCCTCCCCGTGACCTGACTCAGGGTGATTCCTTTGCGGGGAGTGTCCCATCTGCATTGGTGAGGGGCGTCTGCTGAGGAATATGTGAAAGGGGTATCTAAGGCGACTCCTTCGTAAAAGGGTGGTTTGACATCGTAACATAGCCAGCAGGAATCGGTTAGGTTAGGGTTGGATTCATTTAGGGATAGGAAGGTAGCTTCTAACATGCGAAGGATTGGGTCCGAATCGGACTTAGCTAAGCGATTTGTCTGAATGGTTCTCGCTAGGCTTGTCTGGGTATTCATGACCCTTGTAGGTAAGGTTTTGGGGTAGGTCATGTTTTTCCCTTTCTGCGCGCTTTTGATCGCCTTGTTTGGTCCGACCGCTCGGGGTACTGATGGTATGAGCCTGATAATCTGCACGTTAACCCACTCGTTTGTCCCGTGAAGGACTACTGTCCACATTTTTCCGAAGGCCCAACTGGGGTCTCTGGGCTGCAAGACTGTCATGTTGTACTTAATGCATTTCCGGATTTTTGGGAGTTTGTGACTGTTTCGATAGGTGCTTTTGTGATGGAAGAGTGGTGTTTTGCAGCCTTTCGGCACCCAAGTGAACTGTAAGAATCTGTCGGGTTCCTGTGGGTCCCACCCCGGCCCTGTCGGTCTGGTGTCTGTGACTATTGTTTCGCAACCGTAGTGTCCGCAATATCCCCACCCCGGGCGATTACAGTAACTTTTTCCGGGGTTTGAGGCTGGGCACCAGTAGGATAGGTATGTGTTTTTGGCGTATGGGGAATGAGGGTCTGGCTTTGGTCGTCCCGGGAACAGGTCTGTAATGCGAAGTATGAAGGATGGGGCGTCTGGTGTAATGACGTGTCTGAGCACCTTGTCATTGGTGAGGTGCCGTATGACCCACCTGAATGGCTGATGGGGATAGTACTGTGAGCTGGCTTGCCCCCTGGCAACTAGCCCCAGCATCAACATTACCCAGAGATACCCTTGATGACTGGATCTCGCCCGCGCCAGTCCTTCGGGTGCTGTCTGGCGGCTCGGTGGTCTGTCTCTCTCCTCCGGAACGCGAGTGTGCACGTCTCGCGGACGTCCCTCGATCATGTCCTGTAAACAGAGACTCGCTATCCTTGTTAGCGTCACTCTGCTCCTTTTGGAGATCTGGTTTGATCGATTTAAGTGGACACCACCTGATTTCTCCGTCTTTTTTGACTGCTGCATACCCTCGTCCCGTGAGCATTAACCTCCAACCCCGTTCCCATTCGCCTAGCTCGTTCCTTATTATTACTCGTGGACCCTCCTCCTGCATTCGAGTGGTCCAATGTTTTTGGACGGGACTGTTTGTCTCGTCCCCCCTGGGAAATTGATTGAGCGCTAACAAAGCTGTTGCCAGTATGCGTGCCTGCTCTCCTGGGGGAATGGAGTTGGCAAAGCCGTCTGCTTTTGCCAACACCTCTATTCTGGGTTTTAGGGTCTGATTTGCCCGCTCTACTATTGCCTGCCCGGTACTGTTGTAAGGGATACCTTGTACCAGGGTGATACCCCATTTTTTGGCGAATTCTTGCACCTGCTTGGAAGTGAAATTCGACCTGTTATCTGTTTTGATTTGTTTGGGGACACCGAGCCATGCCATGGCTGTCAGCCAGTGCTGAATCGTGGCCTTTGAGTCCGTTTTGAGGTGCTGCGTGGCTACTATCGTTCCGCTGAAGGTGTCTACTGTCACTGCTAGCCACGCTCTTGGCTTCATCAGTTGGCACACGGTGAAGTCTGATTGCCAGATTTCTGAGGGCTTGAGGCCTCTTGGATTGACCCCGCTGGTCCACAGTGGTGACTTCTGGCAATGAGGACAGGTCGCCACTACGTGTTTCGCGTCCGCTGTCGAGATTCCGCATCTCTTTGCCAGTGCTTTTGCCCCGATGTGAAGCGATTTGTGCAGCTGACGTGCTTCCTGCAACGTCCAAACTCCCTTCGCTGCGGCGTCCGCTTTGTCGTTGCCAATCTGGAAGTAACCCTTGACTGGGTTGTGGCTGTTAATGTGTATGACGGATATGGTGCCCTGTCGTGAGGAGAGCGCTTCTTCCAGCATTTGGGCTGCTGCTGATGTTGACACCCCCGGTTCTGCCATGGCTAGGCAGAGTCTTGCCACGAATATGGAGTTTGTCACGATATCGAGGTGTTCCTCTCGGAAGAGTCCGCACGCCAAGGCTACTGCTGCTGCCTCCAGTTGCTGCACTGACAGTGTTGGGTCACACGCTTTGATGCAATGCCATTGCTCTCCTGCCTGCCACACTGCCGTTGCGGTCGAGGTCGTGGAGGAAGCGTCCATGAAGACTGTTGGTCCTGGCTGCGGTCTGTCTCTGACCTTCGGTGGCATGTCTATGTCGACGATGGTCAGCAGCTGAGTCCAAGGTGGCTTGGCGGAGTAGGAGATTTCTCCTCCGAAGCCGGTGAGTGCAAGGGCTAGGTGCTCCGATATTGTTGTTGATTCCGTTGCCGGTTGCTTGCGGAACGGAAGGTGGATCCTTGTTGGCTCTGTTCCTAGGTGTTTCAGGGCGAGTTTTCTGCCTTTTATGATGAGGTTCGCGATGCATTCCGTTCCTGGGGAGAACGCTCGAGCTGGTCTTCCGAGGACCACCCATTGGATCGGTCGGGACTTCTCGGTAGGTCTTTGGGCCAATCCTCCCACTCCTCCTTTCGGCGTGAAGTGGACGTATAAGTCCAGGGGCATAGCTGGGTTCCACCTGGCAAGTGTGCCAGTGGACATCTGGTGTTCGATGAAGTCGAGGGAGCTCTTTGCTTGCGGTGTCAGCTCCTTTGGTTCCCAGGGCTGCTTCCCTTTCAGGAGGTTGTATAAAGGGTCCATGACCTCCGGAGGAACCAGGATGATGTTGCGAAGCCACTGCAGTGATCCTACCAGGCGCTGGACGTCGTGTAGTGTCTTGACGTCTCGGTTCACTCTCACCCTTGGAGGGGTCACGTAGGAGCTTGTGATCCCTACTCCCAGGAATATCACGCAGGGTCCCTTCTTGATCTTTGCGCTCGCGATCTCGAAGCCGTTGGCTCGCAGGGTTTCTGTGACTGTGGACACCAGGTGATCCACCTGGCTCGTTGATGGAGCTGCGATCAGGATGTCGTCCATGTATTGGATGATGGTTGCGGTGGGATAGGAGTGTCGAACTGGCGTCAGCGCTTTGTCCACGGAGATCTGGCATATAGTCGGACTGTCCACTAAACCTTGTGGTAGCACTCTCCACTGGAAGCGCAGATTTGGCCGCTTACCATTCGGAAACACAACGGAAAAGGCAAATCGTTCTTTGTCCTCAGGGTGCAAGGGTATGGAAAAGAAACAGTCTTTGATGTCCAGCACTGCGCATGGCTGTCCCTCGGGTATGGCTGAGTTTGCGGGTATCAGGGTCTGAACTGGACCCTTGTGTTGAATTGTCTTATTCACTTCTCTTAGGTCGTGGATGAGGCGATGCCCTTCCCCTGACCTTTTGGGGATCACGAATACAGGGGTATTCCATGGGCTAGTGGTCGGTTCTATGTGACCCTTTTGTAACTCGTGATCAACCAATTCTAATAAGGCTGCTACTCGAGGCTCAGATAGGGGCCACTGCTCGACCCATATGGGGTCTGATGATTTCCAAGTTAGTTTGATTGGCAGCGCTGGGTGTATGGCAGTGGCCCTCATTATAAATTTGTGATCCTGACTCCTGACATAGCAAGGACGTCCCTTCCCAACAGGGATGGAGAATTCTGCAGGATGTACGGATAGACTGCTACTGTTTTTTCTGGTTCCCCTTTTGTGTGAAGCGTTATAGCTACCAGCTGGGTGCTCTTCCACGCTCGGGATTGTCCCCCCACTCCGTTCACTGGTGGGACTTCTTTAAATTGCCAATGTCTGGGCCAACTTGCTAGGGGAAAAACCATGCAGTCTGACCCCGTAATATCGAAGGGAAGTAAATCGTCATTGCTAAAAAGCCCGTCTATTAAAGTTGTAACCACTGCTGAGTTGATCCCTTTTTCTGAAATTGCTTTTGCTATTGTCTGAACCTCTTTTACATTTACTGGTGTATATGTTTGCTGCTGATTTCCCTGGGCCCCCGTAACTCTGACAGGGTAAGCATGAACGCTGGCCATATCCACCCAGTCTGCACATGCTATCTTTATTTTGCCCCAGTCTGTAAGCTTATGTTGTGTTTGCTTCCCGGTTTTATTTAAAGCTTTATTCGGTTTCGCTTGAAACCGCGTTAATTCTACCCTCTCGGTTTCCGAGTCACGGTCAGACTCGGTAAGCTCGGTTGAGCTGACTGAGGAGCTCTCACTTGTCTCCGAGCCGGAAGTTGAATGCCAGTACACTTCCGTTGTGCTCCGCGTTTTCCCGCGGCTCCGCCCCCGCTCCTCCCCTCGGGGGTGGAGTTGCGCCTCCCCTCGGGAGCGGCGTCGCTCTCACTCCTCCCCTCTGGAGCGGCCCCGCTCCTCCCCGCGTGGGCGGTGTCGCTCCGCCTCTTGGGAGGGGCGCCGCTCTCGCCCCCCGTGTGTTTCCTGCCCCCTGCGGGGCGGGGTCTCCCCCTTATACGGTGGCGCCGCTGGGCGCGGCTCCCGTTCGGGTGTCCGCCCCCCCGCGCTGCCCCGCGCATGCGTGGTAGTGTTCATTCTCGGCTCCGTGCCGTTCCCGCCGCTGGGCGGCTAGCCCCGCCCCTCTCCCGCGTGGCCCGTGCCATTTTCAAACCCATACGGCGGCGGTGCGGCTCCGGTGCCGGGCGTCCCGTTCGCCGTCGGCACGGCGCCGCCGGACCCCGCGGCCGCGATACTCTCCGCGCGGCGCGCGTCCGCCATTAAACCTTCCCAGGACGAACGCGCGCGCTGTTCTGCCATCAGCGTCCCCGAATCGGCGGTCCGCGGTGGGGGGAGGGGAGGGGGGGGGCGGCGGCTCCGCGACCCCGGCGGGCTCCTCGGGCGGGCCGGGGCCGGGCGCACTCCGCGGGGGGGTTTAAGGGGTCCCGCAAGGTGGGCTGCGGGGTCGGGGAGTCCCGCGGGCACTGCGGAGGGGTCGGGGGGTCCCCCCGGGGCGCCGGGTGGTCGCGACCCGGGCTCGCGTCCGCGCGCGGGTTCGGGCGGGGAACGCCCGCCTCCCGCGCGCTCCCCCCCCCCCCCCCCGGGCTGTTTCCAGGGGCAGTTTGGGTCGCAGCCACGCTCCCGATTTTTGGGGTTGCTAACAGCATGGTTTTCGCTGCTTCCCATGCCTCCTGCTGTTCTGAAGCCTTTTTTAAAGCTTCCTCTGCTTTAGGCCACGCCTTAAGGCATTTCCCACTGCCTGTAACCTTCAAATCTTCGGCTAAAGCGAGCGTACATCTCTCCCACACCTCCGAATTTAATATGTCTATGGGACGATTTATCGTCCTTAGCTCTTGGAGCCTATTAATAGCAAGCTGAAAATGCTTGAAGTCACATCTAATACCCCACCGTAAATGAAAATAACTCACGACTCAGGCCACAGCTTCCACGAGGCTATGGCGGTCCCAGCACGACTCAGGCCACAACTTCTATGAGGCTGTGGCGGTCCCGGAGGCGTCCCTCCTCGCTTTGGTGGGGTCCAGGACCCCCCGCAGCCGCTGGCCTTGTCCAGGAGACTCCCGATCCCAGGTTCTGTTTCTTCTCTTTTTCCCTTTTTTTTTTTCCTTTTTTGTCCCGGGTTTCGGCACCACTTGTTGCCTTATAAGGCATGACGACCTGGTTCCAAGGAAACGCAGCACGACGACCCAATGCTTTTTGGGCCGTTCGGGCTAAGGACACGCAGACATCAATATGATAGACGGTCCAAGAGCACTTTATTGGTTTTCTCCTCAGTATATATACCCTTGGTCCTCCTTCTACCTTCCGGGGTCTGACTTTTGCCTTATATGGTTAGTAAGGAAACTGGGTGGAGGCCGTGTTGGGGGGGGTTACATTCTTGGCCTTTTGTCCTGCGGCTATCTCTTATCTCTGGGGAGTCAGGGGAGAGAGGCCCTATCAGGTTTCCGTGACAGCCCGAAATCTTCCGATCGCCTGCCCCTATTCTCTCTGCCACAGGAGTGTTAAAAAAACCAAATAGACGTGGCACTTCATGTTATTTTGTGGGCGTGGTGGTATTCATTCAAAGGTTGGACTTGATGATCTTGATGGTCTTTTCTGTTATAGATGGATAATGAGATGATTGGCTCTCACAATTAGGGGATGAATATTGTGTGAATATTAAGAGAACATTTATTGATGTATATTTATGTTATTGCAGTTTAGATGTCCTCTGGTCTCCCCATAGTTCCCTTCCCTCCCCCATATTGTTGCCATCAGACAGCTTGGGTTGCCTGGGACAGGTAGAAAGAAGGCGTGCATGTGTACCCCTTCCATGGGGCTGTTTGGAACGGAAAAGCTTGTTGCTAAGGGGGTGTGGCATGACAACACCTGGCATCCAATCAAGTTACAAGAAAGCAGTCTCCACCCATAAATGACAAAGAAGAATTGACTGACAGACTTTGGAAGGGGCCAGGGTTGGCTGATGCAACCCCCAGGGTTATAAAAGACTGAGCATCCATCCTGAAGATGAGCCAGCCATGTGGTAAACAGCTACGAGGGCAGCTTCCAGGCCTGTTTTTCTTTATTTAGTCCTTTTGCTGTATTTTTGTTAAGGTTTAATAAACCTTTTGAATTTTTAAAGTGAGTAGTTGTTTCTCACATTTTTCAACTTTCATGACTGGGTAATTCCATGATTATACATTCAGAGTTTTACAGGAACACTCAGTGCTAGACAAATGAATTGATTTAACTTCCTCCTGTGAATACAACACACAACCAATTCATACATGCAGAAACCCCAACATAGCTAGTAATTATACCACTATTCAGTTTTGTGATTAAAACTCAACTGCACACCTACAGAGGAACTCAGAGAGACAGTGGCAGGAGAGGGAGCCCAAATAACACTCTCCCAGGCTCCTCCCAGGTGGCCATCAGCCCATCACAGGCCCATCTCCAGAAACTCAGAGAACAGGGGTACTATGGCCAGCAGGAACACAAATCAAGGACTCGAGAGTGTTAAAGAAGCCATTGCCTGAGCATTCTCACACCATTTCAGGAGATGCACACACACACCACCCAAAACTTTAACTGCCAGGACCAGAGTATCTTCGCAGCAGGCAGCTGCAGTGAGCAGATGGGCGCCCCTTTCTACTCCTCACCCACACACACTCATGCTCAGACATTGTCAGAGGTTAAGATTTTTTTACTTTTTTTTTTTCTCTTAGGGAATTTTTCTCCCACTTGTTGCCTAAGAGACCTGAATGATGGATACTTAAGAGAGACAAAAAATGGGACCAGGATGGGGGAGGGGATGCAGTTTGCTACCGGGCTCTTAGCCGGGGGGGTTTTCTCTTGGGAAATGCAGATACCTCAAGATTTTGGCTGGGGGATGAGGGGCTGGGCTCAGCCCTTGCTCGCTCTCTCATTCTTGGGACCTGAGGAGAGACGGTTGTGGTCTTGGTGCTGGGCTGCTGCTGCAGAGAGAATTCACTGCCACTATGGAGTTCTGTCCTGTACTGCTTCTCATTACCATGGGTGAGCTCCTAAGAGCAGCCATTGAACTGGGACCTTTTAAACACCACATCTCACTGGAAAGGACCCTCATCATCTGCTTGGGTGCCTCAGGAGAAGACCTGAGACCCTGAGCCCCAACCCCTGAGCCCCCTCCAGAGGGAGCATCTCCCGGCTGCTTACAGGATCCCAGCAGCTGTTGCCCAGGCCCGCTGTTTTCTGCCACTGCTTTGTGCTTTTTGCTACACTTTAACCTGACACCTCGTGTCTGCCCAGACCTCCTGCAGCTCCTGGCATGGCTTCGGAGTTTTTGCTACACTTTTTTTGCCACCCCGGGTGTGCTCACCTCTGCTGTTCCAGCCTGCTGCTCTGAGTTTCCTGCTACAGTCAATTTCATGACCCAAATGGGCACTGGGATGGGCTGCTTCCCATGAGTTTGCAAAGGAAACTCCTTTTCTCTCTGTCCTGCTGGGTGAGCCGCCATTACCACATGGAGAGGCAGCTGCGCTCATGCCACAGCACCCCCTGCCACCACGGGGGAATCATTGCACCTGCCCTGCCCAGCCCAGCCCAGCCAGGAGCCAACAGCACCCCTGCCTGCTGTGGCCATAACTACACTGAAGGGGAAAAGGCTTGATGGCTGAAAGAAGGCTGTTATTGGGTTTCTGGTTTTTTTTTTGTTTGTTGCTGCTGTTGTTTGTTTGCCTTGTTATATATATATATTCTAGTAAAGAACTGTTATTCCTTTTCCCACATCTTTGCCTGAAAGCCCCTTAATTTCAAAGTAATAATAATTTGAAGGGTAGGGGGTCATATTTTCCATTCCAAGGGAGGTTCCCACCTTCTTTGGAAGGCTCCTGTCTTTCAAACCAAGGCAGGTATGTTTCCTCCTTCTTCAGACTCGACTCTAGGTTTCCCACAGCAGAATCTCAGGTGTTTGATTTATTAAAAAAAATAATTTTGTAGAGTAGCAGGTCAGCTTCAGTTGGGTGCCTTTGGAGACGGACCCAGAACAAAGGCATCCCTGGGCAGTTATATCCTTATGACTTATGTACCTCATGAGCTGTTAATGCACCTTGCATGCGCCTCTTGGTCCAATGGTAATTTTTGGTCTGGGGTCTGCTGACACCTTATTGGGTTCTTTCTCTGTCCATGCAGGCAGGCCATTAACTGCTCTTATCTTGGGGAGTTGCCGCTTCTGCTGAAGATTGTTTGTTGCATTAGTATTCATCAAGTTATAATAAGCAGCCTAGCTCAGCTCCATGAAACAGCCTCTAGGCTGACTGACAGAAGCTCACAGCCAGTGGGAGCTCTCCTAGGTGCAGGAATCTTATTGCTTCAGAGTCTGGGGGCACAGGAAAAGACCAGTGACCTGTCTCTGTGCTTCTGGTGAGCCTGCTTACCAGTAGAGCATGGAAAATGAAAAATATCTTAGACTTAGGATAAACATTACTTAGCAACAGCCAAATCATCAGTGTGTTATCACTATTCTTCTCATACTAAAGACAAAACACATTACTGTACAGCTACTAGGAAAATTACTAAGAAAATGAACTCCATTAACTCTATGTGTAAGTTCCCAGCTTGCAGCCAAAGGCTTCAGCAAATCTATCTCCTCATGCAAAGCAAGAAAACCTAAACAAACAGCATAGTCAACCACACAGTATTATAACTCTGTGTAAAGCATTCTACTTAAAATGTACTTATTTAAGCTAAACAATTAATATCTCTCAAGACAAAGGAACAAACACCTTGTCCAGGCCCCTCCCAGGGCTGGCTCAGTAAAGTCATCAGCGCACAGTTCAGGTTTGAAACCCATCATCATGTGTCATCGGAGGCAGCTCTCTGGATCACCTTTCCAACTAAGGGGGTCACTGCCTAGGAGTGTGGAACACAGTATGGAATTCAGGGGAAAAGCAGTTTGGGATCAAGCAGGACCTATGGGATGTTTAGGAAAAGAAACAAAGGCAGGAAAAGGAAAGAGTTTAGGTAATTTGGGCAGGAACAACAGGGAAAGTAGAGGGATAAGGGGATAAAAAGTGCCAGTCATATATAAATAGTTGACTTGTCAGTACACTTATCTGGCCGTGCCCTGCACCTGATCAGCACAGTCTGTTTTATCTTCTTAATAAATTTCTTTTTAACCCTTTTCTGGCTGAGGGCTCTCTATTCTATGTGAATATGCAGTTCTGAGTGCCACCAACTGGAGTCAGACCACAGATCAGAGGGCCCACATGTCACTGGTGCTGGCAACTGAAGCAAGTATGTGCATGTGAGTGACCACGATTACTAATAAAGATCAAGCCAGACTAGCCAATGGATAAGCGAAGCAGCCTGGGAGCAAGGGGGTAAGTGGGTCTTTTAGGACCAGCTCTGGGTATGAGTGCACCTGTGTGTCTTCTAAGGGCAAGAGCATGGGGCATGGATATGGGTTCAGCTATGGGACTAGAGGTCCTGGCCAGCTGTGTGTGAAGTGAGGCTGGGGCCTCAGGGGCTTGTACAGCCAGGTGCCAGTAGAAGGGGAGACTGAGATCCAGGACCAGCTACTGGGCAGTCTGAGTGCCTGAGCCTAGACACTGGAGGGATCTACTTTGAACATAATAAATGTGTATGTGTATATTGTCACTTGCAGACCTCCATCCTGCTCAGCCAGATTGTTGTCTGTGTTTGTGGGAGTGCTTTGAATGTCCATGATCAGGCAGATCACAGGGTATGTGAGCCTTCCCCTGTACTCGGCACCGGTGAGGCCACACCTGTAGTCCCGTGTCCAGTTATGTGCAAGAGAGACATGGACATACTGGAGAGAAACCAACAAAGGACCACAAAGATAATTAAGGGACTAGAGCATCTCTCCTTGTGAGGAAAGGCTGAGATATCTGGAACTGTTTAGTCTAGAGAAGAGAAGGCTCGGGAGTCATCTTCATGTATATAAATACCTCAAGGGACACTGTAAAGACAGAGTCAGGCTCTCTTCAGTTGTGTCCAATGACAGGATAAGAGGCAATCATCTCAAACTGGAACACAGAAGGTTTGATGTGAACATCAGGAAACACTTTTCCTGTGAGGTCGTGTATTGGTTTTGCACAGCCTGTTTTTTTTGTAGTGGGGGGGGGGGGGGTGGTACAGAGGTGGCTTCTGTGAGAAGCTACTAGAAGCTTCCACCATGTCTGACAGATGGCTCTGAAGATGGACATGCTGCTGACCAAGGCTGGGCCAATTAGATAAGGTGGTAACACCTCTGTGATAACATATTTAAGAAGAAATCAAAACAAAAGTGAAGGTGCAGTTGTAATTTCCCAGTCAGAGAAGAGCGGAGTGAAAATATGTGAGAGTCAACATGCAGACATTAAGGTCAGTAAAGAAGGAGGAGGAGCAGGTGCTCCAGGCACCAGAGCTGAGATTTCTCTGCAGCCTGTGGTGAGTACCATGGTGAAACAGCTATCCCCCTGCAGCCCATGGAGGACCACTGCGGATGCAGAGATCCACCCACAGCCCATGGAAGAGGAGCCCATGCCAGAGCAGGTGGATGCCTGGAGGAGGCTGTGATCCTGTGGGAGACCTGTGGAGAGAGGGGGCCCTGCTCCCAGGCTGGAGCAGCCTGTCCTTGGAGAACTGCACCCTATGGAAGAGTGACCCATGCTACAGCAGTTTGAGGAGTACTGCTGTCTGTGGGATGGACTCACGTTGCAGCAGTTTTGGGACAACTGCTGCTTGTGAAACGGAGCCACGTTGGAGAAGTTTGTGGAGAATTGTCTCCTGTGGGAGGGACCCCATGGTGTAGCAGGGGAATGAATCCTTCCCCATGAGCAGTGAGAGAAACCTCAGGTGATAAACTGACCAAAACCTCCACACCCCATCTCCCTGCACTGTTGGTGGGAAGGAGGAAGGGGTTGAGGGGGGAAAAGGTGTTCTTTAAGGGAATATTTTACTTGTCATTATCTTTCTCTGATTTTGTTAGAAATAAATTTAATTAATATCTCTAATTAGAGCCTATATTGCCCATGACAGCATTTGATGAGGTATCTCTCCCAGTCCTTGTCTCAACCCATGAAACCTTCATTGCATTTTCTCTCCCCTGTCCATTTGTGGAGGGGAGTGGCTTTGGTGGGTACCTGGTCTCCAGCCAGGATAAACCTGAAATAAATGGGCAGGAGATCTTTCTCCTTTTTAATGCCTTTATTAAGAAGAATCAGCTCAGGTGGGGAGAAGTCTACAGGTCGCGCCCACGCCGCCACTGCTCCCAGGCGTGGCACGGAGAAGGAGGATGACGTAGCTTTGTCCGGTGGTCTGCAGACAGAGCTGAGGATTCCGTCCTCACGGGAGAGTCGCAGATTCCTGGCTTGTCTAACACCCCGGGGTGTCTTTTTAATCAGTATCTTTTCAGGTTAGGGTGAGAAGCAAAAAGGGTCTAAGCAGGTACGGGACTACGCTCCCATCCTTAGACGTCACTTAAGTCACTTGTTGGCTCGTGATTTTAGGGGTTTTTCTTGTAAAAACTGTAAAACTGTAAAAATTCAGGGCGCAATGCATTTCTCATCTGCATACTGGCTCTGATGTCACTCCTATTCTCTTTACCTTGGAGGGTCTGTCCTGGTGTCTTCTTGGCAAGCGGCCAGCATCAGGGAAACAATAGTTAATCACTGGCCATTAACGGGTAAGCAGAACAGATAAAATTTCCTGTGGCAGGGGAAAGTCCTGCTGCAGTGGGATGTGGGAGGATATAGGTCAAGCCCTGAAGGAATACTCTGCCCTGATAGTTTGGAATTTTCCCCCGTGAACAAATTCAGAACCCAGCTGAGGTAGGAAAATATCTGAAAGAAAATTGCAATGACAGCTCCAAAGTGAGGCAGCTCACTGCACTGTGCTGGGCCCTGGCTAATGCTTATCGCATGCTGTTTGATACCATACAACAGCAGCTACAGTCAGAGAGGCAGGAGAACAAATCAACAGACACCCTGGTCACTCAGGCTGCAGTAAAATCAGAAGAGCAGACTAAGCCATTAGCAGTTGCCCCTGTTCAGAGGAGGAAATATAAGACCAAATCCATTTGCCTGGTGGATGATGATGGGGAGGCAGGACCCTCACAGCTGGCAGAAGAACCAGAACCAGAAATAATCACTGAGTCTTTGTCCTTAGGAAGTCTCTGCAATCTGAGAAAAAACCTTACTCAATGACCTGACAAGTCTGTATTGAGCTGGTTGATCTGAGTCTGGGACACTGCAGGTGATGGTACAATTTTGGACAGTACTGAAGTAAAACACTTGGGATATTTGTCGCACAATGTGGGTATTGACCAGGGATCATGAGGAAGCCAGAGCCCCTCAGCCTCTGGACACAAGTGTGAAGGAGACATGCCTTTGCCCAGAAGATCTCCAGCTACAGCAAGGCCCTTGGAAGACCACGGAGCAAGGAATCCAGTGCTTACAGGAGCTAGCCATGATAGAGATCCATTTCTGAAATGACAACCAAACCACTAAGAGACCAGACCTGGTAAAATGTACTATAGTGAGGTGGCTCAAACTCACACGACTTGGGACTCAAGCATATGCCCATACTGAAGCGGCACTGCAGTGGAAGGAGGGAAACGAGACAGTGGCTGCTATGACAAGAAGGCTCTGGATGTATGAAGACACTGTCCACGCTCTGACACGAGCCCAAATCTTGGCTATGGAAACAGACCTGATGGTGTGTATGCAGAAATTGGAAGACACGATTGGAGAGACCCATCAGAAACTCAGCAAGGAGCTTAAAGAGGGCCTTCTTGAAGTCTTGTTGGTAAAGACATGAGCCCTGTTATCAGAAGCCTGACAGCTAGGGAGTGGGGGTATACCCCACAAGCTGACCTGTGGTTCTTCTTGTGTGAGCATGAGGAAGATGCGAGAAGATGGGATGGAAAACCCACTTCTGTCCTGGCAGCATGGATGCATAAGCTAAAAGTGAAAACTACTAACATGGGGAGTTCCATCAGAATGAATGTAGCTCCAGTTTCCTGTGACCCAGCTGCTAGGTATAACAGAAGGGAGGATGATATGTCTGATCCCCTTGAAGGGATCTCCAGAATCTATGCCCAGGGAGGAAACAATAGCCAGAACTAGAGGCCCTGTCTCTAGCCAGGTAGAGGCCGGGGGAAATCGGTTCTATTGAACTGCGTGGATCCAATGGCCTGGTACACAGAACCACAAAAATACAAGCTGTGGTTGACACAGGTGCACAATGTACTTTAATACCATCGGGACATGTGGGGACAGAACCTGTTTCCATTGCTGGGGTGACAAAGGGGTTGCAGCAGTTGACTCTGTGTGAAGCTGAGGTGAGCTTGACTGGGAAGGAGTGAAGGAAACGTCCAATTCTGACTGTTCAAGACGGCCTGTGTGTCCTTGGCATAGATTGCCTTGGGAGTGGTTATTTCAATGACCCAAAAGGTCATTGGTGGGCTGTAGAAGCGGCAGCTGCTTGGCCTGCTCGGCCTGCTCAACCTTAACAGCAGCCCTTTTCCTATGGGAAAGCGCATACCAAAGGATCATCTCCAGCCATAAATACCTATGTGATAATGCTTTGTGAAAAGGCTGTGTGGGACTTGTGAATATTTTTTAATAAGAGCAAGAAACATCTCTCTTTGCGTGCTGCTCCCTCTCCTACTCACTGGCTGCATAGTTTGATCCTAAACTTGTACACAGAAAAAACATATAAATACTCGTGTGCTTAATAAAGTGATTCTGTTGACTTAGACCAGGGTCCATGTTTTCGATCTCTACAGTGGGCTTTTGGGATAGCTGCTGTGGAGACAGAAGGCATTAGGCAGTTAAACACCTTGCTTGGTCTCTCAGAGGACCCTTCTGCAGTAGGAGTCCTGAGGGTGGAAGAACAACAGGTACCAATCACCACCACAACAGTACATCATTGGCAATAACGCACCAACCGAGACTCCATGATTGCCACTCAGAAGACAATCTGTGAACTGGAGAACCAGAGAGTTGTCAGTAAGACTTGCTTATCCTTCAGTCATCCCGTATGGCCTGTGCATTAGTCTAATGGAATATGGAGACTAACAGTGGACTATCATGGCCTGAATGAAGACATGCCATCACTGAGTGCTGCTTTGCCAGACATGCTGGAACTTCAGTACAAACTGGAGTCCAAGGCAGCAAAGTGGTGCCACCATCAACATTGCTAACACATTTTTCTCCATTCCTTTAGCAGCAGAGTGCAGGCCACAGTTTGCTTTCACTTGAATGTGTCACCGATATTCATCAAAAAGTGGTCAAATAAAACTCCTTACCACCAATGTAGCATTAAGTGCATTATTTATTATAGGCCTGGTTGCACAGGGGATAGCTCCACCTTGCATGCACACCAACTACTCCAAGTGCGTTGCTTATAGAAAGTCACCACATGCATATTATAAATGCTCATAACAATAAAACCCTCCCCAGATTCCCAGATTCAGTTTTTCAGGGTTATTTTTATAGTCTTGTTATGGCTATATCTGCATTCCTAAGCCAGATGTCTTCCCCTTATCGTCCTTCTGTCCTTGCTGAGAAAGCCGATCCTGCATATCCTGTTTTTTTGCTAAAAGTACACAGACACACTAGAAATTGGATTAGCCTTTTGGGTATCAGAGGGGCGTGCAGTACACCTGGAACCGACTGCTCCAAGGGGTGGAACCACAGTCCTACCATCTGCTATGGACTGATTTAGACTGCACTGGAAAAGGATGAGGCTCCAGAACACTTACAGTACACTGACAGCATCATTGTATGGGGGAACATGGCAGAGGAGGCTTTTGAGAAAGGGGAGAAAATAATCCAGATTCTCCTGAAAGTGGGTTTTGCCATTAAACAAAATAAGGTCAAAGGGTCTGCCCAGTAAATTCAGTTCCTAGGGGTGAAGTGAAAAGATGGACAAATTCCAACAGAGGTGATCAGTAAGATAGCTGCTATGTCCCCACCAACGAGCAAGAAGGAAACACAGGCTTTCCTAGGTGTTGTGGGTTTTTGGAGGATGCACATCCCAGAGTACAGCCAGATTGTAGGTCCTTTCTACTTTGTGACACAAAAGAAAAGTGATTTCAAGTGGGGCCCCGAACAACAGCAAGCCTTTGAGCAGATCAAACAGGAGATTGCCCCGGTAGTAGCCCTTGGGCCAGTCAGGACATGACAGGATGTGAAGAATGTGCTCTATACCACAGATGGAAAGAATGTTCCATCCTGGAACCTCTGGTAGAAGGTGTCTGGGGAGATTCAAGGACAATGGAGTTAGGCATACAGAGGATCTGAGGCCAGCTACACCCCAAGTGAGAAAGAGATCATAGCCACCTATAAATGGGTTTGATCTGCATGATGCGTTAAAGAACCTAGAAATAAAACAACACACTTTCAAGATAATATTACTATAGGATGTAATATAAAGGCTGGTCTTTATTAGAGGCTTTCAGGGGCAGATATGGAAAATGTCCACAAAATGCCCACCCCCACATGGGGTGAATACAATTTTATAAGTTTAGCAAATTAGCAAATATTAGCATATTTGACAAAAATCACCAATTAGAGACATAAGAGGTAAGGTAACTTCCTCCAGTTCAACCCTCTCTAAATCCTCCCCCCTCAGATGGAAACTAAACTTTGTTTATGAAAATGTGTCTTGAAGAGCTGTTTTTCAGCCTTGGTTCCCAGAAAGAACCAAGATAGGATAGGGGCCTTGTACCCCCCAGGGCTTGGAGCTCTGGAATATGTTTTGTCTTTCTGCCTAGGGAAAAGGTAGGGAAAAGTACTGGGACTAGCTACTAATACAATAATAGGCTACAAATATATGTGTGAAGAATACAGAGAATATATAAAAGGAAAAAGGCAAAAATCATTTGGCATCAGCCTCAGAAGTGATTGGCACCGAAGAATAGCTTCTTCTGGCACCCCAACTACCAGTGCTGGACTGGATGTTTAAAGGAAAAGTCCCTGTAACACATCATGCTACTGATGCTACCTAGAGCAAGTGTATTGCCCTCATTGCACAGCAAACTCAAATAGGAAATCCAAATCACTCTGGGATCTTGGAAGACATCACAAACTGTCCTGAAGCTGAGAGTTTTGGATTATCATTGGAAGAGGAAGAACAGGTGATGTGCTGAGGAGGCTCCACAATATAACCACCTACCAGAGAGTGAGAGGCGATATGCTCTCTTCACCGACAGATCCTGCCATATCGTAGGAACCAGTAGGAAATGGAAAGCAGCCATATGGATCCCTATGTGTTGAGTCACAGAAGCTACTGAAGGACAAGCTGGATCTAGTCAGAGTTGAAAGCTGTCCAGCTGGCTTTGGACATAGCTGAGTGAGAGAAGTGGCCAACAGTCTACCTCTACACTGACTCATGGATGGTAGTAAATGCTCTGTGGGGGTGGCTGGGAAGGTGGAAAAAGGCCAATTGGCAGCATAGAGGAAAACTGATTTGGGCTGCCAAAGAGTGGCAAGACATTGTTACCTGGGTAGAGATGATGACAGTGAAAGTCTGTCATGTGGATGCTCATGTGCCCAAGAGTTGGGCTAATGAGAAGCACCACAACAATGAACAGATGGATTGGGCTGTCAAAACTAAGGTGTCACAGGTAGATTTGGATTGGCAACACAAGGGTGAGTTGTTTCTAGCTAGGTGGGCCCTTGATGCCTTAGGTCATCAGGGAAGAGATGTGACATACTGATGGGCTCGTGACTGAGTGTCAGAGACTGGAAAAGATTGATATCTCGAGACATTTTTGAATGCCTGTGTGTGTGTGGTAGAAGGGGCAGGTCAGGCCTTGCCCAGGTGAGGCAGTGAATTGCCCCACCCCCCAGGCCAGAGCTGGAGCACTTTAGCCCCACAGTATCTTGTCAATCACAGCACATGGGAGGCTGCCCCAGTCTAGCCTAACCCAGCTCTTGAATGGCCAAGTGACTAGAAGTCCTACCTGGGGGAAGGGCCACGGAGGCCCTGAGGTTTAAAAGGGTGACCACGAGGTGACCATGTGCCTGACCCTGCCTCCTCTTGGAATCCACTCTGGAACCCAGGAGTTGGTAGCTATATGTGCCTTTATATATATTTTCTGTCTTTCTGTCTTCTCCTTCTAATTCTCTTTTCATAAAACATTTTGGGTAACATAACATTGAATGGATTTAAAGGTTTCTAAGTTAAATGGGCTAAGTTAATGCTAAGTGTTTTATGTTGAATTGGATGTTGTACTAAATCCTTTGCCAAAGTTCCTTAATTTTCTATATTTTGCCAGTAAACTTTTGACCTCTTGAGAATATCTGGTCAGTATGTCTCCTGTGCATCAACCCAGAGTAAAGGAACCTCATAAAACCTCCTTGCATTTAAATGTTTTGCAATGTTACACTGAGGGGTGGACTTAACCACAGACACCATAGCTCAAGTAATCCATGATTGTGAGATGTGTGCTGTGATCAAGCAGGCTAAGCAGGTAAAGCCCTTGTGGTATGGGGAGGCCTGGCATATCGATTACATCACACTGCCACAAACCCGCCAAGTCAAGCATTACGTGCTCACAGTGGTAGAAGCAACCACTGGATGGCTAGAGATGCACCCTGTGCCTCACGCCACTGCCTGGATCACCATCCTGGGCCTTGAAAAACAAGTCCTGTGGCAGCATGGCACCCATGAGAGAATTGAGTCAAGACAACAGGACTCATTTCAAGAACAGCCTTATAAACACCTGGGCTAGATAACATGGTATTGAGTGGTTGTATCATATTCTTTATCATACACCAGGTTCCAGGAAAGTTGAGCAGTGCAGTGGACTGTTAAAAACAACACTGAAGGCAATGAGTGGTGGGACCTTCAAACGGAAGAACAGGACAACGCCCAAATCCCTCCATCTTGCCCCCTAGACCCCCATAGTAAAAGTCTTAAAAATTTCACCTTTCACCCTGTGACAACTACTGTTATGCTACTTAAACTTTTGTGACTTGTAATTCTTCATATAACGTTGGTAATTTGTTCCCTGGGTTAAGATCGAAATCCCATGTGTCTTTGGCTTCCTGCCAGGGTCTCCAAGCCCCTGCCAGGATTTTGAGCCATCCAGGGCACCCAGAGTGATGTCCTGGGTTCTGACAGTTAGAAAAGACTGTTTGGATTAATTCTGCTGTGAGCAAAGGAAAACTCATCCATGAGATTGTTTTTGCTCAAGGACCTGGTTACCCTTGGTGGGTAATGCAGAGGGACGGGGAAATATGCTGTGTACCTCAGGGAGATTTGATTTTGGGTTGAGAACAGGCTGCGATGTTGGAATGCCTATGTACCACTGTTTCCTGAATGTTACTGCCACTACATGTTGTAATTATCATGGACAATGAGAATGGACTGCTCCTTGTTTTACCACTCACAGAGCAAATGAACTCAATCCATATCCTAGGGGGTAGTCAGAGGCTACTGAAATAATTGCATTTGTATATAGTTGTATGTATAGATATATGTGTTTACAGTTGAAATATATTATTTTGGGCACAATGATATGGAATAAGGGGTGGAAACGTCCTGGGGTGATTCATGTTATTGTGTTCCACATCCATCTGCACCAAAAAACTGTTACTGTATCTTTAGACCCTACAAACGAGATCCTTGTGGGGAGGGGGTGTTATCATGGGCACTTTTAAAATCGTCTGTCACAGGCAGTTTCCAGGTCTTTGACATGTGGTATTTTGCTTTACTGGCTATTTGGTCTTTGCTTGCCAAAGGCTTTATCTGTTTGGGTTCTCTTTTTGTGCTTTTTTTCTTCTTTTTTCTTGTCTCAGAGAGGGTGCCTTGGGGTGAATTCCACAGGCTCCTGCCTGTTGCCACCAAGTGAGGCAGGCCCCGCTCCAGCCCAAACTGCTCCTGTGGTATTCACATTCTCCGAAGAGAGAGAGATATAATTCTCTCTCACAGGATTTTTCCTGGAGAAGCACAGAGAGAAGAAGAGAAAACAATTCTTATCTCTACTTGCTGCTCCTGTTGTTTTTGCATATGTGGAATGTGTTAGAAAGATTGTTTACCTGAAGTGATTTGGTTAATTGGACACCAGTGAAGGTTGTTTTGATTCCTTGGCCAATCAGGTCAAAGCTGTGTCCTGGCTGTCTCAGACAGTCACAGGTTTTCTTTAGTATGTATCTTTTGTATAGTATAGTATAGTATAGTATAGTATAGTATAGTATAGTATAGTATAGTATAGTATAGTATAGTAGCGCTTTAATATAGTATAGTATAATGTAATATAATATAGTCTTAATAAAGCAATTGTTCAGCCTTCTGAATCATGGAGTCAGATGCCAATCATTCCCAGATGTTGGGGTCGCCCTGAATTCGATATGCTCCAACTCTCCAATGGTGCCTGGCCAAGAAGAGAAGACCATGAGTTGCCCCAGCCCAGCCGCTTTGCCTTGCCTGTCCTGTTGTTTCCTGTCACAAGGAAGGTGAAGTCCCTCCATGAGTTCTAGCCCTTGATCTGAAGAATATCAGTTGGAGTGCCAGCTGTTGGGGAGATAACCAGAGCAGTGGGGAGGCGGGGGGAAGACTGACACCACCTTTCCCTTTGTCCTTCAAACCACATGCTCAGCTGCAGAGTGCCATTTTGGGGTGGGGGGCTGTCACCGGCATTTTTGGGTCTCTGTTCTGGGGAGTCCACAAGATTTAGCAATTTTGTATCAAGTAGTTATTTGCTGTTATTTTTTGCCTGTTGCTGCTCCACTTCATTGTAAACTGTTATTTTTTTCTCTTATATCTACTCATATTAATTCCTTATTGGTGGAAAGGGATTGGTTGAACCTATAAAGGGAGGCAACTCATTCCAGTGTTCTCCTTTAAATTATCTCAAACCAATACAAAGTTCAATGCAAGGGCAGATTGGATAGGCAGAGTGGACAGCTGAGTTCAGTGGGGGTGAAGGCAAATGAAGTCAATTTCTTCCTTGGCAGAGAGGAAAACATAATTTTTTTGAAGGCTCTGCAGAGGTATCTGGACAGGCTGGATCGATGGGCTAACATCAAGGGTACAAGGTTCAATAAGGCAAAATGCCAGGTCCTGCACTTGGATCACAACAACCCTATGCAGTGCTACAGGCTGGGGGCAGAGTGGCTGGAAAGTTGCCCATTGGAAAATGACCTGGAGGTGTTGGTCGACAACCATCTGAACATGAGCTAGCAGGGTGCCCAGATGGCCAAGAAGGCCAATGGCATCCTGGCTTGTGTCAGAAATAGTGTGACCAGCAGGACTAGGGCAGTGATTCTTTCCCTGTACTTGGCACTGGTGACGCCACACCTCAAATCTCGTGTTCAGTTTTAGGCACAAGTCTTATGAGGAGCAGCTGAGAGATCTGGAGGCTTTTAGTCTGGAGAAAAGGAAGGGCTGAGGGGAGACCTTACCACTCTCTACAACTACTTTAAACAAGGTTGTAGTGAGATGGGTGTTGGTCTCTTCTCCCTAGTAACAAACAGTAGGACAAGAGGAAATGGTCTTAACTTGTGCCGGGGAGGTTTAAATTGGATATTAGGAAAAATGCTTTCACTGAAAGCGTTGTCAAGCATTTAACAGGCTGCACAGGGACATGGTTGAGTCACCATCCCTAGAGGTATTCAAAAGATGTGTTGATGTGGCACTCAGGAACATGGTTTAGTGATAGACTTCACAGTGCTAGATTAACAGTTGGACTGGATGATCTTTTCCAACCTACACAATTCTATGATTATAAGTCATTACAGCTGGAGCAGCACTTCTGCACAAAGAGAATCTGAGAGAGTTGGAAAATTCAGAAAAACAGATTTTACATAGGCATAGTTTAGATAGACAATCAGACACTTCCAGACTAAACATCTATCATCATCTGCAACTACAGAGAGATGAATAATGATGTAATTTCAATTCTTTATTTCCTAATTAAGAGAATCTATAGTTGATTCTGTAAGTCATCTATGTAGCAATTATTTTGCCATGAAAGCTCTGGACCAGTTTTCCTCATCCAGTGCCTCAGCTTGATGCTGTTTGTTACCAATTAAGAATCAACCTAAATAAACTCTGAAATTAAGTGTACACTGCCTTTTAAGTATAACTACTGTGCATAACTATAACAATCTCAAAATTCTGATGCTAATGTTCTACAGAAGACTTTTTAAGACCTCTTTAATAAGAATCTTAACATAATTCTCTCATCCTGGAAGTATTTTTTTCTCTTTTTACATAATAGAAGCAATAGCTAAGAGACTTGAAAAGCTATTAAATAAAATTGTGCAACTTTCTTGGAAAAGTGTCTATTGCTTATTTATTACAAGATCTTGCTAGATTTATTTATGCTATAAACAAACACAACTATGTTTTGACAGAGCTAATAGCATGCCCAAATACATTTTCTAGAAAAACTGTGAAAGTGTCTCTTGTATTCTCTAGTTTAAGCCTTTTCCTTACTACTGCCCATCACCAGAATTCAAAGGTTTGGTTGAAGCATAGTAAGAGAATGAAACACAATAGTATGTTTAAGGTAGAATAATGAACAAGAAGATCAAAGCCTAAATCTGCAACATTCACATTTAACTATTCATACTCAACTGGAAAAGAGGTTCAGCAACCAGTATTACAGTAACCCTGAAGAAAACAGACATATAGATTCAGACAGGTGTTATCCAGAGCATATTTTTAATGTAATCTGCATTTAGAGCCAAAAAAGAGTAAGAGTAGAGAAATATATTTGTTATTCCTTTTTTTTTTAACATTATCATTGAAGTTAATTTAAAAAAGAAAATGCAGTATTTCAATATATGGAATTGATATATTTGAGTTTATAATTCAAATATTTCAATCACATGGAATATCTCTGCACAGGAAGTCTGTGATACAATGGAACACAAAGAGTTAGTTAAAACCAAATGAACAATAACTTTATATTCTGCTTACTGAGGGTTCAACAGTTACTTTCATCCTCATAGCAAAAAGATTTAAAAAATGCAAACTAAACTATATTTAAGTCTAGCCTATTTCCATCACATCCCTCAGTTACTTTGAAACATTAAATACCACTTAATTGTAGTCACAGAACACAGAAATTAGTGTTAAGTCATTGTACTCACATTTGTCAATATTTGAGAGTATAAAAGGCATTCCACTCTATAATTCAAAGCACAAGGAAGCTATTTCCAGAGTAGTCATATCCTGCCACTACTAACTTGCAGTTGATATAAAACTGAGAAGAGGCATGTCTTTTCTATTAAGGTTTTTATTCTTTTTTAATACCTCAGTAAGAATTTTGCTATAGCACTCCATTCCTTCTATAAGATAGTGTTTTATAAAAGTGAAAAGAGTTTAATTTCAACCAGTTTAAAAAGAATTAGTAAAAGAGATTTTTTGGTATTTAGGCAATATATAAAAATACCTCCTATCCAAGGACTGTTGCAGAGTATGCATGAGAAAAATAACCACACTCTTGCCTTGCATTTTAAAATGTGCTTTCTACCATGTGCTTAACAATCAGAACCTCAGAGATACTACAAACAGCTGGAATCTTGTTACTGACATAAGCAATATAAAAATAAAAATATAATTTTAGAATTTGACAATAACAGCTTTTTCATTTTTTCTTTTTAATCACAATAATTTTCATCTTCCTGGCTGAAGTATTTCAGTGGCAGCCCAGGAAGAATGTTTAGAGTAGTTATTTTAAAAAAAAAATAATTTCAGATGTTTCAACAAGCAATGGGCTATCACTATCCTTGTCTTTAAAAATACATACCTGCAAATTATTTAATAAATTTTTATATCTATATTTCAGCCCTACAGAGCATACAATTTTTTCCTCAACATTCTCAATGTCTTTATGGGTTGACAACTTGGGTGCAATGTAGTTTAATCATTACAAATCAGAAAAAAAAAAATCAGCCAATTTAATACAAGTTTACTGCTGCAGATTTGCAAGAGAAACAAATAGGATTTTCTTATACACAGAATTTCATACAGTATAGGTATACCATGGAACAAATACAAGAAAGTGATTTCAAAATAAGAGTTTAAAAGTGGCAATATAGAAACAGCATTACTTTCAACATATCTTTATTTAAAAGTATTACAATATTCTCCCCAAGAATGGCTAAACTTGTTGGTTCCACACTGAACACTAAGAGAAAACACAAAACAGCCAAGAAGCGAGGATGAACTTTTTACGTATACTCTTTTATACTCTCAAGACATTCTTCGTCAATTTAAATCACAAAAGAAAAATACTCCAACATTAAATTTTTTAAAACTCTCCTAAATAATTTTTCTTTTTATCTAATTAATTTGGCTTTTAAATACCTCTATCACCAATAAAAGCCTAAATTAACTTGCTGAATTTCTGGAGCAAGAAACCCATTTACTGCCCATCACTGAAATGAAACACCAAGTCAACAATATTCAATATGCTGGAATACTAAATTTGCAAGTAAACTATATTCTACTCAACACAAATTAATTTCACTTAGACATTTGCAGGGCTAATGTGCCATAATAAATTCTACTACTGATCAACAGTAAAGTGCTGAATTATATTAAATACCTGAATCTCACTCTCCTTTATGAAATTTTTATAGATTCTTATTGAGTCAAAAGAGCCCTTTCTGTTGTAAAAGTTAAGCTATTACGCAAATATTATAAAAATAGGTAACTTTAATTAGGAATTATATATTCACACAACAAACTGCTTTTTCTTAAGTACAGCTGACATAATAAGAGATAGAAAAATCATGCATTTATAAAGATATTTAAAATTAAGGAGACATTGCTATAGAATTTCTATTACTCTGCCATACAGCCATTTACTATGTTATAATGATACTGGAGATGTCTATATTTCTGGACTGATAAGCATCACACCACCAACGTGCTTTTGTTTCTTTTGTAGCTAAAGAAGTTGATTTGTAAATTTAAACTATGGTATACACTCTAATGAGAAATAGATTAAATGTATAATTAAGTTTCTGGTTCAACTTTGAACAAGCTTTATATCTAGTCACATAACCAACATAAGCAAGACATTAGTGCAAAAGGGAAGCTGTCAGTTGTACATGATGAGTACTCTTTCCCTAACTGCATGATGTGAGAAAACAATTATCAGATTAAAAGTTCAAGTGGATTAACATGAGAACAAGAGTTATTTTTTTCTCCCAAACTTAGCACTGACTTCCAGAGGATCAGCAGGAAAGCAACATCAGTTACAGCTAGAATAAAAAAGTTAAACCCCAGTTCAGAAAGGTGATATGTAGGTCCAAAATGCTATGAAGGCAGCATGCTCAAAAAGAGCTCCAAACAAAGCTGCAAATCAAAATGGGCATTTAAGTTGAAATTGTCCAACTGCTGCATAGAATCGTTCATCACAAACAGTCACATTCAAGTCAGTGCATAGAGAAGATAAAAAGCACTTAGGGTAGTTGCAAATGTTAACAAGTCCATAGAAAAAGAACAGAGTAAAAGTAGAAATGCTCAAGCAAAACCAAAAAAAGATGACCCTCCAACTGTATAAAATCCACACAAATGTTGTAGTAAAAAGAAATCAGTGGAAAATATTCAACTCAGTCCTAAACACCTGACAGGAAAAAAGGACTAGAATAGACAAACCTATGGCAAACAATTATACGAGTCTAAATATAGCACTATATTTCTAAATAATCCACAAAATATAATGTATGGCATATTCAAATATTGGTTAACCAACTCTGCAGATGCAATTCTAACATCGCTTTAGAAAATGAGAGCAAGATAGAGCAAACTAAAGGAATACTGATATATTGCAAGAGTGCACAAGAAAAACATTGTCACCAAGTCATGCTTCAACAACAGCACTCTGTGCCTGCACACTATTATCTATGAAGCAAAACAAATTTTTCCAGCTTTTCAGAGATGTGCCCTGCATAGCATATGTTATGATTCACTATAACACGAGCAGCAAGACATTGCAATGTAGTATGATTTATAGGATGGATTAAGTTTTTTGCTATTTTTTTTTCATCCAGTAGATCGCTAGCAGTTTGTTTATGCAAGTTTGTGGCATCAAAGTGTGAACCTGACTTGATAAGAAAATTCATGATGCCCGGATGATTGTTCAGTGCAGCAATATGTAAAGGACTGTTGTTATCAGAGTCTCTGACATTTATATTAGCACCACATTCCACCAGGATAGCAGTAACTTGTAGAGAGGGGAATTTACAAACTGGGTAGCGACCCACATATGTAGTATTCTTGTCAACAGCAAGGTGAAGTGGACTGAAGTTATTCTTCCCTCTAGGCTGAAGCTTAAGAAACTTATATATAGTCTGTTTCTTAAAATGCTCCTGTTCTGAGGTACAAGGTACTTTTTCCAACAAGCAAATTAAATGCAAAATTATAGAAAGTGCTTTGTTTAGCTGTATTGGATCGGGAGGACACTGGATTTGTTTCATGGCCCGCTCTATTTCGAGAACACTTTTGCATAGTATACCAATTAGATCATCAAATGTGACAGTAGTGCCTAGCAGGCCTTTTGCTTTGTCCTGCAGCATGAAGGAGAAGAGTTCAGCAAATGATAGTAAACTGCTGGCTGTCATAGGGCTCAATGGATCTAGATTGCTCTGCTGCATGTCCAAAGCATATTTCCATAAGTTGATGCATCGTTTAAAGTTTCCAGAGTCTGCATAGACAGCACCTCTGTACCTAATATAGTAGGATGTATCTGGGTGAGAAGGACCAAGAATACGTTCTCTAATTAATAGTGCTTGCATTCTCATCTCATCAGGATCCGCAATAAGATTTTCTAGCTGTTCTAAGCTGTTTACTTCTTTAGCATAATCATAGGCCATAATTAGTGTTTGTGGTACAGGTCTGTTCAGGATACTAATCCTATCATTGTATCTCATTTCCATAGCTCGCTTCCAGTATTTCAAAGCACCAAGCAGATCTCTCTTTTTGTCCACAAATGTTGCTCCTAGAAGTTCCAGAGCATTTATACATTCTATCTTACTAGTCTGTTCATGTCGGGTCAGGAAGTCCACAATATTTGTGTGGCCTGTCACACTGGCTGACAGAAGAGGAGTCATTCCATAGCCATCCTTTTCCATCTTAGCACAATACTTGAGAAGCATCTTCATGATCTCTAAACTTCCAGATTCTGCACAGTCATGTAATGCAGTGTTTCCTAGAAAAAGAGGAAAAACAATTACATAAATTATAATTAAAGTATAGTCCAGATATCACTCCATTAATAGGTAAAAAAGAAAAAAAAGTTTTGACATCTACAAACTATGAAAGGCTTAAATGACAAGTTAAAAACATTCAAGATCTGATTAAAACATCATGGCTACCACACAGTTATACAAACCAAAATGCTTGACATTATTACCCAAAAGAATTAAACTGATTTTAAGGACATGTCTCATTATTCAAAACTTAAACCAGAATTCTCTACCACATGAGAAATTTTATATCTGCTTTCAAGTATAAAACAGAAACCTAAGCTTGCCACCTTATGTGGTTATATTTTCCCTTCTTCCCTTGTCAAATTTCCTTCATCCCTATCTCTATCCATAATAAAAAAAAAGAAAAATAATATCTGTATAAAAATTAAAGCTGTGCTAACTCAACACTGGCCTTGCTCACTGCTATACTGTACCTTGTCCTCTCTCTTTCATCCAAAGCCTTTAATTAAAGTGTTCCAAGGTACATTGTACATAAAGGCAAATACAGCTCATCACAACAGGCCCTTCATATCAGCTGGGGCCTCAGACACTGCCAGAATATTCTGAGGGATCGACTTATTTCGTCAAGCTTATGTATATACACAGACAAACTATTTCCAGTACTTTATTAGGTCTTTATTCTGAAGTCCCACATAAACCCCTCCTCTGCTCAGGATTCCCGAAAGTTAAAAAAAAACCCCAAGACCCCAAACCCAAACAGTGCCTTCAACACACAACATGCAGACATTTGTCTTATAAGTCTTATCATTTACAATAAGATTATTTCTTATGAAGAGAACATGCAATATCATGCTAAAGGCATTCAGGTGGCATTCATACTATGTGGTGAAATTTCCAGCAAGCAGTAATGGCAACTGACTGCAAAACATTTGTAGCAAACTAAAAAGAAATCATTGGACACCACAATTAAATATCAAACTACTATGCTTCAAGTAGGAGAAAGTTTTGCTGAAGAACATACATGAGTAGTTCACTGAGGGAGACAGGAAGATGGACAAATGATAATTTTCTCTGTCCTCCCCAACATAATAAAGCTTCTTGGGGGGTTTATTGCTTTTAAAACTACACAATTTAAACCTAGCTTCTTTTTAATATATACTACAGATTCAGGCATACCAACTTTTCAACCTCCCACTACATTAACATGAAAATAATTAACAGCACACCCATGTAAGAATCCCACTCCCCAATTAAAATGTCTTATGTAGCAGTCTGAATTGCTGCTAGCATAGTCCAGGGTAAGGAAGACAAAAGGACCTTTGCATAATATCCACAGATGTTTTATTCAGCCGCGTGGTGAGATGATCAGGTCCCAGACACACCCAGGGACTAAGCTTTCTCTCTACAGGGGCCTGACCCTGGTCTCAGGGCAGTACAAAGGTGAGGGCCAATCAGGGAATAGGGAGGGAGTGGCTCAGGAACATAGGAACAGAGATAGGAACAGGGGAAGGAGCCAATGGGATCTAACAGCTTTTGGAGGGAAGATTCTTGTGTCTCCCTAGACCAGGGATGCCCCCCCCCCAGGGTCTCCACAATTCCCCTTTTTTTATATTATTAAGAAAGCTTCTCTGAAGCATCAACTGAATCAACACAAAATGACAAAAACAATCAAAAGCACCCATAAGACAATTTTTCAAAATGCAAACAATTCTGAGTTCTCAATGTCCCAACAGATTTCCTGGAGTGTCTTAGAGCTGGCAGGAGGGATGCAGGGTTTTCTTAGCACGGTTTATCAGGAAACTGAGTCAGGAGAAGGTTCCTTCAGCAGGGACTGGTTCTCTGCTACCTGAGGCAGTGTTGTTGGCTGTAATTGGCTCTGTACAAGATAGTGTAGGTGGTGGTGTGTCTGCTGGAAACTCCAAATAGAAATCATGTACTTTAAGAAAAATATGGTTACTTTAAGGAAACTTTCATTTTTTTCCCTCCCAATTACCCTCCTTCTGGTATCACAAAGGAACTTTGGAGGAAGAGATTAGTGGAGGGAGGCCATGGAAAGGGGGAAAAGGTGGGAGGAATTTGTGGGAACATAAAAAAGGGATAATAGGACAATGGAAAAGCAAAGGGGAAAGTGGGAGGGGGGCAGGGAGGCCACAGGAATTGGGGAAAGGTATTAGAATGCGCCAATCTTACACCACTAGCCTTGCAAATTCTGGTTAACTGGCTACCAGATCATCACGATCTGTTGTATCATCAGCAAGTTTCCACATCCTCAAATCAGAGAACCCTTTTCCAAGGATTCTGTATGTTATGAATAAAAAGTTATCCACTTTTTTTAAGGTTGCAGAGTTAAAACAAGTTGAACCAGTTGCTGTTGAATTGAAGGTTACCTTCCGTTGCAGTTACCTATTGTTGAGAGTTCTTCTTCAATTACTTGTTAATGGTTGGTGATTAGCCATTGTCCCCCCTGATGCTTGCCAGGGAGTGACACCAGATCCCACAGGTAGCAGGGGGGGAGTGACATCAGAGCTAGTATGTAGATGAGAATGCATTTCACCAGATTTTGCGATTTTCCAGGAAAACCCCTAAAAACAATGAGCCAACATGGAATTAAGAGACCTAAGTGATGTCTAAAGATGAGGAACTTAATCCAGTATCTGCTAAGATCCTTTTTACTTCTCACCCTAACCTCAAAAGATGTTAACTAGAAAGAGGGCCTGGAATGTTAGACTGAAAAAGCGGAATTTCTTAATCTCCCGTGAGGACGGAAGCCCCAGCTCTGCCTGCAGACCAGCGGACACAGTTGCATCATCCTCCTCCTCCGTGCCACTCCTGGGAGCACCGGCGGTGTGGGCACGACCCATTGATTTCTCCCCACCTGAGCTGATTCTTTTTAATAAAGGCATTAAAAAGGAGAAAGATCTCCTGCCCTATTTATTTCACTGTACATTCATAGTCATCTCATTTGGCTTTTAAAAAGTTCAGAGAGAAAGTTTCATAAACTTTCTCATTTGCATTTTTGGCAGGCTTTTTTCTATGACAACAATACACTTATTTGTAGCAGCCTTTTCTCTGGTTTTAGATGTATAAACAGAACTGAAGTAGGTAGGGAAAGAAATCAATAGGGCTGAAATCTTCAGCTGATGTTTAGGAAAAGTGCATTTTGTAGGTATAGAGTCTCCTAATTTCAACAATTTAGCTTAGATTTACCTTAGTACATTTTCCTAATGTACTCCCCTCCTCCCCCAGGCTGTTATCTGTAGAATGCACAGTTTACCTTTTACATTAGAGTATTTAGCCAGTAAAACTCAATTTGGTCTCTAAAGTGTGCCTGTGATTTGTCTTAAAAACTAAACAGGGCATCAAAATAAACTGAAAAGCTGAGGAAGACACTCCACACAAAGCAGCACCCAAAATTATCTGTTAGATCAATACTCATGAAACTAAAATCAGGTCTTAATAGGAAGTGATTTTCAGTCTCAAATACCCTAGGCAATCTTTGTCACTAATAGAGAATTAAATCAGTGACAGGAGCTTGATCAACACATGGGTCTGGTCACACTACAGTTTCTACAGAGACCAACAAATTCTCCGATCACAGGAATAGATATTTTTTCCAAATTTAGGTGCATTAAAAGTTTGGTTTGTCAACTGCAGTTTATTAACTAAAATTCATTTTAATTTTTTTTTTAATTACGCAAAGCTGTTCATACCTCCAGACTGACAAGCATGCGATCTTTAAATTCCTAAGATGAAAAGAGAGCAAAAGCAGACACACATAACTAGCTTGCCAATATACAGACACATTATAAAAGTCATCTTGCTGTGCTGGAAAAAGACTAGTAAAAACTTTTCTATAGCTGTCAACCCAGAAGCAAATACTGACTGGCTCCTCAGGCCATCTACGCTTCTGAAACACTTCCTGAAAAAGCCAAAACCATATCCATCTGGGTGTGGCTAAGCCACCAGTTACTGTAGCCAGTCTAGGGTATATTCAAGTCCATGCTACCTCACTCACAGCAGAGCTCTGAAACACTAGAAAGGTCTTTTGGAGGCTGCCAATTCCAATGCCCCTCTAGACATGGCCTGGGATGAAAAAGATTCAGAACTACAAGTGTTTTTACCAATACATGTCAGAATGTTGTTTTAGCTGGGCAAATTAAACATTTAAATTTCAAAATATTCATATACATATTTTAAGTTGTAGTTGAGGTGCCAGTTGATTTTTTAAAAAAATACAACCTCACAAAAATGTTTTATTGCAGACCATATTGTTCTTGTTGAAATATTATAGTCATCCTTAAGTCACAACTATATCATCTTTACATATTATCATTCACAATTCTTTATTTCTACTGTTATGAATAGAAAGTTGTATTTTTTTTGAGTTTCAGAGTTAAAAAACAAGACAGACCTCTTTGGTTTCGCTGCCGGAGAGGGGCTCCTTAAATTACCTGTTAATGGCCGGTGATTAACTATTGTTTCCCTGATGCTGGCTGCTTGCCAAGAAGACACCAGGACAGACCCTCCAAGGTAAAGAGAATGGGCAGTGACATCAGAGCCAGTATGCAGATGAGAAATGCATTGCGCCCTGAATTTTTACAGTTTTACAGTTTTTACAAGAAAAACCCCTAAAATCACGAGCCAACAAGTGACTTAAGTGAGGTCTAAGGATGGGAGCGTAGTCCCGTACCTGCTTGGACCCTTTTGATTCTCACCCTAACCTGAAAAGATACTGATTAAAGAGACACCCCGGAGTGTTAAGCAAACAAGCAGGAATCTACGACTCTCTCGTGAGGACAGAATCCCCAGCTCTGCCTGCAGATCAGCGGACAAAGCTGCATCATCCTCCTTCTTCGTGCCACGCCTGGGAGCAACGGCGGTGTGGGTGCAACCCGTCGATTTCTCCCCACCTGAGCTGATTCTTCTTAATAAAGGCATTAAAAAAGGAGAAAGATCTCCTGCCCATTTATTTCACTACTTTCAAGTCAATATTTTTACATTATTAAAAGTCATAACAAATGTGTATTACAGACAAACATATCAAAATGCACTAGTGTAGCAGGCACAAGGCCTGCAAGTCCCTGGCGGTCAGAAGCCTGAGCTAGGAAATACCAAAGTCAGCATGACTAAGGCTTTAGAAGCCCCTCTCTTCCGCCTTTTCGGACCCTGTTATCTCCCTGTATATCCATAGGTCACTTTTCCCCTGACCCTTACTATTGGACAGTTTTCAATACCCCTGTAAGGTATAAAAACCCCTAACCCTGCCCGGTTCGGCGGAGGAGAGCTGTCACTGGACCCTTCGCGGAGACCCCAATAAAAGAACCCTGCGGAACCCACACAGCGCTGCTCCCTCTCTCTCTGCGTCTGCTGTGGCGGCGGTACCGACGGCCCCAGGGGAGCTAAAAGAGCTGAAATCACTAAAGAGCTGAGCTGCAAATCACTATAGCTTGCCTGGGTTGCCTGAGCCCCCCCTGCTGAGCGATCCTGGCCCTCCGTGAGCTATCCTGGCCGGCCGGCATTCCCCGCTGGGCTTCTGCCCTGAGGGGAATAGCCCAGTCATACACTAGTACCACCAAAGTTCTTACAATTATTTAACCACTATTGATATACATATTGCTATATTTGACAATAGGATCACTGGCAACTATTCATATTACACATTGTAGATCCATCACCACATACCTATGACCTTTATGTTCTTTTATCAGTTACCATAAATGTATGCCATGACACACTAATAGTGCAAAAAGTCATACAAATTAGGCTTAGCCAGTGCCTACATAATTCAAGAACACACCAACAATTTATATGGCATTAAATTACAATTAAGCTATGCATAACACATGGAAATATTCCTACACCACCAACGATTCTCAGGATTCTCTCCATCTGGATCTCCTTTATTAAAAGACTTGCTTTTTTCTTACTATCATAGTTATTTACTTAAAGAGTGGTTACTGAAAACATATCAGGAATAGGGCAATTTCTAGCTACTTATAATGTAGTAGGCCTTGGAGACCACAATTACTTCAAGCAATGCACAAATTAATAAATGAAAGTGATCACCACTAATTTTTAGTGGCTGCACTTCAGTTTGACTGGATGCAATGGCAGCGAGAAGTAAATATAAGAATACAAGCTTCAATAAACCAAAAGCGGACATGGGCAGATAGATGGGTATAGAATTGTCAAATTAAACAAACACACACACACATGCCCCCTAACCTTAAGAATTAGCAAGAATTCCAGACATCTACATAGTAATTATGAAGTGTTACATTTGTGAGGACATGGCAGTTAGCCTTGATATCTAACTCAAGGTCTATGTTCCACAATTTACCCATTTCAAAGATACTGTATCATCTATATAGTGACTGGAATAAATGCCTGAACATATCTATGCAATTTTGCAGTTAAAGCAATCCAATTTTTGTACCAATTTCTTTAGTAAAAAATTTAAATCAACATTATATCTACTGCTGTATTAAAGAGCAAATAGTTTCACATTTCATTCTAGCCCTACTTTAACAGGGATAATATGAACTTTACACAAATGCTTTCTGTATCACAGAACTAATTCCCCAACTACCCAGTCTTGCAACAAAAAAAAAAAACCCAAACAAACAACTCAAACCAAAACAGACCAAAAAAAACCAAACAACCAAAAAAACCCAAAAAAACCCCCAACAGGCAGCTCATCAAGGGAGGTGTGTCTAATGAGGTTGTGTCAGAAGCTAATTATTCTCAAAATAGGCTGATAGCTTGTGACATGGGAAGGAAACTGATTTGTCTTGATTTGCAACCAATATTAACTACATCTACTAAAGTTTTCAAAATGCTTAATCAAAATTCTGGTAAGCAATTTTTTTAAAATAAAAATACTATTTTTAAAGTATGATAGCAATGTGATACCAAACTAAAGATCTCTTACTGAAAACACACACTCAGCTGCTGAACTTTACACACTGGTCAATCCTTCAAATTAAATAATTTTTTCTTCATATGTTTAAGAGGAACTGAATGTATATTTTTGCAGCCTCATAGATGAAATTAATCACCTACAGAAAATGAAATTGTTCATAAAACAATTGTCCTGGCTTGTAAAGTAGGCATGTATTCTATTTTGCCATCTGTTGGGGGTTGGGCAGTTTTTCTTATCTCTTTCAAGAACAATGACACTGCCAGGAAGATAATCTCCTGCTGATGGGCTATTGAATTACTCACTGTGGCTGGTAAGATTAGTTACATCATCCCATTGAGAGATGCTCCACCCAGAGGGAGGAGCCAAGCATCCCTGCCACCATAAAACAAGCGTTTCTGAGACCACAGACAGCCTTCTTCGCTGGATTTCTCAGAGGAATCAGGAACCAAGGCCCAGCTGCTCCTTCGCCGCGTTTTCAGAAAGGATCTACACCCTTCTGCAGATCGCCGCTCCAGGAGGAGCAGCCACCATCTGGCTGGACTACTATCAACACCCTGACTTCTCAGGGTGTCAGGTTTTTCTTGCTCTGCCAGTGTTTTTTTTTTTGCTTGTGTTAAATTACATTGTTATTTAGTTGTTTTTTTTTCTTCCTAGTAAAAAAACCTGTTATTCCCATTCCCATATCTTTGCCTGAGAGCCCTTTTAATTCTGAAATTGTGATAATTCGGAAGGAGGGGGTTTACCTTTTCCATTTCACAGGAGGCTTTTTGCCTTCCTTCACAGACTCCTGTCTTTTCAAACCAAGACAGATTTTGGCGCCCAACGTGGGGCTCGAGGGCATTGAAAAAAAAAAAAAAAGGGAATAACAGTTCTTAGGTAGTTTAATTTTTAAGTACCACCATGTGGTCTAGTTTTCCCTGGTTTGGGTGGCATGTGGTCGCAAGTGTATACTTCCCATTTACAGGCCCTTATCTAAATATGGGTCCTATAACTAAGGCCACTGTGTCTGTTATCAAGTTTGTCCTCTGGGTGAAGGATTCATGGATCTTTAATTTCCTCTGGATGGCAGGTACATGGATTCAGAGCTATCACACACTAACTGCATGTTTTTGGAGTTACTTTAATAATGGTACCTACTGTGAGGAAATGACACGGGGGGAAACTTTCTCCCAACCTTTTAACCACCTTTTTGGGTCTGCTCCACCAGTTTTCGAAGGGTTAAGATCCACTTTAAGTGCTAATGATATCATACAATGGGTGGTGTTGCTGATATGCCTGTTATGTTTAGCACTCAGAGATAAGAGAAGATTAACCTGGATAACTACCCTGACACCTACACCAGAGACTAGGGATGCTGCTGCAGAGCCTGACACTACCCCAGAGACTGGAGATGCTACTGCTCCAGAGCCTGCCCCTGCCCCACAGCCTGCCTCAGAAACGAACCACCCAGATTGGGTGAGGGTGCTGGTTAAGGAGATGCAGGAGATGCAAGAGATGCTGAAGGGGTGCATTTCACCAGCTGGTGAGAAACCCGTCCTTTGCCTTGAAGAGGGACAGTCTAATAGTACAGCTGTGGAACCCACAAATGTTACAACTGTCCAGGTTCCAGCTGAACCACAAAGGCAGTCACAGCCAGCAGCAGTTGCCCCGGTAGAAACAAGGAGGTCTAAGATGAAAGCAGAGCACCCAGATAGAGATAGGAATGGAGGAACCTCACAACCCACAGGGGAGCCAGAAGTTGCGATCATCACCGAGTCCCTGACGTACGAAAGTCTCCGTAATCTGCACAAAGACATTGTGCGACGAGGGCGTGAGGCTTATACTACCTGGCTACTCCGGGTCTGGGACCTTATGGGTACAGGCGTGCAGCTGGACGGTGGTGAGGCAAGGAACTTGGGACCCTTAACCCAGGACTCAGGTATGAATCAGATTTTTGTAAGGTAGCCAGGATCCCTTTCTCTCTGGGAGCGGCTTTTAATGAGTGTCAGAGAGAGGTTTGTCCACAGGGAGAGAATGCAGGAGCACCACCATAGAATGCATTGGAAGACCCTGGAGGAAGGGATCCAACAGTTAAGGGAAGTGGCAGTATTAGAGGTACTCTTTGGGAGGGATGGACAACATAATAATGACCCCGACAAGGTCAGGTGCACAGGGCAAATGCTGTGGAGTCTGGCAAATCTGGGGCCATCTCAGTACACCACTTTCATTGCAACAATTGATGCTGACACTAACCGAGAGACAGTGGGCTCTGTTGCCAACAAACTTAAGAATTATGAGAGTATGATCAATGGCCCAATGCAGGCTCATATCTCAGCTGTGATTAAGGAGTTCAAAGAAGAGATGAGGGAGGAAATGAGAAAGGTTAATGCAGCACGCGTACAAGTCACAGGCCCCAAAGTCAGAGCCCAACATTCCCCAGCTAGAGAGAGAGGGTACACCCCAAGGGCTAATCTGTGGTTCTTCCTGCGTGACCACGGGGAAGACATGGGGAGGTGGGATGGGAAACCCACTTCTGTCCTGGCAGCACGGGTCCGTCAACTCAAGGAGGGAAACTCTAACCGGGGGAGTTCCACCAAGGTGAAGGTAGCCTCAACCTCCCATGACCAAGCTTTTGGGTACGATCTGTCAGATCCCCTTGAAGGGACCTCTAGTATGTATACCCAGGAGAGGAATAATAACCAGTGTTAGAGGGGCCCTGCCTCTAGCCAGGGAGAGGCACGGGAAAACCGGATCTTCTGGACGGTGTGGATCTGATGGCCTGGCACATCAGAGCCACAAAAATACGATGCCCTAGTTGATACTGGTGGGCAGTGTACCCTGATACCATCGGGACATGTGGGGGCAGAGCCTGTTTCTATTGCTGGTGTGACAGGGGGATCACAGCAATTGACCCTGGTGGAAGCCGAGGTGAGCCTGACTGGGAAGGAGTGGCAGAAACATCCTATAGTGACTGGCCCAGAGGCCCCCTGTATTCTGGGCATAGACTTCCTCCGGAACGGCTATTACAAAGACCCAAAGGGACTCAGGTGGGCTTTTGGCATAGCTGCTGTAGAGGCAGGGGACATTAAGCAATTGAACACCTTGCCTGGACTGTCAGAAAACCCGTCTGCAGTAGGACTCCTGAGGGTGGAAGAGCAACTCGTGCCAATTGCGACCTCAACAGTGCACCGCCGGCAGTATCGAACGGATCGAGATGCCGTGATCCCCATCCACAGAATGATTCGTGAGCTGGAGAGCCGAGGGGTGGTCAGCAAAACCCACTCACCCTTCAACAGCCCCATCTGGCCTGTGCGCAAATCTGACGGAGAATGGAGATTGACTGTGGACTATCGTGCCTTGAATGAAGTGACTCCACCGCTGAGCGCCGCTGTACCGGATATGCTGGAACTCCAGTACGAGCTGGAGTCCAAGGCAGCGAAGTGGTATGCCACTATTGATATTGCTAATGCGTTTTTCTCCATTCCTCTGGCAGCAGAATGCAGGCCTCAGTTTGCTTTCACCTGGAGGGGCGTGCAGTACACCTGGAACCGACTGCCCCAGGGGTGGAAACACAGTCCCACTATCTGCCATGGACTGATCCAGACTGCACTAGAAAAGGGTGAGGCTCCAGAACACCTGCAGTACATCGATGACATCATTGTGTGGGGGAACACAGCGGCAGAAGTGTTTGAGAAAGGTAAGAGGATCATCCAGATACTGCTAGAATCTGGCTTCGCCATCAAGAAGAGCAAATTCAAGGGACCTGCCCGAGAAATCCAGTTCCTGGGAGTGAAATGGCAAGACGGACGGCGCCAGATTCCCACTGAGGTCATCAACAAGATCACCGCTATGTCCCCACCAACCAGCAAGAAGGAAACACAAGTTTTCCTAGGTGCCATAGGTTTTTGGAGGATGCACATTCCCGAGTATAGCCAGATTGTGAGCCCTCTTTACCTGGTTACCCGCAAAAAGAACGATTTCCACTGGGGCCCTGAGCAGCAACAAGCCTTCACCCAGATCAAGCAGGAGATCGCTCATGCTGTAGCCCTTGGCCCAGTCAGAACGGGACCAGAAGTCAAAAATGTGCTCTACTCTGCAGCCGGGAACAATGGTTTGTCCTGGAGCCTTTGGCAGAAGGTGCCTGGTGAGACTCGAGGTCGACCATTGGGATTCTGGAGCCGAAGTTTCAAAGGGTCCGAAGCCAACTACACCCCAACAGAGAAGGAAATCTTGGCTGCCTATGAAGGAGTTCAAGCCGCCTCGGAGGTGATTGGCACGGAAGCACAACTCCTCCTGGCACCCCGACTACCAGTGCTGGGGTGGATGTTCAAAGGAAAGGTTCCTACTACCCACCACGCCACCGACGCCACATGGAGCAAATGGATTGCCCTCATCACCCAGCGCACCCGTATTGGAAACCTGAATCGCCCTGGGATTTTAGAGATAATTACGAACTGGCCAGAAGGTGAAAACTTTAGTCTCACTGACGATGAGGAGCAGGTACAAGCGACAAGAGCTGAAGAAGCTCCACCCTATAACCAACTACCAGCAGAGGAAACACGTTACGCTCTTTTCACTGACGGTTCTTGTCGCATCGTAGGGATGAACCGCAAGTGGAAAGCAGCCGTATGGAGCCCCACACGACAGGTTGCACAAGCTACCGAAGGAGAAGGTGGATCGAGCCAACTTGCTGAACTCAAGGCCGTTCAGCTGGCCCTGGACATTGCTGAAAGGGAGAAGTGGCCAAAGCTCTACCTTTATACTGATTCATGGATGATAGCCAATGCTCTGTGGGGCTGGCTGGGAAGGTGGAGAAAAGCCAACTGGCAACGTAAAGGAAAACCAATCTGGGCTGCTGATATATGGAAAGACATTGCCTCTCGGGTGGAGAAACTAACGGTGAAAGTCCGTCATGTAGATGCCCATGTCCCCAAAAGTCGGGCTAATGAGGAACACTGAAACAACGAGCAGGTAGATCAGGCAGCGAGAATAGAAGTGTCAAAGATAGACTTAGATTGGCACCGTAAGGGGGAGTTGTTCCTGGCTCGATGGGCTCACGATGCCTCGGGTCATCAGGGCAGAGATGCCACCTACAAGTAGGCACAAGACCGAGGGGTAGATCTAACCATGGACAGTATTTCTCAGGTTATCCACGACTGTGAGACATGTGCTGCCATCAAACAGGCCAAGCGGGTAAAGCCCCTGTGGTATGGGGGGCGGTGGTCCAAGTACAAGTATGGGGAGGCCTGGCAGATTGACTACATCACACTGCCCCAGACACGCCAAGGCAAGCGCTACATGCTGACCATGGTGGAAGCTACCACTGGATGGCTAGAGACCTACCCTGTACCTCATGCCACTGCCCAGAACACCATCTTAGGCCTGGAAAAGCAAGTCCTATGGAGACATGGCACACCTGAAAGGATTGAATCTGACAACGGCACCCATTTCAAGAACGGCCTTATCAACACCTGGGCCAGAGAACATGGTATCGAATGGATATATCATATCCCCTATCATGCTCCAGCTGCTGGCAAAGTTGAACGGTGCAATGGACTCCTTAAGACTACCCTGAAGGCACTTGGTGGGGGAACATTTAGAAACTGGGAAAATAACCTAGCAAAAGCAACCTGGATGGTCAACACCCGAGGGTCCATCAATCGAGCTGGCCCTGCCCAGTCTGAACCCTTGCACACAATAGATGGAGATAAAGTCCCTGTGGTACATATGAAGGGTATTTTAGGGAAAGCTGTCTGGATTAATCCCACCTCAGGCAGAGACAAACCCATCCGTGGGATTGTTTTTGCTCAAGGACCTGGTTACACTTGGTGGGTAATGCAGAAAGATGGGGAAACCCATTGTGTACCACAGGGAAACCTGGTCTTAAGTGAAAACTGAGTATAAGATTTCATTGTGACACAGATGGAAATAGAATAAGGGGTGGATAATGTCCTGGCTTGTAAAGTAGGCATGTATTCTATTTTGCCATCTGTTGGGGGTTGGGCAGTTTTTCTTATCTCTTTCAAGAACAATGACACTGCCAGGAAGATAATCTCCTGCTGATGGGCTATTGAATTACTCACTGTGGCTGGTAAGATTAGTTACATCATCCCATTGAGAGATGCTCCACCCAGAGGGAGGAGCCAAGCATCCCTGCCACCATAAAACAAGCGTTTCTGAGACCACAGACAGCCTTCTTCGCTGGATTTCTCAGAGGAATCAGGAACCAAGGCCCAGCTGCTCCTTCGCCGCGTTTTCAGAAAGGATCTACACCCTTCTGCAGATCGCCGCTCCAGGAAGAGCAGCCACCATCTGGCTGGACTACTATCAACACCCTGACTTCTCAGGGTGTCAGGTTTTTCTCGCTCTGCCAGTGTTTTTTTTTTTGCTTGTGTTAAATTACATTGTTATTTAGTTGTTTTTTTTTCTTCCTAGTAAAAAAACCTGTTATTCCCATTCCCATATCTTTGCCTGAGAGCCCTTTTAATTCTGAAATTGTGATAATTCGGAAGGAGGGGGTTTACCTTTTCCATTTCACAGGAGGCTTTTTGCCTTCCTTCACAGACTCCTGTCTTTTCAAACCAAGACAACAATTTATTCATTTTTTTAAGCAGACCACTTGAAGGAAATAAGTCCTCTAGTAACTTTGACTTTTGAAGAAAAAATTATTGATACGTACATACATACAAACATAGACAATGCAAAAGAAAACTGGTTTACATGTCTATACTCTATACTTGACAAAGGAAAATTAAAGGTCTTTCTTTTAAAAAAAAGTTAAAATTGCAAAGAGCTATTAACCTCAACAAGTTGCTCTATGTTCTGTAATAGAAGAACTGTTCCCTTGGTCACAAAAGTACTTAATGATAACTCATATTACCAAGATGAATAATACAAAGTGGCAGTAACGTATAAAATGTTGTAAATCATTGACTTTCAACAGGAACTATTTTTTTGCATCTGAAATATGCTTCCTCGAGCTTCAGGAATAAAAAGTGAATTGCTAAACTTACAGCTGCAATTTTTAAAAACAAAAATAGAATGCTCATCTGAAATCCTAAATGGGAAGTGAAAACAGCTCATTTCCAAACAGATGATTCTGACACACTGATGTTCTGTGCCTCTTTTTTTTTTTTAAAGCTTCCTATGTCCATACAAGTTCAAATCTAAGGAAACAAATTGTATTTAATGAAAAAGACCCATCTTTCAGTTTATGCACATCATCTCACTTTCAGTGAGGTTGGTTTTACTCTTTTGCTGCAGGCTACTCCTATTTCCTTATCTCATGCAATAGCTTAGTAGTGCTAATCAACTCTTCCCTACTTTCTTGAATTGCAAACAGCTAGTCAGAATGAGAAATAGTTTCAAACATTAAGTGAATTCCAGAAACATACACTAATTAAAAGGATACTAATGTCCCTTGTAAAAAAACTGATGAAGTGAAAATTTCAGCACCTGCATAGTCAGTTCAAACATCACACATAAGTGCGGTTATGAAATGGCACCACCTAGCATTCCCCTTCAGAGTTTAGCATATTCAACCACTTTGTGAAAGAGCTTAATATACAGTAAAAAGTAATAAACATCCTATCAATCACTGCAGGACTGTTGAAAGCAGAACAAAAAAAACCACACAAAAAATCTGGGAAAACCTGTCTCAACTGACAACAGAACAAAATAAACATGGGCCTTTTCCAAAGTCAAAAGACTCCATGTTTACATCAAGGGTTGAAGCTTTACCTTGAAGAAAGTAATTTAAGTGTAGATCAAAAAGTCCTCATGATGTGTCAGAGAGCTCCAGTTGATGACCACAGTAGGTTTATCCTAGGATCCCTTCTATTTGGGAAAAGACATTTCTGTTGATGCGACTTTTATGATTAACCTTTGATGGGAAGAGTCGTAGCTTCTACCACTACCACTACTCCTTCCCCTTCAGGGTTCATATGCATTCCTCTGGTTCCTAGGCATGGGTTCCGCTTATACTGAATCACTGCAGCAGCTATATAAAAAGCCTGTCACAAAGACTGTTTATCCTGATTCTAAACTTGTTGGTTTGAGTTTTGATTTACATAGCTGTGCTGGTTTAAAAACACAGCTGAAAAATTAACCCCCACTTAAACTGCTCTCTTCATGTCACTCCTGTTGTCCCCCCTCCAGTGAAAGAGAGACTAAAAGCAGAGATTCCAAGTTAAGAACCATTTACTTGAAAAAAAAAACAAACCCTTACAATGAAATAAGAAAAATGAACAGCAACTCTAGCAATGTATTTGCACAGTTTAGGCCACAGTGTGCTCCAGCCAAAACACTTTTAGTTATTCTTATCAGAGCCCTCTGGAATTGGTCAAGGTTACTAAGACATAAATTGTGCTAAATTAAGAAAGAAGAGCCTGAGAAACAAAATGCCAAGACCATGAGAACTAGATAAAGGAGGGCGGTGAAGCACTTGGTCTGTAACCAATCACATATCCTGAAAAGTGCATGCAGAGTGCATGGACAAGATAGAGGCACCAATCAAGACATGTGTGATAGACATGTGCAGTAGTGTTAGAATGTATAACTAGAACATAATGTAAACAATAAAGTGGCTTCTGCTTAATCACATTGGTTAGTTGTCCAGGAGTCCTGATCTCCCGCAAACTGGTGACCCGACAACATGATGCTGCAGACTGGACCCTTTGGATTCTGAAGGGGTTCTGCTGAGCTGAAAAGGCAGGAAGCCCTGGTCGGAGACCACCGCAGCAGGACTGTGGTGGAGGAAGTCGGAGGATGGCTCCGGGAAAAGTACGTTTACACTGCAGCAGACACCAGAAAAGGTGAGCAACTGGGGGCTGGTAGGATGGGAAAGACACTGTCAAAAAAAGAGCAGGCCATGCTAACTTGTCCTCCAGCTTATTCTCCCTAAGAGAGCAATTAAGTATGACCCAGAGGTCCTGAAAAGACTATTGAGATGGGGTCAGGAGTGAGGATTTTTGCTACCCCCAAGAGCGTAGTTGACACCCCCGAGTGGGAAAGGCTACGTGTCGCTCTCTGGGATGCTGTAAGTGAGGGGTCAAAGGAAACCAAGGGACTTAGCACAGCATGTAAGTTAATGATAATGGTGCTAAAGCAGTTAAAAGCAGAAAGCTACAGCAGGGGCAGCAGCCGCCCTAGAGCCAGATGACCCCACAGTGGCCTTCCCAACGTTTGTGCAAGAATTTTTTTTGGGGGTTGTAGCAGGCACAGGGCCTGCAATGCCCCCATGACAGTCAGCAGCCTAAGATAGGAAATGCCTAGTCATGATGACCGGACCTTAGAAGCCCCTTCTTCTGCCTTTTGGACCTTTGCTTATCTCTCTGTAAGACTATAGGTCACTTTCCCTTGACCCTTACTAATGGACAATTCCTAAACCCCCTGTAACCTATATAAAGAGCTACTTTCACCCAGCTTGGCAGAAGAGCTGTCCCTGAGAACCTTCGCAGAAGACCCCAATAAAGACACCTCTGTGGAACCTCATACAGCGCTTCTCCTCTCTCTCCCTGTGTCTGCCCACTGCACTTAGCAAGCAAAGAGCTGACATCATCTAATGAGCTGATAATCACTAAAAGAGCTGATCTCACTTGAGATCCAAGCTTGCTAAGATTGCCTATGGCTGGGAGTTGCCTGGGAACTCGGACAGGCTGTGCTGAACAGGACTGCGCTATCCGGACCCGTTGCAGCCCACCGGGGATACCCCGAAACCCGGTGGAGGCTGCATTAGGGGGTTGAACCAATTATATCGTCCCTACCTTCTGCACCGCCGGAGTTACAGGCTCCACAGGCGGTCTCAGACAGTAACAACACAGTGCTACAGTCCACCCTGGCTCCGCAACCTGCACCGGAATGAGAAAAAATGGACGTGAATGCACCGGTCCCTCCTCCGGCACCAAGATTACCCACTACCCACAGGGTGCCCCGTGGTGTCCTCTGAGGAGTTAACAATAGCATCAGGGGGACTCATATTTTCCTGTTGCCACCTTTGTAACCACCTTTGCTGCCTGACTCACTGCTACTTAGCCATTGTAGTGGATATTCAAATGCATCACTCAAATGCAAACGCATCATTTAAATGCAATGTATATATACTGCGGATATACAAATGCAGAACACTTTTGCTGCTTTGAGGAGGAGGAATGCTGGTGGCAGGAGACAGATAGCTGAACTCAGAGCTTTAATATATCTACAAATAAGGGAAAGAGAAAAGACCAGATCTTTGCTGATGACGATGGGAAGAAGGGGAGATGGATCGATTGTGAGATTGGCTTATTGCCTTATCAATTCTCCGGACAGTAAGGGCAGTAAGGATTGTCGAGCCTGGCTCTCCGAAGAACGTAACCCAGACAGAAGGTTTGCCCGCCCTATGATTTCTGATGATGAAACAGATTGGTGGGCAGACGAGAGGAGGAAACAGAATAGAGCTAGCAGCTGAAGGGGAAAGAGTATGGCAGGAGCAAGATTTCGACTGGTACCATGACATATGAAGAATGTCCAATCCCCTGACTCGACAGGACAACCAGGAGCATATGCAACAGTGAAAGGAGGGGAGAAAGATGGAACACCATAGGGAAACAGGAAACAGAGCGCGAAGGGGAGACATGCAATGACACAAATGCTCCATCATGACCAGGCGGCTGCCTGGACATCCTCCACTCAGCAACAGCAGGGAGTGCGGGAGTGGACTTGGATACAGCAATAGAAGCAACGCAAGAAAACACCCAAGCACAGGTCATCCCAGAAACAGCGAACAGACACTTAGGGCATGAACTTAGTGCCCTGCTGATAGGGAGATCATCCACATCAAAGCAAGGCATTTATGCTTTGCCTGGACAAATTGATGCAGATTATTTAGGCAATATTGGGATAATGGTGCAAACGTTGAGGCCACCCATCCACATTCCAAAAGGCACAGGATTGGCACAGTTAGTTCCCTTTAAGGCCAAGGTTCCTAGACAAGGGGTCATGCTGAGGAGGAATGGAAGTTTTGGGTTAACGGGAACCCCTCAGGTCATATTTACATTACCATTATCCAGAGCAAAACCAGTTAAACTTATTACTTTTCAGCACCCCAATGGAGGAACTCTCACGACAAAAGCCGCATTGTTGGACATGGGTTCAGATGTCACCATTGTTCCCTTGTTTGCATGGCCTGCAACATGGCCTCTGAATACCCTGGGGACACCAGTTACGGGAGTGGGAGGCATGCAAATGACTCAAATTAGTAAAACATTCTTAACAGTGTGAGTTGATGAAGATGCACGTCTGTGTTCAGGCGAGACCTTACGTGATAAATACAACAATCTAGCTGCTGGGATGGGATGCATTGAGCCAGATGAGTTCCTGTCTCACCAATGAGGGTTTTTAGCGGTGGCCATTGAGGGGTGGCCAATCCTAAAATTAAAATGGTTAACAGAAATGCCAATCTGGGTTGATCAATGGCCACTGTCTAAGGAAAAGCTTGCCCATGTTAATGAATTGGTTGATGAGCAATTGAAAAGGGGGCATATCATACCCTCTATGAGCCCCTGGAACACACCCATCTTTATGATCCCTAAAAAATCAGGAACATGGAGGTTATTACATGACCTTCGAGGCATTAATTCCTTAATGCAGGATATGGGACCCCTGCAGCCTGGCCTACCCTTGCTATCAATGTTACCTGTCAATTGGCAACTGTTAATTATTGACATAAAAGATTGTTTTTTCACAATCCCCCTGCACGAGGACAACAGTGAGAAGTTTGCCTTCTCAGTGCCATCCATTAACAAGACAGAGGCAGCAAAGAGGTATCAATGGGTTGTATTGCCACAAGGGATGTGAAATTCTCCTATGATGTGCCAACCGTATGTTGCCTGGGCGCAAGTCCCGCTGAGAAAACAATACCCACAGTATCTTATCTATCATTACATGGATGATATTCTTATAGCAGGAGAACACCTAGATACAGCCACCCTGCTACCTGCCTTACAGCAACAATTACAAAAGGCAGGCCTTCAAATTGCCCTTGAAAAAGTCCAACAACAGTCCCCATGGAAATATTTGGGTATGCTTATCACTGAAGCCCAAATTCGACCCCAAAAATTAACTATTTGCACATAAATTCGGACTTTATCAGATGTTCAAAAATTCATAGTACTTGTGGCATAACTGATGAAGACCTTGAGCCCCTGATGCCATTATTAAAGGGGGGAAATCAGACCAATGTGCTGCATGAACTGACTGAAAAACAACAGAAGGCTCTGACTCAAATTGCCACAAAACTGGGTAATTCCTTTGCAGATCGTTGGTTCCCTACTTTGCCATTGTCCGTAGCTGTGTTGAATAAAGAAAAACACACAATGGCTATACTAATGCAGTGGGATGGCCCGGCTAAACAGCCACTACAGATCTTGGAATGGGTGTTTTTACCATTTAATTTGAAAAAATCCTTGACCGAACAAATGGAAGCTATAGCAAAAATTGTGATCAAGGCATGGAAGCGGACATTGGAAATGTCAGGAATGGAACCCCAAAATATTCTTCTCCCATCAACAAAGGACTATTTGCAATGGTCATTACAGAATTCAGATACCTTACAGTAGGCATTGTTGAACTTTCCAGGTCTCATTAGCACTCATTTTCCCCTCCATAAGCTTTTTTCTTTGCATCAACAAGTGGAAGAACTACCTTGGCTATCAAGGCAACCTGTAGAAGGCCTCATGGTTTTTACTGATGCCAGTTGAAAGACTTCTAAAGAAGGTCTTACTTGGCAGTACAAAGGCAAATGGCTCGGTGAAATCCTTGAAGGACCAGGAGACTCTTTAGGGGTTCTTGAGTTATGTGCTGCTATCAGGGGGTTCAAAAAATGGCCAAATGATTCCGCTAACATTGTTTCTGATTCTGTCTACGTAGTAGGTGTTGTTGAGCACATGGAGCGAGCATTACTGAAGGAAATTCAAAACCGGGGCTGTGGCAAGTCTTTTTGCAACTGTGGCAGTTACTTAATTCTCACAAACAGGATTATTTTATTACCCATATATGGAGTTACTCTGGATTGACGGGAGGCATGGCCTTAGGAAAGGAGAAGACTGACCAATTGGTGGCACCACTTTGGGCCTCTGCTTCTCCTAACATTGATAAGTTTGTCCAGGCCAGAAAGGCTCACAAGTTTTTTCACCAAAGTGCAAAATTTTTATACAAACAACTTGGAATATCGCTGCAGGATGCTCAAGGAATTGTCATAACTGGTCTGCAATGCCAGGGCATGATTGGTGGATTGGGTCCTGGGGTCAACCTTCGTGGCCTGGAGCCCTTGCAGTTATGGCAAACTGATGTAACTATCTACGCCCCGTTTGGTCACTTTAAACGCATTCATGTTACCATAGACACCTTTTCTGCCATGGTTTGGGCCACTCCTATGACAAGCAAAGGATCTTGTTTTGTAATTAGACACTGGCGAGGCTGCTTTGCCATAATGGGCTTGCCTCAGGAAATCAAGACGGACAATGGGCCAGGATATATAGCCCAAGGGACCCAAGATTTCTTGGCTCGTTGGGGAATGAAGCACAGCACAGGTATTCCCGTTAACGCCACAGGACAAGCTATTATTGAAAGAACACATCAGGTACTGAAAGGACTGCTTGATAAACAAAAAACGGGGGAGGATGGGCTGACACCACAGGACAGAGTGCTGAAAGCAGTTTAAGTTATGAATCATCTACAGTTAGTAGGTACTCACAGTGACCCACCAGCATTAACACATTACTCAGGTTTGCAGCAAGATTCTGAATTGATACAGCACTGACAGAAAAATTTGTATTAAAAATCCTATGACAGGGTTATGGGAAGGACCTGCAGATTTATTAATGTGGGGTAAGGGTTATGCTTGTTTCATTACAGACAAAGGACCCTGAAGGATACCAGTGAAATGGGTTCACCCCAGGCTTGAGAAGGACACTCTGATCCCTAGTATCACCAATGAACCAACAACCAGCGCTACCTGAAAACATCAATTGCCCTCAGAACTGTGAACACTTTTGCTATCCTTGGGTGAGATTAGAATGTGTGTGGTGTGGATTAGATAGGTGGTGTCAGTACAAAGGAGGATGCTTCCAGAGGTGTATTGAGTGCAGACATTGGCACTCCCAAGAATTCAATACCTGGGTGGTGTTATCCCAAGCGATAGGAACAACGGTTAATTCCCCTGAAACCTGTCCAGAAGGGCTGAACTTCTTTGAGTCTCAGGAGCAATTGGGACAGGCTATTCAGTGGTTTCATAATGAGCACCGAAAGCTCGAGCAAAAAGAGAGAGAATAAGATCAAGGCTATTGAATGTGGGAAAGGAATATTTATCCCTGGGACTTGGGGAGTTAGACCGGATCAGTGGGAACAAACAAAGCAGAGGTGGTGATTTGCGGAAGCAAACAAACTCCACAAATTTGTGAAAGTTGTAAAGCCGGAATGTTTATTACAGCGCTTGCTAGGTGCCGCAGCAGCAGACACAGGGAGACAGAGGAGAAGGCTGTATGTGGTTCCACAGAGGTGTCTTTATTGGCAGCTTCTGCAAAGGGTCACAGTGACAGCTCTTCTGAAGAACTTAGCAGAGGTGGGTGTTTATATGGGTATAGGGGTTTTAGGAAACAGCTCAATAGTAAGGGCCGAGGCAAAAGTGACCTATCATCTTACAAAGAGATAAGGAGGGTCCGAAGGCAGAACAGGGGCTACTTTGGTCCAGTCATCATGACTAGGCATTTCTTATCTTAGGCAACAGACCGCCAGGGAGGCCTTGCAGGCCCTGTGCCTGCTACAACTCCACTTTTTGTATTTAGTAAAAAGGCGTTCCCAGTAGTTCTTTTAAAGCAATGGAACAGACATGAGAACATAGCTAATACAATGACAATTGCAATGAAAATCCACAGAATTCCCTTAACCCAAGATGCAACCCATCCTGTTAATCCCCATTGACCGAAAAAGTCATTGACCCAGTCTGGGTTGTTTTCTGCTTTTAAGTCCTTCACAAGTTCCTTCAGTTTCTGGATGTTTGCATGGATGGATTCTGAGAGTGAAGAGAGATTGAAGCAGGACATCCCTTCGAAGCCTTGGCAGCCATGTCCGTGGGCAAGCAGCAGGAAGTCAATCGCGGCTAGATTTTGAAGTGATGCACGTCTTGTGGTTTCTTCTTCCTTTAAAAGATCACTCAGGGCAGTAGATGTAGTGTTGGTTTGCTTACTGAGCCAGTACCCAAGGTGATTTATTTCACCAAGGGCCTTAGCTGCAGCTACCCATGGTAGGAATATAGAGACAGCTATCTTTTTTGGTTTCTTCCAATCGTATAATTTGGGATCGCAATTTTCATCAAATTCCGTGTAGGATCTTTTGTGGCATTTTAATTAGCTTTCTTTTTTTCCAATTATGTAACAAGGCGATATTTGGAGTGAGGGTAGAAAGTTTTCCAAGGCTACAGGGACCTCCCTGGAGCCGTGAGAGAATCCCAGCCCATACTTGGTCACCACAGATGAGAAACGTTCCTTTGGGTAGTACTTTGGGGTGGAGAGAGGATACAGAGATCACGCGAGCAGTGTAACTACACCAATCAGGAGGGTTATAGGCCTTGTTAATGGGTGATATGTCTTTTCTGTATGTGTTTTTTGTCTGGTCAATTTCTGGCCAATTATTCTTCAGACATCTCAAGTAAAATTTGACACAGAATGTTGCTTTGGAAACCCCAAACAGGTCCAATTCTCGGGGTTCCTCTAGAGCACCGGGCAACATTTTTGTCCACTCGTCCCAAGTATCTACCAGGTTGGGTCTCTCACCTGTGGTGTGGAGGAGCTCTGAATTATAGACGGGCCAGTCATCAGCTACGAAGGGAATTCCTACCAGACATTTGGAAAGTGGTTTATCAAGGCTTCCCATGAATAAGCACATGTTATCCTGTTTTAATGTCTTTGCTAAGGTTACCCAAACATTATGGCTAGGCTCTGGGCTAATCCAGCTGATGGCATATGGTACGGTGAGGAGCATCCCCGCAGCAGTGAGGACAGCACCAACAGAGATAATTTTCATCTTTGGAAAGGGATGGGGCTTCTGATAGGGAATAGAAGCAAAATGTGTTATCTTCATGGTGGGAGGGGAGGGTTAGGGTTTTCCCCCTTGTTCCTTTCTTACTTTCCTTCTCCCCCTCCCCCCGCCCTTTTTTTTCCTCTCTCTTTCTATAAGCTAAGGATGGGGGAGTGGGTATACGGCTAGGGGTTTTTGGTAAAAGTTGAAAAAGGGGAGCAATAGGGTTTTTTATGGTAAAAGGGGTAATAACATGTAATTCAGAGAACAATTTGTGTTCAGGCTCTTTCTGGCTTATGGCTTGACTGATGCAGCACAATGTTGTTCAGCTTTCTGTTTTGTCTGCTGTCACATGATGGGACGGTCTTGTCTCCGGTATGTGGATGTTTGGCGACGCCTTCATCTCCAGGCAGAACTGGTCTGGTTTTGAGGTCTTGTATTTGACTCAGGAGAATTCTTGTCACTCTTTGTGGGAGTAGTGTTTTCAGTGCCTAGGTATGGTTATATGTTTTTTCCTGGGTACCATCTTGGGCCAGACAGTAGTAGAACATACGCATACCCTCTTCCCCAAGTAATCAACTGGAAAGGCCCAGAAATTTTATGTGTTTCTAGGTCCTTCACTAGCACAGGTGGTTTCTCAGTGAGCTTTGCTTGGGCGGTATTTGCAAAGTGGCGAAGTATTGGTGGGTCAGGCTCTGATGTTGTACAGTTCAGGAAGTTGTTGACATAGAGAGCCTTGCAAAGTCTTTCCAAATGGAGATATGTTTTCTGTTTCTCTTCGCTGCTGATTGAGAACTCTTTTGAGGGTTTGATGTGTCCTTTCCACGATGGATTGTCCTGTGGGGTTTGCAGGTATGCCTTTCTTGTGTTCTATTCCCCATTCACTGAAGAACTCTTTTAACTTACAAGAGGTATAGGCAGGTCCATTGTCTGTTTTGATTTCCTTTGGTACTCCTAGGGTGGCGAAGGCAAGGAGGAAATGTTTTATGGTGTGCTGTGTAGTTTCTCCTGGATGAGCTGATGCAAATACTGCTCCAGAGAACATATCGACCAATACATGCACATATTTTGACCTTCCAAAAGGTGGGAAGTGAGTTACATCTGTCTGCCACAGCTGGCAGCTGTTCAGGCCTCGGGGATTGACTCCCTTCCCCATAGACGGTATCTAGTAGTTTTGGCAGTTCAGGCATGTGGCAACAATAGCTTTTGCTTGATTTTTTGAGAGCTTGAACATTCTGAGAAGGGCAGGTACATTTTGATGATAAAATGCGTGTGACAACTTTGCCTGGGCAAAGATGTCAGGGACGTTAGCAGTCTCTGTTGCCATGGCCAATGCATCCGCTTTCCTGATCCCTTCTGTGATGATACCTGGGAGGTCGGTGTGTGACCTCACATGCATTATATGGTAAGGTTGTTTTCTGTGGGAGATTAAGCGTGTTAATGTAGAAATCAATTGGCGTAACTTTGGATTGGAAACTTCTTTGAGAAGAGCATGTTCCGCTCTCATAGCTATACCAGCAACATAAGCTGAATCTGTGACCAGATTAAAGGGTTCGTCTTTGAATTTCTCAAAGGCACTGACAACAGCTGCTAACTCTGCGATCTGTGGAGATCCCTCCACTATTTGAATGTCAGATTCCCATTTTTGGGTCTTAGGGTCCTTCCAGGCCATTACAGAATTGTGGGATGACCCTGAGCTGTCTGTAAAAATGGTTAGAGCTTTGAGAGGTGTTTTACTTTGGACTAATTTTGGGGTCAGATTAAAGGCTGCATCACCATTAAAAAGTTTATGTTTTGGGGTATGGATGGAAATTTGGCCTGTATAGATATCAAGGGCAAACTGGAAATTTTCACTGGTCTGGAGCAAATGCTCCCGGTCCCCAGTGGCCAGTGGCAAGTGAACTCACACCCTGCAAGGGAGCGGAGGTGAGTTCTGGCTTTTTTTATTAGATGTCCCATGATTTCTTGAAGTGGTAATTGTCTTTGAAGGTTGGTTGTTTGTAAAGATCCATTCCAGTATCAATAAAGGGTCTCAAAGTTGAGGATCCCATTGGAAATTCAGTCCATAGTACAGGGGTGCTTTTCCCAGAATGACAAACTGGAAAGGAAGGCTGGGCTTGAAGCAATGGGCTTTGCAAGAAGACAGGGCTTCTTGGACCTTGGTGATGGCATCTCGGGCTTCTGGTGTTAGAGTGTGTGGAGAGTCCAGGTCTTCGCTGCCACGGAGAAGGTTGAACAGGGAAGCGAGGTCCTCTGTTGTAATTCTTAGCAGGGGACATACCCAGTTGATGGATCCCCACAGACTGTGTAAGTCTCTCAGGGTTTTTGGGTCGTCTCGGATGGTGAGCTGCTGGGGTACGAAAGTCCTTTCACGGATCTGGAATCTGAGATAAGTCCATGGGTTGGTGTACTGTATTTTGTCCTGACGGATCTCGGATCCTGCTTTTTCTATGGTTTTGATGGTCTTTTTAACTGCTTTGTCTAAGTAAGTTTTTTCTGATGCACAGACCAGGATATAATCCATATAGTGGTAGACGATTGCACCTGGAAATAGGTTCTGCACGGCAGACAGAATGTGAGCAATGTACCACTGGCATATAGTAGGCAAGTTTTTCATTCCTTGAGGAAGATAACACCAATGATAACTTTTGAGTGGAGCCTCTCTGTTAAGAGAGGGAACGGAGAAAGCAAACCGTGGAGCATCCTGGGCGTGCAGCAGAATGCTGAAGAAACAGTCTTTAATATCTATGATAGCAAGTGTCCAGTCTCTAGGCAGCATCGATGGTGAAGGCAGGCCAGGCTGGAGAGGGCCCATGTCCTCGATGACCTTATTGATTTTTGCAAAGGTCGTGGAGGAGACTCCACCTGTCTGTTCCAGGTTTTTACAGTACGAAGACTGGGGAGGTCCAAGGGCTGGTGGTCTCGACAATGTGGCTTTTGGCAAGCTGTTCTTCCACAAGGGCTTGTACTACATGCAGTTTGACTTTAGAGAGGGGCCACTGTTCGATCCAGATCGGGTCATGGCATTTCCAGGTGAGCTGCAGGGTATCTGGTAGTGCACGCTCCTCAGTGGCCCCAATTAGAAATCCCGACTGGGAATACACAGGGAAGCTCCACACTGGGATAGAACATCCCTCCCCCAAAGGATGATGGGGGGCCTTACCACAAATGGGCGGATGGTTGCTAACTTGCCTTCAGGCCTTTCGACGAGAATGTTGTGCTTGCTTCGCATAGACACTGTGGTTCCACCAATCCCTGAAATCATGCCTGCTAGCAGTTGTAGTTCCCAGTTTGCCGGCCATTCTGAGCGGGCGATGATGGTCATGTCGGCACAGGTGTCCAGCATCCCTGGTCGGTAGATCTTGTCTCCTCTGCAGGAAAGTCCACACTCAATGGTAGGCTTGCTTGGACCCACAACTTGTGCCCACATTGCTGTAGAGTTGAGAGGAAGCTGTTTCCTGTGATTCTTTGGGAGTAGAAAGGCTTGTGCAATCGGAGTTCCCTGTGAAAGTTACAATGGTAAGTCCGTGCAGTACAGCTGGACAGAGATTTCTTGTCCCGGGTGCACTGTTTGTACTTCTGGAACAACAAAGATTTCCTCTGGGCCATGGAGAGTGACACCTATAATTAAGATGTCAAAAGGACCACCTTTTGTCCCATGCTTGCCTGTGGGAACACAATAAACATCCTTATTATTAAAGTCAATGGACAGAGGAATTACCAGCTGGCAATGGGTTCCCATCTGTATCTCTCTGTGTGTTGGATCCTCTTCATGTGATCTGGAACCTCCTGGGATGATGCGTGGCTGGGTCTGGACAGCTTTTGATTTGTTGTCTTTGCGCGGGGCCTGACCACGCTCCACTGGAAGTTTCCCGAACGCTGATGGTAGTACTGCTGATTCTGGGGTCTTTGGTAGGTGTTACGGGGGTTTCGGGTAGGTGACCTGTCTGAACAGTCTTTTATAAAATGTCCAAAGTCTCCACAGTGAAAGCAGCAGGCCTGGTCTTTGGAAGCCACTACTGCAAATGCACCAGAAACTCCTTCTGCAATACCCTTAGCAACTGCCTGAGCCACTGTGTCTTCAGTGGACAAATGACGTGTACAGCTTTCCACCATTTGCTCTATGATAGGTTCTGTATCCAAGGGTAGGGCCCTCAGAATTGTTTTACACTGTTCATTAGCATTACTCATGGCAAGTTTATACAGCAGTTCTTTTCTTGTCCCCGTGTTCTCTATCTGTTTTTCCAGAGCATCCTTAATTCTGTCCACAAACTTGATAAAGCTTTCATCTACTCCTTGTTTAAGATTAGAGAAATGTTGGGTAGGAATAGAGTCATCTGGGATAAGAAGTAAGGAGGTTTTTGCTGCAATAGCCAAGTTCTGTAGTGCTGCCTCAGGTAAGGTGTTAGCTTGGTCAGAGGGTTTCTGTAAATTCCCTTCTCCAGCCAGCTGTTTGACTGTAAAATCTGGCCTATCAGCATCTTTAGCATAGGTGTCTGATAATGTTTTTAATTGTCTTTCCCATAGCATGTAGTCTGCCAGGGAAAGAAGGCAGTGGGCGATATTTTTAACATCGTGAGGTACTAAAACATGTGCCGAGAAGATAGCTTCTAGGAAATTTCTAACAATATGTGAACTTCTACCATGTTCTTTGGCAATATTTTGTAGTTGTACAAGTTCTTTATTTGTGTTAGGTTCCCACATTGTTTTAGTGGTGGCACCATCTCTTCTTCCCTTTATATAAATTACTGGGAAGGCAGAAATTCTCTGAGCCAGTTCCCAACCCCCTGCCCGTGTTGCTTCCATTTTGATTAGAGCCCATGGAGCAATGTCCTTTGTATCAGAATCAGACTCGCTGTCACTACTGTCATTAGTCGAGGAGTGAGAGTGAGCAGGCGGTGCAGTATGCTTTTTTGGGCATGTTGGAGCGAGAGTTTGCAGGGGTGTAGGGGACCGAAGAAAGTGTCGGGAGGTACATGGCAGAGCTTGGCTAGAGGGAGGCAGCAGTGGAGCGGCAATAGCAGCACCATGTGTGGCACAGCCTGCGGGGGACTGAGGCACGTGGAGAAGTGGGGTGCCACCATGGGGGGTCTTGGAGGTGCCGTTCGGGGGTCCCTGAGGGTGGGTGGATGGTTGCAAAGCCTGGGGATGCGGGCAAGGGAGAAGCGGGGAAGAGGAGGCGGTGGGATTGGCAGGGGCTGCCGCTGCCACAGTGGGCATGACGGGGCGTACAGCGTGGTTTGACAGAGCTGTGGCGGGTGGGCAGGCAAGCAGGGAGAAGACCGCTTGCTGTGGCAGGAATGGTAGTGGGGGTAGGGAGACACATGACGGGGGTGAGTGGCACGGCAGCAGGGGTGGGGAGGGGGTGGCGGTGGGCTGTGCCGAGATGTTGGAGAGAGGGAGGGCAGACCCGATAGAAACCAGCACAGTTACACCCGAAGGTAGCGCGGGGGGAGGGTGCAAGCAGTGTGCCCCGTGGATTGCGCAATAGGTGGAGTGGAATCTGCGCTAGCCGTGTCGGGGGGGGGGGGGAATGGATGGGCAGGCCCAACGGACCCCACGGGCATGGAGAGGGTGGGTGGGCGTGGCGCGGCGCAAATTCTGTGTTCCCCATCCCAAGAAGGGGGCCCGAGGGTGGAGCAGCCTCAGAGACGGCATTTGGACCCAGAGAAAGCAGAGGATAGGATTCAGAGACTGAGAGTAAAGGAATGTTAGCTGTGTTATTAGCATTTAATGAGAGAGTCTCTGGTGGGAGACATAAGGTTGGAATGCCCTCAGCAGGGGAAGGTTGCAGAGAAATTTAGCTCTTTATATTTGTCTTTTCAACTGATTTGGTTATCGAATTAAATAGAGGTAAAAATCGAGTTACAGGAAAATCTTCATTCGTTTGGAGAGAACATATTCCTGTCCCTACTGTGTCCCAAAAAGAATCTAGAGATAGCGTGTGTTAGTATCTGGAAACTGCGAAATAATCCATTTTATAAATTTTTTCCAATTAGTTTTTGAGACACTGCCTTTAGAGAAAGAAAAGCTGATAGCAGATAGGATTTCTAGGATTTGTAAATATAAGTCTCTTTCATTCTGGGATTGTTTTAATTTACTAGGTTTTGATCCCATACTGATATAATTCCCTATTCCCTGCCAGCAGTAAAAAGAGAAAAAAAAGAGAAAAAAAACCCAAAAAGGACCCAAGGTAAAAGCACACAAAAAAGGCTGTCTTAAAACTTACACTTCTTCAGCCGAATGTGGGTCAAAAACTGCTGGTGGGTGGTCTGCCATGTCCGACTCCTCAGGATCACATCCCAGATGTTGATGTGGAGGGTCGTCGGATGCCTCTTCAGATAACTTCTTCTATAATGGAAAACTTATCTTCAGGAGGTTGTAGCAAACTGAGGCAGTAACTATTCAAGAAGAATGCTGCTTCTCTGGAGTGCCAGGATGCCAAGCACGCCGTTCGGAGCACCAAATTTTATTATGGCAGGGGTTTTTGAGGTCTCTCTGACCCCAGCTGCCATAGGTGTCCGGATAGCTAAGTCTTGCTAAGCACAACCTGTCCACATCCCTCAGGCAGGCTCCCAGTCACAGGCAATCTTAGCAAGCAGCTCAGCTCTTAAGTGAGATCAGCTCTTTGGTGAATTCAGCTCTTTGCTTGCTAAGTGCCTCAGCAGACGCGGGGAGAGAGAGGAGAAGGCTGTAGGAGGTTCCACAGAGGTGTCTTTATTGGCAGCATCTGCAAAGGGTCACAGTGACAGCTCTTCTGCTGAACAGCACAGAAATAGGGGTTTATATAGGGTATAGGGGTTTTGGGAAACAGTTCAAAAATAAGGGTTGAGGCAAATATGACCTATCGTCTTACAGAGAGATAACGAGGGTCCGAAGGCAGAAGAGGGGCTTCTTTGGTCCAGTCATCATGACTAGGCATTTCTTATCTTAGGCTGCTGACCACCAGGGAGGCCTTGCAGGCCTACATCTTCTGAACAGAGAGAGACATGGTTTTCCCGGGAAAATCCTGGGAAGCTGTGTAGAAGCTGTGGGGAACTTAGAGGAAAGAATTCAAAAAATTATTATCTCTCTTTCTGTAACCATTATTCATAGATATGGTTCTCGAGAGTGTGTTATTCATAGTTCACCAATAGTGTGAGAGGTTTTGACTTTGAGACCAATCAGGTATCAGCTTAGCAAGTCAGACTATAAAAGTTGCAATTTCTACCTAATAAACAAATTTTATTTCGCCTTCTGATGACTGGAGTCATTCATTCCATCCCTGACTCAACAGCATCATCCCAATAAGTAATTTTACTGGTTTTATAAAATGGGTAGGAGCCGGAGGAAAGCCATATGTGGGAGAAGAAAATAGATCAAGCGCGGAAAATCACTGGTGTAACATAACCAGAGGTGGTACAAAATTGGACATATGCAAAAGGTTGGGGATGAGGCCAAACGGTGAGGACTTCCAAGCAGGTATGATAACACAATCACTGAATGAAAGCGAAATAGAGCCCCAAGAACTAGACCTGTTAGGATCGGTACTTGGGAATTATTGCTTGTTTTTTAACTACTTTTTAAACCCAAAATCAACTGATATGAGGAATGTCCTAGTCCCACAACCCAAAAATAATAGTGTCATCCTTAATCCCAATTCTCTATGGTATCAGAATGTGATCAAATATTGCCACAATTGGACTTATCCTGGATGTGCTGGTGAAAATGTGACTGTAAGAAAGCTTCCATCAGGTGTCTTTTTAATCTGTGGGGATAGGGCATGGCTTGCAATTCCTAGTAATTCGTTTGGTGGTCCTTGTTATTCAGGAAAGCTAACCATGTTTGCCCCTAGCATGCGCGAAATGCTGAATCAGACTGTTTGGAGAGCGGGACTTAACAAGAGAACTAAAAGAGCAATCACAACCTTGGCACCTGATTGTGAAAATCACATAGAGTTTTGGGGCACTTCAGCACAAATAATAGCATCATTCCTTACTCCAGGTGTTGCTGCTGCTCAAGCTTTGGCTACGCGCAACAAACTGGGATGCTGGACAGCCAAACAATTAAACATAACTTCAGCTATTTCAAATCAGATGCTCACTGATGCAGATAGTATTACACACGGCACACTGCAAAATAGAGCCGCTATAGATTTTTTGCTATTAACACATGGGTGCGGGTGTGAGGATTTTGAAGGAATGTGTTGCATGAACCTCTCTGACCATTCTGCATCCATTCACAGGAAATTCAAACAACTACAAGATAACATGAAGAAATTGACTGTGAATGACTGGGGTGTGGATGAGTGGTTTGAGGGATGGGGAATAACTGGATGGTTGAAAGATATTGTAAAGAGAGCTTTATTATTACTATTAGTCATTATTATATTGCTTTGTATTATTCTATGCATAATAAAATGGGTGACTCATTTGGCAGAAAATACAGTAAAAGGGGTTTGGCAGGTGCAAGAACAAAGAAGAAGGGGGAATTGTAGCAATGTATTTGCACAGCTTAGGCCACAGTGCGCTCCAGCCAAACCGCTTTTAGTTATTCTTATCAGCACCCTCTGGAATTCATCAAGGTTACTAAGACATAAATTGTGCTAAATTAAGAAAGAAGAAGCTGAGAAACAAAATGCCAAGACCACAAGAACTAGATAAAGGAGGGCAGTGAAGCACCTGGTCTGTAACCAATCACATATCTTGAAAAGTGCATGCTGAGCGCGTGGACAAGATAGAGGCACCAATCAAGACATGCGTGATAGACATGCGCAGTAGTGTTAGAATGTATAACTAGAACATAATGTAAACAATAAAGTCGCTTCTGCTTAATCATATTAGTTAGTTGTCCAGGAGTCCTGATCCCCCGCACAGTAACAGCAACAAGATTAATAGACAAGCACACAAAAAAAGACGATGATTAACATACTAAAAGGCGATCACCGAGCAATGCCTCGTGGGACAAAACAAAAGACAAAAATTATGCTCTCCCCCCACAGTGGACTACACAGTACCTGGAAAGCTAGTTTGTCCAAACAGGAGCTATTCTGCCAAAACAGTGGCTCTCTCAGTTGCAGCAGCGGTCCCGATGCAGGCGGCTCCCTCCCCCCGGGGTGGCAGTGGTCCTGGTGGCAGCCCTGGTGGACGCTGTGTCTTGTGGCGGGGGTCTTGGCGGCTGCAGCGGTAGCAGCAGTTGCGTCATTCTCTGGCTGCAGCAGCAGTTACCCCTTTTTGCAGCTTCAGCAACAGTTACCACTTGCCGCATGTTTAAGGAACCAGTCTACCCTTTTCCCCAACGGAGGTAAACCTGCACAAACTTCCAGCGGCTCACCGTTTTCTGCTGAAACCATGCTCCTGCCATGATGTAGGTGGTATGGAATTAAACAGTGCTAGAAACTCTACCCCTCCTTTATTCTGTACCCGGGACAATACCACAGCAAAAGAGAAAACCCCAGAGAATAGTCTGTTTTATCCATGACGCGAATCAATCAGTGAGTGATCTCTACCTATCCTTATCTCAGTTCATGAACCTTTGTCATATTTCCTCTCCCCTGTCCAGCTGAGGAGGGGAGTGGCCGAGTGGCTTTGGTGAGTGCCTGGCATCCAGACAGGGTCAAACCACCACACACAGTACTGCCCATACTATTCCTTATTTTAAGAGGAAAACAAACAAAAAACCCAATCAAACAAAAAATAACCCCACACAAACTAATTTGCTGTTCAAGACCTCTGATTCATATCAGTGAAACCTATCAAGCCCAGATAGTTGTAATCTGCAGCTTCTCAAACTGAGTAATGTACTGGAAAAGCCTCTGAATTAGGACGACAATGCCGAATTAACTCACATTGGAAGCATTGCTTTAACTACTTTCTGCTTTTCTAAAAACGTCTTGAATTCTACAGGTATCTATGCTATTTTCCACAATTCTGAACAAAAAACAAAAGAGTTTTCTTATCCTGTTTAACACCGCCACCACCCCACCCCATACTGTTCCGGTTAAGAAAATACTTTGTTTCCATTTCTGTGGCCCATATGTTCTTCATAAAAGTTTGAGGAAACTGTAAAAGTCAGATCAGTAAAACAGTGGCAAGAAGAAAGACAACTAAATGCTCATATTTTAAATTCAAAACTATTGACCATCTGTTGCAGATTAGCACTTGTCTCACCTCAACCATCTTGTTACCTCTGAGATGGGAAACATGTATGTTTATGAAAATTCAGAATTTTAGAAGCATATAATGTACTTGGGCAGGTGGAGGAAAACAAAAATATATATAGCTTATTTAGCGAGTTTGCAAAAGTACAGAACATAGTTTGTAACAGGAATGTAATTTGCTAGGTAGAAACAACTTAGAACACATAAGAATGTAGTTGCTAGGTGAAGGCCATAAAGATAAGAAAACTCAGTAAAGCAAGACTCAGGTATTATTGAAACCCATAAAGCAGAACCTTTTGATTAAGGAGCCAGCAAGAACCAGGCTCCTAGTTTTGGCCAGGGCAAACTGACCTGAGAGAAAGTCAAACCTCCACCGCACCTGCCCAGACACAAGGTCAAGCAGCAAACACCTCAGGAAGACCTCCTACTTCATCAAGAAGACCCCTGTCCACAACCCCCAGGGGGCGTGGCACCACAGAAGACTAATTATAATATGAAGCACAAGGAGGCAGAGAGTGGGCAGGGAATGGGTGGGTGTAGCAATGTATCTGAACAACTTAGGCCTCGGTGTGCACCAGCCATACCACTTGTAACTGTTCTTATCAGAATTGTCTCAGGGCACTGTGGAATTCATCAAGGTTACTAAGACATAAACTGTGCTAAAATAAGAACGAAGAAGCTGAGAAATGGCATACCAGGATCGTAAGAACTAGATAACAGAGGACTGCAGAACACCTGCACGGTAACCAATCACGGACACTAAGAAATGGAGGCAGAGAACGAGAGAACGAGACAAAGGCACCAATCAAGAAGTGTGATCTTAGTAGTTTGTAGAATCTGTAAAAGTATGTGTAATGTAAACAATAAACAGCTTTTGCTTGATCATATTGGTCAGTTGTTCAGGAGTCCTGGTTTACCTGCAATATATTGGTGACGCACAACGTAGTAGTGAATGTGTTAATGAAGTAGATCAAAACTTTTAGACTCTAAAAGGGGAGTTCTTAGGCCCTTTGGACTCTGAAGGCGATCCTACTGAGTGAAAAGGCGGGGGCCCTGGTCGGAGACCGCCGTGGCTGGACCGCAGTGCGGGGGAATTGGAGGATGACTCCAACGGAGGAAGGAGAACGTGCCAGGAAAACAACTCTGGAAAGAATTTGTTTGAGCTGCAGCTGTTACACTGGGACAGGTGAGCGACCGGGGCCTGGAGGATGGGAAAGGCGATGTCAAAGGAAGAGCAGGCTGCTCTAAAAGTCCTCCAGCATATTCTCTCTAGGAAAGAGGTTAAATATGACCCTGGAGTTTTGAAAAAATTGCTAAAATGGGGTCAGGAGAAAGGGTATTTTACTAACCCTAAAAGCATATTCAATACCTCTGAGTGGGAAAAGCTCGGGATGGCTCTTTGGGATGCAATCAGTGACGAGTTCAAAGACACTAAGGGATTGAGTACAACATGGAAATTAATGATAACAGTGTTAAAACAATTAAAAGCAGAGAGGACAGCTGCAGCCAGAGCAGCAGCAGCCCTAGGGCCAGACGATCCCGCGATGGCTTTTCCAGCATATGCCCCAGAGTTTTTCGTGGGGGAGGACCCAGTAATACCACCTTCTGCGCCTGCGGAGCCAGAGCTGCAGGTGCAACAGGCAGTAACAGGCAGTAACAACGCAGTCCTACAGCTCGCACTGGGTCCACAGACTGCATTGGAAGCAGAGGGAGTGGAGGTGTGTTAGGGATATGATAGAAATTTGTGCGCAATGGATCATAGATATATGTATCAAACATGCTATTAAAGGAGGGGACCAGGGTTTAATCCTAGAGTGACACCTCGGCTGGCTGACAAGGGTGGAACTCGGCATTAGCATACCAAGGAAACTCGGCTGCACAGGAGATGATCGTTCACGGTGGCATGTACCAGAGGATGCCCAGTGATGATGGCCCATGAAGATACACATCTGAGATAACCAGGGCCTTCAACACCTTCCACCTGAATACAGGATTCCGGGAATTGGAGGAGAAACATTTGTCTCTTCCCAGAGGAGGTTTTGTGCAGCTTTGAGTGAAGAAAGAAACCAACATGAATATGATGAACTTTGAAAGGAGACAAAGGGACTCTGCCGCGGGCAAGAAAAAGAGTATAAGAATTGTCCCTGCGTGATGGAGAAGGAAGACTTGCTCACCATATGATGATCGACAAGTCTCGTTTTTATTCCCGAATCACCGATTATTATACACTCTTTAATTAGCTCATGCATAGTGCAAAATCCCAGCTCACCATTGGTTAACTAGCTATCAGCTAACTACGTGCTGTTTTTGGTATAACTATTCTACTTTCCCAGGCTATTTGCTCCACCACCTGTGTCTGTGCATTACTTTATCCGTGGGCCAAGGACACAGTTTAATTGGGATAGCAACTCCCTCATTTTCTATCTTGGTCAAATTAATTTCACTGTGAGCTTTAGCTCGGAGTTAGCTTGTTACAAAGCTTTCAACACCTGCGGAGCAGCAGGTGTGGACGAAGGGGGGTTCGTGGACGAAGGGGGGTTCGGTGCGATAGAGGCCGGACCTGCGTCCACCCAGCCTGTATCCCCGGGGTCTGCGCTGTCATTTTTTTTTTTTTATTGGTGGCTGTCGGGACTGTAATACGGTCGCGAATAAATTTTTTTTGTTTTTATTTTTATTACGATTGGGTCAATTTTTATTTTTACTTATAACAAGGTGGATCTGCCGCTCCTTCCTCCGGCACCGGGTTTACTAATGGGGTGTCCCGTGGTGTCCCCTGAAGAGTTAACAGCAGTGATGGGGGGAGCGAATCTTTCCCCCGCTACCCCCTTCGCCGTCTGACTCACCGCTGCCCAGCCACCGCGGCGGGTCGTCGAATGCAAATCGCAGATATACAAATGCAAAAGCTTGTGCCGCTCTGAGAAGGAGGCAGCCCGCGCTGGCTCCGCAGCCTGGCTAGCTCAGGCACGACTTGAGATGTGTCAGAACAAAGGGACGTTTATACTAAACTAAAGACTCTGATAAGATTTAATTCTCGATTCGAAGATTTACTACTATGGGCAATTAAGAACTTATCGGAATTCTGGGAATCTTTTCATATTCAGCTGTTTTATATTCCTACTAAGAAAGATAAGGCTGCAGCTGCTTTGTTTTCAACGTGCCCTGTAATTAATGAGATTTCGTTAAACAGCAAAGCTAGCAAAGATATCTCTGGAATTTCTCCTGCGTAACAGCAGGTGCCATCTTTGACCCCTACTACCTAGCTAACACCACTTTTGGCCACTTGTAATATTACACCAGAGGAGAGGGAGGGAGCCGTGCCCTGAGGGGGGAGGATGACTCCCTCGACCTTATGCGTGAATATAAACAGCGTCGGGAATAACAGTCCTGAAAAGGCAGCAGCCTCCCTGAACTTTTAACTGAAAATTCGGGCGAAAAACCGGGTGTCCCGGTCCCAAAACTTCTCCCGGTCCCAAAACTCAAAAGGTTGTGCCAAGATCTCTTACATCACTATTGGGCATGTGAAGCAGATGTATTCAAGTCATTTTGGCTTGACAATTTGACCATATATGACAGGTATGCTCCGTTGGGACAACATGGCGGCACCTTACAGGGAGTTGCCGTACAACAAAATGGCGGCCTCCTACAGAAAGTTGACGTACAAGAGGGCGGCCCCCTGTGCCGAGCATGCGCAGGTGCTGTAGATGCCATTTTATAACCATCGAGACTACTGACCTCCAACTACAGCACCACCTCTGGCCGCTTCTATTATTGCAAGGAAAAGGGATGATAAAAAGTTCTCTACAGGAGCACCGACAGAAGAAACAAATCTGTAGAATGCAGCTCAACTATATCTAAAGAAAGAAACCAATTTATTTCCTCCAGATACCAGAGACTTTTCGAATTTTAAATCAAGTGCTCATTCAGAAAAAACAATTCTGCAAACCCAACCAGCAGGAAACCCAGAGGGCACATATACAAAAATAAGACAAGGGATATCCGAGTAATTAATTTCATCCATAGACTACCTCACACAAACCATTGCCACAATGCGAACAGAAGCCATCAAAACATGCTTCAGAGATGAAGAAGACTGGCAAATATCGCTCAGAGCCCACAAAAAACATAAAGTAGCCTAATCAATGTTAGGTGCAAAAAGGGAAAACACCATGCAAATCAGTGCTGTTCTAAATATGACATAGATGGAAATCTACTGGGAAAAGTATTTTCCAGTGACAACCATCTGAAATTTCTCCAAAGACAGAACACTTAGGGAGCTTTAATGTTTATAGATAATAACTTTCAATAAGTTGAGTGTTGATAAGATCAAGCAAAGTTAAGTTTCACTACATTTAAGTCTAAGTACTCTTAAGTTACATCTTGTCACTTTGATATTCTGTTAAAATTAAGTTTATTATTTCTTGCTATCAGAATTCATTCATTCCAAGTTTAACCATTGTTTAATATAACTTGTCCTAGGTTTTGTTAAAAGTTATTTGTCTAAATTGTAAGATATGTAGTTATTTTTCTAGAAAGATAAGACAGCTCTGATTGAAACAGCTGAGATGAGCCGCTGACAAACACCTGTTCATGAGTGGAAGAAGATGCAGTTTGTTATATCATCAATTTCATTGAAAGTTCTATTCTTCATTACAGTCTCTGCTGTTTTTGTCTTTTATAGGCGATTTTGATAAATAGTAACTGTTATTAATATTACATGAATGTTTAAAAAATGTTGTCTTAACTACTTCAAACATTTGCTGCTGTTATATTGATTGTATAATATGAATTCCCTGATTTTTGTAGATAAGAATTATTTACAAGGTATTGTTATAGTATTTACAGCCAGCTTCCATCAGCCAGCCCGCTTTGCTATCTCTTTTCGTGATCACCTATAAGACACGTGTCGTTTCAGGATCCTACCTTTTTTTTTGTTGTTGTTCTCTAGCTGTTAATGCATCTCTTAGACCAGGTTAACTCTCTGGCTGGTCCCTACACTAACCTTATGGCTGGATCTAACGTTGTCTCATAATTTTAAGTATTTTTCAGAGTTCTAAGCAAAGATATTTGAGCTTAATTGAAAGCCTCCTCCAGAGTGCTGGTCTTGTAGCTTTCTTCAGTTATGACAAAGCACTTTATAGAGAGTCCAGCCACAACATTATTTTTTTTTTTCTCTGGGTTTCATACTGGGTAATCAGTCTCTCATACACCTGCATTTCCTCTACCTTCACACTCTCGGTGTCTAGATCCAGGCTCACAGTCCTGTCTGTGACCACTTTCAGATCTTTGAAGAAGAGGTTTGCTGTGTTTGAAGCATCTTTATCCTGAAGGAAACTGCAGAGGGATTCAATTAACGTCTTTACTCATGACTGTTATTCTTAAGAGCCTTGTTTTAAAATGTGTTATAAGACATCCACCAATTAGAGTTTGGGCTGTGGCCAGGCCCTAATTCTAATTGGATGGGACGTTTAACAACAAACCCAGGTGTTTTCTGCATCAAAAGTAGATTTAAGTCGCTTTGACTTGACAATTTGACCTTGTTAATATGACAGCTGAACCTACTTAAAAGTGAGCTTGGGGAATCGTTATCCAGACATGATTTTCCAATTCTCCATTGATTTGATATTTACCAGCTGTTGCAGACTCTGGGATAATGGTTCAGTGTTATAATGCTTATTAATTCTATAATTTCACATGTGTTATTGATTAGGTGTATTGTCTGATTAATTCATAATTGCTGTCAGTTTCTTCTTCATTACATGCATTGTTTTGCTCTAGTGTTTGCTCATGCTAATAATCAAAGGGTGTTAGTGGTGACAACTTATGTCGTTATCTTATCTATCTCTATATAATTTTGCAAAGCAGAACTAATCAATATTTTGTTTCTTGTATTAGAGCCCATTTTTCACTTCTAAGATTTTAAGAAAATCCTCCAATCCCTGCGGGGCAGTGAGTTTGCTTGTGTTTCTTCAAGTACAGAGTCTGGGTAAATTTCCACGAAGTGCATGAGACCCTATCAAATGCAAGAAAATGCTGAACACTCCATAAGCAGAGAGGAGAACACACGGACGTGAATTGCACGGAGATTCCGACTGGCATCTGATATCTTGTGCTTCACCCACAGAAAATTGTGGGCTTTATAAGTGTGAGAATCAGTAGGGTTGTAGAATTTTTGTTAGCTGATAGCTTAAGGGAAATATGGGGTTTGATCAAATGTTATACTTGTGCTTTTTGGCCTTATTTCTCTTAGTAGTGCAACTTCACTGGTTAGCCTACCTAGAACAAATGTTTGGGTGACTTCAGTTAATGTTTTAGGTTTAGATGCTTTGTGTTTATCTACTGCTACTCCAGAAAATCCATTCTCTACTTGCTTGCTCAGTGTACCAGAAGAAATTTGGCCTATACCAGAAAAGATCATCAAAGCTATGTAAGACACCTTGCAATGGGCGTTGCTGAACTTTCCAGGTCACATTAGCACTCATTTTCCCCCTCATAAGCCTTTTTCTTTGCATCAACAGGTGGAAGAACTGCCTTGGCTATTAAAGCAACCTGTAGAAGGCCTCATGGTTTTTACTGATGCCAGTCGATAACACTTTTAAAGCAGGACTTACTTGGCAGGGCAAAGGCAAATGGCTCGGTGAAATCCTTGAGGTGAAGGGACACAGCAGGTACTGAAAGGACTGCTTGATAAACAAGAAACAGGGGAGGATGGGTGTAGGAGCGACGGTGGGTAGGACAGTTGGGACAAATGGAGACAAGAGATCTCTGAAGCCAGGTCTTGGAACTTGCAGTTTATTGCACAGGGCGTGGGTGCAGGGGCCCTGCTTGAAGCTGCCAGCCGCAGCTCGGAGCAGACCCGAAAGAGGAGCCCCAAAGAGAGAGCGAAGAATAAGAGAGAAAGAGAGGATGGAAGAAGAGTAAAAGAGGACAAAATTCCTGTTACAATACAATAAATCTTCTTCTGTGCTGAATATTCTAATTTTCACTAACCAATCTAGTACAAGATACAAATCCAATAGCATTTACATACAGCCTATAAGAATTATTACATTACCATACTGTGTTACATTTTAAACCCTAAAAACGACTCTTTGGACCCTTTCTGCCAAGCTAGTAGGGTCTGCTCTGACTCTTGGACCTGTCTGCAAGCAGAGGGTATTGTTTAATCAAAAGGGATTACCTTCAGCTGGCCATATCATTCTTTTCCAGTTGTTCAGTAACTAAGGCTTGGTATCTCAAAGCTTGCTTTCATTTCAATCTCACTTATAGTTTCCATATTCTCAAAATCTTTTGCCAGGCAATCATATTTATAAGGCTTTCTTGTTTCACCTTCCTCAACACATGGGCTGAGCCCACAGAACAGAGTGCTGAAAGCAGTTCATGTTATGAATCATTTATGGCTAGTAGGTAATTGCAGTGAACTAATCAATCAGTGCCACCTGAAAACATCCATTGCCCTCAGAACTGTGGACACTTTTGCTATCCTTGGGTGAGATTAGAATATGTGGAGCATGGATTAGATAGCTGTGAGTTTAGAGGAGGAAGTTTCCCAAGTTGTGGAGAGTGCAGACATCGGCACACCCAAAAATTCAGTACATGGGTGGTGTTATCCAAAGTAACATGAATAACAGTTAATTCCCCATAAACTTCAAGAAGCACTGGGCTTGTTTCCTTTTCATGCATCCTGGTGCCCATGGGTTGTGGCCATGCAGGCTGTGCGGGAGGCAGGGTTGTTTGGGCTTTTTGGTGTTTTCTAGGGGTCCTTATTCTGGATGGTGAATGAACTCTCTGGCCTTTTTCTTCGTGGAATGTTGTGGTCTATCCTTGTTGTGGGGTGCTATGTTTCTTCTCAGCTTTGGATTGGGTTTGTTGGTGCTGTCTCTTTTTGCTTCCATCTTGTTTTTCAGTCTCTGGCTCGTTTGGTGGAGGAGCTCATGGTTTTGCCTCCTTGCTGGGGCTGATCTTTTCACACTGGTTGGCTGTGGGGGTCGGAGTGCTGGGTGCTTCTCTAAATTAACCCACCAGGATGGCATTGACAGAATATGTAGCTTACTTGGGGCCAATGCTACCATGGTAGATTCCATTTGTTTATCCTTAGCCATGCCAGGAGATCCTTTCCATACATTTTTTAATTGGTATAATAAGTGATTTTGCTGGGTTTGCAAAATGGGTAGGAGCCGGAGGAAAACCATACATGGAAGTCAGTAAGCTGAACGTGGAGGATTGATGGTGTAACATAACCAGTAGTGGTACAAAATTGGACACGTGCAAAAGGTTGGGGATTAAGCCAAATGGCGAGGGCTTCCAAGTAGGTATGACAACACAGTTACTGAATGAAAGTGGACTAGAGCCTCAAGAACTAGACTTGCTAGGATCGGTACCTGGAAATTATTACTTGTTTTTTAACTACTTTTTAAACCCAAAATCAACTAATATGAGCAATGTTCTAGTCCCACGTCCCAAAAATAAGAGTGTCATTCTTAATCCAAATTCTCCATGGTATAAGAATGTGACCGAATACTCCCACAATTGGACTTATCCTGGCAGTGCTGGTGCAAATGCGACTGTAAAAAGGTTCCATCAGCTATCTTTTTAATCTGTGAGGAGTTTGAAGGAATGTGCTGTATGAACCTCTCTGACCATTCTGAGTTCATTCACAAGAAACTCAAACAACTACAAGATAACATGAAGAAATTGACTGTGAATGATTGGGGTTTGGATGAATGGTTTAAGGGATGGGGAATAACTGGATGGTTGAAAGATATGGTAAAGGGAACTTTGTTAGTATTAGTAGTCATTATTTTATTGCTTTGTGTTATTCCATGCATAATTAAGTTGGTGACCTGCTTAGTAGAGAATACAGTAAAGAGGGTCTGGCTGGTGCAATAAGAAGAAGAAGGGGGAATTGTAGCAATGTATCTGAACAACTTAGGCCTCAGTGTGCACCAGCCATACCACTTGTAACTGTTCTTATCAGAATTTTCTCAGGGCACTGTGGAATTCATCAAGGTTACTAAGACATAAACTGTGCTAAAATAAGAACGAAGAAGCTGAGAAACGGCATACCAAGATTGCAAGAACTAGATAACAGAGGACTGTAGAACACCTGCACGGTAACCAGTCACAGACACTGAGAAATAGAAGCAGAGAACAAGGGAACAAGACAAAGGCACCAATCAAGAAGTGTGATCTTAGAAGTTTGTAGAATCTGTAAAAGTGTGTCTAATGTAAACAATAAACGGCTTCTGCTCGATCATATTGGTCAGTTGTTCAGGAGTCCTGGTTTACCCACAATATGTGTCAGCTTGGGGGATCAATGTGTATTTAAACCTGAAACCTGTCTTAGCCAGGTACGCACATCTTTGGTGGAAATACCTGCCACGTGTCCCAGCTGGAATAAAACATATCTGCTTTACAATTTTTAATTGTAGTCCTTATGCCGCAACTCACCTCCTCCTTCACCATCATGTCCTGTTAGATGGTGCTAAACCTATATTTTACCTCAATGTACTATCCTACCTGAATCAGACTCAGAAATACATATATCCTAGCTGTTGAAAGGAGTTAAACAAAGAATTTTGTATTTTTGCCTAGTTTGGTAGCTTGTTTTTACTTGTTTTTGTAGTTTGCCGAAACATTGTAACTTTCATTTTATAATTTAGTTTTACTTCCTTGATTTTGCTTAAACTTTGTAACTTTCAATCTATAGCTTAGTTTTATCATATAACCTCCATTCCTTTGTTTAATTGCTATTTAGACTATTTGCTCATAGTAGAACGTTGATAACAAGGGACTGAGAAGATGAGCAAACCTCCCCAGCTGTGGCTTGATTACAGTGCCCTAAGACCTTAAGAACACTAAATAAGTAGAAACCTGTCAAGATGAAAGACTCATAAGTTTTGCCTTGCTGAGGCTAATTGCATGAGTCTCACGTTACCAAGATAAGAGGTGAACAAGTCAGCACAGATGGACAGTGCATGCACAATCATGGAAATTCAAGCAGAGGACATGATGAGGAAGATGCTGGAATAATATAAAACACCCCAAAAATAAAGAATGCAGTTCTGACCAACAGACAGTAGATGACAATCTTGCTTCGTGAAAACATAAAGGACCAAAAATCCAAGGAATTTTGAATTACGTACCTATTACGTACCAAGGGGGACAGACTTTGAGTGCAGCTTGGGGAATTCTTTGAATATTAAAATGTATAAAACCCCGAGGGAAAAATGCCCAAGCAGGTGTGTTTATGGAAAGGGACACCCCCAGCACGTTCTGGTATTGAATAAAGGAATGTTTTCTTAACAGGTTATGCCATTAAGTGATTTTCTTTGAATCACTGCACTTTTGCACTTCCACAACTTTACTTCCAAAACATCTGCATTCTGAATGTTAGTAGTCCAAACCACAGGTGGATTATGTCTGTATTGTAGAAGCAGGAGTTAATTGCATGCTTTTAAACTATTTTTTAATCTCCCTGTCTCAATTGTCATCCTGGCTTTTAGACCTCTGTGACTTACCTATCTTGTCATCTTCAAGTATTTGAAGTTTTCCTTGGAAGTGTCAATACTTGAAAACATATTTTCACATTTCTCTCAGCTCTAGAATTGTCCCTGGTTTTTAAATGTGAATAAAGTCCTATCTTACAATAAGAAAACCTAGTGGAAAAGCCTAAGGGATAGTTTGAGTAATTTTTCCCGCTCGCTTTCCCTGCTGTAATGACGAAAGACAGTTGGGTCTTCTTGGGCGTTCTCTGCACCCCCACACCCTCCCCCTACCGTCCCTAATAGGCAGTGCGATTTGTCCTAAGAACACCAGGTGGGAATTACAGGAGGAACTGTCTGAATGCTCGCACAATTAATGCATTCTAGAGATGGGGGAGCTGTGATGATTGCGATTGATTTTGGTACACATTGGCCTGCAAAAGTTTAAAATGCTGCTGGAGAACGTACCAACTGGTCTCCTGCGCTTGCAGGCAGCTTCCGGGTGGATCCCTCCCAGGCAGGGACAGCTGCAAGGTACATCCAGCCCAAAAGATGGGAAACACTCACTTTTGGATGGGTGAGTATAAGCACTAAGATCTGGTCACATATGTATATAAAATCCTAAAGTAGCTCCATAGATGCTTTATTATTGTGCATTCTGCAAGGCCAAAGACTGTAAACCTGTGTGTTTCTAGCTGAACCTGTTGATATTTTAACCCTTTACACTTGCTTATACTGCCTTGGCAATATTTAGATACTGTATTAGCAATAAATCTAATCATAATCAGCCACATAATCAATATCATACTTCTTGCACCTGACCAAGAGTCTTCTCTCTACTACTCCGCCACACCTGGTTTCAAAAATACCTGGAAGAGAGCCTCTAGTAATCTCCCATAACAGCATTTTATATTTAGCTCATTATTCCAAGAGCCCAGTCTAGAAACATGACATTTTTATCCCACCACAAGTCCATGATTTATAGGCAACCTTAAATCCTTCCAAAGGAAGATTTCTTTTGCTCTGCCCACCTCTACAACAAATTTTTTGTTTAGCTTTCTTTATATAAAACCCACATAACTCCATGACTTGCAGAAAAAAAGGCATATTTAATGGAACAGCTTTTTCAAAATGATTACTCTCATATTTGGTATTTAATATTTAAAAATATTGTGCAATAACCAAGGACCTACAGGTATTTCTGTCAAAATATACATGAAGTATATGATACTGTTAAAATTGTCATTAGCTGGAAGAGGGTGACTGAAGTAATATGCTACAGAATGTTTTACTAGAAGATATATTATTAATACACATATTTGTTAAAAAAGAAGCTGCTGAGACACAATCCTGGTTCAATGAACTAAAAAAGTTAACCATAACCTGCAATAATCAACATGCTTTTTAGGCCAATATCATAGTCACATATAAGTTTGAGATGTAACAAAAGCCAGCAATTAGAATAAGAGGTCCACATAAATAGAATCACAGCAAAAAAAACATAGGTCTTCACTTTGAACAATGCATCAGGAAAATTGTATACCAATGCAAAGATATTCTTTGTGATCTGTGCACCACTGTAAGTCATTCTGTTGCAATCAGTCACATGAAGCTTTATCTGCTTAATCCTAAAATACATTTTTGTCTACTAAGATTGAAAAAAAAGGTCCAAAAGGATTCAGGAATTTGAGGGAGAGGAGGAGTAAAGTGATTATTAATTTCCAATGTAGAAAATAATTATTCTCCTTTATGCATCTTTCCCTATTCTAGTCTTAGTGGCACAGGTAAATTTTACATACAGCATATTTGGTTTGTTAAGAAACAGTATGAAAAACATCCTAAATTTTACACAATATATGCTCACATTATTATTACTGTACAAACCTGCTAGAAATAGTTCTCAGCACAAGTCAATTAACTCTTTGCACTTGCATAAACACAAAGTCTTTAGGTTAAAGTGTATCAATTTAGAAATACATTTTATAGCCACTATTAAATGAGTATGCTGAAAAAAGTTGTAAAAACAGCTAAATACACTTCATCTCTTACTGGAAAATACATTCACATTGTGAGACTAGAGGAATATTTTTGGATGTTATCCTCCTCGAGAATATGAGTAACTTCACTCCTATTTACTACAAGAAAAAATAAAACAAACTTACCTTTAACACTTTTTCTGTTAACATCAGCTCCTTTTTCAAGTAAATACTGAGCAATTTCTTTGTGGCCTTTGTAACATGAGATCATCAAGCATGTATGCCCATGACGGTTTGATACTTCCAAGTCTGCTTTGTGTTCCACAAGGTATTTTACTATTTCCAAGTGACCATCAAAACAGGCTGCTCTAAGCGGAGTTGAATTTGTTAGAGTCGTGTTGTTGACAGATGCACCATGATCCAACAGACACTGAACCACCTTCAAGTGTCCAGCAGCTGATGCTGCCCATAATGGTGGAGCGCCTTCAATGATCTCACCATCAAAATTAACCGAACCACCAATCTCTATAGAAGCAGAGCAATAATCCAACAAGTATTCCACCATATTAACATGCCCATAACGGGCTGCTATCAGAAGTGGTGTGGCACCGTTGGTTTTTTCTGACATTAGTAAGGCCACCTCTTCTCTGGTTTTGCTTGCCAGTAACTTGGAAAGGAGATGCAGCTTGCCATCACGAGCTGCGTTGAACACTGCTGTCTTTAGATCCATTTAGTCTGTACCTCTATTTCTTGAAGGATACACACCTGCCCTTTTCAGAGTCACAAACAAAAGCTTATTGGAAACACACAGCCCCAACTTTTTCTCAGATCAGATGGGAAAACATGAAGATGCTGAACAAGGTCCTGAGAATGCAGAAGCTTCACTTGATAACTCTGCAAAAGAAAAAATTCTGGATGTTTTTACCTTCTACTTCTCAAACAAGTATGTACAATTACATTTTTCTACAGCTATACTCAAACAAACCACTGGTTGTGGTGCACCAACATCCAGCTGCCGTTCATGGGACTTCCCCGGACTGCACAGTATCTCTTAAAGGAAGATATTGATCAGGAGGCCAGATCCTAGCAGTGTGCTATGCACACCATTTGCAGGAAAATACTTTCCCCTCACAACATAACAAACCGTACACTTGCATCAACTTCTGCTTTTAAGCACAGTCTAAGTAAAGAACCATGAGCCCCATCCCCTCAGGTCCTCTGAGGAGCCCCATGCTCACAAACACGCGTCCCCGTGCTACCTCCGCCCTACTGGCGAGGGAGCAATTTCAGAGCCTGATCGGAAAAACAAAATACGTCCTTGCCACAGTCGTGTGATTTAGTATCAGACGCCACCGAAACCCCGAATTTGTCCATCCATCAAACACCCTCACCCTGCCCAAAGACCCCCGACTCCAAACCTCCTCCTTCAAGACGACGCTATATTTGACTCCCACCCCAATGCTGCCTACCCCCCCCTCCCCCCGGATTACCCCGTGCCTCGCTTCAGATCGTCTCTCTATTTTCTACCTCTACTCAAAAATCACCCGCCTGCCAAACCACCCTAGAGTCCCCAAAAACCTCTTCCCAGTTCCTTCAGAACCGCTCCTCACACGACCGCTGGGACAGGGCAGCCTCCACCGCCTGCGGCGAGAGGCGGCAGCAGTGGCACCACCGCGCCGCCCACAACAGGCGGGGAAGGGCCCAAGGGTGCGGGGCTACCTTCCCAGGACGCCACCAGCTCTCTCACACCTAAGCCACCTTCACACGGAAGCGCCCGCTGCTTCCCCCACTCCATCCAGCTCCTCCACGACAGACCAGTCCCCACAGCAACGAGCGTCTACCACCAACCCCACATTCCGAAACAGAGGAATCTACCAAGCACATCCCGGCCACCGCTGGGCCCAATGAGAAACACGCCTGGGCGCCGCCAGCCACTCGGAGCAGGGCGGGAGGCGGGACTATGCCGTCGCTCAATCTACGCTGAGAGTGGGGCGGTGCTGGTGGACGGTGGCGATGCGATAGCTGTCCTCTGGGGGCGGGGGGGGCAGTGCTCTCCACCATAGCGCGTGCGGGCCGGCAGAACGCAACGGGAAGGAGGTAGGTTTTGATTAGCTGTGGTATGTGGGGATCAGATACGGGGGGGGGGGGGTTCTTTTTCCCCAGCCCGCGTCTTCTTTTCCTTTCTCTAGAATAAAACAAAGGGCAAGGCAGCGCTAGAGCGGAGCGTGCACCGGCGGGGAGGAATGTCACAGGGATGAGGGAACAGCGGGGGCGCACGGTACCTGGAGAGGGACGCTTCCATGGAGAGTAGCAAAAACCCGCAGGGCTGCAGGAGGAAATCCCTCACGGCTGACCATGAGTGGATCTGCTCAGCAGTTCCGGGCAATAAACCCATCCTTTGCAGCGGGATGCAAAACCTGCCCTGTCTGGAGAAAGAAAAGTGTGTGTTTCCTCCTCAGAAATAGATCGGTTTACTGCTGAATTGGAGGGGGCGGGGGATGGGTGGGTAATTCGATGCTCCATTAAGTGGGAGAGACGGCCATGAAGGTCTGCAGAGCCTGCAGTTTGTAGTCATACGTTCCCTGCCCACCCGTTTTGAAGGCCAGGGTGAGAGGCTGGTGTGGGGGCTTCAGTGCCCTGCTGTGCATGTGGGGAGGGATGGGAGCCCAAATGCCCTCATCACAAAAATTTGCAACTGGCCCATGCTGAGAAGACAGGACACAAAGTATAGAATTACAAGGGTAAATATTTCTTCCTGTGCATGCGGTGTCCCAGACAAATTTGGGCACTCCAAATGTGGTTTTACACAGGGTTCTTATACCTTTCAAACATTCAGATACAACACAATTTGACAAATCACTAACATGCACACATACATACACACTATCCATTAATAATCATAGTAAAATTTTGTAAAACTATATTTTTGCAACATTCTTGCTGCTTGTCTCTTGACTCAAATGTCCCTGGAGTCAGTCTTGCTAGTTACTTAGCTATGATGCCACACAATGCTGGGAGGGTTTCAGACACACATTAGAGGGGCTACGAAGCTGGCATTATCTTGATTGTCCAGGGGTATTCTTTATCCTTCATGCACAGCTCTAAGCTTCCAAAAAGCAGTGTCTTTATTTCCAGGGCTGGGCTGTCCTTAAGAATGTTTTACTTAAGCTTGAACAATACTGAAGTCTCCAGTAAAATTCCTGTGTAGTATTAAAGTCTTATGTCTGTTAGCTTTCTGTCTATTAAATAAATAATTCATTATATATTAGATCAAATCAGCCATTATTAAAGAACTTGCAGACGAGAGTGGGTTTTGAGGTGCTGGCCACCTCAATAAAGCTACTGCCTGCTGCTGGAGGCTTGGGCAAAAGGCAAGGGCTTATCTAAACCTCCACATCCATTCGTAACACCTACAATGCGACAGGAACCATTGGTGAAAAGAACATAGTGTGTTCCTTCTTGTGGCAGTTGGTTATATGGTGGAGCTTCCTCGGCATGGGTTACCTGTTCCTATTCTTCCTTGTCAGTCAGACCAAAATTTTTACCTTTGGGCCAGTTTGTAATTACTTCCAAGATCCCAGGGCGATTCGGGTTTCCAATCCGGGCACGCTGTGTGATGAGGGCAATCTACTTACTCCATGTGGCATCAGTGGCGTGGTGGGTAGAGGGAACCTTTCCTATAAACATCCACCCCAGCACTGGTAGTCAGGGTGTCAGGAGAAGTTGTGCTTCTGTTCCAATCACCTCTGAGGTGGCTTGAACTTCTTTAAAGGCTGCCAGGATTTCCTTCTCTGTTGGAGGGTATTTGGTTTTGGACCCTCTGTAACTTTGGCTCCAGAATCTGAGTGATCAACCCCAGGTCTCACCAGGCACCTTCTGCCAAATGCTCCAGGACAGACCATTGCTCCCAGCTGCAGAGTAAAGCACATTCTTCACCTCTGGTCCTGTCTTGACTGTGCCAAGGGCTACCACATGCGCAATCTCCTGCTTGATCTGGGCGAAGGCTTGTTGTTATTCAGGGCCCCAGTGGAAATTGTTCTTCTTATGGGTTACCAGGTAGAGAGCTCACAGTCTGGCTGTACTCAGGGATGTGCATCTTCCAGAAACCTATGGCACCTAGGAAAGTTTGTGTTTCCTTCTTGCTGGTCGGTGGAGACATCACTGTGATCTTACTGATGACCTCAATGAGTGTCTGATGCCGTCTTGCCGCTGCTCCTCCCGGCTAGCTGATGACAAGGGGGGGGGCGCGGCAGATCCCCCCTCGAGCCCCGTGAATCCCAGCTACCAGCTGTTGGCTCAGCATAAAACACAAAGCAGCACACCGGTCCTGGGGTAACTTTATTTGATGGTAAAACTTCCCCTCTTCTTCATCTCGGGACCCCGAACAAGAGGCAGACAGGAGCTTATACGTGGGGACAGGTCTCAGGCGAGGGTACAATCTTTAACAAATCAGGAGAATTGGGAGTAAAAATCAAGGTGGGAACCACAATGTATAAACCAATAAAAATTCCAAGGGAGGAGAACAGTTTCAGTAAACTGATAGAGTTTGGAGAAATAGAAACTAGCAACTAACAACAAGAAAAGTAACGAAAATTCTGGGAAAAGGCGGGAACAAAAAGGAAACAGCATAAAGAAAACTACCAAATTACAAATCAAACAATAAACCTACTAATAAAACAAAATACACACTGCAACACCGTCCGTCATGCCACTTCACTCCTAGGAACTGGGTCTCTCGGGCAGGTCTCTTCACTTTGCTCTTTTTGATGGCAAAGCTTTTTCCAGGACCTACATGTATTTCTTTCAAAATATACTTGACATTGTCTTGGGGATAGTTTTTTAATCCCATATCCATTTTCATTTTTGTTTTGTGTCCAGGGTGGTCGGACAATGGGACTCATTCCGAAAACAGCCTTATAAACACCTGGGCTAGAGAACATGGTACTGAGTGGGTATACCACATTCCTTACCATGCACCAGCTGCTGGGAAAGTTGAGTGGTGCAACGGACTGCTTAAAATCACCTTGAAGGCACTGAGCAGGAGTGTCACATGTCCCGGCTAGATGAGCTCCGCTGAATCCCAGCTACCAGTGCAAGTGCGGCGCAAAAACAAAAGAGCAGCACCACAGGTCCTGGGGTGGAACTGGGGTAACTTTATTCGATGGCAAAACTCCCCCTCCCCAGCATCCCAGAATGCCAAACTGAGGGCAGACAATAGCTTATAAACGGGGGGAGGTCTCAGGGGAGGATACAGTCTTTAACTAATCAGGAAAACTGTGAGTAAAAAATAAGGCAGGGAATACAATGTATAAACCAATAAGGAATTTCAAGGGAGAAAAACAACTCCAATGAACTAATGGGGTTTGGGAGAATACAAAACTGACAGGGAAGTTTCTAGGGAGAAGGCAGGTTCGGAGAGAGACTGACATTTAATGGAAGGAGGAGTAAGAAAGGTTCTGGGAAAAGGGCAGGGACAGGAGGGGTTAGCAACTGGAAAGGGGAGGTGGTTTAAAGCTTGACAGGGAGTAGCTAGGTAACAAACAAAAAACCAACACTTAACTAAACTAAATAACAATGAGGGAGCAAGTCTAGTTTTAAAAACATAAAATACAAAATGGGAAACCTTTGCCACTCTAAAGGCAGGAAAAGGACAGCATAAGGGAATTACAAAATTACAAATCAAACAATAAACATACTAATAAAAAAACACACCACTACACAGGGGGACTTTGAAAAATTAGGAGCGACTTTTAGCAAAGGCTATGTGGTTAGTTAACACCCAAGGCTCCACCAACCTAGCTGGCCCTGCCCAATCTGAACCCCTGCGTACAAAAGACAGGGATAAGGTTCTGGGGATATGCATGAGAGGTATGCTAGGAAAAACTGGATTAATTCTGCCTGAGGCAAAGACAAACCGATCAGTGGGGTTGTCTTTGCTCAGGAAGCAGGTTGCACCTAGTGGGTTGTAAGAGCCAAAATGAGGGATGCGGGACGCCAGGCGGCTCTTCAAAATGCAGTTTATTACATCCAAAATGTTACAGCAGTCCAGGGTCGTGGGTGACAGAGCCTGTGCCTACAGCTGTCAGCTCCAGCAGCAGGCAGGTCTGGAGACCCTTAGTTTAGGTTAAAAATGCATTATATACTTTTCTTTGCTGAGCATCTTAATACAGTAAAGCAATCTATACCTTAACTTTTATCTATAGCCTGTCATAATTGCTATAATTACCATATTCATGTTACTATTCTCCAATCACTAAAAGTTAGTACATAACACTTTAAGCTAGAAGTTGTTTTTCAGTTTTCTTGCAGTGGAAAATTCTGAGACCTTTTTTCTACTTGCAACACTGGCAGTCTTGTTTGCCTGTGCTATCTTTCTGCTTGGTAAAAACATCTTGTTTGAGGTGGTTTAACCTTTGCTCTAAGTCATAAAAACCCCTTTCTAGCTAACATACCCTTTGCCTGCTTAGTTATGCAGTAAGACTAGCTCAGCAATTCTTTTCTTCTATATCAAAACTTGCTTTCATCTCTATTTCTTCTTCAGATTGAACATTCAAAAATCTTTCTGCCAAGCATACATATCTGTGAGACTTTCATGTCAAACTTTCATCCTTCCCAACAGTGGGTGATGCAGAAGGATGAAGAGACATAACACATACCTCAAGGGGACCTTGTTTTGGTGTAAACTGTCCATCACACTGCCTGTATCTAGATGTATATATGTATATAATTAGTGTAATGCATGTGTAAAAAACTCCAATCACTTGTTTTTAAAAATTTAAAAGTTTAATTGTAATAAAATGGTTAAAAAATAGTAATAAAATTAGAGTAATAAAAATTTGGACAATTAGGGTTAGGACAATACGAGACAATAAAAACAAAGAGTTATGGACAGTCCAGGTACCTTTTACTGGGCAAAATAAGTCCAAAAAAGGACACATGTTAACAGAGGATTAACCCTTAAAAGCAATAGCCTGTTGCATATTCATACATCTCATACATGATGCATAAATTCCATTCAAACAAAGGATTCTGTCTGGTCCGTGTCAACTTTTCCTCTAAATCCTAATGGTGTCTTCAGGGTTGAGTGAGGCGGGAAGAAGTTAGTTTCTTCTGATAATGGAGCAATAAATTATTTTTCTCTGAAAGGTTAGAGTGTCCTGTGGCTGCTATCTGGTGCGAAGACCTCATTCCTCTCTAAAAAAAAAGTATCTTACATAGCAGAGTTTCTATTTTAACATTATGTTATAACCTAAATTTAACACACTAATAAGAAAATTAATACAGCATAACTTTCTAACATAACACACATAATATTCATTTTAATATTTGTGAAAAGCCAATCATAAAATACACATTTTTTCACAATCCCCCCTCTTATTCTTTGTAAATCATTTGGCTTGAGCAATATTTCTTGTCTACTTGCATCTTCTGGACTATGCTGGTGAAATACAACAGGTTTACACAAGGAAGAAATATCAAAACAGTTGTAACACATAAAAGGAAAAATCTTAATTTCTTCTATCATCCTATCTCTAATACATTACCCTATCAACTAGGTTTCAAGATTGTTTTCTGATTTTAAACTGGTACCTGGGTTATTTTTTTTTTCTGATATATTTTGATTTTTTCAGAATGACATCCCCGTTGTCATTTATTTTCAACAATCTGACATATTAAACTTTCCACAAACACCCCCTTCTTTAGCCAATAAATTGTCCAAAGCCAACCTATTTTGATACACTACAGTTTTTGTTTGGCTTTGCTGACTTGATATTAATTCCAGTGCATGAGCAGCTTTATTTGTTATCATCTTTATGACTGCTTGGCGTCTTATAATACGATTCAGCATATAATTTGGGGTCAATACTATTCTGAGTAGAAAAGTTGTCCATTTTTTTAAGTTGCAGAGTTAACAAGTTAAACCAATTGCTGTTGTTAATAACTTCATGTTGTAATCACCTGTTGTTAATAGTTTTTCTTCAGTTACCTGTTAATGGTTAGAAATCAGCTCAATTGTCCCCCTGCTGCTTCCCGGAGGATTGACACCTGAGGCTGCAGGTGGGGGTGATGTGACGTCAGAGCTGGTATGCAAATGAGGAAGCCCATCACAAAATCTTGCAAGAACAATCCCTAAAACAACATGCCAACATGTAATTAAGAGATCTAAGTGATGTCTAAATGTGAGGAACTTAATCCCGTGTCTGCTAAGATCCTTTTTACCTCTCACCCTAACCTATGAGGAAGTCAGCTAGAAAGAGGACCTCAAATGTCAGACTGAAAAGGTGGAATCTCCTACTGCTTCTCTGCTTCTTGTGAGGATCAAAGCCCCAGCTCTGCCTGCATACCAGCGGACACAGCTGTACTCACCCTCCTCCTCCCTTCCATTCCTGGGAGCAGCGGCGGCGTGGGCACGACCCATCTTCCCACCTGAGCTGATTTTTTAAATAAAGGCATTAAAAAAGGAGAAAGATCTCCTGCCCTATTTATTTCAAATACAGAGTTAGATTGCTGTGCTCGTTTTACCTTTTTGTTTGCTAGTTGTTTTTTACCGAATCCTGAACTGTGTCTTTAAGATTAAATGTAAAACAAATCCATCTCCCTCATTTTGGACATTCAATTCCCTGTCTATTACTACTTTTTCCTAAGTTTATTGCAATCCAATAATTTCCCCCATTTTGCCTACAGGTACTTAATTTGGATGGGTTATAACAGCGACTGTTGACATAGGTGTGTGTAATAAAAGAGGAACTTTGGTTTCTTTCCATGTGATGCTTTCTGTAGCATTTGTGACATGATCTTACTGGTATCCCGAAAGGGAAAAGACAACAAATGAGTGACAGAAACAGGAATAACAGAGTGGCTTATACTCCCACCTCCCATGCCTGAGGTTGCAACCCACAGCAGGTGTATTTGATCGTCTTGGTGGTGAATATAGAGGCCAATCTGGTCTTGTCATCTATTTCCTTGTCACTTTCTCTTAGCTAATTTCCAAGCAAATTGTTTTTGACACCCCTTAACTGTGATTTTCCACTGTTCCTCAGGTATCTCCCATTCAACAGGCACTAATAATTCCCCTCCACAAAACAAAGTTATTACTTTAATACTTCTTGCAACAAGAGCATAAATTTTGTGAACTACAATACTAATTATTCCCACAATTCAAACATTTACTTATAACCCAGCTAGCATGTCCAGTATTGCAATGAATCAAATAAAGTTTACAGTATGGTACTGATGGAAATGGTAATTTCCCTTCTTCCCTGTACAATTCACAGGCTAAGGTCAGAATATAACAACTCTTTGACTAAAACAGTCCTGATCCTTCTGTCTGAATACTCCCCCTCAAGGAGATGTCAGAGGCGTCTCAGGGTTTATTCAGGCCGTGCTTGAAACCAGTGGTGTAAGCTTTGCCTTATTTCTTAATTAGGTGTTATTCTTTGTACATTCCTTGGATCATTCAGGTTTTCCTAAACCATTACCACCCAGTCCCTGCTTGAAAGTCAATTCGGTATCACCCGGTTTAGATAGTCCATTATTCAGGTTCTTTCACAAGTCCTTTGATTTTGCTGGCATGAATTCACCCTCTTTCCATGGTTCCGATTGCTGTTTCAGTAGTACCTGGAAAGGACTTCTTAGTAGCACAGTGATAAAAGAAAGACAATACTGCATTAACTTTTACCATTAGCTTTTTTTTTTTTTCCCAAACTTTCTGGGTTTAGCTAAAAGCTTTTTCCACAGCTGCCTCTTCTTGTATCCAGCTGTGCTAATAGCTGCAGAGGCAAATTCTTCTTTCTGTGAGCTACAATTAGTTAAACAAGAAAGGCCAGGCCGATTTTAATACGAGATGAATCACATCTATTACTTTTTACTTTTTGGGCAGCATTTAACCATTTTAGCCTTACAGACCCATTCCTCAGAACAAAAGACTTCTCTTTTTAACAGCAAACAAAAAAAAAAAAAAAAACACCCAAAAAAAACCCCCAAACCCCTTACTTTAAAAAGTAAACCACCTTGTGAGGTTTGGTGAGTCAGGAATCTCTGCCTTGATCTTATCTTTATTGCAGCGGCTCTGGCTGGGGCAGATCCTGCCGTAGCGGGAGCGGGAGGAGGGAAACTCGCAGCCAGCCACGGGCATGGGGACCCTGGGTGCCTAGCTCGGGTTCCTTTCGCCCCCCTCTCTCTCTTTCTCTTTTCCCTCTCTCTCTCTCTCGCTCTCTCTCTCGACCCACTTGCAATGGCTGAGGCTGCCATCCTGGACTCGGGACCCCGGCAGGCTGGGAGCCACCCCTGGCAGCTCTGCTACTGAGCCAGCCAGCCCGAGACCCTGCCGCTCATACGAGAGGGGCTAAATACTTTCTAGCCTTGATAACCCTTAGTTAATACATCATCTTTTTCTCTTCAAGAACAGTCCGTTCTGTTAAACCTTCTACGTGTTATAAATGAGAAGCTTGACTAGGCCAATATTCAAGCAGCAATCAATTTATTAATTAATATGGTAAAGTATGAGCAATACAGTGCTGGGTACAGTGGGGGAAATTTTCCCTCCATCTGCACGCCGATAGTTGGGGCTTACAGATATTTATAGGGGTACTCATAAGCTTTCTCAGCAGTTTCTATTCCCAATTTTTACGTCACAATTCTATACACTATTGTGATTTAGTTTTTCTCAGGATGTATCTCAGAAAGGAGTATCCCCAGATGGTGGGGTCCAGCTTCCGAAAGAAGAAGGAAGTCTCCCAGCTGGTGGTGTCCAGCTTCCAGATGCAGGTTCACCTTTTAATTGCAAGGACTATAAATCTCATACCAGTGATGTCCAGCTTCCCTTGGTCGAAACTATCGATCCTTGAGTTCATCTTCCTTTCTCAAGCTGCTTTTCAATATTTTGTTAAGGCATTGAGATAAGCATGTTTCCTTTTTATATATATTCTAAAGCTATAGTTTCAAAGATCCTTACTACAAGCAATATTCTAAAATTATACTTCAAAAGGTTATTATTGCAAAACTCTTTTTAGCTAGAAGCAGAAAGTTCCTGTCAAACAGCAACATCCTTAAAGCTTTAATTCAAATGCTCCTAAATCAACTTAGGACTTATAAAGGTTAATTGTGAACAAAGGATAGGTTCAAAGGCCTTCTTCCAAGCTTTACTTCCTCAGTTATTTATTAGAATTGTCTTTATAACTGTCTCATGGTCAGTTTCCACACATATCACAATCACAGATACACAGGTTGCCTGTATGTACCTGACAGGAAACACAGCTTTGTATTTCACATACGGAGCCTGTAATAAGTAGTAATACGTTTGTTCATTAATTAAATCAATAGCTAAATAACTATAGAATATAAAACAATAGTTAAATAGCTAAAAACTTCTTGTGCAGATACATATGGTTGCTGGTTTACTATAGTGCTTTGGGAATTCCATTGTAAAGGTATGTCTTATGAAAGTAATGAAGAGCAGCTGTAATAACAATCCTTAAACTCACAAGAATTGCTTAGCTTGCAGAAAGTGTATAGTGTTCTGTATAGATATGCCTTATAAGGCATAAGTTCACCCAGCGTTCACAAAGAGGAAGACTAAGGGGAGACTAAGCCTTCATCCCACGACCACCAGAATGTAGCAGGCACAAGGCCTGCACGGCCTCCTTGGCGATCAGAAGCCTGAGCTAGGAAATGCCAAAGTCAGCATGACTAAGGCTTTAGAAGCCCCTCTCTTCCATCTTTCGGACCCTGCTATCTCCCTGCAAACCCATAGGTCACTTTCCCCTGACCCTTACTATTGGACAGTTTTCAAAACCCCTGTAGGGTATAAAAACCCCTCACTCTGCCCGGTTCGGGAGAGAAGAGCTGTCACTGGACCCTTCGCGGAGACCCGAATAAAAGAACCCTGCGGAACCCATACAGCGCTTCTCCCTCTCTCTCTGCGTCTGCTGCAGCGGCGGTACCTAGGGCACCTGGCAAGCTGAAAGAGCTGAAATCACAAAAGAGCTGACTGCAAATCACTATAGCTTGCCTAGGTTGCCTGAGCCCCCCCGCTGAGCTATCCTGGCTGGCCAGCATTCCCCACTGGGCTTCTGCCCTGAGGGTAATAGCCTGGCCATACCAGAAGGCAGAAAAAGACCCCCTAGCAACTGAACGAGCAAGCGCAGAAGACAGATCACGTCATCCCTAAACCCGGAGAAGAAGGCAATAAAAGGTGGACTCAGGGGATAAGAATTTTGCGAGCCAAAGCGGAGCGGAGACTCCGGGACGCCCAGCGCTGTCCTTGCTTATTCTTGCTTGCAAAAATAATAAAGATAATTATATGATCCTTAAATTCAGTGAACTTGTTTATCACAGAGCCCAGTTCAGCATTGAACAACCTCCTAACAACCATGTGTCATACTTCCCTGCCCTTCATGGAGAAACTGCAGTCAAACTCTTGTCCTCCTCCAGCACCAAGACATCATCACTCTACATTCCAACATCCCAGAGTCTGCTAACCACCCTTCCCCCTTCTTCAACTTCTCTCTTTCTTCTCTTCTTACTTTCTTTTCTTTTCCCTACCTTTTTCTCTTTTCTTTGATTCAACACACCTTGGACTGGACGAGGTGTACACACAACTAGTTTACTTCCAAAAGTAAGCTTACAACTTGCTTTTACTAGGATTGCAGTAGCTGTTATAGCTTGAATACATACTGGCCAGCTGTAGCTTACTGGGTTCAACATCTTTCATAAATAAGCTACTGGTCTCTTTACTCCTCCCCACTCCTGAATTAAAATTTTATGAGGTACTCCATTTCCTGCTTTTATGTACAAATGAAATGGTTTTTACTAACGAGGGTAAGCTTAAAGCTGGTACTTAGGCCAGTTTTAACTTCAACTCTTGTAATTTAACATAATTTTCCTTTGTTAATTTTCCATATAAAAATTTTATTGCTTGTGTGTACCCATCAATCCATAATCTGCAATATCCCAATAATCCGAGTAGTTTTCTGATTTTCCTCTTTGATACCCTTAGTCCTTTTTTTTTCCCAAGAAAATTCAAAAGTTATATAGTAGCCTTTTTAACCTCAGTTTCTCCGAATAAGAAAAATTAGTTTCTATTGGCCTTCTTTACTGGGAGAATAGGGGCATTATGAGAAGACATATAAAGTTCTAATGTCTCATCTTTTATAAGTGCTTTTAACACTGCCTTCAAACCTTCCTGTTCTTCTAAAGATATGGGGCACTGACGTACACATATGGGACAATCCTCTCTCAATTGTGACCCTTGTGGTGATTTGCAGAAGCAAACAAACTCCACAACTTTGTGAAAGTTGTAAAGCTGGTATGTTTATTACAGCGCTGGATGCACATGGGAATCGTTCCCCCAAAATGACATCCGTACCTCTGGGAACTCCTGATCCTTTTTTTATCTCCCTCTCAAATATATATGCACGCAATTTCACAATAGGTTCATACATATTCATTCCACTGATTTCATGTGACACTTGCCACTAATTATTCTTTATCAGAAAGAACTCCTGGGTCAGGCTGCTCTGCTCTGTCTGCCCCTCCCCCCCCCCCCCTTATCTCTTGTCCTTTGGCTGAAGCAGTTCCTCCCAGCATAGGACCTCCGTGAGAACAGGCAGTCAGACTAAACAGCAAGCTACAGACTTAACTCAAAGGTGTACATTTCACCTAAATCAAAATGGATTTCTACTCTGGAAAATTTCCACTCTGTCCCAATAGGGTCAATATTTAATCCTCCCCTATTTCCTTTCTTAGCCTAAACTTCCTTGTTAATTTTTTCCTCATCCTCTTGGCCAAGTTTTAAAACTCTAGCTGTCATTTTCCCTTCTTCTGGTATAACTCCTATTCCAAGTTTCACTTGTAAGTCTCTTCTAAATAAGTTGCTACCTGCCCCAGGGACTAATAATACATCCCCTATCTAAATCCTTGTTCTCCCTTAATTACTACATCTTTAATGACAGGAACTGTGAAACTCTCTCCTTTTGCTTCTGTTACTTTTACAGTGTCTTTGCCTTTTGGAATATTTAACAGGCAGGTTCTTTCTGCCCCTTTGTCTATCACAAATTCTAATTTTTCTTTGTGGGGACTTACTTTTTAAGTTATCACAGACTTGAGATGGTATCTGTCTTCTAAAATATAGACCTTATGACTTCTCTATTCCTCTTCTGTGCCCATGTCTCAGAAGATGTTTAGATCTTACCTGATTAGTGCAATTTCTCTTATGTCTTAAGTCTGTCTAACTATTCAGTTGGAGTTTCTTCTTTCTGTCCTAAAAGCTGTCCCTTAAATGTAGCCATGATATTTTATGAAAAATCCTTTGCTAGGACTTTTCTCCTATTCTAGCTGAGAAGCCTCAGAAAAGAAATGTAAACAATTAACTATCTGATGGCTGTGGAATGTGGTCTGGACATTGTTTACCAACAGGTGCATCTTTGATTGGTTCATGTGAGTTGTTTCTACTTAATAACCAATCAAAGATGCAGCTGGCTCGGACTCTCTGAGAGTCACGAGCTTTTGTTATCATATTCCTCTCCTGTTCTTTCTAGCCTTCTGATGGATCTTTTATCTCTGTTCTTTTTAGTATCGTTTTAGTACATCATTTTAATAGACTATATATCATAATATAATAAATCAGCCTTCTGAAACATGGAGTCAAGATTCTCGTCTCTTCCCTCGTCCTGGCGCCCTCGAACACAACCATACTTAAAAGCCTTTTTTTTTGGTTGTGTTTTTTTGGGGTTTTTTGTTTGTTTTTTTGGTTTTTTTTTTTCATTTCTCCTTCGAGATGCCGCCTCATTTATTCCCTTAGTGTCGGAGGAAGGGGGGTGAGGGGAGGAATCCGCTCCGAGGCTTAGTCCTCCAAGGTGCAGGTGGGGTCCGCTGCCGGAACCGCCAGAGGGGGAGCTTCCGGTGGAGACCGAGCCGGAGCATGGATAGCCCGCACGTGGTTCATGGCGGCTGATCCAGCAGCTCCCGGCAGAGACAAAGCAGATAGGAGGCCCCAGCAGCAGCGGCAGCGCCCAGCGCAGTCGGCACAGGCAGGGCAGCTGGGGATGGGACGGCCGGGACAGACGGGACTCCCCCCTCAGTGTGGTTAGCACGGTGACCATGGCTCACACAGCAGTACGGACCCCGCCCCGGCATGGCCGGCGGAGTGGCTGCGAGCCAGGCGGTTGAGACCGGGGCAGACGAACTCACCGGTGGGGCCGGAGCTGGCACAGGGGCTGGATCGAGTGGTGTAGCCGCGAGCAGCGAGACCGGAGCCGGGGACGGGGGCTGGAGGGGGAGTGGTGCAGCCACGAACAGGTCAGGGAACAAGCGGGAACGGAGGAGGTAATCTCTTGCTCCCAGCCCTTTTCTTTCACCTTTTTTTTTCTTTTTAATTTTTTGTCTTGGGGATTTTTGATATTTTAAATATTTTATTTTCTTATGATCTCTCACCCAACACGCGGCATATTCTTTTTCTTCTGGATTAAACGTTTTTTTTACAAATAAATCCAGAGCCTGACAAATCCAAACTTCTACTTGGATACTTTGAAATGGTCGACGAGCGAACTCACGACCTCCTAATGTTTTTCTCATCACCTTTTTTTTATTTGTCTTTTGGCAAGTTATACATCTTTCAGTGACTTGTTTTGCTAATCTAAAAATCCCAATGCGCCCATAGATCCTTAAAAAAATGATCACACAAAGCCTGGGTACCTCAGTTGGTTTTCTGGTGCATGTCTTCTAATATTTTCCTAGTAAGCATTTTATTAAGTAATTGTCTTTCATCAGGAAGTGTCCATTTCCCTGATTCATCTTGCTCTCTTCCTATCTTGCTGAATTCCAGTTTTTCCTCATTTGGAGTTAATATTAACTCTTTCAGCTCCATTTTCTGCTGCATCCTTAGCTTCCTGATCTGTCAAATTTTTTCCTCTTATTTCTGGGGTCACTCCCCTTTTGGTGTCACTTAATATGTACTATAGCTATCTCTTTCAGGTAATTTTAATGCCTCTAAAACCTCTAAAATAAGTTCCTCATGTACTAATCCCTTTCTTCTTGAATTAAGTAATCCTCTTCCTTTCCAATTTTTTTTTCTAAAGGTATGTACTACTCCAAAGGCATACCTTGAATCAATATATATAGTTCCTTTCTTTTGTGCTAAATATTCTAGTGCTCTTTTCAGAGTATACAATTCACAAGTTTGAGCTTACTAGTTTCAGGTTAATTTCCCTTTTTCAATAGTTTGCATGTTTTTGCCATCAACTACTGCATACCCTGTATTTTCTCCTTTTGCAAGGAATTGTATCTCTGTTAGCTAAAAGTACTCCCAAAGGGCTATCTTGGGGTATCTTTGCTAGTACGCTTTTATTCCCCCTTTTTTCTTTCCTGTATCCAACTTACTGGTTTTCTGTCCCATTTGTCAAGATCTTATCTATTCATCCCATCTCTGTTTCTCACTTTCACTAGCAACCTGAATGCCACTTTCTTTTGACTGCACACACACAAAAAAAAACCAAACCCTTTTTCTCACACTGCTTTTCAATACAATACACCTCCCTCCAAGGAGATATAGTAAAGCTTAAAATACACAATCTACATTACATATTATTTCATTCGTCTACATTCACTCACATTTCTCATTCACTTTCCTACATTCTTTGACATCCTCAGGCCTGTTCATTCATACCTCTCAACTTTGTGAAAAATGCATATTTTATGATTGGCTTTTGCAAATATTAAAATTAATATATGTGTTATGTTAGAAAGTTATGCTGTATTAATTTTCTTAAGTGGTGTGTTAAATATAGTTTTAGGTTATAACATAATGTTAAAATAGAGTCTATGTATGTGGATATTTTTTTAAAGAAAGGAATGAGGTACTTGCACCAGATAGCAGCCACAGGACGCCAAAATCTTTCAGAGAAAGAGAATTTATTGCTCCATTATCAGAAGAAACTAACTTCTTCCTGCCTCGCTCAGCCCTGAAGACGACATTAGGATTAAGAGGAAGAAGTTGGCACTGACCAGACAGAATCCTTTGTTTGAATGGAATGTATGCACCATGTATGAGGAGTATGAATATGCAACAGGCTATTGTTTTTAAGCGTTAATCCTCTGTTAACATGTGTCCTTTTTCGGGCTTATTTTGCCCTGAAAAAGGTACCCGGACCATCCATAACTCTTTGTTTTTATTGTCTCATATTGTCCAAATTTTTATTACTCTAATTATATTGCTATTTTTATAACCATTTTATTACAATTAAACTTTTAAAATTTTGGAAACAAGTGATTGGCATTTTTCACAACTTCTCCTTAGCTGAGTTTTTGGTCCTTGGTGCCTCACCCACATGTGCAGAGGATCAGAAATGGGACATCACGTCATGATCAATATGATCAAATGACACCGATTTGTTGAAAAAAGCAAGCTATATTTATACTGTTTTCTACTGTTCCTTCCAAACTCACTTCCTTCTTAACCTATGACAACACCTCAAGCCTATACATGATTGATTAAATCCTTTTTACGCATGCATTTTAATATATCAGTTAATTTTAGTTAGTCTTTCTTCTTCATGCATCTTGATGCAGTTTTCTTGTCTGCCTTTACATCCTGAACCATCTGCTTTTGAGCGTGTTCTTCTTTTGTGTCCAAGGGCATCGTGATCTTAGTTTCTATGAAGGCTGGATTGTGCATATGTTGCATATGTCCATTGTCTTCCAAAAAACTCTCAACAATTCCCGTCTTGTTTTTGCACGAGCCAGACTGAATTAATAGCATGTTCCGTTGTTCTGTGCACACACTGTAATAAGCAAGGTACAATAAGCAAAACCACTAAAATAATGCAAAAAACCATAATGCCAAAGCGAACTAAGTCTTTAAGCCAACCAGTAATGCCCCAAGATTTTAACCGCTCATCAAAAGGGTTATTAACAGCTGTAAGTTTCTTCATGTTTTCTTTAAGTTGCGAAAGTTTCTTGTGAATTGATTCAGTGATCAGAAAGGTTCATGCAACACATCCCTTCAAAATCTTCACACCCATGCCCTTGTGCTAGCAATAAAAAATGTATGGCAGCCCTATTTTGTAACACAGCATGGCATATGCTGTCAGCATCAATAGTGAGTTCATGTAGCACTGTGGATGTGATGTTAATTTGTTTCCCTGCTCAACATGCTAGTCACCTTAATTGCGTGAGGGCCTGTGCCGAGGCTACTCCTGGCATGAAAAATTATGTCAATATAACTGATGGTGGGTCCCATAATTGTACCTCATCTCTACATTCAGGGCCCAAATGATGCACACTATGTCTCGAGCGTTGGGACTTGTGACTGATGTAAAGCATCTGGTGGATGTTAGGGGCGAATGATGTTAGTTTACCAAAATAACATGGTCTTCCCAATGCTTTCTGGGATACTGCAGGCCAGGCCATATCCCCGTTGTCATGGTTTGACCCTGGCACAATGCCAGGGCCCCCATGAAGGGTGTATTTCCAAAATGGTTGCTGTGAGATGTGACCCGGAAACAGAACAAAGCAGGCTCCCAATTGGGGATGGAGGGAAAAACACAACACTTTAATAATCTACAACACAGAAACATAAGGGAAAAAGAAAAAAAACCACACACAACAATCCACAATGGAACACTCCCAAAGCACTCCTCCTCCCCCCACTTCTCTAACATTCAAATCCCTTCTAACACATCGATTCTCAGTCTAATACCGTCTTTCACACAAGCTTCCCCCTAGTTCATCAAGAGAGAGAAGTCTCTCTCTTACACCATGGGCTTCCTCTGGAAACACAGTGGAACCTCCTGTGCTTCTGCGTCACACGCGGCAGCCGCCCAAAGAACATGTGCCGTGGTGACCATCTTCCTTCCATGTCCAGCGCTCTCATTACCGGCCATGGATCTAAACTGCTCCTTTGGTCCTTTTAAGAATGCTTTGTCGCCCAGTTCCAAGAAATGGCTGCCTCCTACCATTTGGGACATCTGTCCCCCCCATATTTTCACTCCCCTGGGGCCTGGGTCTCGGGAACAGAGATCCTTCGCTGAAGGCAGAGGGCTTCACCACACCCTCCCCCTCAGTCTCTGTTCTCTCTACTTCTCTTCACGGCCTTATCATTCCTGGCCCATGGCCAACCGCCTCCCCCAAGGCTGCAGTCTCTGCATTAGCAGAAGAAATTGGTTTCGCCCATGGCTATGTAAGAGAAAAGTCCAGCCAAAGCCACTCCAATCATCTCCATCTGGGGCACTCTCATCTGCTGGTATTTTCTTCACCTACTTGAACCTTTTCTTCTTTCCCATCCTCCGTTCCCTCTAAACTAACAGCTGGGGAAGATCAGTGTTTTTATAGCTTCCACTGTTTCAACACTAAAAGGGTTAAAAGCTCAGCCCGGTCTCCCAGCAGCTGGGCACCTTGCCCCCCCCCCCCCCCCCCCCCGCTTCTCCTCCTGGCCTCACTTCTCCTCCTGGCCTCGGTGCTGGCACAAGATATCACATTCCAAGCCAGCACAGTCTCTGCCATTCTCTCCCAGGGGGGATGCCCAAACCGTCCCATGTTTTCTTCCACCCCTCCTCCTTTTGGGGCCCTGGCCTTCTCCCCACAGGCCGCATGGCCTTCCCCTCCCTCACCCAGACGCAGCTGGGCAGGAGGAGGAGGTCAGACCAGCTCACCTGCTGCCGGATTAAAGAGGAAGTTCCTCTGGCAATACCCTGCTTTTAACCCCTGTGTGTTCTCAGAGGCGTGTCCAAATCTCAGTGGCCAGCACAGCTGCCAGTTTCAGATCTGGCCACTGATTGGCCTGACCACAACCCTTCCAAAAACTCACTTCCGGGCCAAACCTCGACACCCGTAAATGAGGAAAACCTCAGGAGGTAGCATTTTAGCTTCACCTTGCTCTGTTGGTAAAGGCCTTATACAATTGTTGCAATAATCTGTGGTATTGTAGTACCATGAGGAGCCAGGGGATATCCAAGTGCTATCATTTTTTGGTCGTCCCTCTTTTATGCCAAACAAATCTGAGCCCATAGAATAATACCCAAAAAATAGACAGTAATTGCCTGGCATAGAACCCAGGATGTCTAGCTCCTGTGGCTCCATGCTGGTGATATTCAGTCCCTGGTCAATTGTAAAAGCTTGTGCTCCCAGGAGTGTCTCCATCCCTCCGGGAGCCTCTCAGGAACCCCCGCCAGCCCCGGGTCGGCAGACAATGGCGGGGGCAGCCCCCAAGCGGCCGACAGCAAAGCGGCCGACAGTGGGGGGGGGAACGACGGACGACACTGGGGCCCCGAGGGTACTGATGGCAGCTAGGCTAGTCGCCTTTGCATCTGAAGAGACACTGGAGACATCAGTAGAGGATAAAAAGGCCGACTCTCAGCAAGGGGCCAGTCCAAAGTTCATTCGGAGCTCCTCAGGGGGCCCCACACCTCAGTGGTGGCCCTTCCCCACAGTAAATTGAAAGGAATGTCAAGGTTACATTTAAAGGGGGGGAGTAAGCCGCAGATAGATACATTTGCTGACCAATAAAGACCTTCCAGGGATAAAATCTTGGAAATGGATTTTTGGGATAGCATATAGAATAATACTCTGGGGGCTGCCCCCTGGCCTTGGACTAATCACTCGATGACTTAGACTGAAAGTTCTAGATAGAGAGGATGGGATGCTGAGTGACTGACAGAGAGCCAGGGTGGGGATTTGGGATTTGGGTATGGCCGGGCTATTACCCTCAGGGCAGAAGCCCAGTGGGGAATGCCGGCCGGCCAGGATAGCTCAGCGGGGGGGGGGGGGGGGGGGGGGGGGGGGGCTCAGGCAACCTGGGCAAGCTATAGTGATTTGCAGTCAGCTCTTTTGTGATTTCAGCTCTTTCAGCTTGCCAGGTGCCGCCCAGGTGCCGCTGCAGCAGACGCAGAGAGAGAGAGAGAAGCGCTGTATGGGTTCCGCAGGGTTCTTTTATTCGGGTCTCCGCAAAGGGTCCAGTGACAGCTCTTCTCTCTCGAACTGGGCAGAGTGAGGGGTTTTTATACCCTACAGGGGTTTTGAAAACTGTCCAATAGTAAGGGTCAGGGGAAAGTGACCTATGGATTTGCAGGGAGATAGCAGGGTCCGACAGGCAGAAGAGAGGGGCTTCTAAAGCCTTAGTCATGCTGACTTGGCATTTCCTAGCTCTCAGGCTTCTGATCGCCAAGGAGGCCATGCAGGCCCTGTGCCTGCTACATTTGGGGATGATCTCAACTAAGGAGAATGATTACACAGGTAAAGGGAGGGGGTACAATCAGGGGTAAACTATTTGGCAAAAGTAAGGGGACACAAAAACAAACTGTTACAAAGTATTGCAAAGTATAAAAGCACATTACAACACAGGAGGTTCTTTGGAATCCCAAAAGTGTCACACCAATTTGCAGAGGTTGGTCCACTCTGGATATTCCACCATTGGACCGTGCACCAACTTGACCAAGCCTCATTTAAATTTTTGTGCACCGTGGCTTTAGTCCAAGGTCCAAATTCTTCCATAGAATCTAATGGAACTCCAAGTAAACAAGTACGAAATGGATCAGAGGGTGTAGCTAATGATAAGCAAATTGATTCCTGCACTGTTTGATTAGCCCATGTAACCCACATGTTTTTTCGCTGATCAATGTTATGCAATCCCTGTATTTTTCCTATTATCATAATGATTATCATCAATATTATTTGCGGAACAAATGCTATTGTTGCCACCTTTGCTGATCACGTCTACTCTTTAGCCAATATTTGGCCTTGTCCCACTGACTGTCAGAAACGTGATGCTGTTTTGGTGCTGCTATTCCTCTCCCACACTCTGCAGCTGTAATCTGAGTTTGCAATGCAATTTGATTTGCTATTGTCTGTTTTGCCAATTTGAATTGAATCCAAAGCAAACTTTGCTGATCCTGTATTTCAACAAGCGCTAAATCCTGGTTAAAATTCCAACGTTGTAAAAATATCCCTCTAAGGGGTTCAGGGGGAGGTTGTCTTCTATGACCACGCCCTAAAAATATTTCTAGCACATGCTCAACCTTAAGCGTATTAAGTATACTAAAACATCTATTGCAAGCTAAATTAGTAGAGCTAAATTTTTGCTTTTTCCTGCAAGCTATAAAGAGAATATTTTCCTGACGGACAGACCTGTCGCCACCACCTAAGTTTGCATTTAACACACTGGACCCTGATCCATGGTTTGCAAAAATAGTCATGAACAGGACAAGCTTGTTCAATTTGGTTTAAAACCCGTGTTGAAGGTGGTGGTAAGCTATCATTACTGGTTACTGTTACCCCAGGTCTAGTTAGTTGGCCCGCATCTGTTAATAGCTGTGGAAAACAGTTAAATCATTGTTCAACCGTCAGGTGCTGGAGTATCGGGTTCAGCTGTGTCTGGAGTCGGTGTTGTCGCTGACATTCTGCTTCTGGACAGAGCATTAGCTGGCAAGTGTGACTTTAGGTAAGGTTTCACCTACTTAGCCAGAATCCAACAAATTCCTTTATCTGTAAGTAAGCACATGTAACCTCTTCCTATTAATTTCAAAGTGGCTGGCCCATCCCACATCCCTGTTTCCGGGTTTTTGAACATTACTTGAATACCGTCAGGCAATTCCTCACTTGGCCTATGTATGAGGGCATGATGCACAAGAATAAGTGGTTCATCCCTATCTCCTTTTTTTCTGAGATAATTAAGTACAAATATGGCCTTAGCTGTCCTTTCTTCCTGGGATAACCGTATCGTTCCCCCTTTTTGTTTTTGCAGCATGCCCTTTAAGGTCTAATGGGCTCACACAATAATTGCCTGACCTGTAGGGTTGTGTGGAATACCAGTATCATGTTGAATACCCCACAAATTGCAGAAACATTGAAACCTTAAAGAACAATAAGCCGGGCCATTATCAATCTTAATGGCTAAAGGGACTCCCAGTGCTGCAAAGCAATTGTACAAATGCTTCTCAACATGACATGCTGTCTCACCTGTTAAAGGGTGTCCTGATTCAGGGCAAATTTGGGAGATAACCCCCAAAGGGGCTCCTCTACAAAGGCAGATTCACTTGGCCCCTCCCCCCAACCGGTTCGGGAGAAAATATCTCCTTGGAGAAAAAGTGGAAAGAAACCTGTTTATTAAACAATAGAACCCAAACAATATTAAACAATAAAACCTCTTGCTGCTCCAAAAAGAGATGACAAACTCAGAACAGTTCCCTCCCTGGGCTGCAGGTCGGCTCACTCAGTCTCTGATCAGTCCCTCCAGTGCTGGAAACGCTGTGGCCCAGGCCGGGCCAGGTGGGCCACAGGTGGAGCTGCCGGTGCTCTTCTGGGTTTTCAGTCCAGAGCAGGCTTGAACAGGTCCAAGAAAAAGAAAAACCACAGTCCAGGGAACTTCTTTGCCTCAGCTAGCTAAAACTAACTAAAAGAAAAAAAGAGCTCTCTCCTGTTGTCTGTCCATCCACAGACAACACAGTCCAGGAGCAGGAATGTGGAGGAGTGAGTGCAGTCTGAAAACAAACTGCGCACTTCTTCCCTCCCGTCTTCACTCTCTAGAAGAGAGTCTTAAAGGTGTAAAACTTATTATTCAGTATAAACAGAACAAGAGGATTGGGGATAAAAGCATCATATAATCAACCCAGGACAAAGGGGTAGCCCATACAACACAAGACTAAGTATCAATACAAACATGCGCGAACTTCTGGCCAAATTCTGCTACATGTGTTACATCCATTTGCCATAATTGCAAAGGTTGGGTACCTCTTGGGTTAATACCGGTGCCTAAGCTAATGCCATCCCTTTGACAATCTGGGCAGGATCATACAATGCCAGTGGCATCAGTAAGGGGAATACCAAATTGTTTAACCAACATCTTTGCACATTGATGCAAAAAGGCATGAGAAATTTTTGCTTGTTGAAATTTATCGGAGGTTGGCATTGGCCAGCCAGCGGCTACTAACCGATCAGCTTGAGCGTTACCTTCAGATAGACCAGGGTGATTTTGATGACTGCAAACATGAGTCATTAAATACTCATGTCGGCATTGATTCAAAATTCTGAGTAGTCTGCTTAAAAGTGAATACAAATGGTTTTTTTTAAACTGCCTTAACTACCACCCTTTTGAGGCGTTTTACACAGCCGACCACATAAAGTGAATCAGAAACAATGTTAATAGCCTGATTGTTCCAATTCTCAAAGGCCGAAATAACTGCCTTCAACTCCAAGGTTTGCAATGTATCTCCTACCTCCCCAGGAATTATATGCTGATTCCATGAACCCTGTTGCTGCCACGTACACGCAGCTTTCTTTGATTTTTGCCTATATCTGTAAAAATTGTTAGTCCTAGTACCAGACACTCGGATCATCACGGTCCGTCCTCCAGTTGCTACTGCTCCAAGAAGGACAACACACAATGTTGCCGATAGGTATTGTGAACTCTTCCACCATAATCAGTAAGGGCTATTTGTAAGGGTACTGAATGTCTAATTCCCCATTCCAAATACCAATTGGCTAACAGTACTGTGATTGCATATGGTTCCCCAAATTTCTAGTATCCTCCCTCTGCCTTTTATGATTAATTGAGCAAATAGTTCTAGGAGAGTGGTAATGGTTCTAGGCTGTCGCACAGGTAAAAATACCCACTCCAGAATGGTTAAAGGATTATCCCGAGTCTGTCCATTGACAAATCAATGCACAAGGATGTTTAGCGTGTTGGTCACCCTCCTTGCTATAGTTGATGATCATCAATTGAACAGGAACACCTTTGATCATGTGATACACATGCGCTGTGACAACCTTTGAGGCTATATGTTCCAAGGCCTGTTGTTGCATCCTATCCAGTGATCGACGCTCATCTGCCTGGAATGAGGTGCCTAGCAGCTGTATTAGCCGTTCAAGTTCTTCATTAGTTATTCCACAGATAGTTCTAATACATTGTATACCTCCTACTAGTTTTTGAACATCATGCAGAGTTTTTATCTCGGTAGTAATGGTAATCTTTTGAGGTTTCACAACAGCTTGATCATTATGCCACCAGAGATACCTCCATGGAGCTGAACGCTGTACCTTTTTAGGGGCAATTTTCAACCCTCTCTGTTCTAAAATAGCTGTCATGCTTGTTAATACGTTTTTAGAGTCCAGTAGTTGACCTGCCACCAAGATATCATCCATGTAATGATATATGATACAGTTAGGAAATTGCTGCCGGACTGGCCCTAATGCCCAGGCTACGTAAACCTGGCACATAGTGGGCGAGTTACACATTCCTTGTGGTAGAAATACCCATTAATCTCTTGTAGGGTTCTGCCTTGTTAATAGAGGGGACTGAAAAAGCAAAACTACTAGTATCCTCAGGATGTAAGGGAATAGAGAAAAACCAATTTTTGAGGTAATCAACAAATATCAACAAATCCTAAGACTCAGGTAGCATAACAGGGGATGGGAGTCCTGGCTGCAGTGCTCCCATACTCTGCATTACTGCATTGACTGCTCTAAGATCATGCAGCAACCTCCACTTCCCATTCTTTTTTTGTAATTGTAAAAATAGGTGTGTTCCATGGGCTAGTTGATGGTATTATATGACCAGCCTCAAGTTGTTCTTGAACCAACTCTTGAACCTTGAGCAGCTTTTCCTTTGATAGCAGCCACTGATCAATCCATCTAGGGGTATTGGTGGTCCAGCTAATTTTAAGGATTGGCTGCCCCCCAGTGGCCGCTATTGAAAAGGCTGTGTGACAATTGTGGCCTTCAGTTGACTCAATATATCCCTGCCAATAAGTCCTAGTAAATTTCCAGGAGTTTGCATGACATACGGTCCTGTTTTTATGCTCACTCCATCTGGGAAAGGAAAGGTAATTACCTCCCTGTTTAAATGAGTGGCTTGGGTTCCGCTGTCATGGTTTGACCCTGGCACAATGCCAGGGCCCCCATGAAGGGTATATTTCCAAAATGGTTGCTGTGAGATGTGACCTGAGAACAGAACAAAGCAGGCTCCTATTCGGGGATGGAGGGAAAAACACAACACTTTATTCATACAAATCTAGAAAGGAACACATACAAAGCTAAGAATGAAAACCTTCCGAATACATTCCTCCTCCCCCTCCCTTTTCTCCACGGATTCATCACCCCTCAAATAATCAACTCTCAAATCCATCAGGGAAAGAGAGGAGTCTTCCCTTGCCTCATAGGCTTCCCCCGGAAGCACAATTAAAACCTCCTGTGCTTCCGTGTCACTCATGGCCCCGCACAGAGAACATCGGCCCTCGTGACTTCTCCCCCCCATGTCCAGTGCTCTCACCACTGGACATGGGCCAGGACTGCTTTTAGGGCTCCCCGTTTAAAGATGCTCCACCCACTTCCAGAAACAGCAGTCTCTCAACTTCGGGACACCAGTCCCCCCCAAATTTCACCCCCTGGGGCTGAGAGGCCTCATGAACAGAGATCTTCCTCCCCATGGAGACAGAGGGCATCCCACACCCTCTTGAGCTGTCTCTGTTTACGCCGCTGCTTCACTCTTGACTCCTGAGTGTTGCCTCCCCCTAAATACAGTCTCTGGGTCACAGGGAAAAAACACGGGTCTGTCCATGGCTATACAAGAAAGAGTCCAGCCTAAGGCCACTCCATCATCTCTTCCACCCAGGATTCTTCTCTCCTCTTCCAGCTTTCCTCATGCTTGCCCATTTCATCTCTCATCTCTCTCTCACCTCATTCTGATTCAGGAGGATTCAGTATTTGTAAGGTTTCCATTAGTCTACAAAGGGGTTAAAATCTTCACTTCTGCCTGTCCAGGACTCTCACAGCTGCCAGGCACCTCTCTCGACGCATCCCCCGCTTCTGGCCGGCTGAGCTGCCAGCACAATTTCTGTCTCTCTCTCCAGGGGGGGGCTGCCCAGACATCTCAAGTCTCATCAACCCCTGCATGTTCTCCTCCACCCCTGCACCTTTTGGGGCCCTGGCCTTCTCCCTGTCATGGCCTCCCCCTCCCCCACCCAGACGCAGCTAGGCAGGGGAGAGGTCAGACTCCACTCACCAACGCTGGATTCCCAAAGAGGAAGTTCTCTGGGAATTTCCTGCTTTTAACCCCTGTGTGTTCTCAGAGGCGTATCCAGATCCTCAGTGGCCACACCACATGCCAGTTTTGAATTTGGCCACTGATTGGCCCAACCTAAACCTTTCCAGAAACACATTTCCGGGCCAAACCACGACATCCGTCAATCCCTGCAATTCCCAAAACAGGATGGACTACTGGTCAATTTCTGGGCCATATATTGCTTGAAATGATTGTCACATCTGCTTTGGTATCAATTGTCTCTTGGTAATCGAATTACCAGTGGGATGTGTCAAGGTTACCTGTGTATCTGGTTTACCTCTTGTAATGTCCATTGCCCAATAAACTTCTGGGTTACCTGTGGAGCCAAAACCACAGGTAACTCTGAAGGAGCAGGGAACAGGCGGTTTTGGTTTGAGGCCTTCCTGAGCTAGAGAAACCTTTGAGGTGAGGTGAAGAAAGGAGCGGGTCCTGATGGAGTGGTTTTAATCCGGAGTTTTTATTTTGGTGGCACGGCCTTTGAATCAAAGGAAACAGCAGGGGGACAATTGAGCCGATTTCTAACCATCAACAGGTAATTGAAGAAAAACTATTAGCAACAGTTGATTACAACATGAAGTTATAAGCAACAGCAATTGGTTTAACTTCTTAACTCTGCAACTTTAAAAAAATGGACAACTTTTCAACTCATAAGAAAAGGATTTTCTTAACCGGAACAGTATGGGGTGGGGTGGTGGCGGTGTTAAACAGGATAAGAAAACTCTTTTGTTTTTTGTTCAGAATTGTGGAAAATAGCATAGATACCTGTAGAATTCAAGACGTGTTTAGAAAAGCAGAAAGTAGTTAAAGCAATGCTTCCAATGTGAGTTAATTCGGCATTGTCGTCCTAATTCAGAGGCTTTTCCAGTACATTACTCAGTTTGAGAAGCTGCAGATTACAACTATCTGGGCTTGATAGGTTTCACTGATATGAATCAGAGGTCTTGAACAGCAAATTAGTTTGTATGGGGTTATTTTTTTGTTTGATTGGGTTTTTTGTTTGTTTTCCTCTTAAAATAAGGAATAGTATGGGCAGTACTGTGTGTGGTGGTTTGACCCTGTCTGGATGCCAGGCACTCACCAAAGCCACTCGGCCACTCCCCTCCTCAGCTGGACAGGGGAGAGGAAATATGACAAAGGTTCATGAACTGAGATAAGGATAGGTAGAGATCACTCACTGATTGATTCGCGTCATGGATAAAACAGACTATTCTCTGGGGTTTTCTCTTTTGCTGTGGTATTGTCCCGGGTACAGAATAAAGGAGGGGTAGAGTTTCTAGCACTGTTTAATTCCATACCACCTACATCATGGCAGGAGCATGGTTTCAGCAGAAAACGGTGAGCCGCTGGAAGTTTGTGCAGGTTTACCTCCGTTGGGGAAAAGGGTAGACTGGTTCCTTAAACATGCGGCAAGTGGTAACTGTTGCTGAAGCTGCAAAAAGGGGTAACTGCTGCTGCAGCCAGAGAATGACGCAACTGCTGCTACCGCTGCAGCCGCCAAGACCCCCGCCACAAGACACAGCGTCCACCAGGGCTGCCACCAGGACCACTGCCACCCCGGGGGGAGGGAGCCGCCTGCATCGGGACCGCTGCTGCAACTGAGAGAGCCACTGTTTTGGCAGAATAGCTCCTGTTTGGACAAACTAGCTTTCCAGGTACTGTGTAGTCCACTGTGGGGGGAGAGCATAATTTTTGTCTTTTGTTTTGTCCCACGAGGCATTGCTCGGTGATCGCCTTTTAGTATGTTAATCATCGTCTTTTTTTGTGTGCTTGTCTATTAATCTTGTTGCTGTTACTGTGCGGGGGATCAGGACTCCTGGACAACTAACTAATATGATTAAGCAGAAGCGACTTTATTGTTTACATTATGTTCTAGTTATACATTCTAACACTACTGCGCATGTCTATCACGCATGTCTTGATTGGTGCCTCTATCTTGTCCACGCGCTCAGCATGCACTTTTCAAGATATGTGATTGGTTACAGACCAGGTGCTTCACTGCCCTCCTTTATCTAGTTCTTGTGGTCTTGGCATTTTGTTTCTCAGCTTCTTCTTTCTTAATTTAGCACAATTTATGTCTTAGTAACCTTGATGAATTCCAGAGGGTGCTGATAAGAATAACTAAAAGCGGTTTGGCTGGAGCGCACTGTGGCCTAAGCTGTGCAAATACATTGCTACAATTCCCCCTTCTTCTTTGTTCTTGCACCTGCCAAACCCCTTTTACTGTATTTTCTGCCAAATGAGTCACCCATTTTATTATGCATAGAATAATACAAAGCAATATAATAATGACTAATAGTAATAATAAAGCTCTCTTTACAATATCTTTCAACCATCCAGTTATTCCCCATCCCTCAAACCACTCATCCACACCCCAGTCATTCACAGTCAATTTCTTCATGTTATCTTGTAGTTGTTTGAATTTCCTGTGAATGGATGCAGAATGGTCAGAGAGGTTCATGCAACACATTCCTTCAAAATCCTCACACCCGCACCCATGTGTTAATAGCAAAAAATCTATAGCGGCTCTATTTTGCAGTGTGCCGTGTGTAATACTATCTGCATCAGTGAGCATCTGATTTGAAATAGCTGAAGTTATGTTTAATTGTTTGGCTGTCCAGCATCCCAGTTTGTTGCGCGTAGCCAAAGCTTGAGCAGCAGCAACACCTGGAGTAAGGAATGATGCTATTATTTGTGCTGAAGTGCCCCAAAACTCTATGTGATTTTCACAATCAGGTGCCAAGGTTGTGATTGCTCTTTTAGTTCTCTTGTTAAGTCCCGCTCTCCAAACAGTCTGATTCAGCATTTCGCGCATGCTAGGGGCAAACATGGTTAGCTTTCCTGAATAACAAGGACCACCAAACGAATTACTAGGAATTGCAAGCCATGCCCTATCCCCACAGATTAAAAAGACACCTGATGGAAGCTTTCTTACAGTCACATTTTCACCAGCACATCCAGGATAAGTCCAATTGTGGCAATATTTGATCACATTCTGATACCATAGAGAATTGGGATTAAGGATGACACTATTATTTTTGGGTTGTGGGACTAGGACATTCCTCATATCAGTTGATTTTGGGTTTAAAAAGTAGTTAAAAAACAAGCAATAATTCCCAAGTACCGATCCTAACAGGTCTAGTTCTTGGGGCTCTATTTCGCTTTCATTCAGTGATTGTGTTATCATACCTGCTTGGAAGTCCTCACCGTTTGGCCTCATCCCCAACCTTTTGCATATGTCCAATTTTGTACCACCTCTGGTTATGTTACACCAGTGATTTTCCGCGCTTGATCTATTTTCTTCTCCCACATATGGCTTTCCTCCGGCTCCTACCCATTTTATAAAACCAGTAAAATTACTTATTGGGATGATGCTGTTGAGTCAGGGATGGAATGAATGACTCCAGTCATCAGAAGGCGAAATAAAATTTGTTTATTAGGTAGAAATTGCAACTTTTATAGTCTGACTTGCTAAGCTGATACCTGATTGGTCTCAAAGTCAAAACCTCTCACACTATTGGTGAACTATGAATAACACACTCTCGAGAACCATATCTATGAATAATGGTTACAGAAAGAGAGATAATAATTTTTTGAATTCTTTCCTCTAAGTTCCCCACAGCTTCTACACAGCTTCCCAGGATTTTCCCGGGAAAACCATGTCTCTCTCTGTTCAGAAGATGTAGGCCTGCAAGGCCTCCCTGGTGGTCAGCAGCCTAAGATAAGAAATGCCTAGTCATGATGACTGGACCAAAGAAGCCCCTCTTCTGCCTTCGGACCCTCGTTATCTCTCTGTAAGACGATAGGTCATATTTGCCTCAACCCTTATTTTTGAACTGTTTCCCAAAACCCCTATACCCTATATAAACCCCTATTTCTGTGCTGTTCAGCAGAAGAGCTGTCACTGTGACCCTTTGCAGATGCTGCCAATAAAGACACCTCTGTGGAACCTCCTACAGCCTTCTCCTCTCTCTCCCCGCGTCTGCTGAGGCACTTAGCAAGCAAAGAGCTGAATTCACCAAAGAGCTGATCTCACTTAAGAGCTGAGCTGCTTGCTAAGATTGCCTGTGACTGGGAGCCTGCCTGAGGGATGTGGACAGGTTGTGCTTAGCAAGACTTAGCTATCCGGACACCTATGGCAGCTGGGGTCAGAGAGACCTCAAAAACCCCTGCCATAATAAAATTTGGTGCTCCGAACGGCGTGCTTGGCATCCTGGCACTCCAGAGAAGCAGCATTCTTCTTGAATAGTTACTGCCTCAGTTTGCTACAACCTCCTGAAGATAAGTTTTCCATTATAGAAGAAGTTATCTGAAGAGGCATCCGACGACCCTCCACATCAACATCTGGGATGTGATCCTGAGGAGTCGGACATGGCAGACCACCCACCAGCAGTTTTTGACCCACATTCGGCTGAAGAAGTGTAAGTTTTAAGACAGCCTTTTTTGTGTGCTTTTACCTTGGGTCCTTTTTGGGTTTTTTTTCTCTTTTTTTTCTCTTTTTACTGCTGGCAGGGAATAGGGAATTATATCAGTATGGGATCAAAACCTAGTAAATTAAAACAATCCCAGAATGAAAGAGACTTATATTTACAAATCCTAGAAATCCTATCTGCTATCAGCTTTTCTTTCTCTAAAGGCAGTGTCTCAAAAACTAATTGGAAAAAATTTATAAAATGGATTATTTCGCAGTTTCCAGATACTAACACACGCTATCTCTAGATTCTTTTTGGGACACAGTAGGGACAGGAATATGTTCTCTCCAAACGAATGAAGATTTTCCTGTAACTCGATTTTTACCTCTATTTAATTCGATAACCAAATCAGTTGAAAAGACAAATATAAAGAGCTAAATTTCTCTGCAACCTTCCCCTGCTGAGGGCATTCCAACCTTATGTCTCCCACCAGAGACTCTCTCATTAAATGCTAATAACACAGCTAACATTCCTTTACTCTCAGTCTCTGAATCCTATCCTCTGCTTTCTCTGGGTCCAAATGCCGTCTCTGAGGCTGCTCCACCCTCGGGCCCCCTTCTTGGGATGGGGAACACAGAATTTGCGCCGCGCCACGCCCACCCACCCTCTCCATGCCCGTGGGGTCCGTTGGGCCTGCCCATCCATTCCCCCCCCCCCCCGACACGGCTAGCGCAGATTCCACTCCACCTATTGCGCAATCCACGGGGCACACTGCTTGCACCCTCCCCCCGCGCTACCTTCGGGTGTAACTGTGCTGGTTTCTATCGGGTCTGCCCTCCCTCTCTCCAACATCTCGGCACAGCCCACCGCCACCCCCTCCCCACCCCTGCTGCCGTGCCACTCACCCCCGTCATGTGTCTCCCTACCCCCACTACCATTCCTGCCACAGCAAGCGGTCTTCTCCCTGCTTGCCTGCCCACCCGCCACAGCTCTGTCAAACCACGCTGTACGCCCCGTCATGCCCACTGTGGCAGCGGCAGCCCCTGCCAATCCCACCGCCTCCTCTTCCCCGCTTCTCCCTTGCCCGCATCCCCAGGCTTTGCAACCATCCACCCACCCTCAGGGACCCCCGAACGGCACCTCCAAGACCCCCCATGGTGGCACCCCACTTCTCCACGTGCCTCAGTCCCCCGCAGGCTGTGCCACACATGGTGCTGCTATTGCCGCTCCACTGCTGCCTCCCTCTAGCCAAGCTCTGCCATGTACCTCCCGACACTTTCTTCGGTCCCCTACACCCCTGCAAACTCTCGCTCCAACATGCCCAAAAAAGCATACTGCACCGCCTGCTCACTCTCACTCCTCGACTAATGACAGTAGTGACAGCGAGTCTGATTCTGATACAAAGGACATTGCTCCATGGGCTCTAATCAAAATGGAAGCAACACGGGCAGGGGGTTGGGAACTGGCTCAGAGAATTTCTGCCTTCCCAGTAATTTATATAAAGGGAAGAAGAGATGGTGCCACCACTAAAACAATGTGGGAACCTAACACAAATAAAGAACTTGTACAACTACAAAATATTGCCAAAGAACATGGTAGAAGTTCACATATTGTTAGAAATTTCCTAGAAGCTATCTTCTCGGCACATGTTTTAGTACCTCACGATGTTAAAAATATCGCCCACTGCCTTCTTTCCCTGGCAGACTACATGCTATGGGAAAGACAATTAAAAACATTATCAGACACCTATGCTAAAGATGCTGATAGGCCAGATTTTACAGTCAAACAGCTGGCTGGAGAAGGGAATTTACAGAAACCCTCTGACCAAGCTAACACCTTACCTGAGGCAGCACTACAGAACTTGGCTATTGCAGCAAAAACCTCCTTACTTCTTATCCCAGATGACTCTATTCCTACCCAACATTTCTCTAATCTTAAACAAGGAGTAGATGAAAGCTTTATCAAGTTTGTGGACAGAATTAAGGATGCTCTGGAAAAACAGATAGAGAACACGGGGACAAGAAAAGAACTGCTGTATAAACTTGCCATGAGTAATGCTAATGAACAGTGTAAAACAATTCTGAGGGCCCTACCCTTGGATACAGAACCTATCATAGAGCAAATGGTGGAAAGCTGTACACGTCATTTGTCCACTGAAGACACAGTGGCTCAGGCAGTTGCTAAGGGTATTGCAGAAGGAGTTTCTGGTGCATTTGCAGTAGTGGCTTCCAAAGACCAGGCCTGCTGCTTTCACTGTGGAGACTTTGGACATTTTATAAAAGACTGTTCAGACAGGTCACCTACCCGAAACCCCCGTAACACCTACCAAAGACCCCAGAATCAGCAGTACTACCATCAGCGTTCGGGAAACTTCCAGTGGAGCGTGGTCAGGCCCCGCGCAAAGACAACAAATCAAAAGCTGTCCAGACCCAGCCACGCATCATCCCAGGAGGTTCCAGATCACATGAAGAGGATCCAACACACAGAGAGATACAGATGGGAACCCATTGCCAGCTGGTAATTCCTCTGTCCATTGACTTTAATAATAAGGATGTTTATTGTGTTCCCACAGGCAAGCATGGGACAAAAGGTGGTCCTTTTGACATCTTAATTATAGGTGTCACTCTCCATGGCCCAGAGGAAATCTTTGTTGTTCCAGAAGTACAAACAGTGCACCCGGGACAAGAAATCTCTGTCCAGCTGTACTGCACGGACTTACCATTGTAACTTTCACAGGGAACTCCGATTGCACAAGCCTTTCTACTCCCAAAGAATCACAGGAAACAGCTTCCTCTCAACTCTACAGCAATGTGGGCACAAGTTGTGGGTCCAAGCAAGCCTACCATTGAGTGTGGACTTTCCTGCAGAGGAGACAAGATCTACCGACCAGGGATGCTGGACACCTGTGCCGACATGACCATCATCGCCCGCTCAGAATGGCCGGCAAACTGGGAACTACAACTGCTAGCAGGCATGATTTCAGGGATTGGTGGAACCACAGTGTCTATGCGAAGCAAGCACAACATTCTCGTCGAAAGGCCTGAAGGCAAGTTAGCAACCATCCGCCCATTTGTGGTAAGGCCCCCCATCATCCTTTGGGGGAGGGATGTTCTATCCCAGTGTGGAGCTTCCCTGTGTATTCCCAGTCGGGATTTCTAATTGGGGCCACTGAGGAGCGTGCACTACCAGATACCCTGCAGCTCACCTGGAAATGCCATGACCCGATCTGGATCGAACAGTGGCCCCTCTCTAAAGTCAAACTGCATGTAGTACAAGCCCTTGTGGAAGAACAGCTTGCCAAAAGCCACATTGTCGAGACCACCAGCCCTTGGACCTCCCCAGTCTTCGTACTGTAAAAACCTGGAACAGACAGGTGGAGTCTCCTCCACGACCTTTGCAAAAATCAATAAGGTCATCGAGGACATGGGCCCTCTCCAGCCTGGCCTGCCTTCACCATCGATGCTGCCTAGAGACTGGACACTTGCTATCATAGATATTAAAGACTGTTTCTTCAGCATTCTGCTGCACGCCCAGGATGCTCCACGGTTTGCTTTCTCCGTTCCCTCTCTTAACAGAGAGGCTCCACTCAAAAGTTATCATTGGTGTTATCTTCCTCAAGGAATGAAAAACTTGCCTACTATATGCCAGTGGTACATTGCTCACATTCTGTCTGCCGTGCAGAACCTATTTCCAGGTGCAATCGTCTACCACTATATGGATTATATCCTGGTCTGTGCATCAGAAAAAACTTACTTAGACAAAGCAGTTAAAAAGACCATCAAAACCATAGAAAAAGCAGGATCCGAGATCCGTCAGGACAAAATACAGTACACCAACCCATGGACTTATCTCAGATTCCAGATCCGTGAAAGGACTTTCGTACCCCAGCAGCTCACCATCCGAGACGACCCAAAAACCCTGAGAGACTTACACAGTCTGTGGGGATCCATCAACTGGGTATGTCCCCTGCTAAGAATTACAACAGAGGACCTCGCTTCCCTGTTCAACCTTCTCCGTGGCAGCGAAGACCTGGACTCTCCACACACTCTAACACCAGAAGCCCGAGATGCCATCACCAAGGTCCAAGAAGCCCTGTCTTCTTGCAAAGCCCATTGCTTCAAGCCCAGCCTTCCTTTCCAGTTTGTCATTCTGGGAAAAGCACCCCTGTACTATGGACTGAATTTCCAATGGGATCCTCAACTTTGAGACCCTTTATTGATACTGGAATGGATCTTTACAAACAACCAACCTTCAAAGACAATTACCACTTCAAGAAATCATGGGACATCTAATAAAAAAAGCCAGAACTCACCTCCGCTCCCTTGCAGGGTGTGAGTTCACTTGCCACTGGCCACTGGGGACCGGGAGCATTTGCTCCAGACCAGTGAAAATTTCCAGTTTGCCCTTGATATCTATACAGGCCAAATTTCCATCCATACCCCAAAACATAAACTTTTTAATGGTGATGCAGCCTTTAATCTGACCCCAAAATTAGTCCAAAGTAAAACACCTCTCAAAGCTCTAACCATTTTTACAGACAGCTCAGGGTCATCCCACAATTCTGTAATGGCCTGGAAGGACCCTAAGACCCAAAAATGGGAATCTGACATTCAAATAGTGGAGGGATCTCCACAGATCGCAGAGTTAGCAGCTGTTGTCAGTGCCTTTGAGAAATTCAAAGACGAACCCTTTAATCTGGTCACAGATTCAGCTTATGTTGCTGGTATAGCTATGAGAGCGGAACATGCTCTTCTCAAAGAAGTTTCCAATCCAAAGTTACGCCAATTGATTTCTACATTAACACGCTTAATCTCCCACAGAAAACAACCTTACCATATAATGCATGTGAGGTCACACACCGACCTCCCAGGTATCATCACAGAAGGGATCAGGAAAGCGGATGCATTGGCCATGGCAACAGAGACTGCTAACGTCCCTGACATCTTTGCCCAGGCAAAGTTGTCACACGCATTTTATCATCAAAATGTACCTGCCCTTCTCAGAATGTTCAAGCTCTCAAAAAATCAAGCAAAAGCTATTGTTGCCACATGCCTGAACTGCCAAAACTACTAGATACCGTCTATGGGGAAGGGAGTCAATCCCCGAGGCCTGAACAGCTGCCAGCTGTGGCAGACAGATGTAACTCACTTCCCACCTTTTGGAAGGTCAAAATATGTGCATGTATTGGTCGATATGTTCTCTGGAGCAGTATTTGCATCAGCTCATCCAGGAGAAACTACACAGCACACCATAAAACATTTCCTCCTTGCCTTCGCCACCCTAGGAGTACCAAAGGAAATCAAAACAGACAATGGACCTGCCTATACCTCTTGTAAGTTAAAAGAGTTCTTCAGTGAATGGGGAATAGAACACAAGAAAGGCATACCTGCAAACCCCACAGGACAATCCATCGTGGAAAGGACACATCAAACCCTCAAAAGAGTTCTCAATCAGCAGCGAAGAGAAACAGAAAACATATCTCCATTTGGAAAGACTTTGCAAGGCTCTCTATGTCAACAACTTCCTGAACTGTACAACATCAGAGCCTGACCCACCAATACTTCGCCACTTTGCAAATACCGCCCAAGCAAAGCTCACTGAGAAACCACCTGTGCTAGTGAAGGACCTAGAAACACATAAAATTTCTGGGCCTTTCCAGTTGATTACTTGGGGAAGAGGGTATGCGTATGTTCTACTACTGTCTGGCCCAAGATGGTACCCAGGAAAAAACATATAACCATACCTAGGCACTGAAAACACTACTCCCACAAAGAGTGACAAGAATTCTCCTGAGTCAAATACAAGACCTCAAAACCAGACCAGTTCTGCCTGGAGATGAAGGCGTCGCCAAACATCCACATACCGGAGACAAGACCGTCCCATCATGTGACAGCAGACAAAACAGAAAGCTGAACAACATTGTGCTGCATCAGTCAAGCCATAAGCCAGAAAGAGCCTGAACACAAATTGTTCTCTGAATTACATGTTATTACCCCTTTTACCATAAAAAACCCTATTGCTCCCCTTTTTCAACTTTTACCAAAAACCCCTAGCCGTATACCCACTCCCCCATCCTTAGCTTATAGAAAGAGAGAGGAAAAAAAAGGGCGGGGGGAGGGGGAGAAGGAAAGTAAGAAAGGAACAAGGGGGAAAACCCTAACCCTCCCCTCCCACCATGAAGATAACACATTTTGCTTCTATTCCCTATCAGAAGCCCCATCCCTTTCCAAAGATGAAAATTATCTCTGTTGGTGCTGTCCTCACTGCTGCGGGGATGCTCCTCACCGTACCATATGCCATCAGCTGGATTAGCCCAGAGCCTAGCCATAATGTTTGGGTAACCTTAGCAAAGACATTAAAACAGGATAACATGTGCTTATTCATGGGAAGCCTTGATAAACCACTTTCCAAATGTCTGGTAGGAATTCCCTTCGTAGCTGATGACTGGCCCGTCTATAATTCAGAGCTCCTCCACACCACAGGTGAGAGACCCAACCTGGTAGATACTTGGGACGAGTGGACAAAAATGTTGCCCGGTGCTCTAGAGGAACCCCGAGAATTGGACCTGTTTGGGGTTTCCAAAGCAACATTCTGTGTCAAATTTTACTTGAGATGTCTGAAGAATAATTGGCCAGAAATTGACCAGACAAAAAACACATACAGAAAAGACATATCACCCATTAACAAGGCCTATAACCCTCCTGATTGGTGTAGTTACACTGCTCGCGTGATCTCTGTATCCTCTCTCCACCCCAAAGTACTACCCAAAGGAACGTTTCTCATCTGTGGTGACCAAGTATGGGCTGGGATTCTCTCACGGCTCCAGGGAGGTCCCTGTAGCCTTGGAAAACTTTCTACCCTCACTCCAAATATCGCCTTGTTACATAATTGGAAAAAAAGAAAGCTAATTAAAATGCCACAAAAGATCCTACACGGAATTTGATGAAAATTGCGATCCCAAATTATACGATTGGAAGAAACCAAAAAAGATAGCTGTCTCTATATTCCTACCATGGGTAGCTGCAGCTAAGGCCCTTGGTGAAATAAATCACCTTGGGTACTGGCTCAGTAAGCAAACCAACACTACATCTACTGCCCTGAGTGATCTTTTAAAGGAAGAAGAAACCACAAGACGTGCATCACTTCAAAATCTAGCCGCGATTGACTTCCTGCTGCTTGCCCACGGACATGGCTGCCAAGGCTTCGAAGGGATGTCCTGCTTCAATCTCTCTTCACTCTCAGAATCCATCCATGCAAACATCCAGAAACTGAAGGAACTTGTGAAGGACTTAAAAGCAGAAAACAACCCAGACTGGGTCAATGACTTTTTCGGTCAATGGGGATTAACAGGATGGGTTGCATCTTGGGTTAAGGGAATTCTGTGGATTTTCATTGCAATTGTCATTGTATTAGCTATGTTCTCATGTCTGTTCCATTGCTTTAAAAGAACTACTGGGAACGCCTTTTTACTAAATACAAAAAGTGGAGTTGTAGCAGGCACAGGGCCTGCAAGGCCTCCCTGGCGGTCTGTTGCCTAAGATAAGAAATGCCTAGTCATGATGACTGGACCAAAGTAGCCCCTGTTCTGCCTTCGGACCCTCCTTATCTCTTTGTAAGATGATAGGTCACTTTTGCCTCGGCCCTTACTATTGAGCTGTTTCCTAAAACCCCTATACCCATATAAACACCCACCTCTGCTAAGTTCTTCAGAAGAGCTGTCACTGTGACCCTTTGCAGAAGCTGCCAATAAAGACACCTCTGTGGAACCACATACAGCCTTCTCCTCTGTCTCCCTGTGTCTGCTGCTGCGGCACCTAGCAAGCGCTGTAATAAACATTCCGGCTTTACAACTTTCACAAATTTGTGGAGTTTGTTTGCTTCCGCAAATCACCACCTCTGCTTTGTTTGTTCCCACTGATCCGGTCTAACTCCCCAAGTCCCAGGGATAAATATTCCTTTCCCACATTCAATAGCCTTGATCTTATTCTCTCTCTTTTTGCTCGAGCTTTCGGTGCTCATTATGAAACCACTGAATAGCCTGTCCCAATTGCTCCTGAGACTCAAAGAAGTTCAGCCCTTCTGGACAGGTTTCAGGGGAATTAACCGTTGTTCCTATCGCTTGGGATAACACCACCCAGGTATTGAATTCTTGGGAGTGCCAATGTCTGCACTCAATACACCTCTGGAAGCATCCTCCTTTGTACTGACACCACCTATCTAATCCACACCACACACATTCTAATCTCACCCAAGGATAGCAAAAGTGTTCACAGTTCTGAGGGCAATTGATGTTTTCAGGTAGCGCTGGTTGTTGGTTCATTGGTGATACTAGGGATCAGAGTGTCCTTCTCAAGCCTGGGGTGAACCCATTTCACTGGTATCCTTCAGGGTCCTTTGTCTGTAATGAAACAAGCATAACCCTTACCCCACATTAATAAATCTGCAGGTCCTTCCCATAACCCTGTCATAGGATTTTTAATACAAATTTTTCTGTCAGTGCTGTATCAATTCAGAATCTTGCTGCAAACCTGAGTAATGTGTTAATGCTGGTGGGTCACTGTGAGTACCTACTAACTGTAGATGATTCATAACTTAAACTGCTTTCAGCACTCTGTCCTGTGGTGTCAGCCCATCCTCCCCCGTTTTTTGTTTATCAAGCAGTCCTTTCAGTACCTGATGTGTTCTTTCAATAATAGCTTGTCCTGTGGCGTTAACGGGAATACCTGTGCTGTGCTTCATTCCCCAACGAGCCAAGAAATCTTGGGTCCCTTGGGCTATATATCCTGGCCCATTGTCCGTCTTGATTTCCTGAGGCAAGCCCATTATGGCAAAGCAGCCTCGCCAGTGTCTAATTACAAAACAAGATCCTTTGCTTGTCATAGGAGTGGCCCAAACCATGGCAGAAAAGGTGTCTATGGTAACATGAATGCGTTTAAAGTGACCAAACGGGGCGTAGATAGTTACATCAGTTTGCCATAACTGCAAGGGCTCCAGGCCACGAAGGTTGACCCCAGGACCCAATCCACCAATCATGCCCTGGCATTGCAGACCAGTTATGACAATTCCTTGAGCATCCTGCAGCGATATTCCAAGTTGTTTGTATAAAAATTTTGCACTTTGGTGAAAAAACTTGTGAGCCTTTCTGGCCTGGACAAACTTATCAATGTTAGGAGAAGCAGAGGCCCAAAGTGGTGCCACCAATTGGTCAGTCTTCTCCTTTCCTAAGGCCATGCCTCCCGTCAATCCAGAGTAACTCCATATATGGGTAATAAAATAATCCTGTTTGTGAGAATTAAGTAACTGCCACAGTTGCAAAAAGACTTGCCACAGCCCCGGTTTTGAATTTCCTTCAGTAATGCTCGCTCCATGTGCTCAACAACACCTACTACGTAGACAGAATCAGAAACAATGTTAGCGGAATCATTTGGCCATTTTTTGAACCCCCTGATAGCAGCACATAACTCAAGAACCCCTAAAGAGTCTCCTGGTCCTTCAAGGATTTCACCGAGCCATTTGCCTTTGTACTGCCAAGTAAGACCTTCTTTAGAAGTCTTTCAACTGGCATCAGTAAAAACCATGAGGCCTTCTACAGGTTGCCTTGATAGCCAAGGTAGTTCTTCCACTTGTTGATGCAAAGAAAAAAGCTTATGGAGGGGAAAATGAGTGCTAATGAGACCTGGAAAGTTCAACAATGCCTACTGTAAGGTATCTGAATTCTGTAATGACCATTGCAAATAGTCCTTTGTTGATGGGAGAAGAATATTTTGGGGTTCCATTCCTGACATTTCCAATGTCCGCTTCCATGCCTTGATCACAATTTTTGCTATAGCTTCCATTTGTTCGGTCAAGGATTTTTTCAAATTAAATGGTAAAAACACCCATTCCAAGATCTGTAGTGGCTGTTTAGCCGGGCCATCCCACTGCATTAGTATAGCCATTGTGTGTTTTTCTTTATTCAACACAGCTACGGACAATGGCAAAGTAGGGAACCAACGATCTGCAAAGGAATTACCCAGTTTTGTGGCAATTTGAGTCAGAGCCTTCTGTTGTTTTTCAGTCAGTTCATGCAGCACATTGGTCTGATTTCCCCCCTTTAATAATGGCATCAGGGGCTCAAGGTCTTCATCAGTTATGCCACAAGTACTATGAATTTTTGAACATCTGATAAAGTCCGAATTTATGTGCAAATAGTTAATTTTTGGGGTCGAATTTGGGCTTCAGTGATAAGCATACCCAAATATTTCCATGGGGACTGTTGTTGGACTTTTTCAAGGGCAATTTGAAGGCCTGCCTTTTGTAATTGTTGCTGTAAGGCAGGTAGCAGGGTGGCTGTATCTAGGTGTTCTCCTGCTATAAGAATATCATCCATGTAATGATAGATAAGATACTGTGGGTATTGTTTTCTCAGCGGGACTTGCGCCCAGGCAACATACGGTTGGCACATCATAGGAGAATTTCACATCCCTTGTGGCAATACAACCCATTGATACCTCTTTGCTGCCTCTGTCTTGTTAATGGATGGCACTGAGAAGGCAAACTTCTCACTGTTGTCCTCGTGCAGGGGGATTGTGAAAAAACAATCTTTTATGTCAATAATTAACAGTTGCCAATTGACAGGTAACATTGATAGCAAGGGTAGGCCAGGCTGCAGGGGTCCCATATCCTGCATTAAGGAATTAATGCCTCGAAGGTCATGTAATAACCTCCATGTTCCTGATTTTTTAGGGATCATAAAGATGGGTGTGTTCCAGGGGCTCATAGAGGGTATGATATGCCCCCTTTTCAATTGCTCATCAACCAATTCATTAACATGGGCAAGCTTTTCCTTAGACAGTGGCCATTGATCAACCCAGATTGGCATTTCTGTTAACCATTTTAATTTTAGGATTGGCCACCCCTCAATGGCCACCGCTAAAAACCCTCATTGGTGAGACAGGAACTCATCTGGCTCAATGCATCCCATCCCAGCAGCTAGATTGTTGTATTTATCACGTAAGGTCTCGCCTGAACACAGACGTGCATCTTCATCAACTCACACTGTTAAGAATGTTTTACTAATTTGAGTCATTTGCATGCCTCCCACTCCCGTAACTGGTGTCCCCAGGGTATTCAGAGGCCATGTTGCAGGCCATGCAAACAAGGGAACAATGGTGACATCTGAACCCATGTCCAACAATGCGGCTTTTGTCGTGAGAGTTCCTCCATTGGGGTGCTGAAAAGTAATAAGTTTAACTGGTTTTGCTCTGGATAATGGTAATGTAAATATGACCTGAGGGGTTCCCGTTAACCCAAAACTTCCATTCCTCCTCAGCATGACCCCTTGTCTAGGAACCTTGGCCTTAAAGGGAACTAACTGTGCCAATCTTGTGCCTTTTGGAATGTGGATGGGTGGCCTCAACGTTTGCACCATTATCCCAATATTGCCTAAATAATCTGCATCAATTAGTCCAGGCAAAGCATAAATGCCTTGCTTTGATGTTGATGATTTATGGAACCCAGGACACCCATCTGGGTGGCCTGGATGGCTTGAGCCCCTGGCAGGGGGGTGATGAGCCATGGCAGAAGGCAAAAAACACTTGGGGATTCGATCTTAGCCCCTGGGAGAAATTACCAACCTTGTATGAAGAGTCATAGGTCACAAAAGTCTAACTAGCATAGTAGTAGTAAGCATGGGGTAAAGGGAAAATTTTGGAACCTTGTACAGGCGGGTTTGCGATTCTGTACATGGGGGTCAGAGGGTCCAAGATGGAGGGATTTGGGCATGCCCTGTCCTTTCTCTTTCTTCTCCCTGGCATCCATGTTCAGGATGATGTTGGCACTCACAGATTGGTTTAGAGTAGAAAGTCACTGTCTAACATAGGGGATAGGTATTGGAAAATAACTGTAAACATAGTATGCGTAGTTTTAGTATAAAAATAGCACCAGCCTGGGAGGCGTGTAGTGTGCCTCGAACCGACCTGCCAGACAGGCCTGTGGTGGGCTGGAGAAAAAACATCTTAGATAAGCAACAATAAACAACCTTGAGAACCACAAAAGAAGAACTCCGACTCTTTCTTCGACCATCGGGCTGTCTTGGGGTCATCCCATCCATAGGGAACTGGAGAGATGATCTCCCTATCAGCAGGGCACTAAGTTCATGCCTTAAGGGTCTGTTTGCTGTTGATGGGATGACCTGTGCTTGGGTGTTTTCTAGGGTTGCTTCTATTGCTGTATCCAAGTCCACTCCTGCACTCCCTGATGTTGCTGAGTGGAGGATGTCCAGGCAGCCGCCTGGTTGTGGGCGAGCATTTGTGTCATTGCACATCCCCCCTTTGTGCTCTGTTTCCCGTTTCCCTATGGTGTTCTATCTTTCTTGCATTTTGACTGAAATTCTGGCTCGATGACCAGATTTATCACATCTATTGCAGTTTCCCCTGAAACTAGTAGATGTCGCTGTTGCCTTAATTTTCTTCATGGATTTAACTTGGCACCGGGCTTTAAAGTGTCCAGGTCTACCACAGCTGAAACATTTCAGGCTAGAGTCACCTTTTCCTTGCTGTACCAGTGGTTTAAGGGCAACTGCCATCACTTCTGCTAGGTAAGTGGCTTTTACCTCTGGAGTTCCCACCCTAGAACAAGCTTCTATCATGCCCACCAAGGTGGCGGTTCAAGGCAAGGTCTGCAAGATCCTCTTACAGGTAGAGTTTGCGTTATCCACTGCCAGTTGCATCCCTAGTGTGGCTTTTACATCTGAAGACATTCCCGGAACTCAATCAATTGCATCTCTAAGGCAGTCTTGGAAACTCATAAAAGTCTCTTTTGCCTCTTGTTTAATGGTTGTATAGGATGGTGGTGGATGTCCCATGTCTGGGACAGCATGGAATGCTTCCCCTGCCAGCTTCTGAGACTGTTGCAAAATTGCTGCATGTAAATGTGCCTGAGTTTGTGGGTCAGCAAAAGGCCCTTTCCTCAACATCATGTCTGGGGTGGCAAACTGCCTAGGGTTCCCCTGAGGGAGCACAAGATTTTCAACCACAGCAGCGTCTACCTGCCTTTCCCAGTCCACTTGCCACAGCGGTCTCTGTGTGGGTTTTAAAGTTTAAAGTTTTAAAGTTTAAGTTTTTTCCAGCTTTTTACAATCAAGTGGGGCCATTAAACCACTAGTAAAAATGTGGTCCAGCAAGGTCTGCACGTATGGATTAGTTAGTCCATACTGCATTATGGCTTTCTGCCCCTCTCAGATGAGCTTCCCTCCAACCCCACCCACTGATGTTGATTTAGGTTACCAGGGACAGAGATTACCAGAAGCGCTTGTGGGATAAACTCACTCTTGGATGGCGGTTTTATGGTAAAACTAAGCTATAGATTGAAAGTTACAAAGTTTTAGCAAAATCAAGGCTGCGAGGACTCAAAAAATGTCCTATGACTCATACGATTACATAATTCCATTGTGAAACTTCCCCCCCCCCTTCCCTTGGAAGGTACCACCTGAATCTGGCCACATATAATCTCGTGGTTTTGGGACTTGGGACACCAGCCACCACAATCCATCTTCCAGAGAAGGACAAGACCTTTTGCAGGGCCACTGCTTTCAACCATCACTTGAACAGCACTGCTTGTTTGGACTGTTACTACCACCCTGACCAACGGGGTATCAGGTTTTATTCACTGGCTTTAAGATAGTTTTTCTGTAATTATTACATTATTGTAATCTTTCCATTAAATTGTAACTCTGACTTAAAAATCTCTCGCATGGTATTTGTGTGGAGTTTATTCCTCCCACTGGTTTACTTTCAAACCAGTACAACACTTCCAGGGAAAAATTCAAATACTCAGAGATGACAAGATAGGTAAGTCACAGAGACCTAAAAGCCAGGATGACAAGTGAGACAGGGGTATAAAAGAGTAGTTTAAAAGCATTTGAAAATTACTGATTATGAGATTTGACAGATATCAGTTCAGTAGTACAAGAAAAGTTTTAAAACATTACACAAAAATTCAGCAGCTGAAGGCAATAATTGAGTCTGATTTCATTCAAGTACTTTATTTTTAATCATACTTTTTAATGGTAGCTGTCATCTAAGAAGGAAATTGAGGTAACCCACTAACAGCATTCCTGCACTTGGGTCTCATACTGCCATTTCTACTTTGGTAATGAATTGTAAACTACAGTCTAAAAGGCAGGTGCTAGGGATGAATTCTTCCATCTAGCAAGGAGAGGCAGAGTTCTGCTTAACTGAAGGGCTGTCCTCATTGTAGCACATTTTTATTTGCAGCAGGCCATAACAGCTATGTACCAATAAGCTTACAACCATTTTCAGGGTGAAGCATTTCCACATCTGTGCCTTTTAAAAAATTTATTTTGTAGTTTGCATAAGCACATTTCACCCAGGTTAAATTATGCCAATTGCCTCTTGTCTTGTCACTGGACACAATTGAAAAGAGCCTGTCTCTGTCTTCTTTATACCTTCCCTTCACATATTTGCACTCTGATGAGATTCCCCCTGAACTTCCTCTTCTCTAGGCAAAACAGTCCCAGCAATCTCAGTCTTCCCTCATAGGAAAGATGCTCCAGTCTCTCGGTCATCTTTGTGGCCCTGTGCTGGTCTCTCTCCATTATGTCTATGTCTCTCTTGTACTGGGGAGCCCAGAACCAGACACAGTATTCCAGGTGTGGCCTCACCAGTGCTAAGTAGAGGGGAAGGATCCCCTCCCTTGACCAGCTGATGACAAACCCAGGAATGCAAAAGCACAAAAGTATCTGAAATTAGTAATCAGGATCCAAGACTGAAAAGAAATCTTCAAGAAAAGCCAGAGGGTAAAAAGGATGAGGTAAAAGAAAAGAAGAGAAATACAGAGAACAAAAAAGCCAAAGAGGAACATAAGATATACATTGGTGCCTGTGATTGTTCTTTCCTAGGTGCAGGACTTGGCACTTGCCCTTGTTGAACTGCATGAGGTCCCTGTCAGCCCATGGCTGCAGCCTGGTGAGGTCTCTCTGGATGGCAGCTCAACCCTCTGGCATATTGGCCACTCCTCCCAGTTTTGTGTCATCAACAAACTTGCTGAGGGTGCATTCTGGCCCATCATCTAGATCATTAATGAACATGTTAAATGGGATTTGACACAATATTGACCCCTGGGGTACAACTAGACTTGCATGGTTTCCAGAATTAGCTACTCCATCATCTTCCCAGGGATTGATGTAAGGTGACTGACCTGTAGTTCCCCTAGGTTGCCGTTCTTGCCCTTTTTGAAGATAGGATGGACATTTTCTTTCCTCCAATCTTTGGGCACTTTTCCCTGTCACCACGATTGGTCAAAGATTATCAGGAGTGGCCTTGTGATGACATCAGCCAGCTCCCTTAGTGCTCATAGGTACATCCCATCAGGGCCCCCTTTTGTCTCCTATATATGTCCTAGATTGCAAGATGATGTGTGTATTCTATTTGCCATCTGTTAGAGGTGTGGCAGTTATCTTCTGTTAATTGGGCAGTTTTCTTTATCTCTTCCATAACCAATCCTCCCTCTGGGGAGACATATGCTGTTAATGGGCCATTGAGTGTCACTGCATGACTGATAAAATTGCATCATCCCATTGTGAGATGCTCTGCCCAAGGGGAGGAGCCAAGCATTCTGTCCTGAATATAATCTGACATTTTTGGACACCAGGGCAGCCTTTTCCCCACTGGATACCCAGAGAAAGAACAGGCCCATCTACACCACTACCAGACCTTCAGAGGAAAACTCCACCCTTCTACAGGATCACTGCTCCAACAGACCCACACCTGTCACTGCAGGAGGACTGCAGCCACCATCCAATTGGACTGCTACCAACACCCTGACCCACAGGGTGTCAGGTTGTATTCTGACTCTGTCAGTAGTTTTTTGTGGTTTTTTTGTTAATGTTTGTACTATTACATTTGTATTTTTTAGTTTTCCTAGTAAAGAACTGTTATTCCTATTCACATATCTTTGCCTGAGAGCCTTTTATTTTCAAAATTATAATAATTTAGTGGGAGGGGGAACATTTTCCATTTCAGGGGAGGCTTCTGCCTTCCTTAGCAGACACCTGTCTTTTCAAACCAAAACATTATAGAAGCCTTTCTTGTTTCCCTTGACATCACTTGCCAGATTTAACTCCATGTGGGCTTTGACTTTCCTAACCTCATCCCTGGATGCTTGGACAATGTCTCTGTATTCCTCCCAGGTTATCCAACCTTGCTTCCACCCTCTGTATGCTTCCTTTTTGTGTTTGAGTTTGTCAAGGAGCTCCTTGTTCATTCACACAGGCCTGCTGGCATTTTTGCCTGACTTTGTTGGGGTGGACTGCTCTTGGCTCAGAGCAAGTGATGCTTGAATATTAGCCAGTTTTCTTGGGCCCTGCTTCCCTCCAGGGCCTTATTCCATGGGACTCTTCCAGGCAAATCTTTGAAGAGGCCAAAGTCTGCTCTCCTGAAGTCCAGGGTTGTGAGCTTGCTTTTTTGCCTTGTTCCTTCCCCCTCAGGATCCTGAACTCTAGCATCTCATGGTCACTGCAGCCAAGGCTGCCTTTGACCTTCACATCCCCAATGAGCTCCTCGCTGTTGGTGAGTATGAGGTCCAGCAGAGCATCTCTCCTTGTTGGCTTCTCTATCACTTGGGTCATGAAGTTGTTGTTGATGCCCTCCAGGAACCTTCTGTATTGCTTATGCCCTGCTGTGTCATTCCTCCAGCAGATATCGGGGTAGTTGCAGTCCCCCATGAGGAGCAGAGCCTGTGAAAATGAGGCTGCTCCCAGCTGTCTGCAAAGGGTCTGATCTTGTTCTTCCTGGTCAGGTAGCCTATAGCAGACATGGATTACAATGTCACCTGCATTGGTCTGCTCTTTAATCATTACCCATAAGCTTTCAGCTGTGTCCTCATCCATCCCCAGGTAGAGCTTCATGTACTCTAACTGCTCTTTCACCTAAAGAAAAACTCTACCTCCTCATCTTCTCAGCCTTTCTTTCCTAAAGAGCCTGTATCCCTCCATTGCAGCACTCCAGTCATGGGAGCATTGGTCTACACCAACTTGTTAGCAACAGACAGGGCACACCTGTCTCAAAGGAGAACAAAGATCTTTGCACAGGAATTATCAGGGCTAATAGAAAGAGCTTTTAACTACATTTGAAGGGGGAAAGGGATAAAACCAGGCTCACTAGAGATAAGCCAGGGGTGGCAGGCCAGTGTTTGAGGGACAGAGTACTAGCAAGGTCCTTTGGTCTGCCATATCAGCAGAGGTAGGGGATGGAGATCCATGCAGCAGCAAGCATGCAAGGATTATTGATTTGTTAGAAAACCTGGAAATACCTGAGAATGGTCACACAGAAATTAGGGCTTCTCCCCACAAAAAGGCATCAGGGCCATTAGCCCAACTGAAGTGCATCTACATCAATGAACACAGCATGGGCAGCAAACAGGAGCTGAAAGCCATGATGCAGCAGGAAAACTATGACATAATTTCTATCACAGAAGTGTAGTGGGAAGATTTGCACAACTGGAGCACTGCAATGGGTGGCTATAAATTCTTCAGAAAGGATAGATAAGGAATAAGAGGCAGTGGGGTAGCCCTGTATGTTAGGGAATGTCTTGATTGTCTGGAGCTTAATGATGGTGACACTAGGGTTGAGCATTTATGGGCAAGAATCGAGGGAAAGGCCAACAAGGCAGATATCCTACTGAGAATTTGTTATAGACCACCCAACCAAAATTAAGTGGCAGATGAAATATTCTGTAAGCAGCTGGGATAAGTTTCACAGTTGCTGGCCCTTGTTCTCATGGGGGACTTCAACTCACCAGATATCTCCTGGAAACAAAATACAGGCAAGAGGAAACAGTCCCAGGAGGTACTTGGAGTGTATGGAAGAGAACTTCCTGACAGCTGGCGACTGAGCCAACTAGAGGCGGTGCCCTGCTGGACCTGTTGTTTCTGAATAGAGAAGGACTGGTGGGTGACGTGATGGTCAGAGGCCGTCTTGGGCACAGCAACCATGAAATGATGAGTTTTTGATTCCCAGAGAAGTAAGGAAGGGAGCAGCAGAACTGCCACCTTGGACACTGTAGCGGGTTGACCCTGGCTGGGTGGCAGGTGCTCATTCAGTTGCTCTATCACTCCCTTTCCCACTGGGACAGGGGAGAGAATAAGATGGAGCACAACTAGCAGGGTGAGATAAGGCAGTTTTATTACAGCAAAAGAAAGAAATAAGCAGAGATCTGCACACACAACAGCTAAAGGGGGAAAAAAAGTCAGTCTCTACTTCCCATCAGCAGCAATGTACAGACACTTCCCAGGAAGCAAGGCTTCAGCACGCGTAGCAGTTCCTCTGAAAGGCAAACATTGAAAACTCACGAATGTGGCTGCAGCTCTCTTCACAGAGAGCAGCAGGCACAACTTTCCCAAGATTTTCCTGAGGAAGGCTGTGAGAAAGCTCAGAGAAAGAAGAAAAACAATTCTTATCTTCACTTGCTGCATCTGTTGTCACATGTGGAATGTGTTATGGAGATTTTTTACCAAAAGGGATTCCTTAATTGGACTCTGGTGATGGTGTTTTGATTGATTGACCAATTAGGTCAAAGCTGTGTTGTGACTGTCTGTAAGGGTCACGGGTTTTTCTTTAGTATAGTAGTAGTATAGTTTTTAGTATAGTATAGTTTAATAAAGCATTTGTTCAGCCTTCTGCAATCATGGAGTCAGTGCACATCAGTCCCTGCTCAGGGGGCTTGCTACCACAATACACGAATGCCCACCCCTTCCTCCTCTCTCCCTTAGCTTATATATCTGAGCTGATGTCATATGGTATAGAATATCCCTTTGGTTAATTTGGGTCAGCTGGCCTGGTTGTGTCCCCTCCTAGAATCTTGCCCACTCCCATCCCCTTTGGTGGGGGAAGGAATGTCAGAGGGACAGTGCTGTCTGGCAGTAGCCAAAAGACTGGTCTGTTATCAACACCCTTCCAGCTACCAATGCAAAGCACAGCACTGTAAGGGCTGTGAACTTTACCTCAGTCAGACCCAATACAGATGCCTGGAGGCCAAACTTCGGGCTGTTTAAGGGATTGGTTGAGACAGTCCCTTGGGAGGCAGTCCTGAAGGACAAAGGAGTCTATGATGGCTTGATATGCTCCAAGAAGAAAATCTTAAAGATACAGGAGCAGGCTATTCCCATATACTGAAAGACAAGCTGTTGGCGAAGAAGACTGGAGTGGATAAACACAAATTTTACTGGAACTCAGAGAGAAAAAGTTTATGACATCTGGAAGAAGGGACAGGCAACTCAGGAGGACTACAAGGATGCTGTGAGGTTTAGCAGGGAGAAAGTTAGGAGGACCAAAGTCCAGCTAGAAGTTAATGTGGCCACTGCCAAAAAAGTAAATGAAAAATATTTCTATAAATACAGTAGCAACAAAAGGAGGGCTAAGGAGAATCTCCATCCTTTATTGGAAACATAGTGACAAAGGATTAGGAAAAGGCTCGGGTACTTATTGCTGCCTTTGCCTCAGTCTTTAACAGAAAGACCAGTTGTTCCCCAGGTGCCCAGCCCCCTGACCTGGAAGACAGGGATGGGGAACAGAATGAAGCCCCCTTAATTCAAGGGGAAATGGTCAGTAACCTGCTACACCACTTAGACACATACAAGTCTATGGGGCTGGATAGAATCCATCCAAGAGTACTGAGGGAGCTGATGGAAGAGCTCACTAAGATACTCGCTGTCATTTGTCATCAGTCCTGGTTATTCGAGGAGGTCCCAGCTGACTGGAGGTGGGCCAATGTAATGCCCATCTATAAGAAGGGTCAGAAGGAGCATCCAGGGAACCTCAGGCCTCTCAGTCTGATTTCAGTGTTGGGGAAGGTTATGAAGGAGGGGGAGGAGGTGCTCCAGGTGCCAGAGTTGAGATTCTTCTGCAGGCCGTGGTGAAGACCATGGTGAGCCAGCTGTCCCCCTGCAGCCCATGAGGATCCACAGGGGATGCAGAGATCCACCCGCAGCCCATGGGGGACGTGTTCACGCTGGAGCAGGTGGATGCCTGGAAGAAGCTGTGATCCAGTGGGAGACCCAGTGGAGAGAGAGGGCCCCTGCTTCCAGGCTGAAGCAGCCTGTCCTTGGAGGACTGCACCCCATGGAAGAGTGACCCACTCCACAGCAGTTTTGGGAAAACTGTCTGTGGGGAGAATTGACATTGCAGCAGTTTTGAGAAGACTGCTTCTTGTGAGAGTGGACCCACGCTGGAGAAGTTCACAGAGAACTGTCTCCCATGGGAGGGACCCCATGGTCTAACAGGGGAATGACTTCTCTCCTGGAGCAGTGGAAGAAAACCTCAGGCGATGAACTGCCCAAACCCCCATGTCCTGTCTCCCTGTGCTGTCAGTGGGAAGGAGGGAGGGGCTGGGGGGAAAAAGGTGTTTTAAGGGCTTATTTTACTTTGCATTATCCTCCTCGGATTCTGTTAGTAATAAATTCACTTTGCAATTTTAAGTTGAGCTTGTTTTTCCCTTGAAGTGTTTTTTTCCTGGTCCTTATCTCAACTCATGAATCCTTTGTTAATTTTTTTTTCTCTCCTCTGCCCAGCTGTAGCAGGGGAGGGTGAGCAAGCAGCTTTCATGGGTGTCTGGTATTGGGCCAGTGTCCAACCATGACAGTACAGAACAAGAAGATGACCAGATGCAGCCAGAATTACTTTAGGAAAGGCAGGTCCTACTTGATCAACCTGATCTCCTTCTATGACCAGGTGACCCACCTAGTGGATGAGGGAAAGGCTGTGGATGTATCTACCTGGACTTCAGTAGAGCCTTTGATACTGTCTCCCACAGCATTCTCCTGGAGAAGCTGCAGCCCATGGCTTGGACAGGTGTACTGTTCACTGGGTAAAAAATCTAGTTGCATGGCTGGGCCCAGAGAGTGGTGGTGAATGGAGTTCTATCCAGCTTGTGGCCAGTCACTAGTGGGGTTCTCCAGGGCTCAGTATTGGGGCCTGCCCTTTTTAATACCTTTGTCAATGATCTGGACTGAGAAATCGAGTGCACCCTCAGCAAGTTTGCAGACAATACCAAGTTGGGTGGGAATGTCCATGAGCTGGAGGGCAGGAAGGCTCTGTAGAGGGGTCTGGACAGGTATGAGGTTCAATAAGGCAAAGCGCCATGTCCTGCACTTGGGTCACAACAACAATGTTACAAGCTGGGGGACAGAGTAGCTGGAAAGCTGCCATTGGAAAAGGACCTGGAGGTGCTGGACAACAGCTGTCTGGATGTGAGCTAGCAGTGTGCCCAGGTGGGCAAGAAGGCCAATGGCAACCTGGCTTCTATTAGAAATAGTGTGGCCAGCAGGACCAGAGCAGTGATTGTCTCCCTGTAGTCAGCACTGGTGAGGTCACACCTCTAATAATGTTGAGTTTTGGGCCCTTCACTACAAGAAGGACATTGAAGTGCTGGAGCGAGTCCAGAAAAGGGCAAAAAAGCTGGTGAAGGGTCTTGAGCACAAGTCCAATGAGGAGCAGCTGAGGGAGCTGGGGGTGTTTTTCCTGGAGAAAAGGAGGCTCAGGGGAGACCTTATTGTTCTCTATCCTTTTCATAATGATAACAAGCTGAAGTTGGGAAGATACTGAAAGGACATAGGCAAATACTGGCAATTTTGCAAATGGTGGTAAACTAGCAGGTAATTATCTTGACTGGAGAATTATGGTTTATAAAGAATGTTTCAGCAAGGCTATTTAGTAGATGCTTTATTTTTCTTCCTTTTCCAGGCTCAAATTTGGATCGATGTGGCTTCAGAGGCTCTACATATTTAGGGATGCCGTTCAATCCATCCAGGGTTAGTTAAGTGGGGGGGGGAATATTATATTTTCTTTCTTGAACCAGGTCTCATAAGCTCTCGAAAGAATATATAATATACCCAAGATAGCTAAGCTGTTCTTGAGGGCATAAAATAAGCAGGATGGCTTCTGCTGCAGTGCTGGGAAAAAAAAGGGTTTAATAAAAAGCAAAATAACAAACAGAAAAACCCGAGCCAGGTGCAGAGGTCTGCTCCTGGTAAAAACACTTCACAAAAGCCCCCAGTTCCTTTGTTCTCTTCTTTTTCTACCCAATTGGCCAGGCGGGACTTTTTGGCTTCTATCCAATTAGCTGCCCTTAAGTTTTAGGTGAAGTCCCCGAGGTCCTATGAGGTGGCTTTTTACCCTAATTGCTGAGAGAAACTTCTGGGCTTCTTTCTTTTTTGGGGGGGACAAAGGATAGTTTTGTCACTTTGTCCACAGGGGGCGTACTCCTATAGGGGAAAAGATTTTCAATTAGGTAGTAAATGATTGCGTATCTTTTTTATAATATTAGCTACAGAATTGTGGAAAATCTGGGAAACTTTTTTTTTCACTCTTAGTGTAATGAAACAGTTGCAGATACTTTTAAAAGTGTGCAGTAGTCTTAAAATTGTACTACTTGTGTTTCCAGGGGCAGTGACATACAAATTGTGGCTTTTTTCAGTGCACTTCTCTGATCTATAACTAGGGAGGGGAAACTTTTCCAGGTCCACAACTGTCTGTGGACCTGGAAGTGAAGGGCAGAATAGCTTTGTATGAGGTAGTACAGCACATGCTGTTCTTCAGTGTTCCTCTTCCCTTGATGAAATGCAGGGTTTTTGATTGTACCTGGTATCTGTTCAAACATAGGCAAGGCTCTGCTCATCTCAGCTTTTGGTGGAAGACCCTAAGAGAGGATGCTTTTAAGTCCATGGAACTGAGGTTCAACAGAATTAAGTCTGTATAGGAAAAGAAATTGCCCTTAATACCAGGGAGAAAGGAAGTGAACAGAGACTGCTAAAGATGATACAGAAGGCCTGATAGGGTTTTAAGACGGAAATAGGGTCCAGTGCTCAGGAAGGATTGTGAAAAAGGTACAGTAGTTCTGTGCTGTGTTTGAGAAGGAAAAGGCAGATCTCCTCACTAAAGAGTGGATGAAACATCTGAAAGAGCCCTAAATTATGACCAAGTATTTGATTTTTCTAGAAGACAGATAACAAGAAAAATTTTGATATGAGTTTATGAATACTGGTATACAAAATTGAAAGTGAGGATGGACATTTGATATGGTTATGGCTGTAGATAAATGGAAAAATGCTTGAACTAGCTTGAGCATGAAGGTAGCACACCATTTTGTTATGACTTCATTTTTAATTACTCTAACAGCACAGCTTTACTTTTCTGGGTAGCTTGTGGGAATGTTAATCTACACTAGAGTAATAACTATTTAATGCCTCTTCTTGTCAGCCAAGTATTCACAGTATGTCCTGGTTTGCAGAAAGGGCATGGAGCTTAATGCCATGGGGGTGTGGCAAAGTTATTTTTCTATACCATTCACATCATCACTGGGGAGAGTGGTTTCAGGAAGAAAATGAGTACAATCCTGGAAGTGGGTTCCATTTTGGCCTCGCTTACTCCAGTGGAAAGCTGTAACGATCAGTCCCTGCAGACACAGTCCCTCTGCCACCCCGCCGCTCCCCCTCCAATTCCTTTTGAGACATGACCCCAAGGCATGGTGCTGAAAGGACAGCGGCAACACGGAGTCAACACCCCAGCAGGGCCGATTTCCCCCCCGCCGCTCCCCCAAGCACAGTGGAGCGGTTCAAAGCGGCATTGGAGGCACTTATGTGGAACTGAGCCCAGAGGAGCGGCAGTGCGGTATGACGCAGACAATCCATCTTTTCGGGGTTTGCCCTTCATTGTTTTTTTGTTGTCTTGGTCTGGGGGGTTGGGAAACACTATCCACGAGGGCCCCTCACCATCTTGCCTTTCTCTGCGGCAGCTATGTGGCACAGCATGTGGGAACAGCCACCATATTGCCTTTGTTCGCGATGGCCATATGGCACAGAGCATGGAAACAGTTGCCATATTGCAGTGGCCATGTGCAATTAAGTCGAGGGGGTGAACAACTTTTTCTGGTTAAAATACCATTTCTATTTTGTATACTTGTGTTATTAATATTGCTGCTGTTACTGCGTGTTTCTTATTCCGTTACTTTTTCCTTTCAGTAAATTGTTATCTCAACCCATAGTCTCTGCTTTTGCCCCTCCTTTATGGGAAGGGGTGGGGAGAAGGGGAGTGGTTTATTTGGAGATTAATTTCCTGCTGGTGTTAAGCCACCACACAATCGTACTTCCAACTGAACTTGAAGGAAAGAAGAAAAATTTCTGCTTAAAATAAAACTTAAAGCAATTTCCTGAATGTTACCAGTATAGCTCATTTGTTCTCTCTTTTTTTTTTTTTTTTTACCATTATCCTTTTAGTGTTCGACTAATGTCTATGCAGCTCTTTGGGATTGTCAGGAAAATTAATCCACCAACACCAGAGGTTTCTGTCCAAAAAGGAGACAGAGGAGTCCTGTAATTTTTTTGAACAAAGGGAGAGGCCATGGGGCATTTCCCCTGGGGTCTTTCAAATTGTTAGAGGACACAGCCTGCTTATTATCCTAATTTACTGGCCACATTTCCCTCTCTCTTTTCCTATTGGCTGAGGTACTTGAAAGGTACAGACTTCTCAAATCACCTAATACTGACCCCCTTTTAATGTGTACCCCTCTCCCCCTTTTTCTTTTTCCTTGTGTCTCTGCTCCCTTTCTCTAAATCCAGGGATTTAACACAGTCTTGAGTGAGTGTCTTAGGTTACAGGTTACAGTGTAAAATGTACCCAAAAGTATTTATTTTATCACAATCTTCATAAGCCATTAACACCAGGTGGGGCAGTGTTCCTTATCTCCTTCATGACTCATCCCTGCTAACTCTGAGGGATATCTTCTGTAAATGGGCCATTGAGTCTTACTGCATGACTGATGCTCTGCCCAGGGGAGGAACCAAGCATTCCTACCTGGATATAGTCTGAGGCTTGGAACACCAAAAGCAACCTTATCCCCTGAATTCCCAGAGAAGAAGAGCTCCATAACCACCACTGGACCTTCAGAAGAGGATCAAACACTTCTACAGAATCATTGCTTCAACAGAACCACAGCTATCACTTCAAGAGGACTGCAGCCACCATTTAATCGGACTGCTACCAACACCCTGGCCAAGAGGGTTGTATTCTGACTGTGACAGTGTTTCTGTATTATTGCATTTATTTCAATTTTCCTTTTAAATTGTATTTCTGACTTGGGATCTCCCCCTGGTTTGCTTTCAAACTAGTACAGTGAGTAACAGTTTGTGTCAATTAGTGGAATTGCTATGGAATTCCTATGGAATTTATGGTTCCATCCATTGCTTCTTTCACCTCTCAGTATCTGGCTTTATCTATCAGCAGGCCCACGGTTTGTTTGCGAAGACACCTCCTTCTCATTCCTTTCAATCCCTCCTCTTCTTATTTTCTCAGTAATTGTCTTTACAAATCTTTGTTACCATTGATTTAATTTTCTGTTCCTGTGTATTTTTTAGTTTTGAGATTATTTGCAGTGACATCATTTTCTGTCCTTTTGTAGTCATTTCTGGATCAGTAGGCATGGCTACTACCTGCATTTCCTTGATCACCTGCTGAATGAGCTGTGCTCAGCAAGGTGTCATGCATGGTAAAAAAATGAGAGTTGCTATAGCACATAAGAGGAGGAACAGCATTTGTTTAATCCATAGTCTACCAGGTAACCACGAAAACATGCACCATTCCCATCCTTTCCACATTTGCACCGGTATATGTGCTAATGTTCTTATTCTCTTTGTTATTTGTTTCACCACTTTTCCATTGTCATCTATTTGCAAAAAGCAGTTTGAGTCATTTAATATTCCACACATTTCCCATTCTTCTGCTAATAGAGAATCTGATACCATCCCATGGTGAAATGTTGCATTCCTCACTTAAGTGGATTGGTCAGCAAGAAGGTCAGGGGCTGTAGCTGTCTGGTTGGTTATTATTTCAAAGACAGCTTGTAACTTAATTATTTGATTCAAATTATGAATGGGTTCTCTGGCACCTGATATTAATTAATTTGGATTCCCAGGGGCTGGCCCTTAGTGTTGCATGATTTGCTCAGGTAGTCATTAATGTTTTTCCTATTTTTGTGTGCTCCCTCCAGCCAGGGATGTATCAACTGGCTGCTTTTCTCTAGTTAGATCATCATATAACTTAATACCTTGAACTGATTTCCGTGAACTTGTGTTAGCAAAAAGAACAATGGTCTCGTATACCATACAAAACATATCTCTGACCAGATTAGAGGTAACCTGCGATAAGCAAGTTGGCCACAAATCCAATAATGTCCTTTCAAAGCCCAGCTCCCGTTAGGAAAGGGGCCTTCCCAATTTTCATCATCAATTGATGGGTCAAAATACAGCTTGCTTCCTGGGCCTAACAGTCCTCCAACCATAGTTGCCCTGCCATAAGAATCACAATATTTGCATTTCCAAGCTCCCACATGAGGTTTCCACCTGCAGTTACATCCCAGATCTGTTTTGTTAGATCTGTACCAGAACTTATTAAAAAGGGTGCGAGTTTGGTTCCAGTGTTACCACTTCCACTGATAGTCACGGACCACATGTGTCCTACTTGTGGAATTATCTCAGGAGCAGCTTAAAAATAAGTGGTCAAAACCCCCTGTCCCTCCCCACCACTTTTCAGCCCTCAAAATCCCTTCAGTAATTATGGTAGGAACACTTTACTCAGCTACCATTAGTGAGCTTAATATGTGTTTGATTCCATCTGCCTCCATATTTGGAACAATCATAAGGAGGGCAGTTGAGGGTCCAACAATCTAAACTCAAAGATAAAGCCCAGTCACAAACACTTTTCCCCACCTATATACATCCTGTTCCATTTATACAATAAATACCTCTTTCATAAGAATGAAGCCACCATGGACTTCCTTCCTCATTCCAAAATTCCATTCCAGTATGGACCTCACTCAGGGTGCTGACCCACCATTTAGGTTCAACTGGGCTGGCTACCCATGCCCAGTTTTCAGATCCTCCTGGCCCCCGCAGACCCAACAATTGCTAAGGTTAAAGGTTTTTGCTACTTCTTCTCCTAGGACTAAAAAACTCTTTCCCCCCCTCTGGCTCAAATCTAACTGACAATATAAAAATAAGATTATTAAGAAAAACATTCTAATGGTGTAATCTGATCTCCTAATCTAATTCTCATGTTGTGTTCCCCAACACCTGTGGAGAGTGAGGGCACAGAAATAACATGAAGAAAACAATGACAGCAAGTATTAGTCTCCCAAAGACTGGAGATTCTAAAGGAGAGATCCCCATACAGACTATTTCAGCAGACTATCTGTGGGTAGGCACACAGAGCCTCTACCAATGTCGACGAACTGGCTACTGCTCTGGTCTACTGCAGAAGGTCACTTGTGGCCTCCCATCCTTCTCCTCCAGCTGAGATGTCCAAATCTCTGGGGCTTCAGAGACCTTGACCAGAGTGTGATGGGTCCATCTATATTGAGCTGTCTTGATGGTTGTTTCTGTAGTCAGTAACACGTGGAGGGGTCCACACCATTTTACCACCATTGGTGCTTCTTTCCATTCCTTAACTAGGACCCAATCTCCTGGCTGGATGTTGTGAACAGCAAAGTCCAAAGACAGGGTCTGTGCCAGTTGAGCTTCCTGTGGAAGAGATTTCACAAGAGATATTATCCTGGCAACATATTGTTTTAAATACACATCACTTGTTTCTACCCCCCCACTAGGTGACTCCCTTCATGGAGTTTTTTAAATATTTGTAAGGCCAGAGCTTGTGGTATCCACTGTTTACCATCCCTTGTAAACCAATTATCCCCTCTTTCCTCTGCTCCACTATTTTTAATTATCTCAAGTTCTTCTGGTGGAAAAGACAGTTCCTCTGGCAGCGATGGGGCTACTGGGAGTGAGGGGAGCATCTTAAAGATTTCTGGCAACAGTGTAGCTTTCCAAGCCTCTTCATCAGCCAGTTGGTTACCTATTGCTTCCTCTGAGTACCCTGCCTGGTGTCCCCTAACATGTATTATTCAACCCCTTTTGGTAACTTCATCACCTCTAATAAGTGAGAAATTAAACTTTCATGAATTAACAGTTTTCCTCTGCATGGTAATAAACCTCTTTCCTCCCATAATTTCCCAAATGCATGTATCACCCTATATGCATATTTAGAATCAGTAAAAATCTTCACTATCTTGTCCCGATATAATTCACAGGCTCTTACAAGCGCATACAGCTCTGCTGTCTGAGCTGACCCTGTAACCCACTTCCTTTCTATCACCCTTGAAGACGCATTAATAAACACAATTTCTGCCTCAGGCCAGGGAGTATCTTGTAAATTTTCCCTAGCCTGGGTCTGGAGGTCTATCACTTGAATGCAGTCATAGGTTTTTTTCCCAGCCCCCCTCTTCAGGGCTGTTCAGACAGGAGCCCAGGTTAAACCCTTCTCCATTTCTCAATTCTAAGTCCTCCTGTTCCATTAAACAAGATTCATACTGTAAAAACCAAGCGTTGGTCATCCACTTAGAAGTTCTTTCAGTTAACAAAGCTTTAACCTGATGCCTCTGGCCACTGGGTCTAACAGCTTAGAAAAATAAGCAACAGGCTGCCGTGTTCCCCTGTGCTCTTGTACCAAAATTCCTTTAACATCCACATATAACTCAAATTCCTTTTCTGAGCTAAGACTGGGTTGTTAACCAATTTGTCTTTTAATTTTTTAAAGCTTTGCTCTCCTCCTGGTGTCCATACTACGACATTAGGACTGTCTTGGGTTAAAAAGTCATATAAAGTTCTGGGTAAAACAGAAAAATCCTCAATCCATGTTCTGCAGTACCCCACCAACCCTGAAAAACTGCCATAATTTTTTTTTTTTTTTTTTTAGTCTGGGGTACCTGTAAAATTCCTTGTATTCTTTCTGGATCAATACATTATAGACCTCCAGTCAAAATGTGTCTCAATTTTTTTTTTTTTTTGCCAACTGTGCTTTCTTTTCAAACCCTCTTTCCTATTTAGCAAGAAAATTAAGCAGCTTCACAGTAGCCTCTTCGACCACCTTTTCCTGTTCCCCTGATAAAAGCAAATCATCCATGTACTGCAACAACCTACCTCCTGAGGTTGAAGTAAACTCTCAATATTTTCTGCAAGGCTTGCCCAAACAAAACCAGTGACTCTGTATATCCTTGCGGAAGGACTGTCCATGATGCCTTAAGTTTTAGCTTTAATATTTTCCAGATTCTGTACTGCTTTAAGTGTGAAACTCTTAACTTCATCTATAGTGTTAGCAAGTTTTCTTCACAGTTTAGTTAGACAAAACAATCCTTTCCCAACCTGAGAACCAAGGACACCATTACAGCTTCGAGCCCAAAAAGATCTAAACAATGGCAAATTGAGTAAAGCAATCTGAGAGGATGGGACTTCATAACCTGAAGCTGTAATTGGACAATTAACTCCAGTATGTAAATGGACCAAAACTTATAAAAGTGTGAAAACTCATGACCAGGCATCATCCATGTCAGTTGTTTTACCATTTTCCCTCCTTCCTCCTGTTCCCACTCAAAGGCAAAACACTGTTTATTGTCCTCTGTAATTGGACACCCCCAGAAAGCATCCTTCAAATCCAGTACTGAACAATACTGATGTGAAGAAGGGATCTGATTCAGGATTATATAGAGATCTGGGACTGTGAGTAAGACTTGGTTTGACAATTTCATTTATTATTCTTAAATCCTGCACCATTCTGAAGGTTCCATCTGGTTTCTTAACCAGCAGGACAGGAGAGTTATAGTGAGCCATACATGGTTTCAAAAGACCTGCCCTTAGCAGGGACTCAGTTCCTTCCTTCCTTCCTTCCTTCCTTCCTTCCTTCCTTCCTTCCTTCCTTCCTTCCTTCCTTCCTTCCTTCCTTCCTTCCTTCCTTCCTTCCTTCCTTCCTTCCTTCCTTCCTTCCTTCCTTCCTTCCTTCCTTCCTTCCTTCCTTCCTTCCTTCCTTCCTTCCTTCCTTCCTTCCTTCCTTCCTTCCTTCCTTCCTTCCTTCCTTCCTTCCTTCCTTCCTTCCTTCCTTCCTTCCTTCCTTCTTTCCCTTGAAATAGAGTATTGCTTTTAAGTCACTACTTGTCCTGGTTGCTTCAAAGTAATTTGGAGAGGCTCTGTATCTATTTTTCCATACTTCCCTGGGGCTGCCCACACTTCTGAGTTTATTTCAGCATAAGCCTCCTCAGACATTTTACACAAAGTTACCACAGTGTTAGCCTCTATAATTTTTCACAATATTAATTTGCATTCCCACTTTAGCCATCAAATCCCTTCCCAGTAAATTACAATCACAATTAGGAACAAACAGAAAATCCTGCATTTCAAACCTATTCCTCATATCTACTAATAGCGGTTGAATAAAATGCACCTGCTCATCCTTTCCACTCACCCCTTGAATAATCAAGGATCTTTTTGACAATTTCCCCCCCTTAGTGATAAAATTCAAGGTAGATCGAGACGCCTCTGTGTCTACCAGGAAACACACCTCCTCTCAATCCGGACCCACCTTAAAAGTTAGCAAGGCCTCCAGTGTGGTGGGCCCCTGGTATAATGGGAGCCCCTGACACCCTTAGCAATCCATCTCCATTATCCTCTGGACTTCCTCCTCCTGAGGGTCCAGCTGTCTCTGCAGACATTCCCACTTCCAGTGTACCTCTGCCCTGAGATAGCACACTGATCTGTTCCTAATCGGTTTGGGTTGGATCTCCCCTGCTGAGGAGGGAATGCTTCTGCCACTTTCTTGTGGCCGACCCCATCTCTTCTATCCTGGGGGACCCTTTGGGTCCTGCGTTTTATTTCTCCAGGGCTGCAAAATTCTCAGGTTTTCTTCTTTTGGGATGACCTAAGAGTCCCTTTTTCCCAGCCCGCTGGCCGAAGAAAGAGTTGGGATTCTTCGGCTCGTGCTCACAAGGTTGTTTATTATCGATTATCCAAAATATTTTCTCTCAGACCCGCAGAAGTCTGATCTGCAGGTCTGTCAAGGGCACACTGCTCTGCCCTGAGGCCGTGCTATCTCTTTATACTAAAAACTACGTGTACTTTATTTACAGTTATTTTCCAATACCTATCATCTATGTTAGACTGTGTACTTCTACTTTAGGCCAATCTAAATGTGCCACCATCACCAAGAAGATGGAGGCTAGGAAGAAGAAGAAAGAAAGACAGGACAACGCCTAAGTCCCTCCATCTTGCCTCCTAGACCCCTATAGTAAAAAATCTTCAAAATTCCACTTTTCACTCGGTGACAACTACTATTATGCTACTTAAACTTTTGTGACTTGTAATTCTTCATACAAGGTTGGTAATTTGCTCCATAGGTTAAAATCAAAGTCACAGGTGCCTTTGGCTGCATGCCAGGGTTTCAGAGTCCCCTGCCAGGATCTCAAGCCATTCAGGGCACCCAGAGGGGTGTCCTGGGTTCCAACATAAAATCTCTGCCATCACCATTGCCTTTGTCTTCACCTTTTCCTCATCCCTTCTTACACACACTTGCTGTATCTTTCTAACCAGTTCATTCAGGGACTTATTCTGCCCTTCCTCTAGTCTCCCCCGCTACTGCCTGTGGGTGCTCATTCTCCCACAGCTCAAAATAATTCGTTTCTCCAGTGAACCAAACAAAATCCTTCAAAGAAAATCCTAATCATTCCACATACAATCTGCATTTCTCAGATATTCCTTCCTCCTCTTCCTTGTGCTCACTGTCTTTATCACACACCAAATACCAGAGCCGGTCCCTGTCCTGCAGGAGTGTCCAAATGCGGCCCCCCTGCCAGCGCTCCTGGTGGGCACAACTGGCAGTGTTAGCATTCAGAAACCCATAATCACAGAATGATTATATGCAGGTGCTTTTATTGAATAGCTCTGGGTGTCAGGGGTACAGACCCAAATCTGACTCTGACGTGGGTTCGGGATGAACATGTTTTTATACCCTTATCATTATATAACTACATATTAATTATTAAACAAATATTGTTCTATTGTATACATTGATTTCATCCAAGCATAGGTTTTGTAATTTCTATCAAACCCCCCAAACATTGTCACTCATTATTCTTGTTGCAATTAAACAATAATTATATCCAAGTACCAAACAATCATTACATTTAACAATCATATCATTTATCATAGTCATTAAATGATTTTACAGGTGCAGTTTCGCATGATCCAGTAAAGTCTAACATTTTCCCAGGGCCTACCAGGCCCGACCTTTCTTTCCAACCCCCCCTGAATATCCCATGATTTTAGAAACATTTTATCCCTCTACTATCAGCAGCACCACAGACTTCATGGGGGCTGGGGGGCCACTGCCACCCCTGCCCTGGTGGTGGCGTGGTCAGGCACCGCCTGGAACTGAGCCGCAGCTGACCCACAGGCCTCCAGCCCATGCTCCCAGGTCCTGCACCTCCATGTCTCGTCCTGCCACTCCTTGCCTCAACCATACATCTCCACACTCCCCTTCAGCCAATGCTTTCCCAACATACCAACACCATTCGTCCATCTCCTGTTGTCAAGACCCCTTCTTGACTCCACTTATTGCTCCCCCCCCCCCCCCCCCCCCCCGACCTGGGCATGGATTGTCAATGTGCTTTCTCAGCTCTCCCTTATTGCCCCACTGGGCATCCATATCCTTAATTACCTCTGGGCAAATGTGTAAAATAACTCAACATTTTTCAAATGAATTCTTCAGAGATATTTTGAGATCGTCATCCCTTTTGCCAAGGCCCCTTCCCAGCTTTCTCTATGGATGCCCTCCCAGGTTTACTCCCCAAAGATCCCATTGCACTCAATGGTAAGATTTTCAGTGGTCCTTCCCTGCAGACTCTTCATGGACTCCCCTGGTCCACCACTCATCTGTCTTCTGGACTCAGGATCCCAATCAATAGCCTGGTTCCGGCCAGCACCAAAGGGAGCTGATCACCAAAACTGGGTGAGGTGCACCTTCAGCTCCGCTCTCTGCCCACAGCCCCCAGATGGTGGAAATATCCTGAATGAGAGCCCCCATTTTTTCAGGAAAATTAATCCAGAAACAACAGAGGTTTATGTCCAAAAAGGAGACAGAGGAATCCTGTAACTTTATTTGAATAAAGGAAGAGGCCATGGGGCATTTCCTCTGGGGTGTCTCAAATTGTTAGAGGATGCTGATGCCCAAAACTAGGCAAGAAAATAAAACTCTATAGTCAACTCTGCTACAGAGCAAGTATTTATCAGTGATGAGAGCGAGGAGGATCTCTCCCCCAAAAACTCACTCAATCTTCTTTAGCCTTCAGTTACATTTAAAAGTCCTTCCGCGCAATGTCAGAATTATAACGTATCATTAGCATACTCATATTTGCATAAAGCTGTGTCAGGGTTTTACAGCAGTTTGTTGCTTTTGCCCATGTGTCAGTTCCTTCTTTGTTGGTCCTCAGCCTTCTGGTGATCTTTTGATGAAGACTTCTGTAGTTTTCCTCACATTTGAACTTTTTGCCTCTATCTTCAGAGCATGCCTAGTGCTTCTTTTTTTCAGTTTAACTTGTTTTTAGCTAATTTTGCAGTTTGCAAGTTCCTTTTAAACTTGCTATCTTGCTCTTGATGGTGCTTGTTATCTCACTTGCCCTGCTATCTTGCTTGCCCTGTTATCTCGCTTGCTTTACTTGCACATCTTGTTAAAAAATTACTTGTGGTTAACCTTTTGTTACATACCACTTAGGTTTCAAATCCCCCCTTTCTTTTTTTAGTTTTTTGAATTCTTTCACAAATTATCATGTGATTATTCTCTTTATATATGTTCCTCTTTCTACTCTATGTCTCAATTTACATCTTTTCCAGTCATCATAAGAGATTGTGGTTTGCTGACAGCACCACAAAAAGCACTGGCTAAATACACATGTACACAAAATGATTATTCCTAAGAACAAGATTCCCATGAATAATTGTATCAACCAGTTTAGACTGGGGAGCCAAGACCTAAGTGTTACCCATAAGTGAGTTGACATTATGCTTTGTTAGTTCATGGAGTATCTTTGCATGTTGCCAGATTGTATGTATATTTGTTATTTCCCTTCATTGGTCTATAAAAGTACAACAACTGATATTTATCAATGTACAGACTCCTCCCATTTGTGCTGTGATCATATCTAATACCATATGGTTTTGAAATACTACTTCTCTTAAATAATTATTTTCTGTTTGCAACTGTCCAATGGCATCTGCCATTGAGTTTGCAGTTATTTCCATCTCTGCTGAGATGTTCACTGTGGGAAAGACATTTTGTACTGTTCTTGTGAGCCAGAGAAGGCTCCCTGGAGAGAAGGAAAGCCCCGTATCTCTCTCGAGGAACACACCAAGGCTATCACTACGACAACGTGATGGAAGAGAGAAAGCTGAAAGATAGGGACTTTAGCTGGCTCACAGAATGACATGGTTCCCTGTTCACCTATCGAGAACTTAGTTTCTTTCTTATGACCAATGGGCGATGTATGTTTTTGTTAAGTAAATGTAAATATCTTGAAAAATTATAAAAGCAACATGTTACTGTAATTAATCTCTCTTATACACCCTTCTGATGGAGTCTGGGTGCTTTGCGCCGTGTCGCGCTTTATAGCGACATTCATTACTGCTTTTTCTTAGTGTACAATTCTGTCTTGGTTTGGAAAGACACGTGCCTGCTAAGGAAGGCAGGAGACTCCCCTGAAATGAAGACTATAAACCCCCCCACCCCACCCCCCCGAATTGCTATAAATTTTAAATTAAGGGGCTCTCAGGCAAAAAAATGGGAGCAGGAAATAACAGTTCTTTAATAGGGAAGAAAATAAAAGGATAAAATAAACAACGCAGTAGACTTAAACAACACTGACAGAGTCAGAACACAACCTGACACCCTGTTAGTCAGGGTGTTGGTAGCAGTCCAATTGGAATTGTGGCTGCAGTCCTCCTGGAGGGTCAGGTGTAGTTCTGTTGGAGCAGGGAACCTGTAGAAAAGGATGTAGTCTTCCTCTGAAGATCCAGTGGGAGAAGAAGCAGCTGCTGTTCCTCTGGGAAATCCAGTAGAGAAGCTGTGCTGGTATTCCAGAAACTCCAGATTATATCTGGATAGAATGCTTGGCTCCTCCCTCTGGGCAGAGCATCTCACAATGGGATGCTATAGTTCTTATCAGTCATGCAGTGACATTCAATAGCCTATTATTAGCAGATGTCCCCCCCAGAGGGAGGATTGGTTGTGGAAGAAATAAGGAAAACTGCCTAATTAACAGAATACAACTGCCATACAGATGGCAAATAGAATACATCTTGCTTTGCAATCTGGGACAAATTCTTAAAGCTGGGAATAAAGCTCTGACAAAGCTGTAAAGGCCTGTATTATATCTAGTCAGAGGATTAGAAAGTATACTTCCAGTCAGAGGATTAGAAAGTATACTTCGACTAAATCGGTCTCTCCAAATTCCTCTAACAATTCCTGTAATTAAACTAGTATGATTTATAGCTTGTATAGATGGGATGAGATACCCCATAATACACTGACCTGTCCAATTTCCAGGTAGTTGCTTAACGGCTATTACATTTCCATTTCCATTGTCTTGGTTTAGGGCAAATCTGGAGAAAACCTCCAAAGGGGGCCCCCCCAGAAAGCAAACCCACACAGCCCCTTCCCCCCACTGGTTCGGGAAGGATTTCTCGGAGACAAGTGGAAAGAACCTGTTTATTTAACAAGCAAAACACCCCCAGCACACCAAATGAACAATACCAGATGACAACACTCTTTCACCAATCTGAAAAGGATGACAAATTCAGAAAGTCTTTCCTGGGAGTGGTCGCTCTGTTGTTGCTCCCTCCTGCGCTGGGGGTAGCTGCTGCAGCCACAAGATGTAAAGTCTTGGTGTTTCCCAGGTCCCAGTCCGGAGCAGGTTTGAATGGTTCCAAAAAGGGAAAGGGAAAAACAGTCCAGGGAAAAATCTGGACCGCTTAGCTAAACTAAGTAACAGAAGCAAATAAAGCAAAAGCAGAGCGGGAGCAAAGCAGGAGTGAAGCAAGAGCAAGAGCAAAGCAAGCAGCAAAAAGCAAAAAGCAAAAGCCGCACTATGTACTGCCCCGTCTCTCTGTCCCGCGAGCCGTGGGGGAGCAGGCTGATAACAAACCAAAACAAACCTTGCTCTTCAGAGCCAGTCTTGAAGACACAGTACATAATATCCAGCACTAGCAGAACATACGATTGGGGATATAAGCATCATAACCTCACCCTAGGACAAACCACCAAAAGCCATGTGGCAAATCAGTTAGTTGTGATGCTCATATTGGAATTGCTAGGATGCTTCACAAACAGTCATACCATTGAGCAAACTAAACTTTAAAATCTGGTGAGGTAGGGGGTGAATTTATATCTGACATGTTTTGTAGAATTCTGGTCCAGTTGGTAGTATTATTAAACTGGCCAAAGTTTGGTCCTGTAAAGTTTGACTCCACATAAATAATGAATTGATCGACGAGTGATAACTGAAAAGGGGGTTTTCATAAAGGTGAACCTAGTTGTTTGCATTGTGTACTACTATTAAACAAGCTATACGTACTTAATTCAGTCCAATTACTAGAGGGTACCCCTAACAATGGTAAGTGTAATTGTTGTACCTCTCCACACAGCCAACAGTCTCCTATTCCAGTATGATTAGCTACTGATTGCCTCAAGCAAATCTACATACTTCTACCAAAAGTTACTACACTCTGCCAAAAAGCAGCAAAGCATAGCAAAGTATTCATGATTTACGGCTGAGTTTCAGCTTCAGTCTGTCATTATCAATGGTTGTTACTGTCATGGTTTGACCCTGACACAATGCCAGTGCCCCCATGAAAGGTATATTTCCAAAATGGTTACTGTGAGATGTGACCCAGAAACAGAACAAAGCAGGCTCCAACTTGGAAATGGAGGGGAAAAAAAACAAGACTTTATTAATCTACAACATAAAGACCAAAGGGAAAAAAAGAAAAAAACCACACACAACAATCCATCATGGAACACCTCCAAAACACTCCTCTTTCCCCCCACCCCTCTAACACTCAATCCCCTCTAACACTCAATTCTCAGTCCAATACCATCCAACACACAACCTCCCCCCAGTTCATCAGGAGAGAGGAGTCTCCCTCTTGCACCATGGGCCTCCCCAGGAAACACAGTTGGAACTTCCTGTGCTTCCATGTCACACGTGGCAGCCACTTGGAGAGAATCTGCCGTGGTGACTATCTTCCTTCCATGTCCAGTGCTCTCACCACTGTCCATGGATCCAAACTGCTTCTTAGGTCCTTTTAAGAATGCCTCACCTAGTTCCAAGAAGTGGCAGCCTCTCACCATTTGGGACACCTGTCCCCCCCATATTTCACCCCCTGGGGCCTGGGGGCCTCAGGAACAGAGATCCTTCTTCGCTGAAGGCAGAGGGCTCCACCACACCCTCCCCATCAGTCTCTGTTCCCTCTACTTCTCATAACGGCTTTGTCACTCCTGGCTTCCTGCCAACCGCCTCCTCCAAGGTGCAGTCTCTGAATTACAGGAGGATTTGGTTCCACCCCCCGTGGCCATGTAAGAGAAAAGTCCAGCCCAAAAGGCCACTCCATCATCTCCTCTATCTAGGGCGCTTCTCATCTGCTGGCATTTCTTCACTCATACAAGCCTTCTTCTCATCTGCCCATCCTCCATCCCCTCTCAATTCTCAGCCGGGGAGAATCAGTGTCTTTTACAGCTTCCACTGTCTCAGCACCAAAGGGGTTAAAACCTCAGCCACGGTCTGCCAGCGTCTGGGCACCTTGCCCCTCCCCCCTTCTTCTCCTGTCCATGGTGCTAGCACAAGATATCAAATTTCAAGCCAGCACAGTCTCTATCATTCTCTCCCAAGGGGGGGCTGCCCAAAACATCCCAGATCTCCTCCACCCCTGCACCTTGTAGGGCTCCAGTCTCGCTTCCCACAGGCCGCATGGCCTCCCCCTCCTCCACCCAGACGCAGCTGGGCAGGGGAGGAGGTCAGATCGACTCACTGACCGGACTCAAAAGAGAAAGCCCCTCTGGGAATCCTCTGCTTTTAACCCCTATGTGTTCTCAGAGGTGTATCCAGGTCCCCAGTGGCCACACCAGGCGCCAATTTCAAATCTGGCCACTGATTGGTTTGACCACAACTTTCCCAGAAAATCACTTCCTGGCCAAACCACGACAGTTACTGTCCAAGGTGCAACAGGAGATTTCTTCACTCAGGTATAGTGAATCCAGGTAGGTTTTTCTCTCATGGGAATTGCAGTGGGGGTTGTCAGGAGGACTTGCAATGGTCCAATCCCACTTCTCCTGTAGAGGATCACCTGAAAAATTCTTAACATATACCCAGTCACCAAGATCAATTGTGTGCCATTTATGATCTGGTTGCTTAGGGTGGTTTTCAAATACAGTGTTATACTTCTGGTGCAACTGAGTGCTGATGGTTTTTAAGTATTCATAAATATGTTGATTACCAACCTGGGTCCAGTTTTCATCATGAGTAGCATTTAACCCACGAGGTTTACCATACAAAATTTCAAATGTGCTAATCTTTTCTTTTGATCTTGGCTTTACCCTTATTTTGATGAGGGCAATGGGTAATGCCTGGTACCAGTACAAATTTGTCTCTTGATAAGTGTTAGGCATTTGTTGTTTAAGCATGTGGTTCATTTTCTCTACTTGACCACTGGCTTGTGGCCTGTAAGGAGTATGGAGTTGCCACTCAATTCCCAAGGCCTTGCTGACAGCTTGCCCAATTTGTGCACAAAAATGTGATCTTCTATCAGAGGATATTTCTCTAGGTACACCAAATCTAGGTATGATCTCATTCAACAGTACTTTTCTTACTTCTCTAGCTTTATTTGTCCTACAAGGGAATGCTTCTGGCCACCCAGAGAAAGTATCAGTAAGTACCAGCAAATATTGAAACCCCCCCTTTCTTGGGAGTTCACAAAAGTCTATCTGCCCCAAGTCTCCAGGAAAAGCTCCTCTGCTAATAATCCCTTGTTCTAGCCTGTCTGTTGTATTTGGATAATTCTTTAAACAAGTCACACATTGTGATGCTACTTCTTCAACAATGTGGTGTAAGCCTGGGCCTGCAATTCATTCCCTTAGGTGTTGGTGTAAGGGTTCTGCTTCCCAGTGGGTCTTATCATGTTCAGATTTTACATAATGTCTCATTGACTTTTCTGGTATTATTAGTTGACCTGTTTCTAATTGTCCCCAACCATTCTCTAAAAGTTTTCCTTTATTTTCATTAATCCATTTATAATCAGAGGGTTGGTATTTTACAGGCTGATTAGTTGATACTACAGTAGGTATTAGAGCTACCACAACTGGTTTATTTCTTTCAGTAGCAATTCTAGCTTCATAATCTGCAAATTTGTTACCTGCTTCTGGGAGGGTGTTTCCTTTAGAGTGCCCTCAGCAATGTATAATTGCCACTTGCAATGAGAGTTTCACCACCTCGAGAAGCCTGAGAATTTCAGTTGCATATTTAACGATCTTCTTTTGTGCAGTCAGGAGTCATCTTTCCATCCATATAGCTCTGTGGGCATGAACAATTCCATAAGCATATTTGGAATCTGTCACTGTTAAGTCAGAAATGACAGAGTTGGATCAGAAGGCTAAGTGGCATAAGCACCCTGACATTACTGAAACTGCTTCTTTTATACACTGATACGATACAGGTGGACCTGATTGGTCATTTAATCAATACATTTCACTTGATTGGCTAATTAACAAGGCACCCATTTGTAAACAATCTTATGAGAATAACAGGAAAACAGCTATTAGAAAAACACCACCTGCAGGTTGTTTTTAATAATGGGCTATCATTGTTTATCTCCAGCTCCATAAAGCTTCCCAGGCTGATTCTGGGAAAATTTATCTAGCTTTCTCTGATCAGGCTGTCACATCCACAGGAATCAGTCCAAATATTAACTTTCTTTCCTTTTGCCAGTTCTAATGCTCGAGTGAGGGCTATCAGCTCAGCCTTTTATGCTGAGGTTCCTGCTGGTAATAGGTTTGATTCAATTACCTCCAAGACTGTAGTCACAGCATATGCCGCCATTTGCACTCTCTGTCTCACAAAACTGCTGCCATCAGTGAACCAGTTCATGGCATCTGGGAGCAGCTGTTCCTTTGGATCCAGGCGGCTGGACTATACTGTAAAAGCAGGCGACCCCTCGACGAAGGGAAGAATGATGCGCATCTGACTCCTTGATATCAGAAGGCTAATTATTTACTTTATTATACTGTAGTATATTAAAGAGATACATACTATACTATATCATACTTCTAACTTCTAACTTCTTACTACTACTGAAAACTCGTGACTGTCAGCCGACAGTCCCGACACACACATGTGGATGCAATTGGTCAATGAATCAAAACACCATTACCAGAATCCAATCAAGCGATCACCTTTAGGTAAATAATCTCCAGAATACATTTCACTTGCGCACAAACACAGGAGCAGCAAATGAGATAAGAATTGTTTTGATCATTCTTTTCTCTCCTTCTCCAGGAAAAACCCTGAGAGAGAAGATTGTCTCTCTGTTCAGAGAATGTAAATGCCACAGGAGTACACAGCTTCAATAGTCTTTAGGAAAATGTGTACTGCAGTTTCAGAATTGGACTTTGCTTACAGAAAAGAGGCAGGGTTAACAATACTGGTCACTTGAATTTCAATATAATCAGATTTGGCCAGGACTGCTTGGTATTTTAGGAACCCCAAAGGAGAGAGCTAATGGTTCCCTTTTTCTTCTAAAATGGCCAACATTTTGTGTGACACTAAGACAGTCATCTTTTGTCCTAGTGTAAAATTCTGTGCCTCTTCAGTGTTCACGATCACTGCTGCTACTGCCCTAATACAGGTGGGCCAGCCCTTGCTCACAGTATCGAGTTGTTTGGAAAAACAGGCTACTGCCCTTTTGTAAGGACCCAAATGTTGTGCCAGAACTCCTAAGGCTATTCTTTGTCTCTCATGTGAGAATAACCAAAACTGTTTACTCACATCAGGAAGTCCCAAGGCTGGGGCCCTCATGAGCTCACGCTTTAACTCTTCAAAGGCGTGATTTTTTTCAGGGGTCCACACCACAATATTCTTAGAATATTTCACTAGCTCGTATAAAGGTTTCACAATCCGTCTGTAGTTGTTGCCCTAGGGTGAGGTTATGATGCTTGTATCCCTAGTTGTCTGTTCTGTTTATGCTGGATATTATGTTCTGTGCCTTCAAGACTGGCTCTGAAAAGCAAAGTTTTGTTTTGCTATCAGCCTGCTCACTCCCCCACAGTTGGCGGGACAGACACGGGGCAGTACATAGTGCTGCTTTTGCTTTTTGCTCTTGCTTTTGCTTTGGTCTTGCTCCTGCTTTGCTCTTGCTTTTTGCTTTTGCTTGTTAGTTTAGCTAAGCAGTCCAAATTTTCCCTGGACTGTTTTTCTTTCCCTTTTCTTGGAACCATTTGAACCTGCTCCAGACTGGGACCTGGGAAACACCGAGAGTTTGCACTTTGTGGCCTGCAGTAGCCATTCTCAGCGCCAGAGGGACTGATAACAGAGCGACCACTCCCAGGAGAGACTTTCTGAATTTGTAATCTCTTCAGAGCGGTGAAAGAGTTTTGTCATGCGGTATTGTTCATTTTGTGTGCTGGGGGGTGCTGTGCCTGTTCAATAAACAGGTTCTTTCCACTTCTCTCTGAGGAATCCTTCCTGGACCAGTTGGGGGGAGGGGCCATGTGGGTTTGCTTTCTGGAGGTTTTCTCCCAAATTTGCCCTAAACCAGGACAGTTGTATATCCACAACCGGCACCAACTTGTCATTCCAAGAGAAGTTCAGAGTTCTCTTACAGTTTGTGGCTTAGGTGTTTGGCAGATGGCTTCCTTTCATGTGGTTCCCAGGGATCGTTGTCCTCCAGAGACTTCATATCTGAGATAGGTCACTTGTTGTTGCACCAGCTGAGCTTTCTGTTGAGACACTCAATAATCATTTAGTCCAAGAAAATTCAACAGACTTATTGTTCATATGAGGCACTCTTTGATAGTTTTTTTAGCAATTAGTAGATCATCTACATATTGTGGGAGTGTTCCCTCCCCAGGCAGAGACTGTCATTGTTCCAATTCTTTGGCCAATTGATTCCCAAAAATTGTTGGACTGTTTTTGAATCCCTGAGGTAACATTGTCCAGGTAAGATGGTTTTTTCCTGCCTGTGCTAGGGTTCTCCCATTCAAAAGCAAATGTATTTTGACTTTCTTCTGCAAGTGGCAGGTAGAAGAAAGCGTCTTTGAGATCTGTCACCGAGAAGCAAGCAAGATCAACTCGGAGTTTAGTTAGCAAAGTGTAGGGATTTGCAACCACTGGGTGGATACTTTTAGCAATCCCATTGACTGCTTGCAAATCTTGCACTAATCTATAAGTTCCATTAGGTTTTTTCCACTGGTAGTATAGGAGTATTAAATTCAGATTTGCATTCTTTCAGCAATCCAAGTGCCAAAAATTTGCTAATAATTGGTTCAATCCCTTTTCTGTCCTTTATTCTCAAGGGATATTGTCTCCTAACCACTGGCTTAGCTCCTGCCTGTAATTCAATCTTAATAGGGTCAGACAATTTTGGGTTTCCAGGAGTATCGGTATTCCATACTCCTGGGTATACCTGACTCATTATTTGTTCCAAATAGTTACTATTGTTCGCTGGTCCTGTATCAATTGCCAATCCTAATGCTAAAATAAATTTGCCTTCAGGTACTTTAAATCTCATTTTTCCGTCTTTAAGGTCAATTGTTGCCTCTAAAGTTTCAAGGACATTTCTGCCTGATAGGGATTTAGGCAAATTTGGCAATAGAGGAATTGATGTATTCCCATCCTTTTTCCAATTTTGCATTCTAACAGTTTTAAGAAAAAGGTATTCTCTGGTTGGCCTGTGATTCCCATTATCTGGATATGTTTTTTACTTTTAGGCATTAAAGATCGATTTAAAACTGAAAATGTAGGTCCTGTGTTGATTAAGAATTCAACTTCTTTATTATTTCCTGGCTGTATCTTAACCAGCGGGTCTGCTAGGGAAAGATCTGCTGGTCCCTGTCACTCACTGTTATCTATTGCTACAAAACAGCTTCCTGTATAGTGTTCAGTAACTCTGGGAACTGGCGTTTCCAATACCCTTCTTACAGTAAGCACACTGATTTGGCCCTAACCTCCCTTGGGATTGATTTGAGCTGCCTCTACTATTTCCACCTTTACCTCTGCCTTGTCCCCAGTCACATCGTCCTCTTTGATGTTGCTCTGAAGCTGCCACTATGGCCCCCGTGAGTTTTTTTCTTCTCTTGCTTGTCTTGGTTGTTCTATACCCTCCAGGCTTCTCCTATTAATGCTTCTAAATGTCTATTATCTGTCTCTTTTAACCTCTGTAGTTTCTGTCTGATGTCTGGGCTGAACTGTCCTAGCATCAAGGAGACAAACTGCTGCTTCCTGAGTTCTGAAGCAGGATCAAGGGTTGTACTTTTGCATTGCCGCTCAGAGCCTAACTACAAAGTCAGTGGGAGAATCCTACTATTGTGACGTGGGAATAATGAGCATTGACTCCATGATTGCAGAAGGCTGATCAATCGTTTTATTCTACTATACTACACTATTCTATACGAAAAACCCATCACCCTTGCCAGACAGTCCAATACAGCTTTGACCTAATTGGTCAATCCACCAAAACACCATCACCAGAGTCCAATTAAGGAATCACTCTTTGGTAAACAATCTCCATAACACATTCCACATGTGCACAACAACAGGTGCAGCAAGTGAAGATAATTGTTTTCTCTGAACTTTTTCACAGCTTCTCACAGCTTCCCAGGAAAATCGTGGGAGACAATTATGTCTCTCTCTGTTCAGAGTATATGTGATTACCACATCCTGCTGTCCCTGTTTAACATTATATATTAACCCCCAATTTACTGCTTTCGGAATGGCATTCTCTAATCCAAATTTGACTAACTCCCAGTATCTGGTTAGCGAGGCATATTCACCTGGATTGTTCAGATCCCACAGAGGATTTGTGGTAGGGAATAGCATGTCCACTTTACCCTGTAGGGCTCCACTAGCAATTTGTCCCTGCACATGTGCTTTAACTGTTTTAATCACTAATTCTTTTTCAATTTCTGTTAATTCTGTCAGCATTAAATCCACACCACCCCAATCTGGGTCCTGGTTCTTGACTATCAACTCAAATTGTTTTGCCATTTGCTGGGGTCTCCCCTGAAATTTTTAACCTCTTCTCTCCAAGTATTCAAATCACTGGTGGAAAAAGGTACTTTTACTCTTTTACTCTCGTGGCATTTCCCACAGGAACTATCACTTGTCTCAAAGGAGCAATAACTGGTAAAACATTTTCAGCCTTGCTTCTAGTGCGAGCTATTACTGGAGTCCCTGGGCTCATTCCCTCATCTGGGTCATCTGAGACATCTCCTTTCTCACTTTCTAATCTCCTACCACTAGGTGATAACTGAGGGGCCCCGGGAACTCTCCTGAGGAGATTAGATTGCAATTCTAAAAGATCAACCTCACTATCTTCTTCATCTCTATGTCTCAGCTTAAGACATCTCTGACCTATACTACATGCAGAACAACACCTCCTCATTTTTCTTTTACGTCTGTCCTTTTCTAGGGCCAAGACTAAGGGATCTTGTGGGGATAAATTAATGCCACACCCTCTCTGCTGCGCAGGCTTGTTTCTCAGAGTGAAAAACATATCCAGGTGAATAACTTTATTTCATTTGTTCTCTCTTCTTAAAAACAGCATTAACTGCAATAGAGTATTATATTGTAAGGTCCTGTTTACAGTCCACTTTATTTTCTAATTTATATAGTGGCCAGCATTGACTACAATATTTAATTAAATAAATTTTCTTTAGATTGCCTCCAGGGATCCCTCCTAATGAGCCAAAACACACTCCAACTGACTCTTTTTGACAATCTCCTTACTATCAGTGCTACCCATTCCTGACGCTATCCAGATGCCTGCACTTTAGAGCAAAAATTAGCACTTGTGTTCCTTTCTTTACTCTTCTTCCACGGATACTGCACCAACCATAAATTGGAAATCTTAGTTTCAACCTGCACCAATAATCACGTTAACAATGTTGACAAACAATAAACATCAAAGGATCACATGGTCCACTCCTGCACCATCTACACTGTCCTGATCTGCACAACAGACAAGGTAACAGAGTATGATGTGGCACAAGCCAAAAACCTTTTAGCAGACACACAGGGAAGAAGAGAAAACTTATTAACAGACACACGAACAAGAAACACTAGTATTATATTGTTGGAATCCTGGATGCTGAGAATTTTAAACTTTCTGTGCTTAAAGGCACAGACCCACAAGAGAACACTGAAATTGACCTGAGTCTGTGGAGAAGGCTTCCAAAATTGATTGATAGAACTGGGATTATGGGTGTGTAATATCACAGGGTGGAAAACTTAGGGCTTGGGATTTTAGAATATAGAAATAAATATGAAGTAAGATGGAGGTTTTACGGTGGAGGCAGGTTGTTCTTCTTTACCTTCTTCTTCATGGGTTTGGGTAATGTTTTGCAATTGGAAAGAAAAGTCCGCATTGCGGGCTTCCAGGGATGAGTTATTGAGTTAAAAGGGAAAATAATCTAGGTGGCAGTTTTTAATTGGATAGTTGTAGTGGTTTGACCAGGAAGTGATTTTCTGGGAAAGTTGTGGTCAAACCAATCAGTGGCCAGATTTGAAATTGGCACCTGGTGTGTCCACGGGGGACCTGGATATGCCTCTGAGAATACACGGGGGTTAAAAGCAGAAGATTCCCAGAGGGGCTCTCTCTTTTGAGTCCGGTCGGTGAGTTGAATCTGACCTCCTCCCCTGCCCAGCTGCATCTGGGTGGAGGAGGGGAAGGCCATGCAGCCTGTGGGAAGGGAGACTGGAGCCCTGCAAGGTGCAGGAGTGGAGGAGACCTGGGATGTTTTGGGCAGCCCCCCCCGGGAGAGAATGATAGAGAGTCTGTGCTGGCTTGAAATTTAATATCTTGTGCTGGCACCATGGCCAGAAGAAGAAGGGGGGAGGGGCAAGGTGCCCAGACGCTGGCAGACCGCGGCTGAGGTTTTAAGCCCGTTGGTACTGAGATAATGGAAGCTGTAAAAAACACTGATCCTCCCCAGCTGAGAATTGAGAGGGGATGGAGGATGGGCAGATGAGAAGAAGGCTTGTATGAGTGAAGAAATGCCAGCAGATGAGAAGCGCCCTAGATAGAGGAGATGATTTGGAGTGGCTTTGGCTGGACTTTCCTCTTACATGGCCACGGGACGGAACCAAATCTTCCTGTAATTCAGAGACTGCACCTTGGAGGAGGCGGTTGGCCAGAAGCCAGGAGTGACCAAGCTGTTGTGAGAAGTAGAGGGAGCAGAGACTGATGGGGAGGGTGTGGTGGAGCCCTCTGCCTTCAGCGAAGAAGGATCTCTGTTCATGAGGCCCCCAGGCCCCAGGGGGTGAAATATGGGGGGGACAGGTGTCCCAAATGGTGAGAGGCTGCCACTTCTTGGAACTGGGTGAGGCATCCTTAAAAGGACCTAAAAAGCAGGTTGGATCCATGGACAGTGGTGAGAGCACTGGACATGGAAGGAAGATAGTCACCATGGCAGATTCTCTCCAAGCGGCTGCCACGTGTGACATGGAAGCACAGGAAGTTCCAACTGTGTTTCCTGGGGAGGCCCATGGTGCAAGAGGGAGACTCCTCTCTCCTGATGAACTGGGGGGAGGTTGTGTGGAGGATGGTATTGGATTGAGAATTGAGTGTTAGAGGGGTGGAGGAAGGAGGAGTGTTATGGAGGTATTCCATTGTGGATTGTTGTGTGTGTTTGTTTTTCTTTTTTTTTTCCCTTTTGTCTCTTATGTTGTGGATTAATAAAGTGTTGTGTTTTTCCCTCAATTCCCAAGTTGGAGCCTGCTTTGTTCTGTTTCCGGGTCACATCTCACAGTAACCATTTTGGAAATATACCTTTCATGGGGGCACTGGCATTGTGCCAGGGTCAAACCATGACAAGAGCTATTAAGTCAAGTATTTCCTAGGGCATGAGCATCTGATGTACCAGGGAGGGCAAAAAATGCCTCCCCCACAGTAATTAAGCTTAAGGAAGGGACACAACCAGTGAGAATTAAGCAGTACCCCATGAAAAAAAAAAGAAGAACAGGAAGGAATCAGCCCAATAATTGAAAATTTTCTGCAGTTAGGGTTATTGAAAGAATGACAATCCAATTTCAATGCTCCCATTTTACCCATTCGGAAATTTGATGGGTCATATTGGATAGTACAGAATTTGAGGGATGTCAACAAGGTAACAGAAAATTTATGTCCTGTGGTAGCGAATCCATATACTTTACTAACTTGTCTAACACCTGAGCTAACCTGGCTTACCATTTTAGACCTGAAAGATGCCTTCTTTTTGCCTCCCTATCCACGAAGACAGCCAGAAAATTTTTGCATTTGAATGGAAAGCCTTAATGTGGGCGCAAAACCCAGCTCACATGGTCCATGTGCCTCAAATCTTAAAAAAAATTCCCCCATTCTGTTTCAAGAACAACTTGCAAAGATCCAGAGTCCTGGGAAGCTCCACAGGAAGAAGGAAGGCTACTGCAGTATGTGAATGATCTTCTAGTAGCCACTCGGATCAGGGAAGAATGTGTGGCCTGGATGGTAAACCTTTTGAATTTCCTAGGACTCCAAGGATACAGAGTATCAAAGACAAAGGCACAGGTAGTGAAACAGAAAGTAATCTACCTGGGGTACGAGGTCAGTGCTGGGCAATGAACTTTAGGGCAGGCTCACAAGGAAGCCATATGCCAAACCCCGAAACCCCAGACAATAAAGTAACTCCGAACCTTCTTAGGCATGGCAGGGTGGTGCTGGCTGTGGGTTTATAATTACGGACTTTACGTCAGATAGAGATCTCCAGTGGACAAAGGAAGCCACACAGGCCTTTCACCAGCTGAAGAGTGCCCTCATGTCAGCTCCAGCTTTGAGACTTCCAGATGTAAATTCTTTCGATTTTCCCATGAAAGACAGGGAATTGCCCTAAGAATATTGGCTGAGGACTTGGGTCCATATTGGTGGGCAGTTGCTTATTTTTCCAAGCAACTAGATGCAATGGCCAAAGGACTGCCAGGTTACCTCAGAGCTGTAGCAGCAGTCATGCTGAATATACAAGAAGCACGCAAGTTCACCCTGGGACAGAAAATTATTGTGCTGGTGTCCCACACAGTGTCCGCAGTACTGGAAGTAAAGGGCAGCCACTGGCTTTCACCACAGATGTTCCTGAAATACCAGGCCATCATGGTGGAACAGGATGATGTAGAGAGATAGTGGTAACTAATATTGTCAACCCAGCTTCTTTTCTCAGTGGAAATCAAGGAGAAGCAGTACACCATGATTGCCTGGAGACTATTGAAGCTACTTACTCCAGCTGCCCAGACTTGAAGGACACTCCTTTGGACGAAGCAGAGACCTGGTTCACTGATGGAAGTAGCTACGTTGCCAGTGGAAAACGACATGCTGGATACGCAGTCACCACCTGCAGAGAGGTAATAGAATCCGGACCCTTACCAACAGGCACCTCTGTGCAGAAGGCCGAGATAATTGCACTGACCTGTGCCTTGGAAATGGCAAAAGGAAAGAGAATAAACATCTATACAGACTTGAGGTATGCATTCAGAGCTGTACACGCACATGGAGCCACCTGGAGAGAGAGGGGACTGCTGACCTCACAAGGAAAGAAAAGATAATCTGGCTGCTGGAAGCAGTTCAGCTGCCTGAAAAGGTAGCAACTATGCATATTAAGGCACACCAGAGAGTGAGCTTGGAACTGGAGGAAGGAAATGAGCTGGCTGATGGAGAGGCAAAGAAAGCAGCACAAGGTGAAGTAATTATGGTCAGATTTCCCTTGAAGGTAAGCCAGAATATAATAAGAAAGATAGAAAACTAATTGAAGATCAAAAAGGGACATGTAGCCAAAAAGGGTGGGCTACCATTAAAGGGAAGCTGGCAATCCCTTCCCATTTGTGTGGTCACTAGTAAGGGAGGAGCACCAGAAAACACACTGGGGCCTAAGTACTTAAAAGCTTTTATAAAGTGTGGCTCCTTTCCCAGAATGACCAAGGCTGCCAGTGTTACAGAGTGCATAAAAATGAAGTTTTGACTTTTAAGTAGTAGTTTCCACAGGCTTTCTAGAACACATATCTGATTGAAAGAATCATTGCCAGGAATTTATATGCCACTATTACTCAAGTAAACTGACAGTGAGATCCTTGCCTCCAGACTAACCCTAAAAATATCCCCAGGCCAAAACTCGGTCAGACTGGGAGGGGCCATGGGCCTGGACAGCAGTGGCAAATTGACTTTACAGAACTCCCAAGGAAAGGGGGGTATCGGTATTTATTAGTACTGACAGATACATTTTCAGGGTGGCCAGAAGTGTTCCCCACCAGAACTGCCAAGGCTCAAGAGGTGACCAGGGTATTATTACAAGAAATAATACCATGCTTCTGAGTTCCAGCCACAATATCCTTGGATAGAGGATCACACTTCATTTCCAAAATAGTGCAACAGATTAGTAGCCACCTGGGCATAGATTGGGAACTTTATAACGCCCCCAGGTGGAAAAAATGAATCATTTGATTAAGCAGCATATTGTAAGACTGAGGCAGGAAGTTAATCTGCCCTGGCCCCAAGCTCTTCCACTGGCACTATTGCAAATTCAAACTAAACCTCGGGCTAAAGAAAAGTTGAGTCCCTTTGATAATGCTTTATGGAAGACCATATGGAATACAAAAGGGAATGTCCACACACACTGGGGAGGTAACACTGGCCACCTACATGGTGGCTTTAAGCAAACAGCTCAGAGAAATTGAGAAACATGTGGCTGGAACTCAGACCAGGGAGCTAGATGGACCAGTACATAACATACAGCCTGGGGATTATGTATATGTTAAGTCTCTTACAGAAAAGACTTTGGAACCACAGTGGGAAGAACCATTCCAGGTGCTTCTCACCACCTTCACTGCAATCAAGACCAAGGAGCAGAATGCCTGGATCCACCACTCTCGAGTGAAGAAGGCCCCAGAAGCCCCTTGGAGGGTGACACCAGGAGACAAGGAACTGAGACTAAAACTTACTCAGGCAAAATGAGTATATTGCGGATGGGGGTAGTTTGTAATTTAATTTAGAGAATTGTTTTGTATATAATTATAATTGGAGTCTTAGAATTAGACAGTACCTCTATCCAGAGCGGTGCTGAATGGCCTTGGTCCCAGGCTTTTAATCAGTATACTGGATCCATGGGAGAACTTTCTGAGATAAAAGATTTAAATCTATCCACTGTAGTAATCTGTGGGAATCAGGTATACGAGGAGCAGGAGTGGCAGGAACGGGAACGGTGGACACTTCTGGGGATCAGAGGAGAAGAAATCTAGGTAGGGTGCCGGGTGGTCAATGAGATGGCTCATGAGAGACCAGATGAAATTAGTGTCTCAACCTCTCCTGTATACAAACACCAGGAAGTTTGTGATAGCCCAAGCGAATCAGACAGGACCTTATACAACTCACACCAGTACTCAAGCAGTTCAGACCCAACCCAAACTTGAACCTGAAGTGTATAAAATAGGCCCATACATAGTGAGGAATGTGGGTGAACAACAACTGTTGTTCAATCCAGAATGGTCTCTCAAATGTGTTGAATTGCTAATGCAAATTAATATCTCAAAAATCCAACTAGCCTGCTCATCTTTCCTAAGAACATCCTTTGAGGGCTGGACAATGTGGTTACAAAGACAAGTATACCTCAGGAACAGAATAAGAAAGGATCTAACTGGGACATTAGGGACAGGATTGGGAGTTCCAAATGGAATGGATTCAGAAATACTGATGAACAAGCTGGCCACTACAGCAGGTGGCCTAGCAAAATTGAAGCCGCCTTTACAGTCATCTCTATTGGCATTAGGAACTAGCCAGTGGCAGATTTCAAAAGTACTGCCAAAGTGGGAAAAGGACAGGGACCAAGATGACAACCTAATAGTAGAAGCGCTTAGTAGTGTTCAAGATAATGTGTCTTTAACTTTCAGTTGTATACAAGCACAGTTATGGATGCAGGCAACAGCAGCTTTGATAATATGGGAAGGGGGTGAAGGTAATTTTCCAGATGAAATTCAAAAAGGTTATCTGGGATAATGCAATTGATTTTGAAAGGAAGTTTCAATCCTGGTGGACTATGGTAAATTTCACCTATGATCCTGCTTCTAATGTGACAACTAGCCTTTGTGCTTTCTGTCTGTAATGCCACTGTTTACGTTATCCACCCCATCATTGCACTAAGATGTCACCATGATATTTTATGAAAAATCCTTTGCTAGGATTTTTCCCTCCTGAGGAGCTGAGGGCCTCAGGAAAGAAATGTAAACAATAACTATCTGCTGCTGTGGAATGCAACAGGTGCATCTGTGATTGGTGGATGTTGGTTGTTTCTAATTAATGGCCAATCACAGATGCAGCTGCATCGGACTCTGAGAGTCAGGAGTCTTTGTTATTGCATTCCATTCCTGTTCTTTCTAGCCTTCTGGTGAATCCTTTTCTCTCTATTATTTTAGTATAGTTTTAATGCAGTATTTTAATATAATATATATCATAATATAATAAACCAGCCTTCTGAAATATGGAGTCAAGATTCTCATCTCTCCGCTCATCCTGGGAGCACCCCACAAAGCATTCACCACACTAAGATTAAATAATGAAAATACAGTGCTCTACCCTTCAGAACATAGGGTGTGGGCATGAAAGGTGAATGAAAAGCGGCAAACAGTAAACTTAGAATCTTGTATTACTAGGGAACAACTAGGATTCATTAGTGAAAGCAATACTATTAATGCTCAAGATGTGTGTCTTGACACTGAACAAAGTATTTGCTACTTCAAGATTCATCCAGTCACTGATCAGAAAACTGTGCTTGTATATACTGGTAAAGGTTGCGTGTGCTTGAGAACTGCTTGTGCTATTGTAAAAATTGATAACGACTATGTTATTTTGTCTAGCAGAAATCATTCTAATTTTTGTATTTGTAATTTTGTTAAGATTATTGGGTGTGATTTTTTTATACTTGGCCCCAGTGACATCCCACCAGTTGATTAAAACAAATTACACAATGTATCACAGACTATCACCTACTCCTATTGGAATGGGCCTCACATTGGTAAACCAATTAATTAAACACCAAGATATACTGGAGATCTTGAAGAAAATCCAGGAAAGTTGAGAGAAAACCCTAATTACTGTCCAACATGATACAAAAGAAATAACCAGAATTCTGCAAAGAATAAAACAAAATTCAGATCATCACTAGTGGGATGTAATCTTTGGGTGGTCACCAACTGCAAATGGAATCTTTAATAAGTTGTATCATCCCATGGTAATTTTGTTAATGTTAGTTGGAGTAAGTTTAGGGTTATCCTTTATATTGCTAATTTGGAATTGGAGAATACTGCGGTAAGTAGCTGTGTTAAATTCCTTATCAAACGTACATGGTAAAGCATTAAGAGACACTTATTGTCTCAAGGATTTGCATTAAGTAAAAGAATTTACTTGTTTTCTAGGAAAGGGGGAAATGAGACAGAGTGGAAATTTTCCAGAGTAGAAATCCATTTTGATTTAGGTGAAATGTACATCTTTGAGTTAAGCTTTGAGTAGCTTGCAAAAGATACCTGTTTAGTCTGACTGCCTGTCCTTGCAGAAACCTATGCTCGGAGAAACTGCTTCAGCTGAAGGACAAGAGAGATAAGGGGGAAAGACAGAGAGAGAGAGAGCAGGGCGAAATAACCGAGGAATTCTTTCTGATAAAGAAAAAAATAGCGGCAAATGTAATGAGAAATAAATAGAATGAATATGTATGAACCTATTGTGAAATTGCATGCATATATATTTGAGAGGGAGATAAAAAAGGATCTGGAGTTCCCAGAGGTACGCGTGTCATTTTGGGGGAACAATTCCCACATGCGTCCATTGCTGTAATAAACATACTGGCTTTACAACTTTCGCAAAGTTGTGGAGTTTGTTTGCTTCCACAAATCAACTTCCACACATTCTTTCACATCCTCAGGCCTGTTCATTCATACCTCTCGACTTCTGCTTAGGCGAGTTTTTGGTCCTTGGTGCCTCACCCACATGGACTATGTAAGGTTTTTTTCTTTTTCCGACACCCCAGAACCTTAAGTACTGATACCCCTAAGTTTCTTCACTGGCCTAGGTTAATCACTCCTGTTAATTTCCCTTTTATTGGACAGAGGAAGGAAACATCAGCAAACTTCTTAGACTCACACAAAGTGGACTCCGGTTGCCAAAGAATGACTGGTCTGTGTGAGTCCCCCACCCTGACTCCTTCCACCTCCCGCCAGGTTTGGCTATCCCTTTTCTTTAGAGATAGAGTCAGGGGTTCGGACCTCCACACCTTGCCCAATCTTGGCTTTTGGGAAGGGCCTTGAATCTGGTTGCCTCTGGTGCCAATTCACCTGTGAAGCTGTGTGTCACTGATTCTCTTTAGCCACAGACCTCTCCACACGCCCGGGAGAACAATGGCCTGTTTTCAGGTCACCTAAACCTTATGTCACAGCCCCCACCCACCTGGGGGAACAATGGCTTGTTTGCGGGTCACATACACCTTTTTCCACAGCCCCCCCCCCCCCCCCCTTCCCACCCACCTAGGATGTTGAGGCTGATTTTGTGTGTGACTCACTCACACACAAGACAACAATAAGCTACCTTTGTGTGGGGGGATAGAATATAAGAAAATAAAGATAGTGCAGAAAGTAATCTTACCCCTAAGGAGTTGCAGCTGGGCCAATTATCAAAGATTAGGAGCAGGCCTGACTTTAACAGGCCACAACTGTAACCATTAAGAAGAAGAGTGTTATAAAAGAGTGGGTTGGCTGGTTGAGAAGGAACTGAAGTCAGTTGACCACTTTGTGAGGAAACTGGAGTCAGTTGGCCACTTTACTTTGTGAGGAAGAAAGAGTCAGTGCTCTGAAAAGCTGCCTACGAGAAACACCAAGAAGGTATTAAACTTTTGTGATAAGGAGAGAGCAGTATGGAACTTTTGCAATAAGATGACAACACCTTTTGCTTTCAAATCACCTATCACAATTTTAGGTGTTACTGGCCAGTCCCAGTGCTCTTGGATATCCTTCAATCCAGCTGTGTTGTGCAACCCCAGATGCTCTTGGGCATATGCTCAATCCAGCAGAATTTTGCTCAACCCTGGATGCTCTTGGAATGTTAATCCCTCAACCCAGCAGGTTTTAATTCTGGATGCGCTTGAGCACTCTTATCCCTCAATCCAGCAGAATTTTTAGGGGCCCCTTCCTTTTGTCCCGTTTCCTAGTAGATTGGGCTAGGAAACTCTGCTCCCTTCCTCCGAGGGGTCCAACCCCTCCCTGAGACCCAGGCCCAGTTACTTTTATCTCTCACTTCATCTCTTTACTGGCCATTTCAGAAACACAGCATGGGAGACTCTTCACTCAGGTAGCAGGTCTGGGATAACCAGCCTGCCTCTCAGCCGCACACACATTCATCTCCCCACACCTGACCCCCCCCCCCCCCCCCCCCCGAAAAGTACTTATGAATCCTTTTTCCTTTCTGGGTTCTTCGTGCATACTACACACTACTAGTCTTAGGGGGCCAATTACCACGGTTTTAAGGAGCATTTTTCCCTTTTCTTTGTTTTATTGCCCCCTTTTGTCCATCGATTGTAACCTGCATCTATCGGTCACACTAGGGGAAACAGAGTAAACAGAGTAAGGCTGCCAAATCGGGCAGGGCACACCTTCCTCACCCTGACTCCTAAAGCACCGGCAGTGAGGTGTTAGTAACCATCCTCTGCTACTATAATTGTGAAAAACGCCAATCACTTGTTTTTAAATTTTTAAACATTTAATAGTAATAAAATGGTTATAAAATAGTAATAAAATTAGAGTAATAAAAATTTGGACAATTAGGATTAGGACAATATGAGACAATACGAGACAATAATAACAAAGAGTTTCAGACCGCCCGGGTACCTTTTTCTGGGCAACAATAAACCCGAAAAATGACACATGTTAACAGAGGATTAACCCTTAAAAGCAATGGCCTGTTGCATATTCATACATCTCATACATTATGCATAAATTCCATTCAAACAAAGGATTCTGTCTGGTCAGTGTCAACTTCTTCCTCTGAATCCTGATGGCGTCTTCAAGGCTGAGCGAGGAGGGAAGAAGTTAGTTTCTTCTGATAAGGGAGCAATAAATTCTTTTTCTCTGAATGATTTAGGTGTCCTGTGGCTGCTATCTTGGTGCGAGTACCTCATTCTCCTCTTAAAAAAAAAGTATCTTACATAGCATAGTTTCTATTTTAACATTATGTTATAACCTAAAACTATATTTAACACACTACTTAAGAAAATTAATACAGCATAATTTTCTAACATAACACATACAACATTCATTTTAATATTTGCAAAAAGCCAATCATAAAATACGCATTTTTCACACATGGAAAACCGCAGAGCTCGGAGGCAAGATCCAAAGATCTGGGGGTGTGGCACCACAACAAGTTATAGGGGTCTTGGAACATGACCTTATATGTAACAGGTGCCAAACAAACTGAGAACAAGAACCAGAAACCTGACCAAATATAGGATAGTTCTATTAACATAGTGACTCCCATGACCCCACTCTTCTCACCATGACCTGACTAGATGTCCCTTTTCCAGTATCCTGTTTCCCATGGTCTCAGGTTGATACCTTCTGTATTTGTTACTGAGGCAAAACTACTATTTATCCCAGCTGGACGTGATTCTACAGAAGTGAACAGTGCAGTCACCCTGCTGGTATGGGCCACCAGAATTCCAGGATGGGCTCTGAATACAGAGCTAGCCATTGAAAAAAGTTGTGCTCTAGTCAAGGTGATCTACCGGCCACTCCCTTGTAAGAAGTGGATTGGGAACTATTTGTGGACAGGAGGAGCTTTGTGAAAAATGGAATCCGAAAAGCAGGGTATGCAGTGTTAACTCAGCATGAGGTAATAGAAACTAAAGCTCTAATCCCTAACACATTGGCTCAGAAAGAACTGATTGCGGTGATGAGAGCATTATAGCTCTCATAGGATAAGACTAAATATATGGACTGACCTGAATATGCTTTTGGAGTGTGTCTCGATGTAGAGACAAATTTAGGAGAAAAACACTCTGGAATTAGTGTTTTCTCTAAAGAGAAGGGCTTCAGTAATTTCCATTCTCTGCCAATGAAAGAAATTAATATCAGTAAGTGAAAGTGAAAAAAACCCCAACTGCTTATTAAGAAAACAAGATGCCCACACAGCACAGAAAAAAAGATTGAATAAATGCTCAATACTGAACTTTCAGAACCTTAAACTCCCCCCCCCCCCCCCCAGGAGAACAAAAAATTCCTGGGGAAGGAAAAAAGGAAAAAAATGCTGTCTGGCTGGTGGGGCAGGCAAAATGGAGGCCGGCCCCTTTGTCTCACGGAAGGGAGAAAAGGAGTTCATACAGCAGCTCGAGCAAAACAGATTTGAACCTGTTGAATTTCTGGTGTTGGTCTCCTCACAGCAGAGAAAGTTGGTGGATTTTGGTGTCCTTTTTCTTGTTGGTTCAGCTTTTCTGTTATAGGTAGATAATGAGATGATTTGCTCTCGCAATTAAGGGATGACTATTGTGTGAGTATTAAGAAAAGCTTTAGTGATGTATAGTTATGTTATTGTAGTTTAGATGTCCTCTGTTCTCCCCATAGTTCCCTTTTCCCCTCTGTATTGTTACCATCAGACAGCCGAGGTTGTCTAGGATGGGTAAAAAGAAGGCGTGTGTGCACATGTGCCCCTTCCATGGGGCAGTTTGGAATGGAAAAGCTTGTTGCTTAGGGGGTGTGGCATGGCAACACCTGACCTCCAATCAAGTTACAAGAAAGCAGTCTCCACCAATAAATGGCTGACTGACAGACTTTGGGAGGTCCCAGGGTTGGCTGATGCAACCCCCAGGGGTATAAAAGACTGAGCATCTATCTTGAAGATGAACTGGCCACATGGTATCCATGAGGGCAGTTCCCAGTGCTGCGAATTTTTCCTTATGTAGTCCTGTTGTTGTATTTTTGTCAAGGTTTAATAAACCTTTTAAATTTTCAAAGTGAGCAGTTGTTTTTCAAATTTTCCAAGGTTTGGGCTGGAGTGGTCCCCACTGGTCCCCCGTGGGTCACGGTCTACTGCCTCAGTGACTGCCCAACTTCGGACCCAACCAAGATGAATAGTTGAACAGAAAACAAAACGGAAGCCACTGAAAGGATTGCCAGTGCAGCCTCCAGGCCAAGGGTATGAAAAAAGGAAACTTCTTCCTTAAGCTAGCAAAAAACTAATCTAGCAAAGCAACAAAGTTATGTCCAATCTGTGCCACACCCAGCACACTCTGGAGAGATTCTTTGAACAAAGCCTGCACCAGGGCTTCCAGACACCTGCCCATCCCCTGGATCCATCTTAAAGCTACAGCAGCCATTTCTGGGCATAAAGCAAATGATTAGGGAATAGAGTATCATAATAAAATCACCCCAATACAGAGTGGTCCCTGCCCATGGAGCCATTTGGAAAGAGAAGGCTGTTAACCCCTCAGGGAACCCCCATGAAACATGGACAAATAATACAGAGAGTTTTAAAGGGGGTGCAGCTACCTCAAAAGGTGGCAATAATGCATTGTAAATCTCATCAATTCAGAGAGACCCCAGTAAATACTGGAAATCTCCTGGCTGACAAAGCAGACAAGGAGGCTGCTGGTGGGGGCATTCTGTTGGTCTTACCCAAGAAATATCGGCATTTGGACAAGGAGGCTGTTGATTATCAGGCTGAAGACAAGGAATTGGCAAAACTGTTAATTGCTGAAGAGTCCTGAAGGATGATGCATTGCACCCAGCAAAGAGGGAGTAACTCCCCAACACCTTATAAGGAAGATTGCAGAGGAACAACATAAGGTAACTGGGGAATAGAGTCTATGGTAGAAGCATTGAATCCTCAAGTTTTGAGTGTACAAATGACTGGTATAATAAAAAACATTTTTTAAAAAAAGTGCCAGACCTGTTTAGAAAACAATGCACATCAAATTAGATGGCCTACACCTGGGACTGTTAGGAAAGGAAATTGTCCAGTACACTATTGGCAAATCGACTTTTCGGGCCTTCCATGGCAAAATGGGTATAGAGATTTATTGGTACTGGTAAATACATTTTCAGGATGGCCAGAAGCTTTTCCTTGTAACCAACAAGGTTAGGGAGGTGGTAAAGGTTTTGTTGAAGGAAATTATCGCAAAGTTTGGAGTGCCATTGGGAATGTGATCAGACAGAGGTTTACACTTCATTGCTGAAATAGTGCAAAGCCCACCTAAAATGTTAGGGGCAAAATGGGACTTGCACACTCCATGAAGATCCCAGTCAAGCGGGAGAGAAGAAAGAATGAATCAGAGCCTAACAGAATATGTTATATCCCTTGGGAAGGTGTTGTCTTCTCTCCACAGATATGTTGTGCTGGTGTTAGCGTTCAGGAACACATAATCACAGAATTATTATATGCAGGTGCTTTTATTGAAGAGCTCTGGGTGTCAGGGGTACAGACCCAAATCTGACTCCGCCATGGGTTCGGGATGAACATGGTTTTATATTCTATCGTTATATAACTTACATATTAATTATTAAACTTACATTGTTCTATTGTATACATTGATTTCATCCAAGCATAGGTTTCTTGTGATCCCCCCAAACCCTTGAACATAGTTTCTCATGATTCTTCTTATGATTAAACAATAATTATATCTAAACAATGATCACATCTAACAATTATATAATTTATCATATACTGGTTACGCAGGTGCAATTTCACATGATCTGGCAAACACAAGGCCTAATGTTTCCCAAGGCCTACTTTTAACATTTTCTCAGGGCCTACTAAGCATAGCTTTCTTTCTAACTCCCCGAATTTTCTATGATTTTAAAATCTTTTACTATCACTGGCAGCACCCATGATGCTGGATGTCACCGCCCATCCACACCAACCCAGAGTCTGGGTCTATGTCAAAACCTGGACTGAAGAACCTCTCTGAAAAAGGTGGAAGGGAACATATCAAATGCTCCTAACTGTCAATACTGCTATGAAGGTGCAAGGAGTAGATTTGTGGATCCACTACAGCCGAATCAAGCTATTGCCAGCACCAGAATGTATTGCTGAAGCCACCAGACCCATGCACCTTAAGTTAACTAGACAATTTACGGTGATTATAGTTTTGTGGACTGCAATAACAAGGGTTAATGCAGATGGTCTTCAACCCATGTTACCTCAATGGAAGTAAGACAAAAATATCTGGGAATTCTTAGCAAGGGAAATTATGAATTCATCCTCTTTCTGCATAAGTATAGGGGATTCAGTAGGATCAATGTATGGCTCCTGCTTGATGGGATTTCTAACTCCTTTAGAAGTACTGAAAAATCTCACCATGTGTCTTGGTGTCTCAGTTTTGAGACTAATTTAGGAGAAGGCACTGCAATGAGTAGTATCCTCTAAAGGGTTGTTTTGCTAATTGACAGGAATGAAAGAATGGACACAGACACCAGTAGGAATAATGTTCTTAATTTGCTATCTATATTGAGGCAAAACAGAAGTAAAAGGATATATCTGGAAAAAAAAAAAAAAGCTTATTACTCACTCGGCTTTAGCAAGAAGTAAAAATAAGCAAGGTAATGCATATACTCATGAATATACAAGAGAGAGAGAATAGTGATTGAGAAAGATACATCAGCAATTCTCTAAATTCTTTACCATCATCCAGAGTTCACAGTCGCTCAGGAACCCTTTCTGGCTATTGGGAAAATCCTACCCAGTGCTTCCCCCCAGACGTGAGGTCTCCAGTTCGCTCAGAAAAGGGGTCCAGCTTTTATAGGCCCAAATTGAAAAGTCCAAATGACTTGTTTACCTTTTTGTGCAGAAAACATCTGGTTCTGATGGTCCACTTGCTGACGAGCTGGGGCCAGGGCTTGTTAGTTAGTTTAGCTATGTGAGGCAGTCCGAGCTTTCCCTGGACTGCTTTTCTTTCCCTTTTCTTGGAACCATTCGAACCTGCTCCAGACCGTGACCCAGGGAAACACCGAAAACACTTTGCAGCCTGCTGGGGCCTACTCTGCAGCCTTTCCCAGCTCCAGAGGGAGCAACAACAGAGCGACCACTCCCAGGAGAGACTTCCTGAATTTGTCATTTCTTCAGAGCAGTGAATGAGTTTTGTCATCCGGTATTATTCATTTTGTGTGCTGGGGAGTGCTTTGCCTGTTCAATAAACAGGTTCTTTCCACTTCTCTCTGAGGAATCCTTCCTGGACCAGTTGGGGGGAGGGGCCATGTGGGTTTGCTTTCTGGAGGGGCCCCCTTTGGAGGTTTTCTCCCAAATTTGCCCTAAACCAGGACAGGTCTGCTGTTCAGGCCTTAGCATATCAAAGGTTTCAACAATCCCCCTCCACCAATAGAAAATGAATACTAATAGAGGAAAGTGAAAAAAAAAAAACAAACCCAACAGTTTATTAACAATAGAATCTTCACAGAACTCATCCCCCTTCCCCCACTCACAGAGGAACAAAGACCCAAAAATACCTGGGGAATGATGTAAACATGGAAGAAATACCCCTTTGTGACACGTAGTTTGAGATAGTGCTGGCTATCATGATGAGAGAAGTGGAGCTTCCACAAAAAGTACCAGCAGGAGACAAAAACTTGTTGGCTCTCTGGTGTCAACCTCCTCTCAATGGCATATGAAGCAGCTGGGCTGGAGCCTCTTGGTATGCTTTCTCTGCCAGGCTTGGCTTCCCAAGTTTAGGGGCTGGAATGGAGTGACCCTGTTCCCACCAGTCCCTCTTCCCTGGTCTCAGACTAGTGATATAGGATTAAACAGACTATAGTTTGTGGTGTAATCAAGAACAGATGGTCCTTTTCTATACTATGACAAGATCTCGCCTATTGTTTAAGATTGATAAGTAGGAACTAGTGCTCGAAAAACTGGTAAAAATGGAAAAACTGGTAAAAACTGGATCTGTGGTTTGGACCATGGCCAGAAGCCTTGGAGGACAGCCAGATGTCAAGAGAGTCTGTGCAAAGACCAGGTTTATTCAGAGGGCACCTGTGGATTACTACTTACTTCATCCGACGACCCCTGTGATATAAGGGTCTCCTTGAGCCAGGTCTTATAAGCTCTTGGAAATCTATATCACACCTGAGATAGCTCAGCCACCTCAGATGGCATAAAATCAGAAGGATGGCTTCTGTGGCAGTGTTGGAAGCAAACAAGTTTTAATAAAAGGCAAAATAACAAAACTCTTTACAGAGAAAAACCGAGCCAGGTGCAAGAGGTTCTTGCTCCTGGTAAAACACCTCACAAAAGTGATTAGTTTCTTTGTTCTCTTCTTTTTCTAGTAAATTGCTCAGGCAGGACTTTTTGGCTTCTGTCCAATTAGCTATCCTTAAGTTTGAGGTGAAGTCCCCAAGGTCCTATGAGGTGTCTTTTTACCTAATTGAGGAGAGAAACTTATGGGCTTTTTTCCTTTTTAAGGAGACAAAGGATAGTTTTGTCACTCCATCAACAGGGGGCACATTCTTACACCCCTTCCCTAAAGACCCCCGGAAAGCAGTGCCAAAAGTATGCAAGCACAGAACAATAAAAACTGATTAATATACTAAGCGAGAGTAGGCGGGGATAGGTTATGAATATGTATAGGTGATGATGAATATGTATGGACTTAATTGTATATAAAACAGAGTGTCTGCTCTGCTGGACACACAGCTTTGATGAAATTATTTCCCCGTGTGTCCAGTGCTGAATAAGCAAACATACCTCCTTCACAAACCTGCTGGTTGTGGAGTCTCTATTTCCTCCTGTCACTAGCAGCTGTTCAGTTCACCTCAAGGCAGCTGAAAAATTGCTGCTGCAGCTGCTTCAAGGCCAGGGAAGGGGAAAGCATTTTGCCTGGGCCAAGAAAACCAAGCTAGCCAAGCAAAACCAAGCCACAAAGCACCCCGGAATGCCTGGGCAGTGAGGCTTTGGAAAAGCCCGCCAAAAAGCCCAAAGCTCCCCCCCTCCCCGGCTCTGCACACACCCGGTCCCAGGCCTTAAAAATACAGCAACCATTTTTGGGCATAAAGCAGAGGATCATGGAATAGACTATCATCATAAATCACTCCAAGACCCTTGGTTTAAGACAATTTAAAGAGGTGGACAATCTGGAATGAGTTACCTCCCCTTTAGTTTTAAGGAATCCCTTTCTATCAATAAGGCAAGACAAAATACCAGTAGATATAAGTGAAAAAATAACAACTTACTAACAAGTGAAACAGCAACAAGCGAAAAGTAACAGTAAATAATCACTAGATACAGAATTGCTAAATCTCACAAACTCCCTAGGAACAAAGATAAACTTAAAATGGTGGAGTACCCCCTCCTTTTTCAAAATGGTAGACCCCACAGCTGACGTAGTGGCTTGAAAGACAAAGGGAAAATGGCTGCAACCCTTCCCTCCCCACCCGCCCCATGATGCTTTTCGCAGTCAACCATGCACTCTGGGACACAAAGGGAAAAGATGGCAGACAAGCCCTCAGGGGAAGGTAGGAACTTATGAAGCAGTTCTAGTGGCAGATGAGAATTACTGGTGTTGCCTGGGGAACTCCAGCCCTGTGGTGTTGGCTGCCAGTGCTGTTTCCTTCTGCTACCTGCAGGACTGTAGAAGGAAGCTGGAGTTAAAACAGCAATTGGTACTGGGAGGTTACAGCACTGATTTTGAAATGAGCTTTGGACTTGAACAAGCCTCTTGCTGGATTCTGTTGATGCCTTAAAGAACCTAGAAATGAAACAACACACTTTCAAGATAATAATAGTATAGGAGGTAATATAAAGGCTGGTCTTTATTGGAGGCCTCCAAGGGACATATATGGAAAAAATGCCCACTCCCGCATGGGGTGAATACAGTTGTATAAGTTTATCAAATTAGCATAACTGACAAAAATTACCAGTTAGAAGCATAAGTGATGAAGTAATTCCCCTCTGGTTCCATGTCTTATTTAGCCCCCCTTTAGACAGGAACTAAACTCTGTTTATGAAAATGTGTCTTCAAGAGCTGGTTTCAACCTTGGGTCTCAGGAAGAACCAAGACAGGATAGGGGCCTTGGACCCCCAGCTTGGAGCCTCTGGAATGTGTTTTGTCTTTCTGCCTATCAGGGTAGGGAAAAGTACTGGACCTAACTACAAATACAATAATAGGTCACAGAACTACAAATGTATGTGTAAATAATATAGAGAATATATAAAAGCAAAAAAGGTGAAAATCAATTCAGCATCAATGTCAGGATTAGGAGCAAGGTCCTCAGTACCAAGTCACAATAAAAACATGGCCATAACTATGAGGAAATAGGAGATAAACCCAAATCAATCATGTTGCCTCTGTTATATGGTACAGTGAGTAAACATGGACCTAAAAGGCATGCATAGAGACACCCAATTCTGCTCCAATTATCCCATTTCCACACATCACCTGAAGCATGTTCAGACTTCACCAGGCTGAGAAATCATGTCCTAAAATATATGCTATTGTTGAGGAATTGAGTGCATAACTTGGACTGTGATTACAGCATGGGTTTTTCAGCTAGGAGTTGCTACTTGAGTGTACCTGAAAGCTGAAACCCTCCAGGTTGCCAGGAACATAATACAATTTCCTTGTCTCATTGTGCTTCACTGTTGTGCATTGTCCTCCATTGAATGAGTTTCCAAGGACTTCAACTCTGCTGTCTCCTGGCAGAATGTGAAATCTAGCAAAAAATGTTTTACAGACATTCAACAATCCCAGAAAGACATAAAGACTTGAATGATAGAATCACAGAATCACTAGTTTGGAAGAGACCTTCAAGATCATTGCGTCCAACCCATGCCTTAACACCTCAACTAAACCATGGCACCGAGTGCCACATCCAGGGTTTTTTTAAATACATCCAGAGATGGTGACTCCACCACCTCCCCAGGCAGACAATTCCAGTACTTTATCACTCTTTCCGCAAAAAAACTTTTTCCTAATATCCGACCTATATTTCCCTTGGCGCAGCTTAAGACTGTGTCCTCTCGTTCTGCCAGTTGCTGACTGGAGAAAAGACCAACCCCTGCCTGACTACAACCACCTTTAAGGAAGTTGTAGAAAGTGATAAGGTCACCTCTGAGTCTTCTTTTCCCCAGGCTAAACAACACCAGCTCCCTCAGTTGTTCCTCATAGGGCTTGTGTTCCAAGTCCCTCATCAGCCTTGTTTCCCTCCTCCGGACATGCTCAAGCATCTCAACATCCTTCCTAAACTAAGGGGCCCAGAACTGAACACAGTACTCTAGGTGCAGCCTTACCAGTGCCAAGTACAGGGGAAGAATGACCTCTCTGGTCCTGCTGGCCACACTATTCCTGATACAGGCCAGGATGCCATTGGCCTTCTTGGCCACCAGGGCACACTGCTGTCTCATGTTCAGTCTGCTGTCGACCAGTATCCCCGGGTCCCTTTCAGCCTGGGTACCATCTAGCCACACAGTCCCCAGCTTACAGTGTTTCAGGGGGTTATTGTGGCCAAAATGCAGGACTCGGCACTTGGACTTACAAAACTTCATCTTATTGGACTTTGCCCATCCATGCAACCGTTCCAGGTCTCTCTGCAGAGCTTTCCTACCTTCCAACAGATCGACACATTGCCACCTTCTCCAGGAGTATGCTGTGGGAGACAGTGTCAAAGGCCTTGCTGAAGTCCAAACAGACAACATCTCTCGGGATCTCCTCTGGTCAAGATGACCCCGAGATGTATTAAAAGTCTCTTTTCCCCAACCCAACAGTCAAAGAAGGAGTCAGAAGTCTTTGGCTGTAGTTCTCAAGGCTGTTTATTATTTCTTATCTAAAACATTTTCTGTCTGGCCTGCCGAGGTCTGTTCAGCAGGTCAGTCCGAGGCACACTGCCCTCCCACGGGGCCTGTGTTGTCTTTTATACTATAAACTATGTATTCAATATTTACAGTTATGTTCCAATACCTATCACCTATGTTAGACAGTGACTTTCTACTTTATACCAATCCCAAAGTGCCACTATCACCAAGAAGATGGAGGCTAGGAAGAAGAAGGAAGAAGAAAAGGACAACACCCAAATCCCTCCATCTTGCCTCCTAGACCCCTATAGTAAAATCCCCAAAATTTCTCTTTTCACCCTATAACTACTACTATTATGCTATCTAAACTTTTGTAACCTTTAATTCTTCATACAAAGGTGGGAATTTGTTCCATGAGTCTTTGGCTGCATGCCAGGGTCTCCAACCCACCTGCCAGGGCTTCAAAGCCCCCTGGCTGGGGCTCGGATCATCCAGGATGGTCAGAGAGATGTCCTGGGCTCTGACAAACATCCACAGCCTTTCCTGCATCCACCAGGCGGGTCACCTGGTCATAAAAAGAGACCAGGTTGGTCAAACATGACCTACCCCTCTTGAACCCATGCTGGCTGGGTCTGATACCCGGGCCCTTGGCCATACTGTAAGTGCTGTGTGATGACACTGAGTATAAACTGTTCCATTACCTTACTGGTTACTGTGGTCAGGCTAATTGGCCTATAATTACCAGGATCCTCCTTCCCACACTTTTTGTGAATGGGCGTCACATTGGCCAGCTTCCAGTCATCTGGAACTTCACCAGTGAGCCAGGACTGTTGGTAAATTATGGAGAGTGGCTTCGCAAGCTCATCTGCCAGCTCCTTCATCACCCTGGGATGGATCCTATCTGGTCCCATAGATTTATGAACATCCAAGTAGCTCAGCAGTTCTCTGACTGAGTCCTCCTGGATAGCAGGGGGATCATTCTGCTCTCTGAAACCATCTATAAACCCAGGAGGACAGTTGTCTTGAGGACAAGCCGTTTTCCCACTAAAAATTGAGGCAAAGAAGGCGTTAAGCACTTCTGCCTTCTCCCCATCTGCAGTTACTAAATTCCCTCCCGCATCCAGTAGAGAACAAAGGTTGGTCTTACCCTTCCTTTTGCCATTAATGTATTTGTAAAAACATTTTTTATTATCCTTCACAAAAGTTGCCAAATTAAGTTTGAACTGAGCTTTGGCCTCCCTAATTTTTTTCCTACATGCCCTAGAAACCTCCTTAAATACTTCCTGAGAGACCTGACCCTCCTTCCAAAGATGATGCATCCTCTTTTTGTTCCTAAGTTCCTTCAAAACCTCCTTGCCTATCCAGGCTGGATGTCTGCCTCATCAACTCGTCTTTTGGCACACAGGGACAGTCTGTTCCTGAGCCCTCGAGGTCTCTGTTTTGAAGCACGCCCACCTTTCTTGGACCCCTTTGTTTTTAAGGGCTGCTTCCCAAGGAACTCTCTGAATAAGTCTCCTAAACAGGCCAAGGTCTGCCCTCTGGAAGTCAAATGTAAAAGTCTTATTGATGTTCCTCCTGATTTTACCAAATATTGAGAACTCTATAATTTCATGATCACTCTGCCCCAAGTGGCCTCCAACCACCATATCTCCCACCAGCTCATCTCTATTTGCAACCAACAGGTCTAACATCGTCCCTCCCCTTGTGGGCTCACTCACCATCTGTGACAAAAAGTTGTCCTCCACAAACTCTAAGAACTTCCTGGACTGCCTTTTTTCTGCTGTATTAAGTTCCCAGCAGATGTCTGGTAGGTTAAAGTCACCTACAGGAACAAGGGCTGGTGATCCTGAAACATTCTCCAGCTGCTTATAGAATAAGTTGTCCACCTCTTCTTCCTGGTTGAGTGGACAATAGCAGACTCCCAGTAGGATGTCAGCCTTGCTGGCCTTCCCTTTAATTCTTACCCATAGGCATTCAACTTCATCGTCATTAATTTCAATACCCATGGCATTAAAAGCCTCCCTAATATAAAGGGTCACCCCTCCACCTCTTCTCCCTTTCCTGTCTCTTCTCACTGCTGTCATTAGTCTTTTCTCATGTTTACAGGCTTTGATAACTCGGGCAATAAGAAATAAAACCACGCATCCCCTCTTTAGGAGTTAAAATAGCCTGAGGAAATTTTAAATAGATTTTTAATGCAGTTAGATCATATTTTCTTTACGATGATGCCTTAAAGAACCTATAAATGAAACAACACACTTTTGAGATAATATTAGTATAGGAGGTGATGCAAAGGCTGGTCCTTATTGGAGGCCTCCAGAGGCAGATATGGAAAATGTCCACAAAATGCCCCCTCCCAAGGTGAATACAGTTTTATAAGTTTAGTAAATTAGCATAATTGACAAAAATCATCAGAGACATAAATGGTGAGGCAATTTCTCCTGGTTCAAGCCCCTTGTAAATCCACCCACCTCAGATGGGAACCAAACTTTGTTTATAAAAATATGTCTCGAAGAGCTGGTCTCAACCTTAGTTGCCAGGAAGAAACAAGATAGGATAGGAGCCTTGGAATATGTTTTGTCTTTCTGCCTATCAGGTAGGGTTAGGAAAAGTGCTGGAGCTAGCTACAAATATATGTGTAAAGAATACAGAGAATATATAAAAGAAAAAAGGCAAAAATCAATTTGGCATCATTGAAAGCTCACAATTTTGCTTCTTGAACTGAAGCTACTGGAATGTATTGTTGCTATTTTGAAACAAAATTCAATACCACTGGGATCCATTTGAGATTTCTGATAGATTTAAAAAAGGTATTGAATTTTCAATAGCTTTGAAAAGGGTTATGCATGTCTTGTAGTTTAAGGCAGTGTTTCTTGGCTAAATTATTTAATGCATCCAAAAAATGGTCCTTGAAAGAAGTGAAAAACTTAAAAATACATTTGTGCACATTTCTGTTTATACAAGCAAGCAAACAGAATAGGGAAAAGAGAAGTAATAAAATGATAGTCAAAGCTGAGCCTAGATTTTATCGAGTCATAAATGAAAATTACAGAATCACAGAACCACAGTCACAGCACAGCTGGTCTGTGGCTGTGTTAGTGTTCAGGAACACATAATCACGGAATGATTATATGCAGGTGCTTTTATTGAAGAGCTCTGGGTGTCAGGGGTACAGACCCAAATCTGACTCCGCCATGGGTTTGTGATGAACATGGTTTTATAGTCTATTGTTATATACCTTACATATTAATTATTAAACAAATATTGTTCTATTGTATACATTGATTTCATCCAAGCATGGGTTTCTCGTGATCCCCCCTCAAGCCCTTGAACATAGTTTCTCATTATTCTTCTTACGATTAAACAATAATTATATCTAATTACTAAAAAATCATCACATCTAACAATTATATCATTTATCATATACTGGTTACACAGGTGCAATTTCACACAATCCGGCAAACACAAGGCCTAACATTTCCCAGGCCCTACTTTTAACATTTTCCCAGGGCCTACTAAGCCTAGCTTTCTTTCTAACTCCCCAAATTTTCTATGATTTAAAAATCTTTTACTATCAGCTGAGCAATTAATTTGGCCATAAATGAGAAATCCAGTTCGGCTAGCCCAGTTTGATAAACCGGTTCCTGGGTGAACAATGATAGGATACATTCAAACCCAAACAGGGACTTCACCAAGTCACATTCCATCCTAGGCTTCAGACATCTCACTGGTCAAGGAGCTGGTGTAAAGACCAGACCAATCAGCTGTTTAAACCCGTGAGTTTCTAACCTCCTATATAAGCAGGCCTCCATAATAAACCGTGGTTGTTGTCGCTGGATATCTGAGAGTTTTTGTTGTCCCTGTCTCCAACCAACGACACCACCTAAGACATGGTGACCCATGAAGTGATCTGACTCAGCCATTTCCCATGGGCAGAACAGGGGGAGACTGGCTGGTGTGCAGGGAGAGCCGTCGGAAAAATCAGCGAGAAAAGCCAAAGAAAAAATTATAGGCGTGTGAGCACAGCCACCTAAAAATACAGCATGTAGACCTGTTTGCAGTGGAAAGCTGCCAAAAATCCAGATTCCCTTTGTATATACCCCCTTTAAATAGAAGAAAACCTCCACTGAAGACATGGGAGGATTCATCTCTGTGGAGGAACCCCCAGCAATGAAGGTATGGACTGCCTTTCTGTAGCAGGCCCAGGGCCTGCAAGGTCTCCTTGGAGGTCAGAAGCTTAAGAGCTAGGAAATGCCAAGTCATCATGCCTGGGCCTTAGAAGCCCCTCTCTTCCGCCTTTCGGACCCTGCTTATCTCTCTGTAAGCCTATAGGTCACTTTCCCCTGACCCTTACTATTGGACAGTTTTTAAAACCCCTGTAGGGTATAAAAACCCCTGATTCTGCCTGGTTTGGCAGAAGAGCTGTCACTGAGAACCTTCGTGGAAGACCCTAATAAAGAATCCTGCAGAACCTTATACATCTTCTTCTCCTCTCTCCCCCTGTGTCTGCTGCTGTGGCACCTAGCAAGCAGAAGAGCTGAAATCACAAAGAGCTGATAATCACTAAGAGCTGAAATCACTATAGCTTGCTTTGGTTGCCTGCAGCTGGGAACTACTTGGGTGTTCGGACGCTGTACTGAGCCTACCTGAGCTATCCTGGCCACGGCACCCCACCGGGTACAGCCCAGTTGGAAACTTTCTACAAGAATGGGATATAGATTGCGAAGAAGAGACTTTATTAGACTTAATATCATGGACAAAAAAAACCAGGGATTGGAACCAACTAAAGAGACTGCTTTAGATAGAAATACCTGGATGCGGACTGGGAAATATATCATAGATGGTGCTTCAAAATGTGATCAAAGTGCAGTTAAAGTTCTCAGATCCTGGAGGCTCATCTTGAACTTGCTAAAGCAGATAAAATCTGATATGCGTAGCAAGAACCTGGTGGGCGACGGTGTGGAGGGCAGTAGCCAGACCCAGGCGGGGCTCAGCAAGCAGGATGGCGTAACCTGACCATATGGTTCTGGGGGGGGGAGCGCAGCCAAATCCTCCACATGAAGCGGCCATGGGGGTGGCAGAGCTGAGGGGGTGCTCCTAGCACCCAGCAGTGCGGTGGTGTGGGTGGCGGACACAGCTCCAGCGGTGGGCTCAGCCCCGGCAGTGAGCGTGGCCACTGGGGCAGAGATCCAGATTGCACAGCCGAGCTGCATGCCACAGCAGGCACCAGAGGAGTGCCGTATACATGCAGTGTGGCGGTGGTGCCAGGTGCCCCGGCGAGCAGCCAGCCCACAGCCGCCAGAGAAGGCTCCGCTGAGCAGTGAAACCTCAACGGCTGGTGGAGACGTGTAAGAATCCATGTTGGGACAGGCTGTACAGGTCCAATCCGGCTAGCTATGGACCCCAGCCCACACGATCTTACATAGACAAAGGCAAAAGACCAGAAGCGCTCTTCACGTGTGGATGAATGTCCTCTATTTATTGACTTGAGAGGAGACACCAGATTCAGGTGACCCCCAGATAGAAAAGAGAGCATTGCTTCATAGGGGGAGACTTTTAATCCGGGGGAATGGGGGGCGGAGGAAGAGGACCACAGCCAATGGTATACCAGTGAGGAGGGGCGAGAGGGGGGAAAAACCAGGGAGAGACCACCACACTGACACTTAGGGGGCGGGAGGGGGAAGGGGAAGACCATGTAGTGGTAGGATACAAATCATGTCAACAGTGCAAATTACCAAACACCCAGTGCAAACAACTAAATAATTATTTAGTGAAATACAACACCTCCTCCTTTTCTGTTAAAAAAAAAAAAAATTAAAGGAAAAGCATTGGCCTATTTCTGATACAAATTAAGACTTCGTCCACCACTCATGATTTACAGGCCTGTCAGTTTGCTTTAGGTCCACAAACTCTGTGCAGTTGACTTCTGAGGTAGTGCAGACTAAACCATTGATAGCTTTTAAAAGTACGCGATGTAGAATTCCGAACGCTAACATGACTAGAAAAGGAACAACAAAAACCAATGAATTGTCCTAATTATAGGAGTCCACCACCCCAAGAGAGTCCCCAGTCCTTGAACAATCTGCTGAACCAGTCTTCGGATTCCTTCTTGACTTGTCTGATCAGGCTTTTCACTTCTCAGAGAGCCGCATGGACGTTGGGTGCTTTTGATGTTAGGTTCAAGCAGCAAAGTCCTTCAAATTCCTGGCACTCGTGTCTATGCAGCAGCAGGAGGAAATCTATGGCTGCACGATTTTGGAGTGTGGCCTGCCTGGTAATCTCCTCATCCTCTAGGAGGGAGCTGATGGCCGTGGATGTCAAGTTTGCCTGTTTGGCTACCCAGCACTCTAGGTGGCCCAATTCACCAAGAGCTTTGGCTGCTGCAACCCATGGAAGGAACAGGGATACAGCAACTCTTTTTGACTTGGCCCAATGAAAAATTTCTGAATCACAATTTGGGTACAAATTGTCAATGTTTCTCTTTTGAATTTTGCTGCTCAAATTGTTCTTTCGAGTCCATTTGCCAGTCATGGTTTGGTTGGGTGTCAACAGGGACAGCTGCCTGATGGTACATGGCCCTCCTAAAAGCCGAGAAGGGATTCCTGCCCATGCCCAGTCCCCACAAATTAAAAACAAACCTTTAGGGAGTCTTTTGGGATGTGAATGGTACAGGTTATCTGCTGTGACATAGCTTAAAACCTTACACCACTTTCTGGCAGTGAATTCTTCTCAATACTGTATTATGTTGTTAAAAGGTTTAATGTTGGAGAGTGGGATAAAGACAAAGTGTATGCAGTATGGTGCAGGGGAGGACCCCAACAGCTCTAACTCTTGGGGTTCCTGAGCAGCTCTGGGTAACTTTGGCAGCCACTCTTCTATGGGGTTCTTAGCTGCTACAGCCCGCCACTGACGGGCATTGTGTGTGATGTGATTTTGGACTTGGGTCAGGCATAGGTATATCAAACTTGTCTGTAAACTCTCCAGCTTGCAACGGAATCCCTACCAGGCAGGTAGACATACGGTCTCTCGCTGCTGCAATGGACAGGCATATATTTTCCTGTTGGAGCGTCCGTGCCAGGGTCACCCAGATGTTTTGGCGTGGCTGAGGGACGATCCACGCAGCTGTCAGACTGCTCAGCGCGAACAGGATGACAGCTTGGACAGGGCTCATTGTGAAGTTAGATGGGAGGTTGTAGCAGGCACAGGGCCTGCACGGCCTCCTTGGCGATCAGAGGCCTAAGAGCTAGGAAATGCCAAGTCAGCATGACTGAGGCTTTAGAAGCCCCTCTCTTCTGCCTTTCGGACCCTGCTTATCTCCCTGTAAATCCATAGGTCACTTTCCCCTGACCCTTACTATTGGACAGTTTTCAAAACCCCTGTAGGGTATAAAAACCCCTAATTCTGCCCGGTTCGGCAGAAGAGCTGTCACTGGACCCTTCGCGGAGACTCGAATAAAAGAATCCTGCGGAACCCATACAGCGCTTCTCATATCTCTCTCCTCTGCGTCTGCTGCTGCGGCACATAGCAAGCTACGAGCTGAAATCACTAAGAGCTGAATATCACTAAGAGCTGCAAATCACTATAGCTTGCCTAGGTTGCCTGAGCCCCCCACTGAGCTATCCTGGCCTGCCGGCATTCCCTGCTGGGCTCCTGCCCTGAGGGTATTGACCCGGCCATAGGAGGTAGATTTTCTTCTCTACAAAGGAAAACAAACATTTTAAAAACACATTCAAATTCAGGGGTCTGCTGGAATGCAGCTAACTGTTTTCAGAAGATTCTTCCTCCTCTTTCTGGGGGCGTCTTCTCTTCAAGACAACAGCTGCTTGCTTCTCATCCCTATCTGCTGGAGCTGGATTTTTGGGGACAAAAGGTTTTATGCACTTTTGGGGTATCCATTGAGGGCCTGTGAGGGTGGATACACACACGTAGCCACACCCCCACGTGACAAACTCATAAGGACCCTTGGTTTCCCAAGTTTCTGGGTCCTTAATGAGAACTGGTGGACGCTGTGACAACTTAAACTGATTGTTACTGTGGAAATGCCTTACTACTGGAGGACTCATGTTTTCAAATGAACAATTCAAAAAATTTATGGTCTCCAGGGCTTTACAGTTTTTGTTGTGGTGTCATCCATGCTGCTGAACTGCCCTGCCTAGCCAGGACTTGAGTGTATGGTGGGCACACTCAATCACAGCTTGACCTGTGGGGAAGTGGAGAATGCCTGTCTTATGCTCCACCCCCCACTGCTGGACAAAATCTAGGAACTCCTTGGAGGTGTACGCTGCGCCATTGTCAGTCTTAATCTCCCTACGGATCCCCAACACTGAAAAGGCTTGCACCAAGTGTTGTTTGGCAGGCACAGCCCTTTCCCCTGCATGGGCAGAGGCATAAACCACACCTGAATATGTGTCTATGCTGGCATGTACATATTTAAGGTGACCAAAACTGGGAACGTGTGTGATGTCCGTCTGCCACGCTTCGCAGCTCCCAAGGCCTCGGGGGTTAACTCCGACACCCAGTGATGGCATGGCCTGGAGCTGGCAATTGGGACAGGTGGCCAAAATGGAACAAGCCTGAAACCATGTTAGCTGGAACTGATGGATCATACATGGCACATTTTGATGGTATTGCTGATGACTTAGCTTTGCCTGTTGGACGAGGTCCATTTCAGCTGGGGCGGCAAGGGAATCTGCTTTGCTATTACCTTCTACGATCTTGCCTGGCAAATCAGTGTGTGACCTCACGTGTATCACATAAAATGGATGCTCCTGCCGTGAAACTAAATAAATTAGTTTTGAGAGCAACCTGAAGAGAGGGGAGAAAGTTGGCAAAATGTACCTTCGGAAGCTCAGGTTCAATTTACTGCATCAGATGAGAAAATTATTAACCTCTGGTGCAGGATGCGAGGATGGAATCGATATGTTGGAGAGACAATATTATGAGTTTTTCACATGGGCAAAATTACATAAATTTTCTACAGATGTGGTATACTCCCTCGATTTAGATCTTTGGGATTTCATGGAGTCTGCTTTTGAGTGGACAAGTGACCAGGGTGTTAAACTCCCGACAATGTATGCAGTGTTCGGAGTCCTCTTCCCTGTTTTGAAACAAAGAGAGGCCATTGGGGGGATCGTGGCTTGCTGTCGTGGCTGCGCTCCGTTTCCACCAGACCTGGCAGGAGACGAACCTCTCAAAGAAGATGAACTGCTGGTTCCCAGCCCTCCCACATCGTCCACGGCTGAGCAAAAGTTTTCCTCTGCTCCCTTGGAGCATGCGCAGACAGAGCTGCCTTCCCCCCCCCCCGCTCTTTCTCATGGGGGGGATGGGGAGCCGGCCCTGCCGCTTTCTGGGCCAGCCCCGCCCACTTCGCCGCGGCATTCTCCGCTCCCCCCACTCCGGGAGGGTGCGAACCTGATTCCGGCAGCTCCGCCCCCGCCAGCCCCGCGGGAGGTGCCGATCCCTGCGGCCTTACCCTCCGCTCCACCGCCGCCCGGGCCGGCTCCACCGGCTTTGATGACTGCACCTGCGCCACGGCACCCGGAAGCGCTCCTCGCCGATGCCTCTGGGTTGCCAGGCAACGTGATCGACAACAACAGTTCACCGGTGCCGCAACCCGTGGCTGTGCTGCTGTCCCTGGGAGCTGCAGGAGCTGTCTCCGTGCCTTCTCCCTCTGCATCGCAGCCGGCAACTGAATTCGCAACGGTGCAGGCGGCGCCGTTGCGGGCCGACCGTGTGCCGAGCCCGCCGCCCCCAGCAGTCCCGCCGCTCCCTGCCAATACGATTGCAGTGCAAGAGCATGCCGAGAACGGTGCTGAGCCCACGGGACCGTCTCAAGAGCCGACCTCGGCACCCGTGTTGCCCACACCGCCCACCCCAGCTGTCTCGCCAGCTTCCGGAGCTCCATCCTTCACATCAGACCCTGCGGACAGCCTGTCCCTACGTGGAGGGGCATGGCTCGCCAGCTGACAGCTGCAGCTCGGCTGCCTGTTTTCAAACTTAACGTGTTTCACAGGTCATTTCGTGTTTGGTCAGGGGCTTCTCCCTTGGGTCTGGGATGCCTGCCTTCCCCCGTGTTCCCCAGCGGCGTGGGGAACTTGGCTCCTGGAAGTTCTGTCTCTGGTCCCCAGCCCAGAAGGGATGGGGGTGGTGTCGAGGGGCAGAAAGCAGGAGCAGTGGCGTTTGCCTTGCAGGAGCAAGAGAAACAGTGTAAAGCAAGCATTGCTCGCTTGCTCTGGGGACAAGAACCCCCCAGATCTGGGATGAAAATTCCTGAGACAGCTTCTCTTCCCCAGCTGCCATGTGGTGTTTCTGGGGAGAGGAAGCATTTGGTCAGTTCTGCTCTCAGGACACTGGCAGCATGGTTGTGCCAGGTTGTGAGCAGGCAGAGCCTGCCTCACGAGCTGGTTCTGGGCCGTTTGGCTCATTTCCCTGGCCCGGGGCCACCGCCCCATCCAGTGTTGGGTTTGGGAGCTTTGAGCTCCCTGCCCGGACCTGGGCCACTGTTTTATGGGCCAGGTCTGGGTTCCCTGGTCTGCCCACCAGGACCAGGGCCACCGAAGGGTCCTAAAAATGGCCCTCTGCGGCTGCTGCTCTTCTTTTGGGGAAAAAGAAAAAAAGGGGGGAAAGAGCTAGCAGCTCAAAAGCATTGAAAAGCCCAGAATTAGCCTCAGCCCAAGTGGTTCAATGAAGGGCTGGGGCCAGGGCATTCCAGAAATTTTCTCTGAATTGTTTGATAACTGTCAATGGATTTTTGATAATTCTTGTTTTCTTTAGCAGTTCTTTGTTTCAGAATTCTGCAAGCCTGTTTCAGGACCAAAAGGGACTTCCAGAGATGTCAAAGAAGAACATCTTCAGTCCATGGACTCTGTCCTGAAACTCACCTGTTTGGACTTGAAACAATGAACTTTCTTTGCATGAGATTTTTGCATTTTCTTATATTTTGAGATTGTTTTAGTGATATGATAGAATTTGATGTTCTACAGGTGAAGAATTTCCCTGACCATTCTCCATCAGCAGTTGATTGAGGTTTTGATTGGCAACAGATAAACCTCAAGAAGTGTTTGTTCTGTCTTCTGCCAGGGCCCAGTAGAAGAGATTACAAACATTCTTTTTTTCTATTTAATTTAATAAATTTTAAGGGTGAGATGCAACCATGATATTTTATGAAAAATCCTTTTGCCAGGATTTTTTCCCTCCTGAGAAGCTGGGAGCCCCAGGAAAGAAATGTAAACAATAACTATCTGCTGCTGTGGAATGCAACAGGTGAATCTTCCATTGGTCCATGTGGATTGTTTTCGCTTGATGACCAATCACAGCCACCTGTGTCAAGGCTGTGAGCAGTCACAAGATTTTGTTATGCATTCTATTCTATTCTTGTTCTTTGTAGCCTTCTGATCTTTCTTTTCTCTCTGTTCTTTTAGTATAGTTTTTATGTAGTATTTTAATATATATATATAAGATAATAAATCAGCCTTCTGAAATGGAGTTAAGCCTCGTGTCTCCACACATTGAGTGTTCTCCTCAACACATCAGCTTCCCATTGCTGAGTCTGGGGATTTCTCCAAGTCATCACTGACTTGTGGGATGCCCTGGATGCATCAGTGAACACTGTAAGTGCCTTGAGTGGCCTCCAACTCCTTTTCTCAGGAGAAATGAGGTGGAATTCCTCGTTAAACAGCTTGTGTGATGGGGCGTGGACTGATACCTATCCACTGTAGCTGTCCAGAGATAGATGGAGACTGGTATTGCTCTGGAGCAGGTGCTCAAACATCTCTTTGGTCAACCTCTCAGGAGAGTTCCTTCCCTCCTTAGAATGTTTGACCGCGAGGTGAATACACTGAAAGTCACAACCAGCCAGCTCACACAATCTTACCCTGGCCTTCTGGATCAGCTGAGCTATCAGATCCTATGACTGTGTGATGGTTTTGGATTGCTGGTGGAAGAGGAAAACCCACTCTAAGATTAAGAGTGAATCCTTCTGCCGTTCAATCCACTGGGATATCAACCCGTGTAAGTGTGGTAACTTTCCCAAAACAATGAATTTGAAAGGCAGCTCAGGCTGATAACGATGATCCTGCCTCTTGGCCAAAGCCTTCTGCACTTTTTGGATGGTGGTTTTTGCCTCTGGGGTTAGTTCCCTGGGAGAAGCCAGCTCTCTCTTCCCTTTCAATAAATTGAGGAGGGGAGCTAGGTCCTCGTTGGAGCGGCCTAGCCAAGGCCTGACCCAGTTCAAAGACCCATACAGGGAATGGAGATCTGCTAGGGTTTTGGGATCACTCTTGATTTCCAATTTCTGTGGAACAGTCCACACAGTGATCTCCAAGCCCAGGTACTTCCAATGTGGAATCCTCTGAACCTTGTCTTCCTGCAGTTGGAATCCAGCAGAGGTTAAAACTTTTAACCACTATGTCAAGTGTGTCTTGGAGTATTATGTCATGGGGGGCGCACATGAGCACCTCACCCATGTAGTGTAGGATGATTGCCTCCCTTTTCTGGGCATGCACTGGGGACAGCAATGAAGCCACATACCACTGGCAGATGGAAGGACTGCATTTCATGCCTTGCGGCAATACTCTGCAGTGGTAACGCTTCATTGGGGCTTCTCAATTGATGGTAGGAACCAAGAAGGCAAACCGTGGTGCATCTTCCGGGTGTAGGGGAATATGGAAGAAACAGTCCTTGATGTCCAGGACAGCCAATTGCCAATTTTGGGGAAGCATTATTGGAGAAGGCATCCCTGGTTGGAGAGACCCCATGTCCTCAATTACCTTGTTTATTTCTCTGAAATCATGGAGGAGACGCTGTTGCGGTGTGATGTCATGGCTTGCCTCAGTTACCCCGGTCCTTCCCCAAGTGTCAATCAGCTCTCCTTTCCCCTACCCTGACTCCTGCTGGGCACTGTCTATCAAACCAGAAATTCCAGGGGAGCATCGAGTGATTGGCAGGTTCAAAGGATGCTCTCCACCCCCTGGGGGGCCATTGGCCCATCCAGGTGTCCCTCTCACCTGAGACCCCCTCCCCCCGTACCTGGATTGGTGGTCCCTGTGTTCCCTCCCCTCCCCCTTTCCCCTGGGTAAAAGGACGGGCACACCACATGCTGGGGAGTCCTTGTAGAGCTGTTGCTACATTCAGGGATCATGCGACCCAGAATAAAACCTCTGGATTAAAACTCTCTATCAGGACCCACTTCTTCCTTCACCATCGCCTTAAAAGGTTTCTCCAGCACAGGGAGGCCTGAGGAGTGACCCTCTTCTACCAACAAGCCCCAGCCCGTAAGCACTGGAGCTCGGACATGCCCGGACTTTTCCCCACGTGCCCAGCTGCGACCCACCGGTAGCCAAATACTGTCCCTGGGGAAAAAAGACCACAGGTGCCGCTATTTGGTTCAGCAGCAGGGACCAGACAAGCCAAGGCACGTCCCATTCAGTAATATTGGTACAAACCAATAAGCTGCCACTTATCCTTCCCTGGCTTTTTTATTACAAAGAGCAGGGAATTCCAAGGGCTAGTTGTCTCTTCAATGTGACCTTTATCCAATTGCTCCTCTATGAGCTCCTCAAGCACCTTCAACTTTTTCTTGCTGAGTGGCCACTGGTTTACCCAGACTGGATTATCATCTAGCTATGTTAACTTGTGGGCAGGACGCTCCACAGTGGCCGCTTCTAAAAATCCTGGGGTGTCTTAGAGATAACCAATTTGACCCCCCACTGGGACATGGTGTCTTTCCCCCACAAGGGAGCTTTGTAATCAGTGACAAATGGATGGACACTGGCCAATTTTCCATCTGGCCCTTCAATTTGCACAATGCTTTTTGAGATCTTTGCCAATGTGACTCCTCCTACACCTTGGATTTTGCCAGCCACAGGTTGCAAATTTTAATGTGACAGCCACAACCTTTCAGGTATGATTGTCACATCTGCCCCCGTGTCAAGCAACCCTTCCACGTGGAGATGATCTGCTCCACGCCTTAGGTTGCATCCCATAATGGATTTGTCCTTGCCAACCACATCTGCCCAGTAGACACCCGGTGCTTTGTCATCTACTGAGATTTCTGCTGGAACAGGAATGGCCTGGGCAATGATTTGCCCCTTGGCCAAATAAAAGGGTGGCTGTGGACAGCACGCCAGGAGAACGAGGTTAGGTATGTCCGCCTTGATGGTCATGGGAGCCACCTCAATCTCTACGGGTGTGTGTGCAGTGCCCCCAATAACAAAGTACTCACTGTCCAATCTTGTGCGATCTTTTGTCAAATCCTGCAAGTCTTCTGGCAGGTCCACTCCAATGACTGTCCACTGGGTAGACCTGAAAACAAAAGCTTTGGTGGTCACAAACTTGAAACGCTTGTGCGGCCACCAGATTTTGTCCTGTAAACATTTCATTTGTTGTCCCGCACCCTGCCTCCCTTCCTCCTCCTTTTCTGTTTTGAGAGAGGTTTTTCCCTTAGGGAAGCCCACTGCATTTATGTTGTGGCGTGGTGCGGGCTCGTGCTTATGTCCCAGTTTTTTGGTTGGATAGTTTTCTTCCTGTGTTGCTGGCTTTGGGGGCAGTTTTGGGAAAAGTGTCCTGGCTTTTTGCATTGGAAGCAGATGACGTTGAAGCTGCTCCAGTGACATCTGTTGCCTCCTCACTCCTGGAGATACAGCTGCCACAGCCCCTGAGTTTGTTGACCTTGCCCACACCTCCTGTGCAGCAAACAGTTCTGCCTTCCTAGCACATGCTTCAATCATCTGTGCCAGTGTAGGTGGAGGGTCGAGAGGCAGTCCCAGGAGCACCCTGCTGCAGACCTCATTGGCATTTCCCTGCACCATCTCTTTAACTATCTTCACCTGTGTCCTGGGGTCTCAAACTTGTCTCTCAATTTGTGTATGGAGCTGGTTGACAAACTGCAAAAAACTCTCTGAAGAAGACTGTTTAATGTTAAGGTAACTACCCCTAGCTTCAACAGTCAGCAACTGGTTAAAAGCCTTTTCTGCAGCTTTAGAGATCCTATCTAGAATGAATTTTGAAAACACCTGAGCTTGGTCCTCAGGCTTAGCCCACTCCCCCTCGCCGCATAGATGTTCACAAGTGATGTCGTTATTTTCTAAATCCTTGGCACCCTGTGTGCTTTGCTTAAGTTCCACTAAGAGTCCCCTCAAAGATCTCTTCCAGGAGCTTTCTCATAGATCAAACTCTGACTGGGTAAGCAGGCACCGGAAAAGATCTAGGAGGTCAGTAGGAACAAATTCGAGGGATGTTAATGTGTCTCTCATCATGCCTCTAAAAATTTCGCTATGCCTCCCAAATTCTAACTGACTTTTACATAGTTCTCTTTTTGTTTCGTAGGACAAAGGTGCTTCTAGGGTCACTTCTTCCACCAGTATATAGGACAGGGCCTACCAAGGTAATTACTTCCTCCCCCCAGTTTTGAACCCCAGGGTTTTCCCTTTTGGCCCCACCCCCATGGGACTTGGCAGGGGGGCCACTCCCCCCTTGGGAACCAGCAGGGGCACCACTTCCTCCCCCGGCCCCACCCCTGTGGGAGCCGGGAAGGGAACCGCCCCCTCTCCCAGTCCCACCCTCATGGGAACCAGGAAGGGGACCACCCCCTACCCCAGCCCCACCCCCTTGGGGACTGGACAAGGGACTACCCCCCCACCCCAGCCCCACCCCCTTGGGAGGCAGGCAGGGATTCACCCCCCACTCCACCCCCTTGGGGACTGGGAGGAGGAACACCCCCTCCCCCTGCCCCACCTCTGTGGGAACCAGGCAGGGGATCACCCCCCCACCCCTCGGCCCCACCCTCTTGGGACCCGGGCAAGGGGTTGTGGGAAACAGGAACAGGCAGGGGGGCAGGGCTTTGTGGGGGGGTGGGACAACTGTGGGAACCAGGGGCAGGGTTGCAGGATGACATCATGGAGGGCAGGGACATAGAGGGAGGGGGAGGAGTGTCTGAGGGAAGGGCAGGGTTGTGGGACAGGAAGGGGTTGGGAGCAGGGACAGGTGGGTGAAAGGGATTGTGGAAAGAAGAAAGGTAAGTTGAGGTGTCAGCCACGTGGCCGCTGCCATTTTGGCCCCTGACTGACCATGCAGTTGGCAGTATCTTGAATGGCAACCATGTGATCGTTGCCATTTTGGGGATGGGGGTTAGCACGCGAAATCGGGGAAATAGCAACTGGGTTAGAGGGGTGCAGGGAAGGTGCTCTGTCAGCCTGCGCACAACTGCCAGAACTATGGTACTGAGAGGGAGGTGGGATGCCAGGGACACAGTGGCAGTGCCAGGTACCCTGCGATTGCCGGGGTGCCTCGCTCATCTTTCCCAGTTTGGGGCAGAGGGTTTGGGAGAAGGGGTAGGAGAAGCTGTGGGAGGGGAGATTTGCTCTGGCTGTCCCTTCAAATCCCTCTTAAGCACTTCTTTCTGAATCACAAGGAACACAGGGAAAAATTAAAACGCTGTTTCGTCTCCCTGTTCCAGTTTTGCTGTTAACAACACTCCAATTTTGTCCCAGGCAGAGAGAGAGTTAACATTCTGCTGGGTGTAATATACAATTTAGGATAATTCGTGCTTATGTGGAATATACTAGTGTTATGAATAAAAAGTTATCTTTTTTTTTTTTTAAGGTTGCAGAGTTAAAACAAGTTGGACCAGTTGCTGTTAAGTTAGCTTCATTGTTAAGATATCAGGACCAGAGAAGATCGGCTTGGGACAGTGAAATGGAGCAGCGCCAGATTGGTGAGAATATCCGGCGGTGGGAGAGGGAGGCGAACGAGTTGTGTGTGAATGAGACAAGGGCCGGCAGCTAGGCTCCTCAAAGCGAGTGAGGACCCCTCAGTACCGTGGTTCCGCACCCCTGCGAGGGGGCCGGCCGGGAACAGGAGGAAGCGAGTGGAATTGGTGATTGAGGCGCCTCCAAAGGGGTAAAGAGGACCCCCCTCCGGGCGTGCGGAGGAAATAGTTGTGTGAGTGGCACGCACCCCAAAAGCCCTGATACAGGTCCTAACGAAGGAAGTTAGGCAATTTAGAAAATCAGGCAGTTTTGTTTTTAAGTCCTGACGACGGAGGTCAGGCACGAGGTCTGGCAGAGGAAGCCTATCTCGACTTTTTCCAAGCCCTGAAGCGTAGGTCCTGACAGGGGAAGGTCAGGCAAACTGAAAATCAGGCAATACTTTTGTTTTAAGTCCTGACAAGAGAGGTTAGGCAAACTCACAAGTCCCGAGAAGGATTCGGGCAAGTCTAGAAGTCCTGCAGGCAAACAAAGTTGTCTTGGTTTGAAAAGACAGGAGTCTGTGAAGGAAGGCAAAAGCCTCCTGTGAAATGGAAAAGGTAAACTCCCTCCTTCCGAATTACCACAATTTCAGAATTAAAAGGGCTCTCAGGCAAAGATATGGGAATGGGAATAACAGTTTTTTACTAGGAAGAAAAAAACCCCTAAATAACAATGTAATTTAGCACAAGCAAAAAACCACTGGCAGAGTGAGAAAAAACCTGACACCCTGAGAAGTCAGGGTGTTGATAGTAGTCCAGCCAGATGGTGGCTGCTCCTCCTGGAGCGGCGATCTGCAGAAGGGTATAGATCCTTTCTGAAAATGCGGCGAAGGAGCAGCTGGGCCTTGGTTCCTGATTCCTCTGGGAAATCCAGCGAAGAAGGCTGTCTGTGGTCTCAGAAATGCTTGTTTTATGGTGGCAGGGATGCTTGGCTCCTCTCTCTGGGTGGAGCATCTCCCAATGGGATGATGTAACTAATCTTACTAGCCACAGTGAGTAATTCAATAGCCCATTAGCAGGAGATTATCTTCCTGGCAGTGTCATTGTTCTTGAAAGAGATAAGAAAAACTGCCTAACCCCCAACAGATGGCAAAAATAGAATACATGCTTATTTTACAAGCCAGGACACAAAGTCCTGATGAAGGAAGTCAGGCATACAACCTCAGAGGGCAGGGTCTTGAGGTTTTGTTGGTTGAGTCTTGGCGAAGGAGGCCAAGGTCTCAACAAAGTCCTGACAAAGGAGGTCAGTCATACAGCCTCAGAGGCCAGGGTCTCGATGATTTTTTTTGTTGTTTTGTTTGTTTGTTGAGTCTTGGCAAGAGAGGCCAAGGTTTCAACAAAGTCTTGACGAAAAGGGTCAGAGAAATTGGAGTTTCGGCGGAGGAGGTCGGGACTTCTTAAATAAGATATATTTCCTTTAGAGAAAAGGCATCTTTGTGATTTTTTTGAGGCCGAAAAAATGGGAGGTTGCAATAGTAAGAAAAGTGGCCAGAGACTGAGGAATATACCTCCCCATAGTTCCCTAGGTGAACTATTAGAGAAATGGGACTCTATAGAAGCCACAGAAGGATTAGATAAAGTTAAGATGATTCACTACTGTTCAGAAGTGTGGCCAGAATTAGATGCGCAAGGAGGATGGCCGTGGTGTGGGACAAAAGACAAGTGGATGTGTCAACAGCTGAGTAAATATCTGCCAGCTCGAGAAGATACTGATCCCGAGCAATTATTATATGTAGCTTGTTGGTTGAATGCCATCAAGGACGAAGGAGTGCAAATTTGTAAAGTGCAGAGGAAGAAAGAGGGGAATGAAAGAGGGGATGCTGGAGTTAAAAAAATTGGTAAAAGGTGGGACCCCCTAGACTACTTGCCTCCTGATGCCCCTCCACCTTATAATCCTCTCCTTCGAGCACCTCAAACAGCAGATCCAACTCTTCCCCCGGCTGCCATGGAGGCCATTCCCTCACCACCCCCTTCGACTCCTTTAGCTGCTTCTGCACCACCACTAATACCCACTCCACCTGCTGCATGCTCCACCCCTTCTCCAGCTCCACTTAACATGCACTCAAGCTCTTCTCCCCCTCCTACTGTTTTCCCTCCACCTCCTCCTAACTGGGACACAAATGCTTCCTTACCTAGTAACCTCTTATCACCAGGTACAGCCGTTGACATACAGCAGGTCCAGGTTAATGCTAATACCCCTCAAATAAGTAATTTTGTGTCTGAAGATGGGCCATACTGCGGTACCCGATCCAAGACCTCCACGGTAGAGACCTTTTCCCCTTAGAGAAGTTCCTATGGGAGGAGTAGCAGGAGGTGTTGGTTTTGTAAATGCTCCTCTAACTGCTTCTGAGGTGAGAGGATTCAAGAAGGAGTTAGTGAATTTAGTTGAAGACCCCGTGGACATTGCTAACCAAGTGGATGAGTTCTTAGGTCCAAATATCTACACTTCGGGGGTGATGAATTCCATTCTAAATATATTATTTTCCCCAAAAGAGTCCCGAATGATTAGGGCCGCAAGCATAAGAATTTGGGAAAAAGATAACCGTCCAGGACCCCAAGTGCCATCAGGTGAAGACAAATTGCCACTAGTGGATCCCAATTGGAACCCTAACCAGGAGGAAGGGAGGAAAGCCATGATGGAGTACAGGTCTCTGATAATTCGAGGGATCAGAGAATCAGTTCCCAAAGGAACTAATACAAAATTGGCATTCGAGGGGGCACAAGAGAAGGATGAAACTCCTGCTGCTTGGCTTAATCGCCTAAAGCGGAACTTCCAATTGTATTCCAGAATAGACCCAGACACCAAAGAGGGTGAAGTGCTACTAAAAGTCCATTTTGTTACTAAATCTTGTCCTGATATACAGAGAAAACTAGAAAATATTGAGGATTGGCAAGAAAAAGACATTAATGAGTTATTGAGGGAAGCACTGAAAGTGTATTTAAGGAGGGAAGAAGAAAAAGCAAGGGCCAAAGCTGGGATCATGGTTGCTATAGCCAGAGGAAGTGTGGGGGCAAGCAACTCTTTCCCACAGTCCAAGGTAACAAAAGAGTGGGGGGGTCCACCACCAGCAGCAGGCAAGGATAGGCCAGTACTGTCAGGGACAGGAGGAATGGAGAAGCCTCAAGTCCCTTTGAGGAAAGGCACTGCTATTACTGTGGAGAAACTGGACCCCCCCAGACTGTTCAACCTAAAGTTGTGAAACCTTTGCTCTCTGATCAAGATAGCAAAGAAAGCAGCTTTAGGACCAGGGGATCCGGTAAAAGTTTAAAGCAGAAACCACACCTGAGGAGGAAAAAAGAAGAGAAGAACCCATATTTTGTGATTAAAGAATTAAAAGCTATAAAAGTTACACCAAGGGCAATGGGGGAGTGGTTAACATCAGACGGACTGGTGTTTCTAAACAAAGCACTTGCTCAGATGGTGCTAACAGAACTGCAGAAATTAACCCACTGGAGAGTCCAAGGACTATGTGATTATTTCCTAAGAAATAAGCTGTGCATAAGCGTATATGACCTAGCAAAAACAATTATAAAAGAGTGTTTAACTTGCCAACAAGTGAACCAGAATGGAATGGTGAATACCATAGACTCAGACCGAGGTCCACCTTTTGTAGCCCAAACATTACAAATTATAATTAAAGCTTTAAGAATAAAATGGAGATTGCATACTCCGTAGCACCCCCAGAGTTCTGGGAGGGTGGAACGAATGAACAAAACTCTCAAAAATGTATTTACTAAATTGATCGAAGAAACAAAAATGAATTGGCTAAAGTGTTTGCCCCTAGCACTCTTGCGCATCAGAACAAGACCCTGGTCTGATATAGGGATTTCACCCTATGAAATGATGTTTGGACTGCCATTCTTGTTAACACCCTATAGCACAGGAGACTATCTGGAAGGAGAAGAAGCTACCAGAAAATATTTAGAAGTCATTGGAAGAACCCTGGAAAGACTTAGAAAAAAAAAGATACCTCCCCCAAACCACCCCTCTTGACACAAAAGCACATGACATCAACCCAGGAGATTGGGTTTTGATAAAATCCTGGAATAGTACACCATTAATGCCTAAATTTGAAAGCCCCTTTCAGGTAGTAGTCATTGCTAATTCTTCTGTGCGAACCAGAGAAAAAGGTTGGACCCACATCACAAGAATTAAAGGACCAGTCTCACCCCCGAGCACTGGACAAGATTCGTCAGTGTCTCCCTCTGGTATTGGACCAGATTTCACACCACTCTCACCCCCGAACATTGGACAAGATTCGTCAGTGTCTCCCTCTGGTATTGGACCAGATTCTACACCACCCTCACACTATGTCGGAACCCAGAACATCTCTCTGGATGCCCTGGATGTCTCAAAGCCCTGGCAGGGGCTCCGAGACCTTGGCAGGAAGCCAAAGACACCTGGAAATTCGATCTTAATTCATGAAGCAAATTGCCAACCTGATATGAAGAATTACAGGCCACAAAAGTTTAAGTAGCATAGTAGTAGCAATCACAGGGTGAAGGGAAAAATTTTGGAGCACAGTACAGGGGGGTTTTGAACCTTGTACAGGGGGGTTTGGAATTCGGTACATGGGGGTCAGGAGTCCCAAGATGGAGGAATTTGGGCGTGCCCTGTCCTTCTTCTTTCTTCTCCTTGGCATCCATGTTCAGGATGATGTTGGCACGTGTGGATTGGTTCATAGAGAAGGTGCACTTGCCAACAAGGGCAGAAAGTATTGGGAATTAAAGGTAAATATCTAATACGTAGTTTTTACTATAAAAGAGACAACCGCCCCGTGGGCGGGGGAGAGTGCCCTTGGCTGTCTTGCTGATCAGACCTCGGCTGGACAGACAGAAAAACTTTGTAGATAAGAAATAATAAACCCAACTGAAGACCGAAAAGCAAGAGTCCAGACTCCTTTTTCGAGAGCACGGCCTGCCCAGAACCACCTTTTCCCGTGCTGGGGCAGAGAGAACTCACAGCCAACCCCAGCAACACTCTAACTCAGGACAGGATTCAACCACATCAGGAGTTAATTCAGCTGAATATGCTATTATAAAAGGACCAAATGACTTAAAGTTGACACTCAGAAAGAAAAACCAAAAAGACTGATGAACTGCATAAGAAAAGTTTAGAATCATAACATGTCTTAAAGTGTTTTAAGAAATTTGTAAAAGTTAAAAATTGTTAATAAGTAATTCTGGTTAAGTCCTCCCAACTTAGTACCAAAGACCCCAGGTTAATCTTCTCCAGAGTGCTCCCCTAGGAGAGACCAAATTAGCAAGGACAGATCAAGAGAGGTTTAACCAGAGGAGCAAGAGACTCTAAAGAGCTTGGAGACTTCTTCTCAGTAAAATCCTCAAGAGGCAAGGCCGGGTGGGCAGGCTGTGCAAGATGACCCATACCGGACTCTTGGGAAGGGTAGTAGTGCTGGCTCTGATTGCTGGTGGTGCTCTGGGGAGCCCAGGAGAGCCGTGTAATGAGTACTACCAACCTCTCTATGAGAAAGAAGTAAGTTCCTTGCTGAGAGTCCACACCAATTTAAACAATAATTGTGTTAACCTCTCCCAATTGATCCTTTATCAAGAGAATGAGAAAATATATTGGATGGCCTGGAACACCACCACGTTTAGGCAGCCACTCCTGGGAGAGCACCCTGTAGGAGAGGCCTGGTGGTGCTTTGAACGTGATACTACTAAAGCAAGCCTGGTAAATCTGGTCAAAGGAAAAGGTATTTGTAAATATTGGGAGGGCACGACAAAAACTAATATATTTCGGGAAACCCCTAAACACCTGTTTTGGGTCAATGGTACCACAGCATCCACTGAATTGCCAAGAGACTGGTCTAGTGGTGGCATCATTAGAATTATAAAACAAACTGTCTTTATAATACACAAGGAATCTGGATCAAGTTTAAGAGTTCCTATATATGATGATTTAAGAAAAACAAAACTGAAGAAGCGATATATGTTAAACAAAATTTTGAAACTACAATCAGAATTAGAAGTAATATCTAATCAGACCGCATTAGCTCTTAATCATATTAATGACCAACTCAACCAAACCAAAACAGTAATTTATCAAATCAAATTAATTGTAGCAGTCATTAGAATCACCTTAAATGAAATAAGAAAACTAGTATATGTAAGATATCTAAGGACTCCTACACTTGATTCCATTTGGTGGGATAATCTATGGACTTTCAAAAAAAGTTGGAAAACTATAACCTTCACTGTGTGTACACTTGTTAGTTTGTTCTTATTTCCCTGTTTAATTACAATAGTGACATCTGCTGTACAGAATAACCTAAGGATCTCTAAAGAGATTAACCTGAAAAAAACAAAAAAAGTAATGAAGTTGGGTAAATATGATCACCAGAGTGCTCAGGAAATTTATAATCAATACAAAAAATATAGGAAATTCTATGTTAATGAGCCAAAAATTCTAAGTTGATGCAAGCTTAAGCTTAAGCCTGATCAAAGAAAAAGAGGGGGGACTGTTATGAATAAAAAGTTATCTATTTGTTTTTAAGGTTGCAGAGTTAAAACAAGTCGGACCAGTTGCTGTTAAGTTAGCTTCATTGTTAAGAGTTCTTCTTCAATTACCTCTTAATGGTTGGTGATTAACCATTGTCCCCCTGATGCTTGCCAGGGACCCTGCAGGTACCAGGAGAATGGGAGTGGCATCAGAGCTAGCATGCAGATGAGAAATGCATTGCACCAAATTTTGCAGTTTTCCAGGAAAACCCCTAAAAATAACGAGCCAACATAGAACTAGGGGACCTAAGTGATGTCTAAGGATGGGAGCGTAGTCCAGTGCCTGCTTGGATGCTTTTTGCTTCTCACCCTAACCTGAAAAGATGCTAACTAGAAAGAGGACCTGAGGTGTTGGACCGAAAAGGCGGAATCTCCTAATCTCTCGTGGGGACGGAATCCCCAGCTCTGCCTGCAGACCAGTGGACAAAGCTGCATCATCCTCCTCCTCCATGCCACTCCTGGGAGCACCGGCGGTGTGGGCGCGACCCGTCAATTTCTCCCCACCTGAGCTGATTCTTTTTAATAAAGGCATTAAAAAAGGAGAAACATCTCCTGCCCATTTATTTCTCTAGAAATGTACGAGATATAAGTTATGATGTTTGTAAGAAATATTCTTCAAAGGATTGTAAGCCCACATACCGGAGCCTCATGCGATTGTGAAATCACAGATGTCAGGGTCTCATTTACAACCCAAAAGATGTGGCTCTGGGAACACGCATCCCAATGCCGAGTTCCTGTAACCCAACATCAGCATTCCTCGCTTGCCAGGAACATCTTTGTCCAGCCCAACACAGGGAAAGAAGACAACATGAATATGTGAAGCTATGAAAAGAAAAGGAGGGACTCTGCCCCAGGCTGAATAAACTGTATAAAAACTGCCCGGATCGGACAGCCTTTGTGCACAGAGGGGATCCGATGCAACAGAGGTCGAATCAGTGTTCACCCAGTGTCAATCCCGGGCTCAGCACTGTCCCTTTTGGTTGTGGCTATCAGAGACCATATCTCAGTCATGAAATAAAATCTATCTTTATTAATTATTAATTTGGCTTTATCAATTATTACCTATAACATGGGTAAACTGAGGGAAATGAAAAGATATCCAGTGAACAAACTGTTTCAAAACTGCTTTGGAAACCTTAACGTTTCTACTACTTATGGCATCTAGAACCAGGATATAAATGCTTCTCTGTGTTGCAGAAAACTTTGCACCCATTCTGATGTTATTAGCTCTCTGCAACACTTAGAATCTACCTTCCCATACAAGCACAAACAGAAAACTGAAAGCACTAAGTCCACAGCCAATCCAGGCAAGAGTCTGGGCAGCCTCCCCCCTCCTCTCTGAGGGAGGAACAAAACTGCTTGCGTGCAAGACCACAAGGCTTTTAAAACGTCAGGCGGCAGAAGCTGGCTTCCCCGCGTCACGTGGCCGCCACGTAGCTGCTTGGAGCTGCCCATGCCAGTCCGCTGCCACTCGCCGCCACAAAAACACAAGCCGCAGAAACTACCGCGCGCGGAGCCCCGCCGCTCTTCTTGGAGCCGCAGGTCGCTGCCACATGCAGCCAGGGTGGCCCTGCCGCTCCCGTCGCACTTGGACCGCGCTCCCACTGCATCAAACCCCGCCCGTGCCACCAAAACATGCTGCATGCACTGCTGCCGTGCAGCAGGAGACCAACCATCAGAGCCGCTCCGCCCGCGTTTGGCAGCGCGAACAAATGTCGTGCGGACCCGCAAACACCGTGGGACACACAAACCCTCACAACTCGAGGCCAGATTTTTCCCCCGCACTGGGAGCTAACCCCCACTCTCCAGGGATTACTCCGGGGTCCCCCTAGCAGTGGTGGGGTATACTCACCCCTCCTGGGGACTTTGGTTGGCTGGAACGATGTAAGGAAGTCCTCCATCGGGAATCGGTCCGTCTTGAGCTGGACGGGCTGCCGATCCCATCCTCCTGCCTTCTCGTCAACCAAAAAGCGACAAAGAAGTCTGAGGAAGCTGGGAGTCCCAAAATCTAACGTAATCCACATGTTAATTACCAACATAATGCCGTCTCTGACCGTCGTGGGAGATGACCATGCTGGGGGCCAGCTGTAAGAATCTGTGTCTGGGACGGGCTGTACAGGTCCAATCCAGCTAGCTATGGACCCCAGCCCACACGATCTTACATGGACAAAGGCAAAAGACCAGAAGCGCTCTTCTCCCCATGGGGACAAATGTCCTCAGTTTATTGACTTGAAAGGATACACCAGATTCAGGTGACCCCAGATAGAAAAGAGGGCGTTGCCTCATGGCGGGAGACTTTTAACCCGAGGGAATGGCGGGCAGAGGAAGAGAACCACAGCCAATGGGATACAAGTGAGGAGTGGCAAGGAGAGGGGGAAACCAGGGAGAGTCCACCACACTGACATTTGCGGGGGGAAAAGAGGAAGACCATGTGGTGACAGGATACAAATCATGTGAACAGTTCAAATTACCAAACACCCAGTGCAAACAACTAAATAACTATTTAGTGCAATACAACAGAGAAGAGCCTGCACCAGGGGCAGCTGCACCAGGCTGGAGGGCCCCCACCGCCCCGCGCCTCTGTGCCAGAGCGGGAGGCAGCAGCTCCAAGCTGCTGCATGGGGCCGGAGTGCCTCGCGCTGCCCCGTGCTTCCATGTTGAATGAGTGCCTTAGGGCCCAGCCGCCAAGCCATGTGGCCTCCGGGACCACCCCCACTCGTGCTGGAGATGACCACGTCCCTTGTTGCCATGGAAACGCCTGGACTACCTCTGCCTAGAGCTATTTGGCCAGGCTGCGAAGCCGCACCTATGTTGGCTACGCTCACCTGCTGCTGCAGCACAGGGGTGGGCCCTGATGAGCCATCACTACAGGTGCCCGGATACCAAGCCTACATCACACCCAGAAGTCCACCGGAACCAGGAAGTCCCAACAGAATGATGTCGAGGCCCGGTCCCGACCCTGTTCCTGCCACTGCCACAGCTTCAACGCATCTGCAGCCAAAGCTCCAACAGCCCCAAGAAACCACAACCCTGATGGACACACGAGACACCCACGGAGAGAACCCAAGTCTCTGCCCTGCTACCAGCTCCAGAGATGAAGCACTCGCAGTGGTGCCGGCATCAGCTCCAGCCCCATTGCTGTTCAGGTCAGATGCCATCCCTACTTGCGACTTGGTTATCTTCTGGATTGAGGCAAAACAAAAGGCAAATGAAAGTGGGAATATTGAGGGAGCTTAACTCATTTCTGTGCCCATGTCTTTGCCAGCATCAGAGAATTGACAGTGGGGGGGGGGGGAACAATTGTACCATTCCCAGTTGTACGAGGTAATGGATCAACACCTGACATGTAGATTCCTTTTAACTGGCAAATCCTTTCAGGGCTATGCCAACTGGCTGCTAAACACGGGCTGGGGTCACCTGCTGTTGCAAATGTGCTTCAATTTATAACTGCTACTGAATTAACCCCCTATAACATGAAGCAAATTGCAAAATTAGTCTGTACTCCAGTGCAATATATGATATTTGAATCAGCCTGGAGGTCTTATGCAGAGAACCAGGGACTGCAAAATTCAAGAGCTTCACAGAAAGACCCCTGCTTTGGGCGGGGATCCCTCAACTCATGGGACTACCCCCCATGGAAGATCCACAAAACCAAGCACATCTAAATTCCTCAATTCTAGCCCAAGTAAAGGACTTAGGAATGCGAGCTCTAACGAAAATCACAAACCTGTCTGTGCCAACCCAAAGATATTCAAGCGCAAGACAAAACCCCAATGAATTATATATGCAGTTCATAGAATGCTTGCAGGATGCTATAGAAAAGCAAATCACAAACAGCGAAGCAAGGGACCAACTAATACTCCAATTAGCACAAGATAAGGCAAACCAAGACTGTGGAAAGATTATAGATGCATTACATAAAGAGGATCCATCCCTAGAGGATATGAAGTTGTGATTCATCTGACAGGCGAAGTGCAATTGGAAGACTCACCAGACAGATTATTTTCTTCTGTGTCATCTGCTTGACCCTCTGGATCCAGGGCCTCATACTTATTCTGAAGTGGCATCTGGGAAGGTGATGGGGGTCAGGAGGGAATTTTATCATGTCCCCGAATAGGGACCTGTTTCCATTCCCCCATCTACTAGGTCTCTTCCTTCTGTTTGATGGTAAGAGGTGTGGAACTCCTCTGAGTCCTGGCAGGCTTCTTTCAGGGATGGAAGGGGGTAACTCCACCAGTCTATTTCCATTTCACTTTCTCCAGTACTCATTAATCTTTCTACTTCTTCCTTAAGCTCAGCCACCAGACAGAGCAGAACATTCACCTGCTTGCACCACATGCAGGTGTCTTTTGCACTATCCTCTGGTATCACCATCAGGCTCAGACATTCCCTGCAGCCAGCGGCTTGGACAGCTGCATCCTTTGTGGGAGGGTTCTGTTTTGATTAGTACACTTTTACTAGCACTTGCTTTTGATTGTTTCAAAACCATTCCTAGGAAAAAACAAAAAAAGAGGCACAACTCATCACCAGGAGTGTGGCTGTAATCTTGCCTGCTTGCCCTGCCTTTCATGAACTACTATGCAAACTGCCGTGCCACACCCTCACAGATGTGCCACACCCCTGTTTGCTGGCTCCTGTTCCCTGGGCTGCAGGTCACTCATGCTCCCCAGGGCCTTTTTTAAATTGCCTGCAATGTCCCAGAGATCTCCCCTCCCTTCACCTGAAGGTCTAAAAAGAGGGCAGAAGCTGCATGCTCAGCTCTCTTTTAAATTGCCTTCAATGGCCCAGAGATCGTCCCTCCCTTCGCCCAAATGGCTAACAGTTCTTCAGTTTGAAGACTGATCAATTTGCTAACTCTCTGTCCCGAGGTGACTTTATGATGCTTATATCCCCATTCATCTGTTTAGCCCAGAAATAAGTTTTGCACCTTTAAGACTGGTTCTGAGAGTGAACGGGGGGAAAGAAGAAGCACACAGTTTGTTATCAGAAATTGCACTTGCTCCCCGGCATCCTTCTCCTGGACTGTGTTGTCTGCAGCATGGACAGCAAGAGAGAGATCTCCTTTGGTTTTTTAGTTAGTTTTTAGCTAGCTGACGCAGAGAAGTTCCCTGGACTGTGTTTTTTCTTTTTTCCTGGAACTGTTCAAACCTGCTCTGCACTGAAAACCCAAAAGAGCACCAGGCACTTACACCTGCGGCCCACCGGGGCCTGGCCTGGGCCACGGCATTTTCCAGTGCTAGAGGAACTGATAACAGACTGAGTGAGCCAAGCTACTGCCCACAAGAAGGACTTTCTGAGTTTGTCATCTCATCGGAACGGCAAGAGGTTTTACTGTTTAATATTGTTCATTTTTTATGCTGGTGAATGCTTTTCCTGTTAAATTAATAGGGGTTTTGTTCACTTTTCTCCAAGGAAATATTTTCCCAAACCAGTTAGGGAAGGGGCCGCTTGAATTTGCTTTCTAGAGGAACCCCTTTGGAGGTTTTCTCCCAAATTTGCCCTAAACCGGGACACTTTCATATCAAACTGTGACTCTTCATAGATATGAAAAAAGGTCAAACAAGGTCATTAACTGGTGCTTACTGCTTCCTTCATCCCATATTTTGATTAATGTTTATGTATGTAGTGTAGTGATGGAAGGAGTTATAATAAATCTTCCCACATCCTTCTTTCCAAGTTGATTCACAGTTTATCTTCATTTGCCTCTAATGAGATGATTAGCACTGGATCAGATCAGATTTAATCTGCAGTAAACTGTGAAGTGATTTTTCACCCAAAATGAGGTTGTAAAACCAGCATCAAGCTTAAATTGCTTGTCAGACTGAAATCATTAATGGCCCAAACACTGTTAAGATCACCAAAATACTTTTGTCCACTGTAGCAAACTGCAAAGAAACAGCTTCTCATCTACCAAAGTCCACCCGTCCCTGAATACACCTACTAATTTGGACTGCAAAAGGACCTTGAGATAAGGTAGTACTATTGCCCACCTATCCCAGGTGAAAAGAGAAGAATGTGAAGCAAATGTTGAATTAGATTCTAACAAAAACACAGAACCCCCACCTCTTAAGAAGGGAAAAATTCCAGAATTTAAACTGAAATCCATAACTAAAACCGAACTCTCGAAAGCACCCCAGTGAGGTCAAAGGTGGAATACAGTCAAAACTTTTCCCTCGACTTGATGCCTTGATTGGCTTAAAGCCTTGGAGTGGCTACCTAGAACAGAGGCTAGACAAGATTAAGAGAGTAAAAGCGGGTATTTATTAAAGGACTTCAATAGACACACCACGGGCAATCAGAAGCCTCTGAAAGGGGCTAACACCCAAGATGAACGATGGTCACGAGTTTTTCATATAGATATGAGTTTGGTCCATTTGCATATCAGGGGTTAATCCTCCAATTACAGCTTCAGGTAATGAAATTATATACCCCCAGATTGCTCCCCCCAACTCACTTTTGTTTATACTTTTTGGGGCCTGAAACAGTAAGGTGTCCTTGAGTTTGAGGCTTAGAGGAATTGTTTAGTCTGAATAAAATGGGAGAACAGTAGCTGACAGTCTATGGAGTTTTAAAGTTATACACTAAAGCAGTACAGGATCTGAAAAATATAAAATCTAAAATCCTAAGGCATCATCCCCCCCCCCCCCCCTTAGAGGCTTGACGAGGCTCTATTTTAAATATCTACTAATAATATGTATCTAACAGCAGTAAATATTTAACAACAGTAAATATCTACCAAAAGTCATGTTTACACAGTCGGCTATCATGCAAACAAGAATTATGATTACAACTATTATGAACAGTTCTTTAAGCACAGAAGAAGAACCATTTTAATCACATGCTTCTCATTTGTATCAGTCTCTGCTTTTCCAGTTGTTTCAGGAGCAGAAGCCTTCTTAACTCTGAAGTAGTGAATCCAGGGTCATTTGACAGCAACTTTGACTGCCGTGAGGGTAGTCAGCAGGACTTGGAATGGTCCTCTCCACTTGGCTTGTAGAGGATCACTGTCCTACCACTTAACATAGACCCAGTCTCCAGGTTGGAAGGGATGTGCAGGTGTGTCCAGTCCTATGTGTCTGGATAACACAATGTAATTCTGGAGCTTCTGCAAAGTGGAACCTAAAGCCATTAGATATCTCTGTAAATCAAGTTTTCCCCTTCATATGAATTTCTCCTGGAACATGTGGAATCTGATATGGCCTGCCATACAATATTTCATAGGGACTAATGTTATCCCTCTGCCTTGGTTGTATGCAGATTCTTAGTAAAGCTATAGGCAAGTCTGGAACCCATGTCATAGATGTTTCCTGAGAAATTTTGCTAATTTGTGTTTTGAGAGTCCCATTCATATGTTCAACATTACCACTCGCTTGGGGTCTAGAAGGTTGTTCTAGGGTGATGTAACAATGCTTGTATCCCCAATCGTGTGTTCTGTTTATGCTGGATATTATATTCTGTGCCTTCAAGACTGGCTCTGAGAGCAAAGACGGGGAGAAGAAGAAACACGGAGTTTGTTATCAGACTGCCTTCACTCCTCCACATTCGGCTGGAACACAGAACTCCACTGTGGTGTCTGGGCACAGACGGGGCAGAACACAGCACTCCGTTGTTTTTTAGTTAGTTTAGCTAGTTGAGGCAGAGAAGTTCCCTGGACTGTTTTTCTTTCCCTTTTTTTGGAACTGTTTGAACCTGCTCCGGACTGGGGACCTGGGGAAACACCGAGACCTCGTACTTTGTAGACTATCGGGGCCTACTCTGGGCAGCAGCCTTTCCCAGCTCCGGAGGGACTGATAACAGGGTGACCACCCACAGGAGAGACTTTCTGAATTTGTCATCTCTTCAGAGTGGTGAATGAGTTTTGTCATCTGGTACTGTTCATTTTGTGTGCTGGGGAGTGCTTTGCCTGTTAAATAAACAGGTTTTTTCCACTTCTCTCCGAGGAAATTCTTCCCGAACTGGTTGGGGGGAGGGGCCATGTGAGTTTGCTTTCTGGGGGGGCCCCTTTTGGAAGTTTTCTCCCAAATTTGCCCTAAAGCAGGACAAAGGTGTATGTAGATCCCAAGTAATTCCCAAAATCTAACTTCCTTAACCACTGTAGCAACAAAGTGTGGTCCCCTATCTGATGACATCCCCAAGGGAACCCCGAACCTTTGAATTATACGATTGAGCAAAACTTTCACCACTTGCTTGGCTGTGTTAGTGCGACAGGGGTAAGCTTCTGGCCATCCACGGAAGGTGTCAACTAATACCACTATGTACCAGTATCCCTCTTTGCGTGGTAAGTCAGAAAAATCTATTTGCCAGTAATCTCCAGGAGGGTCCCCTGCCTTTGTTACTCCTAACACAACTCTTTTCCTCATATCAGGGTTGTTTTTACAGCAGATTTCACATTGGCTCACTACTGATTGTATATCAGTCATTCCCTTTCCTATTACTACATTTTTTGATGTTTCAGACAATTTTCAACCCCAAAACGTGTGCTTTCATGTTCTCTCTGAGCTATCTCCTGAAGTATCAGGGGTGGGACCACCACCTGGTTTGCTGGTGTAACAGCCCATCCACTCTCTGTGATCTCAGCTTTAAGAAACTTGATTAGTTTGTGGTCTGCTTGGTTGTATTTTGGGGTGAACCCCAACAAATCAATCTCTTTTTGTGGAATTACTGCAAGAATCCCTTTTTCTGCAATCCCTCTTGCTGCTTTATCAGCAAAGCAATTTCCCAATTTTGGAGTGGTTTTCCCTTTTTGGTGACCTCTACAATGCATGATAGCTACTTCTGTGTGTTTTTTAATGCTCTCTAAGAGGGTGAGTATTTGTTCAGCATGTTTGATTTGATTACCCTGAGCATTCAGAAGTCCTCTCTCCTTCCAGATTGGCTCCATGGACAACACTAAATGCATATTTAGAGTCTGTCCATATATTTACCTTTTTCCTTTGCTCAGGTCTAGCGCTTTCATCAGTGCAATCAGTTCAGTTTTTTGTTATGACACTTCTGCTGGCAGGGCCTTTGCCTCAATCACCTTGTCCTGGGTGGTCACTGCATAGCCTGTCATTTGCCTACCAGTTCTCATGAAGCTGCTCCCATCTGTAAAAATCTCCCAATCTGGATTTTCCAGAGGCATGTCCTTCAGGTCTGGCTGGCTGGAAAAGACCTCCTCAATTGTCTGCAAACAGTCATGCTCAGGCACTTTGTCAGTTAAGGTGGAGGACACAAACATGGCAGGGTTAAAAACAGAAGTTGTTTTCAAGGTAACATCATCCTGTTCTAGTAACAGTTATTGGTATTTAAGCATCTGGTTGCTGGACAGCCAATGTCCCCCCTCTTTTGTTCGAGTACAGCTGCTACTGCATGGGGTACATACACTGCAATGTGTCGCCCAAGGGTGAGTTTTCGGGCTTCCTGGACCAACATGACAGTGGCCGCCACAGCCTTCAGGCACCCTGGCCAGCCTTGGGTAACGTTGTCTAGCTGCTTGGAAAAGTAGGCCACAGCCCTCTGTTGGTTCCCAAGGCATTGTTCTAGTACCCCCACAGCCGCATTCAGTCTCTCATATGTAAAAACGTCGAAAGGTTTAGCTAAGTCTGGTAGTCCCAGTGATGGAGTTAACATTAGAGAGTGTTTCAGCTGTTTAAAATCTGCTCTAGTGTTCTCAGTCCATATGATAATTCCTTTTTTTGGCTGCTTTTAATACTCCATATAAGCGTTTTGCCACCAGTTCATAATTTGCTATCACAGATGACACCAACCTACCATTCCCAGGAAAGCTTGCATTTCTCTTACAGTCTGGGGCTCTGGGAGTCAACAAATGGCTTCTTTCCATTTTTTGCTTAGCTGTCAGTGTCCACAAAAGACTTTAAGCCCCAAGAAAACTTCTGCTTCTTTGGCAATCTGTGCTTTGTCTTTAGAAACTCTGTACCCACTCAGTCCCAAGAAGTTGAATAAACCTACAGTAAGTTGTATACAGTCATCTCTGGTTCTGACTGCAATCAGAATGTCATCCACATACTGAAGAATAACTCCCTCTGGCTCCTGTCTTTTCCAGTCTTCTAATTCCTTTGCTAGCTGGTTTCCAAATGTTGTTGGGCTATTCTTGAAAACTTGGGGTAAAAGTGTCCAAGTAAGTTGACTTTTCCTCCCTGTCTCGGGATTTTCCCACTCAAAAGCAAAAAGCTCTTGGCTGTTTTTGTGTGCAGGAATGCAGAAAAAGGCATCCTTCAGGTCTACAACAGTAAACCACCCTAATTCATCCATCAGTGTGGTCAAAAGGGTGTAGGGATTGGCTAGCACTGGGTGTATGTCCTCTGTAATTTTGTTAACTGCTCTTAAAACTTGTACTAATCGATAACTGTTACCATCTGCTTTTTTTAACAGCAAATGTGGGGGTTTTGTATTTGGACTCACATTGCTCTAATAAACCATGTTGGAGGAATTTTTCAATTACAGATACCAATCCCTTATGGTTCTCTATTTTCAAAGGGTATTAGTTTTGCCTTACTGGTGTGGCTCCTGGTTTGGGTGCAATACTCACTGATTCTGCTCATTGGGATCTTCCTGGGATATCACTGGCCCACACAATTGGACTGACCACATTTTTCAAGTTCAGTAGGGATTTTACCACATATTTCCTGTATAAAAAGTGCAGCAACTTTGACAAATTTAGATTCAGGAATTACAACTCGTACATCCTTCCCCTTTTTAAATTTAATTTCTGCTTCCAATTTTTCTAGCAAATCCTTCCCCAGCAATGGTTTAGGGGGAATTAGACATGTAGAGGAATTGATAAGTGTCATAGTTTTGTATAGGAGATATTTAGGGAAGTGATACAAAGTTTCTAGCTACAGGAAAGGTAGACTCGCTTCTGTGAAAAACACATGTTAAAGACAAAAGAAACGTAGGAACTTATTTTTTCTTTTCTAGCTGGTAAAGACGTAACACAACCCGGCCCTCTCTCTCTGCTAGGCTGGGATGGGCATCCATGCTGTGGGGCTGGGCCACTTCCCCCGGGACGTCCACCGGCCCTCCCCTATTGGTTTCTAGGTAGGGGAGTGTTGTGGGCCAGGCTATAGTTGTGATTTCTAATATCTTGTTGTTAGTCTGGGGCTGAGCCAAGTCTGTTGGCTTCTAGGAGTAGCCCTGGGTCGAGTTGGCTTGGCCAAGATTCTAATACTGTAATTACTAGGTAGACTGGGTAGGGGGAAGGAGAAGTTACACACACTTCTTTTTTCTTAGTGTGTTGTTGCTGAGTTCTGGCTTGGTTGATTATATCTGAGTCATTCTCTTAGTTGTAATTCTTGTTGTCTGTAGTACCCAGCTTGACTGGGGTTTGGTTGACTATATGTAGGTTCTGGGTGAGATGTTAACTCTTTCAGTGTTTCAATCTTTTTTTGAATGAGAGAAAAAACCAAGATGTAAACATGTAAAAGAATAACATGAAGACACTGAGGTCAGTGAAGAAGAAGTTAAGTTTTGGATGGGAGGCATGAAGAGATGTCTTGATTTTGGGGCTGAAATCTTTTTGTAGAGCTGTAGAGAAAAGACTTTCTTTGTAACTCATGAAAGCCATGGGGAGATGAAGAGTTCAATTTGATATCAAGTAAAGGTTTCTATGCTAAAGTAAGTAGATGTTAAAGTAGTTGTGATCTTATAAGAAATTTGAACAGAGGAGAGAAGAGTAGTCCTTTGTCCTTAGGAGAAGAAGACTTCTATTCTCAGAGATGAAGATGATTTTAGAGATAGATAATGAGAAGTTTTTTGGGGTTTTTTTTGACAGCTTATCTTTAAAACAGTACCTTATAAGTTGACATAACTCATAAACACAACTGTGGGAAAAGCTTGTAGAAAATGAGAAAGACTTCATGATTGCAGATTTCCCCGGGTGGCTGCTATTTAGGAGAGAACGACGAGAAAACTGTTTTTTCTTGTGGAGAAGTCTCCATAACATTAACAAGAGGGACTTCTCTCCCTAAGTGAACTTAAGAAAGACTATTCTAGAGGTGGTAAACTGACTGAAATTTTAAGTTTTGTTTCTTTACATTGTCAGTGGGAAAGAAAAGGCTGTGGGGGGAGGGGAAGTGTACTGAAGGTTTTGTTCTGATTCTTATTACTCTTAATTACTGTTAATAAATCTTTCTTTATACCCTTTTAAAGTTTTGAGCCTTCTTTGCCTTTCTCCTAATCCTATCTCACAGCAGGAAGTGAATGCATTGGTGATTAGCCAACACCGAACCCACCACACTCTTTGGTGTGTTGGCTGGGAAATCTCAAAATTGGTGAAATATCAAATTAGCGAACAAAAACCACTACAAGACATTGGTGTTTCTGCCTCATTTCAAATGGAAACTGCCACATCTTCTGGTGAAGAATGCAGGCAATTGATGAATGCTGTGAGATAGGAAATTTATTGGGAGAAATGAATAGCAAGGCACGTATTAGGTCAAGTAGAATGATAGTGAAAAAGTTTTATTGCAATTATGGTAAAAGTCTAGGGGTAGAGTGTTCTACATAGAAGTTGTATATGGAATGTAATTTTGATAATAATTTTTGACATGTGTATTTCACAGAGGCGAGGGATGAAATGTCATGGTTTTGCATAGGAGACATTTAGGGAAGTGATACAAAGTTTCCAGCCACTGGAAAGCTAGACACGCCTCTGTGAAAAACACATGTTAAAAACAAAGGAAACATAGAACTTTCTCTTTTTTTTCCAGCTGGCAAAGAGGTAACACACCCCGGCCCCCTGTCTCAGCCAGGCCAGGCCGGGTGGCCCTGCCGTGGGGCTGGGCCACTTCCCCTGGGGCACCTGCCAGCCCCCCCCTCCCCTTCCACATTGGCTGCCAGGCAGGGGAGGGAGTGCTGTGGGCCAGGCCATGGCTGTGATTTCTAACATCTTGCCACTAACCTGGGGCTGAGTCGACTATGCCAGCCCCCAGGAGCAGCCCTGGGCTGAGCTGGCTCAGCCAAGATTCTACCACTGCAACCACCAGGCAGACTGGGCAGGGGGAAGGAGAAGCCACAGCATCATCCCCCCCCCCCTCCCCCCAGCATGCTGCTGCTGAGTTCTGGCCTAGCTGATTAGATCCAAGCCGCCCCTCCAGCTGCAGTTTCCACCATCTGTAGCACCCAGTGCGACCAGGACTGGCCCCACCCTCAAGTCAGGGGCATGTCGCTGTTGGGTAAGAAAGCATTATGGACTCCAAGAAGGCTGGTTTGCATAGCAGCAGCTGTAATGCAAAAAACTCTTCTCTTTTATAGACTGTTCCGATACATTCTACCTGATTGGCTAATTAACAAAAACACCTTTCTCACAAACAATCCTTGAGAAGAACAGAAAAACAGAGTAGGAAAACACCACCTGCAGCTCATTTATAATAACAAGTTATCATTGTTTCTCTACAACTCCCTAAAAAGTCTCACAAGTCCGCTGTGAGAAAACTTATCTCATTTTCTTGCTCTCTGACCAGGCTGTCACGTCCACAGGTCCCCCTTTTTGTTTAAAGAAGGAGGTGGTGTTTGTAATCCTCTGTGGGGCCCCTTGCAGAAAGGAAAACAAATACAGCTCCAGAGGTTCCTCAATCGGACACCAATTTTAAATGGTCAGAGAGATTAAATCTTGTGATTCCCTCTTACAAGAAATGCACTATCAATCCTAAAATCATTTACTTATTCTATTACAATCTCAATACTAAGTCAAATAATGCAGTAACAACTTACCATTAATTTGTTCAAAGAACTGACAGTCTTAGCCTGCCGACAGTTCTTTTTCAGAAACAAAGAAAGGATAGAATGTTCACTCCTCACTTGGGGAGGGGCCATCTGATTGATGGTTGTCATCTTGATCATCATTCAGAGGGTTGCCTGTTAGCCACATTCTGTCTTTGGTGTCACAAGTCAGGGCGGACATGCCTCACAGGTACCCATCCCACTCCAGCATCTGTGGAAACGTATACATACCCGCGGCCCCAAGTGATAAGGTCGAATGGGCCCTCCCACTTATTAGTGGTTAGGTCCTGTAACTGGACCTTCGCTCAAGGCAGGTGCGTCTCACCTGAAGAATGCAACGAGAGAAAATGATTTCGAATGACAGGATTCTCTGAATTCTGTGGCACTGTAAGATGGCTGATTGTATATAGAGCTTTTTCCAATCAACTGTGTGGTGTTTCTTCATGCATTCCCCTTTTTTGTTCAAAACATGCTTCAAGGTACCATGAGCATGTTCAGCAATGGCTTGGCCTGTTGGAGAGTGCAGGATACCAAGTTTGTGTGACACGCCCCATAGGTGTAGAACTGCCGCATCTTCTGTGAGACATAGGCCTAGCCATTGTCAGTTTTCACAGAAGAAGGTATTCCCAAGACTGCAAAAGCTATCTTCCAATGGGCAATGACATCGCAACTCTTTTCTCCAGTATGAGGAGATGCCCACATGGCGGAGGAAAATGTGTTAATAGACATGTGCACACACTTAAATCGGCAACATTCAGCGATGTGAGTGACATCTGTCTGCCAAAGCTGCAAGGCCTTTAGGTCTCTGGGGTTCACCCCCTCTGGTAAAGGTGCAGCAAGTCCATGACAGTCAGCACAAGAACCGACAATGTCACAAGCCTCAGTTGGTATCAAATGAAACTGTTTCTGCAGGGTATGTGCACTTTGATGGAAAAAAATCATGCAGCGCCTTGGCTTGCACAATCTTGTCAGGCTGAGACACTACACATGCAGGGTTAGCCAACCTGTCAGCCCTGGTATTACCTTCTTCTATGAAACCTAGTAAATTGGTGTGACTCCAAATGTGCAAGATGTAATACGGATGGACTCAGGCTTGAATTGCACTCCGCAAGGCTTTCAGTAACTGAAACAATACTGCATTATTGACTTCCTTCAGAAGTGAACAATCCAAACGCTTGGTTATGTCTGTGACATAGGCAGAATCAGTGACCAAATTCAGAGGTACTTGGGAAAATTCCTGGAATGCCATGGCAATGGCCTTTAACTCAAACAGTTTGGCTGAGCCTAACTCATGGCCCTCCAGTGTTTGTCATGCAGATTCATCCTTACAGGTCCTTCCCCATTTTCCCGAAACCGTCAGTGAAGACAGTAGGCCCTTGCAGTGGCACCTGGCTGCTTTTTGACCGCAATGACAAACTTGTTGTTTTTGCCACCTGCAGTAACTTGTGACTATGCATATGATAGGCAATCTGCCCTGAAAAGTTCTACAGTGCACTTTGCAAAGGAGCGCTGTTAGCAAAGGTCCATTCAAAATCTTCCCATTCTACAGGAAGAATGATTGTTGTGGGATCAGGTGCCATCAATTGCAAACACTGTTGATGGCATCTGATTATCAAATGAGCAATCAGCTCAAACAATGAGGGTGCTGTCTTTTTCGGCTGATGGGGTAAGAAGACCCATTCCAAAACATGCAAAGGATCAGACCACTTGTCACTCCATTGGCCAATGATACCCTTAGGATGAAAATCTGGATTTAGGGCAAATTTGGGAGAAAACTTCCAAAAGGGGCCTTTTCGGAAAGCCAACCCATGCGCCCCCTCCCCCCACCTGGTTCAGGAAAAAAATTCCTTGTAGAGTAGTGGAAAAAAACTGTTTATTTAACGGGCCAAGTGCTCCCCAGCACACAAAATGAACAATACCGGATGACAAAACTCATTCGCTGCTCTGAAGAGATGACAAATTCAGAAAGTCTCTCTGGAGGGTGGTCACTCTGTTATCAGTCCCTCCGATGCTGTGAAAGGCTGCAGAGTAGGCCCCGGCATGCTACTAAGTGTGAGCTTTTGGTCTTTCCCTGGGTCCCGGTCTGGAGCAGGTTCAAATGGTTCCAAGAAAAGGGAAAGAAAAATAGTCCAGGGAATTTCTCTGCCTCAGCTAGCTAAACTAACTCAAATGCAAAAGGAGCATGGTGTTCTGCCCCATCTGTGCCCAGACAACAACAGTGTTGCAGCAGACTGTGGAGGAGTGAGTCTAGTTCTTGATAAGAAAACTCTGTGCTTCTTCTTCTCCCCACATTCTCTCTTAGCCAATCTTGAAGGCACAGAATATCCAGCATAAACAGAACAGACGATTGGGGATACAAGCATCATAATATCACCCTAGGACAGTAATGAAGACAGTGATATCAATGCAAGGATCTATTCAATGAACCTGACAAGCAGAAATAGCCTTTTGGACCTCCTCCAGCACTTGTCGCGCTGCAGGAGTCAATTCCTGAGGCAACCTCAGGTCAGGGTCCCCCTTTATAGTGTCATACAATGGGGACAATTGTTTTCAGGTTAGTCCCAAGTAAGGATGCAACCAGCTGATGACACCCATCAATTTCTGGGCATCATTCAAGGTCTGAATAGAATCTGAGAATTGCACTGCCTGATGCTGAATGGTTCGGTCAAGAATTTTGACCCCCAGATACTTCCAGGGTGGGTGCTGTTGAACCTTCTCCGGGGCCACCTGCAGCCCATAAGCATGCAGAGCAGCAAACAGCTGAGACCATATCCTCAGCAACTCATCCTGGGTGGGTGCTGCCACCAGGATGTCATCCATATAATGATAACAACACACATCAGGAAACTGATCGCAAACTCCAGACAAGGCCTGAGCCACATACCACTGACATATAGCCGAGCTATTGCCACAGCCCTGTGGCAAAACCTTCCATTGATATCTCTGCACAGGTTCAGCACTGTTGACTGAAGGCACTGTGAAGGCAAACTTTGTTTTGTCATCAGGATGCAAAGGAATCATAAAAAAACCAGTCCTGCGAGTCAATGATCAAGATCTCCCATCCCGCAGGGATCATGGTGGGTGAGGGCATAACAGTCTGCCATGCCCCCCTGCTTTTCATCGCTGCATTTATTTTCCGGAGGTCCTGTAACAACCTCCACTTTCCAGATTTTTTCTTTATCACAAAGACAGGAGTATTCCAGGGGCTAATAGAAGGCTCAGTGTGTCCCTGTTGAAGTTGTTACTGAACCAATTCATGAAGGGTGGCCAGTTTCTCTTCTGTCAGGGGCCACTGGTGAACCCAAATGGGTTTGTCCACCAGCCACTACAGAGGCAGCGTGGGATATCTTTCACCCTTCAAAGCAGTGGCCCCAGCTAAAAATCCGTCCCAATTCATGCTCCCCAGGAAGCCAATACATTCTGCCCCCATAGATTGGTCGGAACTGGAATGACATAGGGCCTAACTGCAGCCACCTGCCCATTCGCGTTACCGATGAGCACGGACCTTTGCCTTACCAAGGTATGTGCCGCACCCCCCAGCCCTATTATGGGCAACCCCATGGAGGCTAAAGGGCACACAGGAGGCCACACAGGGAGGGCAATGTGTAGCAGGCCCAGGGTCTGCAAGGCTTCCCTGGAGGTCAGAAGCCTAAGATAGGAAAGGCCAAGTCATGATGACTGGACCTTAGAAGCCCCCCTCTTCCTCCTTCGGACCCTTGCTTATCTCTCTGTAAGCCTATAGGTCACTTTCCCTTGACCCTTACAATTGGACAATCTCCAAAACCCCGGTATCCTATATAAACCCCTACTTCTGCCCAGTGCAGCAGAAGATCAGCTGTCACTGAGAACCTTCGTAGAAGACCCCAATAAAGAATTTCTTTGGAACCTCACACAGCCTTCTCCTCTCTCTCCCTGCGTCTGCTGTGGCACCTAGCAAGCTAAAGAGCTGAAATCACAAATTAGCTGATAATCACTAAGAGTTGATATCACTTGAGCTTGCTACACTTGCCTGCGGCTAGCAGCTGCTTGGGAACTTGGACAGCCTGTGCTGAACAGGACTGCGCTCTCTGGACCCTTGCAGCCCACCGGGCATACCCTGGCTGGAAACAGCCATTAACTGGCGACCTGAACTGGATGCTGGACCTTGCATTTCAGAGGAGCAGCATTGCTTCTTGAAATTGTTACTGCCTTTGCTTGCCAAGACCCCCTGAGGAAAAGGACTCTGTTATAGTAGGTCTTCACTGAAGGGACGTCAGTCGACCCTCACGCTGATATCTGGATGACTGTCCAAGGAGACTGACACGGCAGACCACCTCCAGCAGACCTTTGACCCACATCTGGCTGAAGACGTGTAAGTTTTAAAACAGCCTTGCACGCAATTTTTCCTTGGGTCCTTTTTTGTTTTTCTTTTCTTTTTTTTTCTCTTTTTTTCTGCTGGCTGGGAACAGGAAATATGGGGTCGACACTTAGTACATGAAAACGATTCCAGAAAGAGAGAGATTTTTATTTACTAATCCTAGAAATCCTATCTTCTAACAACTTTTCTTTTTCTAAAGGTAATCTTTCAAAAACTAACCTGAAAAAATTTATAAAATTGATTCTTTCCCAATTTCCAGATACTAACGCACACACTATCACTTTAGACTCCTTTTGGGATACAATTGGGACCATGATATATACGTTTCAAACTAACCAAGATTTTTCTGTAACTTGGTTTATCTCTATATTTCATGTTATAACCAAAGCTGTACAGAAAAAAAAAAAAAAGAAAATTCAGCTCCTCTGCAATTGCTCCCTCCCACCCCCAAGAGAAGATTCCAGCCTTATCTTCATCACCAGACCCCCTTCCTTCAAATGCTAATCTTGCTGATAACAATCCTCCCTTTCACTTTCTCTGGGTCCTAGTGCCCTGCCTTCTGCCCCTCTCCCTGCCACGGGGAACACAAAATTCGCACACCCCCTCTGGGCCCCCGGGCTCTGCCTATGGCTCCCCGCCCCACCTCTCGAATGTGGCAAGCATGAATTCCATTCCAGCTGCGCAACCCGCAGTATCCTGCGAGCATCCACCTCCGCGTTATCTCAGAGTGTATTTGCGCCTCTTTCCATCGGGTCAAACCCCCCACCCCTGCTATGGCTCCCCCTACTCCTGCCGCGGCCCCCCCCATTCCTTCCGCCGTCCCTCCCACCCTCGCTGCGGGTCCTCAATCCCACTTACCACCCCTGCTGCTGCCCCCCCACCTTTGCATGTCCCCTTACCCCCCCTACCATCCTTGCCACAGCAGGAGCTCTTCCTGCCTGCCTGCCCACAGCAGCCCCAGCAAACCACGCTGTGTATCAGTGGCACCCCCTTCCAATCTGTCGTGGTTTGGCCCGGAAGTGTGTTTCTGGAAGAGTCTAAGTCAGACCAATCAGTAGCCAAATTCAAAATTGGCATCTGGTGCTGGCCACTGAGGTTTGGATACGCCTCTGAGAACACACAGGGGTTAAAAGCAGGAGATTCCCAGAGAACTTCCTCTTTGGGAATCCGGCGTTGGTGAGTGGAGTCTGGACCTCTCCCCTGCCCAGCTGCGTCTGGGTGGGGGAGGGGGAGGCCATGACAGGGAGGAGGCCGGGAGCCCCAGGGGGTGCAGGGGTGGAGGTTGTTGGACCGTGCAGGGGTGGCAGAGACTTGAGATGTCTGGGCAGCCCCCCTGGAGAGAGAGACAGAGACTGCACTGGCAGCTCGGCTGGCCAGAAGCAGGGGATGCGGCAGCTGTGGGAGTCCTTGGGCAGGCAGAAGTGAAGATTTTAACCCCTTTGTAGACTAATGGAAACCTTACAAATACTGAATCCTCCTGAATCAGAATGAGGTGAGAGAGAGATGAGAGATGAAATGGGCAAGCATGAGGAAAGCTGGAAGAGGAGAGAAGAATCCTGGGTGGAAGAGATGATGGAGTGGCCTTGGGCTGGACTCTTTCTTGTATAGCCATGAACAGACCCGTGTTTTTTCCCTGTGACCCAGAGACTGTATTTAGGGGGAGGCAACACCCGGGAGTCAAGAGTGAAGCAGCGGCGTGAACAGAGACGGCTGAAGAGGGTGTGGGAGGCCCTCTGTCTCCGTGGGGAGGAAGATCTCTGTTCATGAGGCCTCTCAGCCCCAGGGGGTGAAATTTGGGGGGGACTGGTGTCCCGAAGTTGAGAGACTGCTGTTTCTGGAAGTGGGTGGAGCATCTTTAAACGGGGAGCCCTAAAAGCAGTCCTGGCCCATGTCCAGTGGTGAGAGCACTGGACATGGGGGGGAGAAGTCACGAGGGCCGATGTTCTCTGTGCGGGGCCATGAGTGACACGGAAGCACAGGAGGTTTTAATTGTGCTTCTGGGGGAAGCCTATAAGGCAAGGGAGGACTCCTCTCTTTCCCTGATGGATTTGAGAGTTGATTATTTGAGGGGTGGTGAATCTGTGGAGAAAAGGGAGGGGGAGGAGGAATGTATTTGGAAGGTATTCATTCTTAGCTGTGTATGTGTCCCTTTCTAGATTTGTATGAACAAAGTGTTGTTTTTCCCTCCATCCCCGAATGGGAGCCTGCTTTGTTCTGTTCTCGGGTCACATCTCACAGCAACCATTTTTGGAAATATACCCTTCATGGGGGCCCTGGCATTGTGCCAGAGTCAAACCATGACACGATCCCACGGCCTCCTTTCCCCCACTTCTCCCTTGCCCACATCCCTAGGCTTTGCAGCCACACACCCACCCTCAGAGTCCCCCGAACAGAACCTCCCAGACCCCGCACGGTAGCACCCCACTTCCACATGAGCCCCAGTCCTGTGCATGCTGTGCCACCCGTGGCACTGCCATTCCAGCCCCACTGCTGCTTCCCTCTAGCCATGGTCTACCATGTGCCTCCTCACATTCTCTCCAGTCCCATACACCCCTGCAAAATCTTGCTCCAACACGCCATAAAAAGCATAAGGCACTGCCTGCTCGCTCTCACTCCTCTTCTGAGGACAGCACTGACAGTGACTCTGATTCTGATACAGAGGACATTGATCCATGGGCTCTAATAAAAATGGAGGTAACTCAGGCAGGGGACTGGAAGCTGGCTCAGAAAATTAATGTCTTTCCAGTAGATTATAAAAAGGGAAAAAGAGGGGGTGCTGCTACTACAAGGATGTGGGAACCTAACACAAATAAAGAACTTCTACAACTAAGAAATATAGCCAAAGAACATGGTAGAAGTTCACATATTTTTAGAAATTTCCTAGAAGCTATGTTCTCAGCACGTTTTGGTACCCCAGGATATTAAGAATATTGCCCAGTGCCTTCTTTCCCCAGCAGAATATATGTTATGGGAAAGACATTGGAAAAGACAAAAACATTATCAGACACCTGCGCTAAAGATGCTGATAGGCCAGACTTTACAGTCGAACAGCTGGTTGGGGATGGGGATTTACAGAAAACCTCTGATCAAGCTGACACCTTACCTAAGGCAGCACTACAAGACGTGGCTATTGCAGCAAAAAACTCCTTACTTCTTAACCCAGATGACTCTATTCCTACCCAACATTTTTCTAATATTAAACAAGGAGTAGATGAAAGCTTTATCAAATTTGTGGACAGAATTAAAGATGCTCTGGAAAACCAGATAGAGAGTACAGAGGCAAGAAAAGAACTGTTGTACAAGATTGCCATGAGTAACTCGAACAAAAAATGTAAAACAATTCTGAGGGCCCTACCCTTGGATACAGAACCTACCATAGAGCAAATGCTGGAAAACTGTACATGCTGTCTGTCCACTGAAGATACAGTGGCCGAAGCAGTTGCTAAGGGTATTGCAGAAGGAGTTTCTGGTGCATTTGCAGTAGTGGCTTCCAAAGACCAGGCCCGCTGCTTTCACTGCAGAGACATTGGACATTTTATAAAGGACTGTTCAGACAGGTCACCTACCCAAAACCCCGTAACACCTACCAAAGACCCCAGAACCAGCAGCGCTACCAGCAGCGTTTGGGAAACGGGCTGCAGAGCGTGGTGGGGCTGACACAAAGACAACAAATCATAAGGCCATCCAGACACAGTCACGCATCATCCCAGGAGATTCCAGACTACATGAGGAGGATCCAACACACGGAGCAATACAGATGGGAACCTGGCACCAGCTGGTAACCGCTCTGTCCATTGACTTTAATAATGGGAATGTTTATCATGTTCGCACAGGCAAATGTGGGCCAAAAGGTGGTCCTTTTGACATCCTAATTATAGGTGATACTCTCCATAGCCCAAAGGCTATCTTGTTGTTCCAGAAGTACAAACAGTGCACTCAGGACAAGAAATCTCTGTCCAGCTGTACTGCACGGACTTACCATTTTTCCTTTCAAGGGGAACTCCGATTGCACAAGCCTTTTTACTCCTGAAGAATCATAGGGAACAGTTTCCTCTCAACCCTACAGCAATGCGGGCACAAGTTGTGGGACGAAGTAAGGCTACCATTGAGTGTGGTCTTACCTGCAGAGAAGATACACCTACCAGGGATGCTGGACACCGGTGCAGACATGACCAACATCACTCACTCAGAATGGCCAGCACACTAGGAACTAACACCTGTAGCAGGCATGATTTCAGGGATCAGTGGAGCTACAGTTCCCATGCGAAGCAAGAACAAGATCCTCGTCAAAGGGCCTGAAGGCAAGTTGGCAACCATCTGCCCATTTGTAGTAAGGGCCCCCATCAGCCTTTGGGGAAGGGACATTCTATCCCAATGGGGGGCTTCCCTACGTATTCCCAGTCATGAATTCTAACTGGGGCCACTGAGGAGCATGCACTACCAGATACCCCTCACCTGGAAATGCTATGACTCGGTCTGGATCGAACACTGGCCCCTCTCTAAAGTCAAACTGCTTGCACTACAAGCCCTCGTGGAAGAACGGCTCACCAAAGGCCACATCGTCAAGACCACCAGCCCTTGGAACTCTCCAGTCTTTGTACTGCAAAAGCCTGGAATGGACAGGTGGAGGCTCCTCCACAACCTCCTCAAAATCAACGAGGTCATCGAGGACATGGGTCCCCTCCAGCCTGGCCTGCCCTCACCATCGATGCTGCCTAGAGACTGGACACTTGCTATCATAGATATTAAAGATTGTTTCTTCAGCATTCCACTGCATCCCCAAGACGCTCCATGGTTTGCTTTCTTCATTCCCTCTCTTAATAGAGGCTCCACTCAAAAGATTTCATTGGTGTTTTCTTCCCCAAGGAATGAAAAACAGTCCCACTATATGCCAGTGGTACGTTGTCCACATCCAGTCTCCCGTTCGGAACCTATTCCCAGATGCAATCATCCATCATTATATGGATGATATCCTAGTCTGTGCATCAGAAAAAGCTTACTTAGACAAAGTAGTTAAAAAGACTATTGAAACCATAGAAAAAGCAGAATTTGAGATCCGTGAGGACAAAATACAGTACACCAACCCATGGACTTACCTTGAATTCCAGATCTGGGAAAGGACCATCGTACCCCAGCAGCTCACCATCCGAGACGACCCAAAAACACTGAGTGACTTTCACAGTCTGTGCAGATCCATCAACTGGGTACGTCCACTGCTAGGTATTACAACAGAGGACCTTGCTCCCCTGTTCAACCTTCTTTGTGGCAGCGAGGACCTGGACTCTCCACGCACTCTCACATCAGAAGCCCGAGATGCCATCACCAAGGTCCAAGAAGCCCTGTCTTCACGCAAAGCCCATAGCTTCAAGCCCAGCCTGCCTTTCCAGTTCGTCATTCTGGGAAAAGCACCTAGGTTCTATGGACTGATTTTCCAATGGGATACTCAACTTAGAGCCCCTTTACTGATATGGGAATGGATCTTTACAAATAACCAACCTACAAAAACAATTACAAGCTTCCAAGAAATCATGGCACATCTAATAAAAAAGTCCAGAACTCACCTCCGGTCTCTTGCAGGGTGTGAGTTCACATGCATATACTTGCCACTGACCACTGGGGACCTGGAGGATTTGCTCCAGACCAATGAAAATCCCCAGTTTGCCCTATATAGCTATACAGGCCAAATTTCAGTACGTATCCCAAAACATAAACTTTTTAATCATTATGTAACATTTCATCTGACCCCAAATTAGTTCAAAATAAAACACCTCTCAAAGTTCTACCCATCTTTACAGGTGGCTCAGGGTCAGCCCACAAGTCTGTAATGACATGGAAAGACCTTAAGACCCAAAAATGGGAGTCTGACATAGAAATAGTGGAGGGATCTCCACAGATCGCAGAGTTAGCAGCTGTTGTCAGAGCCTTTGAGAAATTCAAAGACGAACCCTTTAATCTGGTCACAGATTCAGTTTATGTTGCTGGCATAGCTATGAGAGCAGAACATGCTCTTCTCAAAGATGTTGCCAATCCAAAGTTATACCAATTGATTTCTACATTAACACGCTTAATTTCCCACAGTAAACAACCTTACCATATTATGGCCCCCAGGGGCAGAAGCCCAGCAGGGAGGCCGGTTGTCCAGGATAGCTCACGGAGGGTCCAGGATCGCCCAGCGGGGGGTTCAGGCAGCCCAGGCAAGCTATAGTGATTTGCAGCTCAGCTCTTTAGTGATTTCAGCTCTTTCAGCTTGCCTGGGGCCGTCACCCTGGGTATCGCCGCAGCAGACGCAGAGAGAGGGAGCAGCGCTGTGTGGGTTCCGCAGGGTTCTTTTATTGGGGTCTCCGCGAAGGGTCCATTGACAGCTCTCCTCTGCCGAACCGGGCAGAGTTTAGGGGTTTTTATACCTTACAGGGGGATTGAAAACTGTCCAATAGTAAGGGTCAGGGGAAAAGTGACCTATGGATATACAGAGAGATAACAGGGTCCCAAAGGCGGAAGAGGGGGGCTTCTAAAGCCTTAGTCATGCTGACTTTGGTATTTCCTAGCTCAGGCTTCTGATCTCCAAGGCCTTGCAGGCCTTGTGCCTGCTACAACTCCACTTTCTGTATTTAGAAAAAAGGCGTTCCCTATGGTTCTTTTAAAACAATGGACAAGGCATGAGAACATAAGTAACACGATGACAATTACAAGAAAAATCCACAACATTCCCTTAACCAAAGATGCAGCCCATCCCGTTAGTCCCCATTGACCGAAGAGATCATTGACCCAGTCTGGGGTCTGTTCTACTTTTAAGTCCTTCACGAGTCCCTTCAGTTTCTGGATGTTGGCGTGGATGGATTCCGAGCGTGAAGAGAGATTGAAGCAGCACATCCCTTCGAAGTCCTCGCAGCCGTGTCCGTGGGCAAGCAGCAGGAAGTCAATTGCTGCTCGATTTTGGAGGGAGGCATGTCTTGTGGTTTCTTCTTCCTTTAAGAGATCGCTCAGGGCAGCAGAAGTAGCGTTAGCTTGCTTACTGAGCCAGCACCCAAGGTGATTTATGTCACCCAGGGCCTTTGCTGCAGCTACCCATGGTAGGAATATAGAGACCGCTATCTTTTTAGGTTTGTTCCAATCGTATAATTTGGGATCGCAATTTTCATCAAATGCTGTGTAGGACCTTTTGTGGCGTTTTAACTCGCTCTCCTTTTTCCAATTGTGCAACAAGGTGATATTTGGAGTAAGGGTGGAAAGTTTTCCTAGGGTACAGGGACCTCCCTGGAGTCGTGAGGGGATCCCAGCCCATACTCTGTCACCACAGATGAGAAACGTTCCCTTGGGTAGAACTTTGGGATGGAGAGAGGACACAGAGATCACACGAGCAGTGTAATTACACCAATCGTGAGGGTTGTAGGCTTTGTTAATTGGTGATATGTCTTTTCGGTATGTGTTTTTGTTCAGATCAATTTCAGGCAAATTATTCTTTGGACGTCTAAAGTAAAATTTGACACAGAAGGTGGCCTTAGAGGACCCCAATAGATCCAATTCTTGAGGTTCCTCAAGAGCATTGGGCAGTATTTTTGTCCACTGGTCCCAAGTTTCTACCTGGTGGGGTCTCTTACCTGTGGTGCTGAGAAGCTCTGAATTATAGGCGGGCCAATCATCGGCTATGAAAGGAATTCCTACTAGACATGTGGAAAGTGGGTTATCAACGCTCCCCATGGATAAGCACATGTTATCCTGTTTTAATGTTCTTGCTAAGGTTACCCAGACATTATGGCTCGGCTGTGGGCCGATCCAACTGATGGCACATGGCACGGTGAGGAACATCCAGGCAGCAGTGAGGACAGCGCCAACGGAGATATTTTTCATCTTTGGGCAGGAATGGGGCTTCTGATAGGGAATATAAGCAAAACTTGTTATTTTTATGGTAGGAGGGGAGGGTTAGGATTCCTTTCTTGCTCCTTTCCTCTGTTCCTCCCACCTCCCCCCTTTATTTTTAGTTTTTTACTGTTTTGTTTTTTTTTTTTTTTCCTATGGTGCTAAGGGTGGGGGAATAGGTAAAAGGTTAGAGGCTTTTGGTAAGGGTAGATAAAAGGGACAATAGGGTTTTTTAGGGTAAAAAGGGTAATAACATCTAATTCAGAGAACAGTTTGTTTTCAGGCTGTGCCTGGCCTAGGGCTTGATGCCACAGAATGTTGTTCAGCTTTCTGGTTTGTCTGCTGCTGTGTGATGGGACAGTCGTCTCCTCCACTTGTGGATGTTTGGCGACGTCTTCGTCTCCAGGCCGAGCTGGTCTGGTTTTGAGGAGGTCTTGTGTTTGACTCAGGAGGATTCTTGTCACTGCTTGTGGAAGTGGTATTTGCAGTGCCTAGGTATGGTTTTATGTTTTTCCCTGGGTACCATCTTGGACCAGATGGTAGCAGAACACACGCATATCCTCTTCCCCATGTGATGAGTTCGAAAGGTCCCGAGACTTTATGTGTTTCTGAGTCCTTCACCAGCACAGGTGGTTTCTCTGTGAGCTTTGCTTGGGTGGTATTTGCAAAGTGGCGAAGTATTGGTGGATCAGGCTCTGATGTTGTACAGTTCAGGAAGTTGATGACATAGAGAGCCTTGCAAAGTCTTTCAACTGGAGAGGTGATTTTTGTCCCTCTCTGTTGCTGATTGAGGACTCTTTTGAGAGTTTGATGTGTCCTTTCCACGATGGATTGTCCTGTGGGGTTTGCAGGTATACCTGTCTTGTGTTGTATTCCCCAGTCACTGAAGAACTCTTTCAACTTACGAGAGGTATAGGCAGGTCCATTATCTGTTTTGATCTCCTTTGGTACTCCCAGGGTTGCAAATGCGAGGAGAAAATGTTTTATGGTGTGCTGCGCAGTTTCTCCTGTATGTGTTGATGCAAATACTGCTCCTGAGAATGTATCAACCGATACATGCACATACTTTGACCTTCCAAAAGGCGCAAAGTGGGTTACATCTGTCTGCCACAGCTGGCAGCTGTTTAAACCTCGGGGATTGACTCCCGTCCCCATAGATGGTATCTGGTAGTTTTGACAGTTCGGGCATGTAGCAACAATAGCTTTTGCCTGATCTTTTGAGAGCTTGAACATTCTGATAAGGGCAGGCACATTTTGATGGAAAAATGAGTGTGACAACTTTGCCTGGGCAAAGATGTTAGGGACATTAGCAGTCTCTATTGCCATGGCTAAGGTGTCTGCTTTCCTGTTCCCTTCTGCAATGAAACCTGGGAGGTCAGTGTGTGACCTCACATGCATTATATAGTACGGTTGTTTTCTGTGGGAAATTAAGCGTGTTAATGTAGAAATCAATTGGTATAACTTTGGATTGGAAACCTCTTTGAGAAGAGCATGTTCTGCTCTCATAGCTATGCCTGCAACATAAGCTGAATCTGTGACCAGATTAAAAGGTTCGTCTTTGAATTTCTCAAAGGCTCTGACAACAGCTGCTAACTCCGCAATCTGTGGAGATCCCTCCACTATTTTTATGTCAGATTCCCAATTTTGGGTCTTAGGGTCCCTCCACGTCATTACCGACTTGTGGGATGACCCTGAGCCATCTGTAAAGACAGTTAGAGCTTTGAGAGGTGTCCTACTTTGGACTAATTTTGGAGTCAGATGAAATGTCACATCACGATTAAAAAGCTTATGTTTTGGGATATGCACTGAAATTTGGCCTGTATAGCTGTCTAAGGCATACTGGAGACTCTCATTGGTCTGGAGCAAATGTTCCAGATCCCCAGTGGTCATTGGCAAATATATGCATGTGAACTCACACCCTGCAAGGGAACGGAGGCGAGTTCTAGCCTTTTTTATTAAATGTGCCATAATTTCTTGGAAGGTGGTAATGGTTTTTGTGGGTTGGTTATTTGTGAAGATCCACTCCAGGATTAGTAGAGGGTCTCGAAGTTGAGTGTCCCATTGGAAAATCAGTCCATAGAACCTAGGTGCTTTTCCCAGAATGACGAACTGGAAAGGCAGGCTGGGCTCGAAGCGATGGGCTTTGCGTGAAGACAGGGCTTCCTGGACCTTGGTGATGGCATCTCGGGCCTCTGGTGTTAGAGTGCATGGAGAGTCCAGATTCTCCTTGCCCCGAAGAAGGCTGAACAGTGGAGCGAGGTCCTCTGTTGTAATTCCTAGCAGTGGACGTACCCAGTTGATGGATCCGCACAGACTGTGTAAGTCTCTCAGGGTTTTTGGGTCGTCTCGGATGGTGAGCTGCTGGGGTACGATGGTCCTTTCCCGGATCTGGAGTCCAAGGTAAGTCCATGGATTGGTGTACTGTATTTTGTCCTCACGGATCTCAAATCCTGCCTTTTCTATGGTTTCAATAGTCCTTTTAACTGCTTTGTCCAAGTACGTTTTTTCTGGTGCACAGACCAGGATATCGTCCATATAGTGATGGATGATCGCACCTGGGAATAGGTTCCGAACAGGAGACAGGATGTGAGCAACATACCACTGGCATATACTTGGACTGCACTTTAGTCCTTGTGGAAGAAAACACCAATGATATCTCTTGAGTGGAGCCTCTCTGTTAAGAGAGGGGACGGAGAAGGCAAACCGTGGAGCGTCCTGGGGATGCAGCGGGATGCTGAAGAAACAGTCTTTAATATCAATGATAGCAAGTGTCCAGTCTCTAGGCAGTATCGATGGTGAGGGCAGGCCAGGCTGAAGGGGACCCATGTCCTCGATGACCTCGTTGATTTTGCGAAGATCGTGGAGGAGCCTCCACCTGTCCGTTCCAGGCTTTTGTAGTACGAAGACTGGAGAGTTCCAAGGGCTGGTGGTCTCTACGATGTGGCCTTTGGCGAGCTGTTCATCCACAAGGGCATGTAGTGCGCGCAGTTTGACTTTAGGGAGGGGCCACTGCTCGATCCAGATCGGGTCATGGCATTTCCAGGTGAGACGAGGAGTGTCTGGCAGTGCGCGCTCCTCAGTGGCCCCAATTAGAAATCCGGACTGGGAATACGTAGGGAGGCTCCCCACTGACATAAAATGTCCCGTCCATACAAGGTGATGGGGGCCCTTACCGCAAATGGGCGGATGGTTGCCAACTTGCCTTCAGGCCCTTCGACGAGGATGTTGTTCTTGCTCCGCATGGAAACTGTAGCTCCACCGATCCCTGTGATCATGCCTGCCACAGGTTGTAGCTCCCAGTGTGCTGGCCATTCCGAGCGGGCGATGATGGTCACGTCTGCACCGGTGTCCAGCATCCCTGGTAGGTGGAACTTCTCTCCTCTGCAGGTAAGACCGCACTCGATGACAGGCTTACTCGGTCCCACAACTTGTATCCACATTGCTGTGGGGTTGAGAGGAAGCTGTTCCCTGTGATTCTTAGGGAGTAGAAAGGCCTGTGCGAATGGGGTACCCTTTGGAAGAAAATATGGTAAGTCTGTGCAGTACACCTGGACAAAGATTTCTTGTCCCGGGTGCACTGTTTGTACTTCTGGAACAACAAATATTTCCTTTGGGCTATGGAGAGAATCACCTATAATTAGGATGTTAGAAGGACCTCCTTTTGGCCCACGTTTTCCTGTGGGAACACGATAAACATTGTCATTTTTAAAGTCAATGGACAGTGCAGTTACCAGCTGACGGCGCGTTCCCTTTGGTATGGCTCCGTGTGTTGGATCCTCCTCATGTGGTCTGGAATCTCCTGGGATGGTGTGTGACTGGGTCTGGGTGGCCTTTGATTTGGTGTCCTTGCGTGGGGCCCCACCACGCTCCGATGGAAGTTTCCCGGACGTGGCTGATAGTGCTGCTGATTTTGGGGCCTTTGGTAGAAATTGCGAGGGTACCTGGGAGGTGACCTCTCTGGACAGTCCTTTATAAAATGTCCAAAATCTCCGCAGTGGTAGCAGCGGACCTGATCTTTAGAAGCTATTACTGCATATGCACTAGAAACTCCTTCTGCAATACCCTTAGTTACTGCTTGGGCCACTGTATCTTCAGTGGACAGGTGGCGTGTGCAGCTTTCCAGCATTTGCTCTATGGTAGGTTCTGTGTCTAAGGGTAAGGCTCTCAGAATTGCTTTACATTTTTCATTTGAATTGCTCATGGCAAGTTTACACAACAGTTCTTTTCTTGCCTCTGTGCTCTCTATCTGTTTTTCCAGAGCATCCTTAATTCTATCCACAAATTTGATAAAGCTTTCATCTATTCCTTGTTTGATAGTAGAAAAATATTGGGTGGGGGTAGAATCATCTGGGGTGAGAAGTAAGGAGGTTTTTGCTGCTATAGCCACGTCTTGTAATGTTGCCTTAGGTAAAGTATCAGCTTGGTCAGAGGGTTTTTGCAAATCCCCTTCACCAGCCAGCTGTTCGAGTGTAAAATTTGACTTATCAGCATCTGCAGCATAGTTATCTGATAATGTTTTTAACTGCTTTTTCCAATGCCTTTCCCAAAGCATGTACTCGGCGGGAGAAAGGAGGCACTGGGCAATATTTTTAATATCGTGGGGTACCAGAACATGTGCTGAGAACGTAGCTTCTAGGAAATTTCTAAAAATATGTGAACTTCTACCATGTTCTGTGGCTGTATTTCTTAATTGCACAAGTTCTTTATTTGTAATAGGTTCCCATGTCTTTCTATTAGTGGCACCTCCTTTTTTTCCCTTCTTATATTCTACTGGAAAGGCAGTAATTCTCTGAGCTAATTGCCAGTCCCCTGCCTGTGTGGCTTCCATTTTTATTTTTGCCCAAGGATCTACATATTCTATTTCCAAATCAGAATCGCTGTCACTGCTGTCATCAGATGACGGCAAGTGAGGGCTAGCAGGTCGTGCCTTATGTTTCTTATGGCTGGCTGGAGCTGCATTTGGCAGAGGTGCCTGTGGCTGGACCGGATATAAGGCAGCACATGGCAGGACGTGGCTACATGTGGCACATGGCGGGGTGGCCGTGCAATGCGTGATACAGCATGCACAGGACTGGGGGGCATGGGGAGGGGGGGCAGAACTGAAGGAAGTCTGGGGGGTCCCGACCGGGGGCTGCGGAGCGTGGGTATGGGGTTGCACAGCGAGGGTATGGGGGCAGGGGGGGTGCGGGATGTAGGAGGCGGCGGGACTGGAAGAGGGTGCGGCGGGTACAATTCCGGCGGCAGCAGGGATGATGCCGGGGGCAGGGAAAGACGCGATGGTAGCGGGGGGGGCGAGGGTGGAGGAGGGAGTGGGGGCGGGCACGGCAGGGACAGGAGGGACGGCAAAGCGGGTGGGGGGGGCCCCAGCAGGGTCGGGGGGAGCAGGGGGAGGGGTGGGGTTTGGGTCGGTCCCGGCGGGAACTGGCGCAGATGCTCTCGGAGATAACACAGAGCAAGGAGGCGCGCAGGGTGTGGCTCCCGAGGGGAAGGCGGGGGGGGAAGAGGGGGTGGGCAGGGGCTGTGGGCGCCCTGGGGTCGGGGGGGTGCGGCGCAGATGGCGGGACACTAGGACCCAGCGAAGTGCTGGAATCCAGGGTGGAGGGGGTGTTATCTCCTCCATTAGCATTTGAAATAGGCGCTTCTGTTAAGTGAGATAAGAACTTTTCGTTTCGTTCGACAGAAGTTAGCCCTGAGTTTAAAATCTTTTTGTTAGTTTTTTCTACAGCTTTAGTGATAGCGTGAAACATAGGTAAAAACCGGGTTACAGAAAAGTCTTGGTTAGTTTGAAACTTATATATCGTGGTCCCAATTGTATCCCAAAAGGAGTCTAAGGTAATAGTCTGTGTATTAGTATCTGGGAAGTGGCAGAGAATCCACTTTATAAAATGTTTCAGGTTAGTTTTTGAAAGGTTACCTTTAGAAAAAGAAAAGTTGTTAGAAGATAGGATTTCTAGGATTAGGGAATATAAATCTCTCTCGTTCTGGGATCGTTTACTAAGCTTTGATCCCATTTTTCAGTTCCCGCCAGCAGAAAAAAGAGAAAAAAAAAGAAAAAAAACCCAAAAAAAAGGACCCAAGGAAAAATATTTTTGCGCGCAAGAAAGGCTGTGTTAAACTTACACTTTTCAGCCTGTTGTGGGTCAAAGTTCTGCTGGGGGTCGTCTGCTCGTCAGCCTCCACGGACACTCGCGTGCCCAGGTGTCGGGGTGCGGGTCGGCTGACCTCCTGTCCAGGAGAGTCCTTCTAAAACGAAGAGCTTCTCCTTCCAGGAGCTCTGGCGAGCGGAGGCAGTGACAATTTCACGAAGAAATGCTGCTCCTCTGAAATGCCAGGTCCGGCATTCAGTTCCGCGGCCAGGACATCACGGCGGTTCAGATGTCGGCCCAGGGGCCCCTCGCTGTTCGGGCATCCGCTATGTTCGGTGCGCCAGCTATGGCCCCCAGGGGCAGAAGCCCAGCGGGGAGGCCGGTTGTCCAGGATAGCTCACGGAGGGTCCAGGATCGCCCAGCGGGGGGTTCAGGCAGCCCAGGCAAGCTATAGTGATTTGCAGCTCAGCTCTTTAGTGATTTCAGCTCTTTCAGCTTGCCTGGGGCCGTCACCCTGGGTATCGCCGCAGCAGACGCAGAGAGAGGGAGCAGCGCTGTGTGGGTTCCGCAGGGTTCTTTTATTGGGGTCTCCGCGAAGGGTCCATTGACAGCTCTCCTCTGCCGAACCGGGCAGAGTTTAGGGGTTTTTATACCTTACAGGGGGATTGAAAACTGTCCAATAGTAAGGGTCAGGGGAAAAGTGACCTATGGATATACAGAGAGATAACAGGGTCCCAAAGGCGGAAGAGGGGGGCTTCTAAAGCCTTAGTCATGCTGACTTTGGTATTTCCTAGCTCAGGCTTCTGATCTCCAAGGCCTTGCAGGCCTTGTGCCTGCTACACCATATAATGCATGTGAGATCACACACTGACCTCCCAGGTATCATCACAGAAGGGAACAGGAAAACGGATGCATTAGCCATGGCAATAGAAACTGCCAATGTCCCTAACATCTTTGCCCAGGCAAAGTTGCCACACACATTTTTTCATCAAAATGTGCCTGCCCTTATCAGGATGTTCAAGCTTTCAAAAGATCAAGCAAAAGCTATTGTCATCACATGCCCGAACTGTCAAAACTACCAGATACCATCTATGGGGACGGGAGTCAATCCCCGAGGTTTAAACAGCTGCCAGCTGTGGCAGACAGATGTGACTCACTTCCCGCCTTTTGGAAGGTCAAAATACATGCATGTATCGGTCGATACATTTTCAGGAGAAGTGTTTGCATCAGCACATCCAGGAGAAACTGCGCAGCACATCATAAAACATTTCCTCTTTGCCTTCACTACCCTGGGAGTAGCAAAAGAAATCAAAACAGACAATGGACCTGCCTGTACCTCTCATAAGACAAAAGAGTTCTTCAATGAGTGGGGAATAGAACATAAGAAAGGCATACCTGCAAACCCTACAGGACAATCCATCGTGGAAAGGACACATCAAACCCTTAAAAGAGTCTTCAATCAACAGCGAAGAGAAACAAAAATAATTTCTCCAGTTGAAAGGCATTGCAAGGCTCTCTACATCATCAGCTTCCTAAACTGTACAACATCAGAGCCTGACCCTCCAATACTTCGCCACTTTGCAAATACCACCCAAGCAAAGCTCAATGGGAAACCACCTGTACTAGTGAAGGACCCAGAAACACATCAAATTTCTGGACCTTTCCAATTGATTACTTGGGGAAGATGATGTGCGTGTGTTCTACTACCATCTGGTCCAAGATGGTACCCAGGGAAAAACATAAAACCATACCTAAGCACTGCAAATACCGCTCCCACAAGCAGTGACAAGAATTCTCCTGAGTCAAACACAAGACCTCCTCAAAACCAAACCAGTTCTGCCTGGAGACGAAGATGTAGCCAATTGTCCACATGCAGAGAAAAAGACCGTCCCATCATGCGACAGCAGACGAAGCAGAAAGCTGAACAACATTCTGCGACATCAAGCCATAGGCCATACAAAGCCTGAACACAAAATTGTTCCCTGAATTATATGTTATTACCCTTTTTTTTTTTTCTTAAAAAACCCTATTGTCCCCTTTCTCAACTCTTACCAAAAACCCCTAACTGTATAACCACTCCCCCATCCTTAGCTTACAGAAAAAAAAAAAAAAAGGGCAGGGAGGAAGGAACAGAGGAAAGGAACAAGGGACCAAAACCTAACCCTCCCCTACCACCATAAAGGTAACAAATTTTGCTTATATTCCCTATCAGAAGCCCCATTCCTGTACAAAGATGAAAAATATCTCCGTTGGTGCTGTCCTCACTGCTGCCTGGATGTTCTTCACTGTACCATACGCCATCATCTGGAATAGCCCACAGCCAAGCCATAATGTCTGGGTAACCTTAGCAAAGACATTAAAACAGGATAACATGTGCTAATCCATGGGAAGCATTGATGACCCACTTTCCACATGTCTAGTAGGAATTCCCTTTGTAGCTAATGACTGGCCCATCTATAACTCGGAGCTCCTAGGCACCACAGGTAAGAGACCCAACCTGGTAGATACTTGGGACAAGTGGACAAAAATGTTGCCCAATGCTCTAGAGGAACCCCAAGATTTGGACCTGTTGGGGTCCTCCAAGGCAACATACTGTGTCAAATTTTACTTTAGACGTCCAAAAAATAATTGGCTAGAAATTGACCAGACCAAAAACACACACCGAAAAGACATATCGCCAATTAACAAAGCCTATAACTATCCTGATTGGTGTAATGACACTGCTCGTGTGATCTCTGTGTCCTCTCTCCACCCCAAAGTATTACCCAAGGGAATGTTTCTCATCTGTGGTGACCTAGTATGGGCAGGGATTGCCTCACGACTCCAGGGAGGTCCCTGTACCCTTGGAAAACTTTCTACTCTCACTCCAAATAGCACCTTGGTACACAATTGGAAAAAAGATCCTACACAGAATTCAATGAAAATTGCGATCCCAAATTATATGATTGGAACAAACCAAAAAAGATTGCTGTCTCTATATTCCTACCACGGTTAACTGCAGCCAAAGCCCTTGGTGAAATAAATCACCTAGGGTGCTGGCTCAGGAAGCAAGCTAACGCTACATCTGCTGCCCTGAGTGATCTTTTAAAGGAAGAAGAAACCACAAGACATGCATCACTCCAAAATCGAGCAGCGATTGACTTCCTGCTGCTTGCCCACGGATATGGCTGCCAAGACTTAGTAGTGATGTATTGTTTCAATCTCTCTTCACGCTTGGAATCCATCCACGCAAACATCCAAAAACTGAAGCAACTTGTGAAGGACTTAAAAGTAGAAAGCAACCCAGACTGGGTCAATGACCTTTTCGGTCAGTGGGGATTAACAGGATGGGTTGCATCTTTGGTTAAGGGAATGTTGTGGATTTTCCTTGTAATTGTCATTGTATTAGCTTTGTGTCTCATGTCTTGTTCATTGTTTTAAAATAACTATAGGGAACGCTTTTTTCTAAACACAGAAAGTGGAGCTGTAGCAGGCTCAGGGCCTGCAAGACTTCCCTGGAGGTCAGAAGCCTAAGATAGGAAAGGCCAAGTCATAATGACTGGACCTTAGAAGCCCCTCTCTTCCTCCTTCGGACCCTTGCTTATCTCTCTGTAAGCCTATAGGTCACTTTCCCTTGACCCTTACAATTGGACAATCTCCAAAACCCCGGTATCCTATATAAACCCCTACTTCTGCCCAGTGCAGCAGAAGATCAGCTGTCACTGAGAACCTTCGTAGAAGACCCCAATAAAGAATTTCTTTGGAACCTCACACAGCCTTCTCCTCTCTCTCCCTGCGTCTGCTGTGGCACCTAGCAAGCTAAAGAGCTGAAATCACAAATGAGCTGATAATCACTAAGAGTTGATATCACTTGAGCTTGCTACGCTTGCCTGTGGCTAGCAGCTGCTTGGGAACTTGGACAGCCTGTGCTGAACAGGACTGCGCTCTCTGGACCCTTGCAGCCCACCGGGCATACCCTGGCTGGAAGCAGCCATTAGCGATGATTGTCACATCCACCCCTGTGTCAATCAAACCTTGAAGCTCGATCATTGGCAGGCAGGCACCCAGTAGGGTCAGGGTACACACCATCTGGGGTTGCTGAGCAGAAATGTTTTGCAGACCAGAGGGCTTGTGGCAGTCCTGTGGTTCCAAAGCCACCACTCCCACGAGTCTGCTGGCCAGTCCTGGGAACACATGACTGAAAAAGGACAAGTTGGGCAATCCGAGTCCCTGCTGCAATAGTGACGGGGGGAGGGCGTGAAAACCGTGGCAAAAATCAGACCTTAAAAGTCAGAGTCAATAGCTCTTGGGTGAACAGATTCCTTGGTGAGTGACACTAGATTTCCCCATAAGCAGTGTGCGCAGTCCTTGTCCCAAAGGTCCGAATACGTCCAAAGGAACCTTATGTTCACAACAGGATTCTATGATGACCATGCCGGTGGTACATACATCCAGGCCAACGGAGCTGTCGGTGCTGCCTCTGAGGTTACTGGGCAAACCTGAGCCAGCGCTATGCCCTGAGGTATCACTTGTGTCAGGGCGCAATTCCCCTGTGTGGTCCTCTTCCAGTTTCCCGGGCCTGCCAAAGGTTGTCCACTGGCATGAAATTTAGCCTTTGCACTGGTGTGAATAATGACCTGACCTTAGGCATCTAGTGCACAAGAAGGTGGCACCCGGCCCTGTTGGTTTGTGTGTTCCTTACTTTATCTTTCCCTTATTTTTGCTCTTCTTTTGTTGTCCACCCCTTATGGGTACCTGGCCTGGCTTTAAAGCAACTGCCAGAGCAGACACCCTGTGGTCTACAGCACCCATCTTGGCACGTGCATTGACCATGTCTGCCAGCGTCGGTTCACCTGGAAGAGCATCTATGATCTTCCAGCACTCACTGTTCGAGTTGACCCAAGCCAGCTGCTTGCATAAAATTTTCCTTAAGGTATCATCCTCAACCTGTTTCTCCAGGGCAGCTGCAAGCTTCTCAGCAAATGGCACAAAAAGGCTTACCTGCTCCTTGAATTATCATTGTAAACTGTCACTTGGGGGTGGCCGTCTCAATAGTTTTCAACAATGCATTAAATCCTACCTTTTGACACTGCTCAAGAACAGCAGAGTCCCAGGTAGCCTGAAAATCAGGACTAGAAAAGGCCTGCTCTCTGAGGAGAGTGTCCACCCCTATGCCATACCTAGTGTCTTCCCAAGGCAGAAGCCTGTTGCTTGCTGCAACCTTTGCAGCATTCTGCATCCAGCTGTCCAAAAAAAAACCTCATATTGCACAGGCTGGAACAGTGCCTGAGCAATATGTTTAATATCAAATGGAGCAAGCAGGTCCAAGTTTATCACTCTGAGAGCCTGCATAACTTGCACAGAGCCAAGGCCATATTTCACAGCCTTGTCCTGCAAATCCTGGATCACCTGCCAGGCAATCACATCGTGCCTGTCTGCGTGTCCTGAATTTGGGACAGGTTTATACACGGAAAGAGCTGGCACCTGGCCTTGTGGCAGAACATGGTCCTCCCGAACCACCTGTGTCCCCCCCCACAGATGCTGGATGAGCTATCTGACCAACATCTGTGGCCCCTTCCCCTGGAGCAACTGTGTTGTCAGCCGTACACCGTGGCCTCCCCACCCTGTCTGACAGATCCACATCCCCAGCTTCTGAAGTTCGCATCTTAACTGCATTCCAAAAGCTGCGAGGATTCTTGGGGTGCACAGTCACCCGACAGGGAGGCAAAGTCCAAAGGTTATGCACGAATGATGATTCCACCTGTCGGTGCCAGCGTTCTACCACTGGGGCACGCCCCTGCTGGGGCACTGGCCATTGGCATTCATCGCTGTCACTGTCCCCATCCAGGGATAGGAAGGACAGGCAGCGGGCAGCAGGGTGTCGTGTGTTAGCCAAAGGCTTCGGAGTCAAGAGGCCGACTGCGGACTGCGAGGCTGAAAGGCCAGTTGCGAGCCCAGGCGCACGGGGGCCGGCTGCCTGCTGTGCCACGGCTGGGGGTCCAGCCGCGGATGGTGCGGCTGGAGGTGTGGCAGTGGGCAGCGCAGACATGGCCAAAGGCAGTACCGCCACTACCACGGGCTGCAATGACGAAGGTGTAAAAGACATTAAGTCAACCAAGTCAGCCGCTGTGCTGGGAGGAGGAGGCAGTTGCTCCGCAACCAAAGATGGGGAGTGAAAAGAGAGACAGCCCCTTCTGTGTGATTTACTGTTCGGAGAGATGGCACTGATGTGGCAGTCACGGTCACTGTTGTCTGCGCAGGCGCCATGGAATAAGAGGGGGAAGCTGGCCGGAGGCATGACGTCAGCTGGAACAGACACTTGCTGAAAGGCGTTGACAATGGGCCCGGCCGGTACGATAAGGAAGGTGATGGAGTGGCCAGTATTGTCATGGCGACTGCCGATGCCGGAGCTGACTCCTCCCTCACCAACCATGTGGGGGGGGGGGGGAATCTTGAGCTGGGAACTGCAGCCCTTGCTGGCTGTGAGAGAGTCAGTCCCCAGTGTGCAGGGGGAGAAAGGTGGGATGGCACAGAGCAGGCATCTCCACACAGCCATAAGCCAAGGCATGGCAAAATCCCCTCCAGAGAACTCCTCTGCAAGCTGGTGGCTCAATGCCTCCCAGAGGATTCGGCTAAAAGCAGCGTCCAGATGCACCGGGAAGTCATGAGACTTGGCCCATGCTAACAAAGCGCAGAGCGAATCATCTGACACATAGAGTCCCTGAAAGGAAATCATGTCCCTCCACACAGAAACAACAGTGTCTTCTTCTTTAGAAGCGTGGTTTCCCATTACAGAAACACCGGCACCCAACCCCAGCAAAGCACAGACTGTCCACTGTGCTGGGGTGTCGGAACCCAGGACATCTCTCTGGATGCCCTGGATGTCTCAAAGCCCTGGCAGGGGCTCCGAGACCCTGGCAGGAAGCCAAAGACATCTGGAAATTCGATCTTAATTCATGGAGCAAATTGCCAACCTTATATGAAGAATTACAGGTTACAAAAGTTTAAGTAGCATAGTAGTAGCAATCACAGGGTGAAGGGAAAAATTTTGGAGCACTGTACAGGGGGGTTTTGAACCTTGCACAGGGGGGTTTGGAATTCTGTACATGGGGGTCAGGGGTTCTAAGATGGAGGGATTTGGGCGTGCCCTGTCCTTCTACTTTCTTCTCCCTGGCATCCATGTTCAGGATGATGTTGGCATTCACAGATTGGTTTAGAGTAGAAAGTCACTGTCTAACATAGGTCATAGGTATTGGAACATTATTGTAAACATAGTATACGTAGTTTTGAGTATAAAAGATAGCACCAGCCCGAGAGGCGGAGTGTGTGCCTTGGACCGACCTGTGGAACAGACCTTGGAAGGCCAGACAGAAAATATTTGAGATAAAGAAATAATAAACAACCTTGAGAACGTGAACCGAAGACTTCTCGTCTCCTTCTTCGGCTGCTGGGTTGGGGAAAAGAGACTTTTAACAGAGACACACCTCGGGATCTTCCCAACCAGACCAGACCGGAGGAGATCCCGAGACTGGGGGATTTGTCCCTGCCCACTGTTCTAAGCTATCAGGGCAAAACCACAGTCCCAGTCCCTTCCCAGGAGGACGGGGGGGAAAGGTCATTACCTCTCCTGGGGAACAGAGGGACTCCGGGCGCGAGCAGAATGTGTGGGAGCTATGGGGTCCTGGTGGCATTCCAGTGGGGGTCTTGAGTGCCTCCATCCGTCCCACGATCCACAAAGCGCCGATTGATGCGAAACACGGCATGGTCACCAGATGTCGCTATTGAGTAAGACAGTGGCATGGACTCCAAGAAGGCTGGTTTGCACAGCAGCTTTAATGCAAAAACCAATTCTCTTTTATAGACTGTTCCGATACATTCTACTTCATTGGCTAATTAACAAAAACACCTTTCTCACAAACAATCCTTGAGAAGAACAGAAAAACAGAGTAGGAAAACACCACCTGCAGCTCGTTTATAATAACAAGTTATCATCGTTTCTCTAGAACTCCCTAAAAAGTCTCACAAGTCCGCTGTGAGAAAACTTATCTCATTTTCTTGCTCGCTGACTGTCCTGGGTTGACAAGGAAGTGAGGCTTTCGGGAAGTTGTAGTCAAACCAATCAGTGGTCAGATTTGAATATTGGCACCTGGTGTGGCCACTGGAGACATGGATACGCCTCTAAGAACACAGGGGGTTAAAAAGCAGAGAACTCCCAGGGGAACTCTCTATTGGTTCCAGTCTGTGAAAGAGGTCAGACCTCCCCTGGCCAGCCACGGGATGGCTGGGGGAGGGGAAGCCATGTGGCCTAGGTTGAGGTAGGCCAGAGCCCCTGCAGGACGGAGGGGTGGAGAACCACTAAGAGACATTGGGCAGCCCCCCCCTTCTGGGAAAGAGAGAGAGCGCCTATGCCACCTTGAAATTTGATACCATGTGCTGGCAACACAGCCGTGAAGGAGAAGGGTGGGGTGCTGGGCAAACAGAGCCAGAGATTTTAACCCTTTTCTTGGACAATGAAAACTTTATGAAACACTAGTCCTCCTTGATTTGAACGAGAAGAGAGACAGACATGAAATAGAAGGCAGTGGGCAAGTGTGGTGAAGGTCTGAGCAAGTGAAGGATGTCAGAAGAAGATGGAGAAGAATCCTAGGTAGGAGGAGATGATGGAGTGGCCTTTGGCTGGACTTTTCTTGCATAGCCATAGAAAAAACCAATTTCCTGTAATACAGAGACTGCATTTAGGGGGATGCAATGGCTTGAGCCAAGAGAGTGACCTGCTGCAGTGACTGCCAGTGCAGGAGTGAAGTGAATAGAGGAAGATGAGGAGGGTGTGGTGGTGCCCTCTGTCTTCAGGGAAGATCTCTGTTCTCAAGACCCTTGGCCCTAGGGGAAGTAAAAAGGGGGGAGGGGGGGGAAACAGTTGTTCCCAGATGAGAGATGGTTATTCTTTGGTACTTGGCAAAGCATCCTTAAAAGGGAACCCTAGAAGCAGTTTTGGTCCATGAACGGTGGTGAGAGTACTGTACATGGAAGGAAGGAGGATGTCATGACGGCACATTTTCTTCGGGCGGTGCCATGTGTGGCATGGAAACACAAGAGGTTTCAACTGTGTTTCCTGAGGAAGACTATGGTCCAAGAGAGATTCCTCTCTCCCTTGATGAACTGAGAATTGATTATCTGAGGGAAGGTAACTGTTAGCGTTCAGGAACACATAATCACAGAATGATTATATGCAGGTGCTTTTATTGAAGAGCTCTGGGTGTCAGGGGTACAGACCCAAATCTGACTCCGCCATGGGTTCAGGATGAATATGTTTTTATATTCTATCGTTATATAACTTGCATATTAATTATTAAACTTACATTGTTCTATTGTATACATTGATTTCATCCAAGCATAGGTTTCTTGTGATCCCCCCAAACCCTTGAACATAGTTTCTCATGATTCTTCTTATAATTAAACAATAATTATATCTAAACAATCATCACATCTAACAATTATATCATTTATAATATACTGGTTATGCAGGTGCAATTTCACATGATCTGGCTAACACAAGGCCTAGTGTTTCCCAGGGCCTACTTTTAACATTTTTCCAGGGCCTACTAAGCATAGCTTTCTTTCTAAATCCCCGAATTTTCTATGATTTTAAAATCTTTTACTATCAACTTGATTGAGAATCCAAGGTTTTGTCTCATCATGTTTTGGTAGAAATTGGGTGGGGAGAGGAGGAATGTTTTGGAAGGTTTTCATTTTGAATTCTGTGTGTGCCTTTTATTATAGTTGTAGGTTAATAAAGTTTTTTTTTTTTCATTATTTCTAAGCTTGAGCCTGTTCTGCTCTCTTTCTGGTGGCATTTCACAGCACTCATTTGATAAAAATATATTTTTATGGGTGCACTGGCATTGCGCCACCATCAAACCATGACAGCCTGTCACATCCTCTGGGGCAACTAGATCTAACTCTGCCTCCTCCTTGTTTTTACTTTTGCTATTCAATGTTGGCTGTTCCTTTTTACTTTTCCCCTCTTTTTTCCTTAAAAGCAATATATATTCTTTTTTAGGTGTTGATGGGCTTTGCTGGCATGATAAAACCATAAAAAGTCTAGCATACTCTAGCATACTCTTTGAAATATTTAGCTTTGCGTATGCAAGATATCAAGCTTAATATTAATTTCTTATCTAGGCTACTGAATTCAGGCTATGTCTCATTGTTTTCTAGTTTAAAAGTTGGCCACATTTTTCTGAGTCTGATAAGTCTGGATTTTAAAAGCGATGACTCTACTGGTTAATTCCCCCCAATTTTTCAATACTAACCCTAAAGGACTGTCTCTTGGAATATTACTATTACACTCACAGGAATATACACACCCCACGTCTTAACACTTATGTGTAAGAAAGCCTGTAGGAATCAAAATAACTGGGGAGAGACAAAGCGAAAGAGCAAGACCAAGTAAGATAGAGGACTAGAACTCACAACCTTGGGAGTGGCAGTGCTGAAGCTAACTCACTGCACCACTGCTGACCCCAGGCCAAGACTTACCACTGCAGTGCTAAATCTCCGCTTTTTCAGAGGGCGTCCCTGTCGCAATAGAGTGCAACATGGTGCAAAGCACCAAGACTCTATCAGAAGGCTGTATAAGAGGGATTTATTATAGCAACACGTTGCCTTTATAGTTTTTCAAGATATTTACATTTACTTAACAGACACACCACCCATTGCTCATAAGAAAAAAACAAAGTTCTCAATAGGTGAACAAGGAGCCACGTCATTCTGTGAGCCAACTAAAGTCCGTATCTTTTGACTTTCTCTCTTTCATCACATTGTCATGGTGATAGCCTTGGTGACTTCCTCAAGAGAGATACGGGGCTTTCCTTATCTTCAGGAAGCCTTCGCTGGCTCACAAGAACAGCATGAAAATATCTTTCCTATATGTCCCCTCACACACTAGTGGACAGGACACAGACCAAATGTAAAGCAACTCCACCTAGACCCACTAGGGTCTTTCCACACTAAGCAAAACTATGAGAGACTGCTTAACACCTAACTCAGGTGCTAAAACAAAATACCACCTTTATTCAGTTACTAACTTGCCTCTGTGCCAGATCTGAGGATTCTTGGGCTCTGATACCTTCTGGACCACAGCTGGGCCCCCCCCCTCAGAGTGCCGGTGAGAGTGGGGGGGGGGGCAGCTGGGTGTTCCTTTGGTCCAGGGGGTTTTCCAGATGGCTTTCTGTCCATGGCAGAGTGAGCCAAAAACTGATGCCTTGAGAGGCTACCTGGAACAGAGGCTAGACAGTGTTAAAGGAATAAAGTAGGTATTTATTAAAAGGCCTTCACAGGATACACCTTAGGCAGTACAACAGTCTGGCCATGGCTCTACCCAAGATGGATGCAAATGGACGACTAGTCACGAGTTTTCACACTTTTATAAGTTTTGGTCCACTTACATATTGGGGTTAATTGTCCAATTACAACTTCAGGTTATGAAGTCCCATCCTCCCAGATTGCTTTCCTCAATTTGCTGTTGTTTATACTTTTTTGGGCCTGAAGTTGCAATGGTGTCCTTGGTTCTCAGGCTGGAAAAGGACTGTTTTGTCTAACTAAACTGTGAGAACTTGCTAATACTTCATATGAAGTTCAGAGTCACACATTAAGGCAGTGCAGAATATGAAAATATGAAAGCTAAAACTTAAGGCATCAGTATCAGAAGCTCTGTAGCAGCAGCTGGAATGCGGGACATCCCAGCAGGGCAGGGGGCGCGGGGCTACAGCATAGAGAAGACCAGAGCAGTGGCAACCCAGCTCCCAGCAAGGCAGGGAGAGATGGGCTCAGGATCTCAGGCACACGAGCAGATGGTGATAGGTCCCTCTTTTAGTGAGGTAGGTGATGCCACCTGGACCATAGATAAGACCCCTCCCAGGACTGGTGGGGGGCAGGGAAGATGGATGTTTATCTGGTCCAAGGGTTTTCCAGTAGCCTCTTGTTCCTTCATAGGTCACCAGAAACTGATGCCTTGGAGTGGCTAACTAGAACAGAGGCTAGACAAGATTAAGAGAATTAAAGTGGGTATTTATTAAAGGCCTTCAATAGGTACACCTTGAGCAGTCAAAAGCCTCTGAGAGGGGCTACACCCAAGATGGACGATGGTCAAGAGTTTTTCATATAGATATGAGTTTGGTCCATTTACATATCAGGAGTTAATCCTCCAATTACAGCTTCAGATAATGAAATTATATACCCCCAGTTTGTTCCCCTCCCAACACACTTTTGTTTATACTTTTTGGGGTCTGAAACAGTAAGGTGTCCTTGAGTTTGAGGCCTAGAGGAATTGTTTTGTCTGAATAAAATGGGAGAACAGAGGCTGACAGGCTATGGAGTTTTAGAGTTATACACTAAAGCAGTACAGGATCTGAAAAATATAAAAGCTAAAATCCTAAGGGATCAGGCTTACCTAAAAACAGAGGCCAAACAAAATTAAGAGAATAAAAAGCAGTTCTATTTATTGAAGGGCCTTCAGGCACATTTTGGGTGGATGAAGCCCACCCAGGGGCTACACCCAAAATGGACAACGGGTCACGAGTTTTCACACTTTTATAACATTTATATATTGGGGGTTAATCTTCCAATTGCAGCTTCAGGTAATTAAGTCATTTATTCCAAGTTTGCTCCCCCCCAACTCACTTTTGTTTACATTTCTCAGGGCCTGAGACAGTAAGGCGTCCTTGATTCCCAGGCCTAGAGGGGAATTGTTTTGTCTGACCAAAATGGGAAAGCAGTAGCTTACACTCTATATGGAGTTCAGAGTGATACACTAAAGAATTGCAGGATTACAAATATATGGAAAATAGAAAAGTTAAAATCCTAAGGCATCATGTTCCCTGCAATTGACAAACCTTCAAGAAAAATATGGACAAAAAGCAGGGGATACAGAAACTGAGTACCTGGTGAAACACAGGACTCATTTAACACAAGCACCTTAATATACAAACACTTTAGTATATGTGGCAGAGAGAATAGGGACAGGCGATCGGAAGATTTCGGGCTGTCACGGAAACCTGATAGGGCCTCTCTCCCCTGACTACCTAGAGATAAGAGATAGCCGCAGGACAAAAGGCCAAGAATGTAACCCCACCTAACACGGCCTCCACTCAGTTTCCTTACTAACCATATAAGGCAAAGGTCAGACCCCAGAAGGTAGAAGGAGAACCAAGGGTATATATACCGAGGAGAAAACCAATAAAGGGCTCTTGGACCGTCTATCATATTGATGTTTGCGTGTCCTTAGCCCGAACGGCCCAAAAAGCATTGGGTCGTCGTGCTGCGTTTCCTTGGAACCAGGTCGTCATGCCTTATAAGGCAACAAGTGGTGCCGAAACCCGGGAACAAAAAAGGAAAAAACGGGAGAAAAAAAAGGGAAAAAAGAGAAGAAACAGAACCTGGGATCGGGAGTCTCCTGGACAAGGCCAGCGGCTGCGGGGGGTCCTGGACCCCACCAAAGCGAGGAGGGACGCCTCCGGGACCGCCACAGCCTCATAGAAGTTGTGGCCTGAGTCGTGCTGGGACCGCCATAGCCTCGTGGAAGTTGTGGCCTGAGTCGTGCTGGGACCGCCGCAGCCTCATGGAAGCTGTGGCCCGAGCCGTTGTCGCTACAGGACACAAGACAACACGACGCAGACACGCTGCTGCTCTCAGACAGGGAAAAGAGAGAGTTTATTTTCTGGCTCCTACATTTATAGATTTCCAAAGGTGACAGAGGATTGGAAGGTGAAAGTGCCACCTCTCCAGGGACACTGGACAAACCAACAGTCCATCAAATTTCTCCTCCTCCATAAAAGAATGCAAACAATAAGTTGTTTACAGAAAAGTGTGTGAGAAAGTTTCATACAAGAATGCAAACATCAGAAGGCTTTAGAAAGTCTTAAAAAATCAGGGCGACATCTCACCCTTCTCAGTTTTAAAAAGAAAAGGAAAAAGTGAACAACGTGAAAAGAAAAAAACCCATGAACAAAATTCAGCATCCATCCATGGAGGAATCATCGGAGTGATCACTCGCATCATCTGCATCCGAATCATCACTCCATGATTCACCCACTTGACGCCTTTCAGGTTGGTCACGGCTTCTGTTTTGCCTGTCAGTCGGATTCTGTCTCTGCGGTTGCAGGTCAGGGCGAACACACTTTGAAGGTACCCAGCGCACCCCGGTATCTGTGGATACACAAGCATACCCACGCCCCGAAGCGATAAGATCATAGGGACCTTCCCACTCTTTGGTGACTAAATTCCGCACCCGAACCTTCGCTCGAGGCTGATGTGCTTCGTCCGCAGCCTGCAACGAGAGATGGTGATTCAAAACAACAGGGTTATTTGAGTTCTGCGGCACCGTAAGATGATTGATGGTGTACAATGCCTTTGCCAACCGACTGTGCGGGGTTTCACCCTGCATTCCCCGTTTTTGTTTTTGAAGAACCCGCTTCAGAGTACCATGAGCACGTTCTACAATAGCTTGACCAGTCGGAGAATGAGGGATACCAAACTTGTGTGACACACCCCACAACTGCAGGAACTGCCGCACCTTTTGCGATGCGTAAGCAGGACCATTGTCGGTCTTCACAGCAGAAGGTATGCCCAGAACGGCAAAGGCCTGCCTCCAGTGGGCAAGGACATCACGGGCCTTCTCTCCGGTGTGAGCAGAAGCCCACATTGCAGAGGAGAATGTGTCCACCGTGACATGCACATACTTGAGCCGGCCAAACTCGGCAATCTGGGTGACATCGGTCTGCCAAAGCTCCAAGGCCCTAAGGCCCCTGGGGTTTACCCCTGCCGGTAAAGGCGGAGCCAGTGCATGGCAGTCATCACATGACTCAACAATGTCACGAGCCTCTGTTGGCGTCAGCTGAAACTGCTTCTGCAGAGTATGTGCGTTCTGGTGGAAAAACCCATGAGACGCCTTGGCCTGCGCGAGTGTATCAGGCTGAGGGGCTACCCACGCTGGGTTAGCTAACTTGTCAGCCCTCGCGTTACCTTCCACTATAAAGCCTGGCAAATTGGTGTGACTCCTTACATGCAGAACGTAGAAAGGATGAACCCGAGCCTGAATGGCACACCACAAGGCCTTCAGCAAATGAAACAAGGCAGGGTTACTGACCTCTTTCAAGACCGAGTGACCCAACCGCTGTGCAATGTCGGCCACATAGGCAGAATCCGTGACCAAGTTGAAAGGTTCCTGGGAAAATTTCTCAAATGCCATGACAGCAGCCTTCAATTCAACCAATTGGGCTGACCCATCCTCATGACCTTCCAGAACCTGCCACTCAGATCCGTCCCTCCAGGTAACAATGGCCTTTCCTGTCCTCCCTGAACCGTCGGTAAAGACGGTGGGTCCTTGCACAGGTTCCTGACTATTTTTGGGCCGCAAAGAGATTTGTGTGGACTTCGCCATATGCAACAGCCTATGGCTGGGCAGATGATAAGTGATCTGCCCTGAAAAGTTTTCCAGAGCACTCTGCAGGGACACACTGTTTGCAAAGCTCCAGTCAAAATCCTCCCGCTGTACTGGGAGTATGATCTTTGCGGGATCCGCACCCATCAATTGCAAGCACCGTTGCCGGCATTTGATTATCAAACGAGCAAAAAGCTCAGACAATGGGGTTGCCGTCTTTTGCGGCTGATGGGGCAGGAAAACCCATTCCAAAACGTGCAAGGAATCGGACCATTTGTCACTCCATTGGCCAATGATACCTGTGGGATGCGAATCTGGAGCGGTGATGAACACAGTGACATCAATGGAGGGATCAATGCGGTAAACTTGGCAAGCCGAAACGGCCTGCTGAACCACCTCCAGCACCTGACGTGCCTCAGGGGTCAATGAACGAGGCGACTTTAGATCAGAGTCTCCTTTTAGTAGATCATACAACGGAGACAGTTGTGCATCGGTTAGCCCCAGGTATGGACGTAACCAAGTGATGACACCTACCAACTTTTGGGCATCATTCAGTGTCTTCACAGGATGCACGAATTGCACCTCCTGGTGACAGATTGTCTGTTCCAGAATTTTGACCCCCAAATACTTCCAAGGCGGTTGTTGCTGGACCTTTTCTGGAGCCACCTGCAGTCCATGTGCATTTAAAGCATCGAGCAACTGAGGCTGAATTCTCAGCAGCTCATCCTGGGTGGGCGCAGCCACCAAAATGTCGTCCATATAATGATACAGACGTGCACCAGGAAACTGCTCACGAACTCCAGACAAGGCACGGGCCACATACCACTGGCATATGGCCGGAGAATTGCGCATGCCCTGAGGAAGGGTCCTCCATTGATACCTCTGTGCGGGCTCAGCGTTGTTAATTGCTGGCACTGAGAAGGCAAATTTCGGCCTGTCATTGGGATGCAAAGGAATCGTGAAGAAACAATCCTTCAGATCCACAATGAGGACCGGCCAATCGGCAGGCAGCATGGCAGGCGATGGCATGCCCGCCTGCAATGTTCCCATGCCTTCCATCATGGCATTGACCTTTCGGAGGTCTTGCAACAACCTCCATTTCCCAGATTTCTTCTTGATGCAAAAGACAGGAGTGTTCCAGGGACTGGTAGAAGGCTCCAAATGACCCTGGTCCAACTGCTCCTGCACCAGATTCCGAAGGGCGACCAATTTATCTCGAGGGAGGGGCCACTGGTTCTCCCAAACAGGTTTGTCCACCAACCACCGTATAGGAGGCATAGGACAGTCCGCGCCCTTCATCGCAGTGGCCCCCATCAAAAACCCGTCCCGATGCGCACCCCCCACGCTGACAGAACATCCCTCCCCCAGAGGTTAACAGGAGTAGAAGTAACATGCGGCCTGATCCAGGCCGTCTGTCCCTCTGGGTTCGTGACCAGCACGGACTGCTGGCTCACGTAACACTGCGCCGTTCCCCCCAGCCCCCTGACAGGCGTCTCCACCGGATCCAGGGGCCAGTCCGGAGGCCAGGCAGCAAGAGAGAGAATCGTGATGTCAGCGCCGCTGTCAAGAAGCCCGCGAAGGCGAGTCTCCGACGGCGTCACACCAGGAATGGACAGGGCACACATCATCTCAGGACGTTCCTTGGTCAGAACAGCAGTCCAGTGCACTTGAGGCGGCCCAGTGGATCCGAAACCGCCAGCTCCACGCGACCGGTCCGCTGCCCTGCAAACAGAGGACTTAAAGGGCACAAGTTGAGCAAGTCGTGTCCCTTTCGGGATCGTGACCGGGGGGGTGGGTGTGGAAACCATGGCACAAATCTGCCCTGTAAAGTCTGCATCAATGAGCCCCAGATGCACAACGATGCCCTGAAGGGTGGCACTAGACCTCCCCATCAGGAGAGCACTCATGCCCCCACCCAAGGGACCAAAGGCATCTAGGGGAACCTTGTGTACTTCACAAGATTCTAACACAGCTGTTGCTGCTGTGCAGACGTCTACACCCGCTGAGCCGCGGGTGCTGGCTGCAAGCTGGCTGAGCAAACCTCCATCGGCTCCGGGGTCTGGAGAGAAGCTTGTGTCTGAGCGCGTCTCCCCTTCGCGCTTCGCTTCCCGTTTCCCGAGCCCGGCAGTGCCTGGCCATTAGCATGAACCGTTGCCTTGCAGACATTAGTCATATGGTTCGGTCTTCCACACCGACCACACAGAAACATAGGAATCTTTTCCTTCTGTTCTTTCTTCCCCCGTTTCTTGCTGCCCTGAGCATTCCCCTGCTGCTTCTGCCAGCCCTGTGGCGCTGCCCAGGCTGGCTGCGCAGCAGTAGCCCAGGCAGCCATCTTCTGAACAGGGGGACCTATGACCGAACAGGCCTCCGTCATTTGTGAGACAGTAGCCCCACCAGGAAGAGCGTCTATGACTCTCTTACAGTCTGCTGTACAGTTGCTCCTCGCTAGGTCCGCAATCACAGCCTCTCTTGTCAGCGGATTTGTCAGCTGCCTCTCCACTGAGGCAGTCAGCCTCCCCATGAATGTCATGAAAGGCTCATCAGCCTTCTGGACAATGGTTGAAAATGGTTGCCGTGGAGCAGCCATTTCTACAGTCTGAATCACTGCCGACATGCCTAGTGCTTGACACTGCTCAAGCACGGAGGGAGAGAAACCAGCCTGTCCCTGAGGCTCAGTGTAATTGCCTGTACCCATCAGCATGTCAACGTCAGCCACTCTCCTGGGATCCTGCGGCCCCAGTGTAGCATTATGCTGTGCTGTAGTGGCTGCCAAGCGAGCCCACTTGGTCTCAAAGACGCCAAATTGCACGGGATCAAAAAGAGCACGCGCAACATCACGGACATCGGCAGGCGTGCGCACCTCAGGAGAAATCATGCGAAGCATGTGCATGACTTCAGAAGAGCCCAGACCATGTCGAGCAACCGTCTCACGGAGTTTTGTCTTTGTCTTGAAGGGCAGAGGCTCATAAGTGTTATGAGCAAGACCCCTGATCACAGGAAAAGCCTGGGGGCCTTCTGGCAAGGCCGCAATACCTGCCATGTCCCGTCCCGTGGGCCCCACGGGAACAAGAGCAGCTGCCTGACTGCGAGGCACTGCGACAGCACTCGACCCCGCATCCCCCGCAGCACCAGCAGAGCCAGAGGAGCCCCCTCCGTGATCCTGCAGACGCTGCGAGGAGACAGGCTCACGCATCTCATCAGCCGTAGCTCCGACTTCCCCCCAGAATCGTCTGGGATCCTTCGGACGCACGGTCACCTGGCACGGGGGAAGGGTCCACACACCCGGCAGGGAGGACCTGCGACCCCGGGAGAACACCGGTTTCCCGCTGGCCGCGTCAGCAGTCGCGCTAAAGGTGAACACCCCAGCGCCCTGGCGCGCCGCAGCCCCTGCGGAAGGCGGGGACTGCGGGGCCGAACCAGCTGCTCCCCCGGCAGCGCCGTCCGCCTCGGCACTGGCAGAGGGCGCCGCAGTGGACGCAGGCGCCGGCACAGACCGCAAACCCGACGCGGAGCCACCCGTCTCCCGCGCAGGGGAGGGGCGGGACACAGGGAGAGATGCGGCTCGCGGAGCCACGACAGCGCGGGGCGGCACAAGGGAGGTTGGCACAGCCCCTAGCAGCACCCGCCCCATCTCACGGGAGGCCGCAGCCGACTCCGCCTCCGCTGTACACAGCGAGGCAGGCATGCCGCCCACCATGATGGGACGAGATCGAGCACCGACCAACGCCCCGCCTCCGGCAGCCTCCACCGCCTGCGCATGCCCGGCGGGCTGCTCAGGCTCAGAAACAGGAGAAAGTGTCCCCCCGCGAGACGGGCCCGAATCTGAAGCGGGTGAACCCGCTTCCGCCGGCCGCAGGGAATATGTTGTGGACTTACCACAATGCGAACAAAGCGTTGTCACCAAATCAGACCCGAACAAAACCGGGCACTGATCCAGGGGCCCCTCATCGCCCCCGAGCGCCGGGAAGGCACAGGGGGACGACGGCTGCCCCTCCACACCGCGGTTCGGGGCAGGGCGAGTCAGCCGAGCTGCCTCCCCGGGATCCCCAGAAACCCGCGGGATTCCGCCCCCCGGCTGATCACTCTGGAACCGAGGGGTGAGAGACCGATCCTCCTCCGAGGACCAACCACCACCCTCGGAGGCGGAATCATGCTCCAGCTCCCCCCACCGGGAAGCGGAGGAAGCCTCTGCGTCGCTCAAAAGCTCAGATTCCCTTTCATCCCCATCCGAGACGGACAGGTCCTTCCGGGAACCTGCAGAGCTGCAGGATTCAGACCCCCATACAGCCCGAGCAACATCCTGCAATGTGTGCCACATCAATTTCACGCTGGCAGGACCACCAGCAATCATCTCCTGCACGAGGTGGTCATTCACGCAAGACCACGCCGCCTCAGAGAACGTCTCCGTAGCGTCGGAAAAGAATCCCCGCTGTGTAGCCCAGCAAAGGAGTGTTTCGAAATCACTCCAGGGCACGGAGATCTTACTGTTCTCCAGGACCCGTCTCCACGAACCCAACATACCAAACGCACTCATGATACCCACAGGAGTGCCGCTATCACAGGACAGCAAGCCAAGCTCCCAGCAGGGAAGGGGCAAACGGCACAATCTCACCCGACAGCCCGAACTCTCTGCCTCCAGCCTAGGCTGCAGTACACTTCGGCGGTCACCAGATGTCGCTACAGGACACAAGACAACACGACGCAGACACGCTGCTGCTCTCAGACAGGGAAAAGAGAGAGTTTATTTTCTGGCTCCTACATTTATAGATTTCCAAAGGTGACAGAGGATTGGAAGGTGAAAGTGCCACCTCTCCAGGGACACTGGACAAACCAACAGTCCATCAAATTTCTCCTCCTCCATAAAAGAATGCAAACAATAAGTTGTTTACAGAAAAGTGTGTGAGAAAGTTTCATACAAGAATGCAAACATCAGAAGGCTTTAGAAAGTCTTAAAAAATCAGGGCGACAAGCCGTGAGTTATTTTAATTTACAGTGGGGTATTAGATGTGACTTCAAGCATTTTCAGCTTGCTATTAATAAGCTCCAAGAGCTAAGGACGATAAATCGTCCCATAGACATATTAAATTCGGAGGTGTGGGAGAGATGTACGCTCGCTTTAGCCGAGGATTTGAAGGTTACAGGAAGTGGGAAATGCCTTAAGGCATGGGCTAAAGCAGAGGAAGCTCTAAAAAAAGCTTCAGAACAGCAGGAGGCATGGGAAGCAGCGAAGACCATGCTGTTAGCAACTCCAAAAATCGGGAGCGTGGCTGCGACCCAAACTGCCCCTGGAAACAGCCCGGAGGGGGGGGGGAGCGCGCGGGAGGCGGGCGTTCCCCGCCCGAACCCGCGCGCGGACGCAAGCCCGGGTCGCGACCACCCGGCGCCCCGGGGGGACCCCCCGACCCCTCCGCAGTGCCCGCGGGACTCCCCGACCCCGCAGCCCACCTTGCGGGACCCCTTGAACCCCTTGCGGAGTGCGCCCGGCCCCGGCCCGCCCGAGGAGCCCGCCGGGGTCGCGGAGCCGCCGCCCCCTCCCCTCCCCCCACCGCGGACCGCCGATTCGGGGACGCTGATGGCGGAACAGGGCGTGCGTTCGTTCTGGGAAGGTTTAATGGCGGACGCGCGCCGCGCGGAGAGTATCGCGGCCGCGGGGTCCGGCGGCGCCGTGCCGGCGGCGAACGGGACGCCCGGCGCCGGAGCCACACCGCCGCCGTATGGGTTTGAAAATGGCGCGGGCCACGCGGGAGAGGGGCGGGGCCAGCCGCCCAGCGGCGGGAACGGCACGGAGCCGAGAAGGAGCACTACCGCGCATGCGCGGGGCAGCACGGGGGGGCGGACACCCGAACGGGAGCCGCGCCCAGCGGCGCCACCGTATAAGGGGGAGACCCCGCCCCGCAGGGGGCAGGAAACACACGGGGGGCGAGAGCAGCGCCCCTCCCAAGAGGCGGAGCGACACCGCCCACGCGGGGAGGAGCGGGGCCGCTCCACAGGGGAGGAGCGAGAGCGACGCCGCTCCCGAGGGGAGGCGCGACTCCACCCCCGAGGGGAGGAGCGGGGGCGGAGCCGCAGGAAAATGCGGAGCAAACCGGAAGTGTACTGGCATTCAACTTCCGGCTCGGAGACAAGTGAGAGCTCCTCAGTCAGCTCAACCGAGCTTACCGAGTCTGACTGTGACTCGGAAACCGAGAGGGCAGAATTAACGCGGTTTCAAGCGAAACCGAATAAAGCTTTCAATAAAACCGGGAAGCAAACACAACATAAGCTTACAGACTGGGGCAAAATAAAGATAGCATGTGCAGACTGGGTGGATATGGCCAGCGTTCATGCTTACCCAGTCAGAGTTACGGGGGCCCAGGGAAATCAGCAGCGAACATATACACCAGTAAATGTAAAACAGGTTCAGACAATAGCGAAAGCAATTTCAGAAAAAGGGATCAACTCAGCAGTGGTTACTACTTTAATAGACGGGCTTTTTAGCAGTGACGATTTACTTCCCTTCGATATTAGACAAATCGCTCGTAGGATCTTTGATGCGGCAGGTATGAGACTGCACGGTTTTTCCCCTAGCAAGTTGGCCCAGACATTGGCAATTTAAAGAAGTCCCACCAGTGAACGGAGTGGGGGGATAATCCCGAGCGTGGAAAAGCACCCAGCTGGTAGCTATAACGCTTCACACAAAAGGAGGGCCAGAAAAAACAGTACCAGTTTATCCATACATCCTGCAGAATTCTCCACCCCTGTTGGGAAGGGACGTCCTTGCTATGTTAGGAGTCAGGATCACAAATTTATAATGAGGGTGAACTGGTTTAGGACAAATTAGGGGAAAATATCTCCAAAGGAGCCCCTTATAGGAAACAAAACCCTCCGCACCTTCCCCCCTCCCCACCACTGGGTTCGGGAAGAATTTCTTCAGAGGGGAAGTGGAAAAAGCTTGTTTATTAAAGAACAACAAAAAAACACTCCCAGCACAAGAGAAATAGCCCGAGATGGCAACAGATGTGTCACCAGTCCAAGGGGTCGAGCCGTTTCTCTCTTCGCTGCGGAGGGTACGAAGCTTCTCTTGCAGACCCCGGACAAAGCCCCTTGCCCGGCGCCGGTCCGATATCTTCGGAGGGGGAAAAGGGGGGGGGGGGGGGAAGGGAAGAAAGGGAACAACAGAAACCGGGGAAAGGAAAAGAAAAAAAAAAAAAAGGCGAAAAAGCAAGCGAGCTAAAAAAGCAAGAAAAAAAAGAAAGAGAAGCAAAGCTAGAAGAGCAAGCAAGCAGCCAGCCGGCCAAGCAGCATGCAAAAAGCTGAGCCCCAAGGCAGGGGCGGGGGAAGGACAAAACGATAGACACAACAAACGGAGCAGGGAACAGAAACCACGATTTGGGATAATAAGCATGAAAATGTCCTGTCCCCACGACATTCCACCCCTTATCCCATATCGTGAACATGTTATTGAACAACGTAAACTTCCTTCTCACTTGCTCCAACCTTCCACACTTACACGTTTTCTTTCATTCTTACTTGCTCAGACCTTCGACACTTTCATATTTCCTTCTGTTTCATGTCTGTATGATCTAATGTACAGACAATGGTGGTCACGCTTAACAAACAATGATATCATCCCACAATCAGATCTCCCTGAGGTACGCAACGGGTTGTCCCATCTTTCTGCATTATCCACCAGGTATAACCTGGTCCTTGAGCAAAGACAATCCCACGAATGGGTTTGCCTGTACTCGAGGCAGGATTAATCCATACTGTCTTCCCCAACAAACCTCTGACATGGGCCACTGGGACTTTATCTCCATCTACTATATTGAGGGACTCAGACTGGGCAGGACCTGCTCGGTTGGTGGAACCTCGAGTGTTAACTAACCAGGTGGCCCTGGCTAAATGCTGCTCCCAGTTCTTGAGAGACCCCCCACCGAATGCCTTCAAGGTGGTCTTTAACAATCCATTGCATCTCTCCACTTTACCTGCAGCTGGTGCATGGTAGGGGATGTGGTATACCCACTCAATGCCATGTTCCCTAGCCCAGGTGTTAATAAGATTATTTTTAAAATGAGTCCCATTGTCTGACTCAATCCTCTCAGGGGTACCATGCCTCCAAAGGACCTGCTTTTCAAGGCCCAGGATGGTGTTACGGGCGGTAGCATGAGACACAGGGTAGGTTTCCAACCATCCTGTGGTGGCTTCTACCATTGTGAGCACGTAGCGCTTGCCTTGGCGGGTTTGAGGCAGTGTGATGTAATCAATCTGCCAGGCCTCCCCATACTTGTATTTGGACCACCGCCCACCATACCATAGGGGCTTCACTCGCTTGGCCTGTTTGATGGCAGCACACGTCTCACAGTCATGGATAACCTGAGAAACACTGTCCATGGTTAAATCCACCCCTCGGTCTCGTGCCCACTTGTAGGTGGCATCTCTACCCTGATGGCCTGAGGCATCATGGGCCCATCGAGCTAGGAATAACTCTCCCTTGTGTTCCCAATCTAGGTCTATCTTTGACACCCCTATCCTTGCAGCCTGATCTACCTGATGATTGTTTTGCTGCTCTTCATTAGCTCTGCTTCTGGGGACATGGGCATCTACGTGGCGAACCTTCACAGGTAGTTTCTCTAACCTGGTGGCAATATCTTTCCATTCTTCAGCAGCCCAAATTGGCTTTCCTCTACGCTGCCAGTTAGCCCCTTTCCATCTCTCCAGCCAGCCCCACAGCGCATTGGCTACCATCCACGAATCAGTGTAGAGGTAGAGCTTTGGCCACTTCTCTCTTTCAGCAATGTCCAGAGCCAGCTGAACGGCCTTAAGTTCAGCGAGTTGGCTTGATCCACCCTCTCCTTCAGTGGCTTCTGCGACCTGTCGTGTGGGGCTCCATACAGCTGCTTTCCACTTCCGTTTCATTCCCACAATGCGGCAAGAACCATCAGTAAAAAGAGCATACCGTGTTTCTTCTGCCGGCAGTTGGTTGTATGGTGGTGCTTCTTCCGCTCGTGTCACTTCTTGTTCTTCTTCATCAGCGAGACCAAAATTCTCACCTTCAGGCCAGTTTGTAATTACTTCCAGAATCCCAGGTCGATTCAGGTTTCCAATACGGGCGCGCTGTGTGATGAGAGCAATCCACTTGCTCCATGTTGCACTGGTGGCATGGTGGGTAGAGGGAGTCTTTCCTCTGAACATCCACCCCAGCACTGGTAGTCGGGGTGCCAGGAGGAGTTGTGCCTCCGTGCCAATCACCTCCGAGGCGGCTTGGACTCCTTCATAGGCTGCCAACATTTCCTTCTCTGTAGGAGTGTAGCTGGCTTCAGATCCTCTATAGCTTCGACTCCAGAATCCTAATGGTCGGCCTCGAGTCTCACCAGGCACCTTCTGCCAAAGGCTCCAGGACAGGCCATGGTTCCCGGCTGCAGAGTAGAGCACATTCTTCACATCTGGTCCTGTCCTGACTGGGCCAAGGGCTACAGCATGAGCAATCTCCTGCTTGATCTGGGCAAAGGCTTGCTGCTGTTCAGGGCCCCAGTGGAAATCGTTCTTCTTGCGGGTGACCAGGTAGAGAGGGCTCACAATCTGGCTATACTCCGGAATGTGCATTCTCCAAAACCCTATGGCGCCTAGGAAAGCTTGTGTTTCCTTTTTGCTGGTTGGTGGGGACATAGCTGTGATCTTATTGATGACATCGGTGGGAATCTGACGCCGTCCATCTTGCCACTTCACTCCAAGGAACTGGATCTCTCGAGCAGGTCCCTTGGCTTTGCTCTTCTTGATGGCAAAGCCGGCTTTCAGGAGAATCTGGATTATTTTCTCTCCTTTCTCAAACACTTCTGTTGCCGTTTTCCCCCACACAATGATATCATCGATGTATTGCAGATGTTCTGGAGCCTCACCCTCCTCTAATGTAGTTTGGATCAGTCCATGGCAGATAGTGGGACTGTGTTTCCACCCCTGGGGCAGTCGGTTCCAGGTGTACTGCACGCCCCTCCAGGTGAAAGCAAACTGAGGCCTGCATTCTGCTGCCAGAGGAATGGAGAAAAATGCATTAGCAATATCAATAGTGGCATACCACTTCGCTGCCTTGGACTCCAGCTCGTACTGGAGTTCCAGCATGTCCGGCACAGCAGCGCTCAGTGGTGGTGTCACTTCATTCAAGGCACGATAGTCCACCGTCAATCTCCATTCCCCTTCAGATTTACGCACAGGCCAGATGGGGCTGTTGAAGGGTGAGTGGGTTTTGCTAACCACCCCTTGGCTCTCCAGCTCACGAATCATTTTGTGGATGGGGATCACGGCATCTCGATTCGTTCTATACTGCCGGCGATGCACTGTCGAGGTCGCAATTGGCACGAGCTGCTCTTCTACCCTCAGGAGTCCTACTGCAGATGGGTTTTCTGTCAGTCCAGGCAAGGTGTTCAATTGCTTAACGTTCTCTGCCTCTACAGCAGCTATGCCAAAAGCCCATCTGAGTCCCTTTGGGTCTTTGTAATAGCCGTTCCGGAGGAAGTCTATGCCCAGAATACACGGAGCCCCTGGGCCAGTCACAATGGGATGTTTCTTCCACTCCTTCCCAGTCAGGCTCACCTCAGCTTCCACCAGGGTCAGTTGTTGTGATCCCCCTGTCACACCAGCAATGGAAACAGGCTCGGCCCCCACATGTCCCGATGGTATTAGAGTACACTGTGCACCAGTATCCACTAAAGCGTCATATTTTTGTGGTTCTGATGTGCCAGGCCATCGGATCCACACCGTCCAAAAGATACGGTTTTCCCATGCCTCTACCTGGCTAGAGGCAGGGCCCCTCTACGCCTGTTTATCCTTCTTTCCTGGGGCATATGTCTTGGAGGTTCCCTCAAGGGGATCAGACATGTCATCATCATCATACCTGGCTGTTCGGCTACGGGCAACTGGGGCTGCTTTCCTTTTCTTACCTTCCTTCAATTCACGCACCCGTTGTGCCAGAGCAGCAGTAGGCTTCCCATCCCATTTCCTCATGTTTTCTCCAGACTCACGTAAGAAGAACCACAACTCAGCTCGTGGGGTGTACCTTCTCTCCCCAACAAGGGAACGTCTGCGTTGGGTACCAGGGCCTCTAATTTGTACAGCTGAAATTTGGAGGAGGTCTTCCTTAATCTCTTCCCTGAGTTTCTTGCTGCTTTCCTCTATTTTGTCTTCTAGTTCCTGCAGTCGTGTTTCCACAGCTGCAATTCTGGCATGAGTCGGGCCATGTACAGCATCCGCATATGCCCGAAGTTTCTTCGCCATATCGAGTACAGTCTCATATACCTCCTCCCGCTTCATTATTGCTAGAGCAGAAGCGTATTCAGGTGGCCCAAGTCGCACCAGTTTCCTCCACATTACAGGTGTGCATGGTACAAAGTCCGGATTTCTAGTTGTTACATCGTCTGAAAAAATGATCTCCACCACTGCCATCTCCCTCAGGTGTTGGATCCCCTGTTCTATGGTCTTCCATCGTGTCTGCTGAACATAGAGGTCATCAGCACACAGATATCTCTGTGCCACGCTGTCCAGGACCCGTTCCCAGAGGCTGTGAGGGCTATCCCCCCTCATCATGCCTTGGTCGATGACAGGATCATGTGACAGGGATCCCAAATGCCTCGCTTCAGTGCCATCCAGAATGGTAGCCTCCCCTGCCGCATCCCAAAGGCGGACCAGCCAACTAATTATAGATTCGTCGGGCTGTCGCCGATAATCCTTCCTTAGGCCTCGAAGGTCCCTCAGGGAGAAGGAATCAATAGTGGCCTCTGATCTTGTGCCAGTTGCTTTGACTCCTGATTTTATGTCAGGAGGTGTTGAGGGTCCTTCTCCTGCATCGTAATCATCATCATCCTCCACTGGTCGGTCAGTCTTATCTGTACACTTTCCACTTCTTGTACTAGTAGCAACAGCCCTTGGTTGAGGCTCGCTGTCTGATTTAACTGCTGGCTTCGAGCCTGGGGTGTTAGCTGCAGCCTGAGTAACTGGGATAGCTGCTGATTTATCTCCCTGCCCCCCTGCCTCTGTCTGCTGCCCTACAGTATCTAGCAGGGTACGATAAGCATATGCCAGGGCCCAGCTCACTGCAAGGATCCTTTTCTCCTTAGGGTTATCCTGGCATTTCCCTTTCAGGTACTTCGCCACCTCAGCCGGGTTCTGAATTTGTTCAGATGGAAAGTCCCAGTCTACCGGATCAGAAAACTCCTTTAAAATTTGGCCCATATCCTCCCATTTCCCACACCACTCAGGACTTTTTACCCTTGGTTGTACCCCTAAATCAGGGGTCTCACCAGCCCCTCTAGAAATTTCAGCCTTCATCTTATATAAACTGCAGACAGTATAGAGCAAGGTTGTTAAATTAAATAACAGAAAGATGGTGTCCTTGGCAGTCAGGGAGAACTGAACATTTTCTAATAGAAATGTAAACAATTCGGAGGAGGAAAAGGAAAACAAAGGCTGAATAACCTCCTCCCCCATAACAAATTTAACACACAGCCGCAACCACGAATTATACATTCCTGGAACCGATAACAACATTTTTATAAGCCCCTTGCAAAGTATGACACCCAAGCCCAGCCCGATGAATATTCTGGTTAGTGCCCCTCTGCTACAAAAGCTACGTATTAGGGACAATACCGGAGCTATTTCTGGATAAGAAAATAACCCCAGTGACCATAAAGCTATGAAAACTTCAAAGAACCCTAATGACCAGAGATAGAGGCAGGCTTTCACTCCAAATGACATTACAACTTTAAAAGGAGACATACCAATATTCCCACAAACAGTTAAAGCCAAAAATATTATTAGAGTAAAGCTTTTTCCACTTTGTCCGGTTTCCCCGTACGGGCCACCAAATTATTTGAACTGGTTTAGGACAAATTAGGGGAAAATATCTCCAAAGGAGCCCCTTATAGGAAACAAAACCCTCCGCACCTTCCCCCCTCCCCACCACTGGGTTCGGGAAGAATTTCTTCAGAGGGGAAGTGGAAAAAGCTTGTTTATTAAAGAACAACAAAAAAACACTCCCAGCACAAGAGAAATAGCCCGAGATGGCAACAGATGTTTCACCAGTCCAAGGGGTCGAGCCGTTTCTCTCTTCGCTGCGGAGGGTACGAAGCTTCTCTTGCAGACCCCGGACAGAGCCCCTTGCCCGGCGCCGGTCCGATATCTTCGGGGGGGGAAAAGGGGGGGGGGGGGAAAGGGAAGAAAGGGAACAACAGAAACCGGGGAAAGGAAAAGAAAAAAAAAAAAAATGGCGAAAAAGCAAGCGAGCTAAAAAAGCAAGAAAAAAAAGAAAGAGAAGCAAAGCTAGAAGAGCAAGCAAGCAGCCAGCCGGCCAAGCAGCATGCAAAAAGCCGAGCCCCAAGGCAGGGGCGGGGGAAGGACAAAACGATAGACACAACAAACGGAGCAGGGAACAGAAACCACGATTTGGGATAATAAGCATGAAAATGTCCTGTCCCCACGACAGAGGGCCACTGCCATACACTCAGTGCTGCCAATCAAAATAACTTGGAAATCATCAGACCCCATATGGGTCGAGCAGTGGCCCCTATCTGAGCCTTGAGTGGCAGCCTTATTAGAACTGGTCGAGCGTGAGTTACAAAAGGGTCACATAGAACCGACCACTAGCCCATGGAATACCCCTGTATTCGTGATCCCCAAAAGGTCAGGGGAAGGGTATTGCCTCATCCATGACCTAAGAGAAGTGAATAAGACAATTCAACCCAAGGGTCCAGTTCAGACCCTGATACTCGCAAACTCAGCCATACCCGAGGGACAGCCATGCGCAGTGCTGGACATCAAAGACTGTTTCTTTTCCATACCGTTGCACCCTGAGGACAAAGAACGATTCGCCTTTTCCGTTGTGTTTCCGAATGGTAAGCGGCCAAATCTGCGCTTCCAGTGGAGAGTGCTACCACAAGGTTTAGTGGACAGTCCGACTATATGCCAGATCTCTGTGGACAAAGCGCTGACGCCAGGACGTTGCAGGAAGCACGTCAGCTGCACAAATTGCTTCACGTTGGGGCAAAAGCACTGGCAAAGAGATGCGGAATCTCGACAGCGGACGCGAAACACGTAGTGGCGACCTGGCCTCATTGCCAGAAGTCACCACTGTGGACCAGCGGGGTCAATCCAAGAGGCCTCAAGCCCTCAGAGATCTGGCAATCAGACTTCACCGTGTGCCAACTGATGAAGCCAAGAGCGTGGCTAGCAGTGACAGTAGACACCTTCAGCGGAACGATAGTAGCCACGCAGCACCTCAAAACGGACTCAAAGGCCACGATTCAGCACTGGCTGACAGCCATGGCATGGTTCAGTGTCCCCAAACAAATCAAAACAGATAAGGGGTCGAATTTCACTTCCAAGCAGGTGCAAGAATTCGCCAAAAAATGGGGTATCACCCTGGTACAAGGTATCCCTTACAACAGTACCGGGCAGGCAATAGTAGGGCGGGCAAATCAGACCCTGAAAACCAGAATAGAGGTGTTGGCAAAAGCAGACGGCTTTGCCAACTCCATTCCCCCAGGAGAGCAGGCACGCATACTGGCAACAGCTTTGTTAGTGCTCAATCAATTTCCCAGGGGGGACGAGACAAACAGTCCCGTCCAAAAACATTGGACCACTCGAATGCAGGAGGAGGGTCCACGAGTAATAATAAGGAACGAGCTAGGCGAATGGGAACGGGGTTGGAGGTTAACGCTCACAGGACGAGGGTACGCAGCAGTCAAAAAAGACGGAGAAATCAGGTGGTGTCCACTTAAATCGATCAAACCAGATCTCCAAAAGGAGCAGAGTGACGCTAATGAGAATGGCGAGTCTCTGTTTACAGGACATGATCGAGGGACGTCCGCGAGACGTGCACACTCGCGTCCCGGAGGAGAGAGACCACCGAGCCGCCAGACAGCACCCGAAAGACCGGCGCGGGCGAGATCCAGTCATCAAGGGTATCTCTGGGTAATGTTGCTGCTGGGGCTAGTTGCCAGGGGGCAAGCCAGCTCACAGTACTATCCCCATCAGCCATTCAGGTGGGTCATACGGCACCTCACCAATGACAAGGTGCTCAGAAACGTCATTACACCAGACACCCCATCCTTCATACTTCGCATTACAGACCTGTTCCCGGGACGACCAAAGCCAGACCCTCATTCCCCATACGCCAAAAACACATACCTATCCTATTGGTGCCCAGCCTCAAACCCTGGAAAAAGTTACTGTAATCGCCCAGAGTGGAGATATTGCGGATACTATGGTTGCGAAACAATAGTCACAGACACCAGACCGACAGGGCCGGGGTGGGACCCACAGGAACCCGACAGATTCTTACAGTTCACTTAGGCGCCAAAAGGCTGCAAAACACCACTCTTCCATCACGAAAACACCTATCGAAACAGTCACAAACTCCCAAAAATCCGGAAATGCATTAGGTACAACATGACAGTCTTGCAGCCCAGAGACCCCAGTTGGGCCTTTGGAAAAATGTGGACAGTAGTCCTTCACGGGACAAACGAGTGGGTTAACGTGCAGATTATCAGGCTCATACCGTCAGCACCCCGAGCGGTCGGACCAAACAAGGCAATCAAAAGCGCGCAGAAAGGGAAAAACACGACCTACCCCAAAACCTTACCTACAAGGGTCACGAATACCCAGACAAGCCTAGCGAGAACCATTCAGACAAATCGCTTAGCAGAGTCAGATTCGGACCCAATCCTTCGCATGTTAGAAGCTACCTTCCTATCCCTAAATGAATCCAACCCTAACCTAACCAATTCCTGCTGGCTATGTTACGATGTCAAACCACCCTTTTACGAAGGAGTCGCCTTAGATACCCCTTTCACATATTCCTCAGCAGACGCCCCTCACCAATGCAGATGGGACACTCCCCGCAAAGGAATCACCCTGAGTCAGGTCACGGGGAGGGGGAGATGCTTTGGAAAAGCAGCCCTAGCTAGGCGGGAAGGCAACGTGTGCACCAAAGTAGTCAAACCCGACAGGAGAAAAAAGTGGGTAGTTCCATCCGCATCGGGCATGTGGGTTTGCCAAAGATCCGGAGTGAGTCCCTGTGTGTTCCTAGACAAATTCAATGACTCAACAGACTTTTGTGTCCAAGTCTAGATCGTTCCCAGGATCCTGTATCACTCAGACGAGGAGGTGTACCAACTCCTCGGAGCTTCTAGCCGTCACCTTCAGACCGTGCCTACTGAACAAGCTAGTCTCATTCGTCCGGACCCGCTTGGAACGGACCAACATCCTGCTCTTAGGCAGACATCCGATGCTGTGAATTCAACAGGGAATTCGACAGGGAACGCTGCCGGACACAAGAACCCGAGAAAGGACTTGCCAGGCAGAAAAACTAACTCAGGAACCCCAAATCCCCTTTCCTTGTCAAGCGACAACCTTAGATACCTCATATCAGCATGTAGACGACTACCTCATCCATTTGTGGGAGGGGGGGGGAGATGTGGCAGAGAGAATAGGGACAGGCGATCGGAAGATTTCGGGCTGTCACGGAAACCTGATAGGGCCTCTCTCCCCTGACTACCTAGAGATAAGAGATAGCTGCAGGACAAAAGGCCAAGAATGTAACCCCACCTAGCACGGCCTCTACCCAGTTTCCTTACTAACCATATAAGGCAAAGGTCAGACCCCAGAAGGTAGAAGGAGAACCAAGGGTATATATACCAAGGAGAAAACCAATAAAGGGCTCTTGGACCGTCTATCATATTGATGTTTGCGTGTCCTTAGCCCGATCGGCCCAAAAAGCATTGGGTCGTCGTGCTGCGTTTCCTTGGAACCAGGTCGTCATGCCTTATAAGGCAACAGTATAAAGTATAGATTAATAAAAGTGAAGTGCTAGCTGCTATACTGCTTCTGCAGAACAAGCTGCCTTTGCAAGACAAGAAGCCTAGCACTGGAAGGGGCTATGATGATAAGAGAATACTAGATGCTATGTCTAACTGCTCTTGAAAAACATACCCCAGCAGACTAAGATGATAAGAGAAAGGAATGAAAGCAAATGTGTCTGACTAACTGCTTTTCTGCAGAACAAGGGCTTAGCCCCTGTGGGCTAAGCAATAAGAAGGCAGAAACATGCTAACTGCTGTTTTAATGACAAATGGGAGAGCTGTCACAGAGTCGAAAAATTTAATTTTTATATATAATAAAGAATAGGAACATAATCAATATACAATTATAGATGAAGTATAACTAATATAGCAACAGTGTGTAATAGAAAAATTGCATATTACCAAAATAGGTGTGTGATGAATGTATGCCTTAGGTTGAAAATGCAAGATGTGGCCAGGGGTATGTATTCTATTGCCATCTGTTAGAACCAGGTGGGGCAGTTATCTTTATCTCTTCTGTGACCTATCCTCCTTCTGGGGAGATATTTTCGGTTAATGGGTCATTGAGTCTCACTGTGTGACTGATAAAATTACATCATCCCACTGTGAGATGCTCCACCCAGAGGGAGGAGTCAAGCATTCCTACCTAGTTATAATCTGAAATTTGGAACACCACAGGCAGCCTTTTCTGACTGGATTCTCAGAAAAAGACCAGGCCCATCTACACCACCACTAAACATTCAGAAGAAAACTACACCCTTTCTACAAGATCACTGTTTCAACAAAAGTACATCTGTCACTCCAAGAAGACTGCAGCCACCATTTAATCAAACTGCTAGCAACACCCTAACCAACAGGGTGTCAGGTCATATTCTGTCACTGTTGTTTTGTATTACTGCATTTTTATTTTTACTTTTGTTTTTTCCTAATAAAGAACTGTTATTCCTACTCCCATATCTTTGCTTAAAAGCCCCTTAATTTCAAAATTATAATAATTCAGAGACAAGTTTACATTTTCCATTTCCAAAGAAGCTCCTGCCTTCCTTAGCAGACACCTCTTTTTAAACCAAGACAATGTATTAGATAATAATAGCGTGCCTTGCTTGTAGCCCTAAGATAAGGAAACCACAAGTTATTCAAGACCCTAACCCTTAAGACCATAACTTTTAGAATAACTAACAAAACAAAGGCCGATTCTGAACTTGTAAATGTATAAATAACCTCTGTAAGATGACCAAGCATGGTGGATATGCATATGGAGGTGTTAACCCCTGCATGCTCCCCCCCCCAGCTGGGCCAATAAAGGTGTGTTTTACTTTACAGTACCTTACTGTGGAGTAGATTCATTTGAACCACTGCTGAGAATTTGTTTCACTGGGGAAAATGGTATATTATTGAATGGTATGGAAAGTTTTGGGTTCCGGGGAGTGAATGTCCTTGTATACTTTCAATTATATTGTCCTGATTTAATAATTAGGAGAACTGCACATTGGGCAGGAGGAATAAATATTATGGAAAAATGGGAACGTGCATCAGCCTCTATGCAGTCAGCAAAAAGTACCTCTGCTGCTGCTACAAAACCCAACTGTTTGGAGACAATATGCAAACATGCAGATGCAAATATACCAGTCCCTGCAGAGATTAATCTTAATGTATTAAGACCTTTGCTGAGAGAGACTCCAACTGTGTTAAAAAATTGTTTAGTAGGAAAACAGGTGAAAACTGTTGTCCGCTTGAGAAAAATGCGTTACAGAGAACTGCCTTGGATTTTGAGTAACTGCTTTCAGACAGTCGGGGGGGGGGGGGGGGGGGGGGGTATTTAACTGGTTTAAACCCAGAAGAGCAAAGAAAACAAAGTGTGTATAAAATGGAAAGAACTTTGAAGGTTCGAAATATACCTGTGAGAAATGAGCCTCACTCTTCAAAAGTTTAAAAAGTTTAATAAGGAATAATAAGGGACAGATTCATAATAGCACTGGGTGCTTGGCAACTACCAGAGGCACATCAGTGAACTGTAACAAATCTTCTTATATACTTTTTCATTGCATTGGTCAAATACATATTCATACAAAAATTTGGGGGGGGAGTCATGTGGTGACCCCAACGCGGGGAATAACGTGCTTTGACTCCAGTGATTCAGAAGGCTGAACAGATGCTTTATTAAGCCATATTATATTACATTACATACTATACTAATACTACTATACTAATACTATACTAAACTATACTACTAAAGAAAAACCCGTGACCTTTTTAGACAGTCATGACACAGCTTTTACCCAATTGGTCAATCAGTCAAAACAACCATCAGCAGAGTCCAATAACCAAATCACTTTCGGTAAACAATCTCCATAACACATTCCACATGTGCCAAACAACAGGAGCTGCAAATAGAGATAAGAATTGTTTTCCTTCGTCTTTCTCTGAGCTTTCTCACTGCCTTTCCCAGGAAAAATCCTGGGAGCAAGAATTATGTCTCTCTCTGTTCAGAGAGTATGTGAATACCACAATCATGTATGCTGCTTCCTCACAATGTGTATGCCATTGTGGTTTCAGCAAGCGAGTGATTGATATTCGAAAGGTCAGTGGCATAAGTCCTCTTCACATCCTTTCTTTCAGTGTTACCTGCATGGTTCTTTCCATGTTATCTGACCATGCAGAATGTTTAGCTATTTCCACAAGTAATTTAAACCAACATCAGCTATTTCACAAATGTATCTGAGTTATTCTCACTATTGTCATTTAGTTACAAAAATAAAAGCATTAGATACTTGTGCAAAAGTTAATATTATAATGCACAACACATAGCCTCTGTTTTAATATTTTGCTAAAGCCTAAACTATATTTATCACACTAAAATGCACAAGCTACATGTTGGCCACAAAAAGCTGACAAATTATAATATATCAAAAGCAGTTAAAAGAAATTACAAACTGTATTATATCAAAATCATTGTGATTAACAATAATAATATCCTAAAACCAATATATAATAGTGAAAGCCAATAACTACATAGCTATTTATAACAATTCCCACCCCTTTGTTTTTTCTTACTTTATTTGGCTTGAGCTACAATTTTAAACCTCTGTATTTTTGGCACACTGATACCTTTCATAGATCATAAGTGCCTTTTTTAGGTCTTTATTATAGTTTGTTTTTTTTAATATCATGACTTGCTGCGTTCCTCTTTAGGTTGCTGACATGGGATGGGTGGGCATTGTTGTTACCTGCATGTTTTGAATCACATGAGTAATTAAGCAGATAAGGCATGGAATCAAACATGGAAGAAAAATTAAACTTCTTTGTTGGAACCCTGGATGCTGAGAATTTTAAACTTTCTGTGCTGAAAGGCACAGACCTGCAAGAGAACACTGCATTTGACCTGAGGCTGTGGAGAAGGCTCCCAAAATTGATTAATAGCACTGGGATTGTGGTTGTGTAGTTGGTTAGAAGTGTGTAATATCACAGGGTTGAAAACTTAAGAGTTTGGGGTTTTAGAATATAGTAATAAATATTAAGCAACATGGAGGTTTTAGGGTGGACACAGATTGTTCTTCTTTGCCTTCTTCTTCATGGGTTTGGATGGTATTTTGTAATTGGACAGAAAAGTCTCCATTGTGGGCTTTGATTGACCAGTTATTTGGTTAAAAGGGAAAATAATTTAGGTGTCATTTCTTAATTGGATAGTTTAGCCTTAAAAGACCTTGTAACAAGAGATAGTTAGACATTTTGTGCCTTGCTAATGAAAGACTGCAGAACTCACAGCTGTGAGGCTGTAACATTGATAAGAAACAATAAACACCTGAGTCTGAACGAGAACTAACATCTCAAGTGCCTTCACTCCTGACCCCGATAGAGGTATAAAAAGGAAACAGAGAACCCACACTTGTTATTCCACATAACATTATAAATTCTATCTTCTTCCACCAAGATATTCCAAAAAAAAATTTCCCACCATCCCTTATTATAGATTCCCACTTTTGGACTGGTACATGGGTTATTTTCCCGATGTTTTTGGCTATATCCAAAACTGCATCTCCATTATCATCAATTTGCAAACACTCAGATGTGTTACATTTTCCATGGACACCTCCTTCTGCTAGTAAAATCTAGTGCCAACCAATTTTGGTACACTGCAGCTCTGGTTTGCCTTTGCTGGCTGGTTATTAATTCCAAGGTGTAGCAGCCACAGGGCCTGCAAGGCCTCCCTGGCAGTAAGTTGCCTAAGATAAATGCCTAGTCATGATGACTGAACCAAAGAAGCCCCTCTTCCGCCTTCAGACCCTTGTTATCTCTCTGTAAGACGATAGGTCATTTTCGCCTCAACCCTTACTATTGGACTGTTTCCCAAAACCCCTATATCCTATATAAACACCCACTTCTGCCCAGTTCTACAGAAGAGCTGTCACTGTAACCCTTCGCAGAAGCTGCCAATAAAGACACCTCTGTGGAACCTCATATATCTTTCTCCTCTCTCATCTCTGCATTTGCCGAGGCACTTAGCAAGCAAAGAGCTGAAATCACTAAAGAGCTGAATTCACCAAAGAGCTCATGTCACTTAAGAGCTGAGCTGTTTGCTAAGATTGCCTGCAGCTGGGAGCCTGCCTGACGGACCCAGACAGGTTGTGCTTGGCTGGACTTTGCTATCCGGACACCTACGGAGAGATCCCGAAAACCCCCGCCGTAATAAAAACCAAGGCTCAAGATGTTTCATTAGTTATAATTTCTACAACTGCTTGGAGTCTTATGATACGATTTAACATGTAAATTGGTGTACGATATTCCCAACTCACATCTTGTGCCCAAGTGGCTGGTCCATATGTTTGTATTATCTGTTCAGGAAGCCATTCGTCATTACCCCACTTCTGATATCTTCCAATTATTGCTACATTCCTTTTAATTCTTTTTAAAGCATCATAAAACAATACTCCTAAGTTATCTCCATCTTGGTTTGTAAAAGGAAAAATCCTAGTTGTATGATTCCTAGAGTACAATTTCCTTTCCAGTGGGAAGGGAGTTTTGGATAAGCTCTTTTCCCACATATCCAGAATAGGCCATATGGTGCTTTCCAATAATCATTGCCTTGGTGATTTATGTTTTGCCAGTATTTAGATATTTCAGGCATCCCTTAATAGGGTTTTTTTTTCAGTATCATTGCACAAGAAAATGTGGCAGAGAGAATAGGGACAGGCGGTCGGAAGATTTCGGGCTGTCACGGAAACCTGATAGGGCCTCCCTCACCTGACTCCCCAGAGATAAGGATAGCCGCAGGACAAGAGGCCAAGAATGTTGTAATCCCCCCAAGAATGTTGTAACTAACACGGCCTCTGCCCAGTCCCCTTACTAACCATATAAGGTAAAAGTCAGACCCCGAAGGTAGGGGAAGGACCAAGGGTATATATACCGAGGAGAAAACCAATAAAGGGCCTTTGGACCATCTATCACATTGATGTCTGCGTGTCCTTAGCCCGAGCGGCCAAAAGCATTGGGCCGTCGTGCTGCGTTTCCTTGGAACCAGGTCGTTACGCCTTGCCTGCAAGGCAACAAGTGGTGCCGAAACCCGGGAACACAAAAGGAACAGAACCCGGGATCGGGAGTCTCCTGGACAAGGCCAGCGGCTGCGGGGGGTCCTGGACCCCACCACAGCGAGGAGGGACGCCTCCGGAACCGCCACAGCCTCATAGAAGCTGTGGCCTGAGTTGAATTGGAACCGCCACAGCCTCATACAAGCTGTGGCCTGAGTTTTACGGGGACCGCCGCAACCTTGTAGAAGTTGTGACCTGAGTCGTGTTGGACCGCCATAGTCTCGTGGAAGTCGTGGCCCGAGTCGCGTTGGGACCGCCTCAGCCTCATGGAAGCTGTGGCCCGAGTCGTGAGTTATTTTAATTTACAATGGGGTATTAGATGTGACTTCAAGCATTTTCAGCTTGCTATTAATAAGCTCCAAGAGCTAAGGGCGATAACTCGTCCCATAGACATATTAAATTCGGAGGTGTGGGAGAGATGTACACTCGCTTTAGCCGAGGATTTAAAGGTTACAGGCAGTGGGAAATGTCTTAAGGCATGGGCTAAAGCAGAGGAAGCTTTAAAAAAGGCCTCAGAACAGCAGGAGGCATGGGAAGCAGCGAAGACCATGCTGTTAGCAACCCCAAAAATCGGGAGCGTGGCTGCGACCCAAACGGCCCCGGGAAACAGCCCGGAGGGGGGGGGGGGACACGCGGGAGGCGGGCGTTCCCCGCCCGAACCCGCGCGCGGACGCGAGCCCGGGTCGCGACCACCCGGCGCCCCGGGGGGACCCCCCGACCCCTCCGCAGTGCCCACGGGACTCCCCGACCCCGCAGCCCACCTTGCGGGACCCCTTGAACCCCCCACGGAGCGCGCCCGGCCCCGGCCCGCCCGAGGAGCCCGCCGGGGTCGCGGAGCCGCCGCCCCCTCCCCTCCCCCCACCGCGGACCGCCGATCCGGGGACGCTGACGGAGGAACAGGACTCGCGTTCGTTCTGGGAATGTTTAATGGCGGACGCGCGCCGCGCGGAGAGTATCGCGGCCGCGGAGTCCGGCAACGCCGTGCCGGCAGCGAACGGGGCGCCCGGCGCCAGAGCCGCGCCGCAGCCACAGCCGCCGCGGCCGCCGTATGGGTTTGAAAATGGCGCGGGCCACGCGGGAGAGGGGCGGGGCCAGCCGCCCAGCGGCGAGAACGGCACGGAGCCGAGAAGGAGCACTACCGCGCATGCGCGGGGCAGCGCGGGAGGGCGGACACCCGAACGGGAGCCGCGCCCAGCGGCGACACCGTATAAGGGGGAGACCCCGCCCCGCAGGGGGCAGGAAACTCACGGGGGGCGAGAGCGGCGCCCCCCCCGAGAGGCGGAGCGACACCGCCCACGAGGGGAGGAGCGGGGCCGCTCCCGAGGGGAGGTGCGACTCCACCCCCGAGGGGAGGAGCGGGGGCGGAGCCGCGGGAAAACGCAGAGCAGACCGGAAGCGTACTGGCATTCAACTTCCGGCTCGGAGACAAGTGAGAGCTCCTCAGTCAGCTCAACCGAGCTTACCGAGTCAGACTGTGACTCGGAAGCCGAGAGGGCAGAATTAACGCGGTTTCAAGCGAAACCGAATAAAGCTTTCAATAAAACCGGGAAGCAAACACAACATAAGCTTACAGACTGGGGCAAAATAAAGATAGCATGTGCAGACTGGGTGGATATGACCAGCGTTCATGCTTACCCAGTCAGAGTTACAGGGGCCCAGGGAAATCAGCAGCGAACGTATACACCAGTAAATGTAAAAGAGGTTCAGACAATAGCGAAAGCAATTTCAGAAAAAGGGATCAACTCAGCAGTGGTTACTACTTTAATAGACGGGCTTTTTAGCAATGACGATTTACTTCCCTTCGATATTAGACAAATCGCTCGTATGATCTTTGACGCGGCGGGTATGATTGTATTTAAACAAGAATGGACAGACAATTGCACAACAGCTTTAGCCCAGGCATCGGGCGAGGGGCAACAACTTCATGGCTCGAGTTTAGCCAGGTTGCTGGGGAGGCATGACGACGTAGCTACACCACAGCAGCAAGCAGCACAGCTACGGGCTGAGGAGGTCAGAGCAACAACTAGGGCAGCCAGACAGGCTATAAAGGCAGCCTCTGGGGTGGTAACCAGACCAGCACCTTGGTCTACCATCCAACAGGGAGAGAGTGAAAGCTTCACACATTTCGTAGACCGGCTGAAAACAGCCCTGGATTCCTCCACAATACCCGTAGCAGCCATAGAATCAGTGGTGACCGACTGCCTTCGCCAGCAGTGTAACTCAGTCACCAAAGAGATCCTGCGTTCCCTGCCAGCCGGAACCAACCTGGCTGGAATGATAAAACACGTGGTAAGGGAGGAACAGCTGACACCTATTCAGGCAGCCGTCAATACCCTAACCAGTGTCATGGCTTGCTTTAAATGTGGCCAGGCAGGCCATGTAGCAGCAAGCTGTCCTCACCCGACACAACCTCCTCTAGCAGCACCATCGCTCCAGACACACACGGGAGATTTGCTGGAGCTGTGGGAGGAAGGGTCACATGGCCAGGGAGTGCAGGTCTAGGCCCCGGGGAAACGGGAGAGGGAGGAGCCACATGGGCCATATTCGGCCTCCTCCCGCAATGAATATGAGACGGCCCACCTATGCCAATCCCCGGGGGGGCAGGGGACCCTCGTACCCTATGCCATCACAGGGAGCAGTCAGTACCACACCCCTGCCAGCAATACAATGGCAGAGCTGCCCAGCACCACCAGCGGTACTTTCGCATCCGCCACAGCCACAAACCACGCCGATGCCGCAGGGCCAGCAGGGAGTGCCCCAGAAGGGGGCCCCTGGGTGGCCTTGGCCATGAAAATAGGGAAGGAGCCTTCAAAGGTATGGGCGGCATGCCGCCTTTATAACAGCCTAGACCCCCACGTCATAAGGCTTCAGTTTTGGGCGGACACGTGGTCAGACTGCACGGTTTTTCCCCTAGCAAGTTGGCCCAGACATTGGCAATTTAAAGAAGTCCCACCAGTGAACGGAGTGGGGGGCCAATCCCGAGCGTGGAAGAGCACCCAGCTGGTAGCTATAATGCTTCACACAAAAGGGGGACCAGAAAAAACAGTAGCAGTCTATCCATACATCCTGCAGAATTCTCCACCCCTGTTGGGAAGGGACGTCCTTGCTATGTTAGGAGTCAGGATCACAAATTTATAATGAGGGCCACTGCCATACACCCAGCGCTGCCAATCAAGATAACTTGGAAATCATCAGACCCCATATGGGTCGAGCAGTGGCCCCTATCTGAGCCTCGAGTGGCAGCCTTATTAGAATTGGTCGATCGTGAGTTACAAAAGGGTCACATAGAACCGACCACTAGCCCATGGAATACCCCTGTATTCGTGATCCCCAAAAGGACAGGGGAAGGGTACCGCCTCATCCACGACCTAAGAGAAGTGAACAAGACAATTCAACCCAAGGGTCCAGTTCAGACCCTGATACCCGCGAACTCAGCCATACCCGAGGGACAGCCATGCGCAGTGCTGGACATCAAAGACTGTTTCTTTTCCATACCCTTGCACCCCGAGGACAAAGAACGATTCGCCTTTTCCGTTGTGTTTCCGAATGGTAAGCGGCCAAATCTGCGCTTCCAGTGGAGAGTGCTACCAAGAAGCGCTCTCCTCACGACAGGGCACCATATCCGTCATACACATTAACAGCCACAACCCAGTCAAAGGTTACTTCCAGATCGGCAACGACAAAGCGGACGCCGCAGCAAAAGGAGTTTGGACGTTGCAAGAAGCGCGTCAGCTGCACGAATCGCTTCACATCGGGGCAAAAGCACTGGCAAAGAGATGCGGAATCTCGACAGCAGACGCGAAACACGTAGTGGCGACCTGTCCTCATTGCCAGAAGTCACCACTGTGGACCAGCGGAGTCAATCCAAGAGGCCTCAAGCCCTCAGAAATCTGGCAATCAGACTTCACCGTGTGCCAACTGATGAAGCCAAGAGCGTGGCTAGCAGTGACAGTAGACACCTTCAGCGGAACGATAGTAGCCACGCAGCACCTCAAAACGGACTCAAAGGCCACGATTCAGCACTGGCTGACAGCCATGGCATGGCTCGGTGTCCCCAAACGAATCAAAACAGATAACGGGTCGAATTTCACTTCCAAACAGGTGCAAGAATTCGCCAAAAAATGGGGTATCACCCTGGTACAAGGTATCCCTTACAACAGTACCGGGCAAGCAATAGTAGAGCGGGCAAATCAGACCCTAAAAACCAGAATAGAGGTGTTGGCAAAAGCAGACGGCTTTGCCAACTCCATTCCCCCAGGAGAGCAGGCACGCATACTGGCAACAGCTTTGTTAGCGCTCAATCAATTTCCCAGGGGGGACGAGACAAACAGTCCTGTCCAAAAACATTGGACCACTCGAATGCAGGAGGAGGGCCCACGAGTAATAATAAGGAACGAGCTAGGCGAATGGAAACGGGGTTGGAGGTTAATGCTCACGGGACGAGGGTACGCAGCAGTCAAAAAAGACGGAGAAATCAGGTGGTGTCCACTTAAATCGATCAAACCAGATCTCCAAAAGGAGCAGGGTGAAGCTAATGAGAATGGCGAGTCTCTGTTTGCAGGACATGATCGAGGAATGTCCGCGAGACGTGCACACTCGCGTTCCGGAGGAGAGAGACAGACCACCGAGCCGCCAGACAGCACCCGAAGGACCGGCACGGGCGAGATCCAGTCATCAAGGGTATCTCTGGGTAATGTTGCTGCTGGGGCTAGTTGCCAGGGGGCAAGCCAGCTCACAGTACTATCCTCATCAGCCATTCCGGTGGGTCATACGGCACCTCACCAATGACAAGGTGCTCAGACACGTCATTACACCAGACGCCCCATCCTTCATACTTCGCATTACAGACCTATTCCCAGGACGACCAAAGCCAGACCCTCATTCCCCATACGCCAAAAACACATACCTATCCTATTGGTGCCCAGCCTCCAACCCCGGAAAAAGTTACTGTAATTGCCCGGGGTGGGGATATTGCGGACACTACGGTTGTGAAACAATAGTCACAGACACCAGACCGACAGGGCCGGGGTGGGACCCACAGGAACCCGACAGATTCTTACAGTTCACTTGGGCGCCAAAAGACTGCAAAACACCACTCTTCCATTACGAAAGCACCCATCGAAACAGCCACAAACTCCCAAAAATCCAGAAATGTATTAGGTACAACATGACAGTCTTGCAGCCCAGAGACCCCAGTTGGGCCCTCGGAAAAATGTGGACAGTAGTCCTTCACGGGACAAACGAGTGGGTAAACGTGCAGATTATCAGGCTCATACCGTCAGTACCCCGAGCGGTCGGACCAAACAAAGCAATCAAAAGCGCGCAGAAAGGGAAAAACACGACCTACCCCAAAACCTTACCTACAAGGGTCGCGAATACCCAGACAGGCCTAGCGAGAACCATTCAAACACATCGCTTAGCTAAGTCAGATTCAGACCCAATCCTTCGCATGTTAGAAGCTACCTTCCTATCCCTAAATGAATCCAACCCTAACCTAACCAATTCCTGTTGGCTATGTTACGATGTCAAACCACCCTTTTACGAAGGAGTAGCCTTAGATACCCCTTTCACATATTCCTCAGCAGATGCCCCTCACCAATGTAGATGGGACACTCCCCGCAAAGGAATCACCCTGAGTCAGGTCACGGGGAGGGGGAGATGCTTTGGAAATACAACCCTAGCTAGGCGGGAAGGCAACGTGTGCACCAAAGTAGTCAAACCCGACAGGAGAAAAAAGTGGGTAGTCCCATCCGCATCGGGCATGTGGGTTTGCCAAAGATCCGGAGTGAGTCCCTGTGTGTTCCTAGACAAATTCAATGACTCAACAGACTTCTGTGTCCAAGTCTTGATCGTTCCCAGGATCCTGTATCACTCAGACGAGGAGGTGTACCAACTCCTCGGAGAACCCAGCCGACTCCACAAGAGAGAAATAATAACAGGCATAACAATCGCAATGTTGCTCGGCCTAGGAGCAGCGGGAACGGCAACGGGAATCACGGCCTTGGCAACCCATCACCAAGGTTTATCCCAGCTGCAGAGGACCGTCGACGAGGATCTACAGAGAATAGAGAAATCCATATCCTTCCTAGAGAAATCAGTTTCCTCACTTTCAGAAGTGGTCCTGCAGAACAGGCGGGGACTGGACCTCCTACTCATGCAACAAGGAGGCCTGTGCGCCGCCTTGAAGGAGGAATGCTGTTTCTACGCAGACCACACAGGAGTCGTCAGAGACTCCATGGCAGAACTCCGAAACAGACTGGCTCAGAGACAGAGAGACAGAGACGACCAACAAAGCTGGTTCGAATCCTGGTTCAATCAATCACCATGGCTAACCACTCTAATTTCTTCCCTAATAGGTCCGTTGGCAATCCTGCTTCTAGCCCTCACCTTCGGACCGTGCATACTGAACAAGCTAGTCTCATTCGTCCGGACCCGCTTGGAACGGACCAACATCCTGCTTTTAGGCAGACATCCGATGCTGTGAATTCAACAGGGAGTTCAACAGGGAACGCTGCCGGACGCAAGAACCCGAGAAAGAACTTGCCAGGCAGAAAAACTAACTCAGGAACCCCAAATCCCCTTTCCTTGTCAAGCGACAACCTTAGATACCTCATATCAGCATGTAGACAACTACCTCATCCATTTGTGGGAGAAGGGGGGGGAGATGTGGCAGAGAGAATAGGGACAGGCGGTCGGAAGATTTCGGGCTGTCACGGAAACCTGATAGGGCCTCCCTCACCTGACTCCCCAGAGATAAGGATAGCCGCAGGACAAGAGGCCAAGAATGTTGTAATCCCCCCAAGAATGTTGTAACTAACACGGCCTCTGCCCAGTCCCCTTACTAACCATATAAGGTAAAAGTCAGACCCCGAAGGTAGGGGAAGGACCAAGGGTATATATACCGAGGAGAAAACCAATAAAGGGCCTTTGGACCGTCTATCACATTGATGTCTGCATGTCCTTAGCCCGAGCGGCCAAAAGCATTGGGCCGTCGTGCTGCGTTTCCTTGGAACCAGGTCGTTACACCTTGCCTGCAAGGCAACAAGAAAAGTTAAATTTCTTAATGCTGTTTACAATTCTTTTTTTCTTTCTTGGGCCTAATATTGTGTGGATTTTCCAGGGATCACCACATAAAAGTTCTATTAGACACTATATCTTTTACAGGGCGTTTGTCCTACTTTATTAAGGAACCTTTACCCAATACTCCAGAGGCATTCCTCTCCTATTACTTCTGAGATTAAAATCCAACCTTCTGGCCTGCTTCCTCCTTTTATGTTAGTTCTGTTCCATTTAAGAAGTTCAATTGAGCCTAGGCTATTACCTTTCTATGGCCATTCTTCTGTCATTAAGGTTGCCCCCACATACCCAGCAGTTGGTAATGTTTAGTTCTTTATTGATTCTCTCCCCTAAATCTAGAAACAAGTCTTTCCCTAACCTTGGGATTTTGCGGGAACTCAGTACATCACTCCGGATGTCCAGAGCTACCGAGACAACCCTTGGGGGGATCGGAGGTCCCGGAATGTTGCCAAAAGTACCTGGTGGCTTCACTTTGATCCTTTTAAAGAAATGACACCTGAAGGTGAGGAAATGAGAGAATTTCAGGCCTGAATGGTGAGGGGATGACATTCACTTGCTAGAACTTGAGTTATAATGCACTGTACAGGGGGGTTTTATGTGTTGTACAGGGGGGTCTAGAATTCTGTGCATGGATCAGGAGTTCCAAGATGGAGGAATTTGGGCATGCCCTGTCCTCCTTCTTTCTTCTCCTTGGCATCCATTTTCAGGATGATGTTGGCATGTGTGGATTGGTTCATAGAGAAAGTGCACTTGCCAACAAGGGCAGAAAGTATTGGGAATTAAAAGTAAATATCTAATACGTAGTTTTCACTATAAAAGAGACAACCGCCCCGTGGGCGGGAGAGAGTGCCTTTGGCTGTCTTGCTGATCAGACCTCGGCTGGACAGACAGAAAAACTTTGTAGATAAGAAATAATAAACCCAACTGAAGACCGAAAAGCAAGAGTCCAGACTCCTTCTTCGAGAGCGCGGCCTGCCCAGAACCACTTTTTCCCGTGCTGGGGCAGAGACAAGTAACAGCCGACCCCGGCAGGATTTTTATTTCATTTTCTCATTGTTGTTTGAGTTTTGTATACAAATCCTCATGTGGGGTTGATTCTGGGTTAGATAGCTGTGTTTGCTTTGGCAGCCTGCTTATTACTCATTATTTTATTAAATCTGGGTTATTTATCAAATCCTGAATTCTACCCTTGAGAAAGCATACCCATCTTTCCCCCTTTGGGCATCCAACTCCTAGCCTTATGCCACCTGGTCCTAAGTTTCATGCAACCCAGAATATTTCCCAATCTGTACACAGGTTTCTAATTTGGATGAATCTTAACAGTACCCGTTTATAAGGGTGTGAGCAGCGAAAAAAGAACCTTGAAGTTTTCCATAGTACAGCAGTTGGTAGCACTTATGATAAGGATCATCCAGATTCTCAAAAGGGAAAGGATTACCAGGGAGTAATAGAAGTCCGGTATGGCATGTACTCCCACCTCCCATGCTTATGGGGTTGCTGCCCACAGCAGATATGTATAATTTTCTTGGTGGCGAGTATTGTGGTCAATCCAGTCTTGCCTTCTATTTCCTTATCACAAAATTATTTATGTCACTTTCTTGTATTGTGGTTCTTTACTGTTCCCTAGCCAACCAGCACTATTAATTTCATTTGCCAAATAGTCTTATTATATCCACATCATATGGAGTTGTTGTCTGCACTCAAAATATGGTACCTGTTTTTGATATATGACTGCTTCTCACTCAGCTTGTAATAGCCTGTGAGTATCAGGGATCATGAATTCAACTCCACAACACAGTGCTAAAATTGGTACTTGCCCTTGATTTGTGTTTGAACTTTTCCCTTTCTCTCGACAAATTTTGCAACACGCTTGCAGTTTGGGAGAGCTACACTGCCAGAGCTGGCCACAGTTTTCACACTGACATTGTACCCAACCTGAATGACTTGCATTAGGGTGCTTTAAGCAGGGTATGTGATGAGGAATAAATCTGGGAGATGTCTCAGCAGGGGAAGATGGTGGTTTTTCTTTTTGTAAGTCACAAGCAAAAACTCTAGGATAACGTATGGCCCCGGTGTCTTTTAATTTATATAACCCAAATCCACTCAATCAGGGAGGAAGTAAATTACTGCCCTAAAGGTTGTGTTGGAGTTTGGAAAGCTTCTGGCCTTTGGGAATACAAAAGAACCAATAAAGCCCACAGGGAACTCCGTCTAAGTCTGGATTGAGGTGAGGTTTCCTGTTGCATTGTCTACTTGCCACACTGAGCACACGTGCTTCACTTTAGAGTCATTCTTAGTCCTCCAGTGGAAGTGACGATTTTCCAGTCATCAGGTTCTTCTACTGGTCTTTTTATTCTGCTAATGTGAGTCCATCCTCGTTCTGCAATTTGTACAGGCAATTTGGTGGTGAGCACCACCTGAAAGGGAACTTCCCATTGTGGGGTTGAAAGTTGGTCTTTCCATGATTTGACCATTACCCAATCCCCAGGATAGACATTATGAATTTTAAAATCTAGGGAAGCAGTCTGAGGGATTATCCCTTTTCCTCGTAGTTCCGCTAGGGTTTGTGCTATAGACAGGACATATTTCTTGACTCTGTCTTCCCCTTTTTCATAGGTGGCAATCTTATGTGGCAAAATCAGAAAAGGTAAACCAAAGATCATTTCATAAGATGAAATCCCTGAATCTGATCTAAGTTGAGTTCTAATTCTTCACAAACCTAGGGGTAGGCATTTCACCCACAATATTTGGGTTTCAATCATCAGTTTAGAGTTCTCTTAAGAGTTTGATTCATTCTTTCAACCCATCCTGAACTTTGTGGATGCCATGGAGGGTGTAATTCCCATTCTATACCCAGCGCTTGGACTACCTGCTGCAGTATTTTTGATGTGAAATGGATTCGTCAATCTGAGTAAATGTTGTTCACTATTCCATACCAGGGATTGACTAATTCTAAAAGAGTATACAACATTGGCAGTAGCTTTAACAGTTGTTACTGCCTCTACCCAAGGAGTTAAATGATCGACTATTACCAGCAAAAAATTCCACTGTTGCACTTGGGGGAGTTCAGTAAAATCTACTTGGATACTCTGAAAGGGTCATATGGCTAATTCTCACCCTCCTTGATAAGTTTTCCTCATGAATTTTCTGTTTATTTTTTGGCATATCACATACTTTTCAGTTACCTGCTTAGCTATTCCAAAAAATTCCTATGCAACCCAAATTTCTCAGGAACTGATCACTCAACACTTGGGTACCCCAATGAGTTTTGTTATGCATGTTTTGCAATATTTTCCTGGCCTTCAGTTTATTTAACAACTAACTCCCTGATGCAGGAGCCATGACTGACACAAAAGAAGTCTTCAAGCATCAGCACTTTATTGTTCTTCAGTACAGCCTTTTATACTATTGATCTTACATGCATTACACCTGTGTGCCCTCTCTACCCTTTTGTGATTGGTCAGTAGATCTCAGAACTCCATGCCTCATTGCCTTCAATACTGTTCACCTGTCCTACACAGTTGTAGTCCATTAGGGATGAGACGCGGCCCCAGCCCCATTCCTCATCACCACAAACTGTGTGCCTACAATTCCCCTTTTTTTTCTTTTAAATAAATGCCATGTCTACCCTCCTTCTTGTCTAAGGTTGGAAATGGGTGTGTGTATTCTATTCCTATCTGTGGAGCAGTTATCTTCTGTTAATTGGGAAGTTTTCTTTATCTCTTCCACAACCAATCCTCCCTCTGGGAAGATACCTTCTATTAATGGGCCATTGAGTCTCACTGTGTGACTGATAAAATTACATCATCCCATTGTGAGAAGCTCCACCCAGAGGGAGGAGCCAAGCATTCCTATCTGGATATAATCAGAGATTTGGAAGACCACAGGCAGCCTTTTCCACTGTATTCCTGGAGGAGTGGCCTTTTCCCACTGGATTCCCAGAGGAAGACCAGGCCCATCTACACCACCACTGGATCTTCAGAGGAAAACTCCACCCTTCTACAGGCTCACTGCTTCGAAAGAACCACATCTATCACTCCAGGAGGACTGCAGTCACCATTTTAATTGGACTGCTACCAACACCCTGACCAACAGGGTGTCAGGTTGTATTCTGACTCTGTCAGTGTTGTTTTGTATTACTGCATTGTTGTTTTGGGTTTTTTTCCCTAATAAAGAACTGTTATTCCTGCTCCCATATCTTTTCCTGAGACCCCCTTAATTTCAAAATTATAGCAATTTGGAGGGAGGGGGTGTCTTGATTTGAAAAGACAGGTGTCTGCTAATGAAGGCAGAAGTCTCCCCTGAAATGGAAAATGTAAACCCCCTCCCTCCAAATTACTATAATTTTGAAATTAAAGGGCTCTCAGGCAAAAATATGGCAATAGTAATAACAGTTTTTTTACAAGGAAAACTAAAAAATTACAAATGTAATAGTACAAACATCAACAAAAAACCACTGACAGAGTCAGAATACAACCTGACACCCTGTGGGTCAGGGTGTTGGTAGCAGTTTGATTGGCTGGTGGCTGCAGTCCACCTGCAGTGACAGGTGTGGTTCTTTTGGAGCAGTGATCCTGTAGAAGGGTGGAGTTTTCCTCTGAAGGTCTGGTAGTAGTGTAGATGATTCCTCTGGGAATCCAGTGGAGAAGACAGCTACTCCTCTGGGAATCCAGTGGGGAAAAGGCTGCCTTGGTGTCCCAAAATCTCAGATGATATCCAGGATGGAATGCTTGTCTCCTCCCCCTGGGTGGACCATCTCACAATGGGATAATGTAATTTTTATTAGTCATGCAGTGACACTCAATGGCCCATTAACAGCAGATGTCTCTAGGAGGGAGGATTGGTTTGTGGAAGAGATAAAGAGACAAAGAAAGCCGCCCAATTAACAGAAGATAACTGCCACACCTCTAACAGATGGCAAATAGAATACACACATTATCTTGCAATCTAGGACAGGGGTTTACATTTTCCGTTTCAGGGGAGGCTCCTGCCTTCCTTAGCAGACACACCTGTCTTTTCAAACTAAGACACTTCTGCAGGGCCCTTGCAGAAGGAGTAGCAAAACATGGTACAAGTACTCCTTGTATAGCTTCCACTAACTCTGGAATGCATCCATGTACTGACCTTGATTCGTTCCCCAAACTTACATTATATATCATCAAAGTCCTTATACCTACACTTATAGTCTATTAACAATATCAATAGCTGTACAACTTTACAAGGCAACATACAAGAATAAGCTAAAGGCTATGTATTAGGATATTAACAAAATCAATGGCTATATAATTCTATCAATAGCTATACAACTTCATAAAGTAACAGACAAGAATAAGATATAATTGATATGTTCCCATCACCTACGCCTCTTTGCCTATTTCAAGGATCCAGGTGAGCCACAGCCAGGTTTGTTGCTCCGAGGGGCATTATCCTACACAGGTCGAAATGCAATGAGCAGTCACCCACCAAATTCCAGTATCTGTCGAGATACAGGAATATTCACGTCCCCCAGTAACAAGATCCCATGGGCCCTCCCAGGCTCATGTTTGCAAATTACAAACCCAGACTGGAGCAGGGCCACAGGTTCTGTCACTTGGTGACTGTAATGACAAAAAGTGTGTTAGAATAACAGGTATTGTACATGAGGGAGGAATAGTAAGATGATTCAATGTAAACACATCTTTCCAAACTCTTGCCTTTGGGGTCTCACTTATCATTCCCCCTTTTTGTTTTTGAAGAAAGGCTTTAAGTGTACATTGAAAGCGTTCTATAATAGCTTGACCAGTCAAAGAATGCAAAATACCAGTGACATGATGAACACCCCAAGACTGCAAAAAGCGTTTGGTACACTGAGCTACATAACCAGGTCCATTATGAGTCTTGACAACACGTGATACACCTAAGGCTGCAAAGGCACAACGCCAATGCGAGATCACATCCCTCGCTTTCTCTCCTGCATGTACAGAAGCCCAACAGACCTTAGAATAAGTGTCCACAGAAGCATGTACATACTTAAGGCAACCAAACTCTGAAACATGAGTAACATCAGACTGCCATAGCTGAAGAGCTCATAGCCTTCTAGGGTTCGTCCCATCCTGAGTCATAGTGACATGTTGCTGACAATCAGAGCATGAGGCAACAATATCATGTGCTGCTGCAGATGTAAGATGGAATTGATGTCGCAGAGCATGAGCCCCTTGATGGAAAAATTGATGTGACTGAATTGCTTGTTGCAAAGTGTCCAGTACTGGGGCAGCCCATGCTGGGGCTGTCAGCTTATCTACATGGGAATTTCCTTCTGCTATGAACCCAGGCAAGTTAGTATGACTACAAACATGAAGAATATAAAATGGTGCAGTTCACTGACATAAAGCATGCCATAATGTTTTTAACAAATGAAAAAATTCCTTACTATTTACTTCTTTCAGAACAGCATGATCTAATTGACAAACTATATTGCATACATATCGAGAAGCAGGTACAAGATTTAAATTCTCATAAGGCCAGGCTTCGAAAGCCATTATGACTGCTCTCAATTCTGCTAGCTGAGGGGATCCACCTTGGTGGCCTATAATATCATGCCACTGATCTCCCTCCATCCACGTGACAAGTGCTTTTCCTGTCCACCCTGATCCATCAGTAAAAACTGTGTGCCCCTGTAAAGGGATGGAGAAATACAGTGATGATTCCACAATTTACAATTTGAGATGTAGCTGAAAAAATTTATGTGCAGGTTGGTGGAATAATACTTTTCCTGGAAAGTAGCCATTTATAAAACAGAGCTATTTGCCATACACCAGTCTCAATAGCCAGAGGTCAAGGGCACAGTCATAACGGCTGGCTCTCACCCCAACAACTGGACACACCATTGTCTGGCTTTACAAATTACATGAGCAACCAATTGTAAGTGAGTGGTAACCGTCTTTCTGTGCTGATATGATAGAAATCTTAAAGCTTCTTTAGTTTTATCAGCTTCAGTAGAATAAGAGGCATTATTTATGATGACTCTAAGGCAAAAAAACCTGTAATATTGTGTAAGACCAATACTAGAAATCAACTGTACTGTTCTCTGTAAATGAGCTTTCTATGATACAAATTGTTATTCACAATTTTGAGTTCCAGTACAGCTAATAAGAAGTGGCAGTTTACATTTGCAACTCGAAGGTCTTGCTTTTTAGTTAGTACTTTTCCTGAGTCTTCCTATTTTGCTGTAAATCAGTTATTATTACCAGTCTAAGGGCAGACAGAATGCCATAAAATGTCCAGCCAAATAAATCACTTTTTTGCTACTAAAAATGGCAAATTTTTTGTGTTTCACTTCAACATAAACAAGGTGGTCCATGAGTGCTGCAGTATTATAACAGCAATACCCCTGAGATGATGTAATTTCTAAGTAAGCTTGACATGTCCCTTTTGCCCACATCGAAAAAAGCTTTTGGAGTTTTGCAGAGCTGCAACAACTTGCATTGCAAGCTGCTCCACCTGGTATTGTGTTGTCCTGATCTTGCTGCAATTCACAAACACAATACATATGTTTCACCAGCAAACAAACACTGTACTGAACAATAGAGCTACTCTGTCTCCAGTCCCCACTGCTGCTTTAAGAAATTCTTTTGTATGTTTTTCAGTTTTTGTTGCATTAGTTGATTACTGCAATCCTTTCATATGTACTTTCTGTGGAGCTCTGACTGCCTCTTGGAGCTCCACGTTGTTTTAGTTCTAGTGCAGCAGCAACTCAGCAAACTGCCCCTCGCACTCCTCAGGGGCCACACGGTTCACTGGTTCCATCTTTGCTGCTCCTGTCGCGCTGCTTCTGTGTCCCGCTGCATGCACTGGCATTCAGGGGGAACCTGGCAGCACCGCAGGACCCTGCTGGACTGCGGCTATACCTTGGTGGGGGGATGCAGGGCTCACTCCACCACGCCTGGAGGGAGCGGCAGGCAGCAGCACGAGAGAAAATGTGGCTGGTACTCTCCCACATTTTAATGGAAAAGGCAGTTTGTATGTCTGCTCCCAAGCCACCTCCTTTATACCAAATAAGCAAACTGCACATCTCTGTTCCATCTCCTTCATACCAAATAAGCAAAGCGCGTAGCCTTGGTCTGTACCAAATAAGTAAAGTGCATAGTCTCACTCTATTTCTTTCATAGTAAATAAGCAAAGCACATAGCACTTGCTCTCCACACTTAATACTTTTCCTTTGTAATATTCACAGGAGGATGTCCAATATGGACTCTTTCTCTGCCGATATCTGAGCCCCCATTGCTAAGTTCCCAGCCGCTCACCTGCGTCTGTTTAAAAGTCATCTGGATGTTCAGGCTCTTGGTTTGCCTGGTTCATTTAGGCTGGGCTTCACCATCTTACTGCTTTCAGGTCTGCAGTCATCTGCCTGAATCACCTTGGGATCACGTCAGGTGCACCAGATGACAGAGGAGCCATGACTGACACCAAAGAAGGCTTCAAGCATCAGCACTTTACTGTTCAGTACAACCTTTTATACTATTCATCTTATATGCATTACACCTGTGTGCCCTCTCTACCCTTTTGTGATTGGTCCGTACACCTCAGCACTCTATGTCATATTGCCTTCAATACTGTTCACCTGTCCTACACAGTTGTAGTGCATTAGGGATGAGGCTTGGTGTGGGAACTCAATACATCACTCCAGATGTCCAGAGCTACCGAGACAACCCTTGGGGGGCTCGGAGGCCCTGGAATGTTGCCAAAAGTACCTGGTGGCTTGACTTTGATCCTTTTAAAGAAATGACACCTGAAGGTGAGGAGATGAGAGAATTTCAGGTCTGAATGGTGAGGGGATGTTATTCACTTGTTAGAACTTAAGTTAGAATGCACTGTACAGGGGGGTTTTATGTATTGTACAGGGGGGTCTAGAATTCTGTGCATGGATCAGGACTCCCAAGATGGAGGAATTTGGGCGTGCCCTGTCCTTCTTCTTTCTTCTCCTTGGCATCCATGTTCAGGATGATGTTGGCACGTGTGGATTGGTTCATAGAAAGAGTACACTTGCCAACAAGGGCAGAAAGTATTGGGAATTAAAGGTAAATATCTAATACGTAGTTTTCATTATAAAAGAGACAACCGCCCCGTGGGCGGGAGAGAGTGCCTTTGGCTGTCTTGCTGATCAGACCTCGGCTGGAGAAGACAGAAAATCTTTGTAGATAAGGAATAATAAACTCGACTGAAGACCAAAAAGCAAGAGTCCAGACTCCTTCTTCGAGAGCGCGGCCTACCCAGAACCACTTTTTCCCGTGCTGGGGCAGAGACAAGTAACAGCCGACCCCGGCATCTGGCGTCCCTGGGTGGGAAACCTGGGGGGCAGCCCGAGCGGCGAGCGAAAAGGACAGCTCGAGCGGAGAGCCGAAGAGTGAGCTGCAGAGAGAACACCCAGGTGGGCAGCACCCGAGCGGGCAGCTCCCAGGCGGGCAGTTCCCGGAGCTGGACTCATTCCCAGGAGAGCACTGATAACTCCTTGGGAAGGCAGCCAGAAGAGTCTGAAGAAGAAGCAGCCAAAGAGAGAACACCGCACTCCACTTCTCCCGAAGAAACCTCGTACCAGAACAGCCCGGAGCGGAATCAGAAGGGCCCCTGAATCCATCTCTTGTGACCTGCTGGACCGGAAACGGGAGCCTCCAGACTGCTCTGACGAAACAAATTCGGTGAGAAGGTAAAAATTAAGAAACATGGGGAACACACACAGGAACAAATAGAAACATTGTCAGCCTTACAAGGCGTGACAGAAGCGTACGCAGAGGGGGTTTCTAGAAAGGAGCTCAAAGAGTTATTATTATGGGTCAGATATAATTATCCATTTGCAGAAACACATGTGTTGTTTGAGGTGGGCTTTTGGCAAGAAGTTAACAGGCATTTATATTTTTTAGCTGCCAGAAGGGAAGAGACGGCTTTCAAGCTGTTATCTCCAGCGAGAATTATGTTAGAGGCTATCTCTGCAAAGTGTAGGAGATCAGCCAGGCAATTAGGTTCCACAACTCCCACAAGGGCGGGGAAAAAAGAGCATGGCTCAGTGCAGAGATTGGCTCTGGTTCCAATTGGCCCGGGGGGGACAGTTCCCGAGGGAGAGGAGCAAGGGGAAAAGGCACTGCTTTCAGCCCCGTCATCCCAAAGTCCCAAGAGACCTCCAAAACGCCCTGAAACCCCAGAAACTGAAGGGGGCTCAGGCTCCGATTCAGACGTGAATACAATCCCAACCCCAGAAGAGCTGAGATCTTCACCCAGCGAGATCGAGGAGTCGGGGACGATTGTTCCTGAATTTCGACTCTCGGGGGACGAAGGGGCGGAAGAATCGGGAAGGGGGGTCCGAGGGGGATTGAAGGGGGATGGGGAAACGCTTTCTCGCGGCGGGCGCGACGGCGCGGCGGCGACGGCGGCGGTCGCGACCGGCGGAGACGGCGCGGAAGCGGTGGGGAACACGAGTTTTGGCACGGGTTTTGGGGGACCCACACCGGGGGTGGCGGCCTTGGCGGGCGCCGTGCCAAAGACGCACGCGGGGGGCGAGACACGCGGGACATCCGGGAAGGGCTCCCAAATCACAGCATCCACGTCAGACGCGGGGAACAAGCTCGAAGCAGCCGCGGAATTCCGAGCAGCACCCGTAAGTAGACGTAGGGGACGCACGGCGGTGACGCAGGACCCGGAAACAGAACCGCGGCGGTCAGCTCGCGTCGCGGAGCAAACACGGGCACGGGCGAAGCAGGGATCGCACACACGGGGACAGGGTGTGGACACAGCATCAGAGAAGGAGGAGAGAGAGTCAGGGACAGACACTGGGGAGGAGACATCAGAAGGGGAGCGGGACGGAGACAGTGACGTCAGTCCAGGGGAGACGGGAGGCATTCTCGAGAAGGCGTAGGCGCGGAAAATGCGGACGGAGCGCGGTCGGGGGCGGGTCCGATTCTCTGTGACATCTCGGGCGAGGAGGGGCCGATCTCGGGGCTCCATGTCCCGGGGCTCCACCCCCTCTCCGGTTCCGGCTTCCTCGATCCCAACCCCTGTGGTTCAGACCTCTCCCATCTCAGGGTGGTGCTCAGGTGTTCAACCTCCATTGCTGGCTCAGCCAAAATCCGTGCAGGCTCGGGTTCCACAAACACAACTGCTGCAGCCAATCGATACGGCTGAGGAGCCGATCGAGCTCGTGACGTCATCGCAGCTGTCCAGGCAACCCAGTGGGGGATGACCGAAATGCAGGGCAGAGCCACAACGTTATCTCGTGGCAGGACTGCAACAATGCAGCAGTTTTTTCCAACAACATATAAAGGGAAGGCAACATCAAAGAAAACAGTACCACAGTTAGAACTCAAAGATACATTATACGAGGATCAAGGGCAAGAAGAAGACGTGATACGAATTGCAGCATCAGAAGGAATTCCGGCATGGATGTTTTCAGCAGCAGAAGCAAGAAAAGGATATGTGCCATCATTTGATGCGATGAAAAGGATGCAAACACAAGAATTTCAAATTCCTTATTTAAGTTCAGGAGCGAGGCCAAAGACCTCAAGTCAAAGACTGTTTGAAAAACAATCACTGTTGACATCGAAGACTCCACTGTGCATGCAATTGCCAAAAGAATTTCTACAAGAAGAAGAGGAACAACCAATGAAAATGGTAGACTGGAAACAGGTCAAAAAGTAACTGACAGAAGAAGCTTTGCTGCAAGGATCAGGAGATTTGACAATGCCAGTGACATATGATGCGCAGGGGCAGAATCCAAGGTGGGAAAGGTTGAATCACGATGTGATCAAAGACTTAGCGAGAGCTGTTCAACGCAATGGACTGGATTCATCATACTTTAAACAGCTCCTGAGGGCGACATTTAACATGTATGACCTGACGCCATTTGATATTCGAAGCCTTGTGTCAATGATTCTCACAGACACGCAGAATCTCATCTGGGAAAGAAGATGGCGAAGATACCTCACAGAGTTGAGGAACAATTATCAAGGCGGGCCAAACGCGAACCTCACTGAAGCACAGTTGGCAGGGGATCCTCCAGATGACAATCCAGCAGAACAAGCGGTACGTCTTCCAAGGCGAGTGTTGAATGACATCAAGGAAGCGGCGCGGAAAGCGATCTTACAGATCGCTCCAGCAGGAGTTCCAGATGTCCCGTTCTCAACCATCAGGCAAGGTCCCACAGAACCATATTCATCATTCATAGATCGACTCACGCAAGCGGTGGATCGGCAGGTGACCATCGAAGCTGCGAAGCGACCACTCTTGGAAAGTCTCGCATTCGGCAATGCCAACCCGGATTGTCAACGGGTCATCACTGCAATGCCAGGACGGCCATCCTTGGCAGAGATGGTGGAAGCATGTAGCAAGGTGGGAACACCTCAGCATGTTGCGTCGATCGTGAGAGATGAATTGAAAGGAGAATGGGAAAACCAGCTGAGAGAACACTCGGGAAAACAATCAGAAGAGATGCTGGACAAAATATTTCAACAGCAGAATGAAATTCTTGTAACCATCCAAAAGAAAAACAATCCACCAGGAGGACAGTGCTACAGGCAGGGTGCTTGACAAATTTTTGAAAAAATGGGGTGTCAGACATACCTTTGGTATTCCACACACACCCACAGGTCAAGCAATCATTGAAAGAACGCACCATACCTTAAAATCCCTTCTAGATAGACAGAGAAGGGGGGAGCCAGAGGCGACGCCACACATGAAATTAAATAAAGCATTGTATGTGTTGAATTTCCTAAATAGCTCATCTTCAGAACCCAATCCTCCAATCTTGAGACATTTCTCAAACAGTTCACAGGCAAGACTAAGGGAGAATCCTTTAGTTTTGATCAGAAACCCAGAATCAGGACAGATAGAAGGTCCTTTCAAACTAATCACTTGGGGCAAGGGTTTCGCTTGTGTTTCCACAGAGCAAGGTCCGAAGTGGGTGTCGGCATGACACGTGAAGCCGTTTCGAACGCAAGAACAAAAGAACACATATCCCAGAAACAGAGAGACAAGTACTCAGATGGAGGAGGAGACTCAAACTACAAGCAATAATCTAGAAGAAACATAAGAATAAAAGACTTTGGGGGTTTTCTGTGAAACTTTGGGTGGAAAATGGTGATATTTGGTCAGAAAGGTGGGGTGATGAACTTTGCAATGTTCATGTGTTTTGTCTCATTGCCAATGGTCTTGAACAAAAAAGCAAATTTGCCAGTCAATCAGCCAGGAAAAAATGTTTGGGAAGTTTTAGCCCAGGCAACAGATTTAGATAGCATTTGTCTGACACACTCCAGACCAGGGAGGCCGTTTTCAGCATGCATGATTGGATTGCCAGTGAGGGAATGGCCGATTCCAGGACACACTGCAATCGAGATCTCACAGGTTGTTAAAGATCCTGTGAATGAATGGTGTACTTGGACACATTTCCTTCCTGTGGCTTCTTCCGAACCTCAGGAATTGGAGATTTTCGGGTCCATGACAATGAGTATATGCATGAAATTTGAGATTACAGGTACAGCAAAGCCAAACAAAACTATTGATGTCACTCCCAGTCATGAATTCTACAGAAATGCATCAGCCTGGTGAAGCAACACCATGGTGACAGACAAAGGGTCACTCCAAGTTCCAGTGCAACTGCCAAGGGGATTCTTTTTGATTTGTGGAGACAGGATTTGGCATGGTATTCCTGCGAATGCCAAGGGAGGTCCATGCAGCATTGGAGGAATTTCAATGCTGACACCAGATTTAAAGATGCAGAAAGAACAAGAACATAAAGAAAAAAGATCTTTACAGCATTTTGATGAGAATTGTGATGACAGGGTTTACACTTGGAGCAAGGCAAGGAGAATTGCAACAGCAATTTTCTCACCTCAGGCAGCATCAGGGGTTGCTTTGACTCAATTGGATCGTATGGGATGGTGGCTGAGCAAGCATGCTCAATCAGTCTCTCTTGCACTGAGTGATATGTTGCAAGACATGAACAGTGTAAGACAGGCAACTCTGCAAAACAGAGCAGCAATCGATTATCTTTTGCTTGCTCACGGCCATGTGTGCAAAGAATTTGAAGGAATGTGCTGTATGAATCTCTCTGATCATTCCAGGTCAATTCATGAAAATATCGAAAAAATAGAGGAGAGTGTGAAGAAACTTGGCAAGATCACTGGGTCTTGGATTGAAGACATGGCAAAGTTTTTTGACTTTTCACCTTTGGGAAAAGAATTTTTAAAGATAGGGTTTCAAATTTTAGTGATTCTCATAGTCCTCTTGATTGTAATTCCATGCATTCTTTTGTGTGTGCGGGGTGTCATGAGTCGAGTTGCAAAGAGGGTGCTTTTGGTGCAAACAGAAGGGGGAGATGTGGGAACTCAGTACATCACTCCGGATGTCCAGAGCTACCGAGACAACCCTTGGGGGGCTCGGAGGTCCTGGAATGTTGCCAAAAGTACCTGGTGGCTTGACTTTGATCCTTTTAAAGAAATGACACCTGAAGGTGAGGAGATGAGAGAATTTCAGGTCTGAATGGTGAGGGGATGTTATTCACTTGTTAGAACTTAAGTTAGAATGCACTGTACAGGGGGGTTTTATGTATTGTACAGGGGGGTCTAGAATTCTGTGCATGGATCAGGAGTCCCAAGATGGAGGAATTTGGGCGTGCCCTGTCCTTCTTCTTTCTTCTCCTTGGCATCCATGTTCAGGATGATGTTGGCACGTGTGGATTGGTTCATAGAAAGAGTACACTTGCCAACAAGGGCAGAAAGTATTGGGAATTAAAGGTAAATATCTAATACGTAGTTTTCATTATAAAAGAGACAACCGCCTCGTGGGCGGGAGAGAGTGCCTTTGGCTGTCTTGCTGATCAGACCTCGGCTGGACAGACAGAAAATCTTTGTAGATAAGAAATAATAAACTCGACTGAAGACCTAAAAGCAAGAGTCCAGACTCCTTCTTCGAGAGCGCGGCCTACCCAGAACCACTTTTTCCCATGCTGGGGCAGAGACAAGTAACAGCCGACCCCGGCAGCTTGGCTCCAGTCCCATTCCCAATCATCACAAACAGTCTGACTACCATCTCCCATAATGTAACACCCACTTCCTTTCATTGTCTTTTTTTGCTCCTATTTCAAGGAATTTCTTTTCCTCTATTTCATTGAATACTGGGATATCCTGAATTTCTTCATAATTTTTTCTTTTGGCTGCATTTTTAGCTTCCAAGTCTGCTAAGATGTTTCCTTGTATTTCTAAGGTTGTTCCTTTCTGATGTCACTGAACGTGCACAACAGCAACTTTCTTTGACAACAGTAAAGCTTCTAATACTTCTGAGATAAGCCCTTCCTGAATTAATCTTTTCCCTTTTGAATTTAGCAGTCCTCTTTCTTCCCAGATTTTCCCAAAAGTATGCACCACTTCAAAGGCATACTTAAGGTCAGTATACACAGTCCTCCTCTTTTGTGTTAATATTTCAAGGGCTTGTTTCAAAGCATACAATTCACATGCTTCAGCTGACCAGCTTGTGGGTAACTTTCTCTTTTCTATGGTTACTAATTTCTTATCTGTTATAGCATATCTTGACATTCGCTACCCCTGGATCACCCTTGAAGATCCATTGATGTATTATCGCTTCCCTCCTTGAAGGGGTTGGTTTGTCAGATCTTCTCTCACTTTGGTCTGATAGTTTATGATTTCTAAGTAATCATGCACTAGTTCTGCTGGTTCCCTGTTGCTCTCATGTTAGGGATAGCTGAATGAGGCAACATGACTCCAATGTCTTCTCAGAAGGCAAATGTGAAGTTTATTCGACATCCCATTCTTTTTATAGACTGTTCCGAGAAAGCTGGACCTGATTGGCCTGACCTCAATCAACACCCCTCACATTATTGGCTAATTAGGAATAACACCCTTCTTGTAAACATCTTACAAGTAAACAACAAGTTCAAAACACCAGCTGCAAAGATTAAAGATTATGTTAATTATTTCTCTGAGCTTTCTCAAGCTCCCCCAGAGCAATGCCTGGGAAAGTTTATCTGACTTTCTCTCTGACCAGACTGTCACCATCCAGTTTCCCATACAAAAACTGGGCAGGATTGAGGTGTTTATCTGTAATTAGTTCTAGGTAATCTTTGTCTATTTTAATGGCTTCATACTTTAGCACTCAAGAATCAGTGAGCCATTTCTCAGCTTTCTGATTCAAAATATTTCTAACTCAGTTTGTGGTGTGCATTTTTATTTTCCGTCCAAAAGTTAAATTTCTTCTTTCTTCTACTAGTAAGGCAGTGGCAGCTGCCACCTGGATACAGGTTGGCCACCCCATACTATAACAGGGTCTAACAACTTTGACAGATAAGGCACTGCTTTCTTGGACCCTCTCCATTCTTGAGCTAAGAATCCATGGGCTACCCCATTTTCCAGATCTACAAATAATAAAAAGGTTTATCTAAAGCAGGAAGACTAAGACCCAGTGTACTGATCACTTTTTGTTTCAAGCTTTAAAATTTTTCCTCATCTTCTTTTCCCCACGCAATTTTATCTTTTACTAATTTTTCATACAAGAATTTAACAGCTTGGGTATACCCTTCTATCCATATCCTACAATAGCCTAACAAGCCCAAAACCTTTCTTATTTCCTTTTTAGTTTTCGGCTGGGAGCTCAAAGTTATTCCTTTAATCCTTTCAGGATTCAATCGCCAACTCCCTTGGCTAATTATATGCCCAAAATATTTAACTTCACTTTCGACAAATTGAAGTTTCTCTTTTGCTACTTGTCCTGGTTTAGGGCAAATATGGGAGGAAACCTCCAAAGGGATCCCTCCAGTAGGCAGGCTCAAGCAGCCCCTCCCCCTACTGGTTCGGGAAAATATTTTCTTGGAGAAAAATGGAAAAAACTTTATTTAATCAGAAAAGTATTCATAAGCACAAAAATTTAATAATATTAAACAATAAAACCTCTCTCTGTTCTGAAGTGATGGCAAATTCACCAAGTCCTTGAGTAGCTCAGCTCTCTGTCTCTTATCAGTCCCTCCAGCACTGGAAAATGCCACATCCCAGATACCGGTGGGCCACAGGTGTGAGCTCCTGGTGTTTTTCTGGGTTTTCAGTCTAGAGCACGACTGATCAGTTCCAAGAAAAAGGAAAGCCACAGTCCAGTGAACCTCTCAGCCTCAGCTAGCAAAAAAAACTAACTAAAAGCAAAGGAGAGCTCTGTCCTGCTGTCCGTGCTGCTGGCAACACAGTCTGAGAGCAGGAATGCGGGGGAGCAAGTGCAGTTTCTAAAAACAAACTGCACTCATCTTCTCCCCCCCCCTCCACTCTTGGAACCAGTCTTAAAGGTGCAGAACTTAATACCCAGCATAAACAGAACAGACAATTGGAGATACAAGCATTATAAAGTCACCCTAAGACATTCCACCCCTTATCCCCATATGGTCAGCTTACTACCAAAACAAATACATATTCTAACTCTGCAAACACATGCATTTTATATATATATATATATATGTATATATATACAGTATACGGCTATGTACAGACAATGGCAGTGACATTCAGCAAACAGCGATATTTTCATATGGTTCTCAGCCAACAATCAGATCTCCCTGAGGTACAAGCCATGTTGTTCCATCTTTCTGCATTATTCACCATGTGCTACTTGGTCCCTGGGCAAAGACAACCCCACAATTGGGTTTGTCTGTACTTGAGGCGGAATTAATACAAACACTTTTTCCTAACAAACCTCTGACATGCACTACTGGGTGTTTGTCTACTATATGCAGGCACTCAGATTGGGCAGAGCCTGCTCTGTTGGTGGAGCCTTGGGTGTTAACTAACCAGGTGGCCTTTGCTAGATGCTACTACCAGTTTTTGAAAGATACCCCACCCAAGGTTTTCAACTGGGTTTTTAACAGTCCATTCTACCTCTCCATTTGCCTGCAGCTGGTGCATGGTGGGGGATATGGTACACCCACTCAGTGCCATGTTCCCTAGCCCAGGTGTTGATAAGGCTGTTCTTGAAATGAGTCCCGTTGTCTGACTCAATCCTCTCAGGGGTACCATGCCTCCAAAGCACTTGCTTTTCAAGGCCCAGGATGGTGTTACAGGCTGTAGTGTGAGGCACAGGGTAGGTTTCCAACCATCCTGTGGTGGCTTCTACCATTGTGAGCATGTAGCGCTTGCCTTGGCGCATCTGGATCAGTGTGATGTAGTTAATCTGCCAGGCCTCTCCATACTTATATTTGGACCACCGCCCACCATATCATAGGGGCTTTACCTGCTTGGCTTTCTTGATCACAGCACATGTCTCACAGTCATAGATAACCTGACAAATACTGTCCATGGTTACATCTGCCCTTTGGTCTCATGCCCACTTACAGATGGCATCTCTACGCTGATGACCTGAGGCATCATGGGCCCATCAAGCTAGGAGCAACTCTCCCTTGTGTTGCCAATCTAAGTCTACCTCCATTTTTGCAGCCTAATGTACCTACTCATTTTTTCGGTGCTCTTCATTAGCTCTACTCTTGGGGACATGGGCATCTACATGGCAGACTTTCACAGTTAGTTTCTCTACATGGGTCGCGATATCTTTCCACTCTTCAACAGCCCAAATTTGTTTTCCCCTATGCTACCAATTGGCCTTTTTCCACTTCTCCAGCCATCCTCACAGAGCAGTGGCTGCCATACATGAATCCTTGTAGAGGTATAGCTTTGGCTACTTCTTTCTTTCAGCAATGTCCCCGAGTTGGCTTGATCCACCTTCTCCACTAGTTTCTGCTACCTGTTGTGTTGGGATCCATTCAGCTGCTTTCCACTTCCAATTAATTCCTACAACACAACAAGAACCATCAGTAAAAAGAGTGTAGAGTGTTTCTTCTGGTGTCAGTTGGTTGTATGGTGGAGCTTCTTCAGGACATGACACTTGTTCATGTTCCTCTTCGTCCATGAGACCAAAATTTTCACCTTCAGGCCAGTTTGTAAATATCTCCAAAATCCTAGGGCAATTCAGTTTTCCAATACAGGCATGCTGTGTGATGATAGCAATCTGCTTGCTCCATGTTGCATTGGTGGCATGGTGAGTAGAGGGAACCTTTGCTCTGAACATCCACCCCAGTACTGGTAGTCAGGGTGCCAGGAGGAGTTGTGCTTCACTGCTGATTACCTCTGAGGCAGCTTGGACTCCTTCATAGGCTGCCAAGATTTCCTTCTCTGTTGAGGTGTAGCTGGCTTCAGACCCTCTGTAGCTTCAACTCCAGAATCCTAGTGGTCAACCTTGAGTCTCAGCAGGTACCATCTGCCAAAGGCTTCAGTACAGACCATGGCTCCTGGCTGCAGAGTAGAGCATGTTCTTCACATCTGGTCCTGTCCTGACTGGGCCAAGGGCTACTGCTTGAGTGATCTCCTGCTTAATCTAGGCAAACACTTGTTGCTGTTCAGGGCCCCACAGGAAATCATTATTTTTGCTGGTAAATTTGTAAAGACGGCTCACAATCTGGCTGTACTCAGGAATGTGCATTCTCCAAAAACCTATGGAACCTAGGAAAGCTGGTGTTTCCTTCTTTTTGGTTGATGCCGACATTGCTGTGATCCTGTTGATGACATCGGTAGGAATCTGGCACTGTCCATTTTGCCCTTTCATTCCCAGGAACTGGATGTCTTGAGCAGATCCCTTACCTTTGCTCTTCTTGATAGCGAAACCAGCTTCCAGGAGAATCTGGATTATTTTCTCTCCTTTCTCAAACACCTCTCCTGCCATGTTCCCCCACACAATTATGTCATCGATGCACTGCAGATGTTCTGGAGCTTCACCCTTTTCTAGTGCAGTCTGAATAAGTCCATGGCAAATGGTAGGACTGTGCTTCCATTCCTGGGGCGATCGGTTCCAGGTGTACTGCACTCCCCTCCATGTGAAGGCAAACTGAGGCCTGCATTCTGCTGCCAGAAGAATGGAGAAAAATGCATTGGCAATGTCAATAGTGGCATACCACTTCACTGCCTTGAACTCTGTCTTGGTTTGAAAAGACAGGTGTTTGCTAAGGAAGGCAGAAGCCTTCCTTGAAATAGAAAATGTAAACCCTTTCTTTGCAAATTCTTATAATTTTGAAATTAAGGGGCTCTCAGGAAAAGATATGGGAATAAGAATAACAGTTCTTTACTAGGAAAATTAAAAATACAAATGTAATACTACAAAAAAAAAAATACTGACACAGTCAGAATACAGCCTGACACCCTGTTGGTCAGGGTGTTAGTAGCAGACTGAGTAAATGGTGCCTACAGTCTTCTTGGAGTGACAGATGTGCTTCTGTTGAAGGAGTGATCCTGTAGAAGGGTGGAGTTTTCCTCTGAAGGTCCAGTGATGATGTAGAAGGGCTTGGTCTTCCTCTGGGAATCTACTGGAGAAGAAAACTCCTCCTCTGGGAATCCAGTGGGAAAAGGCTGGCTCTGATGTTCTAAATCTTAGATTATATCTAGGTAGGTGTCCTGGGTTGACTGCATGATGATTTTATCCCAAATAGTCTGTTCTGTTTGTGCTGAATAATAAGTTTTGCACCTTTAAGACTTGTTCCAAAAAGTGAAGGGGGGAGAGAAGAAGCATGCAGTTTGTTTTCAGACACTAAACTCACTCCTCCACATTCCTACTCCTTGACTGTTGTTGTCTGCAGATAGACTGACAGCAGGACAGAGCTCTCCTTTGTTTTAGTTAATTTTAGCTGTCTGAAGCAAAAAAGTTCCCTAGACTATGGGGTTTTTTTTCCCTTTTCTTTAGACCTGTTTAAACCTACTCTAGACTGAACACCAAGAAAAGCACCAGCAGCTCGCACCTGTAGCCCACTGGGCCGGGCCTGGGCCATGACATTTCCAGCGCCAGAAGGACTGATAAGAGACTGAGTGAGCCAAGCTGCAACTCAGGGAGGAGACTTTTCTGTGTTTGCCATCTGTTTTATAGCAGCAAGAGGTTTTATTGTTTAATATTGTTTAAGTTTTATTGTTTAATAAACAGTTTTTTCCACTTTTCTCCAAGAAGGTGTTTTTTCCCAAACCAATTGACGGAGGGGCCAATTGAATCTGCTTTTCTAGAGGAACCCCTTTGGGGGTTCTCTCCCAAATTTGCCCTGAACCAAGACAAATACATCTAGTGGCACTCAATGTGAGGCTGGAAAATGTAGAAAAAAACTTTATTAATTACATGTTAGTTGTGCTTACTCTGTAGTGAGTTAAAGCAATCAGCAGCCATGGTGCTTAAATTCGTAATTTCTCTTAGGGTAGAAGCCTTCAGGTAGTTCTGGTGTCTAGGCTTTTTTGAGGTTTTAATACCTTTCTAGTCACTAAAATTATTGTCCCTAACACACAGTTTTTACAGTAGAGGGACACGGATTAGAATAGTTATTGTGCTGGGCTTGATAATAACAATTTATAAAGCATTTACAAAAATACTGAAGTCTGTTCACTATATGTATGGTTTATGGTTTCTTCGTCCTACCCTGCGTCCCAGTTCCAGTAGTATGTTTTGGGGATTTATTAGTAATTACACCCAGTTTGTTAAAGGAAGAGCAAGGGATGAGGCCTTCCAACCTTTCCTTTCCTTCTTCTCCTTTAAATCTATTATGTCACTTTTTAAGAATGTTCATTTTCCCCTAAATGTTAAAGAGACCGTCTTTGTGGTATTTAATTTGGTAAGCTTCCCTTATATAGTCTACAACTTCTCTAAAATGAGGTCTGAGATGTCCAGAAAAGCTGATAAGAGCCCTAACCCAGAAGTAGACCCAAGCATAAAAAATCCTAAGTAGTGTGGAGAATGTGAAAATATGGGCCAAACCCTAAACAAATTTTTTGATCCTATAAACTGAATTAGCGTGGTTTCAGCTGGGCTGTTGGGGTCCACTCCGGCTGACTATGGACCCTTGCCCACATGATAATTCGTAGACAAAAGTAAAAGATTGATAAGCGCTCTTCCTCACATGGTAATGTTCTCTCTTTATTCCAAGAGACACACGAGGTGGACAAACACATGGGAGAAAGAGTGCGTTCCCTGGTGGCAGGGAACTTTTATACCCTGGGGAATGGGGACAGAGGGAGAGGTCCACAGGCAATGGGATGCCAGTGAGGAGTGGCGAGGGGAGGAGTAACCCAGGAAGAGACCACCAGGGGATACTGGGGTGGGTGAGGGAAAGACCATGTGATGGGGGAAAGGGATAACAAACCATGTGATATAACATAAGCTATTCAGTGCAATATAAAGACTACTCTGTGCAAATTTCCAATCACCCAGTGCAAAACAACAACTAATTAAACTATTTAGTGCAACACAACAATAAACTAGAATTTTCCAAATTCAGAACCCAGCTGAGGTAGAGAAATACCTGAAAAAGAAGTACCATAATGACTCTAAAGAAAAAAACTCATTACAATAAGCTGAGCCCTAATCTATACTTATTGCACACTGCTAGATACTGTAGAGCGGCAAACTGAAGCAGGGGGTCAGGGAAATAAATCAACAACTACCCCAGTCACTCAGACTACAACCAACACACCAGCTACTCAAGTTGTAACTAAACCAAACAATAACCCTAAACCACTGGCAGTCGCTGCGGGAAAGAAACACACAAAAAAACCCAATCAATCAATAACCGACAATGATTATCCAGGGGAAGGACCTTCAACGCCAATTACTGATAGAAAAGCCAAAGTTAAAGCAACTAACTCAGAAGCCACTATTAAGTCCTATTCCCTGAAGAACTGTCATGGCCTAAAAAAAGATTACACTCAAAAACCTAATAAATCTGTAATTAGTTAGTTAGTCCATCTTTAGAATGCTGCAAGCAAAGCTACCATTTTAGACAGTAGTAAAGTGAAATATTTGAGATTATTGTCACATGATCCCATCATCGACCAATAAATGATGGGGGGCTAACCCTCACAGCCTCTGGGCAGGGGTCCTGGAAAGTGTAGCACAAAAATATCTGCATACAGACAATCTCTATATACAGCAAACTCAATAAAAAAACATAAAACAAAAAATTCAACACTTAAAACAAATAGCAGTAACAAAAATTGTCTTCTCAGATAACATAAACACTATATATCTGTCATGGTTTGACTTTGGCACAATGCCAGGGCCCTCATGAAGGGTATATTTCCAAAATGGTTGCTGTGAGATGTGACCCGGGAACAGAAAAAGCAGGCTCCCATTCGGGGATGGAGGGAAAAACACAACACTTTATTACAAATCTAGAAAGGAACACATATTAAGCTAAGAATGAAAACTTTCCAGATACCTTCTTCCTCCTCCTCCTTTTTCTCTATAGATTCACCACCCCTCAAATTATCAACTCTTAAATTTATCAGGGAGAGAGGAGTCTTCTTTTGCCTCATAGGCCTCCCCCGGAAGCACAATTAAAACCTCCTGTGCTTCCGTGTCACCCATGGCCCCACCCAGAGAACATTGGCTTTCGTGACTTGTCCCCTTTTATGTCTAGTGCTCTCACTACTGGACACAGGCCAGGACTGCTTTTAGGGCTTTCTGTTTAAAGATGCTCTACCTACTTCCAGAAACAGCAGTTTCTCAACTTTGGGACACCAGTCCCCCCCAAATTTCACCCCCTGGGGCCGAGGGGCCTCGTGAACAGAGATCTTCTTCACGGAGACAGAGAGCATCCCACACTCTTTTCCGCCATCTCTGTTCTCACTACTGTTCCACCTCTCAACTTCGGGACACAAGTCTCCCCCAAATTTCAATCCCTGGGGCTGAGGGGCCTCATGAACAGAGATCTTCCTCTCCGTGGAGACAGAGGGCATCTCACACCCCCTTCAGCCGTTTCTGTTCACGCCGCTGCTTCACTCTTGACTCCCGGGTGTTGTCTCCCCCTAAATACAGTCTCTGGGTCACAGGGAAAAAACACGGGTCTGTTCATGGCTATACAAGAAAGAGTCCAGCCCAAGGCCACTGCATCATCTCTTCCACCCAGGATTCTTCTCTCCTCTTCCAGCTTTCCTCACGCGTGCCCATTTCATCTCTCATCTCTCTCTCACCTCATTCTGATTCAGGAGGATTCAGTATTTGTGAGGTTTCCATTAGTCTACGAAGGGGTTAAAATCTTCACTTCTGCCTGCCCAAGGACTCCCACAGCTGCCGGGCACCTCTCTGCCTCATCCCCGCTTCTGGCCGGCTGAGTTGCTAGCACAATCTCTGTCCCTCTCTCCGGAGGGGGGCTGCCCAGACATCTCAAGTCTCATCAACCCCTGCATGTTCTCCTCCACCTCTGCACCTTTTGGGGCTCCCGGCCTCCTCCCTGTCATGGCCTCCCCCTCCCCCACCCAGACACAGCTGGGCAAGGGAGAGGTCAGACCCTACTCACCAACGCCGGATTCCCAAAGAGGAAGTTCTCTGGGAATCTCCTGCTTTTAACCCCCGTGTGTTCTCAGAGGCGTATCCAAACCTCAGTGGCCAGCATTAGATGCCAATTTTGGATTTGGCCACTGATTGGCCCGACTTAGACCTTTCCAAAAACACATTTCCGAACCAAACCACGACAATATCCAGACTTAATACCATGTACATGCGTAATGTAACAAAAACTTGTACAACTTGGGCCACACAAATATACTTCTGTTTTAACAGTAATGAAACAGAATGACAGTAAACAAACTATACTTAATATAGAGAAAAAGCTCCAAACATATACAAATACTGTACATAACCAAACACATACCAGAATCATAACAATAGAAACACATCTACAGAAATTAAAAAATAAAAGAGAATCACAAAAACTCTACAAAGAAATTAATGAAGGCTTCCTCCAAATCTCAACAATACAGATCAAAAGTTCTAGTATCCAACACAAAAGTTCCCCAGATGGGGAGAGAAGGTACACCCCACAAGCTAAGCTGTAGTTCTTCCTACATAAGTACAGAAAAAATATAAGGAAATGAGATGGAAAATCTACTGCTACTCTAACACAACAAGTACATGAATTAAAAGAAAGCAAAACTCAGAAAAGCAGTTCCACCAAAAGTGAAACATCTCAAATAACCCATAACCGAACTACCATATATAATAATGATGATGACGATATTTTCAATCCCCTTAACCTCCAAAACATATGCCCAAAAAAAGAAAGATAACCAGGCTTAGAGGAGCCCTGCCTCTAGCCAGGTAGAGGCTAAGGAAAACCATGTTTTTTAGACTGTGTAAATTCCTTAGCCTAGCACATCTGAACCACAAAAATATAAAACTTTAATCAACACTAGTACACAATACACATTAATCCCATCAAAATATATAAAGACAAAATCTGTTTCTATTACTAGTGTAACAAGATCACAAAATTTTACTTTAGTAGAAACTGAGGTGAGCTTAACTAAAAATAAGTAGAAAAAACACCCTATTGTAACTAACCCAGAAGGCCCATACATTTTAAGCATAAACTTCCTCCAAAGTGAGTATTTCAAAAACACAAAGAGACTCAAATATGCATTTAAAATAACTGCTGTAAAGACAAAAGGTATCAAGCAATTAAACACCTTACCTAAACTATCAAAAAACCTATCGACAATAAAACTCCTAAAAATAGAACAGCAACAAGTACCAATTACTACCTCAACAGTACACCACCAACAGTACCGAACAAATCAAGATACCGTAATCCCCATCCACAAAATACTCCGTAAACTAAAAAACCAAAGAGTAATCAACAAAACCCACTCGCCCTTCAACAGCCCCATTTAACCTGTGCATAAATCTAAAGAAAAATAGAAATTAACTATAAACTACCATACATTAAATAAAGTAACTGTACCACTAAGCACTACTATACCAAACATACTAAAACTCCAATATGAGCTGGAGTCCAAGGCAACAAAGTAGTATGCCACTATCAATATTACCAATACATTTTTCTCCATTCCTCTGGCAGCAGAAAGCAGGCCTCAATTTACCTTCACCTAAAAAAAGCATACAATACACCTAAAACCAACTACCCCAAAAGTAGAAACACAGCCCCACCATCTACCATAGACTGATTCAGATTACACTAAAAAAAGGTAAGGCTCCAAAACATCTACAATATATTAATAACATCATTATGTAGAGGAAAACAGCAACAAGTGTTTAAAAAAGGAGAAAAAATCATCCAGATTCTCCTAAAAACTGGCTTTGCCATCAAGAAGAGCAAAGTCAAAAAACCTACTCAAAAAATGCAATTTCTGAAAGTAAAGTAACAAAATAGACAACATCATATTCCCACCAATGTCATCAACAAAATCACAGCATCTCCACTATCCAACAGAAAAGAAATACAAACTTTCCTAAACACCATAGGTTTTTGGAGAATGCACATTCCTAAGTACAACCAAATTATAAACCGTCTCTACCTAGTCACCCACAAAAAAACCACTTTCCACTGGGGCCCTGAATAGAAACAAGCCTTTACCCAGATCAAACAAAAAATCACTCATACAGTAGCCCTTAGCCCAATCAAAACAAGACCAGATGTGAAGAAGGTGCTCTACTCTGCAGTCGAGAGCCATAGTTTATCCTAAAGCCTTTAACAAAAAGTGCCTAGTAAAACTCAAGACCGAACACTAAAGTTTTAGAGTCAAAGCTACAAAAAAATCTAAAACCAACTATACTCTAACAGAAAAAGAAATTTTAGCATCCTATAAAAGAGTCCAAACCACCTCAAAAGTAATAAGCATTAAAACACAAATCCTCCTAGCACCCTGACTACCAATGCTGGGGTAGATGTTCAAAACAAAAGTTCCCTCTACACACCATACCACCAATACTACATAAAGCAAATAAATTGCTCTCATCACACAACACACCCATATTAGAACACTATATTGCCCTAAAATTCTAGAAATAATTACAAACTAACCAGAAAGTAAAAACTTTATCTCACTAATAAAGAAGAACAAAAAGTAACACATACTGAAAAAGCACTACCATATAACCAACTACCAAGAAAAAAACCAATACACCCTTTTTACTGATAGTTCTTGCCACATTATAAAAATGAAACAAAAATAGAAAACAACCATATAGAACCCCACACAACAAGTCACAAAAACTACTAAAAGAGGATAGATCAAGCCAACTTACTAAACTCAAAGCTATTCAACTAACCCTAAACATTGCTAAAAAAGAAAAGTAACCAAAGCTCTACCTGTATACTAATTTATAATAACCAATACTCTGTAAAAATAGCAAGAAAAGTAAAAAGAAACTAATTATCAGCATAAAATAAAACCAATTTAAGCTGCTAATAAGTAGAAAAACATTACTACCAGAGTAAAGAAGCTACCAATAAAAGTCCACCATGTAAATACCCATAACACCATCCTAAACCTTAAAAAACAAGTCCTTTAAAAACATCATACCCCTAAAAAGATTGTCAGACAACAAGACTCATTTCCAAAACAACCTTATCAACACCTAAAGTAAAAAACACAACATTAAGTAAGTATACCATATCCCCTACCATACACCAACTACAAAATAGAAAAGTACAGTAGACTGTTAAAAACCACCTTAAACCATCAAGTGAGAAATCTTTCAAAAATTAAAAGCAACATCTAACAAAAACCACCTAGTTAGTTAACACCCAAAACTCTACTGAGTGAGCCCTGCCCAATCTGAGCCTTTACATAAAGTAGATAGAAACAAAGTTCCAATAGTACATGTCAGAAGTTTGTTAGAAAAAACAATTTAAATAAGTTCTGCCTCAAATACAAACAAACCCATTTGTAAAGTTATCTCTACTCAGAAACCAAGTTACACATAGTAAATAATACAGAAAAATAGAAGAACACAATGTATACCTCAAGAAGAACTAATTGTTAAGGAGAAACTATGTATAAATATCACTATTTGCTAAAAATTAATGCCATTATCTATGTATAGCTGTATATTAAATGTATAATATATGTGTTAATAGAGTTAGAATATATATTATTTTTAGTAGTAAACTGACAATATAGAAATAAAGAGTAAAATGTCCTAGGTTGATTATATAATACTTTTATCCCCAATCGTCTGTTCTATTTATACTAAATAATAAGTTTTACACCTTTAAAACTTATTCCAAAAGGTGAAGGGGAGAGAAAAGAAGGGCACAATTTTTTTTCAGACACTACACTCACTCCTCCACATTCCTACTCCTGAACTGTTATTGTCTACAAATAGACAGAACTCTACTTTGTTTTAGTTAATTTTAACTAGCTAAAACAAAAAAAGTTCCCTAAATTATAGATTTTTTCCCCCCTTTTTAAAAACCTGTTTAAACCTACTCTAAACTGAACACCCAAAAAAGCACTCACTCCTACAGCCCACTGGGCCAGGCCAAAGCTACAACATTTCCAGCACCAAAAAAAAACCTAATAAGAGACTAAGTAAGCCAAGCTGCAACCCAGAGAACAAACTTTTCTGAGTTTATCATCTCTTTTAGAAGGACAAGAAGTTTTATTGTTTATTATTGTTTAAGTTTTATTGTTTAATAAACAATTTTTTCCACTTTTCTCAAAAAAAGTGTTTTTTCCCAAACTAATTAAGAAAAGGGCCAATTAAATCTACTTTTCTTAAAAAAAAAAAAACAACCCTTTAAGACTTCTCTACCAAATTTACCCTAAACCAAAACTCATACAGTAGAAATGCTTGGCTCCTCCCTCTGGGTGGAACATCTCACAAGGGGATGATGTAATTTTATCAGTCATGCAGTGATGCTCAAAGGCCCATTAACAGAAGATATTTCCCAGAGGGAGGATTGGTTGTAGAAGAGATAAAGATAACTGCCCAATTAACAGAACATATCTCCCCCACCTCAAACAGATGGTAAATAGAATACACACTGCCAGCTAAATCTTTCAACCCAACACATTATCCACTCATTTTATGCATCACAAGGAAACGTTACACACAGTTCTCACTTAAGACTGGGTTCCCCTGTGGTACACAATGGCTTTCTCCTTCTTTCTGCATTACCCACAAAGTGTAACCAGGTGCTTGAGCAAAAACAATATCCTGGATGGGTTTGTCTTTACCTGAGGTGGGATTAATCCAAACAGTCTTTCCTAAAATGCCTTTCATATGTACCACAGGAATTTTGTCTCCATCCACTGTGTGCAAAGGTTCAGACTGGGCAGGAACAGCTCGATTCATAGGACCCTCGAGTGTGGACTATCTAGGTGGCTTTTGATAAGTTAATTTCTCAATTTCTAAAAGTTCCCCCACCAAGTGCCTTTGGGGTAGTCTTAAGAAGTCTGTTATACCGGTCACTTTCCCAGCAGCTGGTGCATGATGGGGGATATGATATATCCATTCAATGCCATGTTCTCTGGCTCAGGTGTTTATAAGGTAGTTTTACAAATGGGTCCTGTTGTCTGACTCTATTCTTTCAGGGGTGTCATGTCTCCACAGGACTTGCTTTTCTAGGCCCAATATGGTGTTCTGGACAGTAGCATGAGGCACAAGGTAGGTCTCCAACCATCCAGTGTTGGCTTCCACCAAGGTCAGCACATAGAGCTTGCCTTGGCATGTCTGGGGCAGTGTGATGTAGTTAATCTGCCAGGCCTCCCCATACTTATATTTGGACTACTGCCCACCATACCTTAGGGGCCTCACCCACTTGGCTTGCTTGATCTCAGCACACGTCTCACAGTCATGGATAACCTGAGAAATACTGTCCATTGTTAGATCTACTCTTCGGTCTCATGCTCACTTATAGGTGGCATCTCTACCCTGATGACCTGAAGCATCATGGGGCCATCAAGTTAGGAGCAATTCTCCCTTGTGTTGCCAATCTAAGTATCTTTGACACCTCTATCTTTGCAGCTTGATCTACTTGTTCATTGTTTTGGTGTTCCTCATTAGCCTGACTTTTGGGGACATGGGCATCTATGTGATGAACTTTCACAGATAGATTTCCTACATGAGAGGCAATGTCTTTCCACGCATCAGCAGTTCAGACTGGATTTCCTCTATGCTGCCAGTTGGCATTTTTCCACCTTTCCAGCCAGCCCCACGGAGCATTGGCTACTATCTAAGAATCGGTGTAAAGGTAGAGCTTTGGCCACTTCTCTCTTTCAGCACTGTCCAGGGCCAACTGAACGGCCTTGAGTTCAGCAAGCTGACTTGATCTACCTTCTCCTTCAGTAGCTTGTGCAACCTGTTGTATGTGGCTCCATATGGCTGCTTTCTACTTCCGATTCATCTTTATGATGCAACAGGAAACGTGAGTAAAAAGAGAACATTGTGTTTCTTCTACTGGCAGGTGGTTGTATGGTGGAGCTTCTTTAGCTCTTGTCTCTTGTTCCTGTTCCTCTTCATCAGTGAGACCAAAGTTTTCACTTTCTGGCTAGTTTGTAATTATTTCTTAACTCTCAGGATGATTCAGGTTTCCAATATGGGCGCGCCGTGTGATGAGGGCAATCAATTTGCTCCAGGTGGCGTCGGTGGCATGGTGTGTAGAGGGAACCTTTCCTTTAAATATCCACCCCAGCACTGGTAGTAGGGGTGCCAGGCGGAGTTGTGCTTCTTTGCTAATCACTTCCAAGGCAGCTTGAACTCCCTCATAGGCGGACAGGATTTCTTTCTCTGTTGGGGTGTAGTTGGCTTCAGATCTTCTGTAACTTCGGCTCCAGAAATTCAGTGGTTGGCTACGAGTCTCACCAGGCACCTTCTGCCACAAGCTCCCCGACAAGCCATTGTTCCCGGCTGCAGAGTAAAGCATGTTCTTCACCTCTGGTCCCGTCCTGACTGGACCAAGGGCTACAGCATGAGCAATCCCCTGCTTGCTTTGGGTGAAGGCTTGTTGCTTTTCAGGGCCCCAGTGGAAATCATTCTTTTTGTGGGTGACCAGGTAGACAGGGCTCACGATCTGGCTGTATTCAGGAATATGCATTCTCTAAAAACTAATGGCGCCTAAGAAAGCTTGTGTTTCCTTCTTCTTGGTCGATGGAGATATCACAGTGATCTTATTGGTGACTTCAGTGGGAATCTGATGCCGTCCGTCTTCCCACTTTACTACCAGGAACTGGATCTCTTCAGCAGGTCCTTTGACTTTGCTCTTCTTGATGGCGAAGTCGGCTTGTAGCAGAAACTGGATGATCCTCTCTCCTTTCTCAAATACTTCTGTTGCTGTGTTTCCTCACACAGTGATACCATTGATATACTGCAGATGTTCTGGAGCTTCACTCTTTTCCAGTGCAGCCTGGATCAGTCTATGGCAGATGGTGGGACTGTGCTTCGACCCTTGGGGCAGTCAGTTCTAGGTATACTGCATACCCCTCCAGGTAAAAGCAAACTGAGGCCTGTATTCTGTTGCCAGAGGAATGGAGAAAAATGCATTAGCAATGTTGACAGTGGCATATTACTTTGCTGCCTTGGACTCCAGCTCGTACTGGAGTTCCAGCATGTCCAGCACACCAGCCCTCAGCAGTGAAGTCACTTCAAGGCACAATAGACCACAGTCAATCTCCATTCTCTGTCAGACTTGCACACAGGCCAAATGGGATTGTTGAAGGGTGAGTGGGTTTTGATGACCACCTCATGCCTCTCCAGCTCACAGATCATTTTGTGGATGGGGATCACGGCATCTCAATTCATCCGATACTGCCAGTGGTGCACTGTCGATGTGGCAATTGGTACTTGTTGCTCTTCTACCCTTAGGAGTCCTACTGCAGATGGGTTTTCTGTTAGTCCAGGCAAGGTGTTCAATTGCTTAATGTCCTCTGCCTCTACAGCAGCTACACCAAAAGCCCACCTGAGTCCTTTTGCGTCTTTATAATAGCTGTTCCGGAGGAAGTCTATGCCCAGAATACACGGGGTCTCTGGGCCGGTCACAACAGGATGTTTCTGCCACTCCTTCTCAGTCAGGCTCACCTCGGCTTCCAACAGGGTCAGTTGCTGTGAACCCCCCATCACCCCAGCAATGGAAACAAGTTCTGCCCCCACATATCCTGATGGCATTAGGGTACACTGCACATCAGTATCAACTACGGCATCATATTTCTGTGTCTCTGATGTGCCAGGATGTCATGATTTTGCATGAGAGACATTTAAAGAAGTGATATAAACTTCCAACCACTAGAAAATTGGAGACGCCTCTGTGAAAAGCACATGTAAAAGACGAAAGAAACGCGGGAACTTCGTCTTTCCTTTCCAGCTGGGAGCAAAGTGACATGGCTGAGCGGCCCCTACCACAGAGCCAGGCTCGCCGGCCCTGCTGTGGGGTTGGGTCCCCTTCCCCTGGACCACCTGCCAGCCCGCCAACATCGACTGCTAGGCTGGGAGAGGGGGGTGCCACAGGGCCAGATGGAACCTGTCTTACTAACATCTGGCTGATCACTACAACCCCCCCCCCTCCCCCCCAGCCCAGGGCCCAGCCAAACCCTCTGGACCCCAGGAGCAGCCCCAGGTTGGTGCCGGGATTTTACCACCATGGAAGTTACCCACAACCATCAGGCAGGGGGAAGGAAAAGCTGCCACACACACTACCCCCCCCCCAGCCGCTGCTTCTTTTCCCCAGAGTACTACTACTGCTGAGTTCTAGCCTGGCTGATTAGATCCAAACCACTCCCCAGGCACAACTCCCAGGTCTATAACATCCAGCCTCACCTGGGTCAAGTTGACCATCTACAAGCTCCAAGCGAGATATTAACCCTTTCAATACTTCAATCCTCCCTCAAATAGAAGAAAAAAACAAGATACAAACATATAAAAAACCATAAAGACATAGAAATCAGTAAAAAAGAATCAAGTCTCAGATGAGAAGGATGAAGAAATACCTTTGCTAGGAAAATTAGTCCACAAACATCAGACGTTTATGTCCAAAAAGGAGACAGAGGAGTCCTTTTCTTTTATTCGAATAAAGGGAGATGACATGGGGGGTCTCTCAAATTTTTGGAGGATGCAGCCTCCTTTTTATCCTAATTTCTTGGCCGCATTTGCATTCTCTCTTTCCCCATTGGCTGAGGTTCTTGATATCTTCCCGATACGCCTGATACCAGAGATTTCCCTCTAATGTATAACCTTCCCTTTTAATTTTTAATTCTTATGGAATTTAGGGGTTTCCCCCATTGTTTCTTTCATCTTTCCATGTCCAATTTAATTTATCAGCAACCCTAAAGTTTATTTGTAAAAGCAAATATCTTTTTCCATTCATCAATGAGCGGAATCCTTCCCATTGTTTATCTCCCAGTGCTAGTTTTATCTACCAGCAGACCCACAGCTTGTTTGTAAAGACAAATCTGCCATTCCTTTCAATCCCTCCTATTTTATTTTTATTTTAATATTTAATATTTGTCTTTACAAACTTTAGTTATCATTGACTTAATTTCCTGTTCCTGGGTCTTTTTTGGTTTTGCAATTATTTGCAGTGACATCAATTTCTGTCTTTTTGTTTCCATCTCTGGATCAGTAGGCATGGCTATTACCTGCATCCCTTTGATCACATGTTGAATAAGTTGTACTAAGCAAGGGATCATGCATGGTGAAAAGATTAAAGTTGCTAAAGCACATAAGAGGAAAAAAAAGCATTTGTTTAACCCATAGTTTGCCAGGTAACCATGAAAACATGTCCCCTTCCCATTCCCATCCTTTCCATGTTTGGACTGGTACATGACATAATGTTCTTATACCTTTTGTTATTTGTTTCACCACCCTTCCATTGTCATCTATTTGCAAAGAGCAGTTTGAGTCATTTAATTTGACACACACTCCCCCTGCTTCTGCTAATAAATATACTAATACCATTCGATGTTGTAATATTGCATTTCTCATCTGAGTAGATTGGTCAGCAAGGAGGTCAAGAGCTGCACCTGTCTGGTTCATTATTACTTCAAAGACAGCTTGTAACCTAATTATCCAATTTAAATTATAAATGGGTTCTCTGGCACCTGATATTAATTCATTAGGATTCCATGTAGCTGGTCCATAGTGTTGTATAATTCGTTCAGGTGGTCATTCATCTCCACCCCACTTTTGGGTGCTCCCTCTGACCAGGGACAGATCAATTGACTGCTTTTCTCTAATTAGATCATCATATACCTTGATTCCTAACTGATTTCCCTGAATTTGTGGTAGCAGAAAGAACAATGGTCTAATATACCCTGCATAACATATCCCTGACCAGTTTGGGGGTAACCTGCGGTAAGCATATTGACCACAAATCCTGTAATGCCCGTTTAAAGCCCAGGTCCCTTTGGCAATTTTCCAATTTTCATCATCAATGGGTGGGTCAAAATACAGCTTACTTCCTGGGCATAGTGGTCCCCTGACAATGGTTGCCCCACCATAAGAAACACAGTATTTGCATTTCCAAGCTCCCACTTGAGGTTTCCACCTGCAGTTACATTCCAGGCCTGTTTTGTTAGATCTGGACCAGAACCTATTAAAAAAGGTTCAAGTTCCATTCCGGTGTTGACAGTTCTACTGATAGTCCTGGACAACATGTGTCCTACTCATGGAATTATCTCTGGGGCAGCTTAGAAATAAGGGGTCAAAAAACTTATCCTTCCCCACTGCTTTACAACTTTCAAAATCCTTTCAGTAATTATGGAAGGAACACCTTACCCAGCTACCGTTAGTGAGCTTAACACGCATTTGATTCCATCTACTTTGATATCTGGAACAATCATAAGGAGAGCAGTTGGCGGTGCAACAATCTAAACCCAAAGATAAAGTCCAGTCACAAACACTTTTTCCCACATATAAGTTTCCTGTTCTATTTAGACAATGAATGCCTCTTTCAGAAGAATGAAGCCACCATGGACTTCCTTCTTCATCCCAAAATCCTGGTCCATTATGGACCTCACTCAGGGTGCTGACCCACCATTTAGGCTGGACTGGGCTGGCCACCCACTGCCAGCTTTCAGATCCCCCTGGCCCTCGGCAGACCCAACAATTGATAAGGTTAAAGGTTTTTGCTACTTCTTCTCCCAAGGTTAAAAAATTATTTTCCCACTTTTGGCCGCCACCCAACTGACAGTATAAGGGTATGATTATTAAAAAAAACATTCTAATAGTTATAAATAAAAATCAATTAGGGAAATTTAATAAAAAGAAAAAATAGAATTTATTGCTCGACCAATACGCAATTTGAAAGCCACAAAAAAAGGACAGCGTCGACCCCGGGATTCAACACTGGATGAACCGTGGTCTGACTGCAAGTGTATCAGACCCCTCAGTGTTCACACCTGTGGTCTGATACAGTCTGTTTTTATACTGTTTTTCTGGCCCGAGGCAGGGTCTCCTCTTGTTCTTTTTATAGTAAATCATATTCATGCTGCCTCCTTTCCTCGAGCTGAACTGAAGAATACAGTTCCTGTCGACCGATGAACACAGGTCGGGCATATTCATGTGGCCTCTTTCTTCGAGCTGGACCAGCAGATGCAGTTCTTGTCCAGCGGTGAACGCTGGTCAGACAAATGCATGTTGTTCTTCCCTCCAGGTAGAGTTTTACAATACAATTCTGGGCAGACAGCGATAGCTGGTGATCAGATTACAGGAACCTGCTATCTTGATCTCACTTAAGTGCCGGTGGTCCCCACCCCGGCTAGGCCCATTTTGATTGTAAATTAGTTCCCTTCCTGCCAAAGACTGTGATTTTGCAATGGTATGTAGCTTGTGGGATTTCTCGGAATCCAGGGTAAGTTTAGATCATATACATTCCTTCTAAAACATCATAACCTATATTTATTTCATATTCTGAACAGCACGAATTATATATATATATATATCTAATTTAATGGTATAATCTAATCTCCTAACCTAATTTTCACTTTCACGTTGTCTTCCACACCACCTGTGGTGAGAGAAGGCACAGAAACAGCTTAACATAAAGAAAACAATGACAATGAGGATTGGTCCCCAGTGACTGGAGGTCCGAGGGGAGGGATGCCCACACAGACTATTTCAGCAGGCAGTCTGTGGGTAGGCACACAGGGCTTCCCCCCATGTCGATGCACTGTCTACTGCTCCAGTCCACTCCTGTGGAGTGTCAGTCGCAGCTTCCCATTGTTCTCCTCCAGCTGAGATGTCCAAACCTCTGGGGCCTCAGAGACCTTGACCCGAGTGTGATGGGTCCGCCCGTGTTCAGCTGTCTTGACGGCTGTTTCTGTGGTCAGTAACACTTGGAAAGGTCCGTGCCATTTCGCCACCACTGGTGCTTCTTTCTACTCCTTAACTAGGACCCAATCTCCTGGCTGGATGTTGTGAACAGCAGTCACAAAGCTCTGTCAGTGCCAGCTGAGCTTCCTGTCTAAAAGATTTCACAAGTGACAGCATCCTGGACACATATTGTTTCAAATATACATCACTTATCTCTACCCACCCCCCCCCCCCCCCCCCCCACTAGGCTGAGAATTACAAGGGTAAGGAATTCCAAATGTGATAGATGAGTAATGCAATGATTGACTCTCACAATTAACAGAAAAATATCATGTATATAGGTTAAGAAAAGTTTTCTAGATTTATAGTTATGTTTTACCCCCTTGCATTGTTATCAAGGGACAGCCGAGGTTGAGACATTTGGGAGGGTCGGCTTGCCACTACAGTGACATCTGACCTCCAATCAGGATTTGAGGAAGTGATCTCAACCACTGGACAGTGAAGAAGGGGTCAATGGACAGAACTTTGGATGGGGTTAAAGGGTTAAAAGGCAAAACCTCCATTGTGTGGGCAAGCACATGGTGGGGAAAATCCTTTGCTCCCGGTGCCATAACATTTTCTCTATTCAGTCTTCTATTCTATTGATAAGGTTTAGTAAACCTTTCTAAAATTATGAAAAGTGAGTAACCATTTCTGACAATTTTTTGGGGGCTCGTCCCCTGGATAAACACCTTGCCCAAGTGGTGCTAGGAGTTTTCAAAAGGAGGCGCGCCCACGCCTCAAATTTGGTGGAGTCTATTGGACACTCCCAGAGCCACTCGCAGTCACGGGCTGAAGCCTGGAGAAAATAAGAGGCTGGATAAAGAAATGAGAAGAAGAGGGGTGTGAAAAAACGCCAATTACTTGTTTTTTAAGATTTGAAAAGTTTAATAGTAATAAAATGGTTATAAAAATAGTAATATAATTAGAGTAATAAAAGTTTGGACAATTTGGATTAGGACAATATGAGGCAATAAAAAACCAAAGAGTTACCGACATCTGGGTACCTTTTTCTGGGCAAAATAAGCCCTATAAAGGACACCCGTTAACAGAGGATTAACCCTTAAAAGCAACAGCCTGTTGCATATTCATACATCTCATACATGATGCATAAATTCCATTCAAACAAAGGATTCTGTCTGGTCATCGTAAACTTCTTCCTCTTAATCCTAACGGCGCCTTCATGGCTGAGCAAGGTGGGAAGAAGTTCGTTTCTCCTGAATAATAAATTCTCTTTCTCTAAAAGATTTAGGTGTCCTGTGACTGCTATCTGGTGTGAGTACCTCATTCCTTTCTTTAAAAAGTATCTTACATAGCATAGTTTCTATTTTAACATTTTGTTGCAATCTAAAACTATATTTAACACACTACTTAAGAAAATTAATACAGCATAACTTTCTAACATAACACATACAATCTTCATTTTAATATTTGCAAAAAGCCAATCATAAAATATGCATTTTTTCACAAAGGGTGAGTATTACTTTTAATTACTCTGTAATTCCAGTACGGAAAAGCGAACTGTATTCCAGTACTATACCAGACCCGTCCTGGTCTGTTGGAGTTTTAGGATATTGGGTGGTTGGAGGGAATGGCAGGATGCGTGGTGAAAGGAAAGCGAGGATTTCCCCCGTGGCCGGCAGGACACATAAGATAGAAGGGTTTGTGAAGGGTTTTTCAGCACAAAGCCAGTGCTGTGGTATTCCAGGCCAGCTGAGCAGAGGTAGCCAGCAGCGGTTTTGGTGGAGGTTCGGTCAGCTTTATGGTATTATGGGCTGGCTGAGCGGTAGTAGCCAGTGGCAGTTTCGGGGGAAGTGCTGGCGGGCCAGGTTCCCGTGATGCCAGCGGTGGCTGAACTCGGGTGGGGACGGCTCTTGGGCGCAACCAACTCCATGGTTTCTGGAGCCAGGCGAGATGGCGCTGGAAACGGGGCAACCGCCAAGAGGTTTTCAGCAGTGGGGTCACCCCATAGTAGGTGTAACACTTCATGTGGTGTGGCAGGTCGGGGCACAGATGCCTAGCTGGGGCAGGCCAGGGAGGGACCTTAGCCAAGCTGTGCCGCAGCAAGTCGGGGCGGACCTTAGCCAAGCTGTGCCGCCATGAGTCAGGGCAGAGCGAGCTGAGCCAGAGTGGGGTGGGGACAGAAGCCCCCTGGATCATAGGTTTTTTTGGAAGAGAGGTAAAGCTTTTTTTCTATTTTTTTTCTCCCTTTTTCCTGGTCAGGATGGGATCATGGGTGAGTAGTGAATCCCCAAAGGAAGAAGCAGAGATTGAAGAGGAACCAATGGGCATACCCCCAGATAATCCACTGGGAAGGAAACTAGCAAGGTGGAAATATGACCCCAACACCAGAGATAAGGATGAGAGCAAAATGGTTCAGTACTGCCTATTAGAATAGACCAGAAAAGAAATTAGAAATTATCATGTATACTGGCCGAGATATGTGTCAGATGAGGGATGGATATGCCAAGCATTAAACATGTATGAAAGAGCTAAGAAACCATTAAATCAGGAAGAGAGTGAATATGCTGCTTGCTGGGAAGGGGAAACCACACCCTCAAAGGTGAGCATGTTTAAGGTAGCAGAACATACAGAGTGGGACCTGTTAGACCACTTATCCTCCCCACCTCCAGTAGGTCCAATTGCACCTCCGCTACCCCCTGATGGGCCTAGCCAGAACACCAGGAGCAGGGTAGCACAAAGAGAGGAAAGCAGATCAGAGGATGGGAGTCAAGTACTGGGTCTGTACCCCCTGAGGGAAGATACCCCTGGGGGGAGTACAGGGAGGAATTAGATTTGTAACCGTACCTCTCAGTTCCTCTGATGTGACAATGTTTAAAAAATAATTAAAAGGACTATTAGAGGACTCCCTCGGGTTAGCAGAGTAGTTAAACCAGTTTCTGGTGCCCAATATTTATACATGGGAGGAAATGCAATCAATAATGACTATGTTGTTCACACTAGACAAAAGACAGATGATATGGGCAGCTGGGATACAGATATGGGAAAGTGAGCATGTGCAAGGACCTCCTGGAGATCTGAAAATGCCTGTAGTGCACTCCACCTGGGACCACAGCAGCACTGGGGGAAGGCAAGACATGGAGGAATACAGAACATTGGTTATAAGAGGTATCAAAGAGGCAGCTCCACGTAATCAAAATGCCCGTAAAGCCTTCAATGAGCTGCAAAAGAGAGAAGAAACCCGAACAGAGTGGTTAGAAAGGTTGAGGAAAAATATGAGGCAGTATTCAGGAGTTGACAGATATTACTAAAGATAAATTTCGTCACTCACACCTGGCCAGATATACGGAGAAAGTTAGAAAAGTTACATGGTTGGCAATAAAGGAGGTTAGTGGATCTTTTAAGGGAAGCACAGAAGGTGTATGTAAAGAGGTATGAAGAGAAGGCCAAGGCAAAAGCCAAGGTAATGGCAACTGCTATTAGGGAAGGAAACCAGCACGTAAAGAACAACCCAGGTAAGGCAGGGGGATTCCGAGTGCGGGAAGATAGATGGAGGGGGGATGCAACCCCTTGGGACTGGGCACAAAAAGAAGAGTTTAGGAAATGGGAGAAACTAGGACCAGTTTGCTTTTATTGTAAAGAGAATGGACATATCAAGAAAAATTTCCCCCAAAAGGAAAAGGACCTGAGGGTCTATGAGACTGAGCAAAAAGGAGAAGCGAAAGATTAGGGGTGTCAGGGGCTCTACCTCCTGAGGACAGAATACTATCTGGAGCCCATGATAACTTTAAAAATAGGCCCCCAGGAAGAAGATTTTGAATTCCTAGTAGACATGAGTGCTGAAAGAACTTGTGTTGGTAGAATCCCAAAGGGGTGCAAGAAGGGTCAACATATCATGCAAGTAGTAGGTGCAAAAGGAGACGGGTTCAAAGTTTCAATTATAATAGAAGTAAAGGTAGAAGGGGCAAAAAAGTAGGAATTGGGGATGTTATATTAGTTCCAGAAGCAGGGTGCAATCTATTAGGGTGGGATTTACAAGTGCAGTTAGACATTGGAGTACTCCCAGAGGAAGGAAAAATGGTGGTTGAGCTTCTCCAATTAAGGGAAGAGGATGAGGGCAAAATTCATGAGATGATGTGGTCAAAAACAAAAATCGAGGTAAATTGAACATGAAACCTATAGTAATAAAAATAGTTGATGAGAGCCATCCAGTCCGGGTATGACAATATCCACTATCCTTGGAGGGGAGATGAGGACTACAGCCGGTGATCCAAGACCTACTTGAGGACAGTAGCTTAGAACCATGTATGTCCCCCCATAATACACCCATATTACCAGTAAAGAAGTCAGATGGGACTTACAGGCTTGTCCAAGATTTAAGAGAAGTAAACAAAAGAACAGTGAATCTGTACCCAGTAGTGCCTAACCACTATACACTACTAAGTAATATCCCCCATCACACCAGTAGTGCAGTGTGATAGACCTAAAAGATGCTTTATGGACATGTCCACTGGCAGAGAAAAGTAGGGACATATTTGCCTTTGAATAGGTGGAGCCCGGTTCCGGAAGGAGGCAACAGCCACCGGAAAACCAGATCGTCTGGACGGTGTGGATCCGATGGTCTGGCACATCAGAATCACAAAAATACGATGCCTTAGTTGATACTGGTGCGCAGTGTACCCTGATACCATCAGGACACGTGGGGCAGAACCTGTTTCCATTGCTGGGGTGACAGGGGGATCACAGTAATTGACCCTGTTGGAAGCCGAGGTGAGCTTGACTGGGAAAGAGTGGAAAAAACATCTTATTGTGACTGGCCCAGAGACCCCGTGTATTCTGGGCATAGACTTCCTCTGGAATGGCTATTACAAAGACCCAAAGGGATTCAGATGGGCTTTTGGCATAGCTGCTGTAGAGGCAGAGAACATTAAGCAATTGAACACTTTGCCTGGACTATCAGAAAATCCATCTGCAGTAGGAATCTTGAAGGTGGAAGAGCAATGAGTGCCAATTGCCACCTCGACTGTGCACCACCGGCAGTATCGAACAAATTGAGATGCCGTAATCCCCATCCACAAAATGATCTGAGAGCTGGAGAGGCATGAGGTGGTCATCAAAACCCACTCACCCTTCAACAATCCCATTTGGCCTGTGTGCAAGTCTGACAGAGAAAGGTGATTGACTGCAGACTGTCATGCCTTGAATGAAGTGACTCCACCACTGAGTGCTGCTGTGCCGGACATGCTGGAACTCCAGTATCAGCTGGAGTGCAAGGCAGTGAAGTGGTTAGCCACTGCTGACATTGCTAACGTGTTTTTCTCCATTCCTCTGGCAACAGAATGCAGGCCACTGTTTGCTTTTACCTGGAGGGGTATGCAGTACACCTGGAACCGACTGCCCCAGAGGTGGAAGCACAGTCCCACCATCTGCCATAGACTGATCCAGGCTGCACTGGAAAAGGGTGAGGCTCCAGAACATCTGCAGTACATCCATGACATCATTGTGTGTGGGAACACGGCAATAGAAGTATTTGAGAAAGGAGAGAGGATCATCCAGATTCTGCTAGAAGCTGACTTCGCCATCAAGAAGAGCAAAGTCAAAAGACCTGCTCAAGAGATACAGTTCCTGGTAGTAAAGTGTCAAGACGGATGGAGTCAGATTCCAACTGATGCCATCAACAGGATCACCACGATGTCTCCACCGACCAACAAGATGGAAACACAAGCTTTCCTAGGTGCCATATGTTTTTGGAGAATGCATATTCCGGAGTACAGTCAGATCGTGAGCCCTGTGACACGATCCGTCCTAAGGACGTGATTCGTGAAGGTTCTTTTTCTCTGATCTCAAGGTGCAAAAACTGACACGACAAGGGGATTTGCAGTAAAATCAAAACAGATACTTATATTGAATAGCCATAGCGAAGATGCATTAGAGAGAAGGGGAATGGAGAAAAGGGAAAGAATAAGGAAAAGAAAAAGAAGAGAGGAAGGGCAAGGAGGTATATAGATACCAGACGTGCGGATGACAAAGTCCCTCGAAGTCCGGTCGACGAAGAGGCCTGTCGTCTTCACGTCAGGGGAGATCTCAAAGGTATCAGTCAGCTCTAACCCTTTTTATAGTCCTTTTGAAATGGGGGAAGGGGACACATTTCAAAATAGTCTATTGATAAAGGGTACAAAGAGTCCATCAGTAGTCCATCAGGAGCAGGTGTCGTCAGCAGCAGATGTCGTAGGCAGGAACCATTGTCTTCTCAGTCCAGTGGTCGCTTGCAAAACTTGCTCCGGTCCCCACGCATACCTTCCTGCACCCTATGGTGGGAATTTCAGTCTCAGTCCTTTTGGGAAGAAGAGGGGAGCTTTTCCATGTAGGGGTCGCATGTCTCAGTCCTTGAGGGGAGAAACCTTCTCCCATCTCAGTCCAGCTGTCACGGTGGTTGATGTACGATAAATGGAGGGTCTTTTTGTGGTGACCTCCGGGAAGGTCATTCCAAAGAGAAAGTCCAGCCAAGTCAGAAGGGTGGAGAAATTCCAGCACTAGCGTTGCTAGGTGATGCAGGCGAAGGAGAGCACACTGCCCCTTCTTGGGTGCAGTGTTCCATGAGTTGAGCAAACACACCCGTAGGCAATAATCTGTCTCGGCGGACCAGACAGACCTGGATTTTCGGAACAGGATCTTTTCCTTTCCCCGGTGGTCTTGGCTTTCATGACGATCGAGAGGCAAAAAATGAGGGAAGTTTTGGACAGACACTCACACCCTGTCTACCTGGTCACCCGCAAGAAGAAGGAGTTCCACTGAGGCCCTCAGCAGCAACAATTTTTTGCCCAAATTAAGCAGGAGAACGATCATGCAGTAGCCCTTGGCCCAGTCAGGATGGGACCAGAGGTGAAGAATGTGCTCTTATTCTGCAGCCAGGGAGAGTGAAGCCCCTATGATATGTTTGGTGGTGGTCCAAGTACAAGTATGGGGAGGCTTGGCAGATTGACTACATCACACTGCCCCAGACATGCCAAGGCAAGCTCTATGTGCTGACCATGGTGGAAGCCAACACTGGATGGTTGGAGACCTACTTTGTGCCTCATGCTACTGTCCAGAACACCATATTGGGCCTAGAAAAGCAAGTCCTGTAGAGACATGGCACCCCTGAGATAATAGAGTCAGACAACAGGACCCACTTCAAGAACATCCTTAGAAACACCTGGGCCAGAGAACATGGTATTGAATCGATATATCATATCCCCCATCATGCACCAGCTGCTGGGAAGGTTGAACGGTGTAATGGAATACTTAAGACTGTACTAAAGGTACTTGGTGGGGAAACTTTTAGAAATTGAGAAATTAACTTATCAAAAGCCACCTGGATGTCAACACCCAAGGGTCAATCAATCGAGCAGGTTCTGCCCAGTCTGAACCTTTGCACACAGTGGATGGAGACAAAGTTCCTGTGGTACATATGAAAGGTATTTTAGGAAAGACTGGATTAATCCCATCTCAGGCAGAGACAAACCCATCCATGGTATTGTTTTTGCTCAAGGACCTGGTTACACTTGGTGGGTAATGCAGAAAGATGGAGAAAACCATTGTGTACCACAGGGAAACCCAGTCTTCAGTGAGAACTGTGTGTAAGTTTTCATTGTGGTGCAGATGGAAATAGAATAAATGGTGGATAGTGTCCTAGATTGCAAGTCAATGTGTATTCTATTTGCCATCTGTTAGAGGTGTGGCAGTTATCTTCTGTTAATTGGGTAGTTTTCCTTATCTCTTCCATAAACTAATCCTCCCTCCAGGGAGTTATCTTCTGTTAATGGGCCATTGACCGTCACTGCATGACTGATAAAATTACATCATCCCATTGTGAGATGCTCTGCCCAGAGGGAGGAACCAAGCATTCCTAACTAGATATAAGCTGAGATTTCTGGACAGCAGGGCAGCTTCTCCACTGGATTCCCAGATGAACAGCTGCCTCTTCCACTGGATTTTCAGGGGAAGACTACACCCTTCTACAGGATCACTGCTCCAACAGAACTACACCTGCCACTGCAGGAGGACTGCAGCCACAATTCCAATTGGACTGCTACCGACACCCTGACCAACAGGGTGTCAGGTTGTATTCTGACTCTGTCAGTGTTGTTTTGATTTATTGCACTGTTTATTTTATTTTATTTTATTTTATTTTATTTTATTTTATTTTATTTTATATTTTATTTTATTTTATTTTATTTTATTTTATTTTATTTTATTTTATATTCTTCCCCAATAAAGAACTGTTATTCCTGCTCCCATATTTTTGCCTGAGAGCCCCTTAATTTCAAATTTATAACAGTTCGGACGGAGGAGGTTTGCATTTTCCATTTCAGGGGAGGCTCCTTCCTTCTTTAGCAGACACCTGTCTTTCCAAACCGCAACACCAAACCTATTTGGTCAGTCCTTGGGAGAAGTACTGCAACTCTTCTCCATCAAACCTGAGATAAAGCTCATCCAGTATGTAGATGATTTGTTTCTCTCAGGACAGGAAGAAAACAAAGTTTGGGAATCCACCATAGCATTGTTAAATTTTCTGGGGAACCAAGGACTTTGAGTATCAAAAGGGAAACTTCAACTTGTAGAGAGGGAAGTAAAATACCTAGGACAGGTGATTTGTCATGGGAGCCAGCAGCTGAACCCTGAGAGAATTGCAGGGATAGCCTTACTCCCACAGCCAAAAACTAAGAGAAGTTAGAAGGTTTCTAGGTTTGTTGGGATATTGTAAGCTATGGATTAAAGGTTACACGCAAGCCATCAAGTTCTTGTATGAAAAGCTAGTAGAATAAGAGATTAGGTGGGAAGAAGACAATGAACAAAAGTTTGAAGCTTTAAAGCAAAAATTAGTGCACCAGCATAGTCTTCCTGCCTTAGACAAACCTTTCTATCTGTTTGTCGATGGAAAAAGAGGGGTAGCTCATAGAGTACTAGCCCAAGACTAGGGAGGATCCAGGAAACCAGTGGCCTGTTTATCTAAACTGCTACACCGTGTCAGCCGGGGCTGGCCAAGCTGCATTCAGGTGGTGGCAGCAACTGCCGTACTCATAGAAAAAAAGCAAAAAATTAACCTTTGGGGGAAAATTGAAAGTATATACCCCACACTCAGTTAGAAGTATCCTAAGCCAAAAGACTGAGAAATGGCTCACTGATTCCCGAGTGCTAAAGTATGAAGCCATCTTAATAAATAGTGATTTAGAGCTAATCGTGAGTAACCAACTCAACCCTGCCCAGTTTTTATATGGGGAACCAGGTGAGGAATTAATACATAATTCTCTAGAAATTATAAAATATCAAACTAGGGTAAGAGACGACCTAACGGATCTACCACTCCAAGGAGGGAAATAATTGTACATCGATGGATCTTCAAGAGTAATCCAGAGGCACCAGGTATGGGGGTACACTGTAGTAGATGAAAGATTAGTAGCCATAGAAAAGGGAAAGTTAACTTCCAACCGGTCAACCCAAGTGTGTGAGCTATATGCTCTAAAATGAGCTCTGGAAATATTAGCACAGAAAAGGGGAACAATATATACAGTCTCAAAATACGCTTTTGGTGTAGTGCATACCTTTGGAAAAATTTGGGAAGAGAGGGGGCTATTAAATTCAAAGGGAAAGGGACTGATTCAGGAAATACTTGTTTTAGAAGTGTTAGAAACCTTACACTTACCAGAGGACGTAGCAGTGGTATATGTTAAAGGCCATCAAAAAGAGGCGACTTGAAATGCACAAGGGAACAATTTAGCACATTTGGAAACTAAAAATGAAGCAAAATCAAGGACAGAAAAACTAATGATGGTATTAACCCCCATGGGAGAAATACGAGAAGTCCAGATGTTTAGTGGGGCAGAAGAGGAAGAACTCCTCAAAATAGGAGCCAAGAAAGACAAAGAAGGGAAGTGGAGATTAGCAGATGGGAGGCAAATGTTGAATAAACCCCTTGCCAGGAAAATGCTGGAAGGCATACATAAGACAACACACTGAGGTACACAAGTGCTAAGTGATCAATTTCTAAGGGATTGGGGATGCATAGGAATTTTTTTGGGATAGCTAAGCAGATGACTGAACAGTGTGTGATATGTCAACAAGTAAATAAGAAGGTCATGAGAAAAACACCCAGGGGAGAGTGAGAACTAGCCTTAAGGCCCTTTCAAAACATCCAAGTAGACTTTGCTGGGTTTCCCCAGGTACAACGGTGGAAGTTTTTGCTAGTGATAGTAGATCACTTGACTCATTAAGTAGAGGCAGTACCCACTGTTAAAGCCAATGCCAATGTTGTGAGTAAAACACTCGTAGAATCAATCATTCCCTGATATGGGATGGTAAACAGGATTGATTCAGACCAGAGAACTCATTTCACATCATAGATATTGCACAAGGTTGTTCGAGCCCTGGGAGTGAAATGGGAGTTACATACTCCATGGCATCCACAGAGTTCCAATCGGGTTGAGAGAATGAATCAAACTCTTAAAAGCGCTCTAGTTAAGTTAATGATTGAAACCCAAATGTCATGGATAAAATGTCTCCCATTGGCCTTATTAAGAATTAGAACCCAGCCCCAGTCAGATTTGGGGGTGTCACCCTATGAAATGATGTTTAGGTTACCCTTCCTAACCTCACCCCAGAAAGCTGCCACCCATCAGGAAGGGGCAAACCAATGCCAAGAAGTATGTTATGTCTGTAGTACAAACCTTAGAAGGGCTAAGACATAAAGGGGCAATTCCTCAAACTACCACCCTAGATTTCAGAATACATAATATTAATCCCAGGCACTGGGTGATGATTAAGTCATGCAGACAGCCTCTAACTCCTAAGTGGGAAGGTCCCTTTCAAGTACTGCTCACCACCGAATCAGCCATGCAAACTGCAGAGTGGAGATGGACTCATGCCAACAGAGTTAAAGGCCTGGTGGAAGAACCCAAAGAATGGACTGTAACACCCAGGCCTGGGGAAATGAGATTGACTCTCAAGCAGAGAACAAGAGACAACCAGAAAAACACCAAGATGCCCAAAAAGTAGAATCAAGCTTTAACCAGCCAACCCAAGAACTGTTGTTGTCTGTTTCTTTAGGTTTTTTTCATGTTTTAATGAGGATGAATTATGAGCATCTGTTGAGGGGAAGTACACAAAGGACCGTATAAAGTAATGGGGCAGCTTCCTTAAGAAAATAAGACAAAGGAAGGAGGGCAAGATCTGGTTGGCCCCTTTGTTAGCTACCGAGAAGATTCCACAGCCCTGCTGGGCATAGCAACCCCGTAGGCAGAGACACCTCCTATGGGTAGCAACCCCATAGGCAAGATAGATGGGAGTAAAAGCCATATCAGACCTCTGTAATGTCCTTTTGTTCATTCTGGATAAGGGTGCCTAGGAAAGTTTTTGTTTCTTTTCCCTTTAGTTCCCTCTGTCCTTGCCCACATCAACAGATGCCTGTATGACTCATGCAGTTAAGTCGTTCAAGCCAAATAATCTGTAGAAAAGGAAAAGGGGGGATTGTGACAGATGAGTAATGCGATGACTGACTCACAATTTGTGGGAAAGACATTTTATGCTGTTCTTGTGAGCCAGTGAAGGCTTCCTGGAGATAAGAAAAGCCCCGTATCTTTCCTAAGGAACACACCAAGGCTATCACTATGGCAATGTGATGGAAGAGATAAAGTTAAAAGATACGGACGTTAGCTGGCTCACAAAATGACGTGGCTCCCTGATTACCTATTAGGAACTTTGTTTCTTTCTTATTACCAATGGGCAATGCATGTTTCTGTTAAGTAAATGTAAATATTTTGAAAAACTATAAAAGCAACATGTTGCTGTAATAAATCTCTCTCATACACCCTTCTGATGGAGTCTGGGTGCTTTGTGCCGTGTCGCGCTCTATAGTGACATCTGGTGGCCCCCCTCCGTGATTGCAACTGGACTGTAAAAAAGGGGGGAAAAAAGAGAGAAAAAATTGAAGGGTACCCTAAAAATGAGTGAAGGCAGCAAGGACGCTGTGGAGGTCCGGACCTAATTCAGACATCTGATTCGAGGTGAGCCATTGGGAAAATAAGGGGAAATAATTTATCAAACGAGGAAAAGACTGTTTTGTGCACGTGGAACCTTTACTGAAAAGGAACAATGTTAAAGCTTCTGATTATGCTCTTCTTAGTTTACTGATATGGTGTAAATCACAGGACTTTGAATCTGATGCTGATACTGCCTTCAGTGTCCGGGCATGGAAAAAGGTTGGGAAAAGACTATGGCAAGTGATATCTAAAGGGGATAAGATAGTTGTCGATTTGGCTACTACCTGGAGACTGTTGTATGAGGCATTGAAGGAATGGAAAGCAGAACAAGACAGAGGGTAGGAATTGGAGGAACAGGAATTAGAGCAAGAAACTGAAGCAGAGGAACAGGAGGAAGATGAGGCTGAGCCTGTCGATGTATCTCCCCCTGAGGAGTCTGCCGCAGTTGCTGTGGAGGTTCCCCCAGGGTTTGCTCTCGTGAGAATCAAACGGCAGGCTAAGACTGTTCCTCGGTATTCATCTCCAAAAGACTATGTTAAACCTGTGTATACTTCACCTGCTCAGCAGTTAGTTGAACTGAGTACTAAATACAAGTATATTACGCGTGCACAGCAATTAGCAAAAATGAAGTTACAGAAGAAGCAAAGTGAAAAACAGGCTGGGTCATCGGCCCTTCTCTCTCACTCTGGGCTGCTTGCTCCCCCCTCACCCTCCCGTGGGCCATTTGTTCCCTGCTCACCCTCCCGTGGGCCATTTTTTCCCTGCTCACCCTCCCGCGGATCAGCTGCCCCTCCCTTACCCGTCCCTCGGTCAGTGGCTCCTCCCCCACTCTCCCATGGTTCAGCTGCTCCCCCCCGCTTTCCCTTGAGCCGTCCACCCCTCCTCTTCCCTCCTTTGAGTCCTCTGCCTCCTCTCTGTGTTCCCTTGAGCCATCCGCCCCCTCTCTGCCCCCCTTCAAGTCGTCTGCCTCCGCTCCACCCCCAGGTGAGCCGTCTGCCCACCCCCCCCCCCAAACTGGTTGAAAAAATGCAGTCTTTAACATTATGTCCTTCTTTGTCTAGTGATAGTTCTGACGATGAACTGCCGGTTATAACTACATCTAAAAAGACACAGGGATCTGTTTCTGTAAGACCTTGTAGCAGATCCAGGCCTGCTGTTTCTTGGACCCTGCCTCCCTGCCAGATGGCTGTGACTCCTCGACACCCTTTGCAATTTTGGGAGCATGTGAGAATGAAAGCAGCTGAAGTGGGAGATTGGAATTTTTTAGAGAAAATAGGTCCACCTAAAAGGATGGAGATGGCTGCTGCGGCTTCTGGTGGGCCTGTGGCTTTTCCTCTTCAAAGCTGCTCCTAATTTAGGAAAACAAGACAGCCATCAGGTTTTTGCATGGAGGGTTGTGCAGGATCTTCAGTCAAAAGTAGATCTGTATGGTGTTAACTCTTCACAGGTGAAGCAAGTGATTCGTGTTCTAAATGCTGATGTACTTGCGCCTTATGATATTGCTCACCTTGCTACGATTCTGTTTCAGCCAGTGCAGTATCGTGTGTTTCAAGATACCTGGAAACAAATGGTTGAAAGAGTAGCATTGGACAATATGCAATTACCTCAGCATGATCCACGTCATGCTGTGGGAGTTGATGCCTTGCTGGGCAATGGACCGTTCTCTAATCCGGATTTGCAGGCAAGATGGGACCCCCTGGTTCTGGCACAGGCCCAGCAGCTGGGTATGACTGCCTTACTTAAAACAATGGAGACGGCAGCTCCTAAACCAAGGTATATTACCATCCAGCAAGGGGTGAAGGAACCTTTTCTGCAGTTTGTGGAGACGATTGCTGCAGCCCTTGAGAAGCAAGTAGAAGATGATAAGTTGAGGCAAACTTTATGCAGGCAGCTAGCTCGGGACAATGCGAACAATGATTGCAGAATTATTGATTCTTTACCGGGAGATCCCTCACTGTCTGATCTTGAAGTTGCTTGCTCAAAGGTTGGCTCTGTTGAGCATAAAATGTCTGCCTTGGCAAGAGTCATGAAGTCCTCACCCTGATGTTCTGCTTGTGAAGAATCAGGGCATGGGACTTCACAATGCCCTCAAACTGCTGGACGATGTGTACACTCTAGGGTAATTTGGACCGGTAAAGTGCCTTGTTATTGTTGTGGTAACTTTGGTCATATTGCTAAATTTTGTAAGTTAAGATCTTTTCCAGGTGGTCAACAAGTGCAGGGAAACTGGAAGAGGAACGCAAAGGGGTGCGTGGAGACACAAATACCCCGATGACAATCACGAGCCCTGCCAGCACTGCAAAGCTCTCCATTTGTGACCGATACACAGGGGCCACAAGAAGCTCGGCAGGAATTGATATACCGGTTGCTGACACAGTGACTATTTTAACAAGAAGTATATGTAAAGTGCCTCTTGATGTCGATGGTCCTATAGGCCAAGGCTTGAGTGCTTTTCTGATGGGAAGATCTAGTAGCACTATTCAAGGTATTAATGTCCATTTAGGTCTTATTGATTCTGATTATGTGGGAGAAATTCAGGCTATGGTGTCTGTTAGTGAACCTCCTGTTGTCATTCAAAAAGCTACTTGTATTGCTCAACTTGTTCCTTTTATGAGTTGTGTTCCAACTGTAGTGGACCAGAGTTGTGGTACTGGAGGTTTTGGATCTACAGGACCACCTCAGGTTCTTTGGACTCAAAAGGTGACAGATGAGCATCCGGTAATTGTGGAAGGGGCTAACAGCGGGCCTGTTAGCTAAAGGAGCAAAAAGAAGCTGGGAAGAAAGAAGAAGCTGATAAGGAGCTCTCTCCAAGGCTGTAACCAAGGAGACCAAGAGAATTGAGGGACTGAAGAAAGATAAGAACTTCACAGCTGCACGAAGTATATTTAGAAAGTTAGTTAAGTCACTGTAACTTTTCACCAATGGTGTTATGTTGATTTATTGTATCCAATAGTTAGGGTAGAAGAAGCATAAACAATTAAAAAGTGTATAAAAGGTCAGCCATGTTCAATAATAAAGTGTTGCCATCTGAGACTGCTTGAGATCTCTGCTTTGTGTCGTGACCGCCTCGACAACGACATTTGGTGACCCCGACGTGATACAAGACCCTTAACGACATACTCGGGGTCCTAGCAATTGGCAACCGTGACCCACTGGGACGTAGTGGGGGAGGCGGCGTTGGTGTAGCTGAGAGTGGCCGGTGAAAGCCACAGGGAGGTCCGGACCTGATTTTCTCCTATCAAGACACCTGGAATTAGGTGAGCCACCAACTAGCAATAATGGGAAATAATTTATCTAAAGAGGAAGAAAGTGTTTTGGCTACATGGAAAGTTTTGTTAAGAAATAAGGGAATCTTTACTTCAGACTATGCCCTTCAAAGTTTATTGCTGTGGGCTAAATCACAGGGTTTTGGCACGGACCCTGGTACAGCATTTAGTGTTAAGGCATGGAAAAAAGTCGGGGACAGACTGTGGAAAGTTATCCGAGCGGGAGATAAAAGTGTTGTCGATTTAGCTGTTACCTGGGGATCGCTTTTTGAGGCGTTGAAACAATGGAAAACAGAGCAGAAACAAGCAGAGCGGGATGTGGACGAAGAATCGGGGTTGATAATAGAAACTGACGGGGGGGATGAGGCAGACGGGGCCTCTGATGGGGAACTTGCTGAAACCATCCTTGAAGAAGGTGCAGGTGCCATGGAAGTTACCAGGCAGGATGCCAAAGCTTCTGGGAAAGCTGCCAAAACTTCTGGGAAAGCTGCCAAAGCTTCTGGGAGAACTGCCAAAACTTCTGGGCAAACCTCTGTGGCATCTCCTTATCAGACTCCTAAACCTCTGTATCTCACACCTGCGCAGCAGCTCGCGATGGTGCCTGTATACGATACACCGCTACGCCAGCTAGCTGAACTGTCTTTAGCAGAGAGAGAAACCCAGCCATCTGCCCCCCCGCTTCCCTCTGCTCTAGTCCAGCCACCTGCCCCCCCGCTCCGCTTTCAACTGCATGAACAATCTGCAAGGTCGTATCCTCCGTTACCTAGCAGTGACAGCGAATCAAGTGACGAGTCACCCGCAGTAACACCTGAGTTGGGGCAAGGAACTGTTGTCAGTTTACCTTTTAATAGCTCTAGCCCTACTGCCCCATGGACTTTGCCTCCATGTCAAGTAACTGTGCTTCCTCGACATCCTCAGGAGTTTTGGGAATTTGTTAGAAAAAAAGCAGTTGAAGAAAATAATTGGGACATAATAGAAAGATTAGGTCCTCCAAAAGTACCTCAGGAGAAGAGTGCTGATGCAATTGCTGCCTGTACTAACCCTATGGCTTTTCCAGTTTTTAAAGCAGCTCCTGGAACAAGGCAGGATAATAGTCATCATGTCTTTGCCTAGAGTTGTACAAGATCTCCAGTCGAAGGTAGCTCAATATAGTATTAATTCCTCTGAGGTAATGTAATTAATACGTGTAATCAATAGATACCTCTGTTGGTGTCCAGTTGTTTATTTTGAGAGACCATGAAATACCATGTGGAATACTGTGTCAATGGAGTGATAATTGGGAAGATCAACTGCATATTTTGGAATGGATATTTTTGTCTTTCAGATCTCGGAAAACAGCCCCAGGACTTTATGAGCTTTTTGCAGATATTATCATCAAGGGCCACAGGCGTTGTCATGAAATTTTGGGACACGACCCTGTGACCATTGTGATACCTGTGCAACAGTGGTATTTTGAATGGTGTTTTCAAAATAATCATGAATTGCAGTCTGCCTTGTCTTCTTTACAGGCCAAATAAAATATCATTTACCTTCTCATCCAATTTTAAAACTGACCAAGGAGATTCCTTTTGAAGGAAAACAAATTTGTTCTCCTGTTCCAGTGGAAGGTATAACGGTTTTTACAGATGGATCCGGGAAAACCGGAAAAGCAGCTGTAGCTTGGAAAAAGGATGACCACTGGGAATATGAGACAATGATTCAGCAGGGATCTCCTCAATTGGTTGAACTCTGTGCTGTTCTTCTGGCTTTCACTTTATTTCCTGATTCTCTAAATATAGTCACTGATTCTATCTATGTTGCCAATTTGGTTAAGCAGTTAGATCAAGCAGTGTTGTATAATATCCAAGAGAAACCATTGTTTACCATGTTAATGAAGTTATGGACAGTCATTGGTGCTCGAAAACATCCTTACTTTATCATGCATGTTCGCAGCCACACATCGTTACCAGGATTTTTTGTTGAAGGCAATGCCTATGTAGATTCTCTAGTAGCTGCTGCTGCAATCAAAACCATACCTAATGTGTTGCAGCAGGCAATTTTATCTCATCAATTTTTTCATCGGAGTGCTCGAGCTTTACAGCAGCAATTTAAATTGTCTCCTGGTGAAGCAAGATCAATTCTTTCTTCTTGTCCTGACTGTCACATGACTCATGTCACTCAATATTATGGTACCAACCCTAGGGGCCTTTCCGCTTTAGAGGAATGGCAGACGGATGTTACGAAAATGCCAGAATTTGGTCGCTTTAAGTATGTTCATGTTACGGTTGATACCTTTTCTCATGCAATGATTGCTTCAGCATTCACAGGAGAAAAAACTCGTGATGCTATTCGTCATTTTTATCACGCTTTTTCTGTTCTAGGTGTTCCGTGTCACATAAAAACGGATAATGGCCCAGCATATGTTTCGCAAAAAATGCAAGCATTCTTTCGTGCTTGGGGCATTGAACATTCAACAGGTATTCCACATGTCCCCACGGGCCAAGCAATTATTGAAAGAGCTCACGGTCTTCTTAAACGTCAGGTTCAAAAACAAAAAGGGGGAATGCAACAGGAGTCACCTCAAGTGAGATTAGATAAAGCTGTTTATGTGTTAAACTTCTTGCGTCCCCTACCTGACTCACAGTTATTTCCAATTTTTTACCATTTTTCTTCTTTGAATGCTAGGCAACCAGATCTCCGTAGAAATGTTAAGGTATGGGTCAAGGATTTAATTACTGGCATGTGGTCTGGCCCAGTGGAATTAATAACCTGGGGAAGAGGTTATGCTTGTGTTTTGACAGATAATGGTCCTCGATGGGTTCCTGCTCCCTGTGTCAAACCTTTTCTGGAGCGAGCAGGCAGGGACAAGACGGATGGCTCCGCAGCTGAAGCAGAACGTGCGGATGACACTGGCTAAGGCTATATCTAGATATATAAATCAGGATATGTATTTCATTGCTCTTCATGTGCTTTCATAGTAATTAAAGGGTGTAGTTTTGGTTTAGGCTGACCGAGACAATGCAGGTTTTTGGAACCTTTGTTCTAGTATTCTTGCAGCTCCTTTTGAGCACTTTGGGGTGGTTATAGTTCACGGCTTTATGGGATAAAGTAGTTAAGAATTTTTAAAGCACCTATAGATGGATGAAAGACAGGAATGATTGTATTAAGAATGGGAATGTTGATTTTGTTGATGGTTGTGATTGTTGTTTTGTGTTTCCCCTGTCTGCTTGGATTTTTGCAAAGGGCCCTGCAAAAATTCATAGCAACTGTGTTTAAAAACAAAAAGGGGGAATTGTGGAAGGGGCTAGCAGCGGGCCTGTTAGCTAAAGGAGCAAAAAGAAGCTGGGAAGAAAGAAGAAGCTGATAAGGAGCTCTCTCCAAGGCTGTAACCAAGGAGACCAAGAGAATTGAGGGACTGAAGAAAGATAAGAACTTCACAGCTGCACGAAGTATATTTAGAAAGTTAGTTAAGTCACTGTAACTTTTCACCAATGGTGTTATGTTGATTTATTGTATCCAATAGTTAGGGTAGAAGAAGCATAAACAATTAAAAAGTGTATAAAAGGTCAGCCATGTTCAATAATAAAGTGTTGCCATCTGAGACTGCTTGAGGTCTCTGCTTTGTGTCGTGACCGCCTCGACAACGACAGGTAATACGTTTGGTCACTGCTAAGGGTTATCACCCAGAAAGTACAACAATATCAGGTTTACTTGACACAGGAGCAGATGTAACTATAATTTCACAGTTTGTTTGGCCTCCAACATGGCCCCTCACTCAATCAACCTTTGGAGTTGTTGGGTTAGGTGGGTCAACTGGTGGTGCTTTATCTGCTATTGCGATTACTGTAATACATCCAGAAGGCCAACAAGCTAACATCCGACCTTATGTTACTAATGCTCAACCTAACTTATGGGGACATGATTGCTTAACCTAATGGGGTGTTAAAATTACAACGGATTTTTAGTGGGGGCCACTGGGATGCAGGGCCTTAAACATCTGGTTGTGTCCTTGACATGGCTGACAGATGAGCCTGTCTGGATTGATCAGTGGCCCCTGCCTACTGAAAAGCTTCTTGCCCTGTGAGGCTTAGTGACAGAACAATTATGAGCTGGACATGTTGAAAAATCATTTAGCCCATGGAATACGCCTGTGTTTATAATAAAAAAAAGAAATTGGGTAAATGGAGACTTGTGCATGATTTGCAGCAGATAAATGCTGTGATGGCCGCAATGGGTGCTTTGCAATCAGGTCTCCCAACACCTACAATGATTCTGCAAGGATGGGAAATAATTATCATTGATTTGAAAGACTGCTTTTTTGCAATTCCATTGGCTGATCAGGATAAGGAAAAATTCGCCTTTACTGTGCCTTCTTTAAATCATGAGGAACCTGGCCAAAGATACCAGTGGACTGTTTTGACTCAAGGAATGATAAATTCTCCAAGTATTTGTCAATGGCTTGTGGCACAGGCTTTATCTAAGGTCCGAGAGCAATTTAGCAATTGTTATTGCTGTCATTATATGGATGATAACTTGTTGGCGTCCAAGGATAAACAACAATTACTGTCTCTCAAAAAATGTGCTGTGAAAAATTTAGAAGCCTTTGGTTTGGTTATTGCCCCGGAGAAAGTTCAAAGACAGATGCCTTGGAAATATTTGGTGTTGATAATCACCAATACACAGATTGTGCCCCAACCTGTAAAATTGGACATTGAAATTAAGACCGCTGTTGACGTACAGAAATTGGTTGGTGCAATAGGTTGGCTTAGGCCATACTTGGGGATAACTAATCATCAACTGCAACCTTTGTATGACTTATTATCAGGGATTGCTTCTTCTACCGATGAGAGACATTTGACCACTGCAGCAAATAAAAGCTGTAGAAGTTGAATTTGCCTTGGCATCTAAATTTCTTACCAGGATAGATGTTTCTGTTGGTGTGCGGTTATTTATTTTGAGAGATTATGAGATACCTTGTGGATTGTTGTGTCAATTGAATGATAAATGGGAAGAAAAATTGCATATTTTGGAGTGGATATTTTTGTCTTTCAGGTCCCGAAAAACATCTCCAGGTCTGTATGAGCTTTTTGCAAACATCATTATCAAAGGTCTCAGATGCTGCCATGAAATTTTAGGCTGTGATCCTGTAACTATTGTCATACCGGTACAACAATGGTATTTTGAGTGGTGTTTCCAAAGCAATCATGAGCTGCAATCTGCTTTATCTTCCTTTACAGGTCAGATAGCATATATTTTACCTTCTCATCCTATTTTGAATTTTACAAAGAGAATTCCATTTCAGGGGTGTGGGAGCTCAGTACATCACTCCGGATGTCCAGAGCTACCGAGACAACCCTTGGGGGGCTCGGAGGCCCTGGAATGTTGCCAAAAGTACCTGGTGGCTTGACTTTGATCCTTTTAAAGAAATGACACCTGAAGGTGAGGAGATGAGAGAATTTCAGGTCTGAATGGTGAGGGGATGTTATTCACTTGTTAGAACTTAAGTTAGAATGCACTGTACAGGGGGGTTTCATGTGTTGTACAGGGGGGTCTAGAATTCTGTACATGGATCAGGAGTCCCAAGATGGAGGAATTTGGGCGTGCCCCGTCCTTCTTCTTTCTTCTCCTTGGCATCCATGTTCAGGATGATGTTGGCACGTGTGGATTGGTTCATAGAAAGAGTACACTTGCCAACAAGGGCAGAAAGTATTGGGAATTAAAGGTAAATATCTAATACGTAGTTTTCATTATAAAAGAGACAACCGCCTCGTGGGCGGGAGAGAGTGCCTTTGGCTGTCTTGCTGATCAGACCTCGGCTGGACAGACAGAAAATCTTTGTAGATAAGAAATAATAAACTCGACTGAAGACCTAAAGCAAGAGTCCAGACTCCTTCTTTGAGAGCGCGGCCTACCCAGAACCACTTTTTCCCGTGCTGGGGCAGAGACAAGCAACAGCCGACCCCGGCACAGGGGAAACAACTTTGCTCTTCTGTGCCAGTAGAAGGTGCAACAGTTTTTACAGATAGATCTGGATGAACTGGAAAAGCTGCTGTAGCCTGGAAGAAGGATGACCGCTGGGAATATGAAGTCATGGTTCAACAAGGGTCTCTTCAGTTGAACTTTGTACAGTACTTTTGGCCTTTATTTCCTAGTTCTGTAAATATAGTTACTGATTCTTTTTATGTTGCTAATTTGGTGAAACAGCTGGATCAAGCTGTGTTGTATAATGTAAAGGAGAAACCATTATTTGTTATGTTGTTGAAATTGTGGACTGTTATTCATAATAGAAAGCATTCTTATTTTATTATGCACATTTGTAGCCATACATCGCTACCTGGTTTCTCTGTTGAAGGTAATGCCTATGTGGATTCCCTTGTGGCTGCCTCAGCAGTAAAAACGGTGCCTAATGTGTTACAGCAAGCTGTTCTATCTCACCAATTTTTTCATCAGGGTGCTCAGGTGCTACGGCAGAAATTTAAATTATCACATAGCAAAGTGAAGTTGATTATTTCTTCTTGCCCTGATTGTCATATGTCTCACGTTTCACAATACTACTGTACTAATCCTAGAGGCTTACTCCCTTTGCAAGAATGGCAAACAGATGTTACAAAAATGCCTGAATTTGGCCGTTTAAAGTATGTCCATGTTACAATTGACACCTTTTCTCATGCCATGGTTGCCTCGGCATTGGCAGGTGAAACAGCTCGGGATGTTATTTGTCATTTTTGCCATGCCTTTTCCATCTTAGGCATTCCATCACATGTAAAGACAAATGACAGCCTAGCGTATATTTCAAAGAAATTGCAGGTGTTTTTTTGTGTCTGAGGTGTTGGCCATTCTACTGGTATCCCTCATGCTTCGACAGGCCAAACAATTATTGAACGTGCCCATGGTGTGTTGAAGCGCCAGGTACAAAAACAAAAAGCGGGAATTCAGACGGAGTCGCCTCAAGTGAGATTGGACAAAGCATTTTATGTCTTAAACTTTTTACGTCCTTTTCCTGATTTGCAATTGTCTCCTATATTCTATCATTTTTCATCGTTGAATTCAAAACAACCAAAGTTTCAGAAAGGTATTAAGGTATGGGTAAAAGATTTAATCACGGGAAAGTGGATTGGCCCAGTGGAATTAATAACACTGGGAAGAGGATATGCATGCATTTTAAAAGAAAATGGCCCTTGTTGGGTCTCTGCCCGTTGCGTTAAACCGTATTTGGAGCACACAGAAAAGAACAGGATGGGTGGTTCTAAAAATGAGTAGGTAATTGCATTGGTTATTAGGTAGATGGAAGCATGGACCCTCAAAGAATATGTGGCAAAGATGGTAATTTGAGACAGAGTAAAGGGAGTTATAGGCTTACACTGAAAATTCAAAATTGAAGTTAGTGGATGTTACATTTGCTTCTTTTCTTTGAATTCTCTTACAGAGAGGTTGGTAGTACTGAGAAATGTGTCTTGTATTATTTCCTGTTGCAGGGCACCGACAGTCCCAAAATAGGGGAATTTGATATACCTAAGGGAGAAGTGTTGCCTCGGCCTAGGGGTTGAATTAGTAGCTGAAGTCCACACTTTGAGCGACTAGGTTGGTTGCCCATTATGATAGCAGCAACCAGTTGTAAAGTTAAGTGGATGCTACTTGGTTCTAAGTGGTGACTAGGCAGATGACTTGGCCTCTGCTTCTGTGTGGGAGAAAGTTATTTGACTAGAGGTGAAGGTGTCATCCTGCTACAAATGTGTCATCTGGGAATTGCGAGGTCTGTAACGGTATTTGAAGATCTGTCTTTATGTGCCTTGTTTGTATATGAATGCTAAGATTGTGAGGGTGTGTGTTATGGAGTTGGTAGAAGTTGGCTATTTGAATGAAGGATGGATCCTCCATCTGCTTGGATTTTTGCAAGGGCCCTGCAGAAGTCCGTAGCAGTTGTATTTGCGGGTCAAATACAAAAAGGGGGAATTGTGGGACATTTTGTGCTGTTCTTGTGAGCCAGTGAAGGCTTCCTGGAGATAACGAAAGCCCCGTATCTTTCCTAAGGAACACACCAAGGCTATCACTATGGCAACGTGATAGAAGAGGGAAACTTAAAAGATACGGACGTTAGCTGGCTCACAAAATGACGTGGCTCCCTGGTTACCTATTAGGAACTTTGTTTCTTTCTTATTACCAATGGGCAATGCATGTTTCTGTTAAGTAAATGTAAATATTTTGAAAAACTATAAAAGCAACATGTTGTTGTAATAAATCTCTCTCATACACCCTTCTGATGGAGTCTGGGTGCTTTGTGCCGTGTCGCGCTCTATAGTGACAACAATTAACAGACAAATATGTATATATGTTAAGAAAAGTTTTCTAGATTTATAGTTATGTTTTAGCCCCTTGTGTTGTTATCAAGAGACAGCTGGGTTTGGGACATTTGGGAGGGTCGGTCTGTCACTATGGCAACATCTGACCTCCAATCAGGATTTGAGGAAATTATCTCCACCATTGAACAGCGAAGAAGTGGTTGATGGACAGAATTTTGGGAGGGGTTAAAGGGTTAAAAGGTGGAACTTCCATTGTGTGAGTGGGCACATGGTGGGGAAAATCCTTTGCTCCTGGTGCCATAACATTTTCTCTATTCAGTCTTCTGTTCTATTTTTGATAATGTTTAATAAACCTTTCTAAAATTAAAAAAAGTGAGTAGCCATTTCTCACACAAACATCAGTTCAAACAGTGGTTAATATCTCCCCTGGGTCTGGCCCCTATTCTTGCCAAAGCAAATGTCAAGAGCCATACCCATGGCATCCTTGTTTCTATCACCAGCTTCAGGATGTGAAAAATGCGTATTTTATGATTGGCTTTTTGCAAATATTAAAATGAATATTATATGTGTTATGTTAGAAAGTTATGCTGTATTAATTTTCTTAAGTAGTGTGTTAAATATAGTTTTAGGTTGTAATATAATGTTAAAATAGAAACTATGTATATTGAATATTTTTTTAAAGAAAGGAATGAGGTACTTGCACCAGATAGCAGCCACAGGACACCTAAATCTTTCAGAGAAAGAGAATTTATTCCTTCATTATCAGAGGAAACTAACTTCTTCCTGCCTCGCTCAGCCCTGAAGACTCTGTTAAGATTCAGAGGAAGAAGTTGGCACTGACCAGACAGAATCCTTTGTTTGAATGGAATTTATGCATCATGTATGAGATGTATGAATATGCAACAGGCTATTGCTTTTAAGGGTTAATCCTCTGTTAACATGTGTCCTTTTTCGAGCTTATTTTGCCCAGAAAGAGGTACCCGGACTGTCCATTACTCTTTGTTTTTTATGGTCTCATATTGTCCTAATCTCAATTGTTAGAATTTTTATTACTCTAATTATATTACTATTTTTATAACCATTTGATTATGATAAAACTTTTTAAAGTTTTAAAAACAAGTGATTGGTGTTTTTCACAAGGAGGTGATTTTTTTTTATTTCTCCATTCATCCTTTCAACCCGGCCCAAACTCTGGGGGTGCCAGGGGGTATGGAGATTCCATTGTATCCCTAAGGCAGTCATAACTCCTTGAAGAATTTTTCCTGTAAAATGCATTCCCTTATCTGTGTTTATTGCTTCCACAATCCCATATCTTGGAATTATTTGTTCCAAAAATACTTTAATAATTGATCCTGTAGTTGCTGAAACGGCTGGAAATGCTTCTGGCCACCCTGTTAACTGGCATCCTATTACCTGAAGATATTTAAATCTTGCCACTCAGGGCATTTCAGTAAAATCCTCTTGGCATCTCTGGAAGGGATGTACAGTCCAAGGCCTCCCTCCCCTGGTAAGTTTCTTTGTAGCCCTATTATTGGTTTTAGTACAAATCAAACAACCCTCAATAGCTTGCTTAGCCAGAATAAAAAGACCCACAGCAGCATACCTTTTTAGGAAGGCTTCTGCCAGTCCTGGGGAGCCCAAATGACTCCCTTCCTGGAGTTGTTTTAACAATTGTAAGGCCAGAGCTTTTAGTATCCACTGCTTACCATCCCTTGTAAACCATTTATCCCCTCTTTCCTCTGCCCCACTCTTTGATTATCTCAAGTTCCTCTGGTGGAAAAGACAGTTTCTCTGGCAGCAGTGCAGTTACTGGGAGCAAAGGGAGGATCTTAGAGATTTTTGGCAACAATGGAGCTTTCCAAGCTTCTTCATCAGCCAGTCGGTTTCCTATTACCTCCTCCAAGCACCCTGCCTGGTTCCCCTTGATGTGTATTATTACTAACTTTTTTTTCTTTTTGTAAAGCTACCACTTCCAATAGGCGAGAGATTAAGCTCTCATGAGCTAACGTGTTTTCCCTGCAGGTTAATAAAACTTCCTTCTTCCCATGGCCTCTCAAATGCATGTATCACCCTACATGCATACTTAGAATCAGTAGAAACATTCCCTGTCTTCTCCCAGCATAATTCACAGGCTCTCACAAGGGCATACAACTCTGCTGTCTGAGATAACTAGGTGGGCGGAACCTGTCCCCTTTGAAATAAATGGGCAGGAGATCTTTCTCCTTTTTAATGCCTTTATTAAGAAGAATCAGCTCAGGTGGGGAGAAATCGACGGGTTGCGCCCACACTGCCGCTGCTCCCAGGTGTGGCATGGAGAAGGAGGGTGATGCAGCTTTGTCCGCTGGTCTGCAGACAGAGCTGGGGATTCCGTCCTCACGGGAGAGTAGCAGATTCCTAGCTTTTTTGTCTAACACCTTGGGGAGTCTCTTTAATCAACATCTTTTCAGGTTAGGGTGAGAAGCAAAAAGGATCCAAGCAGGTACAGGACTACGCTCCCATCCTTAGACGTCACTTAGGTCACTTGTTGGCTCGTAATTTTAGGGGTTTTCCTGGGAAAAACTGCAAAAATTCGGGGCGCAATGCATTTCTCATCTGCATACTGGCTCTGATGTCACTGCTATTCTCTTCACTTGGAGGGTCTGTCCTGGTGTCCCTCCCTGGCAACTGGCCAGCATCAGGGGAACAATGGTTAATCACCAGCCATTAACAAGTAATTTAAGAACTTTTCTTTGGCAGTGAAACTGACTTAGAACAACTGGTCTGCCTTGTTTTTAACTCTGCAACCTAAAAAAAATAGATAGCTTTCTATTCATAACAGTCCCTCCCTTTTTTTCTTTGATCAGGTTAAGCTTAAGCTTGCATCAACTTATAATTTTTGGCTCATTGACATAGAATTTCCTATATTTTTTGTATTGATTATAAATTTCCTGAGCACTCTGGTGATCATATTTACCAAACTTCATTACCTTTTTTTGGTTTTTTCAGGTTAATTTCTTTAGAGATCCTTAGGTTATTCTGTACAGCAGTTGTCACTATTTTTGTTAAACAGGGAAATAAGAACAGACTAACAAGTGCACCCACAGTGAAGGTTATAGTTTTCCAACTTTTTTTTGAAAGTCCATAGATTATCCCACCAACTGGAATCAAGTGTAGGAGTCCTTTGATTTCGTAAATATGCTAGGTTTCTTATTTGATTTAAGGTGTTTCTAATGACTGCTACAATTAATTTGATTTGATAAATTACTGTTTTGGTTTGGTTGAGTTGGTCATTAACATGATTAAGAGCTAATGCGGTCTGATTAGATATTACTTCTAATTCTGATTGTAGTTTCAAAATTTTGTTTAACATATATTGCTTCTTCAGTTTTGTTTTTCTTAAATCCTCATATATAGGAACTCTTAAACTTGATCCAGATTCTTTGTGTATTATAAAGACTGTTTTATAATTCTAATGATGCAACCACTAGACCAGTCTCTTGGCAATTCAGTGGATGCTGTGGTACCATTGACCCAAAACAGGTGTTTAGGGGTTTCCTGAAAGATATTAGTTTTTGTCGTGCCCTCCCAATATTTAGAAATACCTTTTCCTTTGACCAGATTTACCAGGCTTGCTTTAGTAGTATCACGTTCAAAGCACCACCAGGCTTCTCCTACAGGGTGCTCTCCCAGGACTGGCTGCCTAAAGGTGGCGGTGTTCAGGGCCATCCAATATATTTTCTTATTCTCTCGATAAAAGATCAATTGGGAGAGGTTAACACAATTGTTGTGGACTCTCAGCAAGGAACTTACTTCTTTCTCATAGAGAGGTTGGTAGTACTCATAGCACAGCTCTCCTGGGCTCTCCAGAGCACCACCAGCAATCAGAGCCAGCACTACTACCCTTCCCAAGAGTCCAGTATGGGTTATCTTGCACAGCCTGCCCACCTGGCCTTGCCTCTTGAGGATTTTACTGAGAAGAAGTCTCCAAGTTCTTTAGAGTCTCTTGCTCCTCTGGTTAAACCTCTCTTGATCTGTCCCTGCTAATTTGGTCTCTCCTAGGGGAGCACTCTGGAGAAGATTAACCTGGGGTCTTTGGTACTAAGTTGGGACGACTTAACTAGAATTACTTATTAACAATTTTTAACATTTACAAATTTCTTTATACACTTCAAGACATGTTATGATTCTATACTTTTTTCTTATGCAGTTCATGCAGAATGTCAACTTTAAATCATTTGGTCCTTTTATAATAGTATACTCAGCTGAATTAACTCCTGATGCGGTTGAATCCTGTCCTGAGTTAGAGTGTGAGGGTGGTGTGGAATCTGATCCAATACCAGAGGAAGACACTGACGAATCTTGTCCAATGCCCAGGGGTGAGAGTAGTGTGAAATCTGGTCCAATACCAGAGGGAGACACTGACGAACTTTGTCCAATGCTCGGGGGTGGGACTGGTCCTTTAATTCTTGTGATGTGGGTCCAACCTTTTTCTCTGGTTCACACAGCAGAATTTGCGATGAGGAGTACCTGAAAGGGGCCTTCCAATTTAGGCATTAATGGTCATGTGCTTTTGTATCAAGAGGGGAGGTTTGGGGGAGGTATCCTCTTTTTCTAAGTCCTTCTAGGGTTCTTCCAATTACTTCTAAATATTTCCTTGTAGCTTCTTCTCCTTCCAGATAGTCTCCTGTGCTATAGGGTGTTAACAAGAATGGCAGTCCAAACATCATTTCATAGGGTGAAACCCCTATGTCAGACCGGGGTCTTGTCCTGATGCGCAAAAGCGCTAGTGGACAATGCTTTAGCCAATTCATTTTTGTTTCTTCAATTAATGCTACAGAGCATGCAATCTCCATTTTATTCTTAAAGCTTTAATTATAATTTGCAATGTTTGGGCCACAAAAGGTGGACCTCGGTCTGAGTCTATGGTATTTAGCATTCCGTTCTGGTTCACTTTTTGGCAAGTTAAATACCCTTTTGTAATTGTTTTTGCTAGGTCATATATGCTTATGCACAGGTTATTTCTTAGGAAATAATCACATAGTCCTTGGACTCCCCAGTGGGTTAATTTCTGTAGTTCTGTTAGCACCATCCCAGCAAGTGTTTTGTTTAGAAACACCTGTCCATCTGATCTTAACCATTCCCCCATTGCCCTTGATGTAACTTTAAATTTCACAAAATATGAGTTCTTCTCTTCTTTTTCCCTACTCGGGTGTGGTTTTTGCTTAAAAAAACTTTTACCATATTCCCTGGTCCTAAAGCTGCTTCCTTTGCTATCTTGATCAGCTAGCAAAGGTTTCACAGCTTTGGGCTGAACAGTCTGGGGGGGGGTCCAGTTTCTCCACAGTAATAGCAGCGCCTTTCACTCAAAGGGACTCGAGGCCTCTCCATGCCTCCTGCCCCTGACAGTACTGGCCTATCCTTGCCTGCTCCTGGTGGTAGACCTCCCCACTCTTTTGTTACTTTGGACTGTGGGAAAGAGTTGTTTGCTCCCACACTTTCTCTGGGTATAGCAAGCATGATCTTAGCTTTGGCCTTTGCTTTTTCTTCTTCCCTCCTTAAATACACTTTCAATGCTTCCCTCAATAACTCATTAATGTCTTTTTCTTGCCAATCCTCAATCTTTTCCAGTTTTCTCCGTATATCAGGCCAAGATTTAGTAACAAAATGGACTTTTAGTAGCACTTCCCCCTCTTTGGTGTCTGGGTCTATTCTAGAATACAATTGAAAGTTCCACTTCAGGCGATTAAGCCAAGCAGCAGGAGTTTAATCTTTCTCCTGTGTACCCTCAAATACCAGTTTTGTATTAGTTCCTTTGGGAATTGATTCTCTGATCCCCCGAATTGTCAAAGACCTGTACTCCATCATGGCCTTCCTCCCTTCCTCCTGGTTAGGGTTCCAATTGGGATCCACTAGTGGCAATTTGTCTTCACCTGATGGCACTTGGGGCCCTGGACGGTTATCTTTTTCCCAAATTCTTATGCTTGCGGCCCTAATCATTCGGGACTCTTCTGGGGAAAATAATATATTTAGAATGGAATTAATCTCCCCCCAAGTGTAGATATTTGGACCTAAAAACTGATCCACTTGGTTAGCAATGCCTACGGGGTCTTCAACTAAATTCCCTAACTCTTTCTTGAATCCTCTCACCTCAGAAGCAGTTAGAGGAGCATTCACAAAACCAACACCTCCTGCTGCTCCTCCCATAGGAACTTCTCTAAGGGGAAAAAGTTTCTCTACCGTGGAGGTCTTGGATCGGGTACCACAGTATGGCCCATCTTCAGACACAAGATTGTCCCCATTAGGAGGAGGTGGAGGGACAGCAGTAGGGGGGGGAGAAGAGCTTGGGTGCGTGTTAGGTGGAGCTGGAGAAGGGGTGGAGCATGCAGCAGGTGTAGTAGGTATTAGTGGTGGTGCAGAAGCAGCTGAAGGAGTCGAAGGGGGTGGTGAGGGAATGGCCCCCATGGCAGCTGGGAGAAGAACTGGATCTGCTATTTGAGGTGCTCGAAGGAGAGGGTTATAAGGTGGAGGGGCATCAGGAGGCAAGTAGTCTAGGGGGTCCCACCTTTTACCAATTTCCTTAATTCTAGCATCTCCTCTTTCATTCCCTTCTTTCTTGCTCTGCACTTTACAAATTTGCACTCCTTCTTTCTTTATAGAATTCAACCAACAAGCTACATACAATAATTCCTCAGCATCAGTATTTTCTCGAGCCGTCAGATAGTTACTCAGCTGTTGACACATCCACTTGTCTTTCGTCTCACACCACGGCCATCCTCCTTGCACTTCTAATTCTGGCCACACTTCTGAACAGTAATGTATCATCTTAACTTTATCTAATCCTTCTGTGCCTTCTATAAAGTCCCATTTCTCTAATAGTTTACCTAGGGGACTGTGGGGAGGTATATTCTTCAATCTTTGGCCACTTTTCTTACAACCGCACCCTCCCATGTTTTTCTGCCTCTAAACAAATCACAAAGATGTCTTTTTGTCTAAAGGAAATATATCTTATTGAAGAAGTCTTGACCTCCTGCCAAAACTCCAATTTCTCTGACCCTTTTCGTCAGGACTTTGTTGAGACCTTGGCCTTCTCTTGCCAAGACTCAACAAACAAACAAAACAAAAAAAAATCCTCGAGGCCCTGGCCTCTGAGGTTTGCCTGACCTCCTTGGTCAGGACTTGGTTTTCCTGCAGGGCTTTTAAACCTTCCCGAATCCTTCTCGGGACTTGTGAGTGGCCTGACCTCCTTCGTCAGGACTTTCAGAGATCTCGGCCTCCTCTGCCGAGACTCAACCAGCCAAACCTCGAGACCCTGGTCTCTGAGGGGTGCCTGACCTCCTTTGTCAGGACAAAACTGCCTGATATTCTAAATCGCCTAACTTCCTTCGTTAGGACCTGTATTAGGGCTTTTGGGGTGCGTGCCACTCACAGAGTATTTCCTCCGCACGCCCGGAGGGGGGTCTTCTTTACCCCTTTGGAGGTGCCTCAATCACCAATTCTACTCGCTTCCCCCTGTTCCCGGCTGGCCCCCTCGCGGGGGTGCGGAACCGCAGTACTGAGGGGTCCTCACTCGCTTCGAGGGGCCAAGGTGCTGGCCCTCGTCTCACTCACACACACTCGCTCACCTCCCTCTCCCGCCGCCGGCTATTCTTACCAATCCGGCGCTGCTCCGTGTCACTGTCCCAAGCCGATCTTCTCTGGTCCCGACAGCCAGCTGTCCTGCAGGTCCAGGGTGGGCGGCTGTCCCAATCCTGGCGTCCTCTTCAGGCGTGGCTATCCCAGACAAGTCCCCCAAGCTGAAATAAATGGGCAGGAGATCTTTCTCCTTTTTAATGCCTTTATTAAGAAGAATCAGCTCAGGTGGGGAGAAATCGACGGGTTGCGCCCACACTGCCGCTGCTCCCAGGCGTGGCATGGAGAAGGAGGGTGATGCAGCTTTGTCCGCTGGTCTGCAGACAGAACTGGGGATTCCGTCCTCACGGGAGAGTAGCAGATTCCTAGCTTTTTTGTCTAACACCTTGGGGAGTCTCTTTAATCAACATCTTTTCAGGTTAGGGTGAGAAGCAAAAAGGATCCAAGCAGGTACGGGACTATGCTCCCATCCTTAGATGTCACTTAAGTCACTTGTTGGCTCGTAATTTTAGGGGTTTTCCTGGGAAAAACTGTAAAAATTCGGGGCGCAATGCATTTCTCATCTGCATACTGGCTCTGATGTCACTGCTATTCTCTTCACTTGGAGGGTCTGTCCTGGTGTCCCTCCCTGGCAACTGGCCAGCATCAGGGGAACAATGGTTAATCACCAGCCATTAACAAGTAATTTAAGAACTTTTCTTTGGCAGTGAAACTGACTTAGAACAACTGGTCTGCCTTGTTTTTAACTCTGCAACCTAAAAAAATAGATAGCTTTCTATTCATAACACCCTTCCTTTAATTGCCTTCCATTCATGATAGAGTATCCTGTAAATAATTTCTCTTCTATCACCCTTGAAGACCCCTTAATATACACATTTTCTCCCTCAGGCCAGGAAGCATCCTGTAAATCCTTCCCAGCCAGGGTCCAGAGGCCAACCACCTGAACACAGCCATGGGTCTCCTCTTGGCCCCCCTCCCCAGGGCTGCCCAAACATGAGGCTGGTTAAAGGTTAAACCCCTCCCCACTTCCAAATTCTAAATCCTCCTGTTCCATCAAACAAGATTGACACTGTAACAACTGAGTGCTGGTCATCCACTTAAAGGCTCTCTCAGCTAACAAAGCTTTAATCTCACGTGAAACTTTAACAATCAGATACTCTCCCCTTGTCAGCCCTTGGGCCTCAGCCACCATGAGAGCTGTGGCTGCCCAGTTGTGCAGACAATGGGGCCAGCCTCTGGCCACCAGCTCTAACAGCTTAGAAGAAAAAGCAACAGGCCTCCGTGTTCCCCCATGCTCTTGCATCAAAATTCCTTTAGCATGATCCTGTTTAACATCCACATATAGTTTATATTACCCCTCCCGAGTCCAGAAGACTGAAGACTGGGGCATCAACCAACCCATCCTCCAATTCTCCAAAGCTTTGCTCTCCTTCTGGTGTCCACACCATGACACCAGGACTATCCTGGGTTAAAAGTCACACAAAGGTCTGGCCACCACAGAAAAATCCTCAATCCATGCTCTGCAGCACCCCACCAACCCCAAAATCCCCCGCAACTCCTTTCCTTGCAAAGCTTGCCCAAACAAAATCCCCAAAAGAAAATCCCAATCCTTCCATGTATAATCCGCATTTCCCAAATATTCCCGTGTCTTTCCCCCCACCCCTATGGGATCATCCAAATATGGGGGTAATTATTTTTTTTTCAACCCTTTTATATCCTGGGTAGTAAGTGGTACAATTACAAACTCAAACCCTCCCCTTTGACCCCCCAAAGGAACTTGGCGGAGTGGCATCTGGTGTACCCCTTTCTCTTGGGTCCGGGCAGCTTCTGATGTCCTAAATTAAGTTCCTCTTCTAGTTCTAGGGAGAGAGACGATATGCTGCTCTCCTCCCTCCCCCCCCCCCCCAATCATTATTCTCAGGTGGGGCCATAAGAACAGTATTTCCCTGATCCCCTTGCTCTGGGGAGTGAGGATACAGGGGACCTGCATCCCAATCCTCACCGTTTTCCTCTTCCTCCCTTTTTTTTTCTTCACACATAGATTTCTCCTGTTGCTTGTCTAATCTATATCAATCCACATTCCCTTTCAATCCATCCTTTCCAATACTCCTCTAAATACCTGCACAAAATTTGACACAAATTCTATCTGTTCCAGAAGGTGGCCATGTAAGCCCCTTCAGCAGCTTATACTCTGGCCACACAAAATAACAATATTTTACCATGATCTCCATAGTTACCTCTGGGTGAATGTATAATCTGTTCCAAGACCTCAGCATTCTCCCCAAGGGACTGTCCGGGGGTATTATGGGATCGTCATCCCTTTTGCCGGGGCCTTCCTGGCGTTACCCTTGCAACCCTCCATGGGTGCCTTGATTCACCTGTGTTACCCTCCATGGGTGGTCTCCCAGGTTTGCTTCCCGAAGATCCCATCTTACCAGTGAGATTTTCAGTGTTCCTTCCCTGTGGACTATTCACAGACCCCCCTGGTCCATCACTTGTCTGTCTACTGGACAGTCTCAGGAACCCAGTCAATTGCCTGGAGCCAGCCGCCACCAAGGGGAGCTGATCACCCAAACTGGGTGAGGTGCGCCTTCGGCTCCACTCACTGCCTGCCACCCTGGGCGGTGGAAATATCCCAGACGAGTCTGCAGTTGTTAGGAAAATTAATCCACAAACATCAGACGTTTATGTCAAAAAGGAGACAGAGGAGTCCTTTTACTTTATTTGAATAAAGGGAGAGGCCATGGGGCATTCCCCTGGGGTCTCTCAAATTTTTGGAGTATGCAGCCTCCTTTTTATCCTAATTTCCTGCCCGCATTTCCCTTCTCTCTTTCCCCAACTGGCTGAGGTACTTGAGAGGTACAGACTTCCCAATACACCTGATACCAGAGATTTCCCTCTAATGTATAACCCACCTGTGAAAAATGCCAATCACTTGTTTTAAAATTTTAAAAGTTTAATAGTAATAAAATGGTTATGAAAATACTAATAAAAATTAGAGCAATAAGAATTTGGACAATCAGAGTTAGGACAATAAAGGACAATAAAAAAGCAAAGAATTATGGACATCTGGATGCTTCCTGGGCATTAAGCCCCCAAAAAAGCATGCTTGCTAGCAAAGGATTAGCCCTTAAAAGCAATAGCCTGTTGCATATTCACATATCTCATACATGATGCAAAAATTCATTTCAAACAAAGGGTGTTTTCTGGTTATTGTCAACTTCCACCTCATCTTGTAAATCACTTCCTTTTGGCTCCTCAGAGTCTGGTCCTTCCTGATAAGGAGGTAATAATTATTCTCTGGGGATTTTGGTGTCTTGTCACTGTTATCTCTGTGCAAAGAATTTCTTGATTATCTTATCCATTTCTTGAGCTAGTTAGTATTTTACATCACATAGTTTCTACGTTAATATTATGTTATAGCCTAAAACTATATTTATCACACTACTTGAAAAGGATTAATACAGTACTATAAATTAACACAATATAACTTTACAACATAACACATATAGTATTCCTTTTAATATTTGCCAAGAGCCAATCATATAATATGCATTTTTCACACCTCCCTTTTAATTTTTAATTCTTATGGAATTTAGTGGTTTTCCCCCCATTGTTTCTTTCATCTTTCAATGTCCAATTTAATTTATCAGCAACCCTAAAGTTTATTTGTAAAAGCAAATATCTTTTTCCATTCATCAATCAGTGGAATCCTTCCCATTGTTTCTTTTATCTCTCAGAGTTAGTTTTATCTACCAGCAGACCCACAACTTGTTTGTAAAGACAAATCTGCCATTCCTCTCACCTTGATCTTGGGACTAAAATCCTCTTATAAACTATAGAGAAAAGTCTATTTTTCCATATAACACATAAAGCTATAGAAAAATGAAAAGTTCAAAATATTATCAAAAACCTCCATACTAAAGTAAGCTGATATTAAAATAGCTGTGATCCCATGAGAAGTTTAAACAAAGATAGAGAGAAAAATAATCCTGTGCCCCCAGGAGAAGATCTCTGTTCCCAGAGATGAAGATGATTCTAGAAATAAATAATAAGAACTTTTACCTTTAAACAACTCATCTTTAAAACACTACCCCATAAATCAACATGACCCATAAACAAGCTGTAAAAAGGCTTGTAAAAAATAGAAGTGGTTTCACAATAACAGATTTCCCCTGGAGAAGCTACTAATCGTGCGAAAACCACAAAAAAAGACTGGTTTTCCCTCTTGTAGAAAAATCTCCATAACATTAACAAAAAGAACTTCTCTCCCTAAGTGAACTAAAAAAAGACTATTTTAGCAGTAGTAAACTAACTAAAAATTTTAAGTTTTGTTTCTTTACATTATCAGTTGGAAAAAAAGTTGTAGAGCAAGGAAAAGTATTCTAAAGGGTTTATTATAATTCTTACTACTGCTCTAACACAACAAATACTTAAATTAAAAAACAACAAAGCTAAAAAAATTCCACCAAAAAAACCCCAACTCCAAACTACCATGTATAATAAAAAAACAACATATCCAATCCCCTTAAAAAAAACCTCCCAAACATATACCCAAAAAACCCACAAACTTAAAAAAAACCCTACTTATAACCAAAAATACCCTAAAAAATTAATATTTTAACCTATATAAATTCATTAACCTAACACATTAAAACCACAAAAATATAAAACCTTAATTACCACTAATACACAATACACATAAATCCCATCAAAACATATAAAAACAAAATCTGTTTTTATTACCAACATAACAAAAAATCACTAAATTTAACTTTAGTAAAAATTTAAGTAAAACTAACTAAAAATAAATTTAAAAACCACCCTATTATAACTAACCCTATGAGAAATAGCCACTCACTTTTCATAAATTTAGAAAGGTTTATTAAACATTATGAAAAATACAACAGAAGACTGAATAGAGAAAATGTTATGGCGCTGGGAGCAAAGGATTTTCCCCACCATGTGCTCACTCACACAATGGAGGTTTCGCCTTTTAACTCTTTAGCCCTTCCCAAAATTCTGTCTATTGACCCCTTCTTCGCCGTCCAGTGGGGGAGATCACTTCCTCAAATCTTGATTGGAGGTCAGATGTCACTATAGTGACAAGCCGACCCTCCCAAATATCCCAACGCCGGCTGTCCCTTGATAACAATGCAGGGGTAAAACATAACTATAAATCTAGAAAACTTTTCTTAACCTATATACATGATATTTGTCTGTTAATTGTGAGAGTCAATCATCACATTACTCATCTATCACAACCCCAAAACCCCATACATTTTAAACATAAACTTCCTCCAAAACAAATATTTCAAAAACCCCAAAAACCTCAAACATTTAAAATAACGACTCTAAAAACAAAAAACATCAAACAATTAAACACCTTACCTAAACTATCAAGAAACGCATCTACAATAAAACTCCTAAAAATAAAAAACCAATAAATACCAATTACCACCTCAACAATACACCACCAACAATACACAACAACTCAAAATAATATAATTCCCATCCACAAAATAATCCATAAACTAAAAAATCATAAAAGTAATCAACAAACCCCACTCACCCCTTAACAACCCCATTTAACTTATACACAAATGTAAAAAAAAAATTAACTATAAACTATCATACCTTAAATAAAATACTTCCACCATTAAACACTACTATACCAAATATACTAAAACTCCAATACAAACTAAAATCCAAAACAACAAAATAATATACCGCTATTAATATTAATAATGCATTTTTCTCCATTCCTCTAACAACAAAATGCAAACCTCAGTTTACCTTCACCTAAAAAAACATACAATACACCTAAAACCCACTACCCCAAAAATAGAAACACAACCCCACCATTTACAATAAATTAATCCAAACTACACTAAAAAAATAAAACTCCAAAACATCCACAATACATTAATAACATCATTATATTAAAAAACAGCAACAAAAGTATTTAAAAGATCATCCAGATTCTCCTAAAAACCAATTTTACCATCAAATACCCCACCAAAATTAAAAAACCTGCTCAAAGAAAAAAATTCTTTAAAATAAAATAACAAAATAAACATCAAATTCCCACCAATATCATCAACAAAATCACAACCATATCTCCACCAACCAACAAAAATCCCCACAAACTTTCCTAAACACCATAAACTTTTAAAAAATATACATTCCCAAATGCAACCTCTCTACCTAATCACCCACAAAAAGCCCACTTTCCAGTAAAACCCTAAACAACAAACCTTTACCCAAATTAAACAAAAAATCACTCATACAATAACCCTTAACCCAATCAAAACAAAACCAAATATTAAAAAATATACTCTACAACCAAAAACCATAATATATCCTAAAACCTTTAACAAAAAATACCTAATAAAACCAACCACTGAAATTTTCAAATCAAAACTACAAAAAAATCTAAAACAAACTGCACTCCAACAAAAAAAATTAACAACCTATAAAAAAATCCAAAATACCACAAAAATAATCAACACTAAAACACAGCTCCTCCTAACACCCCAACTACCAATACTAAATATTCAAAACAAAAATTCTGTCTATCCACCATACCACCAATTCCACATAAAACAAATAAATTACACTCATCACACAACACACCCATATTAAAAAACTAAATCACCCTAAAATTTTAAAAATAATTACAAACTAACCTAAAAATAAAAACTTTAATCTCACTAACAAAAAACCCCCAAAACAAATAACACATACAAAAAAAACCCTCTGCTATATTACCAACTACCAACAAAAAAACTCACTACACTCTTTTTAGTAATAATTCTTACCACATTATAAAAATAAACCCCCCCAAAACACCAGCCATCTAAAACCCTGCACAAAAAAATTACACAAACTACCAAAATAAATAAAAATATCAATTTGCTAAATTCAAAACCATTGAAGTAACCCTAAACATTACTAAAAAAAAAAAACCAACCAGAACTCTACACTAATTCATAAATAATAACCAATGCCCTATAACGTTAACTAGAAAAGTGGAAAAAAACTAATTAACATTAAAAACCCCAATTTAAACTACTAATAAATTTTTAAAAATCACTATCAAAATTAAAAACTACCTATAAAAATTCACCATATATATAATCATATCCCCCAAAATAAACCCAATTAAAAACACCAAAACAATCAACAAATAAATCAAACTACAAAAATAAATATATCAAAAACAAACTTAAATTAACAACACAAAAAATATTATTCCTAACTAAATAAACTCATAATACCTCAAATCATCAAAACGAAAATACCACCTATAAACACAAAACCAAAAAATAAATCTAACCATAAATAATATTTCTCATGTTATTAATAACTATAAAACATATACTATAATAAAAAACCAAACAACTAAAACCCCTCTAGTATAATAAACAATAATCCAAATATAAATATTTTAAAAGTAACAAATTAATTACATCACACTACCCCAAACACACCAAAATAAACACTATATACTCACAATAATAAAAACCACCACAACATTAAAAACCTACCCCATACCTCATACTACAACCCATAACACCATCCTAAATCTCAAAAGACAAATCCTTTAAAAACATAATACCCCTAAAAAAATTAAATCAAACAAAACTCATTTCAAAACCAACCTTATCAACACCTAACTAAAACAAAAAACTGCCAAACTATAGGTTTTCTTTTTCTTTAAACCTATTTAAACCTAAACACCCAAAAAACCACCAAAAACACACCTATAACCCACCAGACCAAACCTAAACCACAGCATTTCCAGCACCAGAGGAACTAATAAAAAACTAAGTAAACAAAACAACCCACAAAAAAACTTTCCTAAGTTTATAATCTCTTTTAGAACAACAATAAGTTTTATCATTTAATATTATTCAATTTTTATACTAATAAATATTTTACCTATTAAATAAAGTTTTTTCTACTTTTCTCCAAAAAAATCTTTTTCCCAAATCAATTTTTAAAAAAACACTTTTTTTCCCCCCCAAAAAACCCCTTTAAAATTTTCTCTCCCAAAATTTCCTTAAACCAAAACACAGGCTATCAGACCTACACTGTCTAAAAGATCCCGTTTTCCCATGTGTCTTCCTGGCTAGAGGCAGGGCCCCTCTAGCCTTGGTTATTATTTCTTTCCAGGGCATACTTACTAGAGGTACCTTCAAGGGGATCTGACAGATCATACCCAGCAGCTCGGTTATGGGAGGTTGAAGCTACCTTCACTTTACTGGAACTACCTCGGTTAGTGTTTCCCTCCTTGAGTTGACACACCTGTGCTGCCAGGACAGAAGTAGGTTTCCCATCCCACTTTCCCATGTCTTCCCTATGGTCACGCATGAAGAACCACAGGTCAGCTCATGGGGTGTACTCTCTCTCTCTAGTTTGGAAACATTGGGCTCTGGTTTTGGGGCCTGTGACTTGGACTGGTGCCATATGAGAACTGTTCCTCCTCAACTCCTCCCTCACCACCTCCCTCATCTCCTCTTTGAGGTCCTTAATCACATCAGAGACATGAGCTTGCATTGGGCTATTAATCATAATTTCTAAGCTTGTTGGTGACAGAACCCACTGTCTCTCAGTTGTCATCAGCATTAATCATTGCAATGAAGGTGGTGTATTAAGATGGCCCTAGATTTGCCAGACTCTACAACATTTGCCCTGTGCACCTGACCTTGTCTGGGTCATTATCATGCTGCTTATCCTTCCCAAAGAGTACCTCTAATACTGCTACTTCGCTCAGCTGTTGGAGTCCTTCTTCAAGGGTCTTCCAGCGCATTCTATGGTGGTGTTCCTGCATTCTCTCCCTGTGGACAAACCTCTCTCTGGCACTCGTTAAAAGCCGCTCCCAGAGGGAAAGGGGCCCTGGCTCCCTTACAAATACCTGATTCATACCTGAGTCCCGGGTCAAGGGTCCCAAATTCCTTGCCTCACCACCATCCAGTTTCATGCCTGTACTGATAAGGTCCTGGACTCAGAGTAACCAGGTTGTATAAGACACACACCCCCATTGTACAATGTCTTTGTGCAGATTATGGAGACTTTCATACATCAGGGACTCGGTGATGATCTCAACTGTTGGCTCTCCTGTGGGTTGTGAGGGCCCTCCATTCTTACCCTTATCTGGGTGCTCTGATTTAATCTTAGACTTCTTCGGTTCTACAGGGGCAACTGCTGTAGGCTGTGGTTGCCCGTGTGATTGAGCTGGAACCTGGATGGTTGTAACATCTGTGGGTTCCACTGCTGCACTATTAGACTCTCCTTCTTTGAGGCAGGGGGACGGTTTCTCACCAGTTGGGGAAATGCACTCCTTCAGCATCTAGCTAATCTCATGTATCTCCTACACCAGAGCCCCCACCCAGTCTGGGTGGTTCATTTCTGAGGTGGGCTGTGGGGCAGTGTCAGGCTCTGGGGCAGCATCCCTAGTCTCTGGAACCACGTCACATTCTGAGGCAGCATCCCTCGTTTCTGGGGGAGGTGTCAGGGTAGTTATCCAGGTTAATCTTCCATTATATCTGAATGCTGAATAGAATAGGCTTAAAAGGCATATCAGTAACAAGAACCACTTTATGATATCATTAGCATTTAGAGAAGATCTGAACTCTTTGAAAACTGATGGGGCAGACCCAAAGAGATGGTTAAAGCATTGGGAGAAAATTTTCCCTGGTGTCATTTCCTCACACTAAGTACCATTATTAAAGTCACCCCAAAAACATACAGTTAGTGTGTGATAGCTCTGAATCCATGTGCCTGCCTTCAAGAGGAAGTTAAAGATTCATTAATTCTTCACCTTATTAACCATAAAACAAACTGGATAACAGCCACGGTAGCCTTAGTTATAGGACCCACATTTAGATAAGGGCCTGCAAATGGGAGAAATATAGCCACGACCACATGCCACCCGAACCACGGTAAGCTAGACCACATGGTGATACTTAACGAGGTTTATATATCAGCACAGTAAAATTAGGTTACTCAGGAATTGTTATTCCTTTTTCACCCCTTTTCTCTCTATGCCCTCAGGCCTCATGTTGGGTGCCAAAATCTGTCTTGGTTTGGAAAGACAGGTGCCTGCTAAGGGAGGCAGGAGCCTCCCCTGAAATGGATAATGTGAACCACCCCCCTCCGAATTGCTATAAATTTTAAATTAAGGGGTTTCAGGCAAAAAATATGGGAGCAGGAAATAATAGTTCTTTAATAGGGAAGAAAATAAAAGGATAAAATAAACAATGCAGTAAACTAAAACAATACTGACTGAGCCAGAACACAACCTGACAGCCCGTTGGTCAGGGTGTTGGTAGCAGTCCAATTGGAAATGTGGCTGCAGTCCTCCTGGAGTGTCAAGTGTGGTTCTGCTGGAGCAGGGATCCTGTAGAAAAGGGTGTAGTCTTCCTCTGATGATCCAGTGGAAGAAGAGGCAGCTGCTGTTCCTCTGGGAATTCCAGTGGAGAAGCTGTGCTGGTATTCCAGAAACTCCAGATTATATCTGCATAGAATGCTTGGCTCCTCCCTCTGAGCAGAGCATCTCACAATGGGATGCTATAGTTCTTATCAGTCACACAGTGACATTCAATAGCGTATTATCAGCAGATGTCTCCCCAGAGGGAGGAGTGGTTGTGGAAGAGATAAGGACAATTGCTCACTTAACTGAAGACAACTGCCATAGAGATGGCAAATAGAATACATCTTGCCATGCAATCTGTGACAGTTTGAAAAGACAGATGTCTGCTAAGGAAGGCAGAAGCTTTCCTTGAAATGGAAAATGTAAACCCCCTCCCTCCAAATTACTATAATTTTGGAATTAAGGGGCTCTCAAGAAAAGATATGGGAATAGGAATAACAGTTCTTTACTAGGAAAATTAGAAATACAAATGTAATAGTACAAAAAGAAAGAAAACAAAATACTGACAGAGTCAGAATACAGCCTGACACCCTGTTGGTCAGGGTGTCAGCAGTCTGATTAAATGGTGGCTGCAGTCTTCCTGGAGTGACAGATGTGGTTCTTTTGAAGTAGTGATCCTGTAGAAGGGTGTAGTTTTCCTCTAAAGGTCTGGTGGTGGTGTAGATGGGCCTGGTCTTCCTCTGAGAATCTACTAGAGAAGAAAACTGCTCCTCTGGGAATCCAGTGAGAAAAGGCTGGCTCTGGTGTTCTAAATCTCAGATTATATCTAGGTAGGGATGCTTGGCTCCTCCCCCTGGGTGGAGCATCTCACAATGGGATGATGTAATTTTATCAGCCATGCTGTGAGGTTCAAAGGCCCATTAACAGAAGATATTTCCTGAAGGGAAGATTGGTTGTGGAAGAGATAAAGTAAACTGCCCAATTAACAGAAAATATCTGCCCCAACTCAAACAGATGGTAAATAGAATACACACTGCCAGCTAAATCTTTCAACCTAAGATAAACTCCAGCTCATACTGGTGCTCCAATATGTCTGGCACAGCAGCGCTCAATGGTGGAGTCACTTGATTCAATGCACGGTAGTCCACAGTCAATCTCCATTCTCCTTCAGATTTGTGCACGGGCTAAATAGGGCTGTTGAAGGGTGAGTGGGTTTTGATGACTACCTCTTGGCTTGCCAGCTCGCAGATCATCTTATGGATGGGAATCACAGCATCTCTAGTTGTTTTGTACTGTCAGCAGTGCACTGTCCAGGTGGCATTTGGTACTTGTTGCTCTTCCCCCTTCAGGAGTCCTACTGCAGATGGGTTTTCTGATAGTTCAGGCAAGGTGTTCAATTGCTTGATGCCCTCTGTCTCTACAGCTGCTATTTCAAACACCCACCTAAGTCCCTTTGGGTCTTTGAAACACCCACTTAGGAGGAAGTCTATGACCAAAATGCATGGGGCCTCTGGGCCAGTCACAATAGATGTTTCTTCCACTCATTTCCAGTGAGGTTCACATCAGCTTCCATCAATGTCAAATACTCTGATCCCCCTGTCACACCAGCGATAGAAACAGATTCTGTCCCCACATGTCTTGATGGAATTAAGGTACACTGCACACCAGTGTCGACCAAAGCTTTATACTCTTGTGGTTCATATGTGCCAGGCCAACAAATCCACACAGTCCAAAAAACACGTTTTTCCCTAGCCTCTACCTGGCTAGAGGCAGTCCCCCTCTAAGCCTGGTTATCCTGCTTTCCCTGGACATAGGTCTTAGATGTTCCTTCAAGGGGATCAGATATGTCATCATCATCATATATGGCAGTTCAGCTACAGGCTACTGGAGCTGCTTCCTTTTTGGGGGAACTTCCTCTCTGAGTCTTGAACTCCTTCAATTCACACACCCATTGTGCCAGAGCAGCAGTAGATTTTCCATCCCATCTCCTCATGTTTTCTCCACAATCGTGCAGGAAGAACCACAGCTCAGCTTGTGGGGTGTACCTTCTCTCCCTATCTTGGGGATGTCTACGTTTGGTACCAGAACCTCTGATCTGTACTGCCGAGATTTGGAGAAAGCCCTCTTTAATCTCCTGCCAGAGTTTCTTGTGATTCTCCTCCATGTTGTCTTCTAATTTCTGCGGACATGTTTCCACCGCTGCGATTCTGGCATGTGTTGGGCCATGTACAGCATCTGCATATGCTCAGAGCTTCTTCACCATATCAAGCACAGTCTCCTCACTGTCATCCCACTTCATTATTGCTAAATCAGAGGCGCATTCTTGTGGCCCAAGTCGTACCAGTTTTCGCCACATCACTGGTATACATGGTATCAAGTCTGGATTCCTAGTTGTTAGGTCATCTGAGAAGACAATCTCTGCCACCACCAGTTCTCTCAAGCACTGAATCCCCTGTTCTATAGTCTTCCACTGAGTTTGCTGCACATAGAGATCGTCTGCACACAGGTATCTTTGTGCTACACTTCCCAAGATCCGTGCTCAGAGACTGTGAGGGTTAGTCCCCCTCATCATTCCTTGGTCCATAACCAGGTCATGTGACAGGAATCCCAAATGCCTCACTTCAGTACCATCCAGAATTGTAGCCTCACCTGCATCATCCCAAAGACAGACTAACCCACTAATTATAGATTAATCAGGACATTCAGTGTAATCATTTCTTAGGCCACAAAGGTTCTTCAGGGAATAGGGCACAATAGTGACTTCTGATTTTGTGTCAGTTGCTGGAGGTGGCTTTGAGGGTCCTTCCCCCAGATCATCATCATTGTCCACTAGCTGATCAGTTTTGGTTTTGTGCTTCTTTCCTGTGATATTGACTGCCAGTGGCTTTGGCTCACTGTCTGGTTTAGCTACAGCCTGAGTAGCTGGGGTGTTGGCTGCAGCCTGAGCGACTGGGATAGCTGCTGATTTATCTCCTTGCCCCCCTGCCTCTATCTGCCACTTTACAGTATCTAGCAGTGTGCGATAAGCATAGGCCAGGGCCCAGCCTATTGCAGTGAGCTTCTTCCCATTAGAATCACCATGGTAGTTCTCTTCCAGATATTTCCCCACCTCATTTGGGTTCTGAATTTGCTCACCTGAAAATTCCCTGGCTGACGGATCAGAAAATTCCTTCAGGGTTTGGCCCATTCTCTCCCATTCTCCACACCACTCAGGATTTTCCACACCTGGGTCTACTGCTGGGACAGGGGTCTCATCAGCTCCTCTGGACATACCAGCCCTCACTCTAGACACACTGCAGATCATATAGTGGAAGCTTGCCAGATAAAATACCAGGAAAGTAGTCTCTTTTAACATTCAGGGGAAATTGAACATTCTCAAAAATTGATGTTGCAGATTCAAAGAAGAAGAAGGAAAGGAGAGGCTGAAAGGACTCATCCCATGCTTCTCCTCTACCTTTGTAAAGTCCCTTATTATAAAGCATTATCACCAAGCCCAGCATAATAGCTATTCTGATCTGTGGCCCTCTTCTGTAAAAGCTATGTATTAGGGACAATACTTGAGCTATCTCTGGATAATAAATCAAGCCTCAGGACCAGAAAGGAATTAAAACCTCAAAAAAGCCTAGGGACCAGAGACACATTAAGGTATCCACCCAGAGAGACATTATGAATTCAAGCAACATGGCTACTGACTGCTGATTTGAGGAAGCAAACAAACCCCACAACTTTTGTGAAAGTTGTAAAGCCGGTATGTTTATTACAGAGCTGGATGCATGTGGGAATCGTTACCCTAAAATTACACGTTCACCTCTGGGAACTCCTGATCCTTTTTTATCTCACTCTCGAATACAATTTCACAATAGGTTCATACATATTCATTCTATTGACTTCGCGTGACATTTGCCGCTAATTCTTCTTTATCAGGAAGTATTCCTGGGTAATGTTGCCCTGCTCTTTGTAGCAGCCTCTCTGTCTGCCCCCCCCCCCCCCCCCCGCCCCTTATCTCTGTCCTTCAGCTAAAGCAGTTTCTCCAAGCATAGGTTTTTTGCAAGAACAGGCAGTCAGACTAAACAGCTATGTTTGCAAGCTGCAGACTTAAAGATTTACATTTCACCTAAATCAAAATGGATTTCTGGGACAGTGTCTCCATTTTTCCCTGTTCTGCTTTTGCTGTTAACAACGCTCCAATTTTGTCCCAGGCAGAGAGAGAGTTAACATTCTGCTGGGTAAAGTGAGGGAAATGAAAGGATATCCATCGAATAAACCGTTTTAAAATTGAATTGGAAACCTTAACATTTCCACTACTTAGGGTATCCAAAACCAAGGTATAAATGCTTCTCTGTGTTGCAGAAAACTTTGCCCCCATTCTGATGTTGTTTTCTACCACAACTTAAATCTGTTATGAATAGAAAGTTGTATTTTTTTTAGTTTCAGAGTTAAAAAAACCAAGTCAGACCGAGTCAGAGTCCTTTGGTTTCGCTACCAAAGAAAAGCCCTTAAGCACTCGTTAATGGCGGGTGATTAACTGATTGTTTCCCTGATGCTGGCCACTTGCCAGGACAGACCCCTCCGAGGTAAAGAAAATAGGAGTGACATCGGAGCCAGTATGCAAATAAGAAATGCAGTGCACCTTGGGTTTTTACAGTTTTACAGTTTTTATAAGAAAAACCCCTAAAATCACGAGCCAACAAGTGACTTAAAGTGACGTCTAAGGATGGGAGCATAGTCCCGTACCTGCTTGGATCTTTTTATTTCTCACCCTAACCTGAAAAGAAACGGATTAAAGAGACCCCCCGGGTTTCTAAACAAACCAAGGACTCAACGACTCTCCCGTGAGGACAGAGTCCCCAGTTCTGTCTGCAGACCAGCGGACACAACCGCATCATCCTCCTCCTTCGTGCCACGCCTGGGAGCAACGGCGGCGAGGGCGCAACCCGTCGATTTCTCCCCACCTGAGCTGATTCTTCTTAATAAAGGCATTAAAAAAGGAGAAAGATCTCCTGCCCATTTATTTCAAATCTACCTTCTTTACACACAGCACAAAGACTGAAAGCACTGTATTCACAGCCAATCCGAGAAAGAATCCGGGCAACCTCCCCTCCCCTCCCTCTGAGGGGAAGTCGAAACTATTTGCGTGCTACCCGCGCGGTTTTTAAAATGGCGGGCGGCTGCTGCCGAGCTGCTCCGAGCCACGTGGGCGCCACGCGGGGTCGGCACCGCCCGAGCGCGTCCGCTCGCGGCAAAAAAAAACCCAAGCCGTGGCTCCTGCCGCCGCCCGCGGTCCTGCCGCTCCGCACCTCGCCCGCGCCGCCGTAAATTGCCGCACCATGGCGAAACCCAGCGCGCTGCTCCGCGCCGCTCAGACCGAGCGAACAAGAGCCGCACGCACCCGCAAAAAAAAACCACCGGACACACAAATCCACGCAATCAGGACCGAACCTTTCTAGCATCGAGAGCACATCCCAACCCTCTGGGGGCCACCCCAGGGTCCCACTAGCACTGGCGGGGAATACTCACCCCGTCCAGGGGACTGGTTGGCTGCTACTTTGTAAAGAAGTCCTCGTCCAGGCCCGATCTGCCAAGGGCACGGCGGGTTGTCGATCCTACCCTACTGCTTCCTTGCCGACTAGAACGTGACGAAGGGAGCAGAGGTAGATGAGAGTCCCAAAAGCTAATATAATCCACGCGAGTGAATTACCAGCTTCTTCGTGCTGTCTCAAACGTGGGAGGCAGACACATTGGGCACCACCTGAAGAAACGTGTTTCCTGGGCTGTCAGGGTCCCCTCCAGCTAGCTACAGACCCTTGCCCACACGATACTTCATAGACAATGGTAAAAGATTAGAGAAGCGCTCTCCTCCACGTGGGAAACATTGTCCTTTATTCCAAGACACACATCAGGCAGGCAAACCCATGGGAGAAAAAGAGAGCGCTCCCTGGCAGCAGGGAACTTTTATACCCCCCGGATGGGGACAGAGGAAGAGGTCCACAGCCAATGGGACACCAGTGAGAAGTGGCGAGAGGAGGGGTAACTCAGGGGAGAGACCACCAGGTGGTACCGGGACAGGTGAGGGAAAGACCATGTGATGGGGAAACGGGGTAACAAACCACATGATATAAGCTATACAGTGCAATACAAAACTATTCTGTGCAAATTCCCAATCACCCAGTGCAAGAGAACAACTAAACTGGTGCACCACAGCAGATTTCTACTCTGGAAAATTTCCACTCTGTCTCACTGCTTTATCCCAATACAGAGTAAAGTGAAACCAAAATGCAATCAGTACAGATTTTTCCACTTTTTTTGAGCCACGCCCTGGGCGCCAATAATGTATTTGTCCTGGTTTAGGGCAAATTTGGGAGGAAACTTCCAAAGGGATCCCTCTAGAAAGCAGATTCAAGTGGCCCCTCCCCCTACTGGTTCAGGAAAAGATTTCCTTGGAGAAAAGTGGAAAAAACCTGTTTGTTTAACAGGCAAAGTATTCACAAGCATAAAAAAATTAATAATATTAAACAAAAATCTCTGTTCTGAAGAGATGGCAAATTCACAAAGTCCTTGTTGTGGGCAGTAGCTCAGCTCTCTCAGTCTCTTATCAGTCCCTCCAGCACTGGAAAATGCCTTATCCCAGATCCCAGCGGGCCACAGGCATGAGCTCCTGGTGTTTTTCTGGATTTTAAGTCCAGAGCAGGGCCGATCAGTGCCAAGAAAAAGAAAAGCTACAGTAGGAGAGCTCTCTCTTGCTGTCCGTGCTGCAGACAAGACAGTCCATGAGAAGGAAATGTGGGGGAGCAAGTACAGTTTCTGAAAACAAACTGTACGTGTCTTCTCCCCCCTTCGGTCTTAGAACCAGTCTTAAAGGTGCAAAACTTAATATCCAGCATAAATAGAACAGCCAGTTGGGTATACAAGTGTCATAAAGTCACCCTAGGAAATAGGGAATGGGGGTTATGGTCAGTTCATCACCCATAGCTTCTTCTGCTGCTCAGGGAGAGGAGTCATTCCCCTGCTGCCCCATGAGGTCCCTCCCATGGGAGACAGTTCTCTGTGAACTTCTCTGACTTGAGTTCATCTCATAAGCAATAGCTCTCTTCAAACTGCTGCAATATGAGTCCATCCCATGGACAGCAGTGATGTCATTTGGGTTTTTGTCTTTTTTTTTCTTTTATATGTTCTCTGTATTCTTCACACATATATTTGTAGCTTTGAAACCTATTGTATTAGTAGCTAGTTTTCCCAGTAATTTTCCATGGCCTTTCCTTAGTGAGAAAGACAAAACAAATTCCAAACTCCAAGCCCCAGGAAGTGCAGGGCCCCAATGCTACCTTGGTTCTCCCTGGGAACCAAGGCTGAGAACAACTCTTCGTGAGACATTCTCATGGACAAAGTACAGCTAGTGCCAAGGGGTTCCAGGGAAGGGGCTTGACCTGGTGTGAGTGTCTGTCCGAAATTTCCCTCATTCTTTGCCTCTCAATCATCATGAAAGTCGAGACCACTGGGGAAAGGAGAAGATCCTGTTCTGAAAATCCAGGTCTGACTGGTCCACCAAGCCAAACTACAGGTGTGCTTGCTCACCCCATGGAACACTGCACCCAAGAAGGGGCACTGTGCCCTTCTTCACCTGCATCACTTAGCAATGATTTCTCCAACCTCCTGACTTGGCTGGACTTTCTCTCTGGAATGACCTTCTCAATGGTCACCACAAAAAGACCCTCCATTCATCGTACATCAACCACCGTGACAGATGGACTGAGATGGGAGAAGGTTCTCCCCTCAAGGACTGAGACATGCGACCCCTATATGGAAAAGCTCCCCCTTCTTCCCCAAAATATTGAGACTGAAATCCCTACTGGGGGGTGGGGGGGGGGAGGTGTGTGTGGGGGGCCAGGTAACCAAAGCAAGTTTGCAAGTGACCACTGGACCAAAAAGACAATGGTTCTTGCCTACTGCTGATGGACTTTCTGTACGATGCCTGAAATGTGTCCCCTTCCCCCAATCAAAAATGACTATAAAAGAGGTTAGAGCTGACTGGTACCCTTGAGATCTCCCCTGACATGCATGCGACAAGCTTCGTTGACTGGACTTAGAAGGACCCCGTCATCCACACGTCTGGTAGCTATACCCCTCCTTTCCTTTCCTTCCCTCTTTTTTCCTTATTCTTTCCCTTCTCTTCATTCCCCTTCTTCCCAACTCATTTTGCTGTGGTTATTCAATAAAAGTACATGTGTTTTGATTTTTACTGCAAAACCCCCTTGTCGTGTCAGTTTCTGCGCCCTGAGATCAGTGAAAAGAACCTTCATGAATCTCGTCCTTAGGACGGATTGTGTCACCTGGGGGGGAATTGCATTACCACTTGTCCTCCTAATTGGTGCTTTTTATCAATTGTGTTAATTTCCTAAAACCTATAAAAATGTATTCACCCATGTGGGGATGGGCTTTTGTGGACATCTTTCCATAACTTCTTCTGAAGACCTTCAAATAAAGATCCCTTTTTATATTACCGCCTTACTAATATTATCTTGAGTTTCATTTCCAGGTTGGGAAAAAGGCAACACCCCTCAAATTGCTGCAGCGTGGGTCATTCTTCCACGGGGTGCAGTCCTTCAAGGACAAGCTGCATGGGAGCAGGGCCTCTCACTCCACAGCTCTGCCACAGGCTCACTGCCTCCTCCCAGCCATCCACCCGCTCAAGCATGGGGCTTGTCCATGGGCTGCAGGTGGATCTCTGCTTCCCCGTGGACCTCCATGGGCTGCAGGGGGACAGCCTACTTCACCATGGTCTTCACCACGGCCTGCAGAGGAATCTCGGCTCCAGTGCCTGGAGCACCTCCTCCTGCTCCTTCTTCAGTGGCCTTAGTGTCTGCAGAGTTGTTCTTCTCACATGTTCTCACTCTGCTCTTCTCTCTCTGCAATTAAAACTGCCCCACTTTTTTTGTTTTTATTTCTTTGTAAATATGTTATCACAGAGTCATTCCCATAATTTCTAATTTGCCCAGCCTTGGCTAGTGGCACGTCCATCTTTGGAGCCATCAGGTATTGGCTCTGCTGGACATTGTGGAAGCTTCTAGTGTTGCCTAGAATCAGAAGACAAACTTTCCAAATAATATTAAACTAGTAACATAAAGAGTAAATCTTTCACGAAAGCTTTCAGGTGCACAAAATATAGGTATGCGCATGCGTGGCATCCAATTTCCACAATTTTTATAAGTTTAATTTATTAGTGTATCTAGTTAGTACATCCAATAGGAGACCGGTTGCCCTGGTAACCCACCCTTGGGCCTGCCCCTTTGGAGTGTCTCCAATGATTCCTAGCCCTATATTTTGTTATGTCTCCCAAGTGCTGGTGCAAAACAGGGTGTCCTTGTTAGAAATTCTTTTCTTAAAAATAAAGCTAAACAGAATTTCAAGCAGGTGGCATAATGTGTGAGAAAGGGTAATCTACTAGTCTAAAGCATAAGAAAATGCTAGAAACTATACAGCTATATATTAAAAATCTACAAAGCTACAAATATATAAAAAGCTCAAAATCTTTAGGCATCAGTCACAGCTTCTCACAGAAGCCACCTCTGTGGCCCCCCTGCTACCAAAAACCAGGCCATGTAAACCCAATACACAGCAGCAGGTGTAAAGTCAATCTGTTTTGTAAGATCATTTTAGGTGTGGCTCGCAATTGTTCATTTATTTCAGTAAACTCCAATTCAGTTGCATTTGTTACAGTTTTTACTTGCAGAGTCAAATTGTCTATGGCTAGTCTATTCCTGAAGGTAGATATTTGCGGAGTGAAGATGGATTCTAAAATCCATCCCACTATGGTTCTCTTATCCTTCCCACATGTGTTCCCAAATTTTGCCAAATTTGTTACTAAAGTTCCACACAGAAATGGATTTTCTACAGAGGTTGGTGTTGACAAACAAGCTGTTATAGAAGTTACATTCTGTAATCTGCCAAAATTTTGCACTAACTTTAAGATCACATTCCCCCTCCCAGAGATCAGCAACATAGTTTCTATTATTATTGTAAAGAAATAATTATTTATCATTTTCATCTAGATCCAATGATTAATATCCCCCTAGAGAATCATATCCTATACATAAAACAATAGGATTGGTTTTTTAAACCCCGTGGTGTTAGTCAGTCTTGTTTCTGATGTATTTAATGTGTGGTTGCTGGTTTTATCCAAGTGTGATGAGCTGAGGGTTCAATTCCTTCCACCCTAAGTGCAGTGTAGGTTACCAGGAGGACTTGATATGGTCCCTTCCACTTCTCCTGGATTGATCCAAAATTCCTGGTTCTGATGCACACTGTATCTCCTAGTCAGAAAGGATGTACAGGCTAGTCTAGTCCCAATGATCTGTTGATGACAGTGTACATTGTAAGACTTAAATGAGTTAGTTCCAGTGCTATTAAATATTAATATCAGCAAAATCTTTGAGACTTCCCTAGCCTTGTTGGGGTGACATGGGAAAGCTTCTGTCCATCCAGAAAAAGTATTTATCAATACCAAAATGTACCAGTGCCCATTCTGCCTGGGCAGTTCCGCAAAATCAATTTGCCAATAATGACCTGGTGAATTTCCCTGTTTTACTAGCCTTGAAGGCAGCCTTCTTCCTTTCTTGGGATTATTGTGCAAAAAAAAATCACATATTTTTCAACAACTAATCTATTAATTTCTGTCATCTTTGTGCTTACTATATTCCTTTGTAAACTAGTTCTCTATTTCCTAATGTGTTTTCTAATGTTTTAGTTCTGTTATACATTAATTGTGGAAGTACAATTACCTGCCCACATTAATTTATCAGACACCTGCTGGAATTTTCCTAATGATGGGGTCAACTGCCTATCCGGATTGCTATAATTTGGTTTTGTTCCCAGACATTTGACTTTTTGCTAGGTATTAGCGTAAGGATACCTTTTTCATCAACCTCTTTAGCAGTTTTGTCAGCTAATTGATTCACTGTATTAACTGGGGAGTCTCCAAACTGATGGGCTTTACAAAGGCATCACAGCCACTTCTTTCAGCTTTTGCACACTCTGTAGTAGTTGACTAGTTTATTTTTTGTACTTGTTGCCTTAAGATTAAGGCGTGACGCCCTGGTTCCAAGGGGCGCAGCACGACGACCCACTCCCTTTGGGCCGTTCGGGCTAAGGACACGCAGACATCAATATGATAGACGGTCCAAGAGCACTTTATTGGTTTTCTCCTCGGTATATATACCCTTGGCTCTCCTTCTACTTTCTGGGGTCTAACTTTTGCCTTTTATGGTTAGTGAGGAAACTGGGTAGAGGCCGTGTTAGGAGGGGTTACATTCTTGGCCTCTTTTCCTGTGGCTATCCCTTATCTCTGGGAGTCAGGGGAGAGAGGGGCCCTATCAGGTTTCCGTGACAGCTCGAGATCTTCCGATCACCTGTCCCTATTCTCTCTGCCACATCTCCCCCCCCCCCCCCCACAAATGGATGAGGTAGTCGTCTACATGCTGATATGAGGTATCCAAGGTTGTCGCTTGACAAGGAAAGGGGATTTGGGATTCCTGAGTTAGTTTTTTTGCCTGGCAAGTTCTTTCTCGGGTTCTTGCGTCCAGCAGCGTTCCCTGTTGAATTCCCCGTTGAATTCACAGCATCGGATGTCTGCCTAAGAGCAGGATGTTGGTCCGTTCCAAGCGGGTCCGGACGAATGAGACTAGCTTGTTCAGCAGCCATGGTCCGAAGGTGATGGCTAGAAGCAGGATTGCTAACGGACCTATTAGGGAGGAAATTAGAGTGGTTAGCCATGGTGATTGATTGAACCAGGATTCGAACCAGCTTTGTTGGTCGTCTCTGTCTCTCTGTCTCTGAGCCAGTCTGTTTCGAAGTTCTGCCATGGAGTCTCTGACGACTCTTGTGTGGTCTGCGTAGAAACTGCATTCCTCCTTCAAGGCGGCGCACAGGCCTCCTTGTTGCATGAGTAGGAGGTCCAGTCCCTGCCTGTTCTGCAGGACCACCTCTGAAAGTGAGGAAACTGATTTCTCTAGGAAGGATATGGATTTTTCTATTCTCTGCAGATCCTCGTCGATGGTCCTCTGCAGCTGGGACAAACCTTGGTGATGGGTCGCCAAGGCCGTGACTCCCGTTGCTGTTCCTGCTGCTCCTAGGCCGAGCAACATTGCGATTGTTATGCCTGTTATTATTTCTCTCTTGTGGAGTCGGCTGGGTTCTCCGAGGAGTTGGTACACCTCCTCGTCTGAGTGATACAGGATCCTGGGAACGATCAAGACTTGGACACAGAAGTCTGTTGAGTCATTGAATTTGTCTAGGAACACACAGGGACTCACTCCGGATCTTTGGCAAACCCACCTGCCCGATGCGGATGGGACTACCCACTTTTTTCTCCTGTCGGGTTTGACTACTTTGGTGCACACGTTGCCTTCCCACCGAGCTAGGGCTGCTTTTCCAAAGCATCTCCCCCTCCCCGTGACCTGACTCAGGGTGATTCCTTTGCGGGGAGTGTCCCATCTGCATTGGTGAGGGGCGTCTGCTGAGGAATATGTGAAAGAGGTATCTAAGGCAACTCCTTTGTGAAAGGGTGGTTTGACATCGTAACATAGCCAGCAGGAATCGGATAGGTTAGGGTTGGATTCGTTCAGGGATAGGAAGGTAGCTTCTAACATGCGAAGGATTGGGACCGAATCTGACTCTGCTAAGCGATCTGTCTGAATGGTTCTCGCTAGGCCTGTCTGGGTATTCGCGACCCTTGTAGGTAAGGCTTTGGGGTAGGTCGTGTTTTTCCCTTTCTGCGCGCTTTTGATCGCCTTGTTTGGTCCGACCGCTCGGGGTACTGACGGTATGAGCCTGATAATCTGCACGTTAACCCACTCGTTTGTCTCGTGAAGGACTACTGTCCACATTTTTCCGAAGGCCCAACTGGGGTCTCTGGGCTGCAAGACTGTCATGTTGTACCTAATGCATTTCCGGATTTTTGGGAGTTTGTGACTGTTTCGATAGGTGTTTTCGTGATGGAAGAGTGGTGTTTTGCAGCCTTTTGGCGCCTAAGTGAACTGTAAGAATCTGTCGGGTTCCTGTGGGTCCCACCCCGGCCCTGTCGGTCTGGTGTCTGTGACTATTGTTTCGCAACCGTAGTATCCGCAATATCTGCACTCTGGGCGATTACAGTAACTTTTTCCAGGGTTTGAGGCTGGGCACCAATAGGATAGGTATGTGTTTTTGGCGTATGGGGAATGAGGGTCTGGCTTTGGTCGTCCCGGGAACAGGTCTGTAATGCGAAGTATGAAGGATGGGGCGTCTGGTGTAATGACGTTTCTGAGCACCTTGTCATTGGTGAGGTGCCGTATGACCCACCTGAATGGCTGATGGGGATAGTACTGTGAGCTGGCTTGCCCCCTGGCAACTAGCCCCAGCAGCAACATTACTCAGAGATACCCTTGATGACTGGATCTCGCCCGTGCCGGTCCTTCAGGTGCTGTCTGGCGGCTCGGTGGTCTGTCTCTCTCCTCCGGAACACGAGTGTGCACGTCTCGCGGACGTCCCTCGATCATGTCCTGTAAACAGAGACTCGCCATTCTCATTAGCGTCACTCTGCTCCTTTTGGAGATCTGGTTTGATCGATTTAAGTGGACACCACCTGATTTCTCCGTCTTTTTTGACTGCTGCGTACCCTTGTCCCGTGAGCATTAACCTCCAACCCCGTTCCCATTCGCCTAGCTCGTTCCTTATTATTACTCGTGGACCCTCCTCCTGCATTCGAGTGGTCCAATGTTTTTGGACGGGACTGTTTGTCTCGTCCCCCCTGGGAAATTGATTGAGTGCTAACAAAGCTGTTGCCAGTATGCGTGCCAGCTCTCCTGGGGGAATGGAGTTGGCAAAGCCGTCTGCTTTTGCCAACACCTCTATTCTGGTTTTTAGGGTCTGATTTGCCCGCTCTACTATTGCCTGCTCGGTACTGTTGTAAGGGATACCTTGTACCAGGGTGATACCCCATTTTTTGGCGAATTCTTGCGCCTGCTTGGAAGTGAAATTTGACCCCTTATCTGTTTTGATTTGTTTGGGGACACCGAGCCATGCCATGGCTGTCAGCCAGTGCTGAATCGTGGCCTTTGAGTCCGTTTTGAGGTGCTGCGTGGCTACTATCGTTCCGCTGAAGGTGTCTACTGTCACTGCTAGCCACGCTCTTGGCTTCATCAGTTGGCACACGGTGAAGTCTGATTGCCAGATTTCTGAGGGCTTGAGGCCTCTTGGATTGACCCCGCTGGTCCACAGTGGTGACTTCTGGCAATGAGGACAGGTCGCCACTACGTGTTTCGCGTCCGCTGTCGAGATTCCGCATCTCTTTGCCAGTGCTTTTGCCCCGATGTGAAGCGATTTGTGCAGCTGACGTGCTTCCTGCAACGTCCAAACTCCCTTCGCTGCGGCATCCGCTTTGTCGTTGCCGATCTGGAAGTAACCCTTGACTGGGTTGTGGCTGTTAATGTGTATGACGGATATGGTGCCCTGTCGTGAGGAGAGCGCTTCTTCCAGCATTTGGGCTGCTGCTGATGTTGACACCCTCGGTTCTGCCATGGCTAGGCAGAGTCTTGCCACGAATATGGAGTCTGTCACGATACTGAGGTGTTCGTCTCGGAAGAGTCCGCACGCCAAGGCTACTGCTGCTGCCTCCAGTTGCTGCACTGACAGTGTTGGGTCACACGCTTTGATGCAATGCCATTGCTCTCCTGCCTGCCACACTGCCGTTGCGGTCGAGGTCGCGGAGGAAGCGTCCGTGAAGACTGTTGGTCCTGGCTGCGGTCTGTCTCTGACCTTCAGTGGCATGTCTATGTCGACGATGGTCAGCAGCTGAGTCCAAGGTGGCTTGGCGGAGTAGGAGATTTCTCCCCCGAAGCCGATGAGTGCAAGGGCTAGGTGCTCCAATATTGTTGTTGATTCCGTTGCCGGTTGCTTGCGGAGCGGAAGGTGGATCCTTGTTGGCTCTGTTCCTAGGTGTTTCAGGGCGAGTTTTCTGCCTTTTATGATGAGGTTCGTGATGCATTCCGTTCCTGGGGAGAACGCTCGAGCTGGTCTTCCGAGGACCACCCATTGGATCGGTCGGGACTTCTCGGTAGGTCCTTGGGCCAATGCTCCCACTCCTCCATTCGGCGTGAGGTGGACGTATAAGTCCAGGGGCATAGCTGGGTTCCACCTGGCAAGTGTGCCAGTGGATATCTGATGTTCGATGAAGTCGAGGGAGCTCTTTGCTTGCGGTGTCAGCTCCTTTGGCTCCCAAGGCTGCTTCCCTTTCAGGAGGTCGTATAAAGGGTCCATGACCTCCGGAGGAACCAGGATGATGTTGCGAAGCCGCTGCAGTGATCCTACCAGGCGCTGGACGTCGTGTAGCGTCTTGACGTCTTGGTTCACTCTCACCCTTGGAGGGGTCACGTAGGAGCTTGTGATCCCTACTCCCAGGAATGTCACGCAGGGTCCCTTCTTGATCTTTGCGCTCGCGATCTCGAAGCCGTTGGCTCGCAGGGTTTCTGTGACTGTGGACACCAGGTGATCCACCTGGCTCGTTGATGGAGCTGCGATCAGGATGTCATCCATGTATTGAATGATGGTGTCCTGGGTTGACTATATGATGCTTTTATCCCTAATCGTCTTGTTCTGTTTATACTGAATAATAAGTTTTACACCTTTAAGACTCTCTTCCAGACAGTGAGGAGGGGAGGGAAGAAGCGCGCAGTTTGTTTTCAGACTGCTCTCACTCCTCCACATTCCTGCTCCTGGACTGTGTTGTCTGCGGATGGACAGACAGCGGGACAGAGCTCCTTTTTTCCCTTTTTCTTGCTTTTAGTTAGTTTTAGCTAGCTGAGGCAAAGAAGTTCTCCAGATTGTGATTTTTTCCTTTTTTCTTGGACCTGTTCAAGCCTGCTCTGGACTGAACATCCAGAAGAGCACCGGCAGCTCCACCTGTGGCCCCCCTGGCCGGGCCTGGGCCACGGCGTTTCCAGCACCAGAGAGACTGATCAAAGACTGAGTGAGCCGAGCTGCAACCCGGGGAGGGGACTGTTCTGAGTTTGCTTTTCCTTAGATTGTTTAATATTGTTTTATTGTTTAATATTGTTTGGTTTCTATTGTTTAATAAACAGGTTTCTTTCCACTTTTCTCCAAGGAGATATTTTCTCCCGAACCGGTTGGAGGGGGGAGGGGCAATCGAATCTGCTGTTGTAGAGAAGCCCCTTTGGGGGTTATCTCCCAAACTTGCCCTAAACCAGGACAGATGGTTGCGGTGGGATAGGAGTGTCGAACTGGCGTCAGCGCTTTGTCCACGGAGATCTGGCATATAGTCGTACTGTCCGCTAAACCTTGTGGTAGCACTCTCCACTGGAAGCGCAGATTTGGCCGCTTACCATTCGGAAACACAACGGAAAAGGCAAATCGTTCTTTGTCCTCAGGGTGCAACGGTATGGAAAAGAAACAGTCTTTGATGTCCAGCACTGCGCATGGCTGTCCCTCGGGTATGGCTGAGTTTGCGGGTATCAGGGTCTGAACTGGACCCTTGGGTTGAATTGTCTTATTCACTTCTCTTAGGTCGTGGATGAGGCAATACCCTTCCCCTGACCTTTTGGGAATCACGAATACAGGGGTATTCCATGGGCTAGTGGACGGTTCTATGTGACCCTTTTGTAACTCGCGATCGACCAGTTCTAATAAGGCTGCTACTCGAGGCTCAGATAGGGGCCACTGCTCGACCCATATGGGGTCTGATGATTTCCAAGTTAATTTGATTGGCAGCACTGGGTGTATGGCAGTGGCCCTCATTATAAATTTGTGATCCTGACTCCTAACATAGCAAGGACGTCCCTTCCCAGCAGGGGTGGAGAATTCTGCAGGATGTATGGATAGACTGCTACTGTTTTTTCTGGTCCCCCTTTTGTGTGAAGCGTTATAGCTACCAGCTGGGTGCTCTTCCACGCTCGGGATTGTCCCCCCACTCCGTTCACTGGTGGGACTTCTTTAAATTGCCAATGTCTGGGCCAACTTGCTAGGGGAAAAACCGTGCAGTCTGACCCCGTATCCGCCCAAAACTGAAACCCTATGACGTGGGGGTCTAGGCTGTTATAAAGGCGGCATGCCCCCCACACCTTTGAAGGCTCCTTCCCTATTTTCATGGCCAAGGCCACCCAGGGGCCCCGCTCTGGGGCACCCCCTGCTGGCCCTGCGGCATCGGCGTGGTTTGTGGCTGTGGCGGATGCGAAAGTACCGCTGGTGGTGCTGGGCAGCTCTGCCATTGTATTGCTGGCAGGGGTGTGGTACTGACTGCTCCCTGTGATGGCATAGGGTACGAGGGTCCCCTGCCCCCCGGGGATTGGCATAGGTGGGCCGTCTCGTATTCATTGCGGGAGGAGGCCGAATATGGCCCATGTGGCTCCTCCCTCTCCCGTTTCCCCGGGGCCTAGACCTGCAGTCCGTGGCCATGTGACCCTTCTTCCCACAGCTCCAGCAAATCCCCCCTGTGTGTGTCTGGAGCGATGGTGCTGCTAGAGGAGGTTGTGTCGGGTGAGGACAGCTTGCTGCGACATGGCCTGCCTGGCCACATTTAAAGCAAGCCATAACACTGGTTAGGGTATTGACGGCTGCCTGAATAGGTGTCAGCTGTTCCTCCCTTACCACGTGTTTTATCATTCCAGCCAGGTTGGTTCCGGCTGGCAGGGAACGCAGGATCTCTTTGGTGACTGAATTACACTGCTGGCGAAGGCAGTCGGTCACCACTGATTCTATGGCTGTTACGGGTATTGTGGAGGAATCCAGGGCTGTTTTCAGCCGGTCTACGAAATGTGTGAAGCTTTCACTCTCTCCCTGTTGGATGGTAGACCAAGGTGCTGGTCTGGTTACCACCCTAGAAGCTGCCTTTATAGCCTGTCTGGCTGCCCTAGTTGTTGCTCTGACCTCCTCAGCCCGTAGCTGTGCTGCTTGCTGCTGTGGTGTAGTTACGTCGTCATGCTTCCCTAGCAACCTGGCTAAACTCGAGCCATGAAGTTGTTGCCCCTCGCCTGATGCCTGGGCTAAAGCTGTTGAGCAATGGTCTGTCCATTCTTGCTTAAATACAATCATACCTGCAGCATCAAAGATCATACGAGCGATTTGTCTAATATCGAAGGGAAGTAAATCGTCATTGCTAAAAAGCCCATCTATTAAAGTAGTAACCACTGCTGAGTTGATCCCTTTTTCTGAAATTGCTTTCGCTATTGTCTGAATCTGTTTTACATTTACTGGTGTATATGTTCGCTGCTGATTTCCCTGGGCCCCCGTAACTCTGACAGGGTAAGCATGAACGCTGGCCATATCCACCCAGTCTGCACATGCTATCTTTATTTTGCCCCAGTCTGTAAGCTTATGTTGTATTTGCTTCCCGGTTTTATTTAAAGCTTTATTCGGTTTCGCTTGAAACCGAGTTAATTCTGCCCTCTCGGTTTCCGAGTCACAGTCAGACTCGGTAAGCTCGGTTGAGCTGACTGAGGAGCTCTCACTTGTCTCCAGGCGTCCCGTTCGCCGGCGGCGCGCCGCCGCCGGACACCGTGCCCGCCGCCGGCACGGCGCCGCCGGACCCCGCAGCCGCGATACTCTCCGCGTGGCGCGCGTCCGCCGTTAAACCTTCCCAGAATGAACGCACGCGCTGTTCTGCCGTCAGCGTCCCCGAATCGGCGGTTTGCGGTGGGGGGAGGGGGGGGCGGCGGCTCCGCGATTTTGGCGGGCTCCTCGGGCGGGCTGGGGTCGGGCGCACTCCGCGGGGGGTTTAAGGGGTCCCGCAAGGTGGGCTGCGGGGTCGGGGAGTCCCGTGGGCACTGCAGAGGGGTCGGGGGGTCCCCCCGGGGCGCCGGGTGGTCGCAACCCGGGCTCGCGTCCGCGCGCGGGTTTGGGCGGGGAACGCCCGCCTCCCGCACGCTCCCCCCCGCCCCGGGCTGTTTCCAGGGGCAGTTTGGGTCGCAGCCACGCTCCCGATTTTTGGAGTTGCTAACAGCATGGTCTTCGCTGCTTCCCATGCCTCCTGCTGTTCTGAAGCCTTTTTTAAAGCTTCCTCTGCTTTAGCCCACACCTTAAGGCATTTCCCACTGCCTGTAACCTTCAAATCCTTGGCTAAAGTGATCGTACATCTCTCCCACACCTCCGAATTTAATATGTCTATGGGACGATTTATCGTCCCTAGCTCTTGGAGCCTATTAATAGCAAGCTGAAAATGCTAGAAGTCACATCTAATACCCCACTGTAAATTAAAATAACTCACGACTCGGGCCACAACTTCCATGAGGCTATGGCGGTCCCAGAGGCGTCCCTCTTCGCTTTGGTGGGGTCCAGGACCCCCCGCAGCCGCTGGCCCTGTCCAGGAGACTCCCGATCCCAGGTTCTGTTTCTTCTCTTTTTTTCTTTCCTGGGTTTCGGCACCACTTGTTGCCTTAAGATTAAGGCATGACGCCCTGGTTCCAAGGGGCGCAGCACGACGACCCACTCCCTTTGGGCTGTTCGGGCTAAGGACACGCAGACATCAATATGATAGACGGTCCAAGAGCACTTTATTGGTTTTCTCCTCGGTATATATACCCTTGGCTCTCCTACTTTCTGGGGTCTAACTTTTGCCTTTTATGGTTAGTGAGGAAACTGGGTAGAGGCCGTGTTAGGAGGGGTTACATTCTTGGCCTCTTTTCCTGTGGCTATCCCTTATGTCTGGGAGTCAGGGGAGAGAGGGGCCCTATCAGGTTTCCGTGACAGCTCGAGATCTTCCGATCGCCTGTCCCTATTCTCTCTGCCACAGTACTTAATACAAGACTTCTGTGTGGCTAAAAATCCCCTTTCCTTCCATATGGTTTCATGGGTGTGTATAATTTCAAAAACATATTTTAAATCAGTCCATATGTTTTCCTTTTTTCTTTCAGTGATTTCTAGGTAAGGCATTAATTCTGCTTTTTGTGACCAAGGCTGCCAGAGCAATCCTGGTTTTTCTTACTGAATATATTACTTTCTCAACTAGTTTGGGAGGTTTTTTGTTGTGTTGATTGTTGGGTTGTTTTCTTTTTTTTTTTTTTTTTTTTTTTTTTTTTTTTTTTTGCAAACAGCATATTATAAATGTTTGTGGAACAAATAGTTTGTCTAAGTCTTTGTCCTGGGTTGACTACATGATGCTTTTATCTCCAATTGTCTTGTTCTGTTTATGCTGAATAATAAGTTTTTGCCGGGGTCCGGTGTCAGTTGTCTCTGCCCTAGCACGGGAAAAGGTGGTTCTAGGCAGGCTGCGCTCTCGAAGAAGGAGTCTGGACTCTTGCTTTTGGTCTTCAGTTGAGTTTATTGTTCCTTATCTACAAAGTTTTTCTGTCTGTCCAGCCAAGGTCTGATCAGCAAGACAGCCAAGGGCATTCTCCCCCACCCACGGGGCGGTTGTCTCTTTTATAGTAAAAACTACGTATAAGATATTTACCTTTAATTTCCAATACTTTTCGCCCTTGCTGACAAGTGCACTTTCCCTATGAACCAATCCACACATGACAACATCATCCTGAACATGGATGCCAAGGAGAAGAAAGAAGAAGGACAGGGCACGCCCAAATTCCTCCATCTTGGGACTCCCGACCCATGCACAGAATTCTAAACCCCCCCGTACAACATATAAAACCCCCCTGTACAGTGCATTATAATTCAAGTTTTATCAAGTGAATATCATCCCCTCACCATTCAGGCCTGAAATTCTCTCATTTCCTCACATTCAGGTGTCATTTCTTTAGAAGGATCAAAATCAAGCCACCAGGTACTTTTGGCAACATTCCAGGACCTCCGAGCCCCCCAAGGGTTGTCTCGGTAGCTCTGGACATCCGGAGTGATGTACTGAGTTCCCACAAGTTTTGCACCTTTAAGACTTGCTCCAGAGAGTGAAGGGGGGAGGGAAGAACTACGCAGTTTGTTTTCAGACACTGCACTCAGTCCTCCACATTCGTCCTCCTGGACTGTGTTGTCTGTGGATGGACAGACAGTAGGACAGAGCTTTCCTTTGCTTTTAGTTAGTTTTAGCTAGCTGAGGCAGAGAAGTTCCCTGGACTGTGGTTTTTCTTTTTCTTGGACCTGTTTAAACCTGCTCTGGACTGAACACCCAGAAGAGCACCGGCAGCTCGCACCTGTGGCCCATTGGGCCGGGCCTCGGCCGCTGCATTTCCAGCACCAGAGGGAATTATAGGAGACTGAGTGAGCCAAGCTGCAACCCGGGGAGGGGACTTTTCTGAGTTTGTCATCTCTTTTGGAGCAGCAAGAGGTTTTATTGTTTAATAAATAGGTTTTTTTCCACTTTTCTCCAAGGAGGTATTTTCTCCCTAACCGGTTGGGGGGAGGGGCCAATTGAATCTGCTTTTCTAGAGGAGCCCCTTTGGAGGTTCTCTACCAAATTTGCCCTGAACCAGGACAAATACATTTAGTGGCACCCAGCGCATGGCTTGAGAAAGTGGAAAAAACCTTTATTGATTGCATGTTGGTTGGGCTTGCTCTGTAGTGAGTTAAAGCAGTCAGTAGTTATGTTGCTTGAACTCATAATGTCTCTTGCGGTGGAGGACTTCATGTGGTTCTGGTGTCTAGATCTTTTAGAGGTTTCAATACCTTTCTGGTCACTAGGATTATTGTTCCTAACATGCAGTTTTTACAGTAGAGGGGCACGGATTGGAATAGCTATTGTGCTGGGCTTGGTGATAATTATTTATAGGGCATTTACAAAGATACTGGAGCCTGTTTACGATATGTATGGTTTATGGTTTCTTCGTCTTACCCTGTGTCCCAGTTCCAGTAGTATGTTTTCGGAATTTATTCGTAATTGCACCCAATTTGTTAGAGGAGGAGCAGGGGATAAGCCTTTCCAGCTTTTCCTTTCCTCCTTCTCCTTTTAATCTGTTATGTCACTTTATATGAATGTTCAGTTTCCCCTGAATGTTAAAGAGACCATCTTTCTGGTATTTAGTCTGGTAAGCTTGCTCTATATTGTCTGCAGCTTCTCTAGAATGAGGGCTGAGATGTCCAGAGGAGCTGATGAGACCCCTGTCCCAGCAGTAGACCCAGGTGTGGAAAATCCTGAGTGGTGTGGAGAATTGGAAAATATTGTCCAAACCCTGAAGGGTTTGTCTGACCCTCTAGTCTGGGACTTTCCACATGAACAAATTCAGAACCCAGCTGAGGTGGGGAAATACTTGAAAGAGAAGTGTCATGATGACCCTAAGGAGAAAAAGCTCATTGCAATAATCTGGGCCCTAGCCTATGCTTATCGCACACTGCTAGATACTGTAGTGTTATAGCGTGTTTTTTGTTTTATTAGTAGGTTTATTGTTTGATTTGTAATTTGGTAGTTTCTTCATGCTGTTTCCTTTTTGTTCCTGCCGTTTCCCAGTATTTTCGTCACTTTTCCTGTTGCTAGATGCTAGTTTCTATTTCTCCAAACTTTGTTAGTTTGATTAAACTGTTCTCCTCCCTTGGGATTTTTATTGGTTTATACATTGTGGTTCCCGCCTTGTTATTTACTCTCAATTCTCCTGATTTGTTAAAGATTGTACCCTCCCCTGAGACCTGCCCCCAAATATAAGCTCCTTTTTCCCCCTGATCGGGGTACCGGAAGTCAGAAGAAGGGGAAGTTTGCCATCAAATAAAGTTACCCCGGGACCGGTGTACTGCTCTGTGTCTCTTACTGCGCCAACAGCTGGCAACTGGGATTCAACGGGGCTCGAGGGGGGATCTGCCACCCCCACCCCTCCTGTCATCAGCTAGCCAGGTGGAGTGGCGGCACTGTAGGGTGGCAGATAGAGGCAGGGGGGCAGGGAGATAAATCAGCAGCAACCCCAGTCACTCAGTCTGCTGCCAACACCCCAGCTACTCAGGTTGTAGCTATACAAGACAGTGAGCCTAACCCACTGGCAGTTGCCGCAGGAAAGAAGCACACAGGCAAAACCAATCAGCCAGTGACCGATGATGATGATCTGGGGGAAGGACCCTCAACACCAATTACTGATACAAAAGCCAAAGTTAAAGCAAGTGACACAACATCAGAAGCCACTATTAAGTCCTATTCCCTTAAGGACCTTCATGGCCTAAGAAAGGATTACACTTAATGACCTGATTAATCTATAATTAGTTGGTTAGTCTGTCTTTGGGATGATGCAGGTGAGGCTACAATTCTGGATGGTACTGAAGTGAGGCATTTGGGATTCCTGTCACATGACCTGGTTATGGACCAAGGAATGATGAGGGGGACTAACCCTCACAGTCTCTGAGCACGGATCTTGGGAAGTGTAGCACAAAGATACCTGTGTGCAGACGATCTCTATGTGCAGCAAACTCAGTGGAAGACTATAGAACAGGGGATTCAGTGCTTGAGAGAACTGGTGGTGGCAGAGATTGTCTTCTCAGATGACCTAACAACTAGGAATCCAGACTTGATACCATGTATACCAGTGATGTGGCGAAAACTGGTACGACTTGGGCCACAAGAATGCGCCTCTGATTTAGCAATAATGAAGTGGGATGACAGTGAGGAGACTGTGCTTGATATGGTGAAGAAGCTCTGAGCATATGCAGATGCTGTACATGGCCCAACACATGCCAGAATCGCAGTGGTGGAAACATGTCCGCAGAAATTAGAAGACAACATGGAGGAGAATCACAAGAAACTCTGGCAGGAGATTAAAGAGAGCTTTCTCCAAATCTCGGCAGTACAGATCAGAGGTTCTGGTACCAAACGTAGACATCCCCAAGATAGGGAGAGAAGGTACACCCCACAAGCTGAGCTGTGGTTCTTCCTGCGCTATTGTGGAGAAAACATGAGGAGATGGGATGGAAAATCTACTGCTGCTCTGGCACAATGGGTGTGTGAACTGAAGACTTAGAGAGGAAGTTCCAAAAGGGAAGCAGCTCCAGTGGCCCATAATCAAACTGCCATATATGATGATGATGACGATATTTTCAAACCCTTTGAAGGAACCTCCAAGACCTATGTCCAGGGACAGCAGGATAACCAGGCTTAGAGGGGGACTGCCTCTAGCCAGGTAGAGGCTAGGGAAAAACGTGTTTTTTGGACTGTGTGGATTTGTTGGCCTGGCACATCTGAAACACAAGAATATAAAGCTTTAGTCGACACTGGTGCGCAGTGCACATTAATCCCATCAAGACATGTGGGGACAGAAACTGTTTCTATTGCTGGTATGACAGGGGGAACACAGGATTTTACTTTGGTGGAAGATGAGGTGAGCCTGACTGTAAATAAGTGGAAGAAACATCTATTGTGACTGGCCCAGAGGCCCCATGCATTTTGGTCATGGACTTCCTCCTAAGTGGGTGTTTCAAAGACCCAAAGGGACTTAGGTGGGTGTTTGAAATAGCAGCTGTAGAGACAGAGGGCATCAAGCAATTGAACACCTTGCCTGAACTATCAGAAAACCCATCTGCAGTAGGACTCCTGAAGGTGGAAGAGCAACAAGTGCCGATTGCCACCTCGACAGTGCACTGCTGACAGTATAGAACAAATTGAGATGCCGTGATTCCCATCCACAAAATGATCTGTGAGCTGGAGAGCCATGAGGTGGTCATCAAAACCCACTCACCCTTCAACAATCCCATTTGGCCTGTGTGCAAGTCTGACAGAGAATGGAGATTGACTGTGGTCTATTGTGCCTTGAATGAAGTGGCTTCACTGCTGAGGGCTGGTGTGCTGGACATGCTGGAACTCCAGTACGAGCTTGAGTCCAAGGTAGCAAAGTGGTATGCCACTATCGATATTGCCAATGCATTTTTCTCCATTCCTCTGGCAGCAGAATGCAGGCCTCAGTTTGCCTTCACCTGGAGATGTGTGCAGTACACCTGGAACCAACTGCCCCAGGGGTGGAAACACAGCCCCACTATCTGCCATGGACTGATCCAGGCTGCACTAGAAAAGGATGAGGCTCCAGAACACCTGCAATATATTGATGACATCATTGTGTGGGGGAAGACGGCAACAGAAGTGTTTGAGAAAGGAGAGAAAATTGTCCAGATTCTCCTGAAAGCCGGCTTCACCATCAAGAAGAGCAAAGTCAAGGAACCTGCTCAAGATATCCAGTTCCTAGGAGTGAACGGATAAGTTGGACGGCGTTAGATTCCCGCCGATGTCATCAACAAGATCACAGCAATGTGTCCGCCATCCAGCAAGAAGGAAACACAAGCTTTCTGAGGCGCCATAGGTTTTTGGAGAATGCATATTCTTGAGTACAGTCAGATCGTGAGCCCTCTCTACCTGGTCACCCACAAGAAGAAAACTTTCCACTGGGGCCCTGAACTACAACAAGCCGTTGTCCAGATTAAGCAGGAGATCGCTCATGCGGTAGCCCTTGGACCAGTCAAGACAGGACCAGATGTGAAGAACATGCTCTACTCTGCAGCCGGGAACCATGGTTTGTCCTGGAGCCTTTGGCAGAAAGTGCCTGGGGAGACTCAAGGCCAACCACTAGGATTTTGGAGTGGAAGCTAGACACGGTCTGAAGCCAACTATACTCCAACAGAGAAGGAAATTTTAGCAGCCTATGAAGGAGTCGAAGCCACCTCAGAGGTAATAGGCACTGAAGCACAACTCCTCCTGGCACCCCGACTACCAGTACTGGGGTGGATGTTCAAAGCAAAGGTTCCCTCCACCCACCATGCCACCAATGCTACATGGAGCAAATGGATTGCTCTCATCACACAGTGCGCCCGTATTGGAAAACTGAATCGCCCTGGGATTCTGGAAATAATTACAAACTGGCTGGAAGGAGAAAACTTTGGTCTTGCTGATGAAGAGGAGCAAGAACTGACATGTACTGAAGAAGCGCCCCCATATAACCAACTGCCAGCGGAAGAAACACAATATGCTCTTTTTACTGATGGTTCCTGTCGCATGGTAGGAATGAACCGGAAGTGGAAAGCAGCTGTATGGAGCCCCACACGACAGGTTGCAGAGGCCACTGAAGGAGAAGGTGGATCAAGCCAACTTGCTGAACTCAAAGCTGTTCAACTGGCCTTGGACATTGCTGAAAGAGAGAGGTGGCCAAAGCTCTACCTCTACACTGATTCATGGATGGTAGCCAATGCTCTGTGGGGATGGCTGGAGAGGTGGAAAGAGGCTAACTGGCAGCATAGAGGAAAACAAATTTCTGCTGCTGAAGAGTGGAAAGACATCGCGACCAGGGTAGGGAGGCTACCTGTGAAAGTCTGCCACGTAGATGCCCATGTCCCCAAGAGTAAAGCCAATGAGGAGCACCAAAACAATGAGCAGGTAGACCAGGCTGCAAAGATAGAAGTGTCAAAGATAGACTTAGATTGGCAACACAAGGAAGAGTTATTCCTAACTCGATGGGCCCATGATGCCTCAGGCCATCAGCGTAGAGATGCCACCTATAAGTGGGCATGGGACTGAGGGGTGGATTTAACCATGGACAGTATTTCTCAGGTTATCCATGACTGTGAGACGTGTGCTGCCATCAAGCAGGCCAAGTGAGTGAAGCCCATATGGTATGGTGGGCAGTGGTCCAAATACAAGTATGGGGAGGCCTAGCAGATTGACTACATCACACTGCCCCAGACACACCAAGGCAAGTGCTATGTGCTGACAAAGGTAGAAGCCACCACAGGATGGTTGGAAACCTACCCTGTGCCTCATGCTATGGCCTGTAACACCATCCTGGGCCTTGAAAAGCAAGTCCTGTGGAGACATGGTACCCCTGAGAGGATTGAGTTAGACAACAGGACTCATTTCAAGAACAGCCTTATCAACACCTGGGCTAGGGAACATGGCATTGAGTGGGTGTACTATATCCTCTACCATGCACCAGCTGCAGGCAAAGTGGAGCAGTACAACAGACTGTGAAAAACCACCTTGAAAGCATTAGGTGGGGGATCTTTCAAAAACTGGTAGCAGCATCGGGCAGAAGCTACCTGGTTTGTTAACACCCAAGGCTCTACTAACTGAGTGGGTCCTGCCCAATCTGAGCCTTTTCATAGAGTAGATGAAGACATAGTCCCAGTGTTACATGTCAGAGGTTTTTTAGGGAAGACAATTTGGATCAATTCTGCCTCGAGTACAGACAAACCCATTCATAGAGTTGTTTTTACTTCGGGACCAGGTTGCACATGGTGGATAATGCAAAAAGATGGAAGAACACGATGTGTATCTCAGAGAGATCTGATTCTTGGGTGAGAACTATGTGTAAATATCACTGCTGAATGTTACTGCCATTGTCTGTGTATATGTCATGGTTTGACCCTGGCACAATTCCAGGGCCCTTATGAAAGGTGTATTTCTAAAATGGTTACTGTGAGATGTAACCTGGAAACAGAACAAAGCAGGCTTTTACTTGGGGATGGAGGGAAAAACACAATACTTTATTAATTACAATATCTAAAAAGGAACACACACACAAAGATAAGAAATGAAAACTCTCCAAATACATTCTTCTTCCCCTCTCCCTTTTTTCCACAGAATGAAATAACAGCTTAGATTTCTACTCAGTCACCATCTTTTAGGTAATCAACTTCCAGTCCATTACCACCTTTCAAATAATCAACCCTCAAATCCATCAGGGAGAGAGGAGTCCCCCCTTGCACCATAGGCTTCTCCCGGAAGCACAATTGAAACTTCCTGTGCTTCTGTGTCACTTATGGCCCCGCCTAGAGAATATAGGTTCTCGTGACTTCTCCCCCCCCATGTCCAGTGCTCTCATCATTGGACACGGGCCAGGACTGCTTTTAGGGTTTTTTGTTTAAAGATGTTTTACCTAGTTCCAGAAGCAGCAGTCTCTCAACTTCGGGACACCAGTGTCTCCTAAATTTCACTCCCTGGGGCCGAGGGGCCTCGTGAACAGAGATTTCCAACCTTCTCTGAAGACAGAGGGCATCTCACACCCTTCTCATCTATCTCTGTTCTCGCCACTGCTTCACTTCTCAACTTTGGGACACTAGTCCCCCCTAAATTTCACCCCCTGGGGCCGAGGGGCCTCATGAACAGAGATCTTCTTCTCTACGGAGACAGAGGGTATTTTACACTTTCTTCAGCCGTCTCTGTTCACGCTGCTGCTTCACTTTTGATTCTAAGGTGTTGCCTCCCCCTAAATACAGTCTCTGGGTCACAGGGAAAAACATGGGTCTGTCTATGGCCATACAAGAAAGAGTCTAGCCCAAGGCTACTCTATCATCTCTTCTCACCTAGGATTCTTCTTACCTCTTCCAGCTTTCTTTACGCTTGCCCATTTCATCTCTCATCTCTCTTTCTTCATTCTGATTCAGGAAGATCAGTATTTGTAAAGTTTCCATTATTCTACCAAGAGGTTAAAATCTTTGCTTCTGCTTGCCCAGGACTCCCACAGCTGCCGGGCACCTTCTCTCACCGCATCCCCCGCTTCTGGCCAGCTGTACTGCTAGTACAGTCCCTATCACTCTCTCCCGGGAGAGAGGGCTGCCCAGCCATCCCAAGTCTCTTCCACCCCTGCACGGTCTCCTCCACCCCTGCACTTTTTGGGGCTCCGGCCTCCTCCCCACAAGTCGCATGGCCTCCCCCTCCCCCACCCAGACGCAACTAGGCAGAAGAGGTAGTTAGACTCTACTCACCCAACGTCAGATTCTAAAAAAGAAGTTCTCTTAGAATCTTCTGCTTTTAACCCCTGTATGTTCTCAGAGGTGTATCTCAAATCCCTAGTGGCCACACCAGGTGCCAATTTCAAATCTGGCTACTGATTGGTTTGACCTCAACTTTTCCAGAAACTCATTTCCAGTCCAAACCACAACAGTATAGCTGTATATTGGATGTATAATGTATGTGATTGCAAAGTTAGAATATATATATGTTTTAGTAGTAAGCTGGCAATATGGGGATAAGGGTTGGAATGTCCTGGGTTGACTGTATGATGCTTTTATCCCAAATCGTCTGTTCTGTTTATGCTGAATAATAAGTTTTGCACCTTTAAGACTTGCTCCAGAGACTGAAGGGGGGAAGGGAAGAAGCGCACAGTTTGTTTTCAGACTGCACTCACTCCTCCACATTCGTCCTCCTGGACTGTGTTGTCTGTGGATGGACAGACAGTGGGACAGAGCTCTCCTTTGCTTTTAGTTAGTTTTAGCTAGCTGAGGCAGAGAAGTTCCCCGGACTTGTAGCAGTGGGGGTTTTGGGGTTTTTTTAGGGCTATTTGAGGCTCCTTTGAAGTGGGTTTTGGGTATGTTTGGTCTCTGACTGTTTGGTTGGCATGGCAGTTTGAAAATGTTTAGTCTGTGTTTTCCTCCTGTCTAGCCTGTGGCAGTTGGAGTGATTTCTCTGTGTCTGTCTCCAAAGATCCTGCCCCTAGCCTGGAGAATTCTCTGTCAGTTGTAGTCTTTTCTCTTTACTATTGGTTTTTCCTTCCCGCCTTGGCTTCTGACCTTCCCACCCCACCCCCCCGATTTCGCGCCCTCTCCTACATAAAAGCAGCAGTTTTCTCTGTCCCCTTGCTCTCTGCCACTGCCTTCCCCTTCGAGATGCCAGCTCCCGCGCACTGCCGGACTCCGCGCGGCGCCGGCACTCCGTCCGCAGCCGGCACCCTTCTCCACCGTGGGAAAGGACATCGCCCCGCTCCTGCCCGCCCCTGCCAGAGCCGCTGCCACCCCCCGTGCAGCCGCGGTTTCTGCTGGGAGAGAGGGATCCCTTGTGGCGCCTGCTCCGCTCCGCTGCACGGCTGCGGTTTCTACTGAGGGACAGAGATTGCCCCACACGGCTCCAGCCGCCCTGCTCCACCGGCCCTGCTGCCACCCCCTGCGCAGCTGCGGCTCCTGCCGGGAGAGGAATCGCTCGCACTACCACCGCTGCCCGCGATTCCCCCCACGGGGCGAGAGAGAGACAGTCGGCGCCGCAGCTGCCGCTGCCTCCAAGTGCTACATCAACTGTCTCGCGTCGGTGCTGCTGCCACGGCGGGAAAGCCACGCTGCCAACTCCAAGCGCCGTCACCCGACAGCACCATCCCTGCGCAGGAGAGAAACCCCGGCGGCACCATCCTCGCGCGGGAGAGAAATAAAAGCAGCTCCGAGAAGCAAGCACAGGGCCCTTCTTTATTTCCTTTGCCACGAATCCTTAAACGTTGCACCCTCATTCTGAGCCAGCCGAACCGTGACCCTGCCCGCTGGCGGCAGAGACAGGGCACGGCCAGCCTTGACACGTGCCCTGATCTCCTCCCGTGGCCAGGGCACAACGTCACGGACTGTGGTTTTTCTTTTTTCTTGGACCTGTTTAAACCTGCTCTGGACTGAACATACAGAAGAGCACCGGCAGCTCGCACCTGTGGCCCACCAGGCCGGGCCTGGACTGTGGCATTTCCAGCACCAGAGGGAATTATAAGAGACTGAGTGAGCCAAGCTGCAACCCGGGGAGGGGACTTTTCTGAGTTTGTCATCTCTTTTGGAGCAGCAAGAGGTTTTATTGTTTAATAAACAGGTTTCTTTCCACTTTTCTCCAAGGAGGTATTTTCTCCCTAACCGGTTGGGGGGAGGGGCCAATTGAATCTGCTCTTCTAGAGGAACCCCTTTGGGGGTTCTTTCCCAAATTTGCCCTGAACCAGGACAGTCTTATACATAAATCCTGAGTTTTGACTCCTGCTTACAAAGATACTAATGTAAAAGTTACCCTTTTGGTCACAGTGCTTTGAAAAAAAATGTTGTTAATTTTATGTAATTAATTAACTTGCATCTGCATTGTATGTAAATTAAGCATCCAGAAAACCTGTGTATAAAAAGCTGGATTTTCCCTCTCATGTCAGTACTCCTTGGAAAGATATCTTTTTGATGTGAAGGTGAAAGATTTGTTTCTGTACTTGTCACTGATAGTTACTGATATAGGCATAACAGTTGTTCAGAGGCAGAAGGTACAGGGTAACAACTGTCTTCTCTGTCTACCTCTTACACTGTCTTGGAATCAGTTCTTCCACAGGTACTTTCCCAATTTCATATACTGTTTTGCTCTCTGATATGTTGTCTTCCTGGGATAAATGTCAGGTATTACCTTACAACAAGTTTTTTTTATTTTATGGTAGCTTCTGAAAGGCAGAAAGTACCTGGCATTTTGCTAGAAAGACACAAGCTTTTCATAAAGAATGCTGGAATGTGTGTGTTTAGTGTTGGTAGTAGTTCTATTGATGCAACCAGGATATATGCAAGTAGCATAATTTTGTTTAAGGAAGTGATGAACATAAAGCATTTCAAGAATTTGATAGGAGCCAGCTGAAAATGAGGCATAGCAAGCTGAGAAGAACAGCTAGTAATAACTCTAAAATATAAGACTGCATTACAGAGACCTTTTGTCTAAACAATCCCTTCACAAAAGAAGGTGGCACAAGGAGTCTCTGTAAGGATACGCATAGGTGAGCCATCCTTGTTTTGGGACTGCAGGAGAGGGATACTGCCTAGTAGAAAAAATGGGAATAGTGTCTGTTCCCCAAACATGGCAGATACCCAAGGACAGATGAAAGTCTCAATAAAGATTGCATGGGTCTGTGCCCCCCACACTTTCATTTCAGTTCCAGAGAGCACAACAGGCGCAAGAGTCATTCTGGCTAGTAGGTCTGCTTATAAATCACAGTGGAGCCCTATTTTTACAGCTTTAGAAATTCTCTACAAAATGAAAAGAGATGTCTCAGGATCTCCTATGTCAAGGTCACTCCGAGGAGTGTTAAAAAGTCTATTTTCCCCAACCCAGTTGTCGAAGAAGGAGTCAGAAGTCTTCAGCTGTGGTTCTCAAGGTTGTTTATTATTTCTTATCTAAAACGTTTTCTGTCTAGCCTGCCGAGGTCTGTTCAGCTGGTCAGTCTGAGGCACACTGCCCGCCCACGGGGCTGGTGTTGTCTTTTATACTATAAACTACTTATTCGATATTTACAATTATGTTCCAATACCTATCACCTATGTTAGACAGTGACTTTCTACTTTACACCAATCCCAAAGTGCCATCATCACCAAGAAGATGGAGGCTAGGAGGAAGAAGGAAGAAGGACAGGACAACGCCCAAATTCCTCCATCTTGTCCCCTAGACCCCCATACTAAAATTCTTCAAAATTCCACCTTTCACCCTGTGACAACTACTGTTATGCTACTTAAACTTTTGTGACTTGTAATTCTTCATATAAAGTTGGTAATTTGCTCCATGGGTTGAGAACGAATTCCCAAGTGTCTTTACTACACCTCCACATGCCATACATGGGATAAAGTCCCCATGGTGCATATGAGGAATATATTAGAGAAGCTAATTTAGGGAAGTCCTGCCTCAAGCAAAGGCAAACCCATCTGTGGGATTGTTATTGCTCAAGGACCAGAGTGCATTTAGCGGGCAGTTCAGAAAGATGGGAAAATGAGATATGTACCTCAAGGGATTTGATCTTTGGGTGAGAACAGTCTGTAATGTTGAAATGTATAATATTGTTTGCTGAATGACACTGCCACTTTATGTCATAACTACCTGTAACGACTGAGGCATGGACTCAAACCAGCAGGGAATGTGAATCACTTATTCTAAGAAACGAGCTGTGTAGCAGGCACAAGGCCTGCAAGGCCCTGGAGATCTGAAGCCTGAGCTAGGAAATACCAAAGTCAGCATGACTAAGGTTTTTAGAAGCCCCTCTCTTCCGCCTTTCGGACCCTGTTATCTCTCTGTATATCCATAGGTCACTTTTCCCCTGACCCTTACTATTGGACAGTTTTCAATCCCCCTGTAAGGTATAAAAACCCCTAGCCCTGCCCCATTCGGCAGAGGAGAGCTGTCACTGGAACCTTCGCGGAGACCCCAATAAAAGAACCCTGCGGAACCCACACAGCGCTGCTCTCTCTCTCTCTGCGTCTGCTGCGGCGATACCCAGGGTGACGGCCCCAGGCATGCTGAAAGAGCTGAAATCACTAATGAGCTGAGCTGCAAATCACTATAGCTTGCCTGGGTGCCTGAGCCCCCCGCTGGGCGATCCTGGACCCTCCGTGAGCTATCCTGGACAACCGGCCTCCCCGCTGGGCTTCTGCCCCTGGGGGCCATAGCTGGCGCACCGAACATAGCGGACGCCCGAACAGCGAGGGGCCCCTGGGCCGACATCTGAACCGCCGTGATAGCCTGGCCGCGGAACTGAATGCCGGACCTGGCATTCCAGAGGAGCAGCATTTCTTCGTGAAATTGTCACTGCCTCCGCTCGCCAGAGATCCTGGAAGGAGAAGCTCTTCGTTTTAGAAGGACTCTTCTGAAAAGGAGGTCAGCCGACCCGCACCCCGATACCTGAGCACGCGACTGTTCGCGGAGGCTGACGAGCAGACGACCCCCAGCAGAACTTTGACCCACAACAGGCTGAAAAGTGTAAGTTTAACACAGCCTCTCTTGCGCGCAAAATATTTTTCCTTGGGTCCTTTTTTTTTTGGGGTTTTTTCTCTTTTTTTTCCTCTTTTTTCTGCTGGCGGGAACTGAAAAATGGGATCAAAGCTTAGTAAACGATCCCAGAACGAGAGAGATTTATATTCCCTAATCCTAGAAATCCTATCTTCTAACAACTTTTCTTTTTCTAAAGGTAACCTTTCAAAAACTAACCTGAAACATTTTATAAAGTGGATTCTGTGCCACTTCCCAGATACTAATACACAGACTATTACCTTAGACTCCTTTTGGGATACAATTGGGACCACGATATATAAGTTTCAAACTAACCAAGACTTTTCTGTAACCCGGTTTTTACCTATGTTTCACGCTATCACTAAAGCTGTAGAAAAAACTAACAAAAAGATTTTAACCTCAGGGCTAACTTCTGTCAAACGAAACGAAAAGTTCTTATCTCACTTAACAGAAGCGCCTATTTCAAATGCTAATGGAGGAGATAACACCCCCTCCACCCTGGATTCCTGCACTCAGCTGGGTCCTAGTGTCCTGCCGTCTGCGCCGCAACCCCCCGACCCCAGGGCGCCCACGGCCCCTGCCCACCCCCTCCTCCCCCCCCGCCTTCCCCTCGGGAGCCACACCCTGCGCGCCTCCTTGCTCTGTGTTATCTCCGAGAGCATCTGCGCCAGTTCCCGCCGGGACCGACCCAAACCCCACCCCTCCCCCTGCTCCCCCCGACCCTGCTGGGGCCCCCCCCACCCCCTTTGCCGTCCCTCCTGCCCCCGCCGCGCCCGCCCCCACTCCCTCTCCCGCCCTCGCCCCCCCCGCTACCATCGCGTCTTTCCCTGCCCCCGGCATCATCCCTGCTGCGGGACCGGACCAGCCCGCCTGCGTCTCCGCGCCCCCCCCCACCATCGCGCCTTTGCCTGCCGCCGGAATTGCATCCGCCGCACCCTCTTCCAGTCCCGCCACCTCCTACATCCAGCACCTCCCCTGCCCCCATACCCTCGCTGTGCAACCCCATACCCACGCTCCGCAGCCCCCGGTCGGGACCCCCCAGACTTCCTTCAGTTCAGCCCCCCCTCCCCACGCCCCCCAGTCCTGTGCATGCTGTATCACGCATTGCACGGCCACCCCGCCATGTGCCACGTGTAGCCACGTCCTGCCATGTGCTGCCCTATACCCAGTCCAGCCACATGCACCTCTGCCAAATGCAGCTCCAGCCAGCTATAAGAAACATAAGGCAAGGCCTGCTAGCTCTCACTTCTCGTCATCTGATGACAGCAGTGACAGCGATTCTGATTTGGAAATAGAGTATGTAGATCCTTGGGCAAAAATAAAAATGGAAGCCACACAGGCAGGGGACTGGCAATTAGCTCAGAGAATTACTGCCTTTCCAGTAGAATATAAGAAGGGAAAAAAAGGAGGTGCCACTAATAGAAAGACATGGGAACCTATTACAAATAAAGAACTTGTGCAATTAAGAAACACAGCCACAGAACATGGTAGAAGTTCACATATTTTTAGAAATTTCCTAGAGGCTACGTTCTCAGCACATGTTCTGGTACCCCACGATATTAAAAATATTGCCCAGTGCCTCCTTTCTCCCGCCGAGTACATGCTTTGGGAAAGGCATTGGAAAAAGCAATTAAAAACATTATCAGATAACTATGCTGCAGATGCTGATAAGTCAAATTTTACACTCGAACAGCTGGCTGGTGAAGGGGATTTGCAAAAACCCTCTGACCAAGCTGATACTTTACCTAAGGCAACATTACAAGACGTGGCTATAGCAGCAAAAACCTCCTTACTTCTTACCCCTGATGACTCTATTCCTACCCAACACTTTTCTAGTATCAAACAAGGAATAGATGAAAGCTTTATCAAATTTGTGGATAGAATTAAGGATGCTCTGGAAAAACAGATAGAGAGCACAGAGGCAAGAAAAGAACTGTTGTGTAAACTTGCCATGAGTAATGCGAATGAAAAATGTAAAGCAATTCTGAGAGCCTTACCCTTAGACACAGAACCTACCATAGAGCAAATGCTGGAAAGCTGCACACGCCACTTGTCCACTGAAGACACAGTGGCCCAAGCAGTAACTAAGGGTGTCGCAGAAGGAGTTTCTAGTGCATATGCAGTAATAGCTTCTAAAGATCAGGTCCGCTGCTACCACTGCGGAGTTTTTGGACATTTTATAAAGGACTGTCCAGAGAGGTCACCTCCCAGGTACCCTCGCAATTTCTACCAAAGGCCCCAGAATCAGCAGTACTATCAGCCGCGTCCGGGAAACTTCCATCGGAGCGTGGTGGGGCCCCACGCCAGGACACCAAATCAAAGGCCATCCAGACCCAGTCACGCACCATCCCAGGAGATTCCAGACCACATGAGGAGGATCCAACACACGGAGCCATACCAAAGGGAACGCGCCGTCAGCTGGTAACTGCACTGTCCATTGACTTTAAAAATGACAATGTTTATCGTGTTCCCACAGGCAAACGTGGGCCAAAAGGAGGTCCTTCTAACATCCTAATTATAGGTGATTCTCTCCATAGCCCAAAGGAAATATTTGTTGTTCCAGAAGTACAAACAGTGTACTCGGGACAAGAAATCTCTGTCCAGGTGTACTGCACAGACTTACCATATTTTCTTCCAAAGGGTACCCCATTTGCACAGGCCTTTCTACTCCCTAAGAATCACAGGGAACAGCTTCCTCTCAACCCCACAGCAATGTGGATACAAGTTGTGGGACCGAGTAAGCCTGTCATCGAGTGCGGTCTTACCTGCAGAGGAGAGAAGTTCCACCTACCAGGGATGCTGGACACCGGTGCAGACGTGACCATCATCGCCCGCTCTGAATGGCCAGCACACTGGGAACTACAACCTGTGGCAGGCATGATCACAGGGATCGGTGGAGCTACAGCTTCTATGCGGAGCAAGAACAACATCCTCGTCGAAGGGCCTGAAGGCAAGTTGGCAACCATCCGCCCATTCGTGGTAAGGGCCCCCATCACCTTGTATGGACGGGACATTTTATGTCAGTGGGGTGCCTCCCTACGTATTCCCAGTCCGGATTTCTAATTGGGGCCACTGAGGAGCGCGCACTGCCAGACACTCCTCGTCTCACCTGGAAATGCCATGACCCGATCTGGATCGAGCAGTGGCCCCTCTCTAAAGTCAAACTGCGCGCACTACATGCTCTTGTGGATGAACAGCTGGCCAAAGGCCACATCGTAGAGACCACCAGCCCTTGGAATTCTCCAGTCTTCGTACTACAAAAGCCTGGAACGGACAGGTGGAGGCTCCTCCACGATCTTCGCAAAATCAACGAGGTCATCGAGGATATGGGTCCCCTCCAGCCTGGCCTGCCCTCACCATCGATGCTGCCTAGAGACTGGACACTTGCTATCATTGATATTAAAGACTGTTTCTTCAGCATCCCGCTGCATCCCCAGGACGCTCCACGGTTTGCCTTCTCCGTCCCCTCTCTTAACAGAGAGGCTCCACTCAAGAGATATCATTGGTGTTTTCTTCCACAAGGACGAAAGTGCAGTCCCAGTATATGCCAGTGGTATGTTGCTCACATCCTGTCTCCTGTTCGGAACCTATTCCCAGGTGCGATCATCCATCACTATATGGACGATATCCTGGTCTGTGCACCAGAAAAAACGTACTTGGACAAAGCAGTTAAAAGGACTATTGAAACCATAGAAAAGGCAGGATTTGAGATCCGTGAGGACAAAATACAGTACACCAACCCATGGACTTACCTTGGACTCCAGATCCGGGAACGGACCATCGTACCCCAGCAGCTCGCCATCCGAGACGACCCAAAAACCCTGAGAGACTTACACAGTCTGTGCGGATCCATCAACTGGGTACGTCCACTGCTAGGAATTACAACAGAGGACCTCGCTCCACTGTTCAGCCTTCTTCGGGGCAAGGAGAATCTGGACTCTCCATGCACTCTAACACCAGAGGCCCGAGATGCCATCACCAAGGTCCAGGAAGCCCTGTCTTCACGCAAAGCCCATCACTTTGAGCCCAGCCTGCCTTTCCAGTTCGTCATTCTGGGAAAAGCACCTAGGTTCTATGGACTGATTTTTCAATGGGACACTCAACTTCGAGACCCTCTACTAATCCTGGAGTGGATCTTTACAAATAACCAAACCACAAAAACAATTACCACCTTCCAGGAAATTATGGCACATTTAATAAAAAAGGCTAGAACTCGCCTCCGTTCCCTTGCAGGGTGTGAGTTCACATGCATTTATTTGCCAATGACCACTGGGGATCTGGAACATTTGCTCCAGACCAATGAGAGTCTCCAGTATGCCTTAGATAGCTATACAGGCCAAATTTCAGTGCATATCCCAAAACATAAGCTTTTTAATCGTGATGTAACATTTCACCTGACTCCAAAATTAGTCCAAAGTAGGACACCTCTCAAAGCTCTAACCGTCTTTACAGATGGCTCAGGGTCATCCCACAAGTCGGTAATGACATGGAGGGACCCTAAAACCCAAAATTGGGAATCTGACATAAAAATAGTGGAGGGATCTCCACAGATTGCGGAGTTAGCAGCTGTTGTCAGAGCCTTTGAGAAATTCAAAGACGAACCTTTTAATCTGGTCACAGATTCAGCTTATGTTGCTGGCATAGCTATGAGAGCAGAACATGCTCTTCTCAAAGAGGTTTCCAATCCAAAGTTATACCAATTGATTTCTACATTAACACGCTTAATTTCCCACAGAAAACAACCTTACTATATAATGCATGTGAGGTCACACACTGACCTCCCAGGTTTCATTGCAGAAGGGAACAGGAAAGCAGACACCTTAGCCATGGCAATAGAGACTGCTAATGTCCCTAACATCTTTGCCCAGGCAAAGTTGTCACACTCATTTTTTCATCAAAATGTGCCTGCCCTTATCAGAATGTTCAAGCTTTCAAAAGATCAGGCAAAAGCTATTGTTGCCACATGCCCGAACTGTCAAAACTACCAAATACCATCCATGGGGACGGGAGTCAATCCCCGAGGTTTAAACAGCCGCCAGCTGTGGCAGACAGATGTAACCCACTTTGCACCTTTTGGAAGGTCAAAGTACGTGCATGTATCGGTTGATACGTTCTCAGGAGCAGTATTTGCATCAACACATACAGGAGAAACTGCGCAGCACACCATAAAACATTTTCTCCTCGCATTTGCAACCCTGGGAGTACCAAAGGAGATCAAAACAGACAATGGACCTGCCTATACCTCTCGTAAGTTAAAAGAGTTCTTCAGTGAGTGGGGAATACAACACAAGACAGGTATACCTGCAAACCCCACAGGACAATCCATCGTGGAAAGGACACATCAAACTCTCAAAAGAGTCCTCAATCAGCAACAGAGAGGAACAAAAATCACTTCTCCAGTTGAAAGACTTTGCAAGGCTCTCTATGTCATCAACTTCCTGAACTGTACAACCTCAGAGCCTGATCCACCAATACTTCGACACTTTGCAAATACCACCCAAGCAAAGCTCTCAGAGAAACCACCTGTGCTGGTGAAGGATTCAGAAACACATAAAGTCTCTGGACCTTTCGAACTCATCACGTGGGGAAGAGGATACGCGTGTGTTCTGCTACCATCTGGTCCAAGATGGTACCCAGGGAAAAACATAAAACCATACCTAGGCGCTGCAAATACCACTTCCACAAGCAGTGACAAGAATCCTCCTGAGTCAAACACAAGACCTCCTCAAAACCAGACCAGCTCGGCCTGGAGACGAAGACGTCGCCAAACGTCCACAAGTGGAGGAGACGACTGTCCCATCACACGACAGCAGACAAAACAGAAAGCTGAACAACATTCTGTGGCATCAAGCCCTAGGCCAGGCACAGCCTGAAAACAAACTGTTCTTTGAATTAGATGTTATTACCCTTTTTACCCTAAAAACCCTATTATCCCTTTTATCTACCCTTACCAAAAGCCTCTAACCTTTTACCCACTCCCCCACTCTTAGTACCATAAAAAAAAAAAAAAAAAAAAAACAAACAGTAAAAAAAACTAAAAATAAAAGGGGGGAGGTGGAAGGAACAGAGGAAAGGAACAAGAAAGGAACCCTAACCCTCCCCTCCTACCATAAAAATAACAAGTTTTGCTTATATTCCCTATCAGAAGCCCCATTCCTGCCCAAAGATGAAAAATATCTCCGTTGGCGCTGTCCTCACTGCTGCCTGGATGTTCCTCACCGTGCCATGTGCCGTCGGTTGGATCGGCCCACAGCCGAGCCATAATGTCTGGGTAACCTTAGCAAGAACATTAAAACAGGATAACATGTGCTTATCCATGGGGAGCGTTGATAACCCACTTTCCACATGTCTAGTAGGAATTCCTTTCGTAGCCGATGACTGGCCCGCCTATAATTCAGAGCTTCTCCGCACCACAGGTAAGCGACCCCACCAGGTAGAAACTTGGGACCAGTGGACAAAAATACTGCCCAATGCTCTTGAGGAACCCCAGGAATTGGATCTGTTGGGGTCCTCTAAGGCCACCTTCTGTGTCAAATTTTACTTTAGACATCCAAAGAATAATTTGCCTGAAATTGATCTGAACAAAAAACACATACCGAAAAGACATATCACCAATTAACAAAGCCTACAACCCTCACAATTGGTGTAATTACACTGCTCGTGTGATCTCTGTGTCCTCTCTCCACCCCAAAGTTCTACCCAAGGGAACGTTTCTCATCTGTGGTGACAGAGTATGGGCTGGGATCCCCTCACGACTCCAGGGAGGTCCCTGTACCCTAGGAAAACTTTCCACCCTTACACCAAATATCACCTTGTTGCACAATTGGAAAAAAGAGAGCGAATTAAAACGCCACAAAAGGTCCTACACAGCATTTGATGAAAATTGCGATCCCAAATTATACGATTGGAACAAACCTAAAAAGATAGCGGCCTCTATATTCCTACCATGGGCAGCTGCAGCTAAGGCCCTGGGTGACATAAATCACCTTGGGTGCTGGCTCAGTAGGCAAGCTAACGCTACTTCTGCTGCCCTGAGCGATCTCTTAAAGGAAGAAGAAACCACAAGACATGCCTCACTCCAAAATCGAGCAGCGATTGACTTCCTGCTGCTTGCCCATGGACATGGCTGCGAGGACTTCGAAGGGATGTGCTGCTTCAATCTCTCTTCACGCTCGGAATCCATCCACGCCAACATCCAGAAACTGAAGGGGCTTGTGAAGGACTTAAAAGTAGAACAGACCCCAGACTGGGTCAATGATCTCTTCGGTCAATGGGGATTAACGGGATGGGTTGCATCTTTGGTTAAGGGAATGTTGTGGATTTTTCTTGTAATTGTCATCGTGTTACTTATGTTCTCATGCCTTGTCCATTGTTTTAAAAGAACCATAGGGAACGCCTTTTTTCTAAATACAGAAAGTGGAGTTGTAGCAGGCACAAGGCCTGCAAGGCCCTGGAGATCTGAAGCCTGAGCTAGGAAATACCAAAGTCAGCATGACTAAGGTTTTTAGAAGCCCCTCTCTTCCGCCTTTCGGACCCTGTTATCTCTCTGTATATCCATAGGTCACTTTTCCCCTGACCCTTACTATTGGACAGTTTTCAATCCCCCTGTAAGGTATAAAAACCCCTAGCCCTGCCCCATTCGGCAGAGGAGAGCTGTCACTGGAACCTTCGCGGAGACCCCAATAAAAGAACCCTGCGGAACCCACACAGCGCTGCTCTCTCTCTCTCTGCGTCTGCTGCGGCGATACCCAGGGTGACGGCCCCAGGCATGCTGAAAGAGCTGAAATCACTAATGAGCTGAGCTGCAAATCACTATAGCTTGCCTGGGTGCCTGAGCCCCCCGCTGGGCGATCCTGGACCCTCCGTGAGCTATCCTGGACAACCGGCCTCCCCGCTGGGCTTCTGCCCCTGGGGGCCATAGAGCTGGTTTTATACACTTCTTCCAGACACTATTTCCTTATATGGTAATTCTCACTAAGTGACCTATCACACATTGCCATGTCAGCAACACTCTTTTTAATGTGATCACATGCTATTCACCTGTCTGGTAGCTTCTGGCAGGGTCCTCTCTGCAGGGGTCTGCTGTGTGGCACCTCTTCCCCCCAAGGTCAGGCAGAGACAAGCCTCCCTGTGCTGCCATGTGCTTCTCTGTGCCGCCATGGCATTCTGCAGGTGCATCCCACAGCCTGTAACTCAATTCTTGCAACTACCCTGGACAATGAGTATGGACTGCTCCACATACACCAGCTGTGAGCTCCTGATGCAGCAAACAGCTGACAGTACACCAGCCCTCCTGCCCTGGAAGACATTTAGAATGGATAGAATCCACAGTCATGAACTAAGTGAACTCAACAGACATTTTGGTAGGATGGCTATTGACTAAGGGAATTATACCCCTGCTTATGTGTATATATATGTATATTTGGAATGTGTGGAATCTGGGCATGGTGTCTCTGGTATAGAATAAGGGATGGATAATGTCCTGGTTCCAGCCAGGACAGGGTTTACTCTTGAGCAGCCAGGAGGGGCACAGCCAGGAGCCTGGGGTAATTCTATACTACTGCATGCCATGTGCAGAAGTATAGTGTCTTTTTCAAGTTTGCCTGGGTGTGGTCAGATAGCACCAGGTTCTATGTGATGAGTAATCACGTGTGAATCATTCACCTGTCTTCTACACTCTGTTTTTAGTATTGTTGTACATTATTTTTTGAACAGCCTGGTTCTTGGTAGTAGGGGTGGCCACAGAGGTAGCTTCTGTGAGAAGCTGCTAGAAGCTTCCACCATGTCCAGCAGAGCCAATCCCTGATGGCTCTGAAGATGGACATGCTGCTGGCCCAGCCTGGGCCAATTAGACACAGAGGTAACACCTTTGTGATAACATATTTAAGAAGAAAATCAAAACAAAGTTTGTGGTGCAGTTTTAATTATGACTAGAGAAGAGTGAGAATATGTGAGAGAAACAGCAATGGAGACACCAAGGTCAGTGAAGAAAGAGCAGGAGGAGGTGATCCAGGTGATGCCTGGAGAGGTTACCTAAAACAGAGGCTAAAAAGAGTTAAAAGAGAAAAGATAAAAGTGGGTGTTTATTGAAAGGCCTTCAAAGGGCACACCTTGGGCAGTGCAGGAATCTCACAGAAATACACCCAAGATGGATGACTGTCACATGTTTTTCAGACAGATGTAAGTTTGGTCTATTTGTGTATCAGAGGTTAATTGTCCAATTACAGCTTCCGGTAATGGAGTCACATTCCCCCAGTTTGCCCCCCTACTTCACTGTTGTTTACATTTTTGGGGGCATGAAAAGGTGAGGTGTCCTTGAGTTTCAGGGCTAGAGACAAATTGTTTTGTCTGAATAAAATGGGAGAACAGTAGCGGACAGGCTATGGAGTTTTAGAGTTACACGCTAAAGCAGTATGGATTTGAAAAATATAAAAGCTAAAACTTAAGGTATCACAGACACCAGAGCCAAGATTCCTCTGCAGGCTGTGGTGAAGACCATGGTGAAGCAGGCTGTCCCCCTGCAGCCCATGGAGGTCCATGGATATCATTGTGTTCAAGGGAGCCAGGACGTGGGAAGAGATGAGAATCTTGACTCCGTGTTTCAGAAGGCTGATTTTTTATATTATGATATATATAATATTAAAATGCTATATTAAAACTATATTAAAAAGAATAGAGAGAAAAGGATCCATCAGAAGGCTAGAAAGAACAGGAGTGGAATGAGGAATGATAACAAAAGCTCGTGACTCCCAGAGAGTCCAATGCGGCTGCATCTTTGATTGGTTCTTAAGTAGAAACAACTCACAGAAACCAATCCAAAATGCACCTGTTGGTAAACAATTTCCAGACCACATTCCACAGCCATCAGATAGTTAATTGTTTACATTTCTTTTCTGAGGCTTCTCAGCTAGAATAGGAGAAAAATCCTAGCAAAGGATTTTTCATAAAATATCATTGCTACACATGGGGAAGCAGAGATCCACCTGCAGCCTGTGGGGGAGGTGCCCATGCCAGAGTGGGTGGATGCCTGGAGGAGGCAGTGATCCTATGGGAGACATGTGGAGAGAGGTGCCCTGCTCCTATGCTGGAGCAGCCTGTTCTTGAAGGACTGCACCCCATGGAAGAGTGACCCACACTGCAGCAATTTGAGGGGTACTGTTGTCCATGAGATGGATTCATGTTGCAGCAGTTCGCAGAGAGCTGTGGCTTGTGAGATGAACTCACCTCGGAGAAGTTTATGGAGAACTGTCTCCCGTGGGAGGGACCCCACAATGCAGCAAGGGAACGAGGGAACAACTCCTCTTCCTGATCAGTGAGAGAAACCAGGGATGATGAACTGACCAAAGCCCTCACTCCCTATCTCCCTGCACTGTCTGTGGGAAGGAGGGAGGAGTTGGGGGGGGGGGGGGGGGAAAGGTGTCTTTAAGGGCTTATTTTACTTCTCATTATCCTGCTCTGATTTTGTTAGTAATTAATTAGCTTAATATCTCTAAGTCGATCCTGTTTTGCCCTTGATGGTAATTGATGAGTGTTTTCTCAGGGTCCATATCTCAACTCATGAACCCTTCTTTAAATTTTTCTCTCCTCTATCCAGCCCCAGAGGGGGGTGAGCAAGTGGCTTTGGTGTGTGCCTAGCATCCTGCCAGGGTCAAACCACATCATGTTGTTACTGTTAATTTTTCTTTTTTGATTGCTGTTTCCAGTAAATTGCTCTTATCTCAACCCATGATCTTTACCTTTTCATGTCTCCAATTCTCCTCTCTATCCCACTGCAGGGGAAGAGTGGGAATGAGCAGGAAGAGGGGAGGAAATCAGTGAGTAGTGCATGGTCGGGGGTGTTTCAGTGGGAACACTACATTGCAGAATACCATTCCTAAACCATGACAGCATCCTAACATCCCCACCTTGGGCTGGTTATTGCAGTCTCTAGGGTGTCCCTGATCCCCATGAGGGACAGAGAAGGGCCCATTTTTCCCCATCGTTGTGCTGGTTCATTTCCTCCATGCTTACATTGTTTCTTCTTGCTCACAAAGGCCCAGAGAGGTCCTGGTAGTAACCATGTAGCCAGTGTGTCTTCACCCTGAGACCTCTCTAGCCCAGGATCTGCAGGGCTGGAGCCCACCAGTATATCCCTTATTCCCACATCCCCTCACAGAGGCAAGGTACATTGGAACTTGGACAACTGAGGTGCAACCCATGGGTGTCCACAGGCAAGGCTGCTCCATGCCTCAAGGGGCTTTGCCACCACACATCTGAGCAGAAACTTCAGTGCCTAGGGGGCCTCCTTCCTCATGAAGTTGGGTGATATGGGTGCAACCTCTGAGGCTGCTATCCAGTTGACCTTGCAGGACCCCTCGAGAGACATGACAGGTCTGGTATGAGATGGGTATTTGCCTGGGTCTTGCACCAATCTGCTGGGTGCATACTTGCAGGGGACACATTCTGCAAGGCTTCTTGATACTCACAGAGGACAGACTCTGCAGAAGTGGCAAGCACGAATTTGTGCCACCATGGCCGGTTTGGCCAACTGACCGAAGACAGTGCTCCCCTGCTCCTCCTTGTGCCCGGTGTGATGGTGTCCTGCAGAAGGTCTTGTCCATTCTGTTATACTGACCCAAGCACAGCAAGGGCAGCAGCCTGAGGGGAGGATGTGCACCCCAAGTCTGTAGGGATTGATGCCACCCTGGCAGGGTAAGACCAAGCCCAGCTCCATTCGCCCCAGTGATTTGTGGAAAGAAAAACACTCCACAACTTTTTAAAAGTTGTAAAGCTGGTATGTTTATTACAGCACTGGACACATGTGGGGATCGTTCCCCCTAAAGAACATGCACACCCCTGAGAACTCCCTATCCTTTTTTTTCCCCCTTACTGGTACATATGCATAGAATTTCACAATAGGTTCATGCATATTCATTTTACTGGTTTCACATTACACTTGCAGCTAGTTTTTTATCAGAAAGTACAGAAAGAACTCCGGGGTCGCCCTGCCCTGTATCCTGCAGCCTCAGCCCTGGCCTCAGTCTGTTTCAAAGTTCAAGGGGCCCCTCTTATCTCTTTCGTATTTTTTCCTTCCGCTGAGGCAGTTTTTCGAGCATAGGGTTTTTTGCCAAAACAGGCAGTCTTGGGCACAGACTAAGCAAATTAAAACAGTGTATCTCAGCTATGCTAGCAAGCTACAGACTTAATAATTCAAAACGGCACATTTCACCTAAATCCAAAATGGATTTCTACCCTTGTAAATTTCCACTCTGTTTCACCAGGCACCAGAGGTGGCCCTGCTAAAAATAAGCTGGGCTGAGCTGCCACCTTGTGCCAAGAATCAGCATCCACTGACCAAGGCAGGCATAGGAAGGGATTTCATATTACCCCAAACTTTCAGTGACTGATATGGGAATATACCTCAGGGACTCAGTTTCCAGATGAACTACACAGAGTTTATAATCTCTGTGGCAGTGGGCAGCAACAGCAGGGAAGGGATTTTGCTGTCCCTCCCCACAGCACAGCCTGGTTACGCTCTCTTCACCCACAACTTAGGGTTCAAAAATTCCATATTTGTGCAAAGCTCAGTGCTGTCATCCAGCAGCTGTGTCCTTGGGGAAGTGCCCAGGTGGTAGAAGATAGAGTACAGTCAGGTTCAGTACCTCTGGGTGCCAGGACTGCATGGGGCTCAGGATCCCTGCAAGGTCTCTGAGTCACAAATCTCAGTGGCAAGGCTCAGCCCCAAATGCTGAGCATGGCCAGGGAGAAATGCCAAAATGAAGATAGGGACCTGCAGTCATGCTGGGTGTGAGCGGGCAGCCTTGGGTCTTGAAACAGCCTGCAGCAATGGGAGGCATTTCTGGGAGGCCCAGCCTTTGCCATCCCATCAAGGTGATGTCAAGGGGGATGTTTGCTCATACATTTGGTGTCAATGAAGGCTGATAGCATGGCCATGTGGGTGGCAGCAGGCCTGAGACATCACCGCATGGCTCTGGGCAGCCCTGGCACAACCCACATCATCTGGCTGCTTGGGACAGGTACTATCTCAGTCAGCAAATAGAGTTTATCAGTTTCTCACTTTTTTTATTTTCCCTTTTTTCAAGGCAGGTACAAAAGAAAGGAAACATTTCTGCAGGGAAGCAGCAGCAGCAGAAACTTGGGCATGGAAGAATGAGGGAGTAACTTATTCCTGTGACAAATGCAGGGCACATCTCTCTCTGGGGCCTGCCTGGACCAACAGCAGGCATCTGGAGTCCATCCCTGATGCCATCCTAAACCCACATCCCATACCCCAACTCCCTAGCTGCAGGTCAGGTAGAGGGCTGTTAAGTGAAGTCAAATTGGCTGGGAGGATGAGTGACCCCAAGGGGTGAAGCAGCAGCAGAAAGTTCATGACACCTCACTGTGCTGCAGCAGCAGATTGCTCAAACAGGAACAGCACTGGTGGAAGCACCTATGGGTGATGGTGGGGAAGAACTGGCAGGGAGGAAGGGGCCAGGCTCTTGACTGTGTGTACTGCTGCCTGCTCAGAGTCAGGACCTAGTGTGAAGGGACAAGGTGCTTGTGGGGCTGCAGGTAGGGAATTTGTGTTCCCCAACAGTGAGGGGTGATTGAGGATTATTTTCCTGGTGCTGAGCTGGCACATACTGTCCCCAGGTGTTGTTCCAGCATTGGGTATAGGGTGGCAGCTGGGCATCCCCCAGGCACCACTGGCAGGGCCATCCCCAGCCTGACCTCCTGCTCAGAGAAGGATATAAGTAACATGACATCACATCTGCTGTGGCGTTGTCCTGCAAATCCCCAAGGCAGGAGATTCCTCCTCTTAGTACCTGTCTGGGGCTGTGCATCTCCCTTGCAGCTGGGCATCCTAAGCCTGTCTTGCTGCATCCTGCAGCTGCCACCTCTTGTTACATCATCTGCCAAACTGCTCTGGTGTTGTATCGTGCTTTTTGTTTTATTAGTAGGTTTATGGTTTGATTTGTGGTTTGGTGGTTTTCCTTGTTGCTGTTTTCCTTTTGTCTCCGCCTTTTCCCAGTTATTTCATCAGCTAGTTTCTAGTTTCTATTTCTCCAAACTTTAGCCGTTTACTGAAACTGTTTTTCCTCCCTTGGAATTTTATTGGTTCACTATTATGGTCTCCACCTAGGTCTTTTACTCCCAGTTCTCCTGATTTGTTGAAAGTTGTGCCTTCCCCTGCGACCTGCCCCCACATATAAGTCTTTGTTTGCCCCTTGATCGCGGTCCCGGGAGAGGAAAAGGGGAAGTTTACTATCAAATAAAGTTTCCCCGGGACCCGTGTGCTGCTTGTGTTTTATAATGTGCTGAAACAACTGACAGCTGGTATTGAATATTTATAACAAAAAGAAACTTTCCTGTGTCGGAACCCAGGACATCTGTCTGGATGCCCTGGATGGCTCAAAGCCCTGGCAGTTGCTCGGAGACCCTGGCAGGAGGCCAAAGACACCTGGGAATTCAATCTCAACGCATGTAGCAAATTACCAACTTTATATGAAGAATTACAGGTTGCAAAAGTTTAAATAGCATAGTACTAGTAATCGCAGGGTGAAGGGAAAAATTTTGGAGCACTGTACAGGGGGGTTTTGAACCTTGTACAGGGGGGTTTGGAATTCTGTACATGGGGGTCAGGGGTTCTAAGATGGAGGAATTTGGGCATGCCCTGTCCTTCTACTTTCTTCTCTTTGGCATCCATGTTCAGGATGATGTTGGCATTCACAGATTGGTTTAGAGCAGAAAGTCACTGTCTAACACAGGTGATAGGTATTGGAACATAATTGTAAACACAGTATACGTAGTTTTTGGTATAAAAGATAGCACCAGCCCGAGAGGCGGTGTGTGTGTGCGCCTCAGACAGACCTGCAGAACAGACCTTGGCAGGCCAGACAGAAAGTGTTTGAGATAAAGAAATAATAAACAACCTTGAGAACGTGAACCGAAGATGTCTCAACTCCTTCTTAGGCTGCTGGGTTGGGTAAAAGAGGCTTTTAACGGAGACACACCTAGGGATCTTCCTAACCAGGCCAGACCAGAGGAGATCCCGAGATCCCTTACCCAGCTTGCTCAGCTTTGGGAGGAGCTATCCCCCTGTGCATACGGCCTGATATAAATGCATATTATATTGTTGGCTTTTTGCGAATATTAAGATGAATGCTATATGTATAATGTTGAAATAACTTTGCTTTTATTTCTGCTATTAACAAAAACTTAGACATAGTAGTAGTGGTAGCTGATATAGTTATGAGTGAACTGTCTGTTTGGTCAGAATAACATCCAGCGAACATGTAATGTGGACCCTGCTGTTGATATGCCAACTATCAGCACTCACCATCTGAAGAAAGTATGGACCAAGGCCCAAACTGGAAGTGATAAAGAGAACAGACCAAAACCACAACCAAGAAACACACATGCTCTAAAAAGGCGGACCCAAGGAGGGGCCATGCAAAATAGTTCCTGGAATATGTAAACTAGTTTATGGAAAGGAATGAATATGCATAAGGGTCTATGAATATTCAACAGGCTTATGTGACAGAAAAGGTATTTAAGGCATATCTCCAAAGATGTGTGCTCTTGGCTGAATGCCAAGCACCTGGCCATTTTTTACCCTTTGCTTTATTGCTGTCTCCTACTGTCTTTTTATTAAACTTTTTAAATTTTACAAGGAACTTGAACCTCATTTTTCACATTGACACTGTAGTAGTCTTAATTTTGACACAAAACAGAAATTGTAGCTTTGTGGGTAAAAAAAAAAAGAAAAATTTTTCTTTAAATTTAGTTGGATTACCTTAAGAAATCACACTCTGCAAGCCGCGGAGTAGAGGTTGCTAGGGTTACTACATTGATTAGCATAAATTAAAGAAGTGAGGTAAAATTAAAATATTATTCTAGGACATAAGAAGCTCTATAGTACATTAAAGATGTTTAGGTGCGTTTGAGAGTTGGTAGAAGATAGTTTTGTATTTTATTTATATTCTGCTAGGATTCTTTAGTTTACTAATCAATAACTTTTAAAAAATTTAGCCAAATTCTAATAATTTTTTTTTAAGGTAGAATTCAGAAAGTCAATACATATAGATGTGATTTCATATATATATATATATATATAAACTCTTGTACCAACTTTCAAAATAAAATCAGTTAAAACAAATTATATATTCATAAGACTTTTTGCCATATCATATTTTCTTTTGTAAAAAGATTAAACAAGCTTGGCAGAAGAACTTCACCTTAATTATATATAAAATGCTTTGACTAATATTTTATTTTTTTGCAATGTAAATATAACCAAATTACAAGTGTTAATAAATTTGACAATGCAAACAATTATGATGACAATTTAAAAGTTTCATTCGTTTCTGCATAGTTCCATCTTATTTGTTGGTAAGGTGTTATATATATTTAAAAAAATTAAATTCGGCTTACTACAGACTAATAGTAAAAGAAAACAAACACTTCTTATAGTGTTTACAACGTGACAAAGCTTAAAGTGGAGAAATTATTATTATATCTAGGTGTAAATCTGTTGCTGGCAGTTTTCTTGTTCCCAAATTTGTTTCTCCTTATCTTCAGTGCAGGGCTGTTTGGAATTCCTAAAAAAAACTTATTGGGCAAAGAGTATGCTTAAGTGTAACAAGTTGTTACAGTTTTTTATAAAGTTTTTTTTTTTTAAAAATTGTATTTTAAAGCTTTCTTTGGACATGATAATTAAGTTTGGTAGCAGGCTATGACTTTGCCTACAGTCCCTCCTTAACTCTCCCTGCAAGCAGGGTAGAGAACTAAGCAATAATTACTTGAACGTTACACTATTTTTGTGCTTAGATTACCTCTGTAGAAGATGACCTGGCACTAAATTTATTTAATAAAGAAAATAAAGCTTGTATATTATATTTTATATTATTTTAAAGGTTGGAGTGATCATCTCCAGGGGTGCTCTGTGTAAGTTGATTTTTAAATGTCTCACTCCTCTCTCTGGGAAGGTGTTTCTTATACTAAATTAAACAAAATCAAAATTATAAATACTGGAGTAGTCTCTCTCGAGGAGCACTCTTTATAAAATATTTTCTAAGGTCTTACTCTTTATGCCTTGAGAGCACTTAGAGTTTAACAAAGTTATAGACCACAAACTGACAAATTATAAAGTTTAAAAACTGATTCTAATAGCTTTGATTTATTTGGTTTAATTTAGAATGAATACACAATAATGTATTTCAAGGGGGAAAAAAACATAGTAGAAAAAACATTTTCAAAAATACAATAAATAGTTGTTCTTATTTAAAAGCAAAGTGTGATATAGAATTTTTTACTTGAAAGCAGCTTACAGCATAATGCTTTAAATAGTTTCTCATTGGTTATAGCAAAATTATTACTTAAGTAATGTAACAAAAGGATCTTATGCATTAGTAAGCTGAAAATATAAATTTATGCTTATGGCTATAACTTTTTCTTTTTAATGTCCTATAATGGCCATCTTGGAAAGGAAATAGCTAGTTTTTCAGGGAAAAAATTGCATTTTGTTATACTGATGATTATTTTAGGTAACTTTATAAAAGATTTTAGGGTATTTTTTCATGTGTATGAAGAAAGTAAAAAGTTAAAAAATAAACTGATGTTAGGCAAGATTATAACAAACCTCTTGATACAAAATACTAAACATTAACTGATGCTAAACGCAAATAAAATAGCATAACCTTCATACTTTTCACAAATTTATGGATTTCACATACTTTATCTCTTTTCTTTAAAAGAAATTAATTTTTAAATGAAGCATGAACTTTGTCTCTAATAATAAGTCTGAGGAGAAGAGATGGTAAGAGAAAGAGTAAAAACAGACTATATCAAGAAAAGGCAACTTACTTTAGTGATTTATATAAAATAGGGGTTTTTTTAACTTGTTTAACAAGAGAATTTAGAAGATAAGGCACTAAGGCTTTTTTATGATAGCTTGTCGAAGACTTTGATAATGAGTTTTAAAATAATAAGAAATGAGATAAAATCTTTGAGCTTTATAGTAGTGTTATAAATACATATTATAATATTGGCTTTTCACAAATATTAAAATAGATTCTATATGTATAATGTTAAAATAACTTTGTTATAATTTTTTAAATTTCTGTTGTTAACTAAAACGTAGTCGTGAAATAGCTGATATAGATATGCTTGTGGGAATTAAACTGCCTACTTGGTTGGAATAATATCCAATGAACATATGATGAGGACCCCTGCTACTGATATGCCAATTATCAGCACTCACCATCTGAAGAAAGTATGGACCAAAGCAAAAAACTGGAGGTGGTGATAAGAATGGACTAAAACCACAGCCAAGAAACGTGCATGCTCTAAAAAAGTGGACCTGAGGAGGAGCCTTGCTAAACAGTTCTTGGAACATGTAAACTAGTTTGGGGGAAAGTTTAATATGCATAATTGTTCATGAATATGCAACAGGCTGATGCAATAGAAATGGTATATAAAGGGTCATTCCAAAATAGCACGTGTGCTCTTGGGGAAGGGCCAAGCACCTGGTTGTATATCTTTGTCTCCTATTGTCCTTTATTAAACTCTTTAAATATTTACCAGGAGAGTGAACCGAATTTTTCACAGTAGGGTTTGACAACTGCTGTGATTGTTTTTGTAATGCTAATAAGATTAACAACAAGAAGCTAATTATTTTAACAGATTAATAGTGCTAGAGCATACTTTTTGGTTTTCTCAGCAGTTTTATATAATACTACTGTTATTTAAAAATATTTCATTTGCTTAGTGTGAAAAACACATTCACTATCTTGTGAAAATTTTAAAAGTTTAATAAAGGACAATAGGAGAATAGGACCATAGAGCAAAGGTTATGATGGCCAGGTGCATCTTGGCACTCAGCCAAGACCACCCTGTTATCTTTGGGGATACCCCTTAAATACCTTTTTCCTTACACCAGCCTATTGCATATTCATAGACCCTTATGCATTGTAAACTTTTCCCTAAACTAGTTTACATGTTCCAAGAACTGTTTAGCATGGCTCCTCCTTGGATTGATCTTGTTAGAGCATGCGTATTCGTTGGTTGTGGTTTTAGTCCTTTTTTATCATCACATTCAGTTTTGGCCCCGGCCCACACTGTCTTCAGAGGGCAAGTGCTGATAGTTGGCATATCTGTAGCAGGTATCTTCTTCATATGTTCATTGGATGTTATCCCATCCAAGCAGGCATATTAACACAAGCATACTTATATCAGCTATTTTACTACTATGTCTAAGCTTAATTAAAAACAGAAATAAAAACTATATCAAAGTTTCTTTAACACTACACATATAAATTCATTTGAATATTTGCGAAAAGCCAATGTTATAATATGTATCTATAACACTTAGGTTGAATTTTTGTATAGTTTGCTTAAAAATGTAGGTGAGGTCTCATATATAAGTAACCTTTATTGTTTTGAAGGGGATTCTTAGTATCACAAACAAAAGTAAAGTAGCAATAAACATGATGTCCTGGTTTAGGGCAAAATTGGGAGAAAATCTCCAAAAGGGGGCCCTCCCAGAAAGGAAACTCACACGGCCCTTCCCTCCAACCAATTCAGGAAAAATTTCCCCGGAGACAAGTGGAAAGAACCTGTTTATTTAACAGGCAAAGCACTCCCCAGCACAAAATGAACAATACCAGATGACAAAACTCATTCACCGCTCTGAAGAGATGAGAAATTCAGAAAGTCTCTCCTGTGGGTGCTTGCTGTTATCAGTCCCTCTGGCACTAGGAAAGGCTGCTGCCCAAGGTAAGCCCCGGTAGGCCACAAAGTGCAAGCTCTCAGTGCTCCCCCTGAGTCCCAGGCTGGAGCAGGTTCAAACACTTCCAAGAAAAGGGAAAGAAAAAAAACAGTCTAGGGAAAACTTCTCTGCCTCAGCTAACTAAACTAACTAAACATCAAAGGAGCACTCTGTTCTGCTCCATCCGTGCCCAGACAAGACAGTCCAGGACAGAATGTGGAGGAGTGTTGCTTTTAGAGGAGTGAGTGCAACCTCTGATAACAAACTCCGTGCTTCTTCTTTTCCCTGCCTTCACACTGAGAACCAATCTTGAAGGCACAGAATATAATATCCAGCATAAACAGAACACACAATTGGCGATACAAGCAGCATAAAGTCACCCTAGGACACATGGTTTAGAGGAACTGGTTTTAATTGAACTATAGTGTGTCTCTTAAAGCACTCTTCGCAAATGCAATATGTAGTTTATTTGTAAAATTTTGAGCAGTGTGTTAGAACAATAACCGAAACTGTATTCGTGATTAGCATTGACTTTAATAGCTTGTTTATCTTAAGTTATTCTATTTTTAAAGGATCACAAAAAGACTTTAAAGGCAAGAACTCAAGATGTTAGTTGGGGCTTTGAATTTGGAAAAAAAAACCCCCAAAACTCCTGACATCCTTATTCATCAGTTCTTTGAGCCTCTTTGAAAACTTTTAGGTCCCTGTGTGCACAGTTTTGCCTTAAATGTCCTTTTTCTTCGCAATAATGACAGATCAGGCCTTGGTGGTTCGATTTCTTTCTTCTCTCTTTAGAGACTTTCTCATGGAGTCCTGTTCCATTTAACTTCACCCTGGTTCCTTTTTTTTTCTGCACTGACTGGGGTCTCACTTCTTTATGGGAGTGGATTCTTACATGTTGGTTTTCCCCCATAACAGCAGTTGACATTATCTTAGTTACTGTCTTTACTGCCTTCTCGTCTTTCTGTATATATACTTTCTGTGCTTCTTTTAATAGATCATTTAGCTCCTTGTTTTGCAAACCTAGCTTAGCATGAATGAGGAAAGTTATCTTCAATAAGGCTTGTCTAGTTACTGTACCATGGTCTATATTTGAATATTGCTTTATTTTTTTTAGATTTCCCTATTTAAAATAGTGAAATATTTTTAAGTTAAAATTAGTTATTTAAAGCCAGTAACTAAATTTGTTATTTATAACAATTAGCACACATCTTTCCTCTCAAGAGTGATTATGATAAGCAGACATAATGACAAAGCACTTTTTGAAGCCTTTCTCTTATTATGAGGCCTTAACAAGAGCCTTACCAGAAAAGGGGGGAAGTTGTCAACACTACGGAGGAAAGATGGACCTGATCTCACTTTGTTACCAAAAATTTGGTAAAATAAAAAACTCCCTAACACCAGTGTAGCATTAAGAAGCAGGCATTCTTTATTCGGCCATGTGAAAAACACATTCACTCTCCTGTGAAAATTTAAACAGTTTAATAAAGGACAATAGGAGACAAAGACAGTAAAGCAAAGATTATGGGCCCGGTGACTCTTGGCACTCAGCCAAGAGCACACCTTCACCTTAGGGGATACACTTTAAATACCTTTTCCATTACATCAGCCTGTTGCATATTCATAGACCCTTATGCATATCCAAAATCTAGTTTACATATTCTAGGAACTATTTTACATGGCCCCTCTTTGGGGCCGCCTTATTAGAGCACGCATGTTTCTTGGTTCTGGTTTTGGCTCCTTCTCCATATCACTTCCAGTTTGGGCCTTGGTCCATACTTTCGTCAGATAGTGAGTGCTGATAGTTGGCATATCAACAGCAGGGTCCACATTACATGTTCGCTGGATGTTATTCTGACCAAACAGACAGTTCACTCATAACTATATCAGCTACCACTACTACTATGTCTAAGTTTTTGTTAATAGCAGAAATAAAAGCAAAGTTCTTTTACCATTATAAATATAACATTCATCCTAATATTTGTGAAAAGCCAACAATATGATATGTATTTATAACATTCCTTTCTGGACATAAACCTCTGGTGTTTGTGGATTTTTCTAACAATTGGGGACTCTTATCCAGGGTCCTTCCACTGTTTGGGTCTGGTGTGTGGCAAGAGGAGCTGGAGGCATGTCTCGCTCAGTTTTCGTGACCAGCTCCCTTTGTTGCTGGCTGGCACTGGGCAATTGATTGGGTTCTTGAGACTGTCCAGGAGACAGACATCCTTTAATGATGAAAAAGAGACATGTTATGTGGCTAAGACAAAAATTAAAAAATATTTGTCCTCTGTTCTACTGGAGCTGTTTTCAGATCTCAATCCACCAAGCTCACAGCATCCTTTCTGGGCTCCCCTACCTTTTGGCAAGAGGAGTTTTAACACAAGGCTCACCGTGTTGGACCCGCTTTTTTTTTAGCCCTTGCTGATGAAATAACTTGGAGTGAGTCCAGAGGAGGGGCACAAAGATGATCAGAGGGCTGGAGCACCTCTCCTATGAGGAAAGGCTAAGAGAATTTGGATTGTTCAGCCTGGAAAAGAGAAGGCTCCAGGGTGACTTTATTGTGGCCTTTCAGTACCTAAAGGGGCTTACAAAAGAGCCGGAGGGGGACTTTTTATGAGAGCATGGAGTGACATGACAAGGGGAAATGGCTTCAAACTGAACGAGGGTAAGTTTATATTGGATGTTAAGAAGAAATTCTTTACTGTGAGGGTGGTGAGGCAATGGAACAGGCTGCCCAGAGAAGCGGTGAATGCCCCATCCCTGGAAGTGTTCAAAGCCAGGTTGGATGAGGCTTGAGCAACATGGTCAGGTGGAAGGTGTCCCTGCCCATGGCAGAGGGGGTGGAACTAGGTCTTTTTAAGGTTCCTTCTGACCCAAACCACTCTGTGATACCTCCAGGGACAGCAAATCTCCTGTATACCTGTAATGCAGCAGCTTTTCCCATTACCTAGTCATAGAATGAACCTCTTTGATTTGGAGATTGCCTAAGCCAGGTGATATCTGTGAGGTTATATTCAGGCTGAATTAACCACGTTAGTTCAGTTTAGTGCAGCTGGCAGTAATCCACAAGCCAGTAAAACTTGCAGACCCTTGGATAGACTTGCTTCTGTCAGGGATGGGACATGCTGCTCTGCTGACAAACTCAAAGACCAGTCAATGTAGGAATTGAGGCACAGACCGTGTTCTAAGTCGACAGAATCACTTTATTAAGCACACACAAGTATTTATATGTTTTTTGTGTACAAGTTTAGGATCAAATTATGCAGCCAGTGAGTAGTAAACTAACCAATCATGCAAATAAATGGCAGAGCAGATGTTTCTAATTCTTATCTCAGACACTCTCACACAACCCACACAGCCTTCGCAGCCCAGTGTTCTGGGCCACTTAATTAAAACATTCTCACATAGGTATTTATAGCTGGAGATGATCCTTTGGTATGCACTTCCTCATGGGAAAAGGTCCGTTTGTTAAGGTCAACCAGGAGCCGCCGCTTCTACAGTCAAAGTGAGGGTTATATCTTCAACAGAAAGCAGTTCAGCTAAACATCCTTCAGCCTGCTCTTAGCATGTGTGGGTTGCCGTTGCCCCTTGGTCTTACCAGCTGATCTATGTGAAGGTCATCTTTCCATTGGAAACCCAAAGGAAATGCTGCTCCTCCTTTAGAGATGGGGCCCTGGGTTCCTCATGAATAGTGGCACTGGAATTATGTGAGGAATCCCATCTTTGCCCGATCATCTGTTGCAGGTAGGTTGGGCATTTAAAGATCCTGTTCATGGGAGTGTTGGGACAGCTGGATCCCTGTTTGCTTCTCTCTTCTTCTATGGATGAAGCAGAGGATCATCTGCTAGGGCTAACTTAGGCCTCCAAACATTGCTGGTGTCCCTCTGAGCTCCTATTTGTGTGTGATCCTGCAACTCCCTGCTAAGAGTTATGCAAGAGTCCTGTATCCTTGTGTGCAAAGGTTTTGCAGGGGCATAGTGTCCCAGGAATTTGGAAGAACTTTTCATTCCTCACTTTCCTAATGTGTCTAAGCCAAATCCTTTCCATTATTATATCTATGTGTCTTGTGGTTTAACCCCAGCTGGCAACTAAGCACCATGCAGCTGCTCACTTACTCCCCTCCTTGATAGGATGGAGGAAGAGAATCAGAAGGGTAAAAGTGAGAAAACTCATGGATTGAAATAAAGACAGTTTAATAACTGAAATAAAATAATATTAATTTAAAATTGCAATGAAAACAAAAATAACAAAGAGAAATAAACAACAAGAAAGACTAGTGATGCAAATGAAAACAATTGCTCACAACCAACCGACCCATGCCCAGCCAGTACCTGAACAGCAGCCCTGCAACAACCTCCCCCTAGTTTTATTGTTGAGCATGATGCCATATGACATGGGATAACCCTTTGGTCAGTTGGGGTCAGATGTCCTGGCTGTGTCCCTTCCCAACTTCTTGTCTATCCCCAGCCTACCCACTGGTGAGGTGGTTTGAGAAGCAGAAAAGGCATTGGCTCTGTGTAAGCTCTGCCTATCAGTAACAAAAACATCCCTGTGTTATCATCACTGTTTCCAGCACAAATTAAAAACACAGCCCCATAGTAGCTACTATGAAGAAAATTAACTCTATCCCAGCCAAAATCAGCACACACTCCACCCTTTCTTCCATACCATTTATGTCATGCTCAGGTCCCACACTATTCAATACAACCTCATCAACCATGCCCTGCTCCCTTTACATCCCTTGATGGAATATACAGATATAATTTCCTTAGTCTATGGATCACCCTTGCAAAATGTCCAGAAAATGTCCATAAATGCCCACTGAACCACAGAATGTGTCAGGTTGGAAGGGACCTCAGTGAGTCATTTGGTCCAACCCCCCCTGCTCAAGCAGGGTTATTCCAGAGCACATGACACAAAATTGCATCCAGATGATTCTTGAATATCTCCAGCGAGGGAGACTCCACAACCTCTCTTGATGCCTGAAATGGCTACCTAGAACAGAGGCTAGACAGAGTTAAAAGATAAAGGATAGGTAGGTATTTATTGAAAGGCCTTCACAAGGTATACCTTGGGTAGTGCAGGAATCTCACAGAGACTACACCCAAGATGGATGACAGGTCACCAGTTTTCACACTTTTATAAGTTTTGGTCCATTTGCATATTGGGGTTAACTGTCCAATTACAGCTTCAGGTAATGAAGTCACATTCTCCCAGTTGCTCCCCCCCAATTTGCTGTTGTTTATACGTTTTGGGGCCTGAAGCTGCAATGGCAACCTTGGTTCTTGAGCTGGAAAAGGATTGTTTTGTCTAACTAGACTGTGAAGAGAACTTGTTAACACTATATGAAGTTCAGAGTTATATACTAATGCAGTATAGAATCTGAAAAATATGAAAGCTAAAACTAAAGGCATTGTTCTGGGCAATCTGTTCCAGTGCTCAGTCGCCTGCACAGTAAAGAAGTTCTTCCTCATGTTCAGGTGGAACTTCCTGTGCATCAGTTTCTGCCTGTTGCCTCTCATCTTATTGCTTAGCATCACCGAGAAGAGCCTGGTCCATCCTCTTGTCACTCTCCCTTCAGATACTGGTAGACATTGCTTAGGTCCCCTCTCAGTTGTCTCTTCTTAAGGCTGAACAGGCCCAGCTCCTTCAGCCTTCCCTGATAAAAGAGATGTTCCAGTCCCTTAATCATCTTTGTCACCCTCCACTGTACCCACTTCAGGAGCTCCATGTCTCTCTTGTGCTGAGGAGCCCAGAATGGGACTCAACGCTCCAGATGTGCCTCACCAGGGTTGAGTAGAGGGGCAGGACCACCTCCCTCAACCTGCTGGCAATGCTCTTCTTAATGCACCCCCGGATCCCATTTGCCTTCTTGGCCACAAGAGCACTGCTGGGTCATGGACAGCTTGTTGTCCACCAGGACCCCCAGGTCCTTCTCTGCAGAGCTGCTTTCCAGCAGGTCAACCCCAGCCTGTACCGGTGCCTGAGGTTATTCTTCCCCAGGTGCAGCCCCCTGTATGTGGGAAAGACATTTTGTGCTGTTCTTGCGAGCCAGTGAAGGCTTCCCGGAGATAAGGAAAGCCCCGTATCTTTCTTAAGGAACACATCAAGGCTATCACTATGGCAATGTGATAGAAGAGGGAAACTTAAAAGATACGGACGTTAGCTGGCTCACAAAATGACTTGGCTCCCTGGTTACCTATTAGGAACTTTGTTTCTTTCTTATTACCAATGGGCAATGTATGTTTCTGTTAAGTAAATGTAAATATCTTGAAAAACTATAAAAGCAACATGTTGCTGTAATAAATCTCTCTCATACACCCTTCTGATGAAGTCTGGGTGCTTTGTGCCATGTTGCGCTTTATAGCGACACCTGTATTTGTCTTTGTTGATCCTCAGACAGTTCTTCTCTGCGCATCTCTCCAACCTGTTGATGTCCTTCTGAATGCCTACACAGCACTCTGGGATATTGGCCACTCCTCCCAGCTTTGTGTTGTCAGCAAACTTGCTAAGGAGGCATCTACCCCTTCATCCAAGTTATTGGTGAACAAGTTCAACAATACTGGGCCCAGTATTGAACTTTGGGGGATACCACCAGTGACAGGCCTCCAACTAGACCCTGTACCACTGATTACAGCCCTCTGGGATCTGCCATTCAGCCAGTTCTCAATGCACCTCTCTGTCCACCCATCCAGTCCACACTTCCTGAGTTTGCCTATGAGGATGCTATGAGAGAGTGCCAAAAGCCTTGCTGAAGTCCATGACATTGAGGTTTCATGCAGCAGAGAGACTTTATTCAAGTACCCTGCTCTTTTTATAGGCTATTCAAAAGGCTCCATGCTCGATTATGATTGGTTACCACCCAGCTATTGACCAAGGTTATTGTCAATAATGTTATACTTTGCATGACATCAACAGCAAAAACTACCTGAACACACTTCCCTGAAGAGGGGTGAAAGGGTCTGAGATGTGAGCCTGGAGAAAGATGCCAGGAGATTTGTTAGATAGCAGTGCATGACAGCTATGCATTTTCCTGCAGCATGAGCTCTTCTTTCTTATTCAGTGGCCCAGATGAACTGGTTAATGCCGAGCTCTTAACTTCATTGTAATCTTGAGAAATACAATAAAGAAACGGTAACTTTAATAACATTAGTGAGATGTTTGAATTGGAACTTGAATGAATAAATCTTTATCATTAGCTTCTGTGCTGGTTTTATCATTGCATAAAGAACCTCACAGAAATGAGGTTTTTTTGAAAGGAGCTGATGAGAACTTCCTTTGTGCCTGATAAAACCAATCAGTGAGTAATTTTGAATACTGACACTCTGTTAAACCATTAGAAAGTAGAACACACCTCTGTGAACACATATGTTAAAAACAAAAATCCCGGGAATTGTCTCTTTCTCTTCCAGCCTGAGAGCAGGTAAGAAGGCCAGCCTGGCCCTGTAAGAATCTGTGTCTGGATGGGCTGTTCGGGTCCAATCCAGCTAGCTATGGACCCCAGCCCACATGATCTTACATGGACAAAGGCAAAAGATGGGCAGCACTCTTCTTCACGTTGGGACAAATGTCCTCAGTTTATTTCCAGGAGACCACCAGATGGAAAGGAGGCCCAGGTGGAAAAGAGGCCACATAGAAAAGAGCCCACATGGAAAAAAGAGGCCATCCCCTTCTCGTGGGGGGACTTTTATACCCGGGGAATGGGGGGCGGAGGAAGAGGACTGTAGCCAATGGGATACAAGTGAGGAGGGGCGAGAGGAGGAACTGATCAGGGGAGAGACCACCACCAGTGACATCATGTGAACAATGCAAATTGCCAAACACCCAGTGCAAACAACTAAATAACAACTAAATAACTATTTAGTGCAATACAATATGGCCCCCATCTTGGCCAGGCCGGGTGGGCTCTGCTGCAGGGCTGGGCCCCATCGGCTGCTGGGCAGGGGGAGGGGGGGCCATCAGCCCCCGGTGTGCTACACCTGAGCCCTGGCCTGGCTGCTGAGATCCTAGTCACCCTCCCCCCCGCTTCAAGCCCAGACTCAGCTCCAGCCGCAAGCTACTGAGCCTGGCCAGGGTCACATGACCATATGCAGGCCCCGGGCGAAATATTAACTCTTTTAGTGCACAGATGAGACTTGCAGACCTTCAATCCTCCCTTGGGTGAGAGAAAAGGACAGAATGAAGACACATAGAGGAACAACATGAAGACACCAAGGTCAGTGAAGAAAGAGTAAAGTCCCAGAAGGGAGGTATGAGGAGATGCCTTGATCTTGGGGCTGAAATCCAATTGTAAACTATGGAGAAGAATGTAATTGATACATCAGACTCTTTTTCCCTGTAACCCATTGAAAAGTATGGGGTATGAAGCATTCAAATTATAGATATGAGCAAAGGCATCTCTGCTAAAGCAAGTAGGTGTTGAAGTAGCTGTGATCCCATGAGAAGCTTGAACAGAGAGAGAGGAGACTTATGAAGACCCTTTGCTCCCAGGGAGAGAAGAAGACCTCTGTTCCCAGAGATGAAGATGATCTCAGAGATAGGTAAAGAGAAGCTTTGCTCTTGAACAGCTCATCTTTAAAATAATATCCCATAAGTTGACATGGCCCATAAACGCAGCTGTGGGAAAAGCTGTGAAAAATGAGAAGGACTTCACGATTGCAGATTTTCTGGGCAGCTGCTATTTGTGGAAATTAAAAGCCATGAGAGAACTGTTTTCTTGTGGAGAAGTCTCCATAAATTGACAAGAAGGACTCCTCTCCCTAAGTGAATTGAAGAAAGACTATTCTAGAAGTGATAAACTGGCTGAATTGTTTCTGTACATTGTGAGTGGGAAAGAAAAGGTTGTAGGGAGGAGAAGTGTTCTAAAGGTTTTATTCTGATTCTTATTATTCTTTATTTTAGTTACTGTTAATAAAGCTTTCTTTATACCCTTTTAAAGTTTCGAGCCTGCTTTGCCTTTCTCCTAATCCTATCTCACATCAGGAAATGAGTAAGTATATTCCAGTGGGTGCACTGGCATTTGGCCAGCGCTAGACCCACCACAGCTTTTCTCTGTACAAGGTAGATGGGTGGTGATTTGCTACCTAGGGATTTTAAAGAATGATGGTGTGAGTGAGCACTACCATGCTCTAGTAGAGCAAGAGCTGGAGGTGGGACCGGGTCCTGGGGAGTCTTAACTGGTGAGCAGGGCCCAAAAGGGCTTTTGGAGGGGTTTGGTAAAAGCAGAGAGGCTGAGGGCAGTACCTAGAAACTTATATGAGAAACAAGGCTCACTCTTTAAAATTTTTTAAAGTTTAATAAGGGTTAACAGGGACAGCACTGGGGTGCCGGGCAAACTGCCAGAAGCACACCCTTAGCTTAAAATAATTTTCTTATATACTTTTTCATTACATGGGTTACATACATATTCATGAGGTTTATACGCATTCAAACATTCCTGTGAGTTCTTCCATATGTTCCGGGAATTCTGTAGCTTTGTTCGACCTGTGACCCATTGTGCTTTAGTGTAGATTTGATTTTTCGGTGTTGTGTCATTTCCTCACAATGTATATGCAATTTCCTCACAACGACAAATGGGGAATTATTGATAGCCGCAGGGTAAGTAGCAGGGGTTTTTTCACATCCTTTTTCCAATATTATCTGTGTGGTTCCTTCAATGTTATCTAATCATACAGACAGTTTTAAACTATTTCCACAAATTTATCTAAGTCTCTTTTGTGGTTAGTTATAAACAAACAAACAAAAAAATCATCCTGCAAAAGCTAACATAGTCTCTCAATATTTTGAAAGAAAGCCTAAACTGCCATATATGTTTATGATACTAATGCCTAAATAAGAGACACATGGCCAGGGCACTGGCCACAGAAGCTGACAAATGATACTATATCAAAAACAGTTAAAAGTGATTACAAGCTGAACTGCATCAAAACTGTTGTGATTAATAATAATTTGCAAAAGTCAACACAATAATTCCACAGTTGCTTATAACACTTGTTAGCTCTTAGAGCTGGACCAGAGAATCCAAGTCTTTACTCAAAACACACAAATCTTTTAAAGTAAAGAATGCAACATTCTGCTCTCAAGGCAAACTCCAGTCCCCTACCAGCCTTTTGGGAGCCAGAGCACTCTTCTGGTTTATAATGCAGATACAGTGGGTCTTTAATTTGGTTACTGTATGGCATTATCTTTCTCTTCTGGGCCCTGCTAAGTTACATGCATCTGATGCAGAGCCCTGCATATCCTCAACCCCTCTGGTGCCAGAAAGCATGTGGGCCAGTGATTTGTGGAAAGAAAAACTCCGCAACTTTTATAAAGTTGTGAAGCCAGTATACTTATTACAGAGCTGGAAGCATGTGGGGATCGTTGTCCCTAAAGGATAAGCACACCCCTGAGAACTCCCAATCCTTTTTTTATCTCCCTTACTGATTCATATGCATAGAATTTCACAATAGGTTCATACATATTGATTTTACTGATTTTGTGTTACACGTGCAGCCTAGTTACACTTGCAGCTAGTTTTTTATCAGAAAGTACAGAAAGAACTCCTGGGTCATCCTGCCCCATCTCCCGCAGCCTCAGCCCCAGTCTCCATCTGTTTCAAAGTTCAAGGGGCCCCTCTTATCTCTGTCCTTCAGCTGAAGCAGTTTTTCGAGCATAGGTTTGGGGTTTTTTTGCGAGAACAGGCAGTCTTGAACGCAGACCAAACAGTTATGCTTGCAATAAAATTTCCACTTTGTTTCATCCCCCCCCCCCTTTCCTAGAAAATAAGGAAATTCTTTTACTTAATGCAAATTGCTACGATAACAAATGTCTCTTAATGCTTTACCATGTACCTTTGATAAGGAGGTTAACACAGCCACTCGCTGTGGTATTCTCCAATTCCAAATTAGCAGTATAAAAGATAACCCTAAACTTACTCCAACTAATATTAATAAAACTATAATGGGGTGACAAAATGTATTAAGGATCCCATTTGCAGTTGGTGACCATCCAAAGATTGCATCCCACCAGTGATGATCTGCATTTTGTTTTATTCTTTGCAGAATTCTGGTTATTTCTTTTGTATCATGTTGGACAGCAATTAGGGTTTTCTCTCCACTTTCTTGGATTTTCTTCAAGATCTGTAATAGGTCTTGGTGTTTAATTAATTGTTTTACCAATGTGAGGTCCATTCCAATAGGAGTAGGTGATAGTCTGTGATACATTGTGTAATTGGTTTTAATCAACTGGTGGGATGTCACTGGGTCCAAGTACGAAAAATCACACGCGATAATCTTAACAAAATTACAAATACAAAAATTAGAATGATTTCTACTAGGCAAAATAACATCTTTGTTATCAATTTTTACAATAGCACAAGCAGTTCTCAAGCACACACAACCTTTACCAGTATATACAAGCACAGTTTTCTGATCAGTTGACTGGATGAATTTCGAAGTGGCAAATACTTTGTTCAATGTCAAGACACACATCTTGAGCATCAATAGTATTGCTTTCACAAATGAATCCTAGTTGTTCCCTAGTAGCACAAGATTCTAAGTTTATTGTTTGCCACTTTTCATTCACCTTTCGTGCCCACACCCTATGTTCTGAAGGGTAGAGCACCCTTTTTTCATGATTTAATCCTAGTGCAATGATGGGGTGGGTAATGTAAACAGTGGCATTACTTATAGTAGGCACAAAGGCAGTGGCCACATTAGAAGCAGGATCATAGGTGAAATTTACCATAGTCCACCAGGATTGAAACTTCCTTTCAAAACCAATTGCATTATCCCAGACAATCTTTCAAATTTCAGACGGGAAATCACCTTCACCCCCTTCCTGTATGATTAAAGCTGCTGTTGCCTGCATCCATAACTGTGCTTGTATACAACTGAAAGCTAAAGACACATTATCTTGAACTGTACTAAGCGCTTCTACTATTAACTTGTGATCTTGGTCCCCGGCCTTTTCCCACTTTGACAGTTGTGGCAGTGGGGGTTTTGAAGATGTTTAGTCTCTCCTGTTGCAGTGGGTTTGAATATGTTTAGTCTCTCCCTGCCTGTTGCAGTGGCAGTTTGAAGATGTTTCGTCTATGTCTGAAGTTGTTTACCTCCTGTCTAGCCATGGCAGTTAGAATAATTCCAGCTTTTTCTCTGTCTGTCCCCAAAAATCCTGCCCCTTTGTCTAGAGAGTTCCCTGTCAGTTGTGATTTTTCCTCTCTGCCATTGGTCTATGTCCAGGTTATGTTTACAGTTAGTTTCCCACTCTCTCCTACATAAAAGCTGCTGCTTTCTCTGCTTCCCCACCCTGTTGCTGCTGTTCCCCCTTCGAGTCCCAGAACTCCCGCGTCCAGCCTGGCACCAGCCAAAGCCAGCAGCTCCGACTTGACTCTCCACTGTGAGAGACAAGAGCGCCTGTTCACTATGGCAACAGCTGCCGTCTCATTCTGGTGACGGGAAAGCCCCGCTTCCGCCTGAGCCGCTGTGGGCCTGTTGACGGGAAAGCCAATAGAGATGACTGTAAAGGCTTTTTCAGTTTTGCTAGACCACCTGCTGCAGTGGCCAACTTGTTCATTAGTATTTCTGAATCAATTCCATTTAAAACTCCCAATCCTGTCCCTAATATCCCTCTTAGTTCCCTTCTTATTCTGCTCCTGAGGTGTACTTGTCTTTGTAACCTCATTGTCCAGCCCTCAAAGGATGTCCTTAGGAAAGAGGAGCAGGCTGGTTGGATTTCCGAGATGTTAATTTGCATTAGTAATTCAACACATTTCAGAGACCACTCTGGATTGAACAACAGTTGTTGTTGACCTATATTCCTCACTACGTATGGGCCTATTTCATACACTTCAGGTTCAAGTTTGGTTTGGGTTTGAACTGCTTGTGTACTGGTGTGAGTTGTATAAGGTCTTGCCATTGTAAAAGGTATAGCATCTAATTTAAATTTAAATGACAGCCCGATAGCATCATGAGCCCAAAGACAAGTCACTTCTACAGGCTGTATTAATGTGGAATTACACCAACAATCTGATTGACTTCGGCTATAACAAACTTCCTGGTGCCTGTATACAGGAGAGGCTGAGACACTAATTTCATTTGGTCTCTCATGAGTGGTCCCATTGACCACCTGGCATCCTAAGTTGATTTCTTCTCCTCTGATCCCCTGAAATGTCTACAGTTCCCGTTCCTGCCACTCTTGCTCCTCATATACCTGCTTCCTGTGGATTACTACAGTGGATGGGTTTAAATCTTTTATCTCAGAAGGTTCTTACATGGATCCAGTATATTGATTAAAAGCCTGGGACCAAGGCCATTCAACATCGGTTTAGATAGAGGTACTCTTTAATTCCAAGACTCCGGTTATAATTATACACAAAACAATTCTGTAAATGAATTAACAATCTACCCCCGACCGCAATATACTCATTTTGCCTGAGTAAGTTTTAGTCTCAGTTCCTTGTCTCCTGATGTCACTTTCCAAGGGGCTTCTGGGGCCTTCTTCACATGAGAGTGGTGGATCCAGGCATTCTGCTCCTTGATCTTGATTGCAGTGAAGGTGGTGAGAAGCACCTGGAATGGTTCTTCCCACTGTGGTTCCAAAGTCTTTTCTGTAAGAGACTTAACATATACATAATCCCCAGGCTGTATGTTATGTACTGGTCCATCTAGCTCCCTGCTTCGAGTTCCAGCCACATGTTTTTCAATTTCTCTGAGCTGTTTGCTTAAAGCCACCATGTAGGTGGCCAGTGTTACCTCCCCAATGTGGGTGGACGTTCCCTTTTGTATTCCATATGGTCTTCCATAAAGCATTTCAAAGGGACTCAGCCTTTCTTTAGCTCTAGGTTTACTTCGAATTTGCAATAGTGCCAGTGGAAGAGCTTGGGGCCAGGGCAGATTAACTTCCTGCCTCAGTCTTACAATCTGCTGCTTAATCAAATTATTCATTTTCTCCACTTGGTCACTTGTTTGGGGACTGTATGGAGTGTGAACTTCCCAATCTATGCCCAGGTGGCTACTAATCTGTTGCACTATTTTGGAAATGAAATGTGATTCTCTATCCGAGGATATTGTGGCTGGTACTCCGAAGCATGGTATTATTTCTTGTAATAATACCCTGGTCATCTCTCGAGCCTTGACAGTTCTGGTGAGGAATGCTTCTGGCCACCCTGAAAATGTATCTGTCAGTACTAATAAATACCGATACCCCCCTTTTCTTGGGAGTTCTGTAAAGTCAATTTGCCACTGCTGTCCAGGTCCATGGCCCCTCCCAATCTGACCAAGTTTTGGTCTGGGGGTATTTTTGGGGTTAGTCTGGAGGCAAAGATCACACTGTCAGGTCACTTGAGTAATAGTGGCATATAAATTCCTGGCAATGATTCTTTCAATCAAATAGGTGTTTAGGGCATCTATCCCCCAATGTGTTTTCTGGTGCTCCTCCCTTACTAGTGACCACAACAAATGGGAAGGGATTACCAGCTTCCTTTCAATGGTGGCCCACCCTTCTTGGTTGTATGTCCCTTTTTGATCTTTGATAAGTTTTCTTTCTTATTATATTCTGGCTTAACTTCAGGGGAAATTTGTCCATCTGGAATTAGAGCTTCTTCAATAGTTACCTCAGGTTAGGTTCTTCTTTTGCTTCTCTATCCGCCAGTTCATTTCCTTCTTCCAATTCTGAGCTCACTCTCTGGTGTGCCTTAATATGCATAATTGCTACCTTTTCAGGCAGCTGAACTGCTTCCAGCAGCTGGATTATCTCTTGCTGATGTTTGATGTTCTTTCCTTGTGAGGTTAGGAATCCCCTCTCTCCAGATGGCTCCATGTGAACTCACAACTCCCAATGCATACCTCGAGTCTGTATAGATGTTTATTCTCTTTCCTTTTGCCATTTCCAAGGCATGGGTCAGTGTAATTATCTCGGCCTTCTGCGCAGAGGTTCCTGTTGGTAAGGGACTGGATTCTATTACCTCTTTGCAGGTGGTGACTGTGTATCCAGCATGTCGCTTTCCACTGGCAACGTAGCTACTCCTGTCAGTGAACCAGGTCTCTGCATCATCCAACGGAGTGTCCTTTATGTCTGGACAACTGGAGTAAGTAGCTTCAATAGTCTCCAGGCAATAGTGGTGTACTGCTTCTCCTTGATTTCCACTGAGAAAAGCTGGGTTGACAATATTAGTTACCACTATCTCTACATCATCTTGTTCTACCATGATGGCCTGGTATTTCAGGAACATCTGTGGTGAAAGCCAGTGGCTGCCCTTTACTTCCAGTACTGCGGACACTGTGTGGGACACCAGCACAATAATTTTCTGTCCCAGGGTGAACTTGCGTGCCTCTTGAATATTCAGCATGACTGCTGCTACAGCTCTGAGGCAACCTGGCCATCCTTTGGCTGTCACATCTAGTTGCTTGGAAAAGTAAGCAACTGCCCTCCAGTATGGACCCAAGTCCTGGGCCAATATTCCCAGGGCAAATCCTTGTTTTTCATGGGAAAATAGAAAGAATGTTTTACTTATATCTGCAAGTCCCAAAGCTAGAGCTGACATGAGGGCACTCTTTAGCTGGTGAAATGCCCATGTGGTTTCCTTTGTCCACTGGAGATCTCTATTTCCATTGGCAATAAGAGCATAGAGGGGTCTGATGAGCAGTCTGTAATTATAAACCCACAGCCGGCATTATCCTGCCATACCTAAGAAGGTTCAGAGTTCCTTTATTGTCTGGGGTTTTGGGGTTTGGCATATGGCTTCCTTGCGAGCCTGCCCTAAAGTCCATTGTCCAGCACTAACCTCGTATCCCAGGTAGATTACTTTCTCTTTCACTACCTGTGCCTTTTTCTTTGATAGTTTGTATCCTTGGAGCCCTAGGAAATTCAAAAGGTTTACCGTCCAGGCCACACATGCTTCCCTCATCCAAGTGGCTACTAGAAGATCATCCAGGTACTGCAATAGCCTTCCTTCTTCCTGTGGAGCTTCCCAGGACTCTGAATCTTTTGCAAGTTGTTCCCCAAACAGAGTGAGGAAATTTTTTAAGCCTTGAGGCAACACGGCCCATATGAGCTGGGTTTTGCGCCCGCTTTTAGGGCTTTCCCATTTGAATGCAAAAATTTTCTGTCTGGCTTCGTGGATAGGGAGGCAAAAGAAGGCATCTTTCAGGTCTAAAACAGTAAACCCGGTTAGCTCAGGTGTTAAACAAGTTAGTAAAGTATATGGATTTGCTACCACAGGACATAAATCTTCTGTTACCTTATTGACAGCCCTCAAATCCTGTACTATCCAATATGACCCATCAGGTTTCTGAATGGGTAAAATGGGAATATTGAAATTCGATTGGCATTCTTTCAATAACCCTAACTGCAGAAAATTTTCAATTATTGGGCTGATTCCTTCCCGTTCTTCTTTTTTTCAGGGGGTACTGCTTAATTCTCACTGGTTGTGTCCCTTCCTTAAGCTTAATTACTATGGGGGAGGCATTTTTCGCCCTCCCTGGTATATCAGAGGCCCATACCCTGGGAAATACTCAATATCTCTTCATCAATTACCTCCTTAATTTCAATGGCTGTTAAGGTTAAACTTAACACCTTTATATACTTTTGATCATTCACCTCCAGAGCAACCTCCCCATTTCTGAATGTAATGGTTGCTTGTAACCGCTCCAATAAATCTCTCCCTAAAAGTGCCTTTGGCAAATTGGGCATATACAAAAACTTATGAATACCCCATTTTTTTCCCCGATTTATACTTTAAAGGTTTGCAAAAGTATGCCTTTTCAGACTGGCCAGTTGCTCCCCACACTACAACATAATCATTTTCCACGGGTACTAAAGGTTTATTTAAAACTGAATTTGTGACCCCTGTATCAACCAAAAACTCCACCCTTTTCCCTTCTTCCCCCAGCCTCATTGTTATAACCAGAGGATCTGCTGGGGTGGAATCCCCCGGTCCTCTTCAGTTGTTTTGTACATGTGTAACCACTTGTCAGTCACCTTGTCTTTGTTCTGGGCATTGGTTTTTCCAGTGACTAGTTCTTTTACAGATCACACACTGGTTTCTGCCCAGCTGAGGTGTGTCGCTATAGAGTGCGACATGGTGCAAGCACCAAGACTCAGATCAGAAGGCTGTATAGGCTGTTTATTAAAGCAACATGTTGCCTTCATAGTTTTACAGGATATTAACATTTGCTTAACAAACACACACACTGCCCATTGGTCATGAAAAAGAAACAAAACTCTCAATAGGTGAAAAGGAGCCATGTTACTCTGTGAGCTAACTAAAGTCCATATCTTTTAACTTTCTCTCTTTCTTCACATTGTCATGGTGATAGCCTTGGTACCTTCCTTGAGAGAGATACGAGGCTTTCCTTATCTTCGGGAAGCCTTCGCTAGCTCACAAGAACAGCACAAAAATGTCTTTCCTACAGAGGTGGACCTTGTCTGGGTGGTCCCTGCTTGCGTTTTCCTTGCCTTTCCTCCTGTACCACTGCCACCACCTTTTCATTCCTTCTTTATATCCTTCTTCCCAGCTACTAAATACTCTCCATGCCTCTTCTAGCAAGACTTCGAGGTTTGTCCCTTTTGGCCCCCGGATTTTCTGCAGTTTACACCTAATATCTCCAGCAGACTGTCCCAAAAATGAATCAACTAGCTGATTCATCCCTATCTCAGACCCCAGATTCAATGATGCATAGCATCCCTTAAATGCTCTGGAAACTCGGATGGAGTCTCGGAAAGCCCCTGCTTAAGGGAATATAAGGCAGATCAATTCATGGTCTTTGGAATAGCTCTTTCCGTTCCTGTTGCTATCCACTCTTGACAGTCTGCTAATTTCTTTACTTCTGCTGATACACTGGGATCCCATTTTGGGTCTTGGAGGAGGAACTATTATTTTACATCTAGCTGCTTCCTCTTGCAATGATCCTCTGCCAGAGTCCCTGCTGTCTTTACGATCAGCTGTTTTTCTGTTTCAGTGAAAGAATCCAGTGGTAACTGGGTGTCAGCCCAATCTGTGTTGTGTTGCTTGATAACATATCATAGATGTTTGGCAGTACCAGATCCATGCAATAATTCTGAGCAATCCTTTCCCATGCCTCTACATCAAGAGTGGCAAATGGCACTTTAATCATTAATTTCCCTCCTTCTGGTCCCACTGTCTCTCACAGAGGAGCGTGTAACACTGCATGGCTCCTAGTTCTGGATGAAATTGGACTGTCAGGAGGGGGATGGGTTCGAGTGGATGTGCCTTCCAAGCCTGAGTCCTCCTCCCTTTTGGGGAAGTCCTCCTTCTCTTCATCCCCATCCTCAGCCTCCCTTCTCCTATGAGTGTAGCAGGCCCAGGGCCTGTAAAGGCTTCCCTGGAGGCCAGAAGCCTAAGATAGGAAATGCCTAGTCATGATGACTGGACCTTAGAAGCCCCTCTCTTCTGCCTTCAGACCCTTGCTTATCTCTCTGTAAGCCTATCGGTCACTTTCCCTTGACCCTTACTATTGGACAATTTCCAAAACCCCTGTAATGTATATAAACCCCTACTTCTGCCCAGTGCAGCAGAAGATCAGCTGTCACTGAGAACCTTCGTAGAAGACCCCAATAAAGAATTTCTTCGGAACCTCACATGGCCTTCTCCTCTCTCCCTGCGTCTGCTGTGCACCTAGCAAGCTGACGAGCTGAAATCACAAATGAGCTGATAATCGCTAAGGGCTGATATCACTTCAGCTTGCTAAGGTTGCCTGTGGCTGGGAGCTGCTTGGGAACTCGGACAAGCTGTGCTGAACAGGACTGGGCTATCCAGACCATTGCAGCCCACCAGGCATACCCCGGTGGAAGCCGCATTATAGGAGGAGCTTTTATCAAATCAAATGTATCTCGTTCTTGCCCCTCAGCATGATAAACTTTATTGGATCTCATGTCTTCCTGTCCTATACTGCATGCTGAACAACAATGGGGTTTTTTGCCCTCTCTTTGCTTTGTTTTCCTTTTCAAGAGCTAACACCAGTGGGTCAGAGGGAGCTCTGTGCCCACAGTCTTTTTGCCATTCCGGGTGATTTCTTAAAGCAAAAAACATATCAGCATACAAAACCTCATCCCATTTACCTTCCCCTCTTAAAAACAGCATTAACTGCAATAAGGTATTATAATCTAAAGTTCCAGCGGGTGGCCACTTCGCTCCATCCTCTAACCTGTATAATGGCCACCAGCGTGTGCAATACTGAATTAAATCTTTTTTATTTTCTGAGCCTCCCCTACTGGAGACTTCCTTCCAGTGGGCCAAGATACACCCCAAGGGGCTAGCCTGAGGAACTTCTTTGCTCTGGTTAGTTCCCAGTATCTCCTTCTCCTTGTCCTATCTTGTTTCCTCCCAAACCTATCTTCACAGAGCTTCACAGTTGTTTCCCAGTTTTCCTCTCACACACACACCCAGGTGGCAGGTATCAGATGTGATCTTTCACACACAAGCTTTAAGATCTCAGGTTCCAAATCAGCTTGATCAGGAAGCCTCAATTTACACTTGGGGTATATGCCCCGACGCCTATTAGAACAGCACTATCAGCGCGTCTCACAAACTCTGCATTGCAATAGTACCCACGCAGGGTGCCAGCCTCTCGATGCACCAAAGGCTCCCGGGAATTGCCCGCAGATGCAGGCTATTCCGTTTATCACTCCAGGGAATTCTAAATTGTCTATGGCGGGTTGTTCCAAGTCCAGACTTACTATATTACTGGCTGAAGTCTGATAATTCCCCTCTAAATGAACTCGTTCGTCTCCTCTATCTATCCAATAATTCACGGGATTCACAAACTCCCAGTGATCAAGTCCAAACCACTTGGGCAGAGGAACCACCAGAGTTCATCTAGCCATGGTTAAAATGTGCACAATCTACACAAATGACCACCTTTAAACACAATAAATGTTCTCACCCACATTTTTCCACTTGTTCCACTTCTTCGTGGGGCGCTCCCTGCCCCCACAGCCTGCCCCAGCCAGCGCCCCAGGCCTCACCAGGCTGCTTCAGACGCGGGTAGAACTCCCCCACACACACCGTGGGTACATGCACTCGTTTGCTCTCTTTTATACACCACACATTCACACGACTACAAACACATGTCTGGACACCACAAGCACGCAAAGTTCGGGTTCACTCAACTCACCCCCAGAGTCGCTAGCAGCCACTCTATCGAACAATGGACCCGTTCCCCCAGTCGCTCTATCAACCAGGGACCTCTTCCGCTGACCATGCTCTCGGTTGATGGCTACCTGCAAGCACAGGGATGAGGCTGTGCACTCCGATTTCTCTAAGTGACTTATCAGCCCTATCTCTCTCTCCCTCGGGGCCCTCCTTTGATATACATACCGTTTATCTACAAGCAGGCAGGTCATTGTCTGTCTCTGCAGGAGGCAAGCCGAGATGGAGCAGAGCTCCTCCAGGGAAAATCTTGGGGTGCGCCTTTGGAGGTCCATCCCCCCATCCGTCCCTGTGAGGACAGAGACAGTCTCCTGGCTGGCCTCACCAAAATGATTTGTGGAAAGAAAAAAGCTCCATAACTTTGTAAAAGCTGTAAAGTCGGTATGTTTATTACAGCACTGGACACATGTGGGGATCGTTCCCCCTAAAGAATAAGCACACCCCTGAGAACTCCCGATCCTTTTTTATCCCACTTACTGGTTCATATAGAATTTCACAATAGGTTCATACATATTCATTTTACTGGTTTCGCGTTACACTTGCAGCTAGTTTTTTATCAGAAAGTACAGAAAGAACTCTTGGCTCATCCTGCCCTGTCTCCCGCAGCCTCAGCCCCGGTCTCCATCTGTTTCAAAGTTCAAGGGGCGCCTCTTATCTCTGTCCTTCGGCTGAAGAAGTTTTTTGAGCATACATTTGGGGTTTTCTTGGGAGAACAGGCAGTCTTGAATGCAGACCAAACAGTTATGCTTGCAAGCTACAGACTTAATAAGTCAAAGTGGCACATTTCACCTAAATCTGAAATGGATTTCTACTCTAAAAAATTTCCACTTTGTTTCACCAGTCTTTATGTAGATGTAGCCACTGAGGTTTTCAGATGTGGCAGTACTGCCCTTGCTCTACTCCCTGCACTCTGTCTAGTGCTGAGGGCAGCTCATCTACTTTCCAGGGCAGGGACAGCACACCATGCCTTATATTCCCTGCGGCCTGGGACACAGGGGTAGATGGAGCAGGACCAGTAAGGGACAGAGAGAAAGTTGCAGCAGCTGGTAGGAAATGTCATATTAGAGTGCTGCAAGGTTTTCTTGGTTTAAGACAATTTAAGAGGTGGACACTCTGGAATGACTCCTATAGTTTAAACAATCCCTTTCCACCAATAAGGAGAAACGAATACAAGTAGATATAAGTGAAAAAATAACAGTTTACTAACAAGCGAAATTATGTATTGAATTTTAACCTTTTACTTAAGAAACCTCTGCCGTGGTAAAAAGGGCATAGGAAAATGCAAATTTCTGAAGCTTCTTGCAATAAAGATCAATACCAGGAGAAGACCAAGGAATGCAAAAAACCTAGATAAAGGGGCTCCTCTGTCTCCAAGGTGATCAAAATTGACAGACATACTCAGATAAGCACCAAGGGACCAAAGCACACATGCAAAGAAGAAAAGTTCAAAAGTTCAACCGTGAGGAAGACCACAGCCTTCAGCCTCAGAGACCACCGAAAGACCCCTGTGAGACCACCACCATGAACAATACATGCTCAGAAGGGTGTGGATCTAATTACCATGCGAGGTGAGGACAGGCGGGGAGAGGGGTTGAATATACAAGGAAAGGTTGTGCAATATAATGTAGATGGAACACCTTAGTGAATAAAGATGTGGCTCAGACCAGGGCTCGGGGTGCAAGTTTTCACGAGAGCTATCTCCCTTGTGCCGGGTGCTGACAAAACATACCCACTTCATAACTACACCAGGTTGTGGAGTCTATTTATTCTGCGAATCGCTTCACACTGAGATATACTTTGAGTGTCCGTGGCTACGGGGGGGGGGGGGGGGGGGGGGGGGGCAGGGCGTGTTCTGGATGAGTGGCGCCCCACAGAATTAAGCCACTTGCCTAGGGCTTCTCCTGCTGTTACTGGTGACCGCAGGTTTAAGCCTTGGTAAGATCAAAGAGACAAAAAGAAAAAGGGAAGTAAAAAAGCTATAAGAAACCGCAGCAAATCCTAAATTCTGGAAGAAGACCAAGACAGGTGAGTAATTTGACGAAGAGTGTCACAAAAACTCGGGTGTGTGTGTGTGTGTGTGTGTGTGTGTGTGTGTGTGTATGAGACGCAGGCTGGACAGTCCAGATTCTGCAAAGTGAATTGTGGAGTCCTTCTAGCTGCGGTTACGCATTCTCTGCAAGGAGATCAGCCAGTGAAGGGACAAAGTGGATGGCAGAGACTGAGTGAAATCCCAGAATTGTGGAGATTTAGCTACTTTGGCATTAAAAAGGGGAATTAAGAGTGTTATGAATAGAAAATTGTATTTTTTTTAGTTTCAGAGTTAAAAAAAGCAAGTCAAACCGGTCAGACTTCTTTAGGTGTGCTGCCAAAGAAAAGCTCTTCGAATACCTGTTAATGGCCGGTGATTAACTGATTGTTTCCCTGATGCTGGCCACTTACCAAAAAAAAAAGACACCAGGACAGACCCCTCCGAGGTAAAGAAAACAGGAGTGACATCGGAGCCAGTATGCAAATAAGAAATGCAGTGCACCTTGGGTTTTTACAGTTTTAAGGTTTTTACAAGAAAAACCCCTAAAATCACGAGCCAACAAGTGACTTAAGTGACGTCTAAGGATGGGAGCATAGTCCCGTACCTGCTTGGACCTTTTTATTTTCTCACCCTAACCTAAAAGAAACTGATTAAAGAGACCCCCCCGGGTTTTTAAACAAACAAACCAAGGACTCCACGACTCTCCCGTGAGGACAGAGTCCCCAGTTCTGTCTGCAGACCAGCGGACAAAGCTGCATCATCCTCCTCCTTCGTGCCACACCTGGGAGCAACGGCGGCGAGGGCGCAACCCGTCGATTTCTCCCCACCTGAGCTGATTCTTCTTAATAAAGGCATTAAAAAGGAGAAAGATCTCCTGCCCATTTATTTCAAAGAGAACAAAGAAGAAGGGAATCACCTGTAATCTGACTACAGAAATTCTGGTTCCCGATATTGCTGTTCTCAGTCCATACCTGGTTGCCTATAGAAACCTTGGCTATATTGGCTGCAGGGTCTGCAGAAGCTTGGGTGCCGAGAACCGGAAACCCCAACATACCCTAGGGGCATAGATGGTTGAGCTCATGTGGGGTATTAAGCTGCTGAGCAAAAAAACACTACCTGACAGATCTGAGAAACTGATTAGGCCTGCTTGATAGCAGGGTTAAAAGTGAGAAAGAAAACAGTTGTGTAGCTGTCAGCTACAAGGGTGGTGTCCTGGTTTTGCATGGGAGGAATTTAAGGAAGTGATGCAAAAGCTTTTAATCTAACTGGCAGTCTATGGAACCACTGGGAAGCTGAACACCCCTCTGTGAAAAACACATTAAAGACAAAAATCCCAGGAAAGCTCTCTTTCCCTTCCGGCTGGCAAACAGGTAACATAGCCCCATTTGGCTGGGCTGGGCCGGGCCAGGCCAGGCAAGCCCTGCCACAGGGCTGGGCCCCTTCCCCCCCAGGCAGCCCGCTGCCCCTCCCCCCCCCCATCAGCTGCCAGGCAGGGAAGGGAGTGCCGTGGGCCGGGCCAGGCAGGCTCTGCCACGGGGCTGGGCCCCTCTCCTGAGATCTGGGGGGCTCACTGAGCCCCATCCTGGCCAGGCTGGGCCCCAGCAGCTGCCAGGCAGAAAGGCAGGGGAGTCTGCAGAGCCCTGGCTGAAGCAGGTCCGGGCCATGGCTGTTAACATCTTGGCACCAGGTCCCCTCCCCCCCAGCACAGCCACTGCATGAGATGATGCGGCTGAGACCAGAGGCAGCCCTGCAGCCCATGCAGAGTGGCCTGCAGCTGAAATGGGATGCAGAAAATACCAAAGACCAGCCATGCAGCTGATCCTGACACAGCCTCAGCCACAACTCCCGCCACAAGCTACTGGCAGGTCAGGTGATCATTTGCAGGCCCCTGGCAAGATGCTAACTCTTTCAGTGCTCCAATCCTCCCTTGAGTGAGAGAAAGGAACAAGATGTAAACACATAAAGTAGCAACATGAAGACATCATAGTCAGTGAAGAAGTCAAGTCCCAGATGGGAGAGATGAGGAGATGACTTGATTTTGGAGCTGAAATCCTCTTGTAAGCTATGGAGAAAATACTCTTTTTCCCTATAAAATGTGAAACTATGGGGAGATGAAGAGTTCAAATTGATATTGAGCAAAGGCCTCCATGATAAAGTAAGCAGATGTTAAAGTAGTTGTGATCCCATGAGAAGTTTGAACAGAGAAAGAGGGAAGTGTGATGAGACCCTGTTCCCCCAGGGAGAGAAGAAAACCTCTGTTCCCAGTGTTATGTGTATTATGGTAATTTGTGCTGGTAGAGAATATGTGTGTATGAAATATGTCTGAAATATATAATTCTAAAAAGCACACTAGCTGGGGACAAAGGGGTTGCTTCACAGGATGGCGAAATCAAAGCTGGCAGCAAAGAAGGAGGAATGCAATTAACATATGAAAAGGACCTAGCCCAGCACAGGAGATGGTCCTTCTCTCTGAAATTATCAGGAAGACACACAATGATGAATGCCCATGAAGATGCCCAATCTAGATAATCAGAGCCATCAGGAACATACATCTGAATACCAGATTCCGGTAACCGAATGATGAACATACATACATCGTTTCCCAGACAGGGTTTTGTTCAATGCAGTACAGAGAAAGAAAGCAACATGAATATGGAGAACCCTGAGAGAAGACAAGAGACTCTGCCTCGGGCTAGAAAAAGAGTATAGAAATGGACTCTGCCATGCTGTATTCGTGAACTGTGGGCGATTTGATGCGATAGAGGTTGAGTCGGTGTTCACCCAGGTCCGATCCTGGGGTCAGTGCTGTTCCTTGATTGTTGGCTGTCAGGACTGTATATCGATTGTGAAATAAATTCTATTTTAATTTTATTAAATTGGCTGGATCGATTTTTACCTATAACAATCTTGGTAACTTTTCCTGACTTGATACGTTTTAGGATTACGGAGGCCCTTCTCTTGGTCCAGGCAGAGCCCCGCTGATTTCAGCGGCCGGATGGGCTTGGGAAACTCAGCGGAACCAACCAGAACCACAAACCAAAAGCCAGGGCCACAATCAAAAGGAGATAAAAACGGGCCCAGAGCTCTCAGGAAAATCAGAGTAAGGTCTCTGAAGCCGCAGCAAAATTTTTCTCTCATAAAAACTACGTGCACAAAGAATCCACGTGGGAAAAAGAACCGTTAGTATCGCTTGGTTGAGTGGGGTGTGATTGAGCATGTGTGTGAGACGTGATACTATCACAAAGCGAGTGTGGACCCCAAGATCGCAGTTCCACTCTTCTGCAAGGAAAGTGGTCGGTCGAGGGGGAAGAGGACAAAAACTCGTTTTCACACATAAATCCTGAAACTCGGGGAGTTCAGGGGATCGATCACGGGCAGGATTGGAAAGGGGAAGGTAAGTTCTCCAGCATCGGGGAACTGGTGAACCTCTCGGATCCAGGAAAAAGAAAAGGTAAGAATGACAGCACATTACCAGCCAAAAATCCACAGACCGGTTTGCTGTGTGACTAGTAGACTGCTAATGTTTTTCAAAAGGGGATCAGGACTTAGACACTGTACCAGTAAAAAAGTTTTTTAGGAATTCCTTTTAGCTCAGCAAAAGGTACGTACGTTAAGGAAACTTTAGGAAGAGCTTGTGTAATGGGGCAGAAAAAGAGCAAGATTCAAGGAAAAACCCAGGGTGAATCGGAGGAGGAGAGGTATTGTTTGCCTGACATACAAAGAAATAGTCCATTAGGATGGAGGTTAGAACATTGGGAAGATTGCCCTGTGAGACAGAGAAGGTCTAAGGAGAAAATGATTCACTATTGCGTGGAGAAATGGGCAAATGCGGAAGTTAAGAAATATCTATTCTGGCCCATGTTTGGCACCTTTGAAAGAAAGACATGCCAAGCTTTAGATTAATTTGTGTCTGAGGAAAGTGGACCAACAAGCTAGGAGAGAGATTATGCCAGGTTATGGGAATATGCTTGTACTGGACTATTCCCAGTCAGGACCTATAAAAACACAATGAACCATGGCAAAACATGGGCGACTTTAGATAATCTCCCACCCCATATCAGACTCCTCAAGGCCAAGCTCCTCTCCCCGCACCCACAGATCCTTTGCACCAACCCATGCAACCACAGGCACTGCCATGGGAAGCCCTGCTCCTGCAAGGACAGGCTTCGGTGATGCAGCACCCACATGATCATTCCCTGCCCCCTCCTCTCCCGCAACAGGCAGAAAACACAAGGCACACTCTTCCCACCGAAGAAGACGATTCCCCACCAGCTAGCAAGACGAGACGAAGGACCCAAAAGATAAATGTTGATGATAGCGAGGATGAGGAAGGTCAGCACAACCTCTTCCCGCTAAGGGAAGTACCAACCGCTCCTGGAATCATTGGGTATGTAAATGTGCCGGTCAATTCCGGAGATGTGAGAGCATTTAAAAAGGAGATGGGAAAGTTAATGGATGATCCATTGGGAGTAGCAGATAGGCTGGATAAATTCCTGGGGAACAGCATGTACTCATACGATGACATCAGTGCTATACTGAGGTCGCTGTTCAACGCCAAGGAACAGGACATGATAAGGCTAGCTGCAATACAGGACTGGGAGCATAGGAACCCTCAGGGGGGAGCAGTGATGTGAAGTGGCCCAACCAGAGACCATCGTGGAACGCACAGACTGAGGAAGACAGATGCAAGATGATAGAATTAAGGAACATGGTAATACAGGGTATCTGGGGGGCGGTACCAAAGAGACAGACCTAAGCAAAGCACTAGGGGAATGTCAGGGAAGGGATGAAACACCCACCGAATGGTTGGAGAGACTAAGAAAAAGTCTCCAGATGTATTCGGGGACAGATCCCGACTCCCCAGTGGGAGTAATTTTGTTAAAAACCCAGTTTGTGGCAAAGTCATGGGAAGATATAAGGAGAAAGCTAGAGAAAATAGAGAACTGGCAAGAGAAAACGTTACAATAATTACTCAGAGAAGCACAGAGGGTTTACATGAGAAGGGACAACGAGAAACAGAAGGCACAGGCAAAGGTTCTGGTGGCCGCAGTAAGGGAGGCTCAGAAGCAGGAGCAGGATTCAAGCACAGGGAAATCAACCCAGGTACAGAAATCTCAAGGGAAACAGAACCCTGTTGTTTAAGCTGAGACCCCTTGTGTGAGGACACGAGGCTTGACTCCATTTTCATCAGAAGGCTGATTTATTATGTAATATATTATATTAAAATGTTACATTACAACTATACTAAAAGAACAGAGAGAAGAAGATCAGAAGGCTACAAAGACAAGAATAGAATAGGAATGCATAACAAAAATCCTGTGACTGCTCACAGCCTTGGCACAGGTGGCTGTGATTGGTCACTGATTGAAAACAATCCACATGGACCAATGAAAGATGCACCTGTGGCCTTCCACAGCAGCAGATAGTTATTGTTTACATTTCTTTCCTGAGGCTCTCAGCTCCTCAGGACAGGAAAAATCCTAGCAGAGGCTTTTTCACTAAAATATCATGGCTACAGAACCCCTCTCAGAAAAAGTCCCCAAATAGGCAGAAAGATGGCCCCGAATGCTATTACTGCAAGCAAAAAGGTCACTTTAACAGGAAATGTAAAAAGAAAATTAAGGATGAGAAGATCTTCCAGGAGGATTAGAGGTGTCCGGGGCTTTTTAATGTGGGGTCCAGAACATCCAGAGAACCCTTGATAAAACTGAAGATAGGACCCCAGAAACAAGAGCTAACATTCCTGGTTGATTCATGAGCTGAGCGGAGCACTGTTCAGCAATTACCACCTTGATGCACTAAGAGCAAGGATTCTGTGGTGGTCATCTGGGCAAAGGGGGAACCCTTTAAGGTGCCAATTATAAAGGATGTGGAAATAGAATCTGAAAATAAATTTTGCTTAGGGAATATTCTGTTAGTAGAAGAGGCAGACTGTAATTTACTCGGGAGAGATTTAATGGTAACTCTGGGAATTAGTCTAATTGCACAGGACTCTCAGCTTATGGTAAGTTTATACAAATTAACCACTGAAGATGAGGGAAGAATAAATCCTAAGGTCTGGCATACCAAAGGGGAAGTGGGAAAGTTGGAAATGGAACTGATCTGTATTGAAATCATGACACCAGAAGATCCCATTAGGGTCAAAGAGTACCCCATTCCAATGGAAGGTAAGAAAGGACTGAAACTGGTAATCAAAGAGCTGATTAGAAAAGGCACGTTGGAGCCTTGCATGTCAAGGCACAACACTCCCATCTTAGCAGTGCAGAAAACGGACAGTAGCTACAGGTTAGTGCAAGATTTGAGGGCTATAAACCAGAGGAATAAAACTCCATTCCCTATGGTCTCAAATACTTACACATTGCTAAATAATGTTTCTTCTGAGGACACCTGGTATAGCGTAATAGACCTAAAGGATGCTTTCTGGATGTGCCCACTGTCTAGGGAGAGTCGAGACTGCTTTGCATTTCAATGGGAGGACCCAGAGACAAACCGAAAACAGCATCTTAGGTGGACGTCTTTGCCTCAGGGGTTTGTGGATTCTCCTAACCTCTTCGGCCAGGCTCTCAAGCAAGTGTTGAGTGAATTTGTGCCAGTTGAAGGGACCAAACTACTACAATATGTAGATGATCTATTGGTGGTGGGTCCCCAGGAGGAGAAGGTAAGGGCAAGCACTATAGCTCTCCTAAACGTCTTAGGAGACAAGGGATTGAAAGTATCAAAATCTAAATTACAATTTACAGAGCCTGAGGTTAAATACCTGGGGCATTGGCTGACTAAAGGTAAAAAGAAGCTAGATCCGGACAGGGTAGCAGGGATTATCGCCTTGCCCCCTCTACGGTCAAAGACAGAGGTTAGGCAGTTGTTGGGGCTTCTAGGTTTCTGCAGACAATGAATTGAGGGATACAGTGAAAAGGTAAAGTTTCTTTACGAAAAACTCACCACAGATAAGCTAAAATGGACGGGGAAGGATGGGGAGAGATTCAAGGAGCTGAAGGAAACGCTTATAGCAGCTCCGGTATTGAGTCTCCCGGATGTGAAAAGACCATTTCAGCTATTCGTGGGCATTAGTAATCATACTGCCCACGGAGTGTTAACTCAGGATTGAGCTGGGTCAAAGAAACCTGTGGGGTATGTATCCAAGCTGCTAGCCCCCATGAGCAGGGGGTGGTCTACCTGCTTACAAGAAATTGTGGCAGTGGCAATTTTAGTAGAGGAAGCTAAGAAAATAACCTTTGGGGCACCTTTGGTCATTTATACTCCTCATAGCATGAGCGAGTATTTTGCAACAAAAAGACGAAAAATGGCTCACCGATGCCCAGCTTCTGAAATATGAAGCTATATTAATCCATTCCCATGATTTGAAATTAAGGACAACCACAGCACAAAATCCAGCCCAGTTCTTGTTTGGAGAAATATCAGGAGAACCCACCCACAATTGTACTGAGATAGTAGAATTACAAACCAAAATAGGGCCAGATCTAGAAGAGGAGGAATTAGAGGAAGGGGAAAAATGATTTGTGGATGGATCGGCGAGAGTTATAGAAGGAAAAAGGAAGTCAGGATATGCGGTGGTGGATGGAAAAACAGGGGAAATTGTGGAGTTGGGACCCCTAAATGCCGGTTGGTCAGCTCAGGCTTGCGAGTTATAGGCAGTCTTGAGAGCTTTGCAGAAATTAAAAGGAAGAAAAGGAACAATTTTTATGGACTCAAAATACGCATTTGGAGTGGTTCACACCTTTGGAAAAATCTGGGAAGAGAGGGGGTTGATGAATACACGGGGGCGAGGGTTGATGCATGAAGAAATAATAAAGCAAATCTTAGAAGCTATAAGGGAGCCAGAGGCAATTGCGATCATTCAAGTGAAAGGACACCAGGTGGGGGTGCAATTTCGAACTCGAGGAAATAACTTAGCAGATAAGGAGGCTAAAAATGCAGCGCTATTGCAGGTAAGTACCCCAGAAGTCGAGGAGCGTGAGGTCTGAGAATATCCCTCATGCCCTTCCCCAAAAAAGATAGGATACGAGAAAATAGGGGGGAGGTTGGAAGAAGGTAAGTGGAAGTTACCAGATGGAAGAGAGCTGTTGTCTGAAGAATATACTAGGAAAATTTTAAAGAGATTGCACCTACAAACTCATTGGGGAGCACAAGCCCTAGCAGAGCAATTTCTGAGATTCTTCGGATGTAAGGGGATTTATGAATTGGTTAAACAAGAAGTACAGGGTTGCATGGTTTGTCAAACGGTCAATCAGGTCAGGGCACGACAGATGGCATTGGGAAGTCATCCCATGGCATACAGACCCTTTGAAAGAATTCAGGTGGATTTTACCAATCTGCCCAAGGTAGGAAGGTATAGATTTTTATTGGTGATGGTGGATAAACTAACCCACTGGGTGGAGGCTTTTCCAAGCTCTAGGGCTACAGCCCAGGTGGTGTCAAAATTCCTGCTAGAAGAAATTGTACACCAATATGGTTTGGTTCAACATATAGACTCAGATCAAGGTACACATTTTACCTTGAAAATTATCAAACAGTTAGCCGAGGCTTTAGGAATCCGGTGGGAATACCACACCCCGTGGCATCCTCAAAGCTCAGGACAGGTTGAGAGAATGAATCAAACACTAAAGGCTCAATTATCAAAGCTAATTTTGGAAACCAAAATGTCTTGGGTAAAGTGCCTCCCCTTAGCCTTATTGAATATCAGAGCCATGCCTCACTCCGAAACGAGACTATCACCTTTTGAAATGATGTACAGAATGCCTTATGAACACGGAATGCCAGTAGGGCATCCAAAAATATAGGATGGACAGATACGACCTTATCTAATAGCCATAAGCAAAAATCTGCAGGAGTTGCGGAAGCAGGGAATAATAACACAAGGTACCCCTTTGGGGTTTGCCATACACCCAATACCGCCTGGGGACAAGGTACTTATAAAGACCTGGAGAGATGTCCCCCTCTCCCCTCACTGGGAAGGTCCGTTTCTTGTCCTTTTAACCACAGATACAGCAGTTCGGGCTGCAGAAAAAGGTTGGACCCACACATCACGGATGAAAAAGATCGAACTGCGGGAAGAGGCGCCTGAGTGGAAGGTCACTTCTCCCCCTGGAGATCTAAAGTTAACCCTGTGTCGGCCAAGTAAATGACTGAAAATGACCAGATAAGAGGCTCAGAACCAGACTGTAGATGTTATCTATTCGTGCAATTTAAGTGTGAATATTGTAACAAGGTCTGGGTTGTACAACATGAAAGGGGAGCTCGGCCGAGGGGTTTGTGTGACAAGTGCCTGGAGGAAGAAGTGCATCTGACTAACCATGTCTTAATGCTCCTCACGGAGTTAGGTATAATTGAATTTGATTCCATAGAGTGGCTTCACCTGTTCCAAAACAGGGTAAGGGGGAAATTGAGATCGAGAGCTCAAATCATAGTAGTTGAGTGCCGGAGACTAGAGTACCTTGCAGCGCAGATGCAGTCAAGCTATTGAGGTGGGACACCTTTAAGAGGAGGTATGCGGCTCAATCCAGGTATGACACCCATGAGGAATATTCCTGCTGCCAAGAAGATGGTTTACCCCACTGCTGGAGGCAACCCAGTGGGCATAGGCAGAGAAATGCAGTGGTGGGGAGTCCGGATGAGCCTGAGTCTAGTCATGTGCCACAAGACTAGAGTGCATGCAGAAAATTCACTTAGCATGGAGAGGCTGGGTCCCAGCAACGAGTGTGGGCAATGCGTGTGGACTGCCCTAGAAGGACAGGGTGAAGTGGAGGCTTCAGCATACCCAGCCCCAGGAGACTGCGACAAGGACGAGCAAAGCAGGTACTGTTTTATAAATGGCACTCGATACGGGACATGAAAATTGAATGGAAAAATAGTATGCTACCTACAAAAGGCAGCGTCTAAGAGCGGGAAGTCAGAGCACACAATACATAAGAGGGAGGTGGGACAAATATCCATTCTTATTTGTGATAAATGTAATAGCACCGTGTGGATTGGGGGAAAAATTGAGTCAGTGTTTGTAGCTTATTTCCAGGTTAAGAAACTATGTTATGGTAATAATTGGCTGGAAATGTGTCTGATGGGGGGAAAAACATACTGGGTAGGAAAGAATTTGAAATACGAAAATAGGCTATCCCTCAAGAATGAGACAGTTATTCTTGACCTTGAGGATCATGATGACAGGGCTTGTCTGCAATATGATAGGACTTTTTGTTTTTCGAAGAATAAAGAGGGGGTGGATCCAGAGAGTAAAATAAAGCAGGTAGCTCAGGGGTTAAAAAGACAGCAGTCAGAGATGAGGAAGAAGAGGGTGGAACAAGAAAGGTTAAAAACTTTGAGCAAACAATATGACCAATTGGAGAAACAGTATAACGATTGGGGGTTGGCTGCTTCAGACAAAAACTTGTTCATATATCTAATGCAGGAGATGGCGACCGAATAGGTGTTGCGGTGAACACTCCATGTGTGGAGACACGAGGCTTGACTCCATTTCAGAAGGCTGGTTTATTATCTTATATATTATGTTAAAATACTACATTAAAACTGTACTAAAAGAACAGAGAGAAAAGATCATCAGAAGGCTACAAAGAACAAGAATAGAATATAATGCATAACAAAATCTTGTGACTGCTCACAGCCTCAGCACAGGTGGCTGTGATTGGTCATCAATTGAAAACAATCCACATGGACCAATGGAAGATGCACCTGTTGCATTCCACAGCAGCAGATAGTTATTGTTTACATTTCTTTCCTGAGGCCCTCAGCTCCTCAGGAGGGGAAAAATCCTAGGAAAGGATTTTTCATAAAATATCATAGCTACATTTCACCCTTTAAAATTTATTAAATTAAATAGAAAAAATAATGTTTGTAATTTCTTCTACTGGGCCCTTGCAGAAGAGAGAACAAACATTTTTGGAGGTTTATCTGTTGCCAATCAAAACCTCAATGAACTGCTGATGTGGAATGGTCAGGGAAATTCTTCACCTGGAGAACATTCAGGGAAATTCTTCACCTGCAGAACATCAAAATCTATCATATCTCTAAAACAATCTCAAAATATAAGAAAATGCAAAAAACTCATGCAAAGAAATTTCATTGTTTCAAGTCCAAACAGCTGAATTTCAGGACAGAGTCCATGGACTGAAGATGTTCCTCTTTGACATCTCTGGAAGTCCCTTTTGGTACTGAAACAGGCTTACAGAATTCTAAAACAAAGAATTGTTACAGAAAATCATCAAGAATTATCAAAAAATCCATTGACAGTCATGAAACAATTCAGAAAAATTTCTGGAACGCCCTAGCCACAGCCCTTCATTGAACCACTTGGGCTTAGGCTAACTTTTGGCTTTTCAATGCTTTTGAGCTGCTAGCTCTTTCCACTTTTCTTTATTAGATTTTTTTTTTTCCTCCAAAAAAGAGCAGCAGCAGAGGGCCATTTTTAGGACCCTTCGGTGGCCCTGGTCCTGGTGGGCAGACCAGGGAACCCAGACCTGGCCCACAAAATGGTGGCCCAGGTCGAGGCAGGGAGCTTAAAGCTCCCAAACCCAACACTGGATGGGGCGGTGGCCCCGGCCCAGGGAAACAAGCCAAATGGCCCAGAACCAGTCCGTGAGGCGGGCTCTGTGTGCTCACACCCTGGCAGGACCATGCTGCCAGCATCTTGAGATCGGACATGACCAAACACTTCCTCTCCCCAGAAACACCACTGGTGCACACCGGCAGCTGGGGAAGAGAAGCTGTCTCAGGAATTTTCATCCCAGATCTGGGGGGGGTTCTTGTCCCCAGAGCAAACGAGCAATGCTTGCTTTGCGCTGTTTCTTTTGCTCCTGCAAGGCAAATGCCACTGCTCCTGCTTTCTGCCCCTCGACACCACCCCCATCCCCTCCAGGCTGGGGACCAGAGGCAGAGCATCCAGGAGCCAACTCCCCCATGCTGCTGGGGCGCACGGGGGAAGGCAGGCACCCCAGACCCAAGGGAGAAACCCCCAATCACACGCGAATGGACCCGTGAAACATGCTAAGTTTGAAAACAGGCAGCCGAGATGAAGCTGTAGTCAGCTGGCAAGCCATGCCCCCTCCATGAAGGGACAGGCTGTCCGCAGGGTCTGATGCGAAGGACGGAGCTCCAGAATGAAATAAATGGGCAGGAGATCTTTCTCCTTTTTAATGCCTTTATTAAAAAGAATCAGATCAGGTGGGGAGAAATCGACAGGTCGCGCCCACGCCGCCAGTGCTCCCAGGAGTGGCATGGAGGAGGAGGGTGATGCAGCTTTGTCCGCTGGTCTGCAGGCAGAGCTGGGGATTCCGTCAGCATGAGAGATTAGGAGATTCCGCCTTTTCGGTCCAACACCCTGGGTCGTCTCTCTAGTTAACATCTTTTCAGGTTAGGGTGAGAAGCAAAAAGGATCTTAGCAGGCACTGGACTACACTCCCATCCTTAGACATAACCTAGGTCACTTAGTTCTATGTTGGCTCATAATTTTTAGGGTTTTTCCTGGAAAACTGCAACATTTGGTGCAATGCATTTCTCATCTGCATACTAGCTCTGATGCCACTCCCATTCTCCTGGTACCTGCAGAATCCCTGGCAAGCATCAGGGTGACAATGGTTAATCACCAACCATTAACAGGTAATTGAAGAAGAACTCTTAACAATGAAGCTAACTTAACAGCACTGGTCCAATCTGTTTTAACTCTGCAACCTTAAAAAAAATAACTCTTTATTCATAACACAGAAGGCAGCAGGACAGCTGGGGTGGGTGGTGAGGGCGGCACGGGTGCTGGGGTCGGCTCTTGAGAAGGTCCCATGGGCTCAGCGCCATTATCAGCATGCTCTTGCACTGCAATTGGGTGGGCTGGAAGCGGCGAGATTGGGGTGGGTGGTGGGATCAGAATGGGGTCGACCCCCAGGACATCCTCAGGCGGGCAGACAGCCACGGAGACACAGCCCCTCTCTGAGACAGGCTCTTGTCGATCGCCACTGCAGTCAATCATGTTGCCTAGCAACACGGGCGAATCGGCGGGAGGCGGTGCTGCTGCGGTCGGGAAACTGGTAAACTCTGCCGGAGACGGCGGGCCTGGCCCGGGCAGCGGTGGGGCTCCAGGTGGGACCGCGGGGACCGGCGCCTCCCGCGGGGCTGGCCAGGGCGGAGCCGCCGGCCTGGGAGGCTGCGGGATGGGGTCCGTGTCCTCCCGGAGTGGGGGCAGTGGAGAATGCTGTGGCGAAGTGGGAGGGGCCGGCCTGGAAAGCAGCGGGGCCAGCTCCCCATCTCCCCCAAGAGAAAGAGCGGGGGGAAAGGCTGTGCACACTCCAAAGGCGCAGAAAAAACTCTTGATCTGCCATGGGCGATGCAGGGGGTCTGGGAAACAGCAGTTCGTCTTCTTCGAGAGGTTCCTCTTCTGCCGTACCTGGTGGAAACGGGGCGCAGCCGCAATAGTCAGCCATGAGCCCCCCTCAACCGTTCTTCCCTTCAAAACTCGGAAGAGGGCTCAGAACTCTGAAATAATTTTCAGAAATCCAAAATTCAAGGCAAGCATGCCCAAACAAACAGACTCCATGAAATCCCAGAAATCTAAATCGAGGGAGTATACCAAATCTGTAAAACTCCATGGAATTTTGCCCATCTGAAAAACTCATAATATTGTCTCTCCAACATATCGATTCCATCCTCACATCCCCACCTGCGCTATAGGTTAATAATTTTCTCATCTGATGCAGTAAATTGAACCTGAGCTTCCAAAGGTACATTTTGTCATGTTTCCACCCACTTTCTGCGATGGGCAGTATCTTCAGGAAGGGAAAATTTAACAGTACCTTGAGACAGTGTCCTTGGATCAGCTGTGCAGCTCTGCTGCTCTGCAGTCTCTGGACACGATGTCCAGGAAACTCCAAAAGGTTCTTCTATCTTCAGCCCCGGCTATGAACTCTGCCCATCTTCAGGGTCTCGGTTCTTCAGCTCCAGGCTGGACTTCGTGGTCACTCCTGGGGTGACCATCAATTCCAAAGATCCGGAGGTCACCAATTGTTGAGGTGAACACTCCATGTGTGGAGACACGAGGCTTGACTCCATTTCAGAAGGCTGGTTTATTATCTTATATATTATATTATGTTAAAATACTACATTACAACTATACTAAAAGAACAGAGAGAAAAGATCATCAGAAGGCTACAAAGAACAAGAATAGAATAGAATGCATAACAAAATCTTGTGACTGCTCACAGCCTCAGCACAGGTGGCTGTGATTGGTCATCA